>NC_089253.1:92922467-94122467 GCF_963930625.1 Muntiacus reevesi | reverse complement strand
ATTGACTCTAAAATATACATGGAAGTGTGGAAAACCAAAAAGGACAGCAAAAACAAAGACAAGAATGAAGGGTTTCCACCACCTGTCAACACTCACCATAAAGCAGCCCCAAGTAGCACAAGGTCATGTTGCCAAGGAAGGTGATAAATTGGCTGAACATAAAGTATGAAGAGTCTAGAATTAGACCCATGCGTGATAAAAAGTTATGACAGTGCAGATTAATGGGGGAGGAGAAACTTGCAATAAATAGCGCTAATTCCATTGGTTATCCACATTTTAAAAAAGTGAACTAGGTTATCTACCTCAAGTTATAAAAAAATTCAAATAAACTTAGAAATTAAAAGTGAAAGTCAGAACTCTAAAATGTTATTAATATATAGTTGATTTGCAGTGTTGTGTTAATTTCTACTGTACATCAAAGTGACTCAGTTATACATGCATACATTCTTTTATATTTTTTTTCCATTATGGTTTATCACAGGATATTGAATATAGTTCCCTGTGTTATGAACCTTGTTGTCTATCCATCCTGTATGTAACAGTTTGCATCTACTAATCCAAACTCCCAATCCATTCCCCTCCTACCCCCTCCCCCTTGGTAAACACAAATCTGTTCTCTATGACTGTGAGTCTGTTTCTGTTTTGTAGATAAGTTTATTTGTGTCATATTTTAGATGCCACATGTAGGGATATCATATGGTATTTGTTTTTCTCTGTTATCTTGCTCACTTCACTTAGCATGATAATCTCTAGGTTCCACCCATGCAGCTGCAAACCACATTATTTCATTCTTTTTTTGTGACTGAGTGCTATATATATATGCATCTTCTTTATCCATTCATCTCTTGACGGACATCCTTTAGGTGGTTTCCCTGTCTTGGCTGTTGTGAATAGTGCTACTATAAACACAGAGGGGCATGTATCTTTTTGAATTATAGTTTTGTCTGGATATATGCCCAAGAGTGGGATTGCTGGATCATATAGTAGCTCTATTTTTAGTTTTTTGAGGAATCTCCATACCATTTTCCACGGTGGCTGCACTAACTTACATTCTGACCAGCAGGGTAAGGGAGTTCCCTTTTCTCCACACTCTCTCCAGCATTTGTTATTGGAGATATTTTAATGATGTAAACTCTTCAGTGTTTGAAAGAAAATACAGAATAACATCTTTCTGACCTTGGAAAAGGGGAGGAGCACTTAAATAGAACCAAAAATACTAAATACCTTTAAAAGATGGCTACTTCTGCCTAAATTGCTATTTAAAGCTTATTAAAACTTACTGTAAAGAAAGTTAAAAATGGAGAGAAGATACTTTCAACACATATAACTGAAAACAAAAAGGTTTTATTATTTAGAAGCTATGAGGAAGTCCTTTAAATCAACAAGAAGAAAAGAAACCAGGAGAGAAATGTTTAATGGACTAGAACTGTCATTTCACAGAAGTAGAAATACATATGTCTTTAAAAAAAAAAAACAATGAGGATAATTCATTAGAAACTAGGCAAATGCAAATTCAGGTATCATAATAGGCTGTTTTACCCCCAGGGGTATGGCAGCTGCCAATAAACTTATGATGCGTTTCCCAGGTGGTGCTAGAGTTAAAGAACCCATCTGCCAGTTCAAGAAACATATGAAGTGCAGGTTCAATTCCTGGGTCAGGAAGATCCCTGGGAGTAGGAAATGGTAACCCATTCCAGTATTCTTGCTTGGAGAATCCCATGGACAGAGGAGCCTGGCAGGCCACAGTCCATAGGGTCGCCAGGAATAGGATTCGACTGAAGCAACTTAGCATGCATACATGCAATAAACTTATGAAACAAAGATCAGTGCAAATTCGAAAGCCACTGTGGAAACAAAGATGTAAAGTTGAGCATACACATATGTGAGGACTTGGTGATATACTTTTCTAGGTACCCTAAGAAATTCCTGGGACTTCCCTTGTGGTCCAGACATAAACAACCCACGTTCCAATGCAGGAGACATGGGTTCAATCCCTGGTCAGGAAACTAAGATCCTACATGCCATAGGGCAACTAATCCCGAGTCACAACTAGAGAAGTCTGCACAGTGCAACAAAGAGCTTGTGTTTGCAATGTAGACCCAGCACAGCCAAGGTAAATAAATAAAATGAATGAATTAAAAAAAAAAAAAAAAGAAATTCTTGCCCAGGTGCACCAGGACCCAGCACAGTTCAGATTAGCAAAAAAACCTGGGAACAACCCAAATCTTCATTAATAGGACAGTGGTAAAGAATGTAGTATACTCACACAGTAGGATATTAAATACCATTAAACATGAATGAACTATAGTTAACACAACAACATGGGTGATTCTGAGAGTATAATATTGTGAGAAAACAAGCCTCTGTGATGTACCGTTAAAAAGGAATGAGCTATATAGATCATACAGGGCTTCCCAGGTGGCGCTAATGGTAAAGAGCCTGCCTGCCAATTCAAGAGACAAAAGAGATATGGGTTCTTTCCCTGGGTCAGGAAGATCCCCTGGAATAGGAAATGGTAACCCACTCCAGTATTTTGCCTGGAGAATTCCACGGACACAGGAGCCTGGCAAGAGCCGGACATGACTGAGCACATACATATACATGGATACATGTATACGTGCATGTGTACAAAGATGCTTCAGTCACTTTAACTCTTTGCGGCCCCATGGACTGTAGGCTGCTAGTCTCCTCTGTCCATGGGGGTCTTCAGGAAAAAATACTGGAGTGGATTTCCATGCCCTCCAGGGCATCTTCCAGACCCACGGATCAAATCTGCATCTCTTGCATCTCCTGCATTGGCAGGCAGGTTCTTTACCACTAGCCCCACCTGGGAAGCCCACATAGATACATACAACAAGATAAATCTTAGAAACATAAAGTTACATGAAAATACAAATCCCAGAAGACCACATCCAATAGGTAACCATTTTTATATAAATCAGAAACTTTCAAAACTCAGAAATATACACGTTAGAGACCCACATGTGGAATTATCTTGCTTTCCTTCCAGTCTGTAAAGAAAGTCAGTAAAACAGTGAAGCAAAACCAGTTAACTGGTTGAACATCTCAGGATGACTTTTGAACATCTTTTTCTTAAGAGCCACAGTGAGTGGATATTTCGGTATTACTTTGTTACCTAGTTATGATAAATCGTTTGGGAAACACAAGAACTAAAAAGGAAGAAATAGCATTGCCAATCATCTGACATATTTTTAAAGCCTCTCTGATGGGAGACTGTCTTCTGTTTTGAAGACTGAAAAATATCAATCTGCATCCCCCTGATGTCTTCCAGCTGTTGTGAGGGCAGAGTTAAGGGGAGAGATGTTTACACAGGAACTGCATTGCAAGAGGACTTTTGTCAGTTTGAGCTGCAAGGTCCCCAGCTCCAGAGAGTCAATTTATTTTCATCAGTGATCTCACACTCCTAGGTCAAATGACCATTCACTTGTGCCCAAGTGACAGACATTGTGCCACTGACATCCAAGTCAGACCAGCTTTGTTGCTCACCATTTGTGTGAAAGGTATGCCATAGTGCAGTCTTTAGAAAACCAGGTTTTTGAGAATAGAATTTCCACTTAAAATAAAATTTAACAAGATCTCTAGAGAAATTAGCTGAGGCCAGAGATCTAAACTTGCCAAATAAACATACTGACAGAGACTAAGATGGACATGTTTCTCCCTCCTGCACCCTGCTTTTTCAACATTAAGGAGCTGAATAATCCTAGTTTTCCTCTTGCTTCCGATAGAATAAATGTTCATAAATATTCATTTTTTTTCCAACTGGAAGCATTAGGCCTTGTTACTTCAAGTGGAACTAACTGAAAATTAATGATGGTTTCAGAAAAAGCAAGATTATATACACAGAAGCAATTAAACACAAACCTATTAATTATTTAGCAACTTGTTAATGAGTAGAATTCCAGCATCAGAGTTTTAGCTACTCTAGATTGCCCCTGCCAAGTCACTCATATACCACCCTTTCAAAGTTTGGCTTTGAGAGGGGAAACAATTGGGGGGAATTTCACATAGATCTGCACCTTGCAAAACGGAATCTGGGATGCCAATTACAGAGAGATGGCAAAGAACTGAGTTGGAAATGGAGCAAAGAAATCATCTCAAGATTTTGATCCAAAACCCAAGAGGTGTTGAAGTTTAATTTCAGATTCAGAATATTTGTTGTGAGAAAACAAATGTTAGTGCTATTTCTATTCTGTGCATGTGGATACATATATACTGAGGATTTTAATACGAAATTGACTCATTTGAAAGTAATTGTGTGTTTCTGCATGTTTGTGTTATTTTAAGTAAACTCAACATACAAAATCCAAAATTTACAAAAACACTGAAGTAGGATCTTCATGGATATTACAGAACCTCAAGCTCTAAGTCTAAAATCTACGCCTAGGGATTTTCCTGGTGGTCCAGTGGTTAAGAAAATGCCTTGCAATGCAGGGGACACTGGTTTGATGCCTGAATGGCAACTAAGATTCCACATGCGTCTGTGCTACGTCACTTCAGTCGTGTCCAACTCTTTGTGACCCTATGGACTGTATCCCACCAGGATCCTCTGTCCATGGGATTCTCCAAGCAAGAATACTGGGGTGGGTCACTGTGCCCTCCTCCAGAGGAGCTTTCCCACCCAGGGATCGAACGCAAGTGTCTTACGTCTTCTGCATTAGCAGGTGGGTTCTTTACCACTACTGCTGCCTGGGAAGATCCCACAAACCCCAGGGGCAACTACACCCCCTGCCACAACTACTGAGCCTGAACCCTCTGAAGCCTGCACAGCACAGATACTGAGGTGCAACGAAAGATCCTGTGTGATGCAAGGGAGATCCTGCATGCCACGACTAAGACCTGACAATGCCAAATAAATTGTTGTTTGGTTGCTAAGTCATGTCCAACTCTTTCGTGACCCCATGGACTGCAGCCCAACAGGCTTCTCTGTCCATGGGATTTCCCAGGCAAGGATACTGGAGAGGGTTGCCATTTCCTTCTCCAGGGGATCTTTCTGACCCAGGGATGGAACCCATGTCCCCTGCATTGAAAGGCAGATTCTTTACCACTGAGCCACCAGGGAAGCTCAGCCAAGTGAATAAATAAATGTTTTAATTTAAAAAATAAAATCCACACCTAGTGTATATTTCACTTGTAAAATTGCCCTCATGTCTTCCATCGCTTCCCTAGGCTGGTAGCTCTCCATTCCCTGGGTCTCCATGCTGAATTTCAGACGTGCTGCTCAAGCTTCCTACTGACATGCCCATGTGCATGTTTAACAGACTCCTCAACCTTAAACCTGTTATTCCAACATCTCAGTCCCTAGAAATGCTAGTCTTCTCCTTTGCTGACCAAAGTGATCCTTGATACCCCTCAACTTTTCTTTCACACCCCACATTCAATCCGCTGGAATCCATTTCCTCAGACACAAACTCCACCCTCGTATTACCACCCACAGAGCTGTCATGTCCTTTGAGCAGCATTAATGACCTAACTGGTCTACAAGCTTCTACTCTTCTTCCTTCTCCTGCATCCAGACTAGTCACAGAGTAGCTTGGATGATCTCTTTAAAATGTAAGTAACATCACATCATGGGACCTCTCTGCCCCAGACCATTCAATAGTGCCCCATTTCTCGGAGTAAAAGCCCAAGTTCTTTCATGTCCATCAAGGCTGCACATCACCTGCCTTCAGTACTGGTCTGACCACAGCTCCAGCAGCTTTCCCCTTTGCTGCTGTGCTCCAGCCACATATGGGCTCCTGTTGTGGCCAGAATATGCCCAGAGCCCTTCGCCAGGACCTCAGTGCCTGGGTCTCCGGTTCAATGTCAGCCTCACAGAGCAGACCCCGCCTGAGTGCTGCCCTCCCCCAGGACTGCCACACGCTCCAACCACTAACATAGCAAGTTTCTTTTAAGTCTGTGCATTTCTATTGTGTGTTTCCTACATACTTCTCATATGCTTCTTATGTATGCATTCACTCATTCCTATACCTAACCATTTATCATTCACCCACTGTCTTTTCCTCCTACAAAAATATAGGGGCAGGAGCCGTCTGTTTTGTTTAGTGCTGTATTCTCTGCACTAGACCAATGCCTAACATAGAGTAGGCACTGAATAAATATTTATCAGATGAAGTAATGAATAATGATTGATTGCATTAATGAAATTATGAATGAAGGAATTAATTACTAATGGATGAATTATCAATAAATGAATAAAGATTGATTGCATTGTGAAGTGAATGGAAGGTGGCCTAAAACCACAGAGAAAACTCATAGAATTAAAAAAAAGTTTTTTTTCCAAGTCATATTTAATTGTGAGTAAAAAGACCAAATGACCAAATCAGAGATAAAAATTACTACATGTTGAAATTCCTCCCCTACCATCTTGCAGACATAACCATGTGACCCAGTCTTCCTGCTGGACCCCATGGAGGCCTCATCAACCTTATAGACACAGGGTTTGGGAACCTTGTTACTCGAAGTGTGGTCCATGGGCATTGACCAGTAGCATAGTCATCACATAGGAGCTAGTTGGAAATGCAGAAACTCAACTCCATCAGGACCTACTGAGTCAAAGTCTGCATCCTGGCCACATCTTCCAGTGATTCATTTGCTAGAAAAGAACTGCCACTCCCACTTCATCTCTGCTGGTACAGAAACTCAAACCTACTTGTCCTCCTTTAGCTAAAGGAGTGTCACAACTTCTCTGCTTTACCCAAATGACATCCATTCCATTTATTCACTCTCATCAGAACACAGGTCCCTGTTCCTGCACCATCCTTTGTAATAATGGTGAGCATCCACAATGCCCAGGAGATTAGGGAGTTGCTGACCATCTTTAAACCTTTCACTAGGTTCCTGGCCATCAGCATACTGCTCTTGACATGTCTTGCACCCCGGGAGCCCTCTGAGCTCTGCGCCCCACCCCACACCATTGCCCACCCTGGGGAAAGCAGCAGAGCCCTCTCCCCTCCAGCCACCTCACAGGGAAGACATAATATCCCCAGGGCAGTGCTGCAGCTGAACTGGGAGGGGTGCCCACTGGTTAGGTTTCCCAGGCCTTTCTGTTCCTTCTGCTCCATTTCCATGCTCTAAGCTGGGAAGCTGAAAACCTTGGGATCACTTCCCAACTAAAACAGTGTCCTGGCTTAGGACTGAGATATTTGTAGACAAGCCTTGTGGAGCAGGAGAGAAAAGAGGGATGGGTGAGCCCAGAGTGCAACCCTGGAGGGTCTCTCCTTCCAACTACCCTCACCTCCACTAGAAAAAGGAAAAAAACAAAAAACAAGCCCACCCTCTGAGCAGAGCTCAAGTGAGGACTGAAGATTCCACCCCGTCTGTCACACGTACCTATCAGCCAAAGCTGCTAAGAGTTCTAAAGGAAAAGTTGGGAGGTGTTTGAGATGCATACATGCTATTTAATGAAAGACAGCTTGTGCCAGACGAAACAGAATTAATGGATCAGATGGAACAAGAATATAAAAATAAAAATTTTAAAAACGTCCTCAGAGTAGTTACTGAAGATATTAAAAACATGAGACACATTCAAGCATTTCTGAAAAAGCATGAGAGAAAGTGTTATCTAAAATGATAACATTTTTTGCCAGTTTATTTATTTTTTTAATTAAAGGATAATTGCTTCACAGAATTTTGTGGCTTTCTGTCATACATCAATAAGAATCAGCCATAGGTGCACACATCTACCCTCACTCCCTAACCTGCCTCCCATTTCCCTCCCCATCCCACCCTTCCAGATTGTCACAGAGCCCCTGTTTGAGTTCCCTGAGTCATAGTGAACTCAGTAGATGGATGGCATACCAGAACACCAGAGGGAACAAGAGGAGGTGGGAGGTCAGGTGAGAAGCTCACCTGGAAGGATGAGGAGGGTAAAAGAGCTAGACGACAGCAGATGTGGCAGAAGAAGTTCTAGACATCCACATAATAGAAGCCCCACTGGGAGAGAGAAGGGCAAATGGAAAGAAACTTTTCTGAAAAGTGAGAAAAAAATCAAGAATTTCACAGACTTAGGAAAAGATGTTCTTGGCTGAAAAGGGCTCACAGAGGGCCCAGTTGGATAGATTAAAACTACATAACAAAGTAAAAAAGGATAAACTTTACCCAGACACATTAGGGTAAAATTTAAGATCATCAAAGAAAAGAGACGATTTTAAAAACTTTCAAAGGGATAAAGCAGATAACTTGCCATGATAAAAGAGTAAGGTTGAAGATATTGCTTATGTGACTCCAATCTGCTGTTGAGAAATGTGAAGTCCAAAGGTAGAAGGAAAAGA
Source organism: Muntiacus reevesi (assembly GCF_963930625.1). Classification (NCBI taxonomy): domain Eukaryota; kingdom Metazoa; phylum Chordata; class Mammalia; order Artiodactyla; family Cervidae; genus Muntiacus; species Muntiacus reevesi. The sequence continues at coordinate 94,114,176 of NC_089253.1, read as the reverse complement.
ATTACAACCCTGGGCTTCTGCATACAGACAAGCTGTTGTGTAAGTGTAGGCAGAATACAAAACTTCAGAACCTTTACCACACAGCAACCATTAAGAATCCAGGCTCAGAATTCCCTGATGGTCCAGTGGTTAAAAATCTGCTTTGCAATGCAGAGGGCAAGGGTTTGATCCCTGGCCAGGAAACTAAAATCCTATATGCCTACCGAGCAACTAATCCTGTATTCCACAACTAGAGAGTCTGAGCACCACAATGACACAACAAAGATCCCATGTGTTGCAACTAAGACCCAGTGCAGCCAAATAAATAAGCAAATACACATCTGTAAAAGAGCTCACACTCAGTAGTCAAAGCCACAGACCCTCAGGTTTTAATGTATGAATGGTGGTGTGGAGGCTTAGTCACTAAGTCATGTCTGACTCTTGCAACCCCATGGACTGTAGCCCGCCAAGCTCCTCCATGCATGGGACTTCCTAGGCAAGAATACTAGAGTAGGTGTTCATTTCCTTCTCCACCGTTATTTAATATCACTATATTATTCTGTTATAGCAACCCAAAGGGATTTAGACACAAGGCAAGAAATTCTCTCAGCCTTAGGTGAGAACTGATGACCATGGCCCCATGTGGGTTTGCAGTTTGAATCCACACCCTGTGTAGAGGAAATACACATCATAGCAAAGTGGTTGAAAGCAGTCATTAGCACCAAGGTGCCTGAGTTCAAACCCAGCACTGCCTAGACATTCTACGTGACTTGGCTCAAACTGCATAATCTCTTTTTACCTCCATTTCCCCATCTTTAAAGTGAAGTCGCTCAATCGTGTCTGACTCTTTGCGACCCCATGAACTGTAACCTACCAGGATCCTCTATCCAAGGGATTTTCCAGGCAAGAGTACTGGAGTGGGTTTCCATTTCCTTCTCTAAGGGAGGATGTAAATAATACAGTGTCTCCCAGACAGGAAGCTCTATATAGAATTTTTGTTGAGGGAAAACACAGAATAAGGTCCTGGATTTTAGTGCTTCCAGGTGCAAGGCAGAAGTAAACACAGACCCTCTCTGGAGGAGAGCATCCCAGCCCAGGATCCTAAGGGTTCCTCAATTAAACATGAGCTCACAATTGGAAATTACAAAACACACACAGGAACAAGCTACCAAGCATCAGAGTCAGCAGAAACAATATTGAGCATGATTAAACCCATAATGGTTTCATGTATTAGAATGGCCATGTATAGAACAGGAAGTAACCATGTATAAGATGAAATAAAGTGTTTGAAGACATGAACAAATAAAAGAAATGATCAAAATGTTTACATAAAATTGAAGAAAGACCAAATAGATGGAAATTCAAATTAAAATACCTGAAATTAAAAATTCAATAGACTGGTTTTTAAAATTGTCATAGCTAAAGACACTTGTTGCTGCTGTTTAGTCATTAAGTTGTGTCCAACTCTTTTACTATAACTCACCAGGCTCCTCTGTCCATGGGATTTGCCTTTACTCCTCTAGGGGATCTTCTCAACTCAGGGATTGAACCTGAGTCTCCTGCATTGGCAGGTAGGTTCTTTACCACTGAGCCACCAGGAAGTAAACTGGAAAATTGACTTGAAGTAATTATTCAGAATACAGTACAGAGTGAAAGACACAAAAAATACGAATGAGAGACTCAATGATCAAAACAAAGAATGCAGAATGAAAGGTCTAGTGAAAATTCCAATAGGAGTTTCAAAAGGAGAAAAATATTTTTTTGAGTTATGATAGAGATGTTCAAAATGAGAGTAGGTAAAAATTTTGCAGAGTAAATTTGAACATTCAAGTCTTAGTCTCAGAAAATGCAGTGAATCCCAAGCAGTATTAAATGAAATCCACAGCTAAACACTGTGTTGAAATCAAAGAACACGAAAATCTTAAAATCAGCTAGATAAGGAGATTATCCAAAAAAATCACATAAATTGTAGGTTTTATAATAGAAAAAAAAAGAAGAAGCCAGATAATAGCAAAATAAAGTCTTCAAATGATTCTCACCTTGATATTGTCATTCAAAACTGCAGGATGCTTATATGTGTGTGTGACATAAAGATATTTTCTGACAAACAATAGGAGATGTTATTGCATGTTTTATGCTTATAGAAATGACCTAGAAGAGAGGGGAAATGTGGCCATTATTGGATAATGCCCTGGAGTGAGTGACAGGGTCCTGGAATTGGCAGAGGGTAAGGAAGATCTGCTCATCCTAACAGGAGGGGAGGCAGAATTGATGCAGGTAAACCAACAATCCTTGAAGGCGGGAGCATGTGGAATTTGCTTCTGGATGTTTCTAGCTTCTCCATGAACTGGGAACAAGGTCATTGCTATCGAGGGAGAATTTCAGAGGAAGATGTGAAATAATCCTTCCTGGAACCAGGGAATAGATGGACTAGATGTTTGTATTACTGAGTCTAAGCTTGTACTGCTCACCACACAACAGGCCAATAAATCAAGTTGCTGGGGCAAAGGAGTAGCAACTTTATCCAGCAAGCCAGCAAACTAAGAAGATGGTGGACTAGTGCCCGGAAGAACCATCTTGCCTGAGTTAGAATTCAGGCTTCTTTTATACTAAAAGGGGAGGGGATACGGCTGGTTGTTGCGGACATCTTAGTGCTTGAGTCTTTGTTCTTGCAGCTGTCCAAGTAGGTCAGGTCAAGATGTCCCTGGAAAGATGTTCCTCCAACAAGACAAATTCTTGTTTTCTACTCTGCAACTTTTTACCTTTCTGTAAATGGAAAAAAGTTATATTTTTTTAAAGGTCAAAGCCTTAAGAATGTGCTATCCTATTTATTTCATGCTATAGGCAACATTCTGTAGCTGCTAGGCTCCTCTATCCATGGAATTCTCCAGGCAAGAATACTGGAGAGGGTTGCCATTCCCTTCTCTTTTTTTTTTTTATTTTTTTATTTTTTATTTTTTTTAATTTTTATTTTTCAGTGGGTTTTGTCATACATTGATATGAATCAGCCATAGAGTTACACGAATTCCCCATCCCGGTCTCCCATCCCACCTCCCTCTCCACCCGATTCCTCTGGATCTTCCCAGCCCAACAGGCCCGAGCACTTGACTCATGCCTCCCACCTGGGCTGGTGGTCTGTTTCACCACAGATAATATACATGCTGTTCTTTCGAAACATCCCACCCTCGCCATTCCCTTCTCCAGGGGATCTTCCCAACCCAGGGATCAAATCCAGGTCTCCTGCATTGGAGGTGGATTCTTTACCATCTGAACCACCAGGGAAGCCACATGGGCAACATTCTTAACTTGTAGCAAAAGCAACAGAATGCAAATGGAGTCAAATTTGTTCTTCTGTGGGGCTTCCCTGATGGCTCAGATGGTAAAGAATCTACCTGTAATGAGGAAGACCTGGGTTCAATCCCTGAGTTGGGAAGATTCCCCCTGGAGGAGGGCATGGCAACCCACTGCAGTATTCTTGCCTGGAGAATCCCCATGGACAGAGGAGCATGGTGGGCTACAGCCCATGGGGTAGCAAAGAGCTGGACACGACTGAGTAACTAAGCACAGAGTTACATTTATGGTCCCCACCAAGTGCCCCTTCAGGATGGTGGCTGCCTCTGTACAGCCTGACCGGGAATGCGGCTTTGCTTCTCCTCCCTCCCCCGTATTCTGAGCCCAGGTACAGAGGTGCAGTAGTTGGCGATTAGTCAGATGAGGTTGGGCAGTGAGTGCCCAAGGAACACTGTGGTACTTGTGAGGACAGACATGAAATCCATCAGAGTCACTGCCTACAAGGGCCGGTGTGGATCTGAGAGTGAGTGAGAAGAGGAAACATTAAAATAAAATGGCATAAAGTAACCAAAAGAGGTGCTTTGCAAGGAACAATAATGGCAAACGTGAGGTGAACTGAAGCATATAATTACCCAACTGTGTGCACCTGAGGTCTAAAATCAGGGAAGGGAAAGGGGGAAAAAAACACTGTCCATTTATTTGCCTTTTGAATAAACTGTAGAAGAAAAACCCTGACCCTCTTTATTCACCAGTGCTTCATTGTTCATAGAAACAACAAGAAAAGGCTGATAGATTCCCAACATGGGTGATCAAGGAGAAAAGTCCAAATGTGGACATTCATGGGCCAACCACTGGCCCTGCCTGGGTGTCCGCAGTCACGTGGGGTCCACTTTGGGTTCAGCCTGACTGCATCTATTTGTGGTTACTCATCTGCTGCACAGCCGTTGATTTTATTTTATTTTTTCCTTGCCTGTGTTAGCAGCTGATTGAGAAATAATCATCTGGAATCTGGATCCACTGCAGAGCTATGCAAACTAGCTGTGAAAATGCCATAAATAACTCAATTGGCCACTTCGCACGAGGGTTATTTCTGTTCTATACAAAAAGGCTTATGTAACGCCCATACAACTCGCCGTTTTGAGTTGTTAGCGGGTAGAGAAAAGAAGGGAACTCGATACTTCTCTCTGGGAGAGAAAACCCTATATATAACAGCTCTCTGTGATCTGGAAGCAGTTCCGGAGGACTTCAGTGTCAGATCACAGTTCCTTCAACGTTCTTCCCTCCTATCTTTGGCCGGCAGCTCCTCCACCCAGGAGTGGGCATCAACCCCAGCTGCATATTAACCAGCCCCAAACAGAGAGGTTTAAGCAGTAACCGTGTGTTATTTCTCATGGTCCTGTTGGCCGACTGGGCATGGCTGGATATCCTTATCCCTCCCCCCCAACCCATGTACCATCGAGGGTGACTCGTGTCCAAGTTCAGTTGGGAGCTCAATCAGGGTTGGGACGTCCACACTCTGCACCCGAGGAGGGAGCTCAGAGTAGAGCATGCGGGTGTGAAGGTGACCCCGGTGGGAAAGACCGGAGAGCCTGAAGCAGCGCTGGGCAGCTGCGGATGCCCTTCCATCCCATCAGCTCTGCCTGGGGCTCTCTGCTCTCGGGTGTCTCCTCGGTCACTGGAATGTGCTTCCTCCTTCCACTGTCATGCCACCATCCAAGGCTGAGTGCAAATATCATCCCTTCTGTGGACTGAGAAACCTCCCAACTTCCTGCATGGGTCACTCGCGTGACTGGTTCCTGCTTGGGCTAAGAGCTCTGCTGGTCTGTGATGTGAAGAACTGGGAGAATGCCAGGCATCACCCTCTAGAATGTTCTGCCAGGCCATCTAGGAGCTGGCAGCTTCCATTTAGTAGAGCTGACTGCCTTCTCTATGTGGCAACTTTCTAAAAACAGTGCCTTAGGTCAGTGGAGCGGAGAGACCAGGAGACCAAATGCAAGCAAACCAGAGTGCACGCATGGTTAGGTACCTAGTAGCAGGAACAATGGAGAGATGCCAGAGTTAGCTGGTTCCCTCCCCATGGCAGGAGAGACCCCGGACTGGGCACTGTAAAAGCAGGAATGATCACCCCCAGATCATTGCACTTGTAATGTGGGGCTCCCTGGTCAGGGTATTGTGAGGGATGAATGCGTTAAGGAGCAGAGTGATTAGAACTGGGCCTGGCAGAGAGGAAGTGCTGGCTAAGAATGAGCTCCCAGGACAGAAGCAGCCTCAGCCCATCACCCCGGGTCCTGACCGTGGCCGTGGCTGACGTCCACTGCACCCTGGGCCAACAGAAAGGAGTTCAGGTGCATCAAGGAGTTGGTTCCACAAAGGAGGAGGGAACCACAATGACTCCATCAGTTCCATGATGCTTCTGTGCAAGGGAGCTCGGGTCTTGATGACACCGGCTGCCTGCCCTGTGCAATGTTTCTGCTGCTCAAGAGCCAGGTTATTAACCCTCCTACTTGTGGTTGGGGCCCATGCAGGGAAGTGCTGCTTTCAGCCTCCTTGTTGCAATCCCTGACTCTCTTGCTTTTCCTACACCAAGTTATTAATCCTCTTGCTCAAGGTTGGGGCCCATGCGGAGCAGCACTGCTCTTGGCACTCCCGTCATGGTGTTGTTCGACTTCCCTTGTAGCTCAGTCAGTAAAGAATCTGTGTGCAGTGCAGGAGACCCAGGTTCGATCCCTGGGTTGGGAAGATCCCCTGGAGAAGGAAATGGCAAACCACTCCAGTGTTGTTGCCTAGAAAATCCCATGGACAGAGGAGCCTAGCAGGCTACGGTCAGTGGAATCCCAAGAGTTGGACATGAATTATCGTCTAAACCACCATGATGTTGTAATCCCTGACTTGCTTTCTCTCCTACTCCACCCATTTCTTTCCACCCAACGGCAGGCCCAGCAGCTCCAGCTCCCAGGGGTTCCCTGGACATTTCTACCCTGCTCACACTGGGAATCTCTAGCCAAGATGCAGATATTTACCTCTCTACCTGGGATGTAGCTGTGTGGATTATGCTTTCATATGCCAATTCCTCATTCCGGTTTAAGTACTATTTACATAAAGATTGCCTTTGTCACTCATTCTCCCTTATTTACTTTTTTGGCCTGAAGTTATTACCCCAGTTTCAAAGGGCTGTGATACACCTTCTTTTCAAAGATGGCCTCGTCGGGCCCGAGCTGCCATTTTTCATTAGTTTTACAAGACTTGGGGAATGTCTGAATTGAGAGCAACTCTGAATTGGCTGCCTGTAACCTCATGTTGGCCTTCCAGATGACTGCAAACCCCCTCCCTATTTCTGTCACATCCCCAGGAGACAACGAAGGGTATTTCCTCGAAGTACAGCCAAGCTGAAAGCCTAGTGTTTGGGGCAAAGTCGCATCCCTGGGCCACCTGAGCGAACCTCTTCTGTAGCAAAGCCTGGATTCCCTGAGGCCCTTCCCAGCAAGGAAGACCCAGCCTCAGTGTAGGAGCTGGGAGGAGGGAGCACTTGGGTTCACTAGTGAGAACAGGAGCCGGGCTCGGAACCAGGAGGCTTTTAAGAGCTGGATGTGAATGCATCAAAACATTCATGCCCAATAGACCCATCTCACTTCTCTGTCTATAAATAACGTCAGATGCCACTCTTTTTTACACGCTCTGAAAAACCCCGCTCCTGCATGGATGGACTCTTGTGCAAAATGAAGTCCTGTTTGGGAGCCCTGAACAAGCTACTCATTTTTCTTTTCCATCGATTTGTTTCTTTCTGAACACAGATGTTTATGGAGCACTCGTAGTGTACTGGGCTCTGGGACAAACCCCAGCTTCAGGACCTTCTACATGAGCGAGTGTCCATTTGTCCATCCGTTGAGGTGGGGTGTGCACTGGGGACCAACTTTCTGGCTCATTGCCCTGCTGCCCTGTAATCCACATGATACCATAATAGGGAAGAACCTTTTTATTTTATACAAGTTAATCACTAAAGGGATGTTGCCTATAAGCTTCAGTTATACGAAATGGGCCATCTCCCAGATCCCTACCTCCCAGGAAACAAACCTTAAGCTAAAATACCTTTGTTTGGCTCATGGGAAGTATCTTGACCAGGCCCACCTGTGAATGGCTACGAGAAGGAAAAAATTAATACATCCCTTTTGGAGGCTAATGGAAACCGGGAAGCATTTGCTTATTTATTTGTTTGTTTGTTCGTTTTGGCAGCGCTGGGTCTTCGTCACTTTGCTTGGGCTTTTCTCTAGCTGTGGTGCATGGGCTCCTTACTTTGGTGGCTTCTCTTGTAGAGCACGGGCCTGTGGGCTTCAGTAGCTGCGGCTCCCAGGCTCTAGAGCACAGTCTCAGTAGTTGTGCTTAGTTGCCCTGCAGCATGTGAAATCTTCCTGGACCAGGGATTGAACCTGCGGCTCTTACATTGGCAGGTGGACTCTCAACCACTGGACCACCAGGGAAGCCCAGGAAGTGTCTGACTTTATTCTCTTCCTTTTAGTTTAAAAGAAGCCTGAGTTCTAACTTAGACAAGATAGTTCTTCTCCACCTGCTGGCTTTCTGAATAAACTATTTCTTGCCCCAGCAGCTCATCTTTTGATTGGTTGGCCTGTTGTGCGATGGGCAGTGCAAGCTTGAACTCTGTAGAAGTATGGCACTGGGAGAATGGCTGGGGAGTTTGTTAAAATGCAGATTCCATTCTGAGGGTCTGGGGGCCCTGAAGTTCTGCATTTCTGATGAGCTCCCAGGAGAGGCAAGGCTTCCATCTGAGAGCCCCTCTGGGGACCACGCTGTGTGAGATTGTTCCCTACATGCTGCCAGCCCGTCCCGACGCTTCTCAGCTTGGCTGCAGCCCCCACTGACTCTCCTGTCCCATCACGGACTCTTCTTTCTGGCCCCTACCTGCTTTTGGTCCCTGCTCATGGCAAGGTGTTCCAGGCACACCGCTCAGTTTCAGAATCATCACCCTCCACCTCCCACCAACTGCACCTCCTGGATGCCCTTCAAATCTTCCTCAAAGGGCTCTGACTCCAGGAAATCCTCAGTGTCTGCCCCTCCATGCAAAGCTTTATGCAGCAAGAAATCAACCCTGAATACTCATTGGAAGGACTGATTCTGAAGCTGAAATTCCAGTACTTTGGCCACCTGATGTAAAAAGTCAACTCATTGGAAAAGACCCTGATGCTGGGAAAGATTGAGGGCAGGAGGAAAAGAGGCCAGCAGAGGATGAGATGGTTGGATGTCATCACCGACTCAGTGGACATGAACCGGAATAAACTCCAGGAGTTGGTGATGGACAGGGAAGCCTGACATACTGCAGTCCATGGGGTCGCAAAGTGTCAGACATGACTGAGCAGCTGAACAACAAGAACACATACAGCAAGAGGATGTGCAGAACGAGTGATGGACATGGAGGGCCTTCATGCTCCCAGATTAAAGGTGACGGTGTCTGCCTGTGAGTGTATCAGCAAAGAAGGGAACTGTTTTCTTTCCGGAGGACAGTGGGCCTTGGAATGAGAGCCCAGTAGTTGCCCCCAAAGAGAGTCTTGATGCCTTTTTTCTAGACAGTGTTGAGGTCCAGAGCTGAGCTGTCAGAGGGCCATGAGGGCTGCAGGGAGGGAGGTGGTGGTGGGAAGGGAGAGAACCAGGACCTGGCTTCTTAGAAGCCAAGGGGGGACAGCAGGTGGATGCTCACTTGGGTCAGCCCAGGGCTATGGGCTCCTGAGTGGGGGCAATGACCTGGGGGCCTGGGCAAGACCTCTGAACCAAAGCAGTGATTGAGGATGGGACCCAAGAGCCCTGGTCTGTCATCTGCTTTAGGGTGAGGCCTAGCAGTTACCAGAATTTCATTTCCTAGTGATTCTGGAGGGAGAAACTAAAGCAGTTTTTATTTGATTTAGAAAATCATGAGCCAAGTTGTTCCTTATTCCTTGAGCATCCTAGAATATCCTCACCTGTAAATTGCTCCATGCACACAGACCTGTTCCCTGGGGTTTCCTGCAGCAGTTGTGGATTCTGGGCTCCTGAATGCAGGATGGGGTCGGGGGCATGTGTCTGGGGCGTCTGGGGTCGTCTGGGGTGATAGGCTCTCTCCCAGCTTCGGGTCAGTGAACAGGAGCCCCTGCCCAGTCAATGCTCCAGTCATTCCCATTCTTCATCAGAGTCTTGGGACCCAGCCACCCAGAGGAAGGGTGTGGAGTAGGCATCTCAGTCAGTAACAGCTGCTATAACAAACACCAGGGATGGGGAGGCTTAAACAGCAGGTGTTTATTTCTCACAGCCCTGGAGGCTGGACTCTGAGATTGGGGTGCCAGTATGGTGGGGTTCTGGCAGGGACAGCCTTTCTGGCCACCAGTATCCGCCTTCTCACTGCATCCTCAAGCGTCAGGTGCCTTTTTACGAAAGGAGACCAGTCCCATCACGGGGCCCCACTCTCACAACCTCATCTAACCTGAATTCTCTCCAAGGCCCCACCTCCTAACCCCACCACATCGGGGGTTAGGGCTTCCACGTACAGATTTGAGGGAACCAGGCACATTCAGTCCACATCTCTGAATGAGTATGGCAGGTCCCCTGCCCTGAATCTCTTCTTGCTGATGACCAAGGGCACAGGTGAAGAGGCTTCAAGGTGGCAGGAAGCCAGGGGGTCCTTGGGGCACCAGCATGCCTCAGCCCCCAGAGACCTCAATGGAACACCTTCCGTCTCCTATGGAGAGGCCCCCTCTGGCCCTCAAGCTCCCAGTCTCTGATGTGTTGTCTGAGGGTCTGTCTTGTGCTCCTACTGGCTGGGATTCCCTCCTGGAACCCTCAGCCCCTCAGTTGTGGTGGGGCTGGTACTGGGTGCATGGGTGAGGCCGGGGTGGAGGGCTTGGCGCGCATAAGCCGGCAGAGAACAGCCCCTCTCGCAGCTCAGCTCATGAACTTTAGGTTCAGTGGGGAAGATTTCAATTGATCTGAGTCACTGATCTCTGCAGAGCACAGATCTGAGCCTCAGATACTTAATGGTCACAGAAACCCACATGCAACACCAAATCCCTAGAAATAGACATAGTGGTTCTGGTGGGAGATGATGGGTCTCTGGTATTCCTGCAGGTATGGGGGGAGTCAGGGCCTCGCAGAGCTTACCTGGCTAGAGGAAGGCCCAGAGGGCCAGGCCTGTTCTGTGTTTGAGGCTCTGCTGGTGAACCTGTGTCCGAGGGCTCTGCTGGTTACTGGGTTAGACCTCGTGGAGTAGCTGCGGGATGCTAGCCAGAGGTCCTCCTAGCACAGGGCCAACAGGGACAGTGGACGGATGGATGGTCCCACCAGAGCCTCCAGGGCTGCGGCTGCCAAGGCCCCTCTGCCTTGTTGCTCCGCCCTGTTGCTGGGAGCATGTCGAGAAGCAGGACACAGGATGGGTAACTGGAAGCAGTGCCTGCTAGTCATCCTGATGGTTACCCCTTAAGGAGAAGCAGCCTCTGAAATCCCACCCTGCTGCATCCCAGGCAGGCTAATCAGAACCACTGAGGCAGAGCCAGAGCCTGTTGGTGTGGCCTGCTGGCAGGGTGGGGAGGGTGGTACCCAGGAGATGGGGAGAAGTAGAAGAAGACCTTTTTTTGAGATCTATTTGCTTTTTCCTTTAGATCCTCTGAATTTCTGAATGAATGGTCATTTCTCTGTGGATTCATGAAGACAAATGATTACAGGAAGACAGGAAGCTGGTGTTCTCCCAAGAACAGGACTGAGGGTGACTGCTAGAGGGTAGAGTGGACAGAGACCAGGAAGGTGCTGGCTCTGATGGGAGAAACTCCCACCGAGATGAAAGTGCCACGGATGCAGTGAGATGATCAGTGTAGCATCCACCACATAGCTCAGGAGGGTGGCCCCATGAGCTGACTCCACCTGGGTCTGGATCCACAGCACATGGTGAGGAGGAAACCAGTGATGTGAGCTCACCCTATAGACTGAAGAGTCAAGAGTTACCCGACACAGAAAATGTTTTGCTCAGTTGATTGAGGTAGAAAACTGGGAACCTTGAGACTCTGAGGATGGGGAGACAGAAATGAACTTTAGGAGGCAGGAGCCAGAAGGCTGTCCAAGGTAGGAAAAAGGAAGCCTCGAAACTAATTTGTTGTTTTTTGTTTTGTTTTGTTTTTCTGAGTTTGGACAGGGTTGTCCCTGCTAAAGGGACAATTCACAGGGACTCAAACCTAAGCCAGGAACCTGGGTCTCTCCCTGCTCAGGACAGCTGACTGTCTCTGCCTGCCCACCCGCCCCCCGCCCCACCCCCCGGCCCCAACCTCCATCCTTCCCCGAGTACAGAGTGCTTTCAAGGAGCCTGACAACTGAAGGGAAAGACTCTGACCTTAAGACTCCCTGCCTAGTCTAGGAAGAAAGGTGACGGAGCTGACACATTCAGCTGGTTCCCTGCTTCCCTCCCACCTTTCCTGTCTCTTCTTCCTTTTATCTTGGTGCTTAGTATATTTTTGTTATTGAGGCAACATTCACATAACTCAAATTAACCAATCTAATACATCTTCAAGGCTGTGCAAACATCACCTCTATCTAGCTTCAAAACATTTTCGCCAACTCAAATAAAACCCCCCATCTGAAATTCAGTCTCTTCATTCTCCTCCCTGTTTAGATCTCCAATTTCTTTCAGCAACTTTTCATAGTTTTCCATATAGAAGCATTTTACCTCCATCGCTAAATTTATTCCTAGGTATTTTATTCTTTTGGGTGTCATCAAAAACACAATTGTTTTCTCAATTTCCTTTCAGTATTGTTCATTGACGGTGGATGGAAATGCAAGTGATTTGTATGTTGCTCTGATGTCCTGCAACTTCTCTGAGTTTATTAACTCTAGTAGAAGTGCGTGTGTGTGTGTGTGTGTGTGTGTGTGTGTGTGTGTGTGTGTGTGTGTGTGTGTGTGTTTGGGATTTTCAATATATAGGATCATGTTACCTGTGGATGGAGATAATTTTATTTCTTCTTTTCCAGTTTTTCCAAAAAACGCTGGATGTCGGTCTTCATTTCTCAGTTTACCTTCCAGCCTCTCACCCAGGAACCCCCCTGACCCCTTTGCCCAGCCTGGGTTAGCTGTCCCCGCTCTGTGTCCCATTCCCTGCTTGTCCCTGTTGTCACACCGCACCTGCGTTGTCATCGCCTGTCTGCCTGTCTTCATGTGCTGTGTGGGTATGGACGGTGCTCATGGAGACCACAGAGCCAGCATGGGACCGGCATGCAGTAAGTCTGCATGCACTTGGGTGACAGTGACATTTCTGTGGAGTGACTCCATCACTGCACCTTGAGCACCTCCTACAATCCCCCACTCCTGGGATGCCTCATCCCACTACCACCTCCCTTCCTGAACAGACACTTCAAATTCACAGAGTGTTGTGGTCCTGCCTTCCAGACCATACAGAGTGAGGATCACACCTAGGGTCAGGAGGGGATGATGAGGACATCAAAGGTCACTCTGGCCACATTAAGCTAAGTATAAACACTGCTCTGATAAAACAGCAGTGGTGTCCTCCCAATTTGCAGAAGGAAAGCCGTGTTAATGATAACATTTTCTCAATCTTACTTTTTATCCTTTTTTAAACCTTGGGGGGCGGTGATCACTTGCACCCAGACGGGCACAGACACACAGCGATGGACACGTGGGAACAAGGAGTACAGGGGTCACCTGACAGAAGGTGAAACCATGGCAGTATCTGTGGCGATGTAGCCACTGCCAGAGATGCTGCACAAGGCAGAGAGCTCGGGCAAGAAATACCCCACCTTCTCCCCACCTTCCTGCACCCGGATGGACCACATCCACCTAGAAGCCAAGGACTTAGGAGTCCAGGAAACACAACCTATAGGGGCCAAGTCCACGGGCAAGCATCACATGGTTCCAAGTGAAGCATCACAAGTGACTCAGTCCAGTCATTTGATGAAGTGGAAACTGTCACTATAATCCCATCCCTTAGGTGGTGGTTGTTATCGTTCAGTCATTAAGTCATGCCTGACTCTCTGTGACCCCCTGGACCACAGCATGCCAGCCTCCTCTGTCCTCCACCATCTCCCAGAGTTTGCTCAAATTCATGTCCATTTGAGTCGGTGTTGCTATCTAACCATCTGATCCTCTTCCACTTCCTTTTCTCCTTTTGCCTTCAGTCTTTCCAGCGTCAGGTAACAGATGAGAAAATTGCCCAAAGAAGAGTGCAACTCACTGGTTGATGAGCAGCATGAGCTGGACCATGATCTACATCTTCTCACACCCAGAATGTCCATCTCCTACCACACTGCATCACTTCGCACATTTAAAACAATCCCCTAGAGATGAAACATCTGTAACATGCAAGTCCTGGAATGGGGTGGTGGCGGGAGTTTACCCAGATGCATGAGTCTCCCACCTTTAGAAGAAGCTGCAGCCTGACTGCCTTGCTTTTTTTCTGGGCACATCCCCTCCCAACAGCCCCACATGCTCATCATTATCTTGTAAAAGACAAATATGGTTTATGCAAACTCTCCTAGTATGTTTCTGGCTTGTCTCTTTTGAAATGATTTCCCCTGAAATGTACGTCTGGCTATTACCATTTTGCACACAATAGCAAAAACACAAGCCCTCTTGAATTTATTAGAGGATTGTGATTTTAATCATCTTTTATGACCCACCTTAATTGTATATCATTTTTAATGACAGTTGAAAAAAATAAGTTATTCTTGCTGACATTTTTATGACCTATTTAATATCACAGATCAGGAGTTTTATTGGATTGCATTCTGGGTATGACATACAAACTGAGAAACCAGAGGGGAGAAGAGTGGCCTGGTCGAGTTATAGATTGCAGGCAGGAAAAAATGCTGATAATGGTCTTACAGGAGAATTGTTCCAGATTACACGGGTTACCCTGGGCTTTCATTTCTGTGTCTGTATAATAATTGTAATTTTACTGCAAAAGCTGAGTGTTGGATAAAGACTTCCCTTAAGGGGTAATTTGATTTAATAAAAAAGCTCTGCCCAGGGTCAGTATTACAAAAAACCAGGGGATGTTTCAAGAGCCTGCCTCCCATCTCAGACAGCAGCTACTTTCCCACAGGGCTGTTTTGCTGCCTTCTGGTCTGGTAGAGAATTTGATTTCTTAATACAGTTCTGTAGTACAGGGGCAGAAAAAAGTAAAGACTCGCTAATTGTTAAATCAATGATGCCTTAACCTATTTTCAAAGTTTCAAGGGTGGAAAACCCTAAACCAACCCAGGAAAAGGCTCTGTTTGGGGTTCCCACCTGAGGCCTGCTCAGAATTCTATCCCATTAGGGCCAACTCCTATTAGGGACACCTCGGGCCATCTTAGGTCTTCTCTCATGGGGAAAGGGTTAAAGTGCCTAGCAGGTTCTCTTTGTGCATCTCAAAGGGCTGACCCCTGACTCCTGAGCGCTCATGGCCTCTCCCTTCTGGAATCTGGCCTCGCACACCTATGGAGTTGATGCAGCACAGATGGTCAGCATTAACTTAATTCTCCCTTGAAGCCAAGACTCCAAATGCCCACCATCCAGCCAAGATGGTTGCCTAAATTATCTCCCGAAGCTTATTTCATCTTCCCAGATAGGAATACCTAATGGGAACGGGATGCTGGTACCCCTGATAGGGCTGTAATTGGCCCACCAGGCAAAGTCCTAATGAGACCTTTAATGGCACATGAGAGCCAGGAGAGATAGAGGGTCTTGTCTGTGAGAATATGGATAGACACAAGGGGGCAGAGCAAGGAGCAGCAGGCTCAGAAGCTTCCAGGAGCCCCTAACGAGTGTGACCTAAATGATCATGTGGATGGCTGTTCATAATTTATTCGGTGGTGTAACATTCTGCTGAGCAGAGATGCACACGTGTGGCCTGTCACTCTTCACTGGGGGTTTAAGAAGTTGGTGCTGCCAGGAAATCTTTTTCTCCAGAAAAAGCACACGTTCCTCCTAGAGAATTCCTTCTTTCGCATGTCAGATCTGATGGAATTCACGCGAACCCCAGTGAACCGCAGCCAATTAGACATCAGGCGACACCAAGCCGGCTGGCTCCCTCCGACGCTGCTCAGCAGAAACCCTGCTTTCCACGGACACCTCCGTTTAGTGCTATTCCAATTCCAGTCCTGACAACAGAAGAAATGCTGCAGCCAAAATGTTGTTTGTGTTTGTGTTTTTCTCTCCGTGGTTTGCCCACTTTGCACCTGTTAGGATATCTTGAACTGCATAGGAGGAGCAGGTGGGAGTCTGCCCTAACCCACAGAAATTCACTTCTGGAGAGGCAGAGGGCATCACCCGCCCACCCTTGGTCTCCACACTTCCTGCCTGGTGTGTGTTCTTGTGCATGCTCAGTTGCTCGGTCATATCCAACTCTTTTGCACTCCCATGGACTGTAGCCCATCAGGCTCCTCTGTCTGACAGAACCTATGTCTCTTATGTCTCCCACACTGACAGGCAGGTTCTTTACCACCGGAGCCACCTGGGACCCCTTCCAATATCCCAGAGGCGGTCAGTGATGCAAACCCTGTCACTTCATCTGCTCACTCTGAGTGTCTGCTTCCTGACCTGTTTCCCTTGTGAGTTAGGACACCCACTGCCCACTGCTGGCCAGTTCTGCAGGACTATTCACTTGGGACCCTCCTCTTTGTCTGCAGGGACAGCAACCACTTCTGAGCACCTGATACACATGGCTTCATTCCTTGAGATGCTACCAATGGCATCTGCCAAGTACCAGTTCTGTTATAGGTCAGGTACACGGGTGACCCACATGGATCTCCAGCCATCCTCTCATGGGGTAAATCTACTGAGGGGAGGCAATGAAGGAACAGGTAAGTAAATTATATTAACAAGTGAGATTATGAAAAAAGCTGTGCAGAGACACAGATGAAGGAGGGAAGTCAGTGATGGCCAGGGAGAGGGCAGAAGGCAGGGGGGAGGATGGAGAAGATATAGGGGAGACAGGGAAGGATGGAAGGAAGGGTGGAGGAGAGGATGCAGGGGAAGATGGAGGGGAGGATGGAGGGGAAGCTGGAGAGGAGGATGGGGGGGAAGATATAGAGGATGGAGGGGCAGGATGGAAGGGAGGATGAAGAAAGATGGAGGGGAGGATGGAGGAGAAGATGGAGGGAAGGATGCAGGGGAAGATGGAGGGGAGGCTCAAGGGGAAGATATAGAGGAGGATGGAGGGGAGGAGGAAAAGGAAGATGAAGGGAGGATGGAAAGAAGGACGGAGGAGAGGATGGAGGAAAAGATGGAGGGAAGGATGGAGGGGAAGGTGAAGGGGAGGCTGAAGGAGAGGATGGAAGTGTGATTCTAGAGATGAGATGAGACATGACCTGAGAAGGAGTCAGTGTGGTCCTGAGGTTGTCAGCAAAAGAACAGGAAGTGCACCTGTGGGCATGAGGAGGCATGAGGAGCGGAGGCTGCAGGCTCCCAGTGATCTCGTGGAGTCGGGGGTGGGCAGGAGCAGAGCATGAAGGGCCCACAGGGACAGCAAAGACGTGGAGATGTGGAGAAGCTGCAGGTTTTGAGAGAGGGGTGGAGAATCTGGTTTGTGGTTTAGGACCCCAGGGCTGTAGTGAGACTGTAGGGGTCGAGGACAGAGGCAGAAGGAGCAGAGAAGGCCATCACGATGAGGCAGGTAGGAGGTGATACTGATGGGCCGGGGCGGTGATGGGGAAGGAGTCCTGGGTTCTGGGTACATCATGACAGTGGCGGCAACAGAACTTGGTGGTGACTTGGATGAGGGAAAGAGGAGTCAGGCAGGACCCCTGGGGAAATGGAGATGACCACAGGGGGGGCTGTCTAGAAAATTTAAGCTTGAAACACAAGCAAACAGCAGGAATGCTCAGGCGCCCAGTGTTCAGAGGAACAGCTCTGGGCAGGGAGACGAATTTTTGTGTCATTTCCCAATCAGTGGGAGTTTTATTTTTATTTTTTTTCATTTATTTTTTATTAGTTGGAGTTTTAAAATCCCCAGAATGAATGAGAACACCCAATGAAGAGTACAGCGTTGATAAAGTGACTAAGAAGCCCAGGGCGGTGAGAGCCCAGGGCTCTCCAGGGCTCTCCTGCGAGACAAGGGCGGTGGGGAGACCAGTGAGAGATAGAATGCTTCAGGTGATGCTGACAGGTTAGGCAAGATGAGCCCTGGGAATTCAACCACTGGATCCTCCAACCAGGGTTAGATCCTCCAACTGGGTTACGTCCCTCATAACCTGGACAGGCGTCACTGAAATACAGCCAGAGTGGACAGTCCTGAATGGAGAGAGGCTTGTTTCATTTCCAGTATATGCTTTTTTAAACTTTATTAATGTGTAATTGGCATAAAATAAAATGTATGTGTTTAAAGTGTATGATTTGATAAGTTTTGACATACAGGTGTGTCTATGAGCTTACGGGTACATAGATGTATCTGCACATGTGCTAAGTCGCTTCAGTCATGTCTGACTCTTTGAAACCCGGTGGACTGTAGACTGCCAGGCTTCTCTGTCCATGAGATTCTCCAGGCAAGAATACTAGACTGGGCTGCCATTTTCTCTTCCAAAGGATCTTCCTGACCCAGGGATTGAACCCACATCTCTTATGTCTCCTGCACTGGCAACTGGGTTCTTTACCACTAGGCCACCTGGGAAGCCCCACATAGATGTGCACATGTATGTATTTGTCTGTAAAATCAGTAAAGATCAGAAAACATCTCTGACACTCAGAAACCTGTGATCCTTCTTTCTTGCCCCTCCCAGCTGACGATCTGCTTGTGGATGTAGGTCAATAGATCAAATTGCATTTTCTAGAATCTCAGTCACATGTTAATGGAGTCATACAGTATGTATTGTTTTTCTGTCCTGCTTTTTCCCCCTTGACCTGGTCTGTTTTGAGATTGATCCTATTCCTTGCTGAGTAGTGTTCCATCATATGGACAAACCAGTTTGTTTATGCATTTGTCTCCTGATGGATAGTCGGGTCATTTCTAGTTTTTATTAGGGGTTATTTATAATCAGTTCAGTCACTAAGTCGGAGAAGGCAATGGCACCCCACTCCAGTCCTCTTGCCTGGAAAATCCCATGGACAGTGGAGCCTGGTGGGCTGCAGTCCATGAGGTCGCTCAGAGTCGGTTACGACTAAGTGACTTCACTTTCACTTTTCACTTTCATGCGCTGGAGAAGAAAATGGCAACCCACTCCAGTGTTCTTGCCTGGAGAATCCCAGGGATGGGGGAGCCTGGTGGACTGCCGTCTATGGGGTTGCACAGAGTCGGACAAGACTGAAATGACTTAGCAGCTTAGCAGCAGTCACTCAGTCATGTCCGACTCTTGGTGACCCGATGGACTGCAGCAGACCAGGCTCCCCTGTCCATCACCAACTCCCAGAGCTTGCTCAAACTCATGTCCATCAAGTCAGAGATGCCATCCAACCATCTCATCCTCTGTCATCCCCTTCTCCTCCTGCCTTTAATCTTTCCCAGTGTCAGGGTCAAAGCTATTTATAACAACTGCCACAAATAAAGCTGCAATGAACATTTGTGAACAAGTCTTTGTATGAATGGTCAAGTGCATTCACTTTTCTTGAGTAAATGCCTAGGAGGGCATTTCATTGGCTGGATCATATGACAGGTACATGCTTAACTATTTAGGAAACTGTGAAACTGTTTTCCAAAGAGGCCCGGTCACTAATCTTTCTCATGAATACCCTACGCAGAGACAGAAAGAGTTCCACAGATGTCTGCAGCTCCCAGGGTTCAGTGCTGTGAAGCTGACCGCACCTGGCCTTTGGCAGTTCATTAACATCCAGCTGACCTCTTCCTGTTTTCTTCCTCCTGTCTTCTGCCATGGATGTTCTTGTTGCTCAGTCACTGAGTCACGTCTGACTCCTTGTGATCCCACAGACTGCAGCACGCCAGGCCTCCCTCTCCTTCACCATCTCCTGGAGTTTGCTCAAACTCAAATCCATTGAGTCAGTGGTGCCATCCAACAATCTCATCCTCTGCTGCCCACTTCTCCTCCTGCCTTCAATCTTTCCTAGCACCAGGGTCTTTTCCAATGAGTCAGCTCTTCACATCAGGTGGTCAAAAGATTGGAGCTTCAGCTTCAGCATCAGCCTTTCTAATGAATATTCGGAGTTGATTTTCTTTATGATTGACTGGTTTCATCTCCTTGTAGTCCAACAGACTTGCAAGAGTCTTCTTCAGCACCACAGGAATTTGAAAGCATCAGTTCTTTGGTGCTCAGCCTTCTTTATGGTCCAACTCTCACATCAGCGCATGACTATTAGAAAAACCATAGCTTTGACTAGAGAGACCTTTGTCAGCAAAGTGACATCTCTGCTTCTTAACATGCTGTCTAGGTTGGTCATAGCTTTTTTTCTCAAGGAGCAAGCGTCTTTTAATTTCATGACTGAAGTCACCATCTGCAGTGATTTAGGAGCCCAAGAAGATAAAGTATGTCACTGTTTCCATTTTTTTCCCCATCTATTTGCCGAGATGAGGTGTGTCCATATGTCCCAGGCCCCCTGGGGGACCTGCTCTCCCGGGAAGTTCAGGCTAGTTGGTTCCCCTGTGACCTCAGCTTTCTGATGGGTTCAAGAAGAGTGAAGTATGGTAGATTTTCTGATTTTGTCTTATTATCATAAGAGTGACATTTTCTGCTTTCTACACCTGATATGGAAACAGAGCTAGTATTCAGTGTGCGTGCATTCGTGCCAAGTTGCTTCAATTGTGTCAGACTCTTTGTGACGCTATGGAATGTAGCCTGCCAGTTCCTCTGTCCATAGGATTCTCTTAATTCTCTTTGAGCTACTTTAGCTTCTAGTATCAACTCAGCTCACAGGTGAAGGAACGAAGGCAAAGTGAGAGTATGTGTGCCACCCAACGTCAAAGCGCTATGAAACCACACAGCCACTATGGAAAGCGGTATGTAGGATCCTCAAAAAAATAAAAAAACAGAGCTGCCCTGTGATTCAGCAATGCCACATCTGAGTACAGATGGAGGAAACTGTCACTCCCTGGAAAAGATATTTGCACCCCCATGTCCATGGCCGCATTATTCACAACCACCAAGGCATGGAGGCAACCCAAGTATTTGCTGACTGACACATGGACAGAGAAATGTGGCATGTATATGGGATTAAAATGGAATACTGCTCACCTTGAAAAAGTAGGAAGTCCCGCCATTGGCAAGAACACAAATGAACCTTGTGGACATTATGATAAGTGAGATAAGTCAGAGAAAGACAAATACTTTATGCTCTCACTTATATATGAAATCTAAAAAGTTGAACTTCAAAACAAAGTAGGTGGCTGGTTCTCAGGGGCTTGGAGTTGGAGAAAAAGAAATGCGTTGGCTAAAGAGTCTAAGCTTCCAGTTATATAGTGAATACCTTGTGGGGATGTAGTATACAACATGGCGACTACAGTTAATAATGCTGCACTATTCACCTAAAAACTGCACTATTCACCTAAAAAGAAAGTAGATCTTAAATCATTGCCACACACACATACACACACTCCTACATACACACACACACAAGGACAGCCAAGTGAGGTGATGGATATGCTAGCTAACCTTTTTGCAAAAATCATTTCATAATATATAGTATATAAATCATCACATTATAGACCTTACACTTGTACAATGTTACATGTCATTTACATCTCAATAAAACTGTAAATAAAGAAGAGCTAAGTGGCAGGGCTGGGATTTGAACACATGCAGCTTGGCTCCAGAACTTGCCTTCTTAATCATTAAACCCTACCACCTGCCAAGCCCTGGAGAAGGAAATGGCAACCCACTCCAATATTTTTACCTGGGAAATCCCATGGACAGAGGACCCTGGCAGGCTACAGTCCATGGGGTCTCAAAGAGTCAGACACGACTGAGTACACACACACAGCTACGAAGCACACAGTAGGCCCTTAATTAGTGTCTGTTGAATTGGACAGAAGGAAGGAGAAAGAATGAGTTCTGCTGACCTTGGCAATGCCACCCACTCTGAGATGCACATGTCTATGGATGCCCCTGTGTGACAAGCCTTGCCCTCCTCCAACCTGGCTTCCTGCAGGTAAGACCTCGCTCACGCCACACCAGCTCTTGGATCTGCAGAGGTCCAGAATAACTCCTTATGCCAGACCCTTCGACAAAAGTCTTTGGTGCAGGGCTGTAATTGATTTCTGTATGGGGAGCATTCATATGCATGGCAAGACAATTACATTGTCGGAAATTCCCAACCGCTTAGAAGTGTTCAAATTGTATTTTCAGAGATTCTTACAGCTTTTAAATCATTATCTGCCATCCATTGGAAGGGTTTAATGGACTTCTTGTGAGTACCTTCATAAAGTACCCGCTAAATAGATCTGAACTACTACAGTCTCCCGTTCTTGCTGACAAAGTAATTTTGTATCATTAGCTTCAGTGGTTCAAGTACAAATCAGAAGGCGGAATGCACACATGCACCATTAGGGAACACAATATGATTGCTTTCTAGACATATCGGAGCTACTTGTGGAAATTGGGAAAATCTTGCCATTTTTAATATGCTAATGCCTACTTGAATTCTTTTCCTTGGTGCCTCTCAATTCAAAATGAAATGCTATTCATAGAGATTTTGCCTTTTTTAGATGGCAATGTTTAAGGATATGGATTAAAAAAATAAAGTTCTCCTACTTCCTAGGGACTTTGCCCCCTCCACCTTCCCATCCTGGGATAGATGTTCTTGAAAAAATAAGGCATCAGTAAAAAGTCAGCCCACACTGCTCTGAAGGTCAGGAGACTGCACTAACCATCTGGTACCTTCCAGCAGGTCGATTTACCCCTCTGTGCTTAGTTTACCCTTCATAAGCGGACTCTCAAGGTCCTTCATGCATCAGTCGCTTGGAGCAGATTCTAATCCCATGTGTGTGCGTGTACATCTGTGTGTGTGCATGCACTCATGTGTGTGCGTGTGTGTGACCACAGCTGCACCTGGGATGTTGGTTAGCAAACAGTGAACCCATTCACAGTTTCTCAATAGCACACTGACCTCTGGATTTTGTTTGGACTTGTTTGCATGGCATTTAGGTAATGATTTTGTCTTTCTTAATGAACGGACAATAAAACCAAAGTAGAAGGGGCAAAAGAAAAGCCTCTGATGACCTGGCAATTTACAACTGTCTATAAATGACTGATACCCTGGGTGAGAGCCATTGGGGAAAGGTCCTTATTAGAGTGAATCTCACATCGTCATTGTAGCCTGAGCACCCTGACATGTTTTTAAATTTCCCTTTAAACGTTTGCCATCATGGTTATGACTGCTGTTGTTATCACCATTGTCATTATTTTGCCTGGAGAATTATCCCAGGAGGCAGCAGATGGTTACTAAGAAATTGTCTTGAGATGCCTTTCTGAGAATGTGGGTCTGTGCCTGCGAGTCCTAAACACTAGGAGGTGTGGGCATGCATGGGAAATAAAAACAATCCTTGCACAGATCTCCCCAAGGAAACTGTAAACAGGCATGCCAATATCCAATCGGACATGAAATGTAGGAGGTTGGAAAACTGTAACCAGGGGTCAATGGCCAGAAAATACACACCCTAGCTGCGAATCTGCACACCCGCACAGTGCTTCAATGCGGTTCATACATATTTAGTCAACCGGCACAGATTTCCACTCGTCTATTGAATATGGCAGATCAAACAGGATGATAGAAAACAAATACCATCTCTCTGGAAATCCCCAGTGAGCACAGGGAAGTAAAGCTGACAGAAAGTCATTACATTGTGTTTGTAAAATACTTTCAAAGAAGGACAAGTTGGAGTTGCGCTGAACAACAGAAACAGAACCAGTTTCTAGTAGTTTGGTGGTCACTAAACCGAGACAGGAGCAAATAAACATGAACTTCTGGGGTCTTTCCCGAGGTTTCATGTGTGACCTGATTACCACTCAAGTTTCCCATGTGGGGTAGCTTGCCTCTGCAACAGAGTTCACAAGCCCAGGTCGGGGGCCATCAGAGCCCTCATTGGATCCCCCTAATCCATGTAGACTTGCTCAGATCAAAGCATCTTCAGGACTTCCCACTGGTCCAGTGGTTAAGACTTCACCTTCCAATGCAGGGGGTGCAGGTTCAATCCCTGGTGGGGGAGCTAAGATCCTGCATACCTCCCAAAACAGAAAACAGAAGCAATATTGTAACAAATTCAATAAAGACTTTTAAAGGGTTCATATATATTAAAAAAAAAAAAAAAAAAGTCATCTTCCACACCTGGGCTACTTCTCCAGGTGTGATGAAATCTGCCACAGAGCAGCCAGGGCACAGAACACCTGCTTGGACCTTTCTTGAAACAGAGTCACTGGGGGCCTTGGGACGCCTTTCTGCATTCAGACTCATTGGTCGGTCCCACCAGCCACAGTTCCTCTTAAAGCTAGAACTGTCAAGGGAAGACACAGCCCCAATGCCAGACTCCGGCTGCTCACCCATGTAGCAACTTACGCAAGAGCAGTGCAGAATGCAGATTTCATCTGTTCTCCTGAGTGAAGCGTGCCCCCGGGAGCATGCCAAGTCTCATCAAAGTTTGGTCCCCGTCACATCCCAGCAGACACGACGGTGACATCTCGCCGACAGCCCGTTCACACATCGCGCCCAGCTCCTTGATCGGCACCACTTCACTCGGAAGGAGTTGTTACGGTGAAAGCGCTCGAGGCCAGCTCCTTGCCCCACGTTACAGGAAAGACCTAAACTCCCAGCATTCCTCGCGCCCAGATTTGTCTGAGGGGTGATGCCAGCAGACAGGGATTGACAGGGGGTCCCAGGAGGGCAGACGCTTCAGCTCTTTCCTGTTCCACTCTTCTCACCATGGTTTCCTTGATCTCTTTAATATGCACAACAAACGGGATCTGGCAAATGTGAACGTTCGTAGCAAGCTCATCCCCTGATCACTCAGCTAGTAAAGAATCTGCCTGAAGTGCAGGAGACCCTGGTTTGATTCCTGGGTCGGGAAGTTCCCCTGGAGAAGGGCTAGGCTACCTCCTCCAGTATTCTTGGCCTTCCCTGGTAGCTCAGACAGTAGAGAATCTGCCTGCAATGCGGGAGACCTGGGTTCGATTCCTGGGTTGGGAAGATCCCCTGGAGAAGGGTATGGCAACCTCCTCCAGTATTCTTGCCTGGAGAATCCCATGGACAGAGGAGACTGGCAGGCTACAGTCCATGGGGTCACAGAGAGTCGGACACGACAGAGTGACTAAGCACACACAGCACATACAAACAACCACAGAAACTGCCCCAAAGTCTCAGGCAGGCTGGAGACAGACTCTATGTGGAGAGCGGTTCCTGCAACAAGATGCAGATGAGCCCTTTTGTATGAAAACATCCCTCCACTGGGCCCCAGGGATGCAGGGATGAAAGGGACCTCACGGGCTGGTGGGAGATGGAGACCCCTAGGTAGGAAATTGGAGTATGCTGTGATGAGGGGCATGATGTAGGTAACTGGGAACTGAGGTGCTTTGGGGCACTGGTCGTCCCCTTAAATCAGACATTATGGGAGCAGGAGGGGGAGGCAGGAAGGCGATGCTCCAGAGAAGTGTCGGCCCCCAAAGACAGAGGAATGATGTGCCAGGGAGTCTACTTAACAAAAGTAAGTCCAGTGGGGAGGTGTTGAGCAGTCACCTTCCAGGTGAGGATGCAACCTCAGGTGAGGGTGCCTTGGCTTCCCTGCTCACCCTAAAACCCCCAAGTTACCTGAAGAGTCCTTTCGGTTCTTGGAAGGAAGCCAAACCAACAACTGGGTTGGGAGCCCACGGGAGACGTTAAGGTCTGGGGACAGGCAGCTGTCACCTGCCTCCCTGCTCCCAGAGCTGTGTCTACAGCAGAACCAAGCACCTGATTTACAGAACCTGGACAGGAAGAGGGACATGCTGGGGATGCCACCAGTGCCCTTCAAGTTAGGATGAGGCCTTGGTGTGATCCCAAGAGGAGGGAGAAGCTGTCTGCCAGGATGGGCGAGAGTGTCCACGCCTGACCAGGCACAGGGCTTCAGAATCGAGCCCTGGCACTGAGGGTCACTTTACATCAGCCCCCGGTCATTTCAGGTACAGTTTTCAAAGCTTGTAACTGTGCCTTGTTGTTAAAAAGAGTTAGTTGTTGTTGCTGTTGTTTTAAGATTAATTTAATTTTCTCATGCTCTTGTGACTCCAGGCACGTAATCTCCTTGCCATGTCTCCAGTCTGTAAAATGGAAAGACAGCTGTGTGCTCTCTATGCAGCTGCCATGAGCACATGCAGAGGACACGTGAGCACACACAGAGAGCACGTGAGCACATGCAGACAGCACGTGAGCACACCCAGAGGGCCCAGGGCATGTGGCCTGGTAAGTGATGGTTGTTACGTTTCACCACTTTCATTGAATTGTGATTATGCTTGTATTTTAATTGTGACTTTTTTTCTCGTCAGCCCTCCTCTGGCTCTTCCCCCTTCTTTGGTCTCTTAGGTGCCTGTTGTTAAGTTTGGCTGTCCATCCCAGACCCTGTGCTGGGGAATCCTCCAGGGTGCAGGCCTGGTGTACAGACACACCTCCCATCTTGGAAGATTAACAAAAGATGGCCCTGCCCACCCTCTGACCCCTTGAAGGTGGAGCAAAGGATGAAGACTGCACCCTCATTGGTTCTGCCCCAGCCTCTGGCTCTCACGGGACTGATCCTGAAACCTCGGGGTGGAGTCAGTGCAGGCTGTGGGCAGGCAGGGATGCCGTGTCCAGTGTGTGACTCTGTCCAGCCAGCTTACCTTGGCCTCTGCGGTTGCCTGAACTATCCTGGCAACAGCAAGAAGGTCTTATGAACTACCCATGAGCCTTGTAGTAAATCCGGTCTGCTTAAGTAGCAGAGGTGGTTTCTAGGATGGTAATTAAGAACCTTGAATTGCAAATAAAGTCAGTCCTTGAAGTGGTAGCTTATCTGCATGAACTGGGATGGACAGAGACCAAGAGGGGCTCACCCTCACCCTCTGAGACAGAGACCACTCCTCCCTCTGCTCTTCTGTCTGTCTACCTGTCTCTGTCTGTCTCTCTCTACAAGACCCCATGTCCTTTGTTCCATCAAATCCTACTGGGGCCAAAAGCAGCATCAGGAAACCCAGAAGTGACAAGTCCTCAGCTGTGCTTAAAGCCCTTCTGTTCTCCTGGTACCTGAACCCCATTGATCCTGCTGAGCTCCTCTAACTCATTTGCAAATTGACATTGGCTTTAACCCTGAGTCCTAACTGCGGGCTTCCCCGATGGCTCAGCAGATAAAGAATCTGCCTGCAATGCAGGAGACACGGGAGATGCGGGTTAGATCCCTGGGTAGGGAAGATCCCCTGGAGGAGGGCATGGCAATCCACTCCAGTATCCTTGTCTGGAGAATTCCATGGACTGAGGAGTTTGGCAGGCTACAATCCAAAGGGTCACAAAGAGTTTGACATAACTGAGCACATATGATGCATCTAATATGGAAGGGAAAGCTTTGCCCCTGCTAATTGGATTTCTCGTTTCAAGATAGGGGAGTGAGCCATCGTGACCTTTCAAAATCAGCCTCCTCTTACACTCAGTCACAGGGTCAGCCTTGGATGAAGAAAGCTGAGTCCTCCCCTGGAAGCTCAGCGACCCCAGCCAAGCCCTTCCCTCTCCCTGGGCCTCGGTTTCCTGAGCTGTGAAATTAGAGGGTTCTCTCCTTCAGTTACCCAATTAACACTTTTGTGTAGAGCAAATACGATTGCCTCTTGAGTGAGTCAGTGAGTGATTCATGGAACGTGCCAGGACAGGGCTTCAGTAAATATTCTACATCCTCAATGTCAGTGATGAAGGTTGTTGGCTGTCAAGGGCACAGGATTTTCAGGGAAGTTGACTGTCATCACCCTGGGGTCCAGAGCCAGCACTGCCTGCTGCCCTCACTGGGCTGGAGGGAGACATGGATGTCGTGGGTCCAGGCAGGACAGCAGTTCTTCCTTTGAGCTCCTTTGAGTGCCAACTAGTCGTAAAGCCCAAATCCACAGGGGCAACAGGAGGACAAGATAGGGAAATGAATTCAACACATTCTCAAACACACATCTGAACAGGAACATTAGACTTATCCACAGAGGGCTCTTTGGTGATGATGTTTGCTTTAAAAACAGGACAGGGGTCCCTGGGCGTCTGCTCTGTGTTAATTTGGAAAGTCCTGCCCCACCTCCTGTCACCTGCTGCCTTCTGTCCCAGGCATGAGTGATGGTAGCCGATGGCAGTGAAAGCACCAACTCGGGGCCACAGCTCTTTGGATTAATCATCAGAAATGTTGCTATCATTCCCAGGATGGGAGTGGGGAGACTGAGGCTGACCAACCTTGAATCACGCAGCTGATAATGGCAGATGATGGGGTCCTCTGACTCCACAGCTACTGCCCATCATGATGAAACAGAGGGGCAGTGACAGCCCCAGGGGGTTCAGGAAAGGAAGCAGATGCCATGGAGCACCAAACAGAGGAAAAACACATCCCCCAGGCATGCTCACATCCTAACCCCCAGACTGTGAACTGTCACCTTACAGGACAAAAGGATGTTGCAAGTGTAATTAAGTTAAGGACTTGAGATGGAGATTCACCCTGGCTTATCCAGGTGGCTCAAATTCAATCCCAAGGCCTTGCAGAAGGGAGGCAGGAGAGTCAGAGTCAGAGAGAGATTAAAAAATGTCGTGCTTTTACAGACGGAAGAAGGGGCCACAAGCCAAGAAATGTGGGCACCTCTAGAGGCTGGAAAGTGTAAGAAGTGGGCTCTTCCCACAGAGAAGCCAGAAGCAAACAGCCCTGTCTACATTCAACTTAGCCAGGGAGACCCATTTCAGACTTCTGGCCTCCAGAACTGCCAGATAATACATCTGTGCTATGCTGAGCCACTAAACCTGTTGTCCATTGTTACAGCAGCAAAAGGAAAATCTCACACCCAGCCTGTAGCCCCCAGAGGGAGGCCAGCAAGTATGGATCTAGCCTGCTTCTTGCCAGCCCCATGACTAAGGTCAGTTAGGTGAAGCTTCACTGGGAAGTGGAAGTGGTAAGAGGCCCTCCCTCCCATGAGTGGCCACAAGCCCTCAGAGCAGTGCCTGCCTGGCAAAAGCTGGGTACCAACTTGATGCGGGACACAAAGGGAGCATCAATTGCCAAAGTCAGTGAGTGTTTCAGGTGCTGCCTCCGGAGGGTACTCCATCTTCCAGAGCTATGTGTGCAGCCCCCAGGTGTCAAAGTCAGGGTGGGAGATAGGTGTTCCATGGCTCTCCTAAAATTCTTATTTATTTATTTATGACTGTGCTGTCTCTTCATTGCTCCATGTGGGTTTTCTCTAGTTGTGATGGGAGGGCTTCTCATTGCAGTGGCGTCTTTCATTGCAGAGCATGGGCTCAAGAGCACACGGGCTTCAGTAGTTGCAGCTTATGGGCTTATCTGCACCATGACATGTGGAATCTTTCTGGACCAGGGATGGAAGTCATGTCCCCTGATTAGCAGGTGGATTCTTAACCACTGGACTACCAGGGAAGCATCTCCTAGAATTCTTTATCACAACATCAGGCAGCCCTTTTACAGACAACAGCATCATCTACAAGGATGATTTTGTTGGCTTGCTTCCCACCTAGGACCCCACTGGACTGTAAACTCCACAGGGTGATCATTCTTTCTGGTCTGTTCACTGTTAAAGACACAACTCTGAACCCTGGGCATGGCTCATAGTAGATGTGTGTGGGATCAAAGGATGAAAGAACGAGCAGCAAGGCTGCGGGTTTTTTTCCTTAATCTCAGCTGAGATATGGATAAGAAATAGCTCTCAAAGGGTTTGAGAGGAGCAAGGAAACCACTGTGGGACTGAGCAAGAAGGGACACAGGGAGGTAAGAAGCAGCACAGGGAAATTTTCTTTGAGATGAAGACATCACAAACCCAAATGGACGGGAGAGCCCTGGGATTTCCCATTAACATCTCAGAGTGGAGAGTGGTACTCAGCCATCAGATCTCGACCAGAGAGGGAGAGGACTCCAGAAGAGTGAGAAAGGAAACTGTCTTGCAAAGGTCAAACATTTCCTCTCATTTTGTAAAGCCTGGGATTTCTGATTTCTCAGTGGACAACTAATTCACTTTCCGACAGCCCCCTGCTTGTTGAATTTCCACCAAGAGATGTGAACGGTGGTTTCAATTTGTGTTCGAATTCATGCCCTGGCTCAGGAGAGATGACAGATTGGAGGCCATCCTAAACAGTGAGAAGTGAGATTCCTTCACTGAATCAGTGGGCCAGTCTGTCACCTGCTGGGGTAGTCAGGGAAACCTCCCAGAAGAGTCATATCCTGGGATGCACATGACCCAGACTGTGCTTTGGGGAAGCAAATTTCATATTGAGTGTTGCAAAAATCCTGGTGCTTCTGGTGAGAAGAATAGTTGTGGGGGTGCTTAGTTACCCCCACCAGAATCAAATCCAAGTGAATCTGCTTAGGACATAAATAAGGAGATGAGCTAGAGATGAGAAGCCTGAATGCAGGACAGAAGTGTTCACAGTTATTGGAAAGCAGAAGATGGATGCGTTTAAAACAATTTTGTAAAATAAAAAATTAGAAAAAAAAAAGATTTTGCGCATTACTTGCAGAGTGTCTGGGGCTTCCCTGGTGGCTCAGATGGTAAAGAATCTGCCTGCAATGAAGGAGACCCAGGTTTCATCCCTGGGTCAGGAAGATCCCTTAGAGAAGGGAATGGCAACCCACTCCAGTATTCTTGCCTGGAGAATCCCATGGACAGAGGAGCCTGGCAGGCTACAGTCCATGGGGTGGCAAGAATTGGACACAACTGAGCAACTTTCCATTGTAGAGCATGTACATCACCACAGGGGTCCCCAGGTGCACTTTAGGAAGGCCACCTGCAGGAAACCTGGAGTGGAATGCCAGCGAACCCTACTTCCTCTTAACTGGCATCACCCCTCTTCCATTGCAGTTGGCACCCGTGGTCATTTGGGAGTAACAGAGGTTGACACTGCACACCCTAGGCTGCCCCTTGAGTCTTGAGACCAGCTCTCATCTCCAACTAGGAGTACAGTTTAACTGTGGGCCCGTGACAACCAGGCTACAGCCTGCATTCCTGGAGATCACGCTCCCTTCTGGAATATCAAGGTGGGCATGCTGGCTGGCAACAACTCAGTCCAAAAGGGTTGGGAGCACAGAGATGGGAGGGCCTGTCACAGTCCTTGGGGTGTCTCAAGCATCCTTTTCACTCCCCGAGCCTCATACTCAGGTCTCCTCCTTGTAGACCTGCTCCTTCATTTGAAATCTGGGGAGGGAACTTCTGTAAATACAGAGCCCTCACGAAGCCATCAAGCAGCCTCTCTCATAAATTTTCAGGGACATTTTTCATGCCATAAAGGTTGTGTCATGATCATTGCCCAGCTTGATTGCCAGCTTGGAGTGTTTGCCGGGTGAGAAAGGAAAAGATAAATCATGGGAAACGCAGCTTCATTATCATGTGACATTTAAGGATAATTTACACCCGACATCACGCCACTTCTGCCGTGGAAGTAGCGTTGCCGGGAGTCTCTGTCTTAGCCACTACCACGACTGTGTCAAGAGAATGGAAATAAATTGATCCAACTGAGTTCTCTGTGCATTTTTATTGCCTATTTATCAACGTGAGTGAATAATAATACACATGGCATTACTTACTGGTCCTGGAATGGGGGTAGAGCTGCAGCAGGGAGCGGATTCCCTAAGTTTTTGGAGGAATTATCCTTGGAAAGAAAGGATGGTGGTCCTTGATCACATCCAGGTGCTGCCAGGGTCTGGAGTCTGTCTGATGTTTGACTTTTTATGTGATAATTTCTACAAATGGTTAGCATGAGATTCCTTCCTCCCAGCACTTGAAAAGACACTATTTTCCCTTCACTCAAGTTGAATGCCCCCTTCACACCTTGCTGACCTGAAATGCAGCCAAGAGCTCGCTTACCACTTCTGCAGCTGCTATAGCTCTGGTGAGACTCCAATACCATCCCCCACTCTGTGGGTGTGTGTGCATACTTTCCACCATGTACATACATGCGGCTTTATAAGTGTACATTTTTCCCCCTCACAGCTAGATAGCATGCTCCTCGAGGCTAGGGTCCCATTTTTATTCTGTTTGTTTTGAATCCTCCAGGTTAAATTGGGGCCATGCCCTCTCAGAAAGAAGTTTCCTGTAATTTCACCTTGCTGAAAACTTGACCCTGGTGAAACCAGGGGTACGAGCATGAAACAAAGGAACTGGGAAGACAAAATGAAAAGAGGGAGTAGAAGAAGTGGGGATGCTGAGGGGTGTTCCATGTGGGGGCCCCTCTTCTTAGGAGAGAAAGACACCAATTGACCAACAGATAGAAGAGAATGATGCCTCTCATTAGGAAGAGTCACCTAATGTGTCCAGATGAGCTGCCTCCAGAACCACAGATAGAGTTTACCCCATCACAGCCCCTTCATGGCAAATAGATGGGGGGAAAGTGGAAATAGTGATAGACTTTATTTTCTTGGGCTCCAAAATCACTGCAGACAGTGCCTATGGCCATGATATTAAAAGACACTTGCTCCTTGGAAGAAAAGCTATGACAAAGCAGAATAGCATCAGAAGTGGAGACATCACTTTGTTGACAAAGGTCCAAATAGTCAAAGCTATGGTTTTTCCAGTAGTCATGTACAGATGTGAGAGCTGAACCATAAAGAAGGATGAGCACTGAAGAACTGATGTTTTCAAAATGTGGTGCTGGAGAAGACTCTTGTGAGTCCCTTGGACAGCAAGAAGATCAAACCAGTCAATCCTAAAGGAAATCAACCCTGCATATTCATTGGAAGGACTGATGCTGAAACTGAAAGTCCAATGTTTTGTTTACCTGATGAGAAGAGACAACTCATTGGAAAAGACTCTGATGCTGGGAAAGATTGAAGGCCGGAGGAGAAGGGAGTGACAGAGGATGAGATGGTTAGATGGCATCACTGACTAGATGAACATGTGTTTGAGCAAATTCCAGGAGATGGTGAAGGACAGGGAAGCCTGGTGTGCTGCCATTATGGGGTTGTAAAGAGTCGGACATGACTGAGCAACTGAACAGCAACATCACAGCCACAGATCACACACACACACACATCCTCAGATCACAACCCATCCTCCTCTGGTCACTCTCATAGGCTGTGGGCTTCTGTCCAGTTACACTGCTTGGGCAGCTCCTGGGAGCTTCTTAGAGGCTGACCTGGGGTCTCCTATCCTTGACCAAAGACTCAGTTTAGGTCAGAGAAGTCCAAGGACTCGGCATTTCCAACAAGACCCTGTTATCCCAGGATGGGCAGCTCCTGCTCCAGCCTGGGGTCAGGGGTGCTGGATTAGCTAATCCCATTTCTTTTACTGCCTCCAAGAGGGGTCTCGGGAAGGTTGTGTAAGCTCATGAAGCCTACAGTCTCCTCTTCACAGACGGCATGAAGATTCAACAAAAGGCATGAAGATTCAAGGAGACACACCTGCGAGAAACACATAGAGCAGCTCCACTGAGAACCTGCTCAATGCACAGCTTCCTAGGGCTCTGCCCCCACTAGGACTTTTTCACTGACCCCCATCCCTGCCCCATAGCCTCAGTCTCAGCCTCACCTTCTGTATCAGATGCTGTTGGACCCCTCAGCCTCTAATCGTGTGGATCCATTTCACCTATAATCCTGGCCCCATTGCTCTTCCTCACAAAAGAACCTGATGGGAGCATCCTTTTGTTGCAACGTGGCTGTGATAGGCATTGCTGTTCTGTGACAGTAGCATGATTCGGTCGCTGTTTGGACTTGTAACTTGGGCAGAAGACCCATTCAGCTCTGAGCAGAGCTGAGCACAGGGAGATTCAGGGTCCCCACAACCGTGAAGCCCAGGCCAGTGATCGAGCTGGTGGGAAAAGAGTAGAGGACCACACCCAGGTTCTGGAGAGGGGTGCTGACAATAGGGCGCATGCATTTCCAGGAACCCATCACCACCCACCATGGCCAGACCCAAGCATCATAGGCTAAGGCTGGGGCCATTTCCCACAGATCATGGAGAGGAGCTGACTAAGCAGCAGCTGCAGCTCCTCCATCCAGAGGTGACACCCAAATAGCTCAGAGAACGATCAGTGATGGAGCAAGACGCCCACGGATGCAACAGGCCTCACTTCAGGTCTGTATTTCCAAGGGTGAAATGAGAACGGAAAGCCAGCCAAGAGAAATTAATTAAGGCAGTGTACCCTGAACTGTATGTTTCTGTGCAAATGGATGCAAGGCCAGGGAGCCATGAAGTGGTAGATAATTGCCTTGGGGAATGTGGGGAACTTGTAATTTAGTGAAAGAACAGCCAGGGGGAATTGGGGAGAACACCAGAAAGCAAGACAAAGAAGTCCAGTGACAAACTCCAGGGGGACTTCCCAATGTCCCAAGGTGCTAAGCGGCAGGTAGAAAACTGAGCTTCAGCTACCCTGAGAGAGCAGATGGCATCAGAGAGCCTCTCACTTGTAGGGCAGCAAGTGGAGACAAGGAACATGGTCCCTGAATTATTTTCCCCATATTCTCTCCCTGCCAGCTTGCCTGCAATCTGTGCCCCATCCTCCAGCCTGAGGCCTCCTTTCCCAGTTGTTGTGGAATCAAGGACCACACATGACAATCCATCATCTAGTCTTTAGGTTTGCAGATGGGAAAATAGTGGGAGGAACCGGGACCTCTTAGGGTCAGGCTGTGAGGTCGCTGTAGATCTGGACTGGAGCCCAGGCTCTAGACTCACCCTCATCCAGAGGCTACAGAGTTACAGAGCACCCTCTGTGCCCCTGTCGTTGTCTAGTGCCAAAGGCAGATGGCTGACCAAGGATGGTGGATACCTCAAGAGTGGGACATGTGAATTGGGGGCAGATAAACAACCCATGGCTGGAAGTCCGCGCTGGTCCCGGACACGGCATCTATTGGGGTGAAAGTGTGATGGAGGGCTCTCCAGGAACATCCCCTGCAAGGGGGGAAGGGCAGCTGACCATCACAGGCAGACTTGGCCTTCTCCCTACGAGAAAAGAGAGAAAGCAGCTGCTTCCCGGCCTCCAGGAGCACAGTCCCAAGGGCAGGAGGGGGCACGAGCTGTCAGCATTGATGCAGCATGATGAAGGGGACACAGAAAAAGCTGCCATGAGAATAAAGATGCAGGAGACAGGACCTGGGATGTGTTACAGCTTTGGGGTCACACATGCAAACTTCAGTTGTCTAACAAAAGCACATCATCAAAGACTAACTCCCAGAGGAAAAGATTGTCCAGAAAGACAGACTCTGCCAGGAGCCCTGCCCAGTCCCTCTTCTTGGTCCCCCGCCAGAGTCCACTGCCTGGCTGTGGGCTCTTCCTACACCAGTGCCTTATGGCAACTATGATCCTTGAAGGTTCCCCATAAAGGGGCCTGTGCCAGTCCAGGTTGGGTCTTAGGCTGGCTTAGCTGATGGAGCTCTCAACCCGGGCACCCAACCCCAGGTCCTCTTTGGCCAAGCAGACAATTCTGGAAGGAGAGTGGAATGGGTGGCAGGTGAGTGGTATGCATGGAGGCTCAAGGGTGTGAGGTGCCCATTGAACTCAGCCACTGCTCGGGCCCCCAAGTGCTGTCTCCCTGTTCTTGCCACCTAAGGACAAATAGCACCTGGGTGAGCTGGGCCAGTGGGGTCACACTGCACAGACGGGACCCCTCCCCCTCAGGCCTGGCTGGACCACCCCAGGGCTCTCCCAGCAGGGATGCCCACAAGCCCTCTGCTCATCCTGTCTGTTCAAACTTATCCTGCAGGCTGGTGATCTCTTGGGCACCAGCCTGACCAGGCCTGTGAAACCCACACAGGGTTCTCCCCAGGCGCAGGCGTCTCCTCCCTCCATGCTGTCTGAGAGGCTATCTGCCCACGTATGCTGAGCTCTCTGCTCACTCCCATGGACCCTCGGCTCCTGGGCCTGCACTCCCCATTGAAGTGGGTGTGAGGCTGAGGACTGTGGCATCAGAGGCCCCCCACTGATGACACTGAATTTGATGCTTAAACTGCTGTGTCATTTTGGCTGGTCATGGTGTCCAGTTTTTGGTCAAACATCAGCCCAGATGTCTCTGAAGATATTTTTAAATGCAATTAATGTTTAAGTCAGTATCCCTGGAGTAAGATGATCACCCTCCATAGCGTGGATGGGTGGGCCTCAGACAATCAGGTAAAGACATTGAGAGGAAAAGCCAAGGCCAAGGAAGGAATTCTGCCCCCAGACAGCCTTTGGAATGAGCTGAAACATCAGTTC
Organism: Muntiacus reevesi; assembly: GCF_963930625.1. NCBI lineage: Eukaryota > Metazoa > Chordata > Mammalia > Artiodactyla > Cervidae > Muntiacus > Muntiacus reevesi. The sequence goes on along the minus strand of NC_089253.1, from coordinate 94,078,665 downwards.
TTTCGTGGGCCTCCAGCCTGCTGGCCTGCCCTGAGGATGTTGAGATTTCAAACTTCCCAGCTCCATGATGGTGAGAGCCAATCTAAGTCAGAAAGAGTAAAACAAATGTCATATGTTATTGAATATATATATGGAATCTAGAAACAATGGTACTGATGAACCTATTTGTGGGGCAGGAATAGAGGCACAGACTTAGAGAATGGACTTGCGGACACAGGGAGGTAAGGGGAGGGTGGGACAAATTTGGAGATGGGGATTGGCGTGTATGTGCTACCATGCGTAGAATAGATAGCTTGCAGGAAGCTGCTGTGTAGCACAGGGAACTCAGCTCAGTGCTCTGGGATGGCCAAGATGGGTGGAATGGAGTTGGTGGACGGAGGCTCAAGACGGAGTGCATATATGTACACATACGGCTGATTCACGTTGTTGTATGGCAGAAACCAACACAACATTGTTAAGCAATTCTCTTCCGATAAAAAAAATGAAAACAAAACAAATAAAAATCTCTCTGTCTCTCCATATACATAAATGTGGATTTCATATACACACATCCTATTTGAGCTGCTTCCCTGGAGACCTGACTACTGCACCCCACCCCCACCCCCATGTCCAAGAGCAAACCCTCTCTTACACTCAGAGGCCAGAACTCATCAGATGCAGATTTGCCTGACAGATGCCTTTTGGTTTCACTCAACTTTTGAAATTAAAAGGTTCTTGCTGCTTGGAAGGAAAGCTATGACAAACCTAGACAGCATACTAAAAAACAGAGACATCACTTTGCTGACACAGGTCCATATAGTCAAAGCTATGTCTTTTTCAGTAGTCATGTATGGATGTGAGAGTTAGATAATAAAAAAGGCAGAGTGTCAAAGAATTGATGTCAAAGAATTGAATGGTGGTGCTGGAGAAGACTCTTGAGAGTTCCTTGGACAGCAAAGACATCAAACCAGTCAATCACAGAGGAAATCAACCCTGAATATTCATTGGAAGGACTGATATTGAAGCTGAAGCTCTAATATTTTGGTCACCTGATGTGAACAATTGACTCATTGGAAAAGATCCTGATGCTGGGAAAGATTGAGAGCAGAAGGAGAAGAGAATGACTGAGGATGAGATGGTTGGATGGCACTGCTGACCCAATGGACATGAGTTTGAGCAAACTCAGGGAGATAGTGAAGAACAGGGAAGCCTGGTGTGCTGCAGTCCATGGGGTCGCAAAGAGTTGCACACGACCTAGGGACTGAACAACAAGATCAAGCCATGTTAGACAGCATGGGCCCTAATCAAATATATCTGGCATCCTCATAGAAGGAGAAAATCTGAACTCAGACACTCATGCAGGAAGATAAATACAGAGGTCTGGGTGACGCTTCAACAAAGCCAAGGAATGTCAAAACTTGCCATCAAATTGCCAGAAGCTGGGAGGGACACCTGGAACAGACGCTCCCTCCCAGCCTCAGATGGTATGTACCTGCCTACACCTTGATCCCAGGATCACAACCTCCAGAGCTGTAAGACAGTAAGCTTCTGTTGTTTAAGCCACCTGGTGTGTGTACTTTGCTGCCCCAGGAAACTTACACAGCTCCCTTGAGGGAGGGATGTGAGCTGGAAGAGGAATGAGCACAATCCAGTCAAAGTAGGGCAGAGACAGAGGTGCCATCTGAGAGAACAGCATGTTTGGGGGCTTGGGAGTTGGGCCATGGGGGGTCCAGGGGCCTGGAAAGAAGGTCAGTGAGGTCAGTGCATCTGGAGCAGGGGAGACTGGGGACAATTGGAAGAGGAGCCTGGAGAGGTAACTGGGCTCAGGCCTCGTGTGGGATTTTGTCTTTATAGTAAGACCTCATTGAGAAGGTTTAGGCTGCACGGATGAGGTCACAGCTGGATTTTGACGACATCACATTGCTTACAGGTGGGGAGAGTCAGGGACTGGGACCAAGTATGGGTGTACATGCAGGAGCCAGAGTGAGACATGGAAGCCCAGACACAGGTGCCCGTGGGGATGGTGATGGATGGAGAGATGTAGGAGACAAGATGATGGAGACAGATGGAGAGATGCAGGACATGACTGGAGGGTGGGATCAGCAGGACGTGATCTTTGCTCAGAGAAGGGAAGAGGGAGATTTCTTGACTCCCAGGAGTCTTTTCTGTGACTCTTACAGGGGAAGGAAAGCTGAAAGAAAATGAGAATTTAGAGGGAATCAAGAGTTTTCATCTGAGCAGGTAAGGTGACTTGGCAACACACAAGGAGACTGTTCAAGGAAGGGATCGGTTAGAAAGCGAGAAGTTGAGAAGAGAGGCTTGGGATGTCCTGTGGGGTGAATGTCTGCTTATGGACAAGATTGTCTGGGGTGAGAATAGGAGAGGGGCCATTGAGGCAAGTTCGTTATTTCCTGATGCACAGTGAGGTCAAACAAACTGAAACATCAGAGTTTTGAGCAGAGAAAGGTTTATTGCAGGGCCCTGCAAGGAAATAGGTCGCTCCTGCCCTGAAAAGCCTCAAGCTCTGCAAAGGGTTTCACCAAATCACTTTTAAATCCAGGTGAGGGAGGGGAGTCCCAGGGTCTATGATCAGCTTGTGCACAATCCTCTGATTGGCTGACAGTAAGGTCATAGGATGGTGTCACAAGGGTTAACTGTATCAGTCCTTAGGCTCCAGGAGGCCTGGGGTTAGGCACTCAGAGTCATCAAGTATTTAACATTTTCCGTTTGCTGGAGCTGTGCTACGCTAAGTTGTTTCATTCACGTCCGACACTTTGTGACCCTATAGACTGCAGGCTCTTCTGTCCATGGGGATTCTCCAAGAATACTTGAGCAAGTTGCCATGTCCTCCTCCAGAGGATCTTCCTGACCCAGGGATTGAACCCACATCTCTTACATCTCCTTCATTGCCAAGTGGGTTCTTTACCACTAGTGCCACCTGGGAAGCCCGTTTATTGGAGAAGAGGAGTTTTTACATCTGCAGTACAACTCAGGAAATGTGCATCAAGTACTATTATCCAAGTACTTCAAAGAGAAGCTGCAGCAGAGGATGTGGGGGAAGGCCTGTCTGGGAAAGTCTCCATAGGGTCCCGCTCAGTTACAGAGCCAGCATAAACAGTTAGGGACCCCCTCTGCCTTTAATTTTGGGTAGAGAAAGAGAAGCCCACAAAGAAGACAGAAAGTGGTAAAGCAAGGGCTCCATGAAAGATGAGAGAACCTATTCTAGAAAGATAATGTGTCCTGGACAAGTCCCATGGGCCCAAGAAACCAGAGGGGTAGAGCTGAATAACAGAATGAGGGAATGTCATTATGGGTGGAGGTGGACAGCAGGACTCAGTTTGAGATATATCAGGTCACAATAAGGCTGCTGGACATCCAAGTGGACATGATGAGTCAGGAATCAGACGGAGAGGTTCAGAGTTCTGGAAAAGTCCAGATGGAGAGGTGGATGCTGAAGTCCTCAACATACAGACATGGTTTAAAGCAGATGAAACCACCATGAGGGTGAGTATATACAGACAAATGGAGGGGGAGAACTCCCAGGTCTGAGCACTGGTCACTCCAGTTATAAGAAGTCACATCGATAGGCGAGACCAACACAGGAGGTCACAGACACAGAGTCAAAGGCAGGGAGAGTTAGGAGGGAGTGGATCCTAAAGGGAAGTAGGGGAGAGGTCAGAGAGGGGATGGGTTCTGAAAACCAAGTAAAGGGTTTGTAGAAGAGAAATTGTCAGTGTTGAACTCAGCTCTGCTGATGAATCAAGAGAGACAAAGGTTGAAAACTCAGCATTGGGCTCAGAACCTCATAAGTCTTGGTCAGAAACAGAACCAATAGGAGATGATAGATAGATAGAAAGATAGAAATATAGATAGGCAGATAGATATAAATTAGATAGATAGAAATATAGAAAGATAAATAGAAATATAGAAAGTGAAAGTTGCTCAGTCATGTCTACTCTTTGAAACCCCATGGACTATACAGTCCATGGAATTCTCCAGGCCAGAATACTGGAGTGGGCAGCCTTTCCCTTCTTCAGGGTATCTTCCCAACTCAGGGATCAAACCCAGGTCTCCCACATTGTAGGCAGATTTTTTACCAGCTAAGCCACAAGGGAAGCCCAAGAATACTGGAGTGGGAATCCTATCCCTTCTCCAGCAGGTCTTCCTGACCCAGGAATCTAACCAGGGTCTCCTGCATTGCAGGCAGATTTTTTACCAAACTGAGCTATGAGGGAAGCCCATAGGTAGAAATATAAATAGATGATAGATAAATAAATAGATAGATAGAACTATAGACACATAGATAGATAGATAGAAATAAGCGTGTGTGCATGCTAGGTTGCTTCAGTCATGTCAGACTCTTTGAACTATAGCCCACCAGGCTCTTCTGCCCATGGGATTCTCCAGGCAAGATTACTGAAGTGAGTTGCCATGCTGTCCTCCAGGAAATATTCCTAATGCAGGGATCCAATCCACATCTCTGATGCCTCCTGCATTGACAGGCAGATTCTTTACCACTAGTGCCTCCTGGGAAGCCCAGATAGCAATATAGATATATGGAAATATAGATAGATAGATGATAGAAAGTGAAGTCGCTCAGTCATGTCCAACTATTTGCAACCCCATGGACTGTAGCCTGCCAGGCTCCTCCGTCCATGGGATTTTCCAGGCAATAGTACTGGAGTGGGCTGCCATTTTTCCTTTTCCAGGGGATCTTCCTCACCCAGGAATTGAGCCTAGGTCTCCCACATTGCAAGCAGACGCTTTACCGTCTGAGTCACCAGGGAAGCCCTAGATAGAGGATAGTTAGACAGAAATACGGATAGATGATAGATAGATAGATAGAAATGTATTTATTTGAGGTATTGGTCCAGGTGATTATGGAGGCTTAGAAGTGTCATGATCTACAGTTTGGGGACACCGGAAACCCAGTGGCAAAGTCCTATGAATCAGGGGAGCTGACTATATTAGTCTCAGTCCACAGGCAGGACACTGATGTCCCAGCCCCTCCATCAGGCAGAGGGGGTTGAACTCTTTCTTCACCTTTCTTTTCTTCTCATCCGAGCCTCATCAGATTGGAGGAACCCATACTGGGGAGGGAGATCTTCTATACTGAGCCCACCAATTCCAATGCTGATCTCATATGAAATAATTCTTAAGCAAATATCTGGGCATCCAAAGCCAGTCTAGTTAATTACCACATAAAACTTACCATCCCACTGGCCTTTGCATTCAGCACGGCACCATTGACTCTTGTCCGTAAGGGAACAATGCTGGGGTGGTGGTGAAGATGAGAGCTGAGTGAAGTTGGATCGGGAGAGAGTTGCAGAGAAACTTTTGAGGACAAGTGCACATAGCTCCTTTGAAGAATTTCGCAGTGTGGGGAGGAAGAGACACAGGCAGCAGCTTAAAGGGCATGCTGATCAAGAGATGGTTCTTCTGAAGAGGGGAAAGGTAAGAGCTTGTCTGCATGCTGAGAGAAACAGTCCAAAGCATAGGACAAAACAGTGCCGCCTGACAGAGGAGGGAGAATGTGGCAGTGTCCTTGAGCAGATGAGAGTGAGGGGATCTGGGTGCAGAAGAAGTGGGGGTCTGGCCCTGGGGGGTGGTGGTTACTGCTCAGAGCACAGAAGTCCTTCATGGCAATAGAAGAAGTGGATTATGTGCAGGAAGAAGGTCCAACACATATAGACAAGATCAGAGGACATCTTCTCAATGAAACAGGAGGTCATGTGCTCAGCTGAGACTAACTTTAGGGGGAAAGGCTGTGCTATGCTTCGTCTCTCAGTCATGTCTGACTCTGCAACCCCATAGGCTGTAGCCCACCAGGCTCCCTCTGTCCATGGGGATTCTCCAGGCAAGAATACTGGAGTGGGTTGCCATGCCCTCCTCCAGGGGATTTTTCCCAACTCAGGGATCAAACCCAGGTCTCCTGCATTACAGGTGGATTCTTTACCATCTGAGCCACCGAGGGTAGGGAAGAGCCCATGGAGAATGGATAGGTGACTCTCCCCAGTATTCTTGGGCTTTCCTGGTGGCTCAGATGGTAAAGAATCTGCCTTCAATGTGAGAGACCTGGGTTCGACCCCTGAGTAGGGAAGATCTCCTGGAGGAGGACACAGCAACCCACTCCAGTGTTCTTGCCTGGAGAATCCCCATGGACAGGGAAGCCTGGAGGGCTACAGTCCATGAGGTCACAAAGGCAGAAAGGGTGGGGATGTAAAGAAGGAGGGAGTCACAGAAAGACCAGGAAAGTGCGGATGTGCGTGGTTCAGGAAATAAGACATGCTTCCTGGGAGCACTCAAAATCCACTCCAAACCTATGACAAGCACCAAAAAATTACAACAGGAGAGAGGAACACAATTACAACATGCTGGAGAGAGGAATAGAAAGTCAGGAGCTGAACATCCTCCTGGAAAGCAGGGGTGTGCTGGGGGAAGGGTCTGTGGTGCAGAGGTCTTCAGGGGGAGTGGTCAGCTGACAGGGGGATTCAAGGGAAGAGGGGGAGAGATGGCTGGCATGGGAAATAAGGAGCAAGAGACAGAGCAGTCTTCAGGCCACAGAGTGAGGCCCTGGGGGGATGTCAGTGTCAACAGGGACAACCAGGATGTGTTCAAAGGCAAAGGGAAGGTTCCATTCAAGAAAAAGGAAGGATGTGGTATATTTGATCCCTGACTGATCATGGGCTTCAAAAGCACAGCATATTGTCTTGGATATTGACAGGAGCAGGAGATTGGATCAGAACAGGAGGTGAAGTTAGTCTCCTGGGGATTCAGGTCTGGGGGACCAGGGATGGCTAGCAGTCCTGAGTCCCACAGTGAAGGACGTGGTAAGACTGGCCCTGACAGCCCAAAGGCAGACATGGGTAGAGAAGCAGCGGGGAGACTGGGAGCTCACCTGGCCTGGGCAGAGGTCTGGGGGTGGAGGCAAGGAGGCCAGCAGAGGCATGGTCTTACTCAGACCATGAGAAGTTTCCTGTCCCTCCTGGTTCCAGCTGTGAACATGAGGAAGGTGGTTGTGGCTCAAGTGACTGAGTGTTGGGCACCAGCTCTGCTTCTTCCTCAAAGTCATCAAGACTACGGTGGGGCTGGAGGGGCTCACTCCAGGAGTACAGGCCACCTCTCAATGTATCAGTCATCTACACTGTGCAACAAATCACCACAGTTTGAAAATGAAAGTTTCAAAGTTACTGACTCAGTCATGTCAGATTCTTTGCAATGCCATGGACTGTGGCCTGCCAGGCTCCTCTGTCCATAAAACTCTCCAGTCAAGAATACTGGAGTGGGTTGCCATTCCCTTCTCCAGGGGAACTTCCTGCCCCAGGGATCGAACCCAGGTCTCCCGCATTGCAGGCAGATTCTTTACCATCTGAGCCACCAGTTTAGCAGCTGGGAACAATACCCAGTTCTGTGGGTCTAAAGTTGGAAGGCAGTGTGGCTGGGTTCTCTGCTCAGGGTCTCATACTCACGACATCAGCCAGCTGTGTTTGAGCACAAGTTTCCTCACTCCCTCATTTAGCTGGCTGCCAGAATCAAGTGCCTTAGGGATGGGAGACTGCAGACACATCCTCTTGCTGCCTGTCATCCAGAGGTCACTTCATTCCTAGAGGCCAACATGCTGCCCTGGCCATGTGGCCCTCCATCCTCAGAGACAGCAATGGAGAATCACTCTCCCATCATTTCCCTCTCATGCTTGATGCTCTCATGCCTGGAAGAGCCACATCCCCTTTAAGGGCTCACCTGATGATGCTAGGCCCCACCTGGGTAAGCTCCCTCCTTCAAGGCCAACTAGGACATCACACATACTCTGGCTGCACAGTAGAATCTGTCATATTCATGGTCCTGGGGATTGTACAAGAAGCATACACCAGGGGTAGGAATCTTGGGGATCATCTAATGAAGAGTCCCACCCACCACACCTGGTCCCTGTTTGATGACAGCCTTGAACCAGGAAGATGAGCTGGTCCAGGCTGATAATCTCATAGGTTTTTGTATCTTTATTTCCTTGTGTGTGTGTGTGTGTGTGTGTGTGTGTGTGTGTGTGTGTTTAGTCGCTCAGTCATGTCCAACTCTTTGCCACCCCATGGACTATAGCCCACCAGGCTCCTCTGTCCACAGAATGTTCCAGGCAAGAATACTGGAGTGGGTTGCCATTTCATACTCCAGGGGATCTTCCCGGCCCAGGGATTGAACCCAGATCTCCTCCACCTCCTGCATTGCAGGTGGATTCTTTACCTGCTGAGCCATAGGGAAAGCTCTTCTACTTTTGTAAGCAAAGGTAAAGTATTCTTCTACAGGATAAGACTGGGGTGGGTGGGGCAAGCAGGCTGGGGTCCAGTGTGTGCAGAGTAGGTGGAATGGTTGAGGAAAGCATGGGAGGTTGAGCTGATCGGGGACACAGAGGGATCGCTGGCAGAGTAAGAATGGTCAGGTCTCCTTGACGACTCAGAGCAGGACCAGCAGGCCTGCAGGACCAAGTGAAACATGAAGGAGTGAAGCTCTTTCTTTATTTAGCCTGTGTTCATCTCTACATCCCACAATGCCTCATGCTTGGCACAGAGTGCATCCACAGCATCCCGAAAACTCTCTCTGCCCCACCCAGACAGACATCAGTCTCGCTTGCTAAGGAGCCTCAGTCATCAGGAGGCCCAGGCGCTTCCCTGACTATTCCTAGCTCCCCGCATCTGGATGTCAGCCTTCGAGGCCTCTCTCTGCCCGGCTGTAACCCAGCTTCGGCCGGTACATCTGGGGACTGAGGTCTGCTTTAGCAGCAACACTTTCCTCGGAAGGAGAGGACACGAAGTCCAGCTACGCCCTCCGGAGCCAGGAATGTGTTTGTGTAGGTTCTGAATTGAATAAACACACAGCATGCGGCTTGCCAAATGCCAGCACCTTCATTTTCCAATAACAAATGGCTGGTTAGAATCAATAACAGTTCCCCGCCGCAGCGCGAGGGCGGCGGAGGCGGCCTGGGCTCCTGCAAACAGCTGCTGTGCCGGAGTCCGAGGCTCCGCAGGGGGCGCAGCTGCCACTTAGCCACGCCGGCCTCACCGCTGACGCTCACTGCACAAACGCCTCCTGCTCTTCAGCTTCACAGATAAACCGGAAAATCTGCTGGGGCATGTAGGATCTGTGTAAACTGTGTTTCAGCTTAGAGGGGGCAAGTATCCAAGAGGTACAGAGGGAGGAGGGAGTATATGCATTATCCAGGCTGGAGACATAAGCCAAGACGGAAGCCTGGAACCTACTCTTAACTCAAAGTGGGTTGGGGGATCAGAATAACCTAGAGCCGTTTCTGGAACTGCCTCTTCCTAGCTGTGTGATCTTGGAAATGTTACTTAACCTCTCTGTGCCTCACATGCTGATCTATAAAGTGGGGGTTATAATAGCGACTGTCTCAGGGACATCCCTCAAACATCCGTGTGAAGCACTGGGATAGATCAGTAAACATTAGCATTATCACTGCTCCATTCACTCTCCCCAAAGTCAGCTACTGGATCCAACCATGAGCTAGGAGCTCCTTTAATGCCCCGCTGAGCTGCAGGCTCCTTATGGTGCTTCCCACAGTACCCCATACATCCCTCAACTCAAGGGGTTGCCCCCTGTTTGGGTGTTGGTTGGGCTGCTAAAATGCAACCATTGCAAAGGCAAACCGTTTCAAAACACAGTCAGCCTCAAGTGAGACGCTATGACCTGCTTCCAACCCCAGCATGACTAAAGGATTCTCTCATGTCACAGCTCCTTCATGGACAATGTAGTAACTGCCATGGGTACCAAGTCAATTACATGCCTTCACTTTATGTACCCGTTTTCTCTGGGTCCACCTTGAAAACACCAGCCTTGGTTGGGGCAGTACCATCATAGTCATCCTGGCATCTGCCTCTACCTCTCATCAACCATATGTAGATATCCTATAGGTGAATACCCACAGGATGGCTGGAGAGCCATAGGATGCATGGGTGTTCATAGGATGGATGGATTCCTATAGGACAGATGGATAGCTATGAAAGTGAAAGTCACTTAGTCCTGTCTGACTCTTTGTGACCCCATGGACTGTAGCCTGCCAGACGCCTTCTGTCCATGGAATTCTCCAGGCAAGAATACTGGAGTGGGTAGCTGTTCCCTTTTCCAGGGGATCTTCCCAACCCAGGGATTAAACCCAGGTCTTCCTCATTGCACGCAGATTCTTTATCATCTGAACCACCAAGAAAGCCCAAGAACAAGAGTGAGTAGCTTATCCCTTCTCCAGAGGGTCTTCCTGACCCAGGAATTGAACTGGGGTCCCCTGTATTGCAGGCAGATTCTTTACCAGCTGAACGACCAGGGAAACCCCATGGATAGCTATAGGATGGATGAATTTTCATAGGATGGATAAATAGTTGTACAACAAATGGATTCCTATAGGATGGATGGATGCCTGTAAGATAGATAACTAACTATAGGATGGATGGATACCCATAGGATGGATGGATTCCTAAAGAATGCCTGGGTATCTATAGGATACATGGATACCCACAGGATAGATGGATTTCTATAAATTGGATGGGTAACCATAGGATAGATGGATAGCACTTATTGTTAGACACTCAGGATAGACCTTGTCGCTCCTCTTGCTCAGAAGCTTCAGTGGTCCTGGCTAATCCAGCATAGCATTCCACACTCTTCCTTATCTGGCCCTAGTTGTCCTCCTGGCTTGGTATAGGGCCCCTTCCTAGAGACCCAGCTACACTGTCCACTGTCTGGCCCATCAGGCCACCTGCTTTGGTCTGTTCAAATTTCTTAACTTCGTCCCTCCTCTGGATAAGTTAACACATATCCTTTAAGGCTTAGCTCTGGAGGTCACCCACAGTTCCTCCAGGAGGAGCTGATGTTTCCTTCTTCTGAGAGTTCCTAGCGCTTATCACCATTGGTTGTTGGCAGTCAGGTTTCCCTCTCAATGATGAAGAAATGGAGCACGCTGTGTTCATCTCTACATCCCAAAGCGCCTATGCTTGGCACAGAGTGGGTTCACAGTAAGGATGGATGGATGGATGGATAGATGGATGAATGAGTGGATTGAGGGATGGTTGGATGGATAAATGAATGGATAGATAGGTGAACTAATTTTAGCATCATTACTCTTATGTAAGGTAGTAAAGAATAAGAGAGAAAATAAACAGTATCTAGGGATCTGCTAGGAGAAGGCAATGGCATCCCACACCAGTACTCTTGCCTGGAAAATCACATGGATGGAGGAGCTTGGTAGGCTGTGGTCCATGGGATCACTAAGAGTCGAACACAACTGAGCGACTTCACTTTCATTTTTCACTTTCCTGCATTGGAGAAGGAAATGGCAACCCACTCCAGTGTTCTTGCCTGGAGAATCCCAGGGATGGGGGAGCCTGGTAGGCTGCCGTCTATGGGGTCACATAGAGTCAGACACAACTGAAGCGACTTAGCAGCAGCAGCAGCAGGGATTCAAGGGCTCCTCTAGTTGATTCTCACAAATCATAGACTTCAGGCCTGTCATTTTCCAGCCTTTTCTCCCCTCTCCCCACCACTTTAGCCCTCTTCCCTGAGTTCTCACTCTTGTTTCCCTACCACTGACCATGAACTCTCCTGCCCTACTAGACCCTTGACACTGGTACCTCTGGACCTGACCATGTCTAGTGATCTCCATAATCATAGCAGGCAGAACCTTAGATCTCAGACACCCTAAATCACCTTCCTGCTTGTCCAGCACACTTTCCAAGGATGAAGAGGCACTGAATGGACATCTTAGTGATGAGGAGAAGGGGGAAGAAAAGAGAAAAGAAGAGGCCACATTCCCACACATGAGTTCACTGTCAGGGAGACATGGCTGTGTCAGGGCAGAGGAGAAAGGAGCATGTCCTTATAAGATGCAGGAGGATATTCTTGGGACTTGTGTAGGGAAATCCCTGGGGAAGTTCTCATTCACTGAGAGCCAAGAATATGTCCCATGTCTTCAACGTCTCCTAGAAGAGAGGGAATATTAACCCCATTTCACAGGTAGGAGATTGAGGCACTCAGAAAGTGATAATATTCAGAATATCCTACAGTCAGTAAGGGGGTCAAGCCAAATTTAAACCCAGGTCCCTGACTCTGAAACCCATTCAAAACCCTAGCTGTGGCCCCAGAATGATATGGAGGGAAATAAATAGGAAAATAGTTTAAAAAAAGAAAAAAAAGGAGAAGGGGATGCAAAAGGCAGGGCAAATCCCTCAGCTCTTTGCCGTGGATGTCCACTCGTTCTCTTGGCTGAAACCACAGGGGAACATGTGAAAAGCAGCCGGTGCTGAGCCTGTGGAGTGGGAACATTCCATGGAGCCACATAGCAGATGCTGGGTTTCCTGCCGCCCTGAGATGATGTTAGCCCAGCATGTGACAGCGATTAATAGCGTATTTCTCAAATCAGCCCATTAGAAATAATCATGCAGGCAAACACGGGCCATTAATCTGCCTTGGAACCCAACCTGCACAGGCTGACAAGAGGACAAGGGGATGAGATTCTCAGAGACGCCCAAGGCAGGGGATTTTTGTGCACAGAGAGAACATTGCTGTGAAGTGGGAAGAACCAAAGATGTCCCCAAAGTGCATCCTGGGCAGGATCCACAGGAGGCCCAGGAACCAAGTGACTGCAAGGGGCCCTGGGCTTTCTTCCTAAGAACCAAGGACAGCTCCATTCAAAGGCAGCAGCCTGCAGCACTGCACTGTGAAGGACTTTGAGCCCATGATCAGTTACTCTTTCTGTCTTGGGTGATGGTGGGACGTAAAAGGTACAGGTACCCTGAATGTGATGTCCCTGGACCCAGTGCTATGCGGGGGGCAGGAGGGAGCACCCGCCCCAACAGGGTGGAGACTTTATCATTGACATTGTAAAACATCATCTCTACATGGTAATAAGGGGGACATGAACTTAGTTTCCTTATTTTTCTTCAATTCTCTGTAGAAAATATTCTGCCCTCTTGTCTGCTCGGGGGAAAGAGGGGCACTCCCACCCACTGCCCCCACCCACTTGATAGGGCTCTCCTGCCAACTGGCCTGCACTCTCTAAGGGTCTCTCTTGCAGACTGTGGTCTCTGCATCCTTGGGGGCACCAACACCTCCCAGTTTCACCTGGACCCCAGAGCTTCAGACACCTGTGGATTAAGAGTGAAGGAAGGAGTGCGGGGTTCATGCTGAAACTGGCCAAAAGATGAGGGGCAGGTGAGCCATCCCTAGATTCCAGATCCCAGCAGGTTTGATGAGTCCCTAGAGCCAGCCCTCCCTCCAGGGGTGGACAGGTAATGGGGGGCTTTCTGGAGGCTTTTCTTGGAGACCTTGGCATCTTGATTTTATGATGAAGGACAGCCCTGCTTCAGCCTAAGTTCCATGGGGGCTGGTGGCTTCTCATCGCACCTCCTGGAGGACATTGGTGCCTCTGCCGTGTGGCTTTTGTTTCTTGTTTAACTTTATGAAAGTATGGTTGGTTTTATGGCTTTCCTAGTGGCTCAGCAGTAAAGAATCTGTCTACAATGCAGGAGATTCAGGAGTCATGTGCTTGATCCCTGAATTGGGAAGATTCCCTGGAGGAGCAATCCACTCCAGTATTCTTACCTGGAGAATCCCATGAACAGAAGATCCTAGAGGGCTACAGTCCAAAAGAGTCAGACACGACTAAGCGACTGAACACACATAGTTGGTTTACAATGTTGTGTTAATTTCTGCTCTATAGCAAAGTGGCTCAGTTATACATACATATATTCATTTTCATATTCTTTTCCATTATGGTTTATCACAGGATATTGAATATAGTTCCCTGTGCTATACAATAGTACCTTGCTGTTTATACATCCTATACACAATAGTTTGCATCTGCTAATCCCAAACTCCCAATCTCTTCTTCCCCAACCCCTACTACTCCTCTGCAACCACAGGTCTGTTTTCTGTTTCATAGATAAATTCATTTGTGTCATGTTTTAAATTCCACATATAAGTGATATCATATGATTCTCGTTCTTTCTCTTTCAGATTCACTTTACTTAGTCTGGTCATCTCTAGGTCCATCCATGTAGCTGCAAATGGCATTATTTCATTTTTCCAATGACTGAGTAACATTCCATCATGTATATATACCACATCTTCTTTATCCATTCTTCTGTCAATGCACATCTAGCTTGTTTCCATGTCTCGGTTATTATTCTTAGCTGCACATCAGCATTGCTTTGGCGTTGTTGGTGGTGCTATTCTCCTGTCTTCTGAGCTAAAGTCCCCATGTCCTCTTTCAGATGGAGAGAGTGGAACATCTCAGGGACGTGTCCCTTGAGAACCAACTTCAGCTCCCTGCCTCCGCTGGACCCCAGGATCTCTGACCCCATCAGCCTTCTGCTGATCTGTGTCCCCAGCTTCTCACCTGGCTCCTCATGTGGACCCCACCTTATTAGACATGTTGGTAGGCCCCAGGCCTCTCCCAGGGTCCACAGCCACCATCTCTCCAGGTTTGGCCAGGTACACTGACTCGCTTCTCCTACCTCCTGTGAAAGTTAGACACCATCATCCTTCCCTTGGTTTTTCAATATAGCCTGAAGCATGCAGGTGTACCAAAGGGGTGAAAGGCCTGGCACAAGGCCATGATAGCACAGCAAAGTCTGGATTTGCAGGATGATAAATAAAAGGGGCAATCCCTCCCCCAGCACAAGGGTTATTTCAAAGAGCACACCTTCCTCAGGCAACCAGGCTTATGTAGAATTTCTCAGAAAAGCAATCTTATAAGCAGCACTTCTAGGTTAGATAGGCACCACCAGCTGATGTCTTGATGTGGCTGAAGTGTAGCCAGGAATGTACTACACACACAAATGTCCCCTGAATAGCTCTCCACCTAGACTGTCCTTTATATAACGGATGACTCTCCCCTATCCTAATGTTCTCATGAGAGGCTTGGAGTGGATCCCCACACTCTTTGCAGTAGTTGAGTTTTTTTAAATGTCCAATTGTGTGATTCATAGGCATTTATTTGGGTGACTCAGATATTTTCACCTACATGAGAACATATGGAAAAAACAGAAGCCAATCTTCCCATGCGCCCACCCCAGCTGTACAATCCTCACCCCACACAACAAGCAACCAAGTGTCCTTCACCACCCAGTGCAATTTCCCCTGCTGAGTAACCTGATAATAATCTTTGATGACTGATAAATACCTCACAGAAAAGCAGCACCACGACCTGCCATGGAATTCACAGTAGATTGTAGCCTCTTCCACACCTTCCTTCTGTCTCCTGTCCCAGGGAGATGCAATCTGCAGACCTTGTTCCGTGTTTCCTCTGGATTTCCTATTCTCAGGGAGATGCCGGGCTCTTCCTATTTCCTGCATTCACCTGTGTGGGAACTTACTTAACAGGAAAGGAGTGTGTCCATGAAAACATTGCTGCCACATCAGTAAACAAAGGATGCTACTGCCATCAAGCCATCACATTACAGCTGCCATGATGGTGAGCCCCGAGGGAACTCAGGAGAGAAACAGGATTCCCACCCCCAGTGGTGCACCCTGAGGGGACTCAGAATGAGAAAGCCCAAGGTATTGGCCCCAGATAGCTGAGGTACATATCAAAGGAATGATTTCAATGAACCCAAACTCTTTCGTCTTCCAATACATAGAAAAATGCTAAATTCCTTATCTCGATACAACTGGATTTCTCCAATGAGCAGTAATCTTGATGTTCCAAATATCTGGTCTTTGTTGCAGAAACTCCTACATATCCCGGCTCCTCCCTTACCTCTTCAGAGCAGTCCCTCTGAGCTGTCTGAGATGTCATGTCCTGGGCTTAAGTCCTCAGTATGTCCACCAAACTTCAACTGTGGTGCTGGAGAAGACTCCTGAGAGTCCCTTGGACTGCAAGGAGATCAAACCAGTCAATCCTAAAGGAAATCAACACTGAATATTCATTGGAAGGACTGATGTTGAAGCTGAAGCTCCAATACTTTGGCCACCTGATGTGAAGAGCCAACTCATTGGAAAAGACCCTGATGCTGGAAAAGATTGAAGGCAGGAGGAGAAGGGGAGGACAAAGGATGAGATGGTTGGATGGCATCACTGACTCAATGGACATGAGTTTGAGCAAGCTCTGGGAGATGGTGTAGGATGGGGAGCCTAGAGTGCTGCAGTCTATGGGGTCGCAAAGAGTCAGACATGACTTATCAACTGAACAAGAACCATGCCCACCAAATGTAACATTAACTCTCAACTTTTAAGTTGTACATTTTTCCCAGTTGACAGGTACAATCTGGGGAAATAAATATTTCTTTGGGTGACTCTGGAAAAATTATCCAGGGGAAGGATGGGTCTTAGTTGTACCATTCGATTTCCCAATCAAGAGAGTTTGGGGAAAGCATCCTGAGTCATCCCTCTTTGTACAATTGTGATGTCAAAATGCCCTCTCTCCACATCCCACTGACTCTTTTTCAAGCCCCACTTTTAGCTCATCATAGTTGTGGGGGGAATTTAGGGAAAGAATGATGGCAATTTTCATAAAGGAGGGAACTCTATGAGGTGATAAGTCTGGGAAGAAAGCTGGAGATCTCCTTGTGTTTCCTTATCAGAGTTCAGAGCCTGGGAGAAAATAATGGAGCCAGATTCCAAGAAGCTTCTTATTTTTCCTTCTTAGGTTGTTTCACAGCTTTTCTCATTAGAAAGAGTAATGTCTTGTCCTTTTTGCATAAAGCCAGGGACAAACATGAAGTTCTTCTGTGATTTTTAAAGCCAGCAAATAGTCCGCCAGGGGGAAAAAAAATACAGCCCCAAATGGAGGCCTCTGTAAGTAATAAATCTGCTACCTATTGTCGTCTGTTTTCCTAAAACAAAAGTGACTGCAGCAAGCGTTTTTTATTATTGCTCATATATTGTTTAAATATTTCAGCTGGGAGACGCTGTGTGAAGAGAGACAATAGCCCGTCTGACATGAGATTTATTAGAGAAAGTCAGCACAAATATATTTGTAGGGAACAAAATATGTTTGCAGAGATTATTCCAGATTTACGGTGATTAATAACCAATCGGACACTGCAGACCTCAGAGAGCCACCTCCCTGGCAGTTTCCGTGCCGGGTCGAGTCAGAACCAAGCATGAGCTTCAGCGGTGCCAGGAACCTTTTGTGAAAGAATGAGGTTTTCCGAATAGCATGAGATGAATACCAGAAGCAGACTTTTCTGTTCAGAAAGTGCCAGACTGCTTAGTTAAACACTGGCTCTCCAAAAAGATGTGCAGCCAGGAGGCATTCATGGGCTTGGCACAGGCAGGGGCTCCCTGAGACCTACAGATGAGATGCCAGATGCCAGAGACGTATCTCTGCTCTGGTGATAGAGAAGACCACAGAGCAGGGGAAAGTCGAGAGACAGTCCTTGTATGCCTCTCTTCCCATCAGCTGTGTCCAGGGCACCTCTCTTGGGGATGTATACTTGAGGCCCCAGCAGAAGTGGGTTGTCTTGATTTGAAGGTGAGCTCTGACCCTTTGAGTATTGATCAAGTAACAGTGACTCACACACCTTTTGGCCAAGATAAGAATCTGGCTGCTTATCCACAGAACTGTGAGGAGCCCCTTTAAGATCTGCAGAGCCTGCTGGTGAGAGCTCCCTGCCTGCCTCCCTGCTGACCTGCAGCACCCAAAAACGGGCAGTGACAGCCCCCAAGGACCCCTCCCACCATGAGAGTTTCCCCTCCTCGCATGCTCTGCAGCTCCAGGAGGATGGAATGGAGGCCGTACTTCCTTCTGGGCAGTCAGCCCCTCTGATGCTAGATACTGCCCGTCTCTTCCTACGAGCTGGGGCTGGCTGGAAACTGCAGCCTGATTAATAAAACTCGCTAGTAGCCCCCAAGGTCGATGCTCACAGGCTCTCTCAATAAGCAGTCCATAGATTGAATCTTATCACCCCAGAAGAGCGAGAGCACCTTGTTGAGAACTGGCAGCCATGCCCATCTGCCCCACCAATGACGAATGGCCCGCAACCCACCAAGCGTGATGGTGAGCTTCGTCTGGAAGGCGTGGAGGTGCTAATGAAGAGTCCCGCCTGCGCGCTGCTGCTCTGGGCAGGTGGGCTCGGATGGGAGTTCGCTTCCAACTCATGCACGGTGGCCGGTGGGGTTTCCAGCCTCCCCAGCTGTTGCCATGGAGAAGGAGTTGGATGACTTTAACACAGCTGTGTGGATGTCTCCCCAGAGACGCGCCACGACAAGTTGGACTGGAAGTAGCAAATGAGCAGCCATAATCTTCAACCGTATGAATAAGTGATTGATCGAGTACGGAGGCAGTAAACAGCGCTCTGTGTTCCGGCAGCGTGGGGCCCAGCAAAATGAGACAATCAGTCTGAGAGACACACACAGTGCAGCCGCTGGGCGCCCCATAACCTTCCACAGTGCAGCATCCCGGGCCCCAGAGTCTGCCCAGAGCTAATGGCCACCTCCCGGGGACCCTGCAGATGCCAGGCCACTCCAGGCCCCAGCCAGCCCTGAACCCATTTCAGATGAGTCCTGCCACGTGTGGCCACTGGTGCTTTTTAAATGATGGCTTCTGTCTGCTTCTCTCATTCAGCAACCCAGCCAAGTCTGCTTAATCCCAAAGGGTACTTTGTGGAGGTAGGAATCCATAGGGTTGTGAGCCCCTGGTACTGTCTGCCAGGGCTCTTTCTGAAAGGTCTGCTCCCTGCCACCTGGGGGCTCCTCATCCCTGGTCAGACCCAGCTGGATCAGTGCATTTTATTTACAGGGCAGAGTGACCGATGACCTGGGGAGGAGAGATGAGCTGTGCCAACCAGCATCGCCTCCTGAGATTTTGCATCGGGACACTGTGAGAAGTGGATGAGGCCAGTGGAGCATCAGGGGACATCCAGAACTAGGACAGCAGGAAGCCGGTGACAACAGAGATTAAAGAGGAGACGTGGAGACAGAGGTCTGAGCCAGGAGTCATTAACTTCTGCATCTACCACTGTTTTGCCTCCTCAATGCCCAGCTGTTGTTGTATCACTGCTTCTTTTGTTTCATGTATCTCTGATGCTTTGACATCATGGGACCCTATTGACCCTGGAGGGATTGCCCCTCTGAGGACCAGCCAATCCCTGAGATAGTGTGCTTTCCAATGCAACACCACCCAATCTGGAGCCCACTCCCCCATCACCTCCTCCATCAACGTCATGGTACTATCCACCTGCCCTCATCACCCCAGGGCAGGTACCAGACAACTAGGGACTGCCCCAAATCCACTGATATCATTCACATTGAAAGTGATAATCAAACTGAAAGTCACTCAGTCGCATCCGACTCTTTGTGACCCCATGGGCTATATATGTCCGTGCAATTCTCCAGGCCAGAATACTGGAGTGGGTAGCCTTTCCCTTCTCCAAGGGATCTTCCCAACCCAGGGTTCAATCCCAGGTCTCCTGCATTACAGACAGATTCTTTACCAGCTGAGCCACAAGGGAAGCCCAAGAATACTGGAGTGGGTAGCCTATCTTTTTTCTAGCGGATCCTGCTAATCCAGGAATCGAATCAGGGTCTCCTGCATTGCAGGTGGATTCTTTACCAACTGAGTTATCAGTGAAGCGATACACATTAGTCAGTCCTAAACCCAGCTACCCCTCCTTGTCTGTCGCTTTGCACAAAAACCACACTAAAGGCTCTTACCTGCATCTGTTTCTTCTCTCTCTTGACCCTTGATCAACCCTGGCGCTTCCCTGAGAGATGTGTCCCCTCCCCTTGGAATATGTGAGCCCAACAAACTATCTTTTCAATGGAAGTTACTTCTTGATCTGGTGGCCTTGCCATACCTAAATAATAATAAAACCTATATTTTAAAACATGGTGTAGACAGAATCTATTCTTACCCCCCTTTTGTGCTTTGATGCCCTGCCAGACACATGTTGGGGTTCCACCTTTCTCCCACCTCTCTTGCAGTTGGGTGGGACCTGTCACTGGTTGGACCAGTGGGCAGTGGCATCCATGTGCTTGCTGGACAGGACCCTTGACTGCTGGTAGGAAACCCTCTGGCTTTGTCCATCCCCTCTGCCACCACAGCGATGCTTCCATTGCACCTGGTCCTTGAGAGACCACAGGTGACAGACATGGAGAGTCACATGGACTCTCAGAAGGTTATGTGTGAGCAGACACAGGCCTTGGATGTGCAGAGCCGCTGGCTTAGAGCTGCTTGTTACTGCCCCATAACCCAGGTTGTCTGAGCAATGCGTTGGAGGCTGATACATACATTTGCGATAAATTCCTTGTAACATTGTTGTTGTTGCTATTTAGTCACTCAGTTGTGTCTGACTCTTTGTGACCCCATGGACTGGCTACCCCACAAGGCTCCTCTGTCCATGGGATTTCCCAGACAAGAATCCTGGAGTGGGTAGCCATTCTCTTCTCCAGAGGAACTTCCCGACCCAGGAATCAAACCCAGATCTCCTGCATTGCAGGTGGATTCT
Organism: Muntiacus reevesi; assembly: GCF_963930625.1. NCBI lineage: Eukaryota > Metazoa > Chordata > Mammalia > Artiodactyla > Cervidae > Muntiacus > Muntiacus reevesi. The sequence continues at coordinate 94,058,242 of NC_089253.1, read as the reverse complement.
TTACCACTGAGCCACCAGGGAAGCCATTGGAACACTCCACTAGGAGAATAGTGACCACTCCAGGGCGGCCATGCCATGGGGAAGCCAAGCTCCATGGACAGGCCAGGAATAGTGTATTGTCAGCAGGGCTACTGACTGGTCATCCTGACTAGACACCAGACAGGGGAGTAAAGATGCCTCCAGAGGACCCCGGCCCCGAGCCATGAGTCACTCCCAGTCTCCGAGTCTTCCAGCTGAGTCTCACATTCCATGGAGCAGTAGCAAGATGTCCCCCCTGGGCTTTGTCCTAATACCTGACTCTTCTGGTGTAACAAATGCGGAGGTGAGTGGTTAACAGCAACATCACCTGGAGCAAAGGCGGAGCCAGTGGGGTGCACTGAGAGGAGGGGTCAGAGAGTGGCAGCAATGCCCCAAGCTGCACTCACACCTAGAATGAAGACAGTGTATATCCAGGTAGATCTTCCTGCTGCGCAGGTGCATTGAGCAGTTTGTAATTCAGAGCTAGAGTTTGATGACAATGCAGAGGCTCATCATCAGACAACCAGGATGAGAAGTCACTTGGAAATTTGGTGCAGCTAGAGACGAGGTCGGTCTCCTGGTCCCCAGTGTATCTCTGACAGAAACACATTTACTCATTCACCAAAATCCCACAAGGACGTTCACAGCAGCCCTATTCATGATGGACCCAAACCGGAAACAATCCAATTGTCCGTCTACAGTGGAGTGAGTGAATAAACTGTAGACTGGTTTGACCATGGCAAAAAGAAAAAGAATTGCTACATAGAGCAATGTGGATTAATCTCACAGGATGTTAAGGGGGAAAAAGCCAGACAGAAAAGTGTATATGCTTTATGATTATATTCATAGGAAGTTAAAAAAAAAAAAAAAAAAGAAGAAGAAACAGGCAAAGCAAACTGATCATTGTAGAAATCAGAAGGTGGTTAGAAGATGGGGGTTGTAATGGCTGGGAGGGGGCCTAGGGAGACTCCTGAGTGCTGGAACATCCTTCAGCCTGGCCTTTGTCGTTCTGGTACAGATGTGCTCCCTTCACAAACATTCATCAAACTGTATGGTTTGTACACTTGCCTGCCTATGTTATATTTCCCTTTAAAAAACCTACAAAAAATATTCCCTATTCTCTATGCAGGTGGCCCCATGCATCCTGTTAGAATTTTCTGTAACAAAGCTGGGATGAAAGGCAGTTGTATACTTTCAGTCTCTGAACAATCATTTAACCAGAATTTCCTTTCTCTGGGGCTCAGCTTTCTGTTTAAGAGAGATTTTTCTTTACTTGCTTCAGCTGGGTGGGAAGGAGGTCCCAGACCCTATAAATAAAACGCATCTCCCTTCTAGCAAGGTCGGTTATCTCTGCACCCAGATCCTATAATACCACTGCTGATTAAAATTCATTCAACTGAGAATTAAATACAATTGCTGCTGCATCACTGCCTTTTCATAAGACATTCTTCATTTGTATCAATGCCTTAAGATTGATCAAAATGAGACATTCATTAAATAATTCTTAATTAAAGTTTCAAGAAATGTGTAATCAATTCACTTTAATTACGACATAACTTTACCCCATCATTTTTATCACATACCTCGTTGTGACATTGCATGGATGGTTTCCCATCGGTGATAGGGGAACAGCATCCCACTGACCCAGAGGAAGGGTCATACCTGAAGAGTGAACTGGCTTAAAAGGACAGGACAGGACGACTTTGTGTGCAATGACTCACTCACACTTAAAAATTCAGAGGATAAGATACAGCCCTGGAATAGGTTTGGTGGGGAAATTGCTACGCAGAGTCCTGGATCCAGTCCTGGAAAGGGCAATGTCACCTCTGCAGGAAGCTGACCCTAGTGACACACCCAAATTCCTCATTCTTCTCTGTCGTGTTAACATGAGCCAAGGGTAAGAGGGGCTGGATGGTAACAGCAGCAAGGCCTGCAGGAAGCAGGGACCACCCAGGGTTCTCCCCCACCCCCTGTCTGGACACCTACACAGGTATTCCCCCTGCTCACCCCGCTGGTCCAGTAATGAGTCTAGACACTCCTACCAGACCCCAACTCATCTCGTGTCGTGTCACGTGCTCTGCATTCCTTTCCAGTAAACAAAAAAACTAGAAGAGTAAGGGTCTTCAAGAACCAAATGACACTCTTGGCTCAGAGAAACTGAGATGGTGAAAGAAACAAATGTACATTTGCTACAAATGTCATGATGAACTTATGACAGCTGTTGTTGCTGTTTAGTCACTAAGTTGTGTCCGACTCTGCGACCCCTTGGACTGAAGCACACCAGGCTTCCCTGTCCTTCACCGTCTCCTAGAGTTTCCTCAAATTCATTTCCATTGAGTTGGTGAGGCTATCCCACCATCTCATCTCATCCTGTGCTACATTATGGCCCTGGAGGGATGGATTTCTGTGTCTTTGTGGGAGACTGGCCTCTATGATCCACACAGACTTGGGTGGAAAGAGACCCCTTTGAAATAAGGTTCTTTTTTCTTTGGTCTCCCCTGGAGTCCTTTGGACTGCTAGGAGATCAAGCCAGTCAATCCTAAAGGAAACCAGGCCTGAACATCCATTGGAAGGACTGATGCTGAAGCTGAAGCTCCAATACTTTGGCCACCTGATTCAAAGAACTGACTCATTGGAAAAGACCCTGATGCTGGGAAAGATTGAAGGCAGGAGGAGAAGGGGGTGACAGAGGATCAAATGGTTGGATGGCATCACCAACTCAATAGTCATAAGTTTGAGCAAGCTCTGGGAGATGGTGAAGGATAGGGAAGCCTGGCGTGCTGCCGTCCATGGGGTCACAAAGAGTCAGACACAGCTGAGTGACTGAACTGAACTGGAGCCTTTTGGCCATACATGGTCACAACTTTTCTCAAATCACATTTAAGCAGCATAATAGTTGTCTTTGTTGGTTGGCTTGTTTGTTAATATTGTTGTCTTTGTTACACAAGGAATCTTGAGATGCTGTGACTGTCAGAAAAAGGGCTCCTATACCATAAACTTCTGAAAGAAGATAGATGGATAAAAAGTAAGTGGGAAGGAAAAGAGGGGAAAAAGGAAGGGAGAAGAAGGGAAGGAGGGAGGGAGGACAGAGAAAGGGAGAAGAAAAGGAAACTAATCCATTTATAGATGAGGAAGCTGAGCCCCTGAGAAGTCCCTTGACTTGTCCACAGCGCATAGTACACAGCAAGTCAGAAGCAGAGCTGAGTGCTTACGGTCCAGACCTCCCTCCACTGTGTCTGCAGCTGGGATCCTCAGACTCTTACTAGACTGCATGAACTTGAGATGGACCTTAAAGACTAAGAGTGCCTAGACAGTCATGACCACTGAGCAGCAGAGGACACCTAGCTGCCTTATATTAATTTCTCAAGTTCCGGGAAGCCTCAAACTTTCACTCTCCCTGCCCTCATTTTTTCCTCTCTCTCTCTTCACATTTTCTGAACTTGTTCTCAGCCACAAACTTGTACTCAGAGATACACAAGAAAAGCAACATCTCCTTGGCCTTGAGGAACTCAGACTAGACTAGAGGAATCAGAGGGACCTGTGGATTTCCTGAGCTAGAAGATGACAGAGTCTGCCTGAATGAGCTCGGCGTTAACTTGGCCATTCTTTAAGGAGGCCATCCCCTCCTCCATGTAAACCCACCCCAACTCTCACCTACAGCTCCTTCATCAAGCACTCATCTTGGGATCTCAAAGGAAAGATCCTTGTTAAGTGCATCTAGTTTTGACAGGGACCTCAAACAAGATGTAGGGAAGTGACAGCCATCGTGACTGGAGACTTCAGGATCGACTTTTCTTGGAAAACTCAAACCCTTCATGGAACATTTGTAAGCAAGGAAGGCAGGAGAAGGTATACAGGACAGTCAGGACGCCTTCTGCACTGGTGATGTAATGATCTTTGTTTTTCTTCTTAAAACACACAGATAAAACTTGTCTGACCCAATAGAGCATCTTCCTCTGAATATCCCACAGCTTGCGCACTGCCGTGCTCCTTAGCAAGAAAGAGTCCTTTCTCTGTGTCAAAGTCACCTGTTCCTTGACTGTTCAGAGCTGTATCTGGTGAACATTGATAAGGTTCGGTATGCCAGCCACCCTGGGTGGAGACTGCACTGGTTAAATATGTTGGGAGAGATTATGAGGGTTTTGACAATACTTCTAAGCGGCTTATGTGTCAGTCTCACCTTTAGCCAAACATCTGTTATGAGGATTTAGATAAGATGTCTCCTGAGTGATGATATAAACCTGCACATCACTACTGCCCCCTCCTCATCCCCCCTGGGAAGAGAGGAACAATTTCATCGCAGAAGATTCAGACTTGTTTGGGGTGTTAAGATCTCAGCTTCACACAAAAGATTTTGGCCGCATGACTAAAAGTCACCCCACAATGATGTAGCTGTGTCTTCAACTCAGCTCAGACAAGCCCACTCTTGACCACTGCATACCTGGGCTCCCTACTGTAAGCAGAGCCAAGATAATTTCACTCAGGCGTAAGAGTGAATTCTAGAACTATCCCCAGCAGACTGCAGTCAGGTAATTTCATGCCCACTGTGGGCAGGCACCATTCCTGGCCCTGGGCTTGGCCACAGGACATGCTTTAGCCAATGTCATGTTAGTAAATTATTGCAAGCATAATCTTTTCTTTCATGCTTTTTTTGTTTCTTTAAAAAAATATTTTTTTCCATTATGGTTTATCACAGGATGTTGAATATAGTTCCCTGTACAGCAAACGGATTCAGTTATACATATATTCTTTTTTTTTAAAACTTTTTATTTTGTATTGGGATATAGCTGATGAACAATGTTGTGATAGCTTCAGGTGACCGGCTTAATTCACTCCTACACCTGAGTCAAATTCTCTTGGCTCTGCTTACAGTAGGGAGCCCAGGTATGCAGTGGCCAAGGGTGGGCTTGTCTGAGCATGAGTTGAAGACGCAGGCATCACTGTAGGGTGACCTTTAGTCCTGCGGCCAAAATCTTTTGTGTGGCGCTGAGGTCTCATCACCCTTCACCCTGTGATAGCCCAGGAGAAATTGATCTGGATACACATATATGTGTATCCATTCTCCCCCAAACTCCTCTCCCATCCAGCTGCCACGTAGCATTGAGCAGAAATCCCTGTGCTATACAATAGGGACTTACTATTTATGCATTTAAAATGTACCAGTGTGTACATGTCATTCTTTTTTAAATATTCTTTTCCATTATGGTTTATCATAGGATACTGAGTATAATTCTCTGTGATAAACAGTAGGGCCTTGTTGTCTCCTCTAAGTTAGTGTACTTGTCCTTCTGCTAGTCTGTAAGCTACTAAATGTCACCCCCAGGACCATGCACCAGCCCTGGCACACAGCGGGCACTTAAATGATCATGGAGTGATGGGACATCTGTCAGCAGAGGGCAGGATTAAGGCGAGATCTGTGATGGTCTATAAGATAAACTTGGGGGTCTACGTCAGGACTGGGAGTAGGAAGAGACAAATGAGACGTGGTAGGAGAGGTCACTCTCTGGGGGAACTTGCACCTGCAGGACCCCCAGAACAAGCAGCGCTGTTAGCCACAGAGATGCCCAGGAAGTCCCAGATAAGCTGTGCTCAGAGTTGCCCCTCAAATGCTGTGTAGCAGGAGCTCCAACACGGCTTTTCTTTGTACTGGGGAATCCCTCCATGACTAGTCTACTCCTGTAAGGAGTTTGCACTCCCTGAATATCTGATGACAAGTGGGTTAGAAGGGGGACTAAATGCTGGCTGAAAATACAAAGGGAGCCTCTGCGTCACAGCTGCTGCGGTCCTCCAGTAACAGATCTGAACAGGTGATGGAGAGATGGCATCTCCCAAGTATCTGCCCTCCAAAATGAAAAGGACTTTTCATAATAAACTCAACTTCCCTCTGCTGTAATATTCTTCTTTACCCTTCTACAAAGGACACACACCCAACTGATGAGAGGGGGACCTTATTTAATCTTTAAGCATGCTTTTGTGAAAACTAGCCAGCTTTGTAAGGTGATTTAGTGAGTAAAAATTATACCTGCTCTCAAGAGGAAACAAAGTCTTTGCTTTCTATTTCATGGTACTGAACACCATGAAGAGTGCCGCCGGCGTTTAATGAAAAGAAAAAGGAGAAGCTCACAGATGTACAAAAGAAACTGATGACTTAACAGAGAAGTACACAAATCCACGTGGAAAAGTGCGGGCTCCCCGACTGGGTTAAGCGCAGGGAGCTGTATTGTGCTGAGTGGCTTTTTTCCTAATCAGGCCATGTCCTTTATTCCTCATCTAAATCACATCTGAGAATGAAATGCAACTCGGTGTTCTGGCCTGCCACTAGAGATGACGGTGATGCATGAGCTGCAGAGGGACTGTTCCACCAGGAAGGATGGAGTAGCTGAAGAACATAGTCTCAGCCACGTGGGTTGTGGGAAAGAAGTGTGAGGTTATCTCTGAAAGGGGGAGCCAGAGAAAAGTGTGGTCCGGGCCGCTGGCAGAGGTCATCTGCAAGGGCAGAGTGACCAGCAGCCCACCAGCCCTCTGAAGGCAGTGATCTCCCTTTCTCTTCCCCCACTGAAATGCAGGTGTTTGGGACCAACAGATACATGCTGCTATATATAAATTATATAACCAAAAAGAGCCTACTGTATAGTACAGGGAACTATACTCACTATTTTACTTATAAGGGAAAATAATCTGAAAAAGAATAGATATATATGTATGTATAACTGAATCACTTTGCTATATACCTGACACTCACACGACATAATAAACCAACTTTTGGTAAGATCCTCTGGAGGACGGCATGGCAATCCACTCCAGTATTCTTGCCTGGAGGATTCCATGGACAGAGAAGCCTGGCGGGTTACAGTCCGTGGGGTCACAGAGTCAGACACAACTGAGCGACTAACACACATAACATACACACTACTCCAACAGAAAAAGAAAAGAAGAAATGCAGGTCCCTCCTCTGGCCACCAGAGCTATAGAGACCCAGGAAGCATAAGTTTGCTTCTTGATTGAAAAGGACTCTAGATTCAACCCAGTTGGTAAAGAATCTGCCTGCCAATGCAGGAGATGCAAGTGATGCAGATTTGACCCCTGGGTTGGGAAGATCCTCTGGAGGAGGAAATGGCTACCCACTCCAATATTCTTGCTTGGAAAATGCCTGACTCCTGGCAGGAGCCCTCCCAGGAGATAAAGTCTAACATTTGGGTTAGGACCCTGGAGGGCTGTAGTCCATAAGGTTGCAAAAAGCTGGACACAAGTGAGGGCACACATACACATGTGGGAAATTAATCTGAAAACATATATGTGTATGTGTAACTGAATCACTTTGCTATACACTGAAACTGACACAATATTGTAAATCAACTCTACTTCAATTTTAAAAAAAGGATAAGAGATATTTAAAAATAAAAGAGAGAGAGAAACTTCAGAGACAGAAGTGAATAAGATGACTCAGGGGGAACAGAGGCCCGTGGTAAGACTTTTCGACAGAAGACCTGAGCAAAAACTACAATAGTATTGAGAGAAACCAATCTACAGACAGGAGAAAGCTCTGCAAAGTTTACATTCATTATATTTTATAAAAGATTCCTGTAACTCCAGGTCCTTCCCACGAACTGTGTTTGGGGACCAAAATGGTTTCTAAGAGGAGCTGACAAACTGTCACTATGGGGGGAATTATTTACAAACTAGGGGTCCATGGGACCCACGATCTGAAGGACAAATAGGGAAAGGGGGGGACCTTGTGTGTTCCACTCAGATGAGAGCAGAGACCCAGCACGCTGCTCTCCAACCCTGCCCTCCCAACCCTCATCCCGCCACCTAGGAAGGCGAAGGGTGTTTTACTCCTGGCAGGAGCCCTCCCAGGAGAGAAAGTCTAATGTTTGGCAAACTAAAGAACATCAGCTCTGAGCCATCAGGGTGGTGAGACGTCTCCTGATGGAGAGATGGGCTGGAAACGGAGACGTGAATCACTGATGCAGGGAAAGCATGTGGGGAACTTCGTGACTCTGGAAAATGTTAGTTCTCCAAGAGGAAGGAGAGGATGGAGGGAAATTGAACATGATTTAAACGAGTCCCTACAGAGCTGAGGAAAAGAGCAAGGCGCCACCCCTCTGCGAAGAAGCCCACCTAAACAGAGAGGTTGTTTTCTGTCCCACTCTGGTTAAGAAATCCAGGACTGTACTTTTGGTCTCTTATCCTAGCCCATGCTGAGATACAGGACAACTGGTGCTGGTTAAGGACTTTTCCTGGGAGTATGAGATGATGGATGGCATCACTGACTCAGTGGGCATGAATCCGAGGAGACTCCAGGAGTTAGTGAAGGACAGGGAAGTCTGGTGTGCTGCAGTCCATGGGGTCGCAGAGAGTCAGACACAACTTAGTGACTGAACAACAACAGACTCTTAGCTCCAAACATCCCCACCTCTGCCCCACACCATGTCTTCAGGATGGGAATGGAGACACTCTGTACCCCTCCTGTCCATAGCCCCTTGTAGGGGAAGTCACCCCCTCCTCAAAGTTCCCACAGGAAGGGCTGAGCCTGCAAGATTTACCACATCACCCTGGCCCCTGACTGGCAGGTGATGGATGCTGGACCATCATCCACACACAGGTGATCCAGCACCTCTTCCATATGCTGCTGCTTCCATGAGGGATGGGTGCAGCATTCCTTGGTCACCTCCACAGCACCGGCTCTTTCTGACACGTCTGAGTCCTCACACTTTACAAAGGCAGATGTGGTGAAGCAAAAGGATCACAGGTCTGCAGGCTGAAACCTGTCTGAATCACAGGCGTGAGGTGGTTGTTACCCCTCACACACTCTCCGGGCTCTTACAAATAGTGATGAATTCTCACACACTCCAGAGACAGGGTGCTATAATTACTCTCATTTTGGAGATGAGGCACAGAGAGATTAAGAGTCTTGTCCACTGTCACGCAGCTGTGAGTATAGAGAGGATTCCACCAGGGCAGTCTTACTTGGGCACCAGCATGTCTCCTTGAGCTGGCGGAAGCAGCAGCAACTCCTCTGGCTAGAGTGTCCCCAGATGTGAAATGGAGAAAATAAATACCACCCCTTCATGCATTCATTCATTCACTGAAGAAACCTATGCCTGGCATTGACAGCCTCTCTCAGAGGGCCCCAGTGGGCAGGAGGTGTGAGAGCCTGCAACATTTATGACCGTTCACCTGCTTCTCCCCTCCCATGAATGGTGCACCTGGCCCCTCTCAAGAGCCTCTTCTGGCAGGTTCCACAGACACCCAGAACACCAGTTCCTCTTGTGTGTGCATGTGTGCATGCTCAGCTGTGTCTGACTCTTTGAGACCCCGTGGACTGTAGCTCACCAGGCTCCTCTGTTCATGGGATTCTCCAGGCACTGGACTCTGCTGCAATCCTAATAGTGTTGAATAAAATCATTTAGGTATGGGCCACCCCTTCAAATGGCTCCCTGTGACCATCATACAACAGAAATAGACTTTTTAGTGGATAACCACATATACACAGAGGGACGTGACCACAGTCACACATGTTGGTAAATGTGACCAGTGCTGAACCTGCTCAGATAAAAGGCCAGGACATCCCCAGGGCTTGCTCAGGGCTCAGGAGACTTTCCTAGAAGGATCCAGGTGGTAACTCTCTTAGGCTTTGTGGGTCAAGAGGGAAATTTGAGAATATGATGCATGCACTTATTTTTTTAATTGAGATACAGTTGATTTACTATGTTATGCTAGTTTCAGTATACAGCAAAATGATTCAGTTATGTATACACACAGTCTTTTTCATAATCTTTTCCACTATGGTTTATTACAAGATACTTAAAATAGTTTCCTGTCCTATACAATAGGAACTTTGTTGTTGATATATGTATTTGTATAACAAAAGGAAACAAATTTCCACATGTTTTTATTGATGGCTATTATAATGACTGAATAACATTCTTGCAATACAAGAATAAAATGTTTGTTTCTTGGATAACATTTTGCTTAATTGGGGTTAAAGTTGGTGATTCATTTCATTAATTCAACTGCAATATTCATGTGGAGAAAAACATTCTCAGCTCACGGTCAGCAGGGAAACAAGCTGCAGCTGGATTTAGAGGAAGGGGTGTCATATGGGTTTCCCATGACTGCTGTAACAAATTGACTCAATCTTAATGTCTTCAAACAATACAGTTTATTATTGTTCTGTTTTGGAGGTCAGAAGGCCAACAATGGGTCTCAGTGAACTAAAGCCAAAATGTGGACAGAGCTGTGTGCTTCTGGAGGCTCCAGGGAAGAATCCCTTTCCTTGGTCCCTCTAGTTTCTAGAGGTGCCCACATTCCTCGCTCGGGGCCCCATCCAGGAATCAGCTCACTTTTACCTCTGCTTCTACCATCTTATACCCTCTCAGGTTCCTCTCTTTCCCTTCTTAGGATCCTGAGCTGATTTTGCCCACCCTCCTGGGTAATCCGAGATCATCTCCCATCTCAAATCCCTTCTGCCACAGAAGGTCTCATGTTCACAATTGTGGGGTTGGCTACTTGCTCATCTCTGGGAAGGACCCTATTCTACCTGCCACTCTGAAGCCCGCAGACACCTTTCTTGCTCACTGATGCTCATGTAAATGATGTACAAGGGTAAAATGACAGTGGTGTTGCAAATGAGAAATCTGAGCCCCATCCCACCTCCCAATACTTGTAGAAAGCCTCAGAGCTGGCGAAATGGGGACCCAGGCTTCAGCCCCAGTTCCCACTTCCCAGCCAACCCATCACCACCTGAGACATTATTTAGCTCCTATGTGGGAAGGTCAGGGTCCACCCCTTGTCTGCAGTGCCTGGTACCACAGCTGCTGATCAGGATGTTTTCAGAATATATTCTCAGTGTAAATCAAAGTAGTGGTCATTTAATATGCCTCGGGTCTGAGGAATTAAATAGAAAGTTTAACTGGAGGATCAATCTTCACCCTGATGTTTGAATGTGAGAATATGCAAAGTGTAGAAGTCACAGTGATTCTGTGGCAGTCCCATTAACTATGCCAGCAAATCCCACCAGCACCAAGACTGCCCTGACCCACCAGAACCCGCCTCACAGCTCCAGGGGTCATGTGACTGAGAACCCCCAAGAGCCATCCAAACTGTGTCGCTCTGTTGCTCTCTTCCATCCTCGACTCAATATTCTTCTTTTTAAACTTTTTGTAGACTTCGTGTATTATGTGTCCTCCGACAACCAGAGGGTGAGCAGGAAACAGGTCTGTCTGGTTCTCTGTTGTGTCTCCAGTTCCTAGACCAGTGCCTGGCACATAGTAGGTGCTCAATAAATTTTTGTAGAGAAAGAGAGAGGAGAGAAGAAAGGCAGGAAGGGAGGAAAGAAGGGAAAAGGAGTGAGGGGAGAAGGAAGAGAGAGGAAGAAGGAAGGAAGGAAACAACATACAAGGAAGGCTCTCCTTCTCAATAAATCTCAACAGCAGATACAGAAACTCTCTTCTGAACCTGATGCAGTACGAATGCCCTGGGAAAGATGCTACTTTAAAAAGTTCTTGATCCTACCTGAGTGTGTAAGTTCTAGAACCTTCCCAGGGTAAGTAGGAGGACATGGGGGGTGGAGAGAATCACAAGACCAGAGGGGCCCCGCTGCATGATGCTGAGGCCTGGCTCTGCCCTTGGATCCACCCTTGGCTCCCGGCACCCTGCTTCAAAGTGCTCTTGGGATTTGGGGCAAAGCCCCCTGGAAGGAAGCTGGGCAAGTGCCATGGTGCCCTCCAGAGGCAGAGCAGATGATGGACACAGCTGGTCAACCTGCACAGCCTCCTTTCTGATGACTGCTGTTAACATCTCCAAGTTTGCATGTAGTAAACAGAGGCACAGAGGAGTTAAGAAAACTTGCCTGGGGTTAAAATATGCACAGGGAGCTTATTTGTCAGTCACAAAGTTGTTCTCAGCTCCCTCCCCAGGTCTGCACCTGGTGTGGAGGTGGAGACCAGAACACCCTCTCCCTGGCCGGAAACTTCGTTGTCCATGATGGTGTTTCCCTGGATGTCTGTTTAGCATCTATATGCTTTAAGTGATCTGCTTATACCATCTGTACTGGCATTCATTTAATATGTTTAATTCACCCATGATTGATTCTTTTAGGAAGAATTTGGGTGCTGTGGTGGCTCAGATGGTAAAGAATCTGCCTGCAATACTGGGGACCCAGGTTTGATCCCTGGGTCAGGAAGATCCCTTGGAGAAGGGAGTGGTAACCCACTCCATCATTCTTTCCTGGAGAATCTCATAGACAGAGGATCCTGGTGGGCTACGGTCTAAGTGGTCACAAAGGGTCAGACACAACCAAGGGACTAACACTTTCACTTTTTCACTTTTCACCATAGATGGAAAACTGTCACTATTTGTTCTAAATGGAATATAACCAAAAATATAAATGCAATGAAACACTCAACTTTCTTAAAAAGTATTTTTAATTAAGGTATGTACATTTCAAAAGTTTTATTTATTTATTTCTTGGTTGTGCTGGTTCTTCCTTGCTTTTGCGCAGGCTTTCTCTAGCTGCAGAGAGTGGGAGTGTTCTTTTTTGCTTTGTATGGGCTTCTCATTGAGGTGGCTTCAGTTGTTCTGGACCACAGGCTTTAGGCACATAATTGCAGTAGTTGTGGCATGTGGGTTCTAGATTGAGGGCTCAGTAGGGCTCGAGATTGAGGTGGCCTTAGTTGCTCCTTCAGCATGTGGAATCTTCCTGGACTGGGGATCAAACCCATGTCCCATGCATTAACAGGTAGATACTTACCCACTGAGCCACCAGGGAAGTCCCGGGTCATGTGCATGCTAAATAACTTCAGTCCAGCTTTTTGTGAACCTCTGGTCTGTAGCCCACCAGGCTCCTCTGTTCATGGAATTCTCCAGGTAAGTATACTGGAGTGAGTTGCCATGCCCTCCTCCAGGGGATCTTCTTATCCCAGGGATTGAACCCTCATCTTATATCTCCTGCACTGGCAGCCAGGTTCACTACCACTAGTACCACATGGGAAGCCCAGAGAAGTCCCTCAGACTTTTAAAAATACACCTCTGTGTGTATGGCCACTTGTGGAAATCACAGATTTATTTGAAAGCAAAATTTCCCACCTGTAAATAACAAGGAAGTTGTAATAACAATGCAACCAGCTATGAAGTCTACATACTGAAGAAGTAGAAATGTAAGATGTAAAAACCAAAATCATGCCACCCCAAACCCTGGCATTGGGAATAATTTCTTATGAGGGTCCCAGTCTGTAAAGTAAGTTTCCTTCCATTTCTCTGTAGGCAAAGGCATCAAGTCCACACAGAAAACAGTTTTGACTACAAAGATAATTACTTACAACTTGTACTTATGATGCAAAAAGTGCCCGTTTCCCAGATCAATGGCCCATTTTATGCACTACTGTGGGCCAAGGGTGTCTTCATGTCAGTCCCTGAAAATGTGCAGATGCACAAAACGGGTCGGTTCACTTCAGTTTTTCATGTGTCTGCCATTCTTTAAAAGCTCACAAAATGAAAGAAAAATTTGATTCCCATCCTGATAAGGACATAAATCCAACATCCTCTTTGATGAGTACTGCTATTTGTCTTCATTTCAAACAAAAAAATCTGCAGATCTGGGAAGACAAGAAGGCCCTGTCTGGTTTATTTATCATGTTCAAGTTTATTTAGGCGAAGTTTGCGCCTCTCCTAATGATCCTTAGGATCATTTGAAGACAGGGCTCTCAGCAAAGAGAAAACATAAGACTGGAGGGATCAGCTGGATGTATAAAAATCAATATTGTTATTAAATAAAAATCTATCATATAGAAACCCGTGCTTGATGATCAAGAATTGTATGCCTAAGACATGCAGAAAACAAAATGCTTTGCACACATACCTTCTGGTGCAGAGTCAAAATGTACCAGCTAAGAAAACAAAGTGATTAGGATTCTATAATAGCAAAAAGAACTCTATATCATGTATTGGAATCTATAACATTTGTGACATGTTTTTAAAATCAGTTGTAAAAAGTGAATCTCTGTCAGTACACCTATCACTCCCTAAATTCCCCCCAAATCTTCTAATAGTTGAAATATTCCTGCCACCATTCCTCTGGAATGAGGATGAAATGATCACACCAGATTCAGTGGTCTGATGCCAATTCTAATGCACCAGCTTAATCAGGAAAGTGCTGATATATTTGTTCTCTCATCACATTATCTGCTTGCAGCTCTCTGCAAGGCATCACTGACTCCGTCAAATATTATATCCTGCATTGCCCACAGACAGCTTTCTGCTATTTGGATCAAGGGAGAGATGAATTTCAGCAAATCAAATATAGTATCTGATACAGACAATGTCTGCACATGTCTGGCTACTTGGTGGGGGACAGGGGGGTGAAAGCCTCATCACACTGGATACCCAGCTCTGCAATGATGGTGAGTGAACACCTGAACCAGGGATGAAGGTTTTCACTTAAGAAGGAAGCATCTGACACAAGCTCAACAATGAGAATCTAGTGAGGGTCAAAATTCACTTATTCACCCAAAATGTTTTGAGTGTCAATCTGTCACTCATGGGGTCATAAAGAGTCAGACAATGAGCGACTGAAAAACTGAACAACTAAACAACAACTATGTCACTCATTACTAGTGAGGAGCAGAATATAATACCAATATTAGGGTTGGAATGGATTGATGCTAAGGTTGAAGTCCAATATTTTTGTTACCTAATGTGAACAGCCAACTCATTGGAAAAGACCCTGCTGCTAGGAAAGATTGAGGGTAGGAGGAGAAGAGGGTGGCAGAGGATGAGATGGTTGGATAGCATCATTGACTCAATGAACATGAGTTTGAGCAAGCTCCGGAGGATGGTGAAGGACAGGGAACCTGGTGCACTGCAGTCCATGGGGTCACAGTTGGACCTGACTTGGCAACTGAACAGCAACAAACAATAAGTATTATTATTAGATTGATATAAGGATTTACTGATAGCTATGTGCCAGCTGCTTTACTAAAAACTTTGCATGTGTCACTGAATCCTCAAAATAACCCCAGACAGCTGTACTGTTATTTTGCTCACTTATTGATGAGAAAACAAAGGCACAGAGAAATTAAGTAACTTACCCAAGACCTTAAACAATGAGTGACAGAATCAAAATGATGACCCAGGCAGCCTGGCCTCCAGAGCCACACTCAGTGCAGACATGTCCTGATGAGTAAGGCAAGGACTCTGTCTTCAAGCCACTTGCACCCTAAATGGGGACTGGTGGGGGGAGACAGATACAAAGACTTTAGCAAAAGTCCTCATAGTGAGACCCTCACTTCTGATAGATAAAACAAAAGACAGGATTTAACTCTCTGGTGAAGCTGTTAACACAAATTGGACAATAGATGTAATACACTGCACTTCAGACAATGAAGGATTTTGGTCCCAGAGAAATGGGAGATGAACAAGGTGAGCCCTGAGATTGTCAGAGTGCTGCATGTGCCAGACTTCTTGGGTGAAGAGACAGGGCTGAGAATTCAGGGAGACAAATGCAGCCAGTGTTGGCAAGACAGAGTTCCAGATAGGAGAGAAACGTAGAGGAATCCAGGGATTGGAAGAAGCCCTAGCAATCAGCCAAGTACTAATGAGTGCACAGGTAAGGGGAAACCACCCAAGGCCAGGAATTAAAATGACCCAAAACGATTAGATCAAACTGTGTCGTGCTCACACAAGGCCAGGTGTAATGTCTGTTCCCACATCCAAGAATCTTTCAGACTCAAGAAGAATTGAGTAGACTACTTGAGAAGGATGTGCCCTCATGCTGGGGAATAATTAACCCTAGTGTGAGGATTGCTTCTGTCCCTCCAAACAAATCTTAACAGTAAGATCCTAAACCATCACACTCTTTGAAAATAATTAATTGCAGGGACTTACCTCATGATTCTGTGGTTAAGAATCTGCCTGCCAATGCAGGGCACGCTGGTTTGATTCCTTGTCTGCGAAGATCCCACATGCCATGGAACAACTAAGCCTGTGAGCCACAACTACTGAGCCCACGCGCAGTAACTACTGAAGCCCACACTCCCTAGAGCTCATGTTCCACAACAAGAAAATGCCAGCATAATGAGAATCCCATGCACCACAACTAGAGAGTAGGCCCCAGTAGTTGCAACTAGGGAAAACTAGAACGGCAAACCAAACCAGCAAAGAAGACCCAGAATAGCCACACAAAAAAATAAAATTAAAAAATAATTAACTGCATCCCAGAGCAAAGTTCAATAATGTTTGTAGGAAAATAACAATATCTCATAACCAAGACTAAAGCCACAATGTCCAGCATTCAATCAAAGCAAACAAAAAGGAAAACACAGCCATGATGAGGATAACGTTGATCAATTGATCACACTAACACTATCACAAATGTTCAGACTGGCAGATGTGGATGTTAAAAAAGCTGCTATAACTCTGTAGGAGTGGAGGCAGGGGGGAGTAGAAAAATTATTTAAAGAAATGATGGTTGAAAATTTTCTAAATTCAGGGAAGACTATAGACCCACAGATCCAAGAAGTTCAACAAAGCCCAAGCACATGTTAAAGAAATCTCATCTAGACATATCATAATCAAATTGCTGAAAACCAGAGATAAAGAGAAAATCTTAAAAACATAGCCAGAGAAAAAGGATACCTTATGCACAGAAAAATAAAGACTGAGATGATCACTGATTACTCACCAGAAACAATGCAAGTGAGAAGACAGAGAAGCAACATCTCTAAAATACTGAGACCCCAAACCCTGACAACCTAGACTTCTACACCCAGCAAAAATGTCTTTCAAAAATTACAAAATAAAGGTCTTCTCAGATGTACAAAATCTGAAAGAATCCATCACTAGCAGAACTGGAAATGTTTAAACTATAGGAAATGTTTAAGGATCTCCTTTAGGAAAAAGGAAAATGATTCCAGATGGAAATCTAGATCTGAAAAAAAGGAATTAACAGTCCTGGAAATGGTAACTATATGCACAAATATATGAGATTATCTTATTATTATTTACATATCCTTGTAATATATTTGACTATTTAAACAAAAATAGTAATATATTGTGGGGTTTATAACATATGTAAAAGTGAACTGTATGACAGCTACAGCATGAAGGGCAGAAATGGAGAAATGGAGATAGAGTAGTGTAAGGTCTTCATACTAAATGGAAAGAACTATTATAGGACTTGTAGGCAGCCTGTGATGTTAAATGTATACAGTATAAAGCCCAAAGTAACCATTAAAATAACAAACGAAAAGTTGAAGCTAGTAATCCAAGAAAGTAGATTAAAAGGAGTCATAATAAATATCTGATTAATTCATAGAAAGGCAGTTAAGGTAGGAAAAAAGAGAACAAAGACGGAAATGACACAAATAGCAAAATAGCTTAAAATTTAATCATTAAAACAATCATTAAGCATAAATGATCTAAATATACCCAATTAAAAGTCAGAGATAGAAAGACTGAATTAAAAAGAAAGATTCAACTTTATGCTATCTACAAGAAAAGTATTTTAATATAAAGACAGACTAAAGGATGGAGAAAATGATATAACATGTTACCAGTAATGAAAATAAAGCAGGGATGGTTATGTTAATACTAGAAAACATTGATTTCAGCATAAAGAATATTAGGAGGAATGAAGAAGGTCATTTCATCATGATAAAAGGGCAATTTACCAAGCTGACAAAGCAATTCTAAATGCTTATATATCTAAAAACTAAGTTTCAAAATCCATTAAGCAAAATTCAAAGATTTGCAAGGAGAAATTCACAGATTTATAGTCAGAGATGTCAATGTCTCCATCGCAAAACAATTGTAGAAATTATATAGATAGAAAAACAGAAAGAATGTAGACTTCAAAGGGCACTGTCACCCAACTTGACTTGACATTTATCAAATACTCTACCCAAAACTGCAGAAGCTCTTTCTTTGCAAGTATACAAGAGACATGTGGCAAGAGATAAGTAATTCCATGGGCCATAAAACAATATCAACAAATCTGAAATGATTAAAGATAAACAATGTATGTCCTTTCTCCCAAATAGAATTAAATTATAAATAAATTACAGATATATCACATAAAATTCCAAAGTGTTTGCAAACTAAATAACACATTCCTAAGTAACCCATTGGTAAAGTAAGGCATGAAAAAGAGGAATTAGAAAGTATTTGGAATGAAAGGAACATGAAACTGTTATATGTGAAATTTTAGAGATTCTGTTAAATAGTACTTAAGGGGAAATTGTAGCACTAAACACCTGTATGAGAAAAGAAGTCTCAAATTAATGACTTTAGCTTTCTCTGATTTAAGAAATATATGGATGGTAGTGTCTGCAACTGAAATCAAGAACACAGAAAAAGGAGAGAGTTTATCAATGAGACACTCTGAGTTACTCATAGAGCATCTGTGTGATTACTAGAATTTAATGGTATATGATTCTCAGACTAAGAATAACTGCAGACTGGATGTGTAGATTTGGAATCATTAGGATACAGAAGACAATTGAACCACAAGTGTAAGTTAAATTACCCATGGAGAATATGTAATGTGAAAAAAGTAAATAGCTGAGGACTGAGCCCCAGGGGACAACAATATTTGCAAGGTGGAAGGAAAATCAGAATATGATAAATTTAACAAAGAAGAAAGAATCAGAGCAGGGAAAACAGAAAGAGGGCATAGAGAGGTTTTCAGGAAAAACTGATAGTGTCAAATACAACAGGAAGATACACGGAGGAAAAGATCACAAGATCCACTTCACCTGACTTTAAGAAGCACTTTGCAACTTCATCAAGTGTGCTTCAGTAGAGTACTGAGAACTCCAAGGCAACCAAAGTTGCTAATGGGAAGCCAGGAAGTTGAAATAGTCAATGGAGTGTTCTTTTGAGAAGCTTAGATAAATAAACAGGGGGGAGAGAAATTGTTAGCTCAAGTGGCAAATGTGAGCAAGAGGTTTCCAAAATGGGAAATGCTTCAGCGTGTCTATAGGGAAAGTAGCAGAAGACACACAAGTTACAGAGGTTGAGAATAAGGGAGGGTGAGTGAGGGATAGTAACATTCCACAAAAAAACATTGTACCTGCTATACATTGAAGAGCATAGTCTAATCAGCGGACTTTGGCCAGGAAGAACAATATGTTGATCACTGAGATGGAAAATAGGAATGACTTGGGAATTTAGGCTAGGAAAAATTCTCTACCCTTAACACTAAATTTTGTTGGGTAAAAAACTGTGAAGAGGGGAAACTACAAAACTAAATTTTAAGTAATGTGCTATCAAAGGAAATTGAATACTATACCCCCCGACCTTATCTGCAGGGAATACATTCTAAGACCCTGAATGGATACCTGAAACCGTGTACAGCCAAACCGCGCACAGCCAAACCACATATTGTTGTTGAGTTACTCAGTCATGTCCAGCTCTTTGCCACTTCATGGACTGCAGCACGCCAGGCTTCCCGCTCCTTTACTCTCTCCCAGAGTTTGCTCAAACTCATGTTTATTGAGTCCGTGATGGACTCTCACCCTCTGTCGCCCCTTTCTCCTCCTATTCACACACACTTATGATAAAGCTTAATTTATAAATTAGGTGCAGTAAGATATTAATAACAAATAGAACAATTATAACAATACACTGTAAAAAAGGTATATAAATGTGATGTCTCTCTCAAAATATCTTATATTGCACCTACTTTCTTCTTGTGATGAAGTGAAATTCACATCCTAGTTGGGACAGGAAGGGACACCACGAGATTTCCTCATGCTACTCAGAATGACATGTGGTTCAAAACTTATTTCTACAATTTCCCATTTAATATTCTCTGATCCTCAGTTGACCATATCCAGCCACTGATGCCACAGGAAGTGAAACTCTAGACAAAAGGGAACAACTTATACAGAAAAAAGGTTCTCAGCTGTGACCTTGGATAATTTTACATTTCTAAAATATCTTTGGTAAACATGTTTGGATTAGTTCAGCGTGCCTTGCACATGGTAAGCTCCATTCTTTACTCAGTTCAATATAACAATTGATGCCTGCTCCCAGAGTGTACACTGTTTGGAAAGGTGGGGGCGAGTACCAAGGAATTGTGTCATTTGGTGGAGGTAAAGCAAGTTGGTGTTAATAGTTCGCTCAGAAGTCTGTAAAGAACAGATGAAAGAAATGTGTATGCTCACTAATAATCAAAAGAATAGAATTAAAACCCACAGTGAAACACTCTTCCCTTTTCTAATTGGCAGAGATTCAACAAAGATCGTTTATAATAGAGCAGATAGGATCTGTTCATGGTGTCAGACTCCTTGGTCTTCTTCACTTCTTGAAATTGTGTACCTTAATTCTCCAAGTCTTAGTTTCCTTGTGCATCAAATGAGAATATGAATAATATCTTCCTCATCCAGGGATGAGATAATGCTTGCGAGGCTCTTAGCACACAGGAAGCCTACAAAAGAATTCCACAAAAACATCTACTTCTGCTTCATTGACTACTCTAAAGCCTTTGACTGTGTGGATCACAACAAACTGTGGAAACTTCTTAAAGAGATGGGAATACCAGACCATCTTACCTGCCTCCTGAGAAATCTGTGTGCAGGTCAAGAAGCCATATTTAGAACCAGACATGGAACAATGGACTGGTTGCAAATTGGGAAAGGAGTACATCAAGGCTGTATATTGTCACCGTGCTTGTTTAACATCTATGCAGAGCACATCATGCGAAATGCCAGGCTGGATGAAGCACAAGCTGGAATCAAGATTGCCAAGAGAAATATCGATAACCTCAGATATGTAGATGATACCACCCTTATGGTAGAAAGTGAAGGGTGACTAAAAAGCCTCTTGATCAAGGTGAAAGAGGAGAGTGAAAAAGCTGGCTTAAAACTCAACATTCAAAAAAACAAAGATCATGGCATCTGGTCTCATCACTTCATGGCAAATAGATGGGGAAACAATGGAAACAGTAACAAACTTTATTTTCTTGGGCTCCAAAATAATGGCAGATGGTGACTGCAGCCATGAAATTAAAGGACTCTTGCTCCTTGGAAGAAAAGCTATGACAAACCTAGGCAACATATTAAAAAGCAGAGACATTACTCTGCCAACAAAGGTCTGTATAATCAAAGCTATAGCTTTTTCCAGTAGTCATGTATGGATGTGACAGTTGAACTATAAAGAAGGCTGAGCACTAAAGAACTGATGCTTTTGAACTGTGGTGTTGGGGAAGAAGACTCTTGAAAGTCCCTTGGACTGCAAGGAGATCAAACCAGTCAATCCTAAAGGAAATCAATCCTGAATATTCATCGGAGGGACTGATACTGAGGCTGAAATTTCACCTAATATGAAGAGCTGACTCACTGGGGGAAAAAAAAAAAAAAAAACCTGATGCTGGGAAAGATTGAAGGCAGGAGGAGAAGGGGGTGACGGAGGACGAGATGGTTGGACGGCATCACCAACTGGAAGTTTGAACAAGCTTGAATGAGTTTGAACAAGCTCTGGGAGATGGTGAAGGACAGGGAAGCCTGGTGTGCTGCAGTCCATGCGTTCACAAAGTGTCAGACATGACTGAGTGACTGAACAAAAATTCTACAATGAAAGTTAGCTATGTGTGCTATAGGGAATTATAAATTATGCACAACTTGTTTGGTGATAAGTTTTAAGGCAGTAGGTATTAAGAGGCTTTAAAAAGCAATTCCCCATATAGGTTTCTATCCTAAAGGAATGATGAAAAAATTACCAAAGAAGTCATGTCTGCCATCTTATCTGCTATTTCTTTAGTGATTTTAATTACATTAATATATGTGCTCTGCTGCTGCAGCTGCTAAATTGCTTCAGTTGTGTCTGACTCTGTGCGACCCCATAGACGGCAGCCCACCAGGCTCCCCCATCCCTGGGATTCTCCAGGCAAGAGCGCTGGAGTGGGTTGCCATTTCCCTCTCCAATGCATGAAAGTGAAAGGTGAAAGTGAAGTCGCTCAGTCATGTCTGACTCTTCGCAATCTCATAGATTGTAGCCTACCAGGCTCCTCCGTCCATGGGAGTTTCCAGGCAAGAGTATTAGGGTGCGTTGCCATTTCCATCCAACTCTTTGCAGCCCCATGGAATCTACCCTACCAGGCTCCTCTGCCCATGGAATTTTCAGGCAAGAATACTGGAGCATGGTGCCACTTCTTACTCCAGGGAATCTTCCTGATCCAGGGATCAAACCCACATCTCTTGCATTATTGGAAAGCAGATTCTTTACCGCTTGCACCTCCTGGGAAGCCCACACCACAGAACCAAGTTCAGAGTAAATATAGAGTCTAATGCATAAACAAAGATTTACGTTAAGGAGATGTTTATGGTAGTATTATTAACAAGGGGAACCTGATGAATGGCTTCACAAATTAAGGAAATCTGCATGATGGAATATTATATAACTATTAAATGACTTTTTAAGCATAATTAATAAAAGTGCAAACCATTCATAGTACAATGTTAAGTTTAAAAAAAGCAATAACTAGAATGCAGTATTTTACATGAAGTGCCATCCAACTTTTGTGACACATATATATGTACATAGATACAGAAAGAAAGAAAATATCAGCTAGATTTAACTCTGAGTGGCTGGATACAGGGAACTTATTTTTGTTCTTTATGTGTGTATCTGTCTCTAGATTTCCTACAACGAGCATACATTATATTTACAATCAGAGGAAAACTTATTTTAAAAAACATACACTTGGAAACAATTCATTATGGATGTTGAAAACAAATAGTATTCTGGATTTAGTAAAGAGATAATTCTGAATTGTTCAACAATAACCCACAAATGACAAGTTTTAAATCCCTTAGGGTTTAAAAAATGAATGCAGATTTCAAGTACATGCATGGAATATGGTGTGAGGAAACAGCAACCCAAACACCCTGTGCAGCAGCATCTCCAAACATGGAGTCGTCGGTTAATATAAAAATGTGTGAGATCGAAGGGTTCCTGTTCAAGATGGCGACTCATCCCATTCCCAGGACACACTGGGTCTGCAGATACCTATGGAAGAGTCCCCTCTTTAAAAACCTCAGAGCTGGCTGAGAGGTGACTACACATGGCGAGAAAGAGGAGAAAATCAGGTTGAAGGAAAGGTTGGGCCATGACCTTATCATCAACCCCAATCCTTCATGGTGACCTGAAACCAGGAGAAAACTCAAAACCTGGAGCTTCTCTCTGAGGAGCAAAGGGTTCAAACCTTCATTGGACACTTCAGCTTTTAGGACCTGCAATAAAAAGACATGTTCCCAAACATTCAGGTTAGAAAACCAATGAACTTGCATCTTGAGACTTGTAAGACTGCGGTGATCTAGAGACAGCTAATAAAGGTCCATGTCCTGGGACCACCCCAGGGCCCGGTGCAGAGGTGGCTGATTGCACTCAGGCTTAAAATTAAAGCATCTTAAATTAAAGCATCTGCAGAAGAGGCAGGTATCTAATTTAACACACACACCAAGGAGCCTCCTGGACCACTCTCTGGGGACAGTGACTGGTAGGCACCGTCTTCACACTTTCACTTCCCAGAAGGCAGATTTGTTATGAGTCTGGTGCCCCCATCTACGGCCCATGGGATATTTTTTTAAATTATAGTTTATGTATAGTGTGTGTTAATTTCTGCTCTACAGCAAAGTAAAGCAGGTATATTTGTATACAGATATGGGTTGCTATTGTTTAGTCACTAAGTCATGTTTGATTCTTTGCTACCCCATGGACTCTAGCCCGCCAGGCTCCTCTGTCCCTGGGATTTCCCAGGCAAGAATACTGGAGTGGGTTGTCATTTCCTTCTCCAGGAGATCTTCCGCACCCATGGATCGGACCTGGGTCTCCTGCATTGGCAGGCAGATTCTTTACCACTGAGCCACCAGGGAAGCCTTATCTGCTGCTGCTGCTAAGTCACTTCAGTCGTGTCCAACTCTGTGCAACCCCATCCCTGGGATTCTCCAGGCAAGAACACTGGAGTGGGTTGCCATTTCCTTCTCCAGTGCATAAAAGTGAAAAGTGAAAGTGAAGTCGCTCAGTCATGTCTGACTCTTCGCAACCCCATGGACTGCAGCCTACCAGGCTCCTCTGTCCCTGGGATTTCCCAGGCAAGAATACTGGAGTGGGTTATCATTTCCTTCTCCAGGAGATCTTCCCCACCCATGGATCGAACCTGCGTCTCCTGCATTGGCAGGCAGATTCTTTACCACTGAGCCACCAGGGAAGCCTTATAGATAGGGATATATTCCCCTTTTTCATACTCTTTTCCATTATGGTTTATCACAGGATATTGAATATAGTTCCCTGGGTTATATTGCTGTAGCTATGCTGAGTAGCTGATAGTCCTTCTTCACAGAGAGACCGAGTTCCTCGGTTGTTGCCTTTCTGTGCCCTGGGGTTAGAGTGAAGTGTTAGTCACTCAATCGTTTACTGCTTACCCATCCTATATATGCTAGTTTGCATCTGCTGACCCCAATCTCCTACTCCGTTCCTCTCCCAAACCCCTCCTCTTGGCAACCACGAGTCTCTTCTCTGCATCTGTGCATCTGTTTCTGTTTCGTGAACATGCTCATCTGTCTCGTAGTTTACCTGACAAGGATTTAAAAGTAATAGTCATAAACACATTCAGCAAACTGGGGGAAAAGGTGGATGAACACAGTGAGAACTTCAACAAAGAGATGAAGCATAGCATGGATGGACCTAAGTGAAGAAAGTTAGGCAGAGAAAGACAAACGTTATATGATATCACTTATATGTGGGATCTAAAAATAATTCAAATTAATTTATTAGCAAAACAGGGAAATTAAAAAAAAAAAAACAGACTTATGGTTACCAAAGAGGAAAGTAGGGAAGGAGAGTGGATAAGTTCGGAGTATGGGAACCTATATACATACACACACACACACATAACATAAATAAATATGTATAAATACACACACATATATATATATATACATACAATGCATATATATATGTATATATGGGCTTCCCATGTGTGCTAATGGCAAAGAACCTGCCTGACAATGTAGGAGACATAAGAGATGTGGGTTTGATCCCTGGGTCAGTAAGATCCCCTAGAGGAAGGCGTGGCAAACCACTCCAGTATTCGTGCCTGGAAAATTCCATGGACAGAGGAGCCTGGCAGGCTACAGTTCATGGAGTCCCACAGAATCAAACACCACTGAAATCACTTATGCATCACACACACACATATATATATATACATATATATACTATATATATAAAGCATTATAATATATTAGAAACATTATAACTAAAATGTCAAAAGTTAAAGGCAAGTAGAGAATATTGATAGTGGCAAGAGAAAAACAACTTGTTACATACAAAGGAATTCTCAAAAGACAATGAGCAGAATTTCAGCAGAAACTTTGCAGACCAGAAGGAAGTGCCATGAAATATTCAAAATTCCTAAAGAAAAAACTTCCAACCAAGAATATTCTACCTGGTGAACTTATAGTTCAAAATTGAAGGAAGGAGAGATAATGAATTTTCTGGATAAGCAAGGGCTAAAGGATTTCATCACCACTAAACTGATTTTAAGAGAAATGCTAAAGGAACATCTTTAACCTAAAAAAAAAGGTGCAAATTAGTAACAAGAAAGCATGTGAAAGAGTGAATCTCATTGGATAGGTAAATATAAAGTAAAGGTAATGGATATATCGCTTGTAAAGCTCAAATAAAGGCTAAAGACAAGGTAATAACAATAACTTTTTTTTAATTCAAGGTAAAGCATTGTATTTCCACCCTGTGATTCAGGAGACCCAGGTTTGATCCTTGGGTCATAAAGATCCCCTGGAGAAGAAAATGGCTACCCAAACCAGTATTCTGGATTCCAGTGTTGTCTCCAATGACGGTGTCAGTCCTCAGCTGTGTCAACCTCAGAAAACTCAGTGCTACTAAATGTTAAGTTTGTCTTGTTTGAAACTTCTTTAATTGTTGCTTAGTCGCTAACTCTTTGCAACCCCATAAACTGTAGCCCACCAGGCTCCTCTGTCCATGGGATTTATCAGGCAAGAATACTGGATGGGTTGCCAATTCCTTTTCCAAACAGTAACTTTCTTGCAATAGTAAGTTAAGGGGCACAAAGTATGGAGAAGTAGAATATACAGTAAATAAATTATGCTTCTTGTGTTCTGGTATCTTCTGAGATTGCATATCAAAAGGGAAATATACATTTGCACAATCACCTTATATGTGAATCTAAAATCTATTAAAATATGTACCAGGCAATAATAGACTAATATACTGAGGTGTCAGATAAATTGCTAAATATTGATGGACGTATCTTGCTTTTTGAAGTAAACTACTTTTATAAAAACAGAGTATTTTTACAGTTCTCAGCAAAAAGGGACAACAGTTCATATTCTAATTCCATTTTTTCCAATAGAAGTATGTTTTGAATTTAGAAAAATTTTCCCTTAAAAAAGATAATAACAATGAGACAAATTGCACTTCTGCTATTGCCAATGCTTCTGCCATCAGTATGTGATGAGGACTCTGTGGCCCAGAATCCATGGGGGCAGTGGTCCATGGATCTGACCAGCTTGGTCTCAAGTACACATCTGTTCTTCTCTGAACCAAATACTAATTAGTTTGTACTGTTCTCACAGCAGTGACAAATTTTATTTTCTTGGGCTCCAAAATGACTATGGACAGTGACTGCAGTCATGAAATAAAAAGACACTTGCTCCTTGGAAGGAAAGCTCTGACAAACCTAGACAGTGTGTTAAAAAGCAGAGATATCACATTGTCAACAAAGGTTCGTATAATCAGAGCTATGGTTTTTCCAGTAGTCATGCACGGATATGAGAGTTGCACCATAAAGAAGGCTGAGCACCAAAGAATTGATGCTTTCAAACTGTGGTGCTGGAGAAGACTCTTGAGAGTCTCTTGGTCAGCAAGGAGATCAAACCAGTCAATTCTAAAGGAAATCAACCCTGAATATTCATTGGAAGTACTGAGGCTGAAGCTGAAGCTCCAAAACTTTGGCCACCTGATGTGAGCTGACTCACTGGAAAAGAACCTGATGCTGGTAAAGATTGAAAGCAAAAGGTAATGGGGGTGGCAGAGGATGAGATGGTTGGATGCATCACTGACTCAATGGACATGAATCTGGGCAAACTCCTGCAGATATTAGAGAACAGAGGAGCATGAGGTTGCAGAGGGTTGGATACAACTTAGCAATTGAACAACATAGCTTTGATCAAACTCCTCCTTGTCTTATCTGAGGACTAGAATCTAAGCTTATGATGTTTCCCACCAATTCTATATTCCATTCGTTTATCTAACAAATATATATCCAGTAGGTCTAGATTATGGTGTATAAGGTACAAGGTTGGAGCGCCAAGACTAAAATATCATTACTTTTTTTGAAGAAGAAGCCAAGAAACTGGGTAAGATCAGCAAGGAGATAAGTTGCTGAGGTCAAAAGTGGTCCAAGAACGACATTTTGGATCAAAACTAATGCTGAGAGGCTTGGGAGAAAAATAGAAATCAGTAATGGAGACAGAAAAGGAAAGACCAGTGAAGAAAAAACAAAATACATGAAACAACAAGTCACAAAATGATTAGAATTTACTGAACTAGAAGCTAAGCATTGGATGTATTTCAAGGAGGAGGGGCTGACTTTGTCAAATGTAGCCAACACAGTCAAGATTGCAGGCCCCTATGCAGAGATGGATGGAATTGTTTTAAAGTGGAATCATGATGGTTACGAAACTCTGCACATTTACAGAAAAATCAAGGAATCATATATTTAAATGAATGACTTTATGGCAGTAAATTATACCTCAAGAAAACCATTTCAAAATAAAGAAAGAATTGAGCATATATCTACCTAGCATTTCTATCCCCAGGTATTCTCTACCCAGGGTAAATGAAAATACATACTTGTAAGAAAGACAGGTGAGTTAATATTCACAATATCTTTATTCATAACACCTCACACTTGAACTAACCCAAATGTACATTATTAACTGAATGGGAAAGTGTTTTGTGATGTGTTCATACAAGGTTAAATTACTCAGCCTTAAAAAGAGAAAAACTGCTTATTCAAATAAAAATATGTGATCTCAAAAACATTACTTTGAGCAAAAGAGATAGACATCAAAGTGTACAATGTGATTTATTTCATTTTTATGAAGCTCTGCCACTCTGAAAATCAGAGAAGTGAGATTTTATTCCAAAAAAAATTGCTCCTGTGAATCATTGATTGTACACTGGACATCTTGCATGAATTAGGGAGTTTGCAACCTAATTTTAATTTCTCGTGTGCCTAGTGCTTATCCTCCGTTATTTTCTCTCTTTAAAACCCATCAGCATAGACGAAGGAATCAGCTTCTATTTTATGTACCTAGTTCTATATTATTTTTGTGCGTTTATAACCGGCCTCTGGAGTTCAGTCTCCTTAATGATATAGCTGTGCAAGATGTTAGACCAGTTTATTACAAGGAAGATGGGAAACAGACTGTGCATATTAAATGTGGAGATTTTTCTACTGCCTGCTCAACAATCAGGAAGAAGGGTGACTCTTACCTTGAACCAGATGCTGCTCTCAGAAGGGATCTCCACTGGTTGGCATGTGGCTCATTAATTCCCAAACCAGACTGAGTCCTGTAAGATCTTTGGACAGCCTGTGTCTGATAACGGATTCTTAACATTTATCTTTTTGAACAATGCGATTGAATTGGGACTGCCACAGAAGGCTCTACTGAGATACACACGCATACTCAAGTCTCTCCAAGCTCCAAATTAGCACACTATTCATGAAGTCCTGAAACTTAGTACTCAGGTGGTGCTCAGCCGTTCAGTTGTGCCTGACTCTTTTTGGCCCCATAGACTGTAGTCCGGCAGGCTCCTCTGCCCATGGGATTTTCCTGGCAAGAATACTGGAGTAGGTTGCCATTATCTTCTCTAGAGGATTTTCCTGACCCAGAGATTGAACTCGCGTTTCTTGCATCTTCTCCATTGGCAGGTGGATTCTTTACTAGATCCCCCTGGGAAGCCTTGGATCCAGGTGCTGTGTGCTGTGCTTAGTCATATCTGACTGTTTTGACCCCATAGACTGTAGCCCTCCACATTCCTCTGTCCATGGGGATTCAGGTGAGAGCTCCACAAATCATTCCAATGCATTCAAAGCCCCTGTCTATTTAGTCAACAAGACTCTTAAATGCCAGGAGCTTACTAGATGTGCTATTTTTTAGAAACTGGAGGTGGAGTGCCAAAGATACTAATTTTCCAGGTCTACCTCCCCCTAGACATTACCCCTCCCCTGCGTGCCTTCCCCCACACTCTGACACATGCACCAAGATGCTCACGTGGAGAGCACTCACATCAGACTGGCCTTGGAAAGAGACCATGGATGTGGGAGCATCATTGCTCATCCACTTCTTTTGGTGCCTTTGGGAGACCCGTCAATCACAGAGCCCCATTCCTGCCTTCTGCATCACAGAAGTGGGTGGGTAACTCAGGCCAGCCAATGAGAATATTCCATTCACTCAACCACAGTGATAGGGTCAAGGGTGGTCATGTGATGCCAGCAGATCCAATTAGAGACTCCTGTGTCATTGAAACTTGGAAGAGAGCTTTTCTCCTCCAGTGGTTGGGAGCTAGAGAGATACAGTCCAGGCAGGCAGGTTGGAGGTTGGGGCACAGGTGTTGTGGGCAGACCCCCTGGGTTCTGGTGGTGCGTCTGCTATTCCTTGGTTTCCTCACCTGTAAGATAGGGCAGATAACTGCACCCTCCCTCAGAGGAGCAACGTGAGGAAGAAATACATGATCTAGTGTGTAATGCTTAGTTAGCATCTGCTATGGGCAGGAACTTCCCTAGTCTTTGCTAATAATATTGTCTGGTTATCCTGCCTGCTACCTGTAGAGAGCTACCAGGGAACCCCATTGACCAGAGACAAGCAGAGCTTGAGGGATGAAGGTGACATAAGTCACACACATCATTGGATCTCTGAATCCAGTGTACCTTGAAGTCTGTCTACCCCTACATCTCCCAAGTATGTGAATTAAAATTCCTCCTTTACTTAAACTAGTGTGAGATGAGTGATTATTACTTGCAACACATTCTGATTATTATAAAGTCATCCATAACCCAATCTTATGAAAACTAAAAATGTCTTTCTTTCATGTTATAAAATGCCTTTTTCCGCCTCAAAACATGGGCCCTACTTGAAACAGTTCTGGGAGAAAAACACTAGAGTTTAATTTCCTTTTCAATTCAAGTCCCAAAACTCAACCACACTGAGTCAACTGCAAGTTATGGAGCTGGTCATCTGGTGATTTTTCTCTCTTTCTAGAATATATTGTTCTTTTAACGGCAAGTACTATTTGTATTTGCTGCAAGTAGAATTTTCAATTACTCTTCCGACATCCAGATCGGTCATTGCTTTTTATTATGCTCTGAATTTAGGAAGAAATATGCTCCTGACAGCAACTTTATTTGAATTCTCCTGCTTAGGTTAATAGTAAATAAAGGCCAGGATCACCACCAGGCCCAAAACAGCAGAACTGCTTCTGTTCTGAGAAAGGCAACCATTCAAAACACTCTTCTTTCACCTGGGCTGTGCTTGCAGTCTTTAAGGTTGCATGTTATTAGCCTTTCAGAAGTTGCTTGCCTGGGTCAGCATCTAAAGTGGACTCTTTGAAAGGACTCCTTTATCCCATTTTAAACTAGGAACTGTTCCTTGAAGCAGGCACTGGGCTAAGCCCTTCACCTGCATTATTTTATTAATACTATTAGCACCTGGAGATGCAAGTAATGCATCCCCATTTTACACATAAGCAAACAACCACACCTGAGGCCAGGTGAAAAGCAAAGTGGCAGACAGGGGATTCAGACCCACACTTGTTTGAGCCAGAAGGTACTTCAAGAGCCTCCAGTGCCATTAAATTGTTCAGAGACATGAAAGTCCCCGTTCAGGTGCATTTTACATGAAAACGTACTAATACACCATCTGCTAGCAGGGACTATCACACCTCGGTTCTCAGCCCCGCTCCTGCATTTTGACTCAGCGTCAGGCACAAAGTAGTGTGGACACAGAAAAGGTGGCTTGGAGAATCACCTGCAGGGCATCTGTAAGCCTGAGGGGTCTTTGTTTGGGGTGAAGGTGAAGGTGAAGGGCTTTACAGCTGATGAGAATCTCAACGTCCAGCATCATGGCTCACTGAGTCTCCGGAGCTGTCACTGACCCCTCCGGGTGCTCATGTGGCTGCGTATAAACTGTTCTTTCCGAATAGCAAATTCTCCCTTCTCTCCTCCTCCTCTTCCTCCACCTCCTGCACCTCCTCCTCATCCTCATCACATGTTTCTCTCTCCCTAGCTAACACAAGATTTTCACCATCTAATATACCCTACAAAGTAGCATGACACATTTAAAGATTTATGTGGGTGTTTGGTATGCCCTTGGAACAAACCAAGGAAAGGGATGGAAATAAAGCACATAGGTCAGCCCCTGCCCCCTGTGACCCAGGCCAACTCTCTTTCAGTAAAATGTGGATTCCCTCATTGAGGCTCTAGGAGAAACCCAGCAACAGCCCTGAGAAGTCCACAGATATCATGACTCTTACAGAAGCATGAGAGGTGAGTGTGTCCATTTCTGTTGCTGATGGCTCTATAGCATTCAGTTTGAGTCATTCTTTAAACTCAGTTGTGCTCCGAGTTCTGAGCCATCGCCTGACACCCTGCAGGTGGTTGAACCAAGGTTTTCCTTAGATCAAAAAGGTGAACAACTGAAGAAAAGATAATTGCTATCTATAGCTCTTCATGAAAAAATAAATATCCAGCCACATTCAACACGTGCTAAATCAGCCCAAATATCAAACAAGATAGCCAGAGAGGGTGCCAGGCCTCAGATATGGAGAATAGGAAATAGGACTTTGGAAAACACAGGTGATTGTCAGAGTTAACCAAGCAGCAGACTTGGGCTCACAATCTTCCACAAGAGCCCCCTGATTTCTGATGCCAACTACACATCAGAGGGTCTTCAAACTACCCTCAGGTTTGATAATTCTCTAGAAAGACACAGAATTCAGTGAAAGTGGTTCCACTCATGAGTACTGTTTATTAAAAAAAAAAAAAAAAAAAAAAAAGGCTATGAACTAAAATAAGCCAAAGGAAGAAGGATGTAGGGCAGAGCCGAGAAGGGTTCAGAGATTAAGTTTCCACTGTTTTTTCCCTCCAGAGTCTGGACATGTGTCTCTCCTGCATCATTGTGATATGTGTGATGTATTGCCAACCAGAGAAGCTCACTCTAGCTTCACTCTTCACAGTTTTTACTGGAGTCTCATTGCATAAATATTGGTTGCTTAGTTGGGTCCAACTCTTTGCGACCCCATGGACTATAGCCCACCAGGCTCCTCTATCCATGGGATTCCCCAGGCAAGAAAACTTGAGTGGGTAGCCATTCCCTTCTCCAAGGAATCTTCCTGACCCAGGGATAAAACACAGGTCTCCCTCATTCCAGGCAGATTTTTTACCATCTGAGTCACCAGGGAAGCATGGTTGAGAGAAGGTTGCCCATGCCATTGGACTCAGTCTCCAGTTTGACTGACGCCAATGGCTAACCTTCCCCTCGGAAGCCAGAGTTTAGCCAAGCTAAACAAAGAGGTCCCTTTCAGGTATGATTTTAAAAATTACTTCTCAGAACCTGAAGTCAAGGCCAAATCCCTCTTCCGGCAAAGCCCAAATTCTTTTACTCTGCAGGCATCCAGAAAAGAGACTGCTGACCTGTTGTTGGGGTGGTGTGAGAAGGCTATAGTCAGCAAGGTCATGAGTCTATGAGCCCAGGAGTTCCACTTAAGACAAATTATATTTGATTCCAAAAGCATATCAACAAAGGCAGCCACTCAAATTCAAGGACAAGTTTGATGGAGACTCCACAGGAAGTTGTCACAAGGCTGAGGTGTACTGCTACAGTAGAAGAGGACCATGGGGAAGACTTGGAATCTCAGAATGGAGCAGGTCAGCAGGCAGAAATTAGCCATTGTTATTCTGGGACTGTTAATTGCAGCCTCTTTTCCTCTTCTCTACCCCAGGTGAGCTCCCCAGAAGCGAGGTCCACCCCTGCCCATGGTTCTCTCTTCCCTCCCTGCAATCTGAGCTAATGTGTTGTTATACACAGCCCTGCAAAGACCAACTAATTATAATGCAGTTGCTTGCCCTTATTTTATACTCTGTATTTCCCTGCTTGTTGAATTGAGGATTGTAACCCTATTATTAATTCATTAAGAAACATAATTTCATGCAAAGTAATGTGTTTACCCTCTTCTATTAAGTTAAGGTATGTGATTATGAAAGCCCTGTCAGGCAAAGAGGTTCTGCTCCCCAGGGCATGGAAGGAGCCGCCAATTTCTCTTCCACCAGATACAAGGAGCCGAGAAGAGTTAACTGTGATTCTGATTTTTCAGCACATCTACTCGGATCTAAGCCAGATAACTGGTGGAAGATATTAAATGGGAGGGAGATGCTTGGGAAAATATTGTTTAATCATTTTTATCTGGTTGGTATGAGATGATCTTCATTTGCATCTGGGTTCAGTGTGGCCTGAAAGGTTCATTTATATCCCGTAAGGTTTGGAGAGCCAACTCATTGGAAAAAGACCCTGATGCTGGGAAAGATGAGGGCAGGAGGAGAAGGGGATGACAGAGGATGAGACGGTTGGATGGCATAACTGACTCGAAGGACATGAGTTTGAGCAAGCTCTGGGAGATGGTGAAGGACAGGGAAGCCTGGGGTGCTGCAGACCATGGGGTGGAAAAGAGTTGGACACGACTGAGCAGCTGAACAATAACAACAAAGCTCTTGGGGAAAAGGAGAACCAGTGATGTAGTTTTTAGTGTGAAAAGCAGAGATTATGTCTCAGCTTCCCTCGTAGCTCAGTTGGTAAAGAATCTGCCTGCAATGCAGGAGACCCTGGATTGATTCCTGGATCAGGAAGATCCCCTGGAGAAGGAAATGGCAACCCACTCCAGTATTCTTGCCTGGAGAATCCCATGGACAGAGGAGCCCGGCAGGCTACAGTCCATGGGGTCGTTAAGAGTTGGACACAGCTTAGTGACTAAACCACAGCATGTCTCAGATAAATGAGTAGCTGGGAAGGGACCCTGCAAGGCAATAGGTCCAAGAAGAGTGTTCTGTGAGACCCTCAGTTTTCCAAATGCATGACCACAGATCCTCTCAGCCAAGCACCTCATTGCCCCCTCACCAACGACATCTTGCTAAGACACCCTCCTACATCCTCCTGGTCCCCAAATGCTTGGAGGCAAATTAAGAACCTCAAGGCCTCCTACATACTAACCCTCTGGCAGCCCTGGCCATGTTGCCATTTCAGGACTTAAATTGAAATCTCGCGGCTGAGGACAGTAGGAGGCAAAATTTCGTTTTGTGATTTTTCTTCTCAAAAACTTTCACTAGATCTTTGTGATTCTTGACCCCTGGAGCTGGATGTAAGTTCCCTTAAAGAGAAAGGAAGACTAATGGATGTGGGGAAGGAGCAGAAACACTCCTGAAAACCAAATGGGCAGCGAGAGAGGAATGGCTCTTCCTGCGTGTGAGCATAGACCGTATGAGTAAGGGGGGCGGGGGAGGAGAGTAGGCAGGGGAAGGGGGATGGCAACTTTACAAATTGTACCAAAATGGAAAATATAGCAGTGCAGGCTGGCGGTTCAGGACTGTCCAGGGGAATTATTTTCTGTCCTCTATTAATGTTTTCTGTTCTTTCTCCCTCAAATGACTAATCTTGTTTTTCACAAGGATGCTTCTCCCGATTCACTCTGCTTTTGTTTGCTTTCTCTTTGTACGTATCTGTAACTCCTCTGCCTTTCATGGGCTGTCTGTCCCAGGAGGGCCTGGGCTTTCCGGGTGGGATTCATGATGTGAATGTAGGCGGCTGCTAGACCTGCACCAAGGCACCAGCCCCTGGGTTCTGCATTTGGCTCCAAGCAAGCAGCCATGTGACCCTGATGGTTCAGTTGGTTAAGAATCCTCCTGCAAGGCGGGAGACCCCAGTTCGATTCCTAGGTTGGGAAGATCCCCTGGAGAAGGAAACAGCTACCCTCTCCAGTATCCTGGCCTGGAGAATTCTATGGACTGTATAGTGCATGGAGTCACAAAGAGTCAGACATGATTGAGTGACTTTCACTTTCAGCCATGTGACCCTAGGGTATCTTTGCTCAGCTGTGTCTGACTCTGTAGCCCCATGAACTGTATGTAGCCTGCCAGGCTCCTCTGTCCATGGGACCATCCCAGCAAGAATACTGGAGTGGGTTGCCATTTCTTTCTCCAGGGATCTTCCCAAGCCAGGGATCAAACCCGAGTCCCCAGCATCTCCTGCATTGGTAGGTGGGGTCTTCACCACTGAGTCACCTGGGAAGTCACGTGACCCTAGGGAGCAGCTCAGTTTGCCTCTGAGTCTCAGTTTTCTTGGCGCAAAATGAGAGCAAGAAGGGCCCAGGAGCTGACCTATTTTGTAAGCTCATCTGGGAAATCTATTTGAAAAGCCAGCTTTGTTACCCAAATGGTAATAGTGTGCTTTTGTAAGTAAAATCTGTGTTTGTTTTACCTAAGAAGGCAACTTGATCCTTCTATCTCTGGGAGTTTAGAGGCACTCCCTAACTAGTACTTAGGGGTGAGTTTTGTTCCTTGGGGGATGCTATCTGGAACAGACTGTGCTTGATGCCTGGCAGGACCTCTCAGAAATCCCGGGCTGCTCTTTAGTTGCTTCAGTTGTGCCTGACTCAGACCCCATGGA
The DNA here is from genome assembly GCF_963930625.1 of Muntiacus reevesi. Taxonomy (NCBI): domain Eukaryota; kingdom Metazoa; phylum Chordata; class Mammalia; order Artiodactyla; family Cervidae; genus Muntiacus; species Muntiacus reevesi. The sequence continues at coordinate 94,022,465 of NC_089253.1, read as the reverse complement.
CTGAGCCCACCAGGCTCCTCTGTCCATGCGATTCTCCAGGCAAGAACACAGGAGTGGGTTGCCCTGCTCTCCTCCAGGGGATCTTCCCAACTCAGGGATTGAACCCGCATCTCCTTTGTCTCCTGCATTGGCAAGCAGGTTCTTTACCAGTAGCACCCCCTGCATACAAAGCTTGCTTCCTTCTCCCCTTAGACTCATGTCTATTTGAAGCCCCAAAGAATGTCTGTTCACTCCTAAATTCCTTAAGTTAGTGACCAATAAGAAGAGAATGTCAATCAAGCTGCCAGTCCTGAGCCAGTCAGACCAAACTGTCCATCCGTTCACCAGTAAGCACACTGGGACCCCAACCTACAAGTCCTGCTCCAGACCAACTAACTGCCAGGAGGCATGAGGGGTCAGGGAAAATAAAGCAGTGGGGCTGTCACTAAAACCTCAAGAGACCATGGACTGGAATGTCAGGGAGTCTTAGCATCCCCAAGAGAGAGCCAGAGGTTTGGGGGCAGGGGGTTGATTTGTGGGCAGATTCCAGGGGGCAGGCAGAGTGACAGCCTTCAGAGGAGGAGGAAAGCCTGGCTGAAGTGTGACCTGGTGGTTCGGCTGTGGGGGAGCAGTGCTGTTGACCAGGAAGACCATCTGAAGGCCAGGAAGAGGGTCACCTGTTGTCTTTACCACCTGCAGCGTGACCTCATGGCCCTGTAGGCCTTACCAGTGCTCCAGCTGAGAATCCCAGGGCAATGTGGAAATGCTGAAGGCAAGGCTGGGGCCAGGGCTCAGGGAGACCCTAGGACAGAGAAGAAGTCAGCTGGGCAGGCTCACGGGGAGAAGCAGGTTATTTGACGAGGGCAGAAGCCCAGGTGTATGGTGTGGACGCCCTCCTCGTGGCTCCTGACCATTCTTGCCCAGGAAGTGGTCAGCAGCCAGGTCTCAAGCCCCCATCCGGCTCCCTAAATGCCATCATAAGTGGTGACTGGCCCTCCTGCCCCGGCACATGTGTGTCAGCGGGGCTGGCCTCTCTCTGCTGATCTCTGCTGCAGAGGCCAGAAGTGGTCCCTCCCAGGACCACTGGGTTTTCCCGGGAGGAAGACCAGCACATACCGCTTTAGGCTCAGTCGGCCTTTCTTCATCCCTCCACACAGTCATCACAGACTTTAATTATTCTCACCACGCAACTCTTCAGTTAACCTCCCTGGGCCTTCTGAAGCTCTGGAATAGCCCCCCTCCCCAAGCTCCAGCCCACACCTCTTGATCGCTATTTCATGCAAACACAAATAACTCTGAAAATGAACAGAAAGGGAGAGGGTGCTGGTGTGAGTGGGTTGCTTCTGAGCCCGGGCAGAGCCTCTGGCGAGACAGTGATGAGCCGGTGGGTGGTGGAGACGCAGGGAACACAGAAACAAGGCCAAGGCAGCTCAGAGAGAGGAAGGGAGAAAAAGAGATTGTTTCCATAGGGACAAGCAGGGCATCAGCAGGAAGCTTGAAGGAGCTGGCCAGCACGCAGGCCCAGCAGGGAGGCCCAAGAATGGCCAGTTCAGGAGACAGGCCCCAGGCGTCTGCCCCAGAGGTAAGGGACCTTGGACTCGACTCCGCTCTCCCTGCATGTGAGATGCTCCTCCTGCCATTCAGGGTCTGTTATTCATCTGACTCCCATTGTAAAGAGCAGACAGGAGTCATCCCTATAGAAAACCCCCAAGGTTCACACACCCCATGGCAGCCATTCTGAGGCACAGAGTTCCTCAACCCCAGCAGCCAGCGGGAAAACAGAAAGCAAGTCCTGGCCTCAGAGGCCCAAATCCCTTTTTGATCCTAACTCCAGGCCTGTCCAGCTGTGCCACCCAGGGCAACTCACACACCCTCTCTGGGCTGTGGATCAGCCTACATGGAGTCATATCCTAGCACGTCCCATCTCGCAGGACTGTGTCGAGGACCCAGGACCACAGGAGGGGCTGTGACTGTCAGCCACTGTGAGAACCTTTTCTTTCCCTCCACAGCTCACAATTGCTGCAACCACTGTGTCTCTCCAGGGCACCAGCAAGGTTACCAGATTCTACATGGCCCTACTTGGAACCCACATTCTGAGAGCATCCCAGAGTTGGAAAAATTTCTCCATGGAGCCAGTGTTCCTGCCTCCCTATTTGCTATCCAGGGATGTCTTGGTCAGACACTGGCTTGTCTTGAACTTGCTCCCAGTCACAGGAGGGACCCCACCAAGGGCAGCCTGGATGGGGAGTCTCAGGGCCAGGCTGAGGTCCAATGGCTGGTGACTTAGTGGGCCCTGGGGCTGCCCCTCCCTTTATCTGGCCACTCAGACCACAGCTAGCCTCAGAATTCCAACTGCCCTGGACACCCTCCTGCTCTGTAAGGACACCTAAAGCTGAGATGCTCATGCATGCTTTCAGCTGGACCCTGTCTCATGTCTGCACTCATCAGCCTGGCCTTAACTCAGCACAACGGCTTCCTCCAGCAAAGGCAGGAGGTCACGATGCTTTCTCCTGTGCCCTCTGAAACTACTCAGAGCCGTCTCCTCCACGAAGCAGTCCTTGATTCCCCCATATGGATGTAATCTCTCTCTGAATTCTTGCAGGACATTATATGTTTCTCTTTAACAGCATCAGTAACTTCCTACTGGCTGGCTACTTACTTTGCAGGGCCCAGGACCAGGTAAAAGTGTTGGGTCTTTGTTCAAAAGCAGCAAGAAAGTGCTGTTAGAGTTTTTGTTTTGTTTAGTCACTAAGTTGTGTCTGACTCTTGTGACCCCATGGACTGTAGCCCACCAGGCTCCTCTGTCCATAGAATTCTCCAGGTAAGAATACTGGAGTGGGTTGCCATTTTCTTCTCCAGGGGATCTTCCTGACCCAGGGGTCAAACCCACATCTACTGCATTGCAGGCAGATTCTTTACCACTGAGCCACCAGGGAAGCCCCATATATGACATAGTGCTTATAATTTAATTTATTAATACTTTTCCTGTAAGTAACTATTTAGAAAAATTGGGGAATAGTTTCTCCACAATTCACAATAGCCTGGTATTTTTTTGGTCAATAGCTACTGTGGAATGTGATCACTCACTGGTCCGTAAAGCTTTACAAGAAGGTCTCTCCTGAGTATATCAATTAGAATCATATTGTAACATATAATCTTATGCTATTAAATTGCACAAGGAGTTAGAAAATATTTAGTAGTTTTATAAACTACTTTGACCTTGGAATTCTCCTTCATATGAATACAGTTACTATTACTAACTGTTGAAGCTTCCAACCACTGCCATTAGACTTATTAAAACATAAAGTCTTCCCCTTTCTTCCACAATCTCTCTTGACTGTCACTTTTTAAGAAAATTTTTCCATTTGATGTTTTTTTAAGTAAAGAAACATTAAAGTTTTAAGTTATTAGTTTGCATTTTATCATTCCTCTTTATATGGCACAATGCCTGTTATAAAGGCAAAGCTAAACTTGTACGTGGATTCACCAGAACTATTGCTGTTCAGTTGCTCAGTCATGTCCAACTCTGTGCAACCCCATGGACTGCAGCATGCCAGGCTTCGGCTCCCTGTCCTTCACTGCCTCCTCAAGTTTGCTCAAACTCATGTCCATTGAGTCAGTGATAGCATCCAACCATCTGAGCCTCTGTCACCTCCTTGTCCTTCTGCTGTCAACCTTTCCCAGCATCAGGGTCTTTTCCAGTGAGTCAGTTGTTCATATCAGGTGGCCAAAGTATTGGAGTTTCAGCTTCAACATCAGTCCTTCCAATGAATATTTAGGACTGATTTCCTCTAGGATTGACTGTTGACCTCCTTGCTGTCCAAGGGACTCTCGGGAGTCTTCTAACAGGACCACAGTTTGAAAGTATGAATTCTTCAGCACTCATTCTTCTTTACGGTCCAACTGTCACATCTGTAAATGACTGCTGGAAAAACCATAGTTTTGACTATATGGACCTTTGTCGGGAAAGTGATGTCTCTGTTTTTTAATATGCTGCCATTCAAGTTTTGTAGCTCATGCACGCATGTGTCTCAGGAAGGCCAGCTTTGTGGAGGTGGGATCCATGTGGCCTTGAGAATACTACATGCAAACAGGCAGCAGGAACTATGGTTGTTACACATTTGGCATGTATTAATACGTGTTTCCTCTACTCTGCATGTGCTCCTCCGTGCCAGCGACTTCACTTACAAAACGCAAGATCAAAGGGAAAATCATCAATAATTTCAAATATGATGACAGCAGAGCATTAAAGCCACTCTGGCTCTTCTGAGCACAAGCCTTGTGTGGTTGAACAGGTCACCCACCCAGGAAGCCGATTGGCTTCCTGCTTTGTTTTATTGTTGGTTGAAATGAGGCTTCCATCTGGCTCTGAAATAACCCAGAGCTCATTAAAGAAGGAATCTGGGCACGCTCCCATGGCCTGCACTTGGCGAATGAAAGAATGAATGAATGAACAGTCAATATATGTGAGTAAGGATAGGACTGACACTTCATACTTGCTCCACAGCAAATGTCTGTGTTCCCTCAAAGTCATGTGTTAAACCCTAACCCCCAGAGGGGAGGCTTTGGGGGAGGGATTAGGTCATGAGAATGGAGCCCTCAGGAATGGGACTAGTGCCCCAATTAAGAAGACCCCAGAGAGACCCCTCACCCTCTTCCCACCCTGTCCCCACCATGTGAGGACACAGCAGAAGACAGCCATCTGCAAACTAGGAAGTGGGCCCTCTTCAGACACCCGGCTGGCCAGCGCCTTGACTCTGGACATCCAGCCCCTAGAACTACGAGAGATAAATGTCTGTTGTTTAAGCTGCTCGGGCTCTGGTGCTTTTATGACAGCACCACAAACTGACACAAGACAACTCTCAAGCCCAACTTCAGCCCCCCCTTTTAACTGCTTAAAAAAGCATAGGATGTCACTGATTCCACTTACATGTGGGATCTAAAAAAATGGTACAAATGAAATTATTTACAAATCAGAAACAAACCTACAGACATAGGAAACAAATTTATGGTGATCAAAGAGGGAGGAGAGAGGGATAAATTAGGAGTTTGGGATTAAAATATACACACTATTATATATAAAATAAATAAATAACAAGGTCCTACTGTATAGTACAGAGAATTATATTCAATAACCTACACTGAAAAATAATCTGAAAATACATATATATTAATACATATATGAATCACTTTGTTGCACACATAAAACTACCACAACAAGGTAAATTAATTATACTTTAAAAAACTATAAAAAAAAAAAAAATAGAAGTGCTTAAGTTACAATGGGCCACACTTCCCCTACAGGGAACATGAGAATCTATGCAAAAAGTCTTGATTTTTTCGATTTGATACATGAAAGGAAAAGATCCCTCATCTCGGTAGAGATGAGCACTGCTCTCAGAACTATGTTAGGAACAGAAATGAATGATCCAAACATAGATGACCCAACATTTCTGAATGTCTTAGCTGTGATTCATTCATTTACCCATTTACTCAACAAATAAATATTTATAAAGTGATCACTCTATGGGATATATCAATGAAGAAAACAGGCTTGCTGAAAATTTTTCCAGTGGAGAGATAAACATTAGACAAAACTCAAAAGTAAGAAGATAATTATTGCCGTGAAGAAATCTGAAACAGAGAGGACAGTAGGGAGCAGGCTTGGTGGGGCTCTTCTTTTAGTCCGGTGGGTGTGTTGCTGAACCTCAGCCTCTGTGCCCCTGTGCCAGATGGGAACATGAAGACAGAGTCTGGGGTGAAGTAGAAAAGTGGAGCTTTCTTGCTTTGCCAGGCAAATGGGGCCACAGAGGGCTAATGTCCTCAAAACTGTGTATCCCCACTGGAGTGGGGTGGTGAGGAGTTTTACTGTGTTCAAGGAGCAGGGCATGGTCAGCTCATGGACACTCTTCTGACTGATGGGTGGTGAGGTAATGGAGAGTCAGCATCATCAACCTACAGGTTCCAATCCTTCTGGTGTCTATAGGCTTGTGAGCAGCATAGAGTTAACTTCTCCCACCTGATGGTGGATTCAGTGTCTGCAAAACAGCTCCAAGGGCATAGCTCCAACTATTATCTATAGTCCTTGAGGAGAAACTAAAAATACTTGACTTTGTTTAATGGTTAAAGTATTATTATTTTTCTTGCTTATTTTCTTTTCTTTCTGCATTTTTCATTTCCCTGATTAAACTTATTCTTTGACTAAAGGCTTTCTACAGACAAAAGGCAGGCAGAGGACATGGGTGGGGGTCTATTTTGGGAAGGCCTCATAGAGTCCTGCTCGCTTACACTTGGAGAAGACCTCTCAGAAGAGGTGACCTTTGAGCAAGGATTTGAACCAGATGGGCTGAGCCATGTGGTAAACTCAAGGCTCATGTGGCATCCAGCAGGAATTACACACACTCCTGAGAAGGGAGGCCAGATGGGGTTCTGCCCACAGATGCTCTGCCAGCCCCCAGGCTTCCGGCTGCCTCTTGTCTGAACACCATCCATGCCCTCCCTGGCGCCACATGTTGTAGGGTGGACACCTTCCATGAACAGAGCTGTAAGACTGCACTGCAGCTTTGGGATTTCTTTGGGATTTCTGGCTGTGACTCTACTTTCACGTGGCCTCCATAAAAAAGAACCACAGACTGGCAGGTTCAAACCAGAATAATTTATTCTCTCTCTCAGTTCTGGAGCCCAGAAGTCTGAAATCAAGAAGTCAGCAGGGTCGGGCTCTCTCCAAAGCCCCTTGGAGAGGACTCCCCACTCCACAACCACCTGCTTCTTTCACCTTCCAGTCACTCCAGGCATCCCTTGATCTGTAGCTACATCACTTCCATTTCTGCCTTCATCTTCACATCTTCTCCTTGTATGTCTGATTCTTCTTTCAAAAACACCAGTCATCATGGATCAGGGTTACCCTAATGACCTCATCTTAACTTGATTGCATCTGCAAGATCCCATTTCCAAATAAGTTCACATTGACTGGTGCCCAGGATTAGGACCTCAATATGTACTTGTTGTTGTTTAGTCACTCAGCCGTGTCTGACTCTTTGCAACCATATAGACTGCAGCATGCCAGGCTCCCCTGTCCTTCACTGTCTCCCAGAGTTTGCTCAGATTCAAGTCCATTGTGTCAGTGATGCCGTCCAACCATCTCATCCTCCATTACCCACTTCAGCATATATTTGGGAGAAACACAATTCAACAAGGCAGTAGTTCAATTTAATTCAGTTGCTCAGTCATGTCCAACTCTTTGTGACCCCATGGACTGCAGCAAACCAGGCTTCCCTGTCCATCACCAACTCCCAAAGCTTGCTCAAACTCATATCCTTCAAGTCGGTGATGTCATCCAACCATCTCATCCTCTGTCCTCCCTTTCTCCTCCTGCCATTAATCCTGCCCAGCATCAGGGTCTTTTCCAATGAGTTAGTTCTTCACATCAGGTGGCCAAAGTATTGGAGCTTCATCTTTAGCATCAGTCCTTCCAATGAGTATTCAGGAATGATTTCTTTTAGGATTGACTGATTTGATCTCCTTGCAGTTCAAGGGACTCTCAAGAGTCTTCTCCAATACCACAGTTCAAAAGCATTAATTCTCCAGTGCTCAGCTTTCTTTATGGTTCAACTCTCACATCCATACATGACTACTGGAAAAATCATGGCTTTGTCTAGATGGAACTTTGTCAGCAAAGTAATGTCTCTGCTTTCTAATATGCAGTCTAGGTTAGTCACAGCTTTTCTTCCAAGGAGCAAGCGTCTTTTAATTTCATGGTTGCAGTCACCATCTGCAGTGATGGTGAACCCAAGAAAACAAAGTCTCTCACTGTTTCCATTGTTTCCCCATCAATCTTCCATGAAGTGATGGGACTGGCTACCATTATCTTAGTTTTTTGAGTGTTGAGTTTTAAGCCAGCTTTTTCACTCTCCTCTTTCACTTTCATCAAGAAGCTCTTTAGTTCCTCTTCACTTTCTGCCATAAGGGTGGTGTCCTCTGCATATCTGAGGTTATTGATATTTCTCCCAGCAATCTTGATTCCAGCTTGTGTTTTATCCAGACTGGCATTTCACATACTGTACTCTGCATAGAAGTTAAATAAGCATGGTGACAATATACAGCCTTGATGTACTCCTTTCCCAGAAGGCAGGAGGCAGGTAAGGTTGTCTGGTATTCCATCTCTTTAAGAAATGTTCCACAGTTTGTTGTGATCCACACAGTCAAAGGCTTTGGTGTAGTCAGCAAAGCAGAAATAGATGTTTTTCAGGCAATAGACAGAAGGCAATTATTTCATTGACCCCCCACAGATATTTCATTGTCCCAAGTGGCTCATTCATTTGTCTGACTAAAGACAGGTTACTTCTCTGTGCCAGTGGAAGGTGAGACTTTCAAAGCATCTTTCCTCTCAATTCTGGGCTCTGTAGACATGGGTGTTCAGGTTGGGAGCAACATTGATGGTTCATTACCAGTTGCTGTTATTACTGTAGGGAGATAATCATGTGGTTTTGTTCACTCAAAACCAGGCAGAATGTGCTACTGTCTAAGCTGAGCACCTCCACCATCTCCTGGGTCACCCAACATGTCTCATGGCTTCTGGTCTTTCATTTCTGATTTCTGATTTTCTAATGCTTCTGGTCAGCCATTCCTTGTGGTTGAATCCCCCTGACTGTGTCCTTAGCGAAGTCCTTAGATGTTGAATTTCATCTCATTTTGGTATTCATGGGAACATATTCAGAGTCTTGCTTGGTTTTGTTTTTCCAAAAGAGTAAGAAAATTAACTCATGTGAACCATGGTCCCATATTCTTTTCTCATTTTGAATTCCTTCTAAACCTGTGCACAGATGCCTCTAGGTTTTGTGTTTTTGAAACAATAACCAAAGAACAATAACTCGTCACTTGGGGTTACCACCTTCGACAGCTGGCTCCACAATTTCTCATTATGTAGCAAAAGAACAATGAGCATAGGATTTTTTTTTTTCCTACCAAAGCTTGCTGTCTCTATGTTTAATTAACTATTCTGCTTTTAGTCAGTAAATCAAGCAACAAATTCCCTGGTCATTAAAGCTGAACACAAGGACCTGTAGGTAAAACTGTATGCTTCAAAGTTCACTAAGCTGTTAAGTGCAAACTTAGGCTTAATGGAAAGAACAAAGACCAGGAATCAGGAGGCCTGAGTTGTCATGCTGACTCTGCCATTTAATCGCTGAGTGACCTTGGGGGAGTCCGGTAACCTCTCTGGGCCCTCAGGTCTCTCCTGTAAATGTGAGATCTTGCTACCTGCTCTCTCCTTAATTCACAGGGATGTTGGAAGACGGCAGTGAGGAAATTAATGTAAAGCCACTTTGGAGCAGATAAGGAGCTCTCCCAGAATGAGTATTTTATTTTAGCCCTATACATCTCCACTGAACTCATTAGCTGTGAGTCAAGGGCACAAATGCCAAACCTGATCAGAGATTATTTGGCGACGACTACAGAAGAACATGAAACACATTTCTTTGTGTCTTTGGCATGACCTTCAAAAGTGTCCCCTTAACTAAGGGCCACGGCAAGATGGTCTCAAGGCAGTTACTATGCTTTTATTTTATATATATATATATATATATATATATATACACACACACACTTAATTGCTCAGTCATGTTTGACTCTTTTGTGTATGTGTGTATGTGTGTGTCTGACTCTTTGTGACCCTGTGGAGTGTAGCCCGCCAGACTCCTCTGTCCATGGGAGTCTCCAGGAAAGAATACTGGAGTGGGTTGCCATTCCCTTCTCCAGGATATGTATGCACGTATGTATCTGGCAGCGACAGTGTTAGCTGAAGCATCTGGGATCTTCAATGTGTCACACTGGCTTCTCTCAAGTTGTGGCACACGTGCTTAGTTGCCCCATCGCATGTGGGATCTTAGTTCCCTGACCAGGGATTGAACTCAAGTCCCTTGCATTGGAAGGTGAATTCTTAACCAATGGAGCACCAGGGAAAGTCCCTACTATGCTTTTAAAAGACAATGCCTCCTGGTCAGAATGGAGTCTTCCAAATATCAAGATTCTCAGGATGGAATGAATGCAAGCAGGGACTGGGTCAAAGATGCCAGGATGATAGGGGACCCTACGCCCAATGCTGTGAAGTAACTTGGATGAAATACACGTCTCTGGACTGTGTCTCTTCGTCTTCTCGACTGAGAAGCTGACCCACTTGTTCCCCATGGGAAGCACTGCATTTTCAGAAAACCCTAGGTTCGCCCTGTGCTGTTTTCATCTCATCTGACACAATGCCTGGGACACTGGGGTCTGGAAGGGATGCGAACAATGGTTTTCCCTCACTGGAAGGGGACTGGAATGTTTGCTACCAAGCCCAGCAGCTGGCTGCAGTGTTTACAGATCAGAGGGGAGAGCAAGGCATCCCGTCCCAGTATCCTAGGGGTTTGGAGCTGGATGGCACCTGAGGGGGTGTCGGGGCGGGGGGCAGTTGCCGTATCATACACAGAGTTGAGCTACTCACAACTGTTTGCTTGTCCAGTGGGGCCCTGAGTTTCTGCTGGTCCTCTTTTCCCCTCAGATGAACTCATATGCAGACTCCTATGTGTGAGATCAAGTTCAGTGGCCCAGATGGAGGACAGAAGGGCCGTCTTAGTACCCAACACCACCACCCCCCTCCCCCACCATGGCTGGACACATCTCAGAATCTACTCTACACCCTCATCGTGTAGATGTGGGAGGAAAGGCTTGGAGTGGGATGTATCTTTCCCAGGCTCACAGGGCCAGTGGAAACTAGCCCCACCCAGGTACCTGCACCCTGCAGCCGGGGCTCTTTGAGTCCCCTATGGCGGGTGTGTGCAATGCGCCTGACACACCCTAGAACCGTCACCAGCTATGCCTCTCTTCTGAGCTCTGTGAGTGTGCAAATGTGAGTACAGAGCACCCAGGAGTGACAAGATAAATGTCCTTAAGCAAAAAAGGATAATCTGATGGCTTATGTACCTGATCTCTCCATCCAGGGTCTCAAACTACTATCTCAGTCTCTCTCTTTCTCCTTCCTTTGTTCTCCACCTCTTTTTTTTTCTTCTTCATCTCCTCCTCTTGCCCCTCCCCCCATATCTCTCTCCACTCCCTTCTCTTTTATTTTGCTCCCAGACAGATTCCCATCTCATGGTGACAGAATGGCTGCCAGCAACTTCAGGCTTCGGTCTTCATAGCTCCAGAAAAAGAGGTCTATCCTCCCAACTATTCCTATAGAAATCCTATCCCATGCCTGGGCACACATCAGGCCACTTGCCCATCCCTGAGCCAATCTTCATGGCCAAGGAGACTAGATCTTCTGGCTGGCTTAGCCCATTCACACCCCACCTCCAACTCTGGAATGAGTCTAACTCCAGCCAGAGCACGTGGAAGCCAAGTAGAAGGAGGACAGTCCCTGAGGACTGTGGCTTCACTGTTACAAGGAAATGCAAAGGGGAAGTCAAACAGGCAAACAAAAAGTCCTATATATTACAATCAATCTTCAGTTCCAAATTCTTAGGAAAATGTCAGGATGTTGGAGAGATCATGTATTTAAAGAAAGTGAAAATGCAATGTTTAATTTTAAATGTAATCTTTCAAAGAATTAAATAAGAATCAAAAAACCAAATTCCAGAGATGTTCATAATCACACTATTTAAATAGTGAAACAACTGTTCTGCCACGGCTAGACATTTAGTTAAGTAAATCACGGGGCATCCTCCTAATGCAACATTATGCAGCTTTCAAAGTGATAATTATGAAGGCTGTAGCAACACGGCAAATGCCTCTGAGAGGAAGTAAGTGAAGGCATAAAACAAACTGGGTCTGTGCTGTGTTTATACAACCACCAAAAAATTCAGTGCTTGGGGCAAAGATTGGAGGGGGATGTAGAGAAATGAGAGGACTTTCATTTATTGGCACGGCAAGCTGGTAGGTGATTTTGTGTGTGTTATAAGTAACTGAGAAAAGGAAAAATCAGGAATATATTGGAATGAGTTCAGTCTCATGGAGCCCTGCCTTGGCTGTGAGCTCCTGGCAGCACTCTGCCAGGCTCCCTCCAGACTCCACACTCTGCAGCTTGCCTCTCACCACCGGAGAGACGAGTCACGACCCAGCGCCTCTCAGTTTTAATGTGTGAAGGCAGGTGGGATTAGAGGCTAGGAATAAAATAATGAGATGTTCTTACAGGTGCATGAGACACGACTGTGGGACATGTGCTGGATGAGATAGTGTTCCACCAAAATCCATTTCTTTCCCAGAACCTCATATTATGACTGTATTTGGGATTAGGGTCATTGCACATGGAATTGGTTAAAAAGAGATCATTTTGGAGTATGATGGACCTTTTGTTATTGTTTAAAAACTTTTTATTTTATATTGGCATATAGCTTATTAACAATGCTGTGATAGTTTCACACAGACAACAAAGGGGTTCAGCCATGCACATACATGTATTCATTCTCCCCCAAACTCTCCTCCCATCCAGACTGTTATATAACACTAATCAGAGTTCCACGTGCTATACAGTAGGTTCTTGTTGGTTATATAGCAACATGTATACATGTCCATCCCAAACTCCCTATCTCTTCCCACAATTCCTTTCCCCCTGGCAACCAGAAGTTTGTTCTCTAAGTCTGTGAGCATATTTCTGCTTTGCAATTAAGTTCATTTGTATCATTTCTTTTTAGATTGAGCATATAAAGGACATTATATGATATTTCTCTTTCTCTGACTTACTTCACTTTACTATAACAATCTCTAGGTCAGTCCATCTTCCTGTAAATGGCTGCTATTTCATTCTTTTTAATGACTGACTGATTTAATCCTATTCTACTGGATCCTTATGAGAAAAGGAGACACATGGGGAAGAAGGTCATGTGACTATAGAGGCAGAGACTGGGATAATGCATTTCTAAATCAAGGATGCTAGCAACCACTGGATGCTAGGAGAGGAAACGAAGGATTCTACCCTGGAGCCTTGTTTTAAGACACTCCTCCCCACTTTGTGGTACTTTGTTGTGGCAGCTTCAGGGAGTTTATCCAGGATGCAATGCCCAAGGAATCCAAACAGGAAAGGCTGGGGAGGGATTCCAGGTTGGACCATGGAAGGAAACTATGGTAGCAGAGCCTGGTTCAGGGGAAGCTAGGCCAATTGGCACCTGACCACATCAACAACTAATCGGAGGGTGTGTTTTCAGACCACAGTGCTCTAGGTTGGCTCTTCCTGCAGGTCTCAGCCCAAATTCCCACCTTCAGAACTTTTCCTTTAGTAACGCCAGTGATGTTGTCGATTCAGCCCCTCCTGACCTTTACCGGCCACCAAAAGCCACCCCCTCAATACATACATCAGTCTCAGTAAAAATTGCATGCTGGTCCTGCAAATGTAGTTCAGGATGAGTTCCAGACCTTTGCTTCAACCAGAAAGCCAACCCAAAGCCTCCGTGCCAGAGTACCTGTTTTATCTCACCTCCACACTCCGCGTCCTGCACCAGTCCATCCACCAAGGTGGTAAGGAGCCTGAAAGTTCAAAGTTCCCATCCCCATACCAGCCAACCCTTAGTTCAGTCCTCCAAGGAGGAGCCCTGGTGGGAAGTGGGAGGGAGGTGAGGAGGAGCAAGGCTTTCTGGGTATGGGGCTGCAGCAGGAGCAGGAGCTGGTGCAAGACTTGATTTAGGTTTCAGCTCAAGAATCTCAGTCCTAGTAGCAGCCGAATGCATGGTAGTACAATTGTGTGTGGTTCTAAGGATCACTGCCTCATTTAACTCCTCCAGTCCTATAGGTAGAAGCAGCTTCTGAAAGCTAAATTGCTCAGTCCTATCAGACTCTGTGAGACCCCATGAACTGTAGCCCACAGGCTCCTCTGTCCATGGTATTCTCCAGGCAAGAATACTGGAGTGGGTTGCCATGCCCTCCTCCAGGAGATCTTCCTGACCCGGGATCAAACCTGAGTCTCTTATGTCTCCTGCATAGGCAGGCGGGTTCTTTACCACTAGTGCCACCTGGAAAGCTAAATACCTGTAACCAACACCTTCCTCCGTTTGCACTACCAGCCCTTCCAATGCCTTTGCAGCCAATTCCTGTATTAAATCCTCTCTGTTCGATAACACACCAATGACTCATTTTTCTCTCTGGACACTGGCCAACCCACAGTAATATGTAGACATTCCAGAGTCCTAATCATACAGCCTTCTCACCCTTAGTGTGACTATAGTCATCTTATCTACTTATGTGCTTATTTATTTTGCATCTTCCCCATTGAAATGTAAAAAACCAAGGAACTCTTTGGCTTGTTCTCCACCATATCCCCAGATTCATGCAGAGACTGCAAAAATACTTCTTTGAATGAAGAAGCCCATTCACCAGAGAGATTAAGAGCAGTGTTATCAGAGGGACCAATCTGAGTCTCAAGAGTGGAGGGTGGGTGGCCTTGAATGGCTTTGGTCTACTGTTGGAACAGATTCTCCCCAACGGATGGAGTTGAGGCAGGAGACGGCCTCTCTCTCTCTTCCCTGGGATGTTCCATCCTCTTCTTCACTCATCCACCCCATCATCTCTGCCTCCTGGCTCCCCAGGGGCCTGAGCACACCTTCTGTGCCACGTAGCACCTGGCTCCATGCAGGCAGGTATAGGTGTGGCCCTTCCAGTGCTGCCTTCCTGTCCACATGCCCAGTTGGCCAGAGAGCTTCTTCATGGCCTGGCCCATGTCTTGTGAGAGTTGAGGGTCCTTAGACCTCATAAGGGGCCCAACACAGCTACTGTCCTTGATGCGTGAAGGAACTGGATGGATTATCAGAGCGAGGAAGGAAAGACTGGGGGCAAGTGCCAAGGCAAGCTTCTGTCAGCCCTCCCCAAATTAAGGAACCAACTCAATAATAATAAGCATTTGCCTCATTCCAGGCCATTCTCCTCCCTCCCCTCATTGTCTCCCCAGTGACACCTGGAGGTTGTTCTTGATATCTTCCCATCAGAAAGATGGTGAGGCTGGTTGCTTGCCTGCAGCCAAGCCTAGGGGTCTCAGACCCAGATGTGATGCCCACAGAACCAGCCTCCAGGTCTCCTCTTGTTCCTCTGCCTCTTGATGCTGGTCAGGTCGTCAGGATAGTTGGTCCTTCTCATCCTAGCTCTCACTGATGTGTTCAGCTGAGCCCGCAGTTGTGGAACCAGGCTGCCTGGATTCACGCCCTGCCTTGTCCACGTCCAGGACTCGAAGCACTGGACACTTTACTAGGCCTCTCCAAGCTCACTTTCTTCATCCAAAAGATGGGATTAGAATGGAATCCGTTTGGGGAACTGTCATGAGGATTAAGTAACTCAACATAAGGAAGGTGCCTGGTGCGGGTACGTGATCAACATCAGCTCTTACATCATTAAAGCAACATCACAAAGCACATCGCCCATCATCAGCACCCCCTACACTCTCCAACATCTGGTTCAAGTGAGGATGGAGAAGTGAGGATAAAGCAGGTGCTGCAGCTTCTTTCCTTATGGTCCAGGACCTCCCTGAGTCTATTCCAAGAACAGTTCTGGAACCCTGAGCTCTTGCCCCAGCCACTCTGCTGCCCTTGAAGTATAACAGGAACTGCATGTGTAATTTTATATCTTGTAGCAGCCACATTAAAAATTGTCAAAGAAAAGCAGATAAATTTATCACTATGTTATTTTATATTGCATTACACTATTTAACCCAATATATCAAAAATATGATCATTGCAGCACATGATCAATATAAAAATTATTCATGAAACACTTAAATCCTTTTTTGTGTGTACTAAGTCTTTGAAACTCAGTGAGTATCTGACTCAGCCCATCTTAACGCGGGTGAGCCACATGCCAAATGCTCAGTAGCCACATGTGGCTCACAGCTACCATATTGGGAAACATCACTCTAGAGACATAATCAATATATTTTCAACTGAGCTGGAAAGAACTGGAATTCTGAGGGTTCCTGAGAACTGGAAGGTTCTCTTTGTGTATAACAGGAAAATGGAACAGCATGGTCCATACAAACCAGTTCCAGCACTGCACACACAGCATCCTCTCCTTCGGGGGTGGAGGCTCTGAGAGGCTGACGACCAGCTGTGAATCCTTTCAGACAAGAGGGACAGCCTGCCTGTGATGTCACTTCTTTAAGGTTGAAGTGGAGCCAACTGCTCCATCTTTCACTATAGCTGCAGGCAACTGTGGAAGCATAAAACTTCTAGAAGCTCAGTTCTGATCTTCCAGTCAGAAATAACTTCATGTCAAGTTCTGCTTTGATGGAGAAGACTTTGTCTGAGGCAAGAGTCCCTCAGAAAACTACACAAAAGCTAGGAAGAGAATGCTCTGGAGTCAGACAAGTTTAGGTGGTAGGAGCCACATTCCTGAGAACGGGGGTGAGTTCTTGCCTGCTCAGGGTCCAGTCTGCTGCATACACACTGTAGAACCATGGTCCCCGGGGACACAGGTCCCATGAGAGCTTGTGTGTGTGTGTATGTGTGTTTGTGTGAGTAGTCATGTCTGACTCTTTGGATCTCATGAACTATAGTCTGCCAGGCTTCACCATCCATGGGATTTTTCAGGCAAGAATACTAGAGTGGGCTGCCATTTCCTCCTCCAGGGGATCTTCCTTACCCAGTGATCAAACCCATGTCTCCTTGGTCTCCTGCATTGCATGTGGATTCTTTACCCGCTTAGCCATGAGACTTTGGCTGGCTGATTCTCTAGGGCCCAGACTGGGCAGCTGAATGGGAAAGCCACAGGAGGTCAACACCAGCCCAGACATAGTTCTGCCTTCTGTGCTGATGGAGGGAGGTATAACACAGAAAAAAAAAGCTCTTGGTTTACCACCAAGCAGCCCTGGGTTTGAGTCCTGGGCCTCCCACTGGGTGATAAAGCCTGGTGTTAAGAGCATGCACCCCAAGATCACACTAGGTGCAAATCCACATTGCACCACTCACAACTGTGATCCTTGGGACAAATCACTTGTCCTCCCTGAGTCTCTGTGTCCCTGTCTGTGAAATAGGGATAACAGAGGCATGTTCCTTGAAGGGGATGAGTTACCATTTAGAATCATGCTCACAACTGCCAGCTGCCTAACAAGGATCCCGTGTCAGATGGTGTTGCTGTGTCATCATTGCCGTGGTTATGACATAGACTGTCAACTCATGGGGGCCTGGTCTCTATCCAGACAATAGGTACTAACATTCAGAGACATCAAGTGGTGTCACAGCTAGTCCAGATCTGGGTCCCATTTTGTGATGTTTGAATGAAGACCATCTTCATAGTGGCCTATGAACTCCAAGCCTCCGTGTGCTAGTGACAGCGTAAGGTGCTGGAACCTCTGCAGCCACAGACCCTGGGGAAACATGCAGAGGTCCTCAGCACCCTGGACAGGTCCCCCTCCACTCCTATTAACTCTCCAGTCCTGTAATTACCCTACACATAGTTCCCTTTCCCTCCTTGGAAGGATACATCGTGATCATTTTATTGTAAGACTGAACTAAGCAAGGGCTTCCCAGGTGGCTCAGTGGGTAAAGAATACATCTGCAGTGAAACAGATACAGGAGACATGGGTTTGATTCCTGGGTTGGGAAGATCCCCTGGAGGAGGGCGTGGCAGTATTCCTTCCTGGAGAATCCCATGGACAGAGGAGCCTGGAAGGCTGCAGCCCATGGGGTCACAAAAGAGTCAGATTTGACTGAAACGACTGAGCATGCACACATGAATTAAGTAAAATTCCATTAAGATGTCAATTTCCTTTCCCCCATCAATGTTCTTCAGCTATGCTGGGCTGGAGCTCCTGGGCCCAACCCTGAACCGTCACTTGGGTGCAAAAGTCTGATCCCCAGGCTTTTCTAGGCATTTTCAGGTACTCGATAGTCAGGGCCACCTGCTAGTATATACTGTGCTTTAATGCAGAATTTTAAAAGGTCCCTTATGGGTAGATGAATTAGACAAAGGGTGTCTCTCCCTCTGAGTTTATGCCATGCCCTCGCTGGAATGTAAAACTTGGCAAGTGTAGCTCAGCAGGGTTTAAACACCTACTGGTCCATTTGGATAGAAACCCTTGTGCAGTGCACAACTTGTACAACTGTACCTGATGACCCTAAGAGCAGTCTCACTCCAGGGAGTAAAATGTTCAACCTGATTTAACTCAAAACTGTGATTTTTCTCATCCACTTTGATGCTATTTCTGCCCCTAGTTTTGAGCCAGATCATTAATTCAGTGGATCACAATGGAGTACCGAGCATGGTCTGTGATTTTTCTCGATAGTTACTGCTCTGGCTCCTCCAGGGCTGGCTGGAGGGAGTTGAAGATAACATAGGATAAAGTCCTCTTTGACTGGGGCCTCTACAAGGTGGCCATGACTGGAGAGTTTCTGTGAGTATAACACAACCAGGGCTGGCCTGACTAATTCTGTCTCCTGATTGAATCCTTAATATCTCTGCTCCCAAGCTCCTCATAGTCACAGCCCTCTGGGGTTGGCTCAGCTAGGTGGGCAGCTCTTTTGAACTGGCTCTTCTTGAGAGATTTTGAGTCTGGGTATTTACCACAAGCCCTAATAAACTCAGGGAGTAACTATGTAACTTGACTCTTCCCTACACCCTGGAAGAAGTAGAGATGCATCACTGTGATGGGCACTCCAGTTAGTGTCTCCCCTCTATACTTCAAGGTGAGATTCATCTCCAATACTGGGCTCTACAAAGGCCAGGACTCAGGTCAGATCATCCCCAATACATCAGTATCTGTGACTGTACTATGGGCAGCACAGGGTGCCATGAAGCTCTGAGGCATCAGTAATGGGGTTCTTGCAGACAGGCATGTAGTCTTCCTGAAGCTTCCCGTACTTGGGCTTGGTGGAACTTCACTCTAGCCCTGGCCCAGGGAGGGATGGAGTCTGGAGGACCCTTATCTCTGATCAATCCCCTTTGGCTTTCTCATCTTCTCTTATGTAGGCTGGAGGCAGGTGACAAGGTCACAGAACCAGTCCCACTGTCTCTTAGAAAGTTCTGCATGTGCAGACTAGCCTGCTTGTCCTTTGCAGACTAGCCTGCTTGTCCTTTGAAACTGAGGACAGGCATTACCTATTGATCTCAGTTCTGGGGCTCCACTCTGACTCTGAGACCAAGGGGAAAATCCTGCCAGATCAGTGTCCTATGACCTGTTACACCGCTGCTTGTACTCTCTGTGTTAGAATGTGAACTACTAATATCATGTTCTACACAGGAGGAACCAAGGCTTTTTCCCAATTTAGTTTAGCCAGAGAGACAAGAAGTGATGTCACCTCCACTTAACTGATAATCACCATTATTATGTGTACAACATGAACCTGACAATATTTTCAAGAGTCATGAGCTTCCACTTGTTGAAATAAAGGTGCCAGATGGAACCTGCTGCTTCGATCAAAGCCAAGATCAGGGCCTTGCTGCCTCAGGTCTCAATGTACTGACATCTATTCTGCTGTGTTTCTCCATCATTTTCCAAGCACTCTCATGTATATACTTCTGACTCTTGGTATATCTCCTTGGTATATCTATCTTCTTTCTTTGATCAGCTTTCCTTCACTGAATTTCTCTGCCCCTCTGTGTGTGTGTGTGTGTGTGTGTGTGTGTGTGTGTGTGTGTATGCTAATGTATGTTGTAGCTATGCCTGGAGTTTCTTCTTAGAAGGTGAAAAAAAGGAATGTTTCTAAAAATACTTAAATTTTTTTTAAAAAACAACCTAAACCATGAGGTGATAATGAATAGGTGATGAAGTGATGATGATGGCAATGGTGATGGTGGTGATGATGAGGATGATGATGGGGTAATGATGGTGATGATGGGGATGGGGAGATAATGATGATCACACAGATGAAGGTGATGGTGATGAGAGTGTGATGATGGTGGTAATGATGGTGGGTGGTGATGGTGGTAATTATGGTGATGAAAGTGATGATGGTGATGACAGTGGTGATGATGGTGGTGATGATGAGGATGATGATGGGGTAATGATGGTGATGAGGATGATGGTGGGGATGACGATGGTGATGATCATGAAGATGAAGGTGACAGTGGTGGTGATGATGGTAGTAATGATGGTGGGTGGTGATGATGGTAGTTATGGTGATGAAGGTGATGGTGGGGATGATGATGGTGATGATCACGCAGATGAAGGTGATGGTGGTGATGGCAGTGGTGATGATGGTGGTAATGATGGTGGGTGGTGATTATGGTGATGAAGGTGATGGTGGGGATGATGATGGTGATGATCATGAAGATGAAGGTGACAGTGGTGGTGATGATGGTGATGATGATGGGATGATGGTGATGGTGGTAGAGACAATGAAGGTAGCTAACATCTGTGCAAGATGTTATTTGTCTTGCTGCTGAACTCTTTCCAAGCATCATCTCCTCCACCCCATGATACAGACACCACAACTGGCCCCACTAAAGAGCTGAGGCACAGAGTGATTAGAAAACATTCCCAAGGGTCAGGTAGCAATACTGAGAGCTGAAATGCTCTAAAATGCTTTGGCTTTACGGAAGAAAGTAAGAAAAAATCCTGAGTGCCCTTTAAGAATTCTTGGGACTTAGATAAGAACACCTGCCTGGGCTGTGTTGGGCAGCATTAGCAGGAAGTTTCTGCTGAGATCACAGGTGGGAAAAGACAAGTAGGGTGACAAGGGAACAGCAAGAGAGATAAGAACCACAAGGCATTGGTGCAGAGGTAGAACAGATGGAGGCCAGCTGCAGGGGAGGCAGAAGGAGGCTTTGACCTTTTTCAGACACTAACTGAAAACTCTTCCTGCTTAGGTATCATCCAGCTGGCAGGGTAGGCTACTAAAAGTGGTGGCAGCCTCACAGAGGGGTCCTCTGAGAAGTCATGTGAGCAGTAACTTCATGCTACACCATTAGCCCCCAGACTTCATTGGATCAAGAGCATCCAGAATAGCCCATAACTTTACACTCTGGCTGGAAATTTTTTCATACCTAGAAGTAGTAGACAAAAAGCTGTGACATGCACTCTGGTCAGAGTGGCTTTCCACACCCCTAGTTGAGGAGGCCCAGTCCCCAGCATCCCCATGTGGATTTAAGCGCTTGACAATAGACTGTTGGCCTATTGCTAAAAGATCATACCCTTCACTGTCAGGAGCCACACAGCGATCCAATAAAACCACAGCCTCAAAATCAGCAAGATCGTAATTTGGGAACCATCCCCCTCCCCACGTTCAGCCGGTTTCACAGGCTTCAAATTGACCTGTCTAATCTCTTATCTGTAGCTATGAAATTGTATTTCCCCCTTAATAGGCCCACAAATGTTATAGATGACTAGTTGAGGAGCCAGCAGAGCAGAAGCAGCAGGCGTACAAAAAGGGCCATCAGGTCCTTAAGCTCGCAGCCGGGGCTGCCAGGCCCACTCTGTGCTCAGAATCTCAATCAGCTCCGGCCCCCATCTGGCCAAAGGGCCAGAGACATGCAGCCCACCTACTCCAGAGACAGAGATATGTGTGTGTGTGTGTGTCTTTGGGGAGGCAAGGGTGGCTCAAACAGGGAGGGAGGAAGGTTCAAATAGGGAGGGAGGGGGATTGTCCCCCAGGCTCCTTTCCGTGGGGGCACCCCCACCAGTGGTCAGCTCTCCCCTTTCCCTTTGTGCTCTAACACAACCGAGCTCATCTCCCTCTGCCCTAAGTCTTCCCTGGCTCCCCACTAATGTAAACACAGCCCTAATTCCTGAATTCTGTATTGTGTTCAAAGACTCATTATTTTTGTTCTGCTTCCACCCCTAACCCACCTCCTCTGTACCTCAAACTCCTTCACTGTGGCTCCCTGTCTTTGTCCTTCTATCTCCCACTGCTCGGAATAAACCTCTCTCTTCCTTTCTTTACCTAGATGACTCCTCTTCACTTGCAAGGCTTCCTCCAGGAAGTCTTCCTAAACTGCAGGCACCTGTGCCTCCTGTATTGTGTTCAGGGATATCACCCAAAATATACCTCTAATTCCTCATGTCCAGAACCTGTGAATATGACCTTGTAAGGGAAAGGGGATTTTGGAGATGCAATTAAGAGTCCCAAAATGAGACCATCTTGAAAAAGGCCCCTAAATCCAATGACAGCTGTCCTAAGAAAAAGGCACTAGGAGATTCAAGATATAGAGATACATGGAATGGGCCATGTGAAGATGAGGCAGAGATTAGAGAGATGCGTCTGCAAGGCAAGGAGTGCCAAGGCTTGTCCTCACCACTGGAAGCTGGAGGAGGCTGAATGATCCTCCACCAGAGCATCAGAGGGCGGGTCCTCCTGCCAGTACTTGGTTTATACCTTCTGGCCTCCAGAACTATGAGAGAATAAATATCTCTTATTCTAAGCCCCCTCCAGGTTGTCCTAAATTGTTCCAGCTGCCCCAGGAAAGTCCTATATCTCCCATATTGTACACCCAGCATCCTAGACCCAAGTCTCACCTCTTCCATGCATCCGTATTGACATCATCTACCTCCATCCCTTCTTCATTGAACTGGGAGCCCCTAGCTGAGGATCCCTTGTCACTTCTGTCTGTCCTAACTCAACCTCTGTGCCTGGGCTCACTGGGGACACAACACATGTCTACTGTGTCATAGTAGGTTTTCCCAGGCAGCGCAGTGGTAAAGGATCTGCCTGCAATGGAAGAGATGCGGGTCTGATCCCTGTATTGAAAAGATCCCCTGTAGGAGGAAATGGCAGCCACTCCAGTGTTCTTGTCTGGGAAATCCCATGGACAGAGAAGCCTGGTGGGCTAGAGTCCATGAGGCTGAGAAGAGTGGCCCATGACAGAACACACAACACAGGTTCTGTGTCATGAAACAAAACAGAGGAGGCTGGAATCTCCTTCAGATTTTAGATGAAAATGTACCCTTGCCTCCCTTGACCCACTCCTCTCATGAATCAGAAGCCCAACTCTTCCAAGTTTACTGGGGAGGTCAGCTTCCTCTTTGACAAACCCTCAGCATGCAGCTCCCACCCCCAGACCCCTATTACTGGCAGTGACTTCACATCTGCATTCCCAAACAAGAAGTCTCTGTCCCTGGCAGAATCTTTCCTTCATCATGACTTCCTAGGAGGGGTCCTCTCACTCCCCAGGCCTGCAGGGACATTCCAGGCTCCATTCTGGAAGCTAACAGACTTGCTGGCACAGGTAACAAATGGAAAGAATAACAAGAGTCCTAAAAATAGGGAAAACAAACACTTATCAAGCTTCTATTAATACCATATGGGAGGGGAGATGAACCCCTCCCCCTCCTTGGGAGAGACAGTGCAGCTTGTTGATGACCACAGGGCTTACCGGTGACACCTCGGCATCATTACAGAGGCACCTGCTGGCACTGAAATTGCTGGAGCCCCAGAGTCCTGACTGTCAAGTTGCCATCATTTACTGGCTGGTCGCCTTTCATCATGCTCTGTTCTGATTTGTCCCCAGTGGGCATCCCTGATGCTGGGAAGATGTGACCTGCCAGCAAAGATGGCAGAGTGCTTCTGAGGTGCCTCCCTCTCCCCAGAGCTTGTAACTCACCCACATGGGTCATGAGCTTCCAAGGTCATCAGCCAGGGCCCAGGGCTCCTGCAGGCCCTTGGCATCATTGTCACCCACCTGCTCTGTGCCAGGCACTCTGCCGGGCCACGGGCAGCTAGCAGAGGCAACTGAGATGCTAGTCGAACCCTCAAGAGCTCACACACTGGTGAG
Organism: Muntiacus reevesi; assembly: GCF_963930625.1. Taxonomy (NCBI): domain Eukaryota; kingdom Metazoa; phylum Chordata; class Mammalia; order Artiodactyla; family Cervidae; genus Muntiacus; species Muntiacus reevesi. The sequence goes on along the minus strand of NC_089253.1, from coordinate 93,998,834 downwards.
AAAGTGAGAAAGACACCAGAGCACAAACTCCCAAAACTGTGAAGAGAAAAATTGTATTGGAATCTACAGAGCTTGAAACTAATTGGTTAGCTGAGAGGAGAGAGGAAGATATAGGTGAGTCCAGCTTTTGCTCCTGAGAGATGGGAAACTGGAGCACTGTCAGGAGGAAGGAGAAAATGAGGCAGAGAACAAGGAAATCTAAGAATGAGGGGGGGCTTCCGGGGTAGCTCAAACTATAAAGAATCTGCCCGCAATGCGGGAGACCTGGATTCAATCCCTGGGTCCAGAAGCTCCCCTGGTGAAGGGCATGACAACCCACTCCAGTATGCTTGACTGGAGAATTCCATGGACAGAGAAGCCCAGTGGGCTAGAGTCCATGGACTCGGACACAACTGAGTCACGAACACACACATCCAGGAATGAGGAAAGTTGGAAAGTTCAGTTTTTGACATGTTGAATTTGAACTTGGCAGAACATGTGCTTGGGCATCTTTCCAGAAAACTGGAGGACAGGAACTCGAGAAAGAGCCAGGATTGCAGACCCAGGTTTCAAAGTCACTCTCATCTAGCAGAGACATAGGAAGTTGAGTAATCCTCAGGATTCTTACCTAAAATGTGTGGAACAAAAATTATATGTCAGGAATACTTTTGACTGCAAGTAGTGGAAAAATCAACCAGAAAATTAGGTGCCATTTTCTTACATAGAATGAGAAGTTGGAGGTGGAAGCTGCTGGTATTGATTGAGCAGCTCAGTGAGGTCAAGCTTGGTTTCTCGTGATGCTGTAGGTCTTTCTTTCCTGGTCCCAAGGTGAGTGCCACTGCTCCAGATCTGCACCCAGAACAAGAGACACAGAGCGGTGCCTCTCTCTGCTCTATCAGAAAAGTCTCCAGAGAGCATCATTTATGCTCACTGGTCAGCCTTCTGTCACCTGGCCACTATCTATAGAGTTAAGGAAGCCTGGAGAATGAGATAATCTCTTCGTTACAAGGCCATGAACAAAGGAGCAAGGGGATGGTTAGTGCTGACTTAGCTATAGCCAATGTCACCTATAAGGAAAATAAGCAAGAAGGGAAGCTGAAAATAGAGTGTTTTGGAAACCAAGGAAAGAAGATGTTTTGAAATAGGCAGAGAGATCAGGTGTACTAATGTCCTCACATACAAAAAATTGGGTGATTATGTGAAGACACACCTGCTCTCATGAAGTTCAAGGAAAGAAGAGGACCATGGATGGGGGAGAGGGTGGTGAAGACATTTGGGGAGAAAGAACATCCCCTTTTGCCTTCCATCTTTCCTCACATCAGGGTCTTTTCCAATGAGTTGGCTCTTCATATCAGATGGCCAAAGTATCGGAGCTTTAGCTTCAGCCTCAGTCCTTTTAATAAATGTTCAAGGTTGATTTCCTTTAGGATTGACAGGTTTAATCTCCTTGGTTGCTGAAGAGAAAGCAAAGTTCTCCTGCAAGAAGACCTTTTTACATTACAACCTGGAGTGGGCCATACGTCTGCACACAATTTAAAGAATATCTTTAACTTTAAAAATGTTTGAGTGAGTGAGTGACACCACTCAGACATGTCCAACTCTTTGCAATCCTATGGACTATAGCCTGCCAGGCTCCTCCATCCATGGGATTTTCCAGGCAAGGATACTGGAGTGAATTGCCATTTCCTTCTCTAGGGTAGGATTTTGGAAAGCCCTATAACTTTAAAAATGTTTGGAAACTATAGGTGTCATCCAACTCTCTTGGGTAACAGATGTGATATTTAGCAAGATCCAGACTAGAATTCAGCCCAATGTCAAGGAGTATATCTGATGATACTCTAACTGAAGCTCCAATACTTTGACCACCTGATGTGAAGCGCCAACTCATTGGAAAAGACCCTGGTGCTGGGAAAGATTGAAGGCAGGAGAAGGGGACAGCAGAGGATGAGATGGTTGGATGGCATCACCAACTCAATGGACATGAGTTTAAGCAAACTTTAGGAGACAGTGAAGGACAGGGGAGCCTGGTGTGCTGCCGTCCATGGGGTCACAAAGAGTCGGTCATGACTGAGTGACTGAACAAAAACAATACCTATATTACCTTCACCACCACCCTCACCCCTACTGCAACCAACACCACCATAATGACCACCTAACATAAGACCTACTTGTCAGGCACCCACAGTGGGAGAGGTATCTATCAGTTACTTGTGTGAATTGTCTCATACTAGTTTCACAACAGGTATTAGGGTTTAGGCATCTAACATCTAAATAAGTCACTCAGTCCTGTCCAACTCTTTGCAACCCCTCAAACTGTTGCCCTCCAGGCTCCTCTGTCCATGGGATTCTCTAGGCAAAAACACTAGAATGGGTTACCATTCCTTTCTCCAGGGGAACTCCTTGACCAAGGGATCAAACCCAGGTCTCCCACATTGCAGGTAGATATTTTACCGTCTGAGCTACCAGCGAAGCCCATTTTATTCATACCCATTTTTACAGATGAGGAAACCAAGCTTCAGAAGGCTTCCCTGGAGGCTCAGGCAGTAAAGAATTTGCTTACAATGTGGAAGATCTGGGTTCAATCTGTGGACTGGGAAGATCCCTTGGAGAAAGGAATGGCAACCCACTTCAGCATTCATGCCTGGAGAAACCCATGGACAGAGGAGCCTTGTGGGGTAAAGTCCATGAGGTTGCAAAAAGTCAGACATGACTGAGCGACTAACACATACACACAAACACAAACCAAGCTTCAGAGGATCTACCAAACCTTCTCAAAGAGTGAATGCAAGATCATTGCATCCAGGACTATGTAGCCCTCTGGTGTGCACACTTGCTCTCTGTCTTACAGTCAGACTTGGTCTCCAGTGACACTTTACTGTTCTCCTGCTTGGGATCCCTGGGATGTTGCAGCTGAGCCACCATCCCTCCTGTCTGGATCCCTACCTTTGGTCAACTCATCTCTTCAGCTCTTGGTTTGGAAAAACCAGTGGAAGTCAAGAGCGACCTCTGATCTAAAAATATAAAATATCCACTTTTGGCAGCCATGACAGGATTGCCACACAGCGCCCTCAGGCTCCAGGGGACAGAGACATGGGTGACCCCAAGTGGAAGCAACTGGCCCTTGGGCTCACCTTGGCACACAGGGCTGGCAGAGATCCCTTCCAGAGGCCACAGGGCCATTGTGCAGAACAAGGCACTCAGGTAGGAATATGGAGATCCTTCACTTTCAGGGGAAAATCGGAGAAACCCATTAGCATGCCACCCATGCTATCTGAATGTACAAAGCAGGAACACCAGAGAGATTAAAGATGCCAGCATGCCATGACGAGGACCAAGGCTGCCTCTATTTGTTTCCCTCTTATCTGCAGTTGGGGGAAAGGAGGAGAAATGTCCCTAGAAATGCTCAGGGATGTGCATTATTTCAAAGACTTGGAGACAAAAGGATATCAGAGACTGAGTGAGTTGAATGTGCAGGGATCTGACAGCCCTTGTCGGATGCCTAATGAGGTTTGCACTTTATCTATGGTTCAATAGCCCAGTTTGCCAGAAAACATCAGCCCACTTGGGCAGACGGAAGTTTGCATTCAGTTCTGCTACCCACTCACCCTGTGGCCTCGAGTCAGTCCCTCCCCACCCTCTCTGGACTCCTTTGTCCTCATGTGCAATAAGCCTTTTGCAAAGGGCCATTGAGGACTAAGCCACAGTGTGCCTGCCGATGACCCTATAAACTGATCGTGTCATTGGTAACAACTGAAGGAAAGTCTTGGCTGGGCCAGGTGATATGGGGGAGGGTCTGCCTCCAGGAAGCCTGCAGTGGGCAAGATTCCAAACAAGAGGGGAGATGTCTTTAGGGCAGCTCATTTCTCTGTCTCCTGGGCATCTGGTCAAGAGTCTAGCCCAGAGTCATCACTGAGCCAGTCTCGGTTGAATAGCAGGTCACACCCAACCTCACACCTGACAGAGACCATGCCAGGTGACCAAGCAAACATCACCCATCACTGCTCAGATCCTGTCACCTCTGATCAAGGAGACGTGCACCCAATAGGGAACTCAGGCGGCTGTTTTCATTTCCATAATCAAATGTTTATGCACCATCTCCTCCTGCCCTTTCTGCTCCCTGTTCCCCTCTTATTTCTATTTGAGCAAAATGTGTTCAAACATCCCCTTTCACCCCATTGGGGACAAAACGTGCCTGTCATGTTGGTGTAACATTTTGGAGAATGAATGCAACATTTGTGTCTATTTGCTAATCGGAATATCGATTTGTTCTTGAAATGAAATGTCATGTCCATGAAATTCACAGATGTAGCGGAGGAAAAAAACTCCAGCCTTGACTCATGCATCTTCAGGAAGCTCTTACAATGGCTTAGCCAGGCTGCCTCCCCTCCGGTGTGGGGGCCAAGCTCAAATATTGGACTCAGGAAAAGATAGATCACCCAGGTATCCTGTCCCTGCTCTCATCCTCTGCTGGTTGTCCAGGGCCATTTGGATTCTCTAAAAGAACATACAACAGGAGTGTTTGTCATGCCTTATTTGGTGAGTCAAGTAGCAATGTCTGTGTGCCGTTGTGACTGGATAAATGGTGTAGGCTACAAAACAGGATGAAACAAGACAGATGAAAGGCAACAGCCCCAGGTCATCTCAGAGATAAAAGCCCTGTTCCTTTCACAGACAGGAGAATCTGTGACCATGAACTGACAGGTATCAGGTGGTCCATATTAAGATGCCACAGACTGCTTCAGAATGTGGGCTTCCCAGGTGGCGCTAGTGGTAAAGAACCCACCTGCCAGTGCAGGTAGATATAAGAGATGCGGGTTAGATCCCTGAGTCAGGAAGATCTCCTGGATGAGGGCATGGTAACCCACTCCAGTATTCTTGTCTGGAGAATCCCATGGACAGAGAAATCTGGCAGGCTGCAGTCCATAAAGTCGCACAGAGTCGGACACGACTGGAGCAACTTAGCACACAAGCATGCACACACACTTCAGAATGAAGCTGAGCTTTGCTTTCTGGGCACAGGTGAGAATGTGGATCAAAAGCAAATATAGAGTGGGTGTCTCTTCAACTAGGCTGCTTCTTAAGCAGTGACCAGAGTCATACATTATGTTCCTGGCAAGCAGGACTCGCAAAGATGTGGCAGTAAGGTTTCCCAAGACCAGCCTGGTTCACCTAGGAATGTGCCTACACAATAACTAACCCTAACTCTTACCCTAGACAGAACGCAGTCCTTCTCATGTGCAATGACCTGAGGATGCCCCACCCCTGCTGCTATCTCTCAAAGCAGCTGTGATCTGATGCAACATTTTGTGTGCTAACTTTGCCAGCCTGTGGATGCCCATATGGCAAAGACTGCTAGGAAAAGACCCACTCAGCTTTTCATTCATCCACAGGCATTTCCTGAGCACCTATTGCATTGGAGTTGTTCAGTCGGTAAGTCATGTCTGACTCTTTGTTACTCCATGGACTGTAGCACACCAGGCTTCCCTGTCCTTCACTATCTCCCAGAGTTTGCTCAAACTCATGTCCATTGAGTCAATGATGTTATCTAACCATCTCGTCCTCTGCTACCCCCTTTTCCTTTTGCCTTCAATATTTTCTAGCATCAGGATATTTTCCAATGAGTCGGCTATTTGTATCAAGTGGCCAAATAATTGGAGCTTCAGCTTAAGCATCGGTCCTTCCAATGAATATTCGGGTTGATTTCCTTTACAATTAACTGATTTGATCTCCTTGCTGTCCAAGGGACTCTCCAGAGTCTTCTCCAGTGTCACAATTCAAAAGCATCAATTCTTTGGTGCTCAGCCTTCCTGATGGTCCAACTCTCATATCTGTACATGACTACTGGAAAAACCATAGCTTTGACTATACAGAACTTTGTAAGCAAAGTGATCTCTGACTTTTAATATGCTGTCTAGGTTTGTCATGGCTTTTTTCCCCAAGAAGCAAGCAATGTAAGAGTGAACTGAATTGAATAGTCCCTACCCTTCTGGGGTGGGGGTTGTGATGGAAGCCTCATCAAGCAACTAAAAAGACAAGGTTATAAAATAACTGCCAGCTACTTGTAAGAATAAGTGTTATTAAGGAAATGAACACAGGGTTGAGATGAGAAAGAAGCCTTGAACCCGAATCCCATTCCAAATAGGAATTAATGGAAGATTTGTGGCCATAAACTGAGCCCTGGGATATTGGAAAATGAAAGAAAAACTTCAGAAGAAACAAAAAAAGATGAAAGCCAGGATCTGTCAGACCTGAGCTAAGTCACAGAAGCCGACACCCACCTCCTATCCCATTGGTTCCTTCTGTTACTAAGTCCAAGTTAACTCTGCTGACAGAGAAGATGGCAGACTGATGTCCCAAAATAACCATCTTATCAGGGTCTGGATGCCAGGTTCTTTTATAGAACAGGGATTGGGTGGAGGTGAGGAAGTAGAGTAAAAAAGTCCAAAGTCTTACAAATATCTCTTGAAATGGCCAGCCTTGGGGAGGGTGTTAATTTCTTCTTTCCTGTAGTAATCCACAGGTGGAGAGGATCCTGAACAAAGGCATTTTGGCTTAATATTCAGGCAGAGGGGCAGGGTTCTCTGAGGCAGGCATTTATGTATCATTATAATAACCAAAGCAATGAAAAGCAAAGGTTAAAATCAAAGATGTTGTTTTGTTGTTGCTTAGTCACTAAGTCATGTCTGACTCTTTGCAACCCCATGGACTGTAGCCCATCAGGCTCTCCTGTCCATGAGATTTCCCAGGCAAGAATACTGGAGTGGGTTGCCATTTCCTTCTCCAAGTGATCTTCCCAACCCAGGGATTGAACCCATGTCTCCCACATTGCAAGTGCATTCTTTACCACCAAGTCACCAGGGAAGTCCCCCACAAAAAAGACAAAGAAACATGGAGTCAAAATTGACTTTTCCCTGTAACACTTCAGCCAAGGCCTCTCCTGGAGTGCTCCCACATCCCAACCTAGAGAGGTTCACTGTGGCTTGGCAACCACCATAGATAAGTTCCCAGCTCTTCAGAGTCCTGTTCCTTTCTGCTAAGATCAGAGACCATGACAAGTGCTAGCCACCCCCTACACTCTATGGAAACACCCTACACAGGGTATTGTGTGTGTTCTAAACTGGCGGAGGTGCAAGTGATGGGGATGTCCTGAGTTACAGCTCTTCCTACAGCCCACTCTGGGAATTGTGAAGATTTACTCCTACTAAGCAACTTCAGGTTTTAAAGATGCCCCCTGAGGGCTTACATAAAATACCAAAAGCAATAATAATACAATCCTAATAATAATAGTTATTTGTTCTTCAATCCTCTGTTTTTCTACTCTTACCCCAGACAACCTCTTGAAAAGCTTTCCATCAATTCCTGCTTGCTGCTTGTTCTGCTGTTTAAGAAAATGCAGGAAGGAACAAAAGCAGCCCTGGTGGGAAATAGGCTTTGTGACTCTACAGAGAACCCTAAAGGTTTTTGGAGAGAAGGGGAAAGGAATTTCAAAATCAGCCTCCTCCCTCCCTTTTCAGTGGTTGGCATGAGACTTTTCTTGGTCACAAAGACCAGGTGCTAATCCCAACAAGCTCCAGAAAGAACAAGAGCTCCGGTGACCCATGACTACAAAGTCAGCAGCAGGGAGGTTCCTGCTTCAGCTGCGGATGGATCCAGGGCTGATACGGTTTCCGGTCTGTTTTCCTTTCTCAATTCTGCTTGCTTTGTTCTCCAGAAGATCCATCCACAGGACATCGTGTAGGTCACCAGCAGGTTCTCGTTTGCTGCCCCAAATTCCAATACCAAACACCCTTGGGATTTCCTAGCCCAGCACATTGTCTCAGAGATGAATTTTACATTACACGTTGTAATACCTACAGAAGGCCAGTCTCTGTATGGAGAGCATTCTTTAGAGGAATAGAGTATACACCTTACAGGATCCCAGATTTTTCCTCCCATTAGGGCTTACAGAGCTGCCTGGGAGAGTCCATTAGGTTTTTCTACTAAAATTTTGGAGGAAGCTTGATTTGTCAACAGTACATTTCCAGGCAGATTGTCATTTGGGATGCACCGCTTCCTGAGATCCATTAGAAAGTCTCTGCCTCCAGCATCACAATGGGATGAGGCACGGTCATGTATGAACTTCATTTAAACATTTCATGTTTCAACAGAATGGGATAGAATGGAGCCGTTTCTGGCTGCTACTCTCTGCTTTGGTTTGAATTGGAAAGTCAGCCTGGGCTATTCTCTTAATGTGGTCCTCCGCCCTAACTGAGGCCTCAGTCTTCCTCTCAGCACAGAGAAGGATGGAGAAGGAGATACAGGTGATTGCAAGATGCGCTATGACACCTCTGTCAGCAGGTTCCCGTGCAGAGCTCCAGAGCTGCCATTTATCATATTAGAGCCTCAAGGCTGATGAAGCCCTTCTTCTAGGGACTCCTGTGTGATGGGAGATTGGGCCCAGCTTCCCTTTCCCTCCAGCTTCAGTCAGGCTGTCAATCATCAACTTTGACAGCTGGGCCGCACACCAGAAAACACGCTTCCTTGACTAAGGCTCAGAGCAAGGTAGGCACTGGTATTCTATGTTAAGATCTGAGGTTGCCTTTTCAAGAGATGGTGTGATTATCTTTGAGAGACTGAACAAGTTAATAGGCAATGACAAGATTATAAAGAAAAAAAGAAAACTCTGACCCACACCTTGCAGCAAGCAGCCCAGAAAACCAATACAGGTTAGGGAGGAAGAAAACTTTTCTCTGCCCTTCTAGGTTCTTCTGGCTGATCTAGAAATTAACTTGACATGAGGCAGATCAATAGGAGAAAATCAAATTTCATTCCATACCTACAGGGGGTTTCCCAGATGGTGATAATGGTAAAGAACCCACCTGCCAATTTAGGAGACATAAGAGACATGGGTTTGATCCTTGGGTTGGGAAGATCCCCTGGAGGAGGGCTTGACAGCCCACTGAAGTATTCTATCCTGGAGAATCGCATGGATAGAGGAGCCTGGTGGGCTATAGTCCATGGGGTAGCAAAGAATCAGACACTACTGAAGCAACTAAGCATAACACAGCATAGTATAAAATGTGGAGGATACAAAGGAAACCAATAATATTAAAATATAGTTATCAAGATTGAAGGCACGAAGAGATGGGAGTGACAGAGGACGAGAAGTTTGGACGGCATCACCGACTCAATGGACATGAGTTTGAGCAAGCTCTGGGAGATGGAGAAGGACAGGGAAGCCTGGCGTGCCATAGTCCATGGGGTCACAAAAAGTCAGACATGACTGAATCAGCTTAGCACACTTGCACATAAAGGAATTCACATACACGAGAGGGTCAGAGACCCCACAAACCTGAGATATTCAGAGTCAAAAAGGTAAGATGAGGTAAATGCTTCTTCTTGAGAGAAGGAATTGGGTGAGCCTGGAGGGTCATTCACAGGACAATAGGAGGAGAGTGGGTGTTTAGTAATTAGATGTTTGCCCTGCCACTTAGTTAAAATTTATATCTGGTAATAAGTGTTTTTCTGGAGGAAAATAAAATTTCCAATTTAAATTCCTTTCAGTGGTTAGGGGAAAGGCAGTTGTTTTTCTTGAGCTGCAGCATCTCCACTGCCTTTAGCTCAAAATAATCCAAATGCCAAAGAAACACATGTGGAGGAGGACTGTTCTAAACCTCTCTACCCTTATCTGCAGTAGGCAGCTGGCCAGGGAAACAGGCCGCTGCGAGTCAGACTTGTAGGAAGTCAGATTATTATCTCTGGTAACTGATTCCAAAAGCGAAACGATAACCCTTGTCAGCTGAAAAAAAATATGCACAATGTGAGAGATGTGAGTTAAGTTTTATTTCGGGGCAAAATAAGAACTATAGCCTGGGAGACAGTTCCAGATAGCTCTGAGAAACTGCTCCAAAAAAGCAGTGGCGGTGGGGAGAAGTCAGTCCTAAGTGGTGCGAGTGGTAAAGAACCACCTTCCAATGCAGAAGACATAAGAGATGCAGGTTCAATCCCTGGGTTGGGAAGATCCCCTGGAAGAGGGCATAGCAACCCACTCCAGTATTTTTGCCTGGAGAATCCCTTGGACAGAGGAACCTGGCAGGCTGTGGTCCATAGGGTTGCAGCGAGTCAGACACGACTGTGGTAGCATGCACACCTGCAAGGTCAGTGTTATACGTGATTTAGTGAAGGGGAGGTGGGTGCAGTCAAGTACACATTTTGGCAGAGGCTTGTTGCTAGTCATGAGGAACAGATCTCACTGTTAATGATTTTAATGCTTTTCTAGATATAAAAAGATGCAAGAATTGGGCTCATAAAATCTCCTGAAAATATCTAACAGTTTGTCCCACCAGTTTTTCCCAGAGTACAGAGCATGCTATTCCTGATCTCCACCCTGAACTTCTTTTGAGGGGTGTTGAAGGCCAGCAGCTGTAGTGGCCAGTGATTTTATCCTTAGAGAGGCAGATGGCAAGTTTTTGTTGACATCCCTGCAGTAATCAGCCCCAAATGCCAGGACCTGATTAAGAACTGCCAGCTTCTCTAGGTTTTGTCCCTATTTCCAATGTAGGACCAATCACAGAAACCCAAATGTGCCCCCCGCCCCCCGCCCAACTAATCACATGTAGCACTTTGATCTATTCACCACCCTCCAGCTTCTTGACCACCAGCCCCATCAGGGCACACCTGAAACTCCCCCTTTTCTTCTCTGATGCTCCCTGTCTCCTCTGCCTGCCTTTGTGTTTCCACCAAAATACAGGTGTGTGGCTGACCCTCTGGGACAGACGCTGTGAATGAGTGGTCTTTGCCTGCTCCCACTCTCTTTGTTCTTCTCCACACCTTTAAACAGGGCTTCACTGCTTTTCACAAATGGGGTAAAATGTGAATGGAACTCACTTAGGCACAACCACTCCAACATCCCTTCTGTCCTGTCTCCCACGCTTTTTGGCAGCATGTTACTGATTTTTTTTTTTCATGAGTTTCTTTTTTTATTGAAGTATAGTTTATTTACAATATTGTGTTAGTTTCTGGTATGCAGCACATTGACTTAGTTACATATGACTGATATATAGGGAACTGATATATATAACTGATTCAGTTTTATATGTATATATATTCTTATATATATACATGCACACACATATATATTTTTTTAGATTTTTTTCACTTTTAGGTTATTGCAAAATATTGAGCATAGTTCCCTGTGCTACACAGTAGGTCCTTGCTGCTTATCTATTATGTATATAGTAGTGTGTACATGTTAATCCCAACCTCCTAATTTATCCCTCCCCCCTTTCCCCTTCTGTAGCCATGAATTTGTCCTTGAGATGAGCTCTGCAGATCACCAGCCACGAAGCCAGTCACTCTCCCACCTTTAAAGGGTGTAACACAAAGAACTGGGTATGAAATTAGTAAACCTCATAGCCCGGGTGAGCAAGGTAGCCAAGGCTTCTCGGCTGGCTTCCTCAAGAGGCAGTGAGTGTCATCAACCCATTTTTTTTTTCCCAGTGGGTTTTGTCATACATTGATATGAATCATCAACCCATTTTGAAAACTGTTCCTGTCCTTGCTTTTTTTCCATTGTCTTTCTAGGTAAGAGACCTGTGTCCCAGGCTGCCTGGAGCATCTGTCTTCTGAGGAAGCTGCCAGGATTAGTTTCAAAGGATTGCATCAAAGAATGAGGTGTTACTCGGCTTTGGACATGCAAAGAGAACTGCAGGGCCAGAGAAAAGCAATTAGCACACGAAAAAGGAGCAAATTCCTTTATAGAGTCTGAGCCTGGGACTCCCAGAGGTTTACCTGCCCTGGCCAAAGATGCTCTATAATTATTCCCACCTCAGGGAAGCAAGGAAGGCAGAAGGCGATGTCCAGAAAGTAAGTGAAAGGCGAGCAGGCAATCAATATGCTGGTGGTCCAGGAAAGGCCAAAAGGAGGGGGTGGATAGGATTCAGGTTGTTGGAAATTGGGTCCCATTCCTCTCCTCGTCCAGTCCAGAGAAAGTCAAGCAAATTGTAGGAGCAGGACTAATACCAGGCGTGGTGGGGCTCTGTCTCTTTTCCCCAGGTGAGACCCTGGAAAGGGCCAAGTCTCAGCCTCCCCTCCAGCACCCCTGGGTATGCTGAAACCACTGGATGGCCAGGGTGGTCTGGCGATGTCACCCTTGTTCTCAAGTGGTAGAGACAAATGGAGGAGGTGGGAATTTGTTCATCCCCCACAGCGAGCTGGAGGGCTGGGCACAGGACGTGAGAGGCGGAGAGGAGGGCTGCAGAGTGAGCCAGGGTCCAGCCCAGAGGCCACCAGACCACAGCCTCCCATAGACGGGTCTGCACTGGCACCTGGAGCCCAGATGAGGCCAAATAGCCAGAAGGGGCCAGCAGGAGAGACCCTGAGGTTCCCAGGCAGGCTCAAGCCCTGGCGTCAGCAGAGTGCCCATCAGCCAGGCAGATGGGGGCAGAAACGGATGCCCTGCCCATGGGGAGCATGGCCCCATCTACCACGGGTCTTTGGAAGCCTCACTCTCCCCTGGACCACATGCCATGAGGGAAAGCAGGCAAGATGGGGGTGTGACAGATTCCCAGTCACTCTAAAGGCTCTATGCTCATGCAGACAGTCCCCACCTCCCTCACGCCCATGCATGCTGGGAGCCAGGGAAACGTCCCCCACCCAGGCTCTGCAAAGGAGCCGCCTGGTCCCTGTACTTCTGAGCCATGAGCTCCATCTCACCATGAGTGCCCTCGGGCCATCCACCCAAGTAGAGGCTGGGCGTCGGGAGTCGGGAAACACAGGTCATGCTTGTTCATTCAGCAAGATTTATGAGAGGCTGTGTTGCTCCAGCCCCGGGAACATGGCAATGACCTCGCTTGCAGAGGGGCTATGTTCTAGAGCAAGGGAGGGGAACAGCAGCTTATGCACAATTCCATAAATACAGCTGACTGTAGAGGATCAGACCCTTCCAAGCTACATGAAAGTGACTTCCCCAGGGGCCAGTGGCTAAGATTGCACTCTCAGCGCCAGGGGCCCAGGTTTGATCCTTGGTCAGGGAACTAAGATCCTGCACGCCACAACTAGGGATCCTGTGTGCCTCAACAAAGACAGAAGATCCTGCATGCCACAAGTAAGACCTGTTGCAGTCAAATCAATCAATCAATCAATAAATAAAAATATTTTTTAAAGAGCTAAATGAGAAGAGTAGAAAAGCAATCATTGGAGCCTGATATTTATGAAGTTTTCACTACATGATCAGAAATGTCAGCCAATGGAACATCCAGAGATGCCTGAATGCGAACCACTTCCCTTAAAACCCTAGTAGTCTCAGGGGGGACTATGCTGTACATGTGCACCCACACATACATTCAGGCACACTCATATACACACAATGCACACACACACACAACATTCACACATGCAATACAATGAACAATGTATGTACACATTTGTATACACATGTATATGCAATGGGCTTCCCTGGTCACTACAGGCTTCCGCGGTGGCTCAGCGGTAAAGAATCCACCTGCAATGCATAAGACCTAGGTTTGATCCCTGGGTCAGGAAGATCCCTTGGAGGAGAGCATTACAACCCACTACAGTATTCTTGCCTGAAGAATCTCCATGGACAGAGGAGTCTGGCGAACTACAACCCATAGGGTTGCAAAGAGTTGGACATGACTGAAGTGACATAGCACACACACACGCCTGTATACACAGCTACATATACACTTGTATGCATGTGTACACACATTATGCACATGGACTTGCATGCATATATAGACACATCCAAGTCTATGTACATTTATACATGTAAGTATATGCACACTCAGATGCATACAGACCCACTTGCACACACACAAAAACGCAGACAGGCACACAAACTCACGACACACACACACACGCATATTCACATGCATGCACATGCAGAGCTGCACACACATACATACGTGCACTCATATACACGAGTACACACATACATATATGCACACACCTGTGTCATTTTAATTGCAAATAAAAGTGGGAAAATGTATTTCTAGCTCATGTATTGTGGTGCTAGAATCCCCCTGACAATGCAGGAGATGTGGGTTCAATCCCTGGGTCGGGAAGATCACCTGGAGGAGGACATGGCAACCCACTCTAGCATGCTTGCCTGGAGAATCCCATGGGCAGAGGAGACTGGTAGGCTACCCATGGGATCACAAACAGTCAGATATGACTGAAGAATCCCCCTGAAAATGCAGGAGATGTGGGTTCAATCCCTGGGTCGGGAAGATCCCCTGGAGGAGGACATGGCAACCCACTCTAGCATGCTTGCCTGGAGAATCCCATGGGCAGAGGAGACTGGTAGGCTACCCATGGGATCACAAACAGTCAGATATGACTGAAGAATCCCCCTGAAAATGCAGGAGATGTGGGTTCAATCCCTGGGTCGGGAAGATCCCCTGGAGGAGGACATGGCAACCCACTCTAGCATGCTTGCCTGGAGAATCCCATGGGCAGAGGAGCCTGGTAGGCTACCCATGGGGCCACAAACAGTCAGATATGACTGAAGCGACTTAGCATGCACAGCCGATGAATTGTAGCCCATATGCTCCAATATCCCCTGCACCTCCACCCCCTTGGTTTTACCTCCCACCATCACCAAGCTTCCATCTGGAAGAACGTCTTCTGGCTTTTCTCTGACGAGTTTTACTGGCATCTGAGCATCAACTCCAAGCTGACATGGGCTGACAGCTGCAGACAATGGGAGCTGGGCAGCCGGCATGCCTGGATGCCTTGTGGATCCCAAGTCAACCACCGATCAGAACTCATCAGAGAGAGAGAGAGAGACAGGTGTGCTACATGGGACAGACTGGCCCCGGCCCCAATTCCAAGTGCACTTTATAAATCCCTGCTTCATAAACTGCCCTCTGACTGGCAACATTGTACTGAGTAACTCTGTGGAGATAACCTGCCAAAATATTATCCTTGGCTCTGTCCCCTAGGGAGATGGATGCACCGTGTGCCGGCCTGACTGCTGACACAGCATTTGCTCCAGAGGGGAAGTTGCTTTTTATTTATTAATCTAAAAAATTACATCTTGCATCAAGAGGTATCGAAGCAAGCCTGGCCGATTATAAGTGGGTGTCATTCATTTGTCCGTCCATCCGCCCCTGAATTTATTCAGTGTTGGTGGTGAGATCATAAAAAGATGTCGACACACTTACAAAAGCACAGAAAGAAGGGTAGAGGTGTGCATGTGACGTGTATTCAGGAGGTCCTTTGATAACCACCAAGCTAATGTACAGATTGCATCAGGTATGTGATGCTAAAAAGTGGGATGTGACCATTGGAAACCCAGGTGGCATGGGGAGCGGTCCCTGAAGGCATATGCCTTCCCACGGGTCATGGTTCACCATGCTGGAAGAACCATCCAATAAGAACTTCACAGAAGCTTTGTCAAAACTTCGGGGACACCAGGAAGGCAAGGTCCTACACAGCACGTGAACCCCAAGGTTCTTTAAAAAGTCCGTTGAATGAGTGAATGGGGATGCATGAGAAAGTCCCACCACCACTGAATAGGAGTGAATAAGGAGAAATCTCCCTGGAGCAGAAAATGGCAACCCACTCCAGTATTCTTGACTGGAGGATTTCATGGACAGAGGAACCTGGCAGACTACAGTCCATGGAGTCACCGAAGAGTCAGACATGAATGAGCGCACACACCCACTCACCTTGCCTTCCCTCTCAAGGGCCTGCCCACCTCCACCACCTGGGACCCCTCTCCAGGCCCCTCACATCCAACCAGCTATCCGTATCTGCAGGTTGCTCATCCTCAGATTCAACACACTTCTGATCCATCTGCACTTTGTTGACCCTGTGGGTGCAAATCCCTGACTGTAAGAGACTTGAGCATCCTCGGAGCTTGGTGTCCATGTGGGGGAGGGGCGGCCCTAGCACCAGTTCCCCAGGGTACTGAGGGGTGAGTGTCCTTTTTGCATCTGCTACCACTTGCTTCCTCTCCAGGACCTCCACTTCCTCCTTTCCTTTCTTGGCAGGTACCAAAAAAAGCTTTAGGCTTGAGTTTCAAACTCAGGGCCCTCTCTTCCATGTCCTAGTGAAAGGAGCTGAACCAAAATTCACATTTTCTCAGCATTCTGGACAATGCAGTTTGGGTCATATTTCAGAGACACTGTGGATTACTCACCAATGAATTCAGTTCATCCAAAGGATGGACAAAGGTAGTCTTTATTTCTTATTTTGGGGACTCACCCTGTGTTATTCGACTTACACACTCTTCTCATTTACCAGTCTTAGCTCTGAAAACACTCTAACTTTTGATAAGCGCAGAGGAAAAAGGTCACCTCCCTTAATTTATTCAAAAACCCTCATCTAGTCGATATCCATTCATTCAACAAATATTTATTGAGTGAATGGTTCTTCCCTAAGAGGAGTTGCAAAGTGGCCTTAAGTAATGGAGCCCACAAGACTCCTCTGTCCTTGGAATTTCCCAAGCAAGAATACTGAAGTGGGTTGCCATTTTCTTCTCCAGGGTATCTTCACAGCCCAGGGGTTGAACCCTCATCTCTTGTATTGGCAGAGAGATTCTAAACCACTGGTGCTACCTCGGAAGCCCAAGTAACAGTGCAGCATCTAATAACAAATGTCTCATCAACAGGTCATATTGTTTAAAAGAAAACGTCTATTTACTTTCACAGCTGCTGAAAAACCTTGATGAACTCCAACACTCATTCCAAGTAAAACTCTTGGTAAACTAAAAATGGAAGAATCTTTATGCCCGTAAATGATCACAAATACATACCTCAAGCCAACCAGCCTTGTATTTAACATTCAGTTTTTGAAATTAATGTGATCAATTAAATATGCAGAATTATCCAATCTTATGGAAGTGGATCTTACAAACACACACACATTAAAAATGGGTGGCGAAAACAGCATTCACTTGATTTCTGGGTTTAGTGATAATAAATGATTTTGGTCTTGTTGTTCCCTCGCTCAGTCGTGTCTGACTGTTTGCAACCCCACGGACTGTAGCATGCCAGGCTTCTCTGTCCTTCACCATCTCCCAGAGCTTGCTCAAACTCATGTCCATTGAGCCAGTGATGCCATTCAATCATCTCGTCCTCTGTCATCCCCTTCTCCTCCTGCCTTCAGTCTTTCCCAGAATCAGGATCTTTTCCAATGAGTCAGCTCTTTGCATCAGGTGGCCAATGAATTGGAGCTTCAGCTTCAGAATCAGTCCCTTCAATGAATATTCAAGACTGATTTCCTTTAGGATTTACTGATTTGATCTCTTTGCAGTCCAAGGGACTCTCAAGAGTCTTTTCCAACACCACAGTTCAAAAGTATCAATTCTTTGGTGTTCAATCTTCTTTTTTTCATGCTTGTGTCTATTTTCTATATTATCTTCATTTTTTTTTAAACATCTCTAGATTATTAGAGGGGCACTTAGAACAGGATGGGTTAACATTTTCACCATATGAGTCTGGAGCTAAGAACAGCCCAGCACCAAGACCAGCCTGGCCAGGAGGAAGCCAGATGGCCCACTGCTGCTCCTGGACAGAATGGGGGCCAGGATCACACAGGCTGCTAAAAATTTGGGTCCTTTTGCACTTCTGAGTGGCCTTGGGACACAACATTGTAAAGCAACAATACTCCAATAAAAATTCACTTTTAAAAAGCAAAACATTAAAGTTAATGGCCAAATGAACCTTTCCTGTGAAACAAGTATCCTCCTCTGTCTCTGGAATCACAGGGGTGTGAGGAGGTTCTATGTGTGAGGAGTGACATGCACGAGCCCCAGAGGCAACAGAGTTAATGTAGCTGGATTTTCATCTCCATGAAGTCTGCAGACACTCACTCAGACTGTTTTCACCATACATCTCAGCCACCCATCTTGTTACAATTACATGTCATCTGGGTACCAATGTGAGCAAACCTGCCATACAACCATGCAGTTCCCTAGGACACTGTATCAGCAAGTCAGATAAGCAGAGAAGTGCCAGGATGAGGTCCATACCTGGTTGTAAAACTGGAGGGCCCCTGCTGAAAACCTGTAGCCCACACACATCCGTGACACCAAGGGGTAAGGAGGGACTGGAGTTCAGGGGTTGGTGATCAGGAGCTACATGATGAAGCTTAAAGTGGGCAGCACTTCCTCTGAGCCAGCACCCCAAGCTGTGGTCACAACTAGCACCATGTCACACTTGCAGATTTGCCAGAATTCTTTGCTTTTGGTCAGCTTGCCCTCCCCCAGAAGCTCAGAAACAGAAAATGTCTAAAATTACACCATTTTCTCTCTTCCTGCATAAGAAGAAAATATTTCTCTTGAAGGCTAAGTGGGAAACTGAAAATTGAACAAATCCTTCAAGGAGTAGAGAGAGGAGGGAGAAACACCTGGACTTTATCTTCCTTCAACCCCATGACCTCCCACCAGGGCCTCCATTGAGCCATCAGCAACCAGATGACAAGGACATCTGGGAAGCAGTGTGCACAAGGCAGGTCCCTGGATACAGAGCAGGTGCAGGAAGGACAGAGGGGACCAGAGGACATGTGACCTACACACAAAGCCCAGAAAGAGAACCACTGGATTATAAACAGCATTGTGCCAGCTGCCAGGTAATGGACATCCAGAGGAGGACAGAGAATGTTCTGCAACATTCTCCTGAAGAAGGAAAGGCTGGAAGGTCAAGTCCTGATGCCAATCAACAAGAAGAAAGAACAGGGAGGGGTATCCCCTGGCATATGTGTGCATACTGCCTGTTCAATCATGTTGGACTCTTTGCATACCCATGGA
Source organism: Muntiacus reevesi (assembly GCF_963930625.1). NCBI lineage: Eukaryota > Metazoa > Chordata > Mammalia > Artiodactyla > Cervidae > Muntiacus > Muntiacus reevesi. Next base: position 93,980,101 of record NC_089253.1, on the reverse strand, counting down.
CTGTAGCCCGCCAGGCCTCTCTGTCCATGGAATTCTCCAGGCAGTAATACTGAAGCGAGTTGCCAAGCCCTTCACCAGGGGATCTTCCCAACCCAGGGATCGAACCTGCGTCTCTTGCATCTCCTGCATTGGCAGGTAGATTCTTTACCACTGTACCAGCCCCTGTCAAGTGCCCCCTAAACCGGTCTATGCACTGCATCCTAGTCCCGGTCTGGCACCTACGGGCTCTTGGCCACTTTAGTTTTGGAATCACAGGTGCAAATTCTCCCCTTAGAGTCTGCACTGTGCACACGATTTTGACATGGGTAAAACAAGGAAAGTAGCAGTGTTGTCAGAGTGACTGCATACCTCCCTACAGCTCTGGGGGTTTCATTCTTGAGACTCTCCCCATGTCCTGAGGGGAGAGTCTCTGAGAAGACAGCCCAGCCCCCCACCAGAGCCTTGCAGCCCACTTTGCCCCGGGACAGCCCTGGGAACCTGGCAGAGAGATGACCTCCCCCAAATACCTCTACACGAGCCACCCTCAAATCATGACCTGGGATGGACCCAGAGTGCTTACTAACTAGAAGCACAAGCTCAAGGCAGACAGACTGACCTGAAAGAGCCCGGAAGCCTGGACACCCATGTCTCACCTTCCCGCCCACCACCCCCCCAACCAGAGCTCAAAGATCCACCAGATGTGCTGGAAAAGGGCAACGGCTGTTTCCCCAATATTCTGGAAAATTTATGAAATGCAACTATTTTAGGAACCCAAAAGAAATACTGAGAAATGAGAGAACAGAATGGCCCCCTAGCATCCTCTTGGACACTTCCGGATGACCCAATGGCCATCTTCATTATTATCCACCTGAAGGGACATCTCCCTCCGGCATCACCCATGGCCCTGCTCACTTTACTCAGCTCATCTGACGCAGGATTTTTTCTCCCTGGAGTCCAACCCTGCTCAGATCCAAGAGGGAGATACATTGTGAAGACAGACAACTCAGACATTACTGTCTGCATGGAAAACAACTCCCAGTGGGGTTAAAATCCAATTACCGCCTGAATGTAACTCTGCTTCTCCATTTTGGATTAATTACCAAGCACTCCCATTTTGCGCCTCTTCTTTCTTCCCCTCACATTTTTCTCAGAAGATGAAAATTGCTATACAAATCATCTTAGTTGAGAAAATGCAGTGAGAGAGCCTAGTCATTTTGGGGAGAGGGAGGTCAGACTCACAGCCCATTGGAGTGGGAGGAAGACAGTGTGATTCCACAGAGGACAAGGCAAGGATGGGAGGACAGGACAGCCCTGGAGGTGAACAGGCACAGATTCGGGTTTTCAAGTCTGTGTGTCAATGGACTTGGGAATTTGAGGACAAGCACAGAGAAGGGAGCAGCAGAGGATGAGCTAGTTGGATGGTATCACCAACTCAATGGACATGAATTTCAGCAAACTCTGGGAAATAGTAGAGGACAGAGGAGCTTGGCATGCTGCGGTTCATGGGGTCGCTAAGAGTTGCATACAACTTAGCAGTTGAACAATATCAGCAACTGTTGTTCCAGAAAGCAGTGAAGTGTTGGTGTGAGGAAGTGAATTGTGGGCTCTGCCCGCCAAGTTTTCACTCAGTTTGGGTGCAGCGTTCAGCTGTCCTCCTGCAGACTCACCTCCTAATTGCTCTTTGCTCAAACTAAGGTTCTATTCCCTAGCCCACACTAGCTGGCATGTCCACGCATGCCACCTGGTAGAAGACCATACCCAAGTTGAAGAGTGTGCCAAGGATAGCTTGTCAAGATCAGGCATCTCTTAGAAGCTCAACAAGCCACGGGCCTCAATTACCCTCTTGCTGGGTAGAGAGGAGAATGGAGAGTGAGGTCACACAGGACAAAGAAAGGAGGGGACTTGGGGCAGGCGAGGACACCATCCTGAGACAGCAAGCCTGCACCAGTGAAAACAGACGGTCCTGTAGCGGGGACCGATGCCCTGCACATCTTCAGCATGCTGTCAGGCAGTCAGCAAATTCTCCCTTGATACCAGGTCTTTGTCACATTTCAGCATAGGAGCCACAGAGCACGTGTGTGCAGGGGGTGTAAATGGCTTATACAGTGTCTAAGGGCACAGCCTGGAGCTCCCACCCACACCCCGAGCCTGCCTGCCGGGAGCTCTTGGCCCGTTGATGGGCTCCAAGGCAACTGCCCCACGGATGTCCAGGCCACCCTTGGTTTTTACCGCTATGTTCTCACCTGCAAACTTCAGACCAGAAGAGAGAAATATCTACTGAGTGTTTGCTCTGTGTTCAGGCTTTATCCATTCTTTTTTTCAATCCTCCTGACAACACTATGGCATAAGTATTATATTCTTTTTAATTATTATTTTCTATTATATTTCTATTTTCATCTTACTTTTGAGGAAACTGAGACACAGAGGTATCAAACTAATAAATAATGAGGCAAGCTGTGAAATCCAGGTGTCTCTTATTTAAAATCTATGTCCCTGACCACATGGCCAAAATTAAGTACTATGCAAGTGACTTAAATGTATATTTTAGATATCATATATATATATATACACACACACACATTTTGTGCACATATGTATATACATTTTGTATGTAAATCACATAAAAGAAATATATAAATACATAGAAATAAAATATACACATAGAAAAAATATATAATAAACAATTTTTATATACATATATTTTTTCATTTATTGACACAGGTCTACATTATTTCTATTGACATTCAGTTTAGACTCCAGAATGATATCATGTTGTGTAGGCAACTTGAATAACTTAACTCAAATTATCTTTATAATGAAGTTATTTAAATAAGCCTAAATAGAAAACTAGGTAGAAACTGCTTGTTGTTATAGCTCTCATGCAACTATAGAAACAAAATGAATTTACAATTCAAATGCAAGCAAAACTAAAAAACCAATAAATTTCAGATTAACCTCACTGAGGTGACTGATGATGCTGTTTGCTGATACCATGCAGCCTGGATTGGGCAAGAAGGATGTATTTGCATGTTCCGGGCTTGATAAATCAACTCAGGTCTTCTGTTCTGGTGCATGATGAACCACCGATTAATTCATCATCATCATTGTCTTTAACTTTCTTTTTTAGCAATGAACTCATTTTTAACCAATGATCCATTATTTTAGTGGACCAATCCATTTAAACACAGTAACACAAAATGTATTACTAAAGAACAAACTAGTAAGTACACTCTAACTTGAAATTCTTCATGGAACATTGCCTTGCTTGGCTGCCTCAGGCAGGGCAGGGCAGAACTGATTTTAGTTTTAGTGTCTTGTCCTGAGTAATGGGGCAGCTCTTTCCAGCACACAGGGCTCTGAGGTGTCTCAACCTCCCCAACCATCCTCTCTCTTCCTTGTTCTTTGAGTGACCTCCACTGCCCATCATCACCCGGGAAAATGAAGGCAAATGCAGAGCAAACGTCCTTCAATGCAAGGCAGTCATCCCCACCATGCAGACACTGTTCAACCCTGTTCTAGGTAGTGATTCATGGAAAACATATACTTTATGAAAGAAACTCCAGAGGCCCCTGGGAGCACATCACAGACCACCTCCTTCACCGTGGAGTCTGAGAAGCACTACTCTGTGCTTCTCAGAGAAGCACATAATTAAAAACAAATTATGAATCCCCCAAAAGCTTGCTCCACAACCTCAAACCAGAGCCTCTGGACGGAGAGGTATCTCACTGGAGCATCTGTCACCACTGTTTCACTTTTCAGCCGCATGACTCCAGTTAAAAACAGAAGACATGCTTCAGCCATGCACAATCCCGGTTGGCTACGATCCTGCCATCTGCCATGGTGTCATGCCAGGACATCAGGTAGAAATCACACAGGTCTGGTGAAGGGACCCTGGGCTTCATTATCTAGTCCAAGGAAAACAGTCAACCTCTGTCACCTCTCCAATCAGATAGTGAGTGTCCTAGTCAGCTCGGGTTGTTATTATCAGAACCACAGACAGGGAGTTTTAAACAACAGAAATGCATCCATCTCCCAGTTCTGAAGGCTGGAATCCAAGATCAAGATATCAGCAAGGCTGGTTTCTCCTGAGGTCACTTTCCTTCAACTATAGATGGCTATCTTCTCCCTATGTCCTTATGTGGTCATCCCCCCCATGTGTGTCTCCATCCTAATCTCCTCTTCTTGTGAGGACACTGGTCAGATTGACTTACAGCCCACTTTAACGACCTCGTTTTACCTTAAGTTTCTTTAAAGACTCCACCTCCAGATATAGCTGCTACCAAGTTGGGCTTATATTGCTCACTATATAACAGGCCAATAAATTGAGATATGAACTGTTGAGGCAAGGAATAGCAACTTGATTCAGAAAGCCAACAGACCAAGAAGACGATGGACTAGTGTCCCAAAGAACCATCTTTTGCAAGTCAGAATTCAGACTTCTTTTATAAATATTTAAAGAAGAGGAAATGGGATTGGTTGTTGCAAGCTTCTTAATGTCAGAATCCTTTATTCTTGCAGCTGAACACTTAGGTCTGGCCAAAATGTTCCTATAAACCTCCAACAAGACAAATGTTATTTGTCCAAGACAAATGAAACTTTTTCAATTCATTTCTGTTCACTCGCTCAGTTGTGTCTGACTCCTTGCAACCCCAAAGACTGCAGCATTCCAGGCTTCTCTGTCCATCACCAACTACCAGAGCTTGCTCAAACTCATATCCATTGAGTCGATGATGCCATCCAACCATCTCATCCTCTGTCATCCCCTTCTCCTCCTGCCTTTAATCTTTCCCAGCATCAGGGTCTTTTCCAATGAGTCGGTTGTCCACATGAGGCAGCCAAAGTATTGGAGCTTCAGCTTTCAGCATCAGTCCTTCCAATGAATATTCAGGATTGATTTCCTTTACCAGCTTCCCTGGTAACTCAGTTGGTAAAGAATTCACCTGCAATGCAGGAGACCCTGGTTTGATTCCTGGGTCAGAGTGATCCGATGGAGAGGGATAGGCTACCCACTCCAGTATTCTTGGGCTTTCCTATGGCTCAGCTGATAAAGAATTCACCTGCAATGTGGAAGACCTAGGTTCAATCCCTGGGTTGGGAAGATCCCCTGGAGAAGGAACAGCTACCCACCGCAGTATTCTGGCCTGGAGAATTCCCTGGACTATATGGTCCATGGGGTAGCCAAGAGTTGGATTTCCTTTAGGATTGACTGGTTTGATCTCCTTGCTGTCCAAGGGACTCTCAAGAGTCTTCTCCAGCACCACAGTTCAAATGCATCAATTCTTTGGCACTCAGCTTTCTTCATGGTCCAACTCTCATATCCATACAAGGCTACTGGAAAAACCATAGCTTTGACTATAAGGACCTTTGTCAGCAAAGTAATGTCTCTGCTTTTTAATATGCTGTCTAGGTTGGTCATAACTTCCTTCCCAAGGAGCAAGCATCTTTTAATTTCATGGCTGCAGTCGCCATCTGCAGTGATTTTGGAGTCCAAGAAAATAAAGTCTGTCACTGTTCCCATTGTTTCCCCATCTTTTTACCAAGGAGTGATGGGACTAGATGTCATTATTTTCCTTTTCTAAATGTTGAGTTTTAAGCCATCTTTTTCACTCTCCTCTATCACCTTGATCAAGAGGCTCTTTTGTTCCTCTTCACTCTCTGCCATAAGGGTAGTGTCATCTGCATATCTGAGGTTATTGATATTTCTCCTGGCAATCCAACTTGATTCCAGCTTGTGCTTCATCCAGTTTGGCATTTTGCATGATGTATTCTGCATATAAGTTAAATAAGCAGGGTGACAATATACAGCCTTGACCACTCCTTTCCTGATTTGGAACCAGTCTGTTGTTCCATGTCCAGTTCTAACTGTTGCTTCCTGACCTGCATACAGATTTCTCAGGAGGCAGGTAAGGTGGTCTGGTATTCCCATTTCTTGAAGAATTGTCCACTGTTTGTTGTGATCCATGCAACCAAAGACTTTGGAATAGTCAATAAAATAGAAATAGATGTTTTTCTGGAATTCCCTTGCTTTTCTATGATCCAACAGATGTTGACAATTAGATCTCTGGTTCCTCTGCCTTTTCTAAATCCAGTTTGAACATCTGCAAGTTCTCAGTTCATGTACTTGAAGCCTGGCTTGGAGAATTTTGAGCATTACTTTGCTATTGCACTCTGAGATGAGTGCAATTGTGAGGTAGTTTGAACATTTTTGGCCTTGCCTTTCTTTGGGATTGGAATGAAAACTGACCTTTTCCAGTCCTGTGGCCACTGCTGAGTTTTCCAAATTTGCTGGCATATTGAGTGCAGCTTTCACAGCATCATCTTTTCAGATTTGAAATAGCTCAACTGGAATTCCATCACATCCACTAGCTTTGTTCATAGTGATGATTCCTAAGGCTCACTTGACTTCACACTCTAGATGTCTGGCTCTAGGTGAGTGATCACACCATCATTGTTATCTGAGTCATGAAGATCTTTTTTGTATAATTCTTCTGTGTATTCTTGCCACCTCTTTTTATCCCTATATAAGGGAAAACCTGTTATATACCTTTAAGGGTCAGGGCCTTGAGAATGGGCTCTCCTGCATATTTCAGACGGTAGGCAACATTTTTTATAAAAGGTGCTGAACCAGCATGACTCAGCACGGTCAACAGAACACAGGGTTAGAGCTAAAAGAATAGATTCCACGTGAAGTCAACTTTGTTCTTCTCTGTTACAACCACATTCTGAGGTCTTGAAGGTTAGGACCACAACAGCTCAATGTGTGATGGGACCCAATGACAGTGAGTGACCAACCTCATGGCATATGCCTGACACCTGCTGGACAAATGCTTCCAAGACCTACAACATGGGTTCTCTCCTTGGAGGGGACAGTTGGTTATACCAAAGTGTGAATGAAATGTCTCTGAGTTTGAGGAGGAGTTAGGATATGCCTGAGAGGGTCAGAGTCATCAGAGTGACTCAGAACATTTTTGCAGTGGCCATTAGCAGTTTCAGCATACCAAAAGGAAATCTAAACACATCTCTAATTACTGCAGGTTAATTAGTTCTCCTAGACATTTTAGGAAAGAAGAGTGCCTGGAGGATCATATAAATCAATGAATCCACTCCCTGTCTGGCACAGACTATGGAAAAAATTCTCTGGAAAAGTCACGCATGGCTGGTGTGGCCTCTGTGGCCAGCGTGACTGGGGCCCTTGATCTTCTGCTGCTCACCTAAATGTTATGGGAAGTCCAGACTTTTTGCCTGGGCTCAGATGATACAGAAGATGTCACCGTGGAGGATGTCATCTCCTCCATGGATGGATGCAGCCATGACACCAGAGGATAGGGTGCAGGGTCTACACATATTTTCCAAAGCAGATTCCCAAAGCCAAGGTCAGGATTCCCAAGAACTCAGGTACAAGTTTATTGTTGTTTCTGCTCACACTTTTTCCTCCTCTCACCCCAAAAATGGGGAGCAGGGCAGCCACCCCATTAGACCTGTCTCTATGTTCCTATTCATGAGGAAACACGATCTGATAATACCATCTCAGTCTATGGCTGGTTCCCAACACTGACTTACATGGGACCTGACTGATTTCATTGACCTGGAAGAATGTTGGGACTTTTTAGATGCCCTCCAAGTTGAAAGATACTGGCCTACAGGAAGCAACAGAAATATTCATGGTTTATTAGTCCGGTAGGACCACCATACCAAAGTTCTATACACAGGGAGCTTAAACAACAGAAATTTATTTTCTCCTAGTCCTGAAGGCTTGAAGTCTGAGATCAAGGTGTGGGCAGGGCGGGTTTCTCCTGCAGTCTCTCTCCTCTACATGTAGATGTCTGTCTTCTCTCAGATGACCATATGTAGATGACCATATCCTAACATGTCATCCCTCTGGATGTGTCTGTGTCCTAATCCCTTCTTCTTATAAAGACACCAGTCCTATTTGATTAGGACACACCTTTAAGATCTCACTTTACCCTTATTACCTCTTTAGAGACCCTATCACCAAATGCAGTTAAGTCCTGGAGGTTAAGACTTCAACATAGGAATTTGGGGAAGGGGCCCTTAATTCAGCTCAATACACATGGCTTTGAAAATCTTGTTAATCTTTATCCTCTGCTGCAGGGATTCTCAGGAGCAGCACTTTGATCTTTGGAGCCTGATGATTCTTTTTTATGGGTCTGTCCTGTGCATTGTAGGATGTTTTCCAGCATCCCTGGCCTCCACCCTCTGCTTGCCAGCAGTACCTACACCTGAATCTATACAACTGTGTCTTCAGACACCGTCAAATGTCCCTAAGTGGAAGGACAGAGTCACCTGATGAAGAACCACTGCTGGGACTTCTCTGATGGTCCAGGGGTTAAGACTTCATCTTTCAATGCAAGGGTATGGGTTCAATCCCTGGTTAAGGGGCTAAGATCCCAAATGCCCTTGTGGCCCAAAATCCAGAACATAAATAACAGAAGTAATATTATAACAAATTCAATTAAGACTTTTAAAAAATGGTCTGCATCAAAAAAAGAAAAAAAGAATCATTAAAAAAAAAATGTGCCACTTCTCTCTTCAAGTGCTTTCCAAAGGGCAGTGCATGCAACGTTGATCGCAGAGGAATGAATCTGCAGAAGACTCAAGGAATACTTGTTCAACCTTCTCTGCCCTGGGAAGTACAGATGTGACAGGCATCATCACAGACAAAGCCTCTAACTCCAGGCAGCTTCCAGTCTAGACTCTAGACCAAAACAGGCAGACACAATGCAAGAAGTCCCTGTAGCAAAAATTGCCATCACAGGAAAAGCACAGACTCAGATTGTAATGCCCTTGTAAAGGCAGGTAACACCTTTTTAATAACAGCTTTGTAAAAATGTAATTATTACATCTACAGCTCACTCATTTAAACTGCGCAATTCTATGATTTTTAGTACATTCACAGAGCTGGGAAACCATTACCATGATCAGTTCTAGAACATTTTCATCACCTCAAAAATCATGCCATACCCATTATCAGTGACTCCTCATTTCCCCCCAACCCACGCTTCAGCTCCAGGCAACTACCAGTCTTCTTCTGTCTCTGTAGATTTGCCTATTCTGAACATTTTGTGCAAATGGAATCTTAGATGACTTTCTGTGACTGGCTTCTTTCACTTAGCATGTTTTCTAGATATATTCATGTTATAGCATGTATTAATACTTAATTTATTTTTATTGCTAAATAATATTCCATTGTGGGCTTCCTTGATGGCTCAGACAGTAAAGAATCTGCCTGTAATGTGAGAGACCCTGGTTCTATACTTGGGTCAGAAAGATCCCCTAGAGAAGGGAATGATTACCCACTCCAGTATTTTTGCCTGGAGAATTCCATGGACAGAGGAGCCTGGCAAAGATAGACATGACTGAGTGACTCACACACACACACACACACACAATGTTCCATTATATGAATGTAGCAAGTTTTACATATCCTTTAATCAGTTGATGGGCGTTTTGGATGTTTCCACTTTTTGGTTATTATCAACACTGACACTATAAACATTCATGTTCAAGATTGCCTGTGGGCATACGTTTCATTTCTCTTGGTTTTACACGGGAGTAGAATTGCTAGATCACATGGAAACTCTAAGAATTTGAGGAAATTACAGTTCTACACCATTTTAGCTGCTTTGTACATTCCCACCAGCAATGCATGAGGGTTATAATTTCTCCACTCCCTCCCTACTTGTTGCCTGACTTTTTGCTTCTATATACCCTAGTGGGTGTGATGAGTTTCTCATTATGGATTTGACTTGCACTTCCTTTATGGCTAATGATGTTGAGCATCTCCTCATGTGCTTATGGGCCATTTGTGTATCTTCTTTGGAGAAATGTCTATTCAGCCCTTTTACCCATTTTAACTAGATTGCCTTTTTATTACTGAATTATAAGAGTCCTTTATTAGAAACATAATTTACAAAAACTTTCTCCTACTCTGTTACCTTTTCACTTTCTGGATGGTGCTCGCAAAGCACAAGTCTTCCATTTTGATGATTTACAACCTATCTATTTCTTCTTTTGTTGCTAGTGTTAGCCTCTGGTTTTCCAGATTTGCCTCTCCAGACATAGATCCTCCACCCTATAAACAAGCTGAGTGTGGATGACCAAGTCCCCATCATTCTGAGCTGCATCTGGAATAGAGTCTCTGCCCATGAGCAGAGGCTGGTGGAAGAAGAAACTGCTGACCTCTCTGTGTCCCTCACTAGGAGCTTAGCTTCTCAAGATTGAGTTAAAAGAGATGAGAACTGCTGGCAGCCTGCTCCTTCTGGTGAGATGCCTCATCCCGTAACATTGAGGGCAGAGGGAGCCCCATCTTCCTGACTAACCCCCACATAGCAAGGAAGGAAGAGGAGGGAGTGGTCACTGGGCCAAGTGCTGCAGAATCACTGTTCTTACCAATTTTTAATAGATATTCTTCAACAAAAGTTTCTTTCTTTGCTGTGTGCCCTTAGGACAATTTGCAGAGACCTTAAATGGTTGTTTCCTTTTTTTAGCTTTATTTGCTTGTTTTGTGGAAAAGCAGGTACACGGGACTCTTCACACTGCTATTCTGAATGCTGAACTCTTAACAGCCACCTTTTTAAAAGGGAAGGTCTGTGGGCTCCCCTAACAGTATCACAATCAAGCTGAAGGATGGAAAAAAGATAGACATGCAAAGAATGAGGGTATGACCACCTGCAACTGGACTGCAAAGTAGAACAGAATTTGTACAACAAAAGACAGAAAGCCAGTGTGATGATCCCAGCTAAGTGTGATGGATTGAACATAACTATTTATCTCTGCTTCCTCTCAAAACCCCACCAAAATATCAATAAAGGAATAAAAGGAGCACAGACATGCAAGAACAATGAAATCCAGGGAGGATAAGAGAGAGAAATGAGTTGACAACATTTTGGAAGCAGAGCACCAGATGATCAAATAGCAATGGATTTAACCGACTAAGAAAGCTGAAATCTAAGCCTGTAGGGGAAGAGGTTGAGGCAATTTGTATCAAAGACCCTCAGAAAAGCTCCGGGCTTGCGTGTACCAGGTGATTCTGAGGAAGACATGAAAATAGGAAGTAGACTGAAAATAGGGGGATGGGTTTGCACAGAAGCAGTTCAACCCCAAGACTCCCTTAATCCCAGTGCAGTCAAGGGTGAGCCCTTCTTCCAAACCAGCTGAAATAGACATCAAGGTATGGAGAGTTTTGCACATCTGAGAACAAGGATAAAACACTGACCTAAAAAGTGTGCAGGCTGAATAGGAAAAGCCCACACCACACCACTCTCTTTTCCCTGAATGCTGGAGCTTAAGTTTCAATTCCAAACATGAGATATATTAGAGAAGCTGCAAGTCTCACCAATATTTTCTATTGATCAGTCCACTGATCAGTAGGGGTGGGATCTGGTGGGGTGGGATCAGTCCACCCCACCAGACATGGCCCCTCCGTGCATGCAGATCTTCTAGGGACCTGTGGAGTCCCTTTTTTTTTTTTATTAATATTTTTGCACCTCACTCTGAAATATAAGCACACAACTCTTTTAGGAAAGCCTAAACCTTAAAAGTCAAGAGACCTAAACAAGAAAACACAAGTGAGGAACTCCAAGGAATCAGAAATAATGCAAGAAACCAGAGAGAACTTCACATATACAAAATTCACGGCATTCCAGATATAAAAGAATATATCAAATCCTTGAAAAAAGAGCATAATGTTCCTTTTAAAACAGAACATATTCAGGGAACTAGGAAAAGCTTTCAGAAATTAAAAATATGCTAGTAGAAATTAAAATTTGAATATAAGGAGAGGAAAATGAAGTTGAGGAAATTTCCTAGAAAGTAGAACAGCAATACAAAGAGATGGTAAGTGGCAGAGAGAAGAAAATTAAGGGATAAATTTGGGAGGCTTAATGTCTTATTGGTAGAAATTCCAGGAAGGGAACATCAAAAATAGAGGCAAAGAACATCTTCCAAAAAGGAAGAACTTGGGTTTCTAAGTCAAAGAGGCCTATTGAGTAACCAGCAAAATGATGAACAAGACCTGCCCAAGACACATGATTATAACATTTTAGGACCCTGGGGATTAAGAGATAATACAAAAAGCCTCCAGAAGATAAAAGACCAGGAATCAAAATGGCATTGTATTTTATGCAACAGTTTGGGAAGAACATCTTCCAAGTTCAGAAGGGAAATCTCCAGCCTAGACATTTATAACCAGCTAAACTATGAGTCACATGTGAGGGAGGAATTCAAATATTTCAGACTTGAGAGATCTCAAAAAATGTATCTCTCTTGCCACACTTTTCATGAAACTGTGAGAATATAAGATCCATCAGAATTAGCAGTGAATGGCGAGAGAGAAGGGGTTATGAGGGTACTCACAGGATGCTAGCAGGTCTGAAGGCAGGGCGCCCATTGTAGAGGAGGAGGAAGGGGATGCCATGAGTGACATTGCCAAGAAAGGAGAAAGTGGAACTGGCAGACTCTCTGGGATTGTGGGTCATCACGTGAATGGTCTTATAACTGTGGTTGACTGTATAGGGACACATGTGTAACAGGTGCACACAGACCCAGAAAATGGAAACACTGGTAGTTATTCATTCTAGGGAAAACTGAGAGTCGATCAGGCAAGGAAATGCAGTCTTAAAACTACTCTGTGGCTCAGCTGTGAATAATAATTACATAATTATGTAAATGCTGAATATTGATCTAGCCACAAATTATGCTATTGGGAGCATGGGGGCAGGAGCCGTGTGTGTGTTTTCTGTTATTCTTTGGCAGGGTGCAGTTTGCTTAGTAAAATCCTTATCCTCTCAGTGGGAAATAGATGGAGAAGCAACTTAAATAAAAAAGAAAAAGTCAGATAAGCATTTATTTACTAATATCAAGGTCAGGGTAGAAGCAAGAGTATAAATAAAGGGGTTGACACTGGGAAGTGGACAACAGAAAATCTCTTGCTAATTCTGTCCTAACCTGTGTAGAACTGTTAGGCTTTTAAAGATGGAATGTGACAGCTGGGGTGGTCATAATGTGGTCAGTCACCAGGAGGAGGGAATTTGGGAACAAAGAGCCACAGCACACTCTGATGAGAGAATGCATGCAAAGGGTGGGAGGGGAAGCTGGGAGTATGTGGGAATTTGCTCTTCAGGAGAGTGGTGCTGGGACTTGAACAAGATGCAGTAGAGATGGAGAGTTGGGGAAGCTTCTGCTGTGCTTGGGGAGGGCATCCAGGCCCTGCTGGTGAGCTGGAGGCTAGAGGGTGATGGGAAAGGAGGAATCATGTTGACTCTGAGATTTTGGAGCCTGATCCAACAGTGATCAGAAGACGGGGACAATTGAGTGTAGATGTAGAAAAGCAAAAATTCTGCTCTGTTCATTGTATAAGATCACTCGGGCCACCATAACAAAGTCACCATGATTTGGGTGCCTTAAAACCAGGGAAATGTATCCTCTCCCAGTCCAGGAGACTAAGAGTCTGAAAGTAATGTTTCAGCAGGGCCACGCTTCCTCCAGAGGCTCCAGGGGAAAACATTTCCTTCCTTCTTCCAGCTTCGTGTGGTGGCTGTCCATCTTTGATTTGTAGCTTCACCGCAGTCTCTGCCTCCACTGTTATTTGGGCTTTTCCTCATGTTACTTGTTTTAAAACTTCCCTCTTCCTATAAGGACTCTAGTCATAGTGGATTAGAGCCCACCCTAATGACCTCATCTTAACTTGATCATATCGACAAAGACCCTGTTTACAAATAAGATCACATTCACAGGTGCCTGGCTTAGGACTTGAACACATACTTGTAGGGTACACAGTTCAACCATAACAAACACAAACCATGATGATATGGGTTTGGTTCTTAAAAAGCTACAAATCTCACTGGGCTCTGAGGACCCCTGCAGTCATTTTCCACTTTTTTTGCTCCAGGGATCCCCAAATGTATCTGATCATTGAGTTCGTCTTCCTATAATACTCCTTGCTAACTCCTGGGAGGAGGGGTCATGTCATGGTCTGTGCTTCGCTGTTAAACGGCTTCTGGAATTATGGAACACGAGGCGGAGGAAGTCTCCAGAGGATGCTGAGTTCATGGGGACAGGGGCGGACAAGGAATGTGGAAGTCAGCATGGCTGGAGAGACCACAGAGGATCCACATGGCTCCCTCCTCAGCCATGAGCCTTGTACCTTTGTTTTACAGTCCACTCTCTTTTTTCCAGAGAAGATCTGTGGTTTAATGCAGCAATATACATGGTCTTCATCCTTGGTTCTTGTCATGAAGCTCCTAAAACCTTTGGGATTTCCTGGATGATAAGAGGATCTGCTCTTTTTATTTGTGCCTTTATTTGTTTACTTTTTTTTACTGAAGTATAGTTGATTTGCAATGTTGTGCTAATTTCTGCTGTATAGCGAAGTGATTCAGTTATGTGTGTTTATACATTCTTATGTTCATTTCCAATATGGTTTATTATAGTTCCCTGTGCTATACAGTAAGACCTTATTGTTTATCCATTCTATTGAGATATTCTGTTGACATATATACTAGTTTGCGGCTACTAATCCCAAACTTCCTGTCTACCTCTCCCTCCCCTTTGGCAACTAGAAGTATGTTCTCTGTACCTCAATTTCTGTTTTGTAAATAAGTTCATTTGTGTCACATTTTTGATTCCACATGTAAGTGATATCAGCTGGTATTTGTCTTTCTCTTTCTAACTTACATCACTGAGTATGACCATCTCTAGTTCCATCCATGTTGCTGCAAATGGCATGATTTCTTTCTTTTTTATGGCTGAGTAATATTCCATTGTATATGTGTACCACAGCTTTATTGATTCATCTGTGGATGGGCATTTAGATTACTTCCTGTCTTGGCTATTGTAAATAGTGTTGCTATAAACATAGGGGTTGCTGACATCTTTTTGAATTATAGTTCTGTCTGGCTATATGCTGAATCATATAGTAGCTGTATTTTTAATTTTTTCAGGAACCTCCACATCATTCTCTAAAGGGGCTAATTCTGTCCTAACCTGTGTAGAACTGTTAGGCTTTTAAAGATGGAATATGACAGCTGGGGTGGGCAGAGTGTGGTAAGTCAGCACGGGGAGTGAGGATGGAAACAAAGAGCAACAGTGCAGTCTAATGAGTGTGTGCAGAGGGTGGGAGGGGAAGCTGGGAGCAGAGCTCTCCTAAGGCACATAGATCACTAGAGGGACCAACACCTCCTGCAAAGGCCTTGACTCTGTGAGATTTACTGGAGGTTCCAGGGAAGAAACATCAGGCCAGGGAACCAGCCATTTAGCTAATGAGATGGCTTCTTAAAGTGAAGGGTCTGCTGCCTCATCCCTGAGTGCATCCCCTCCCATCACTGTAGAAAAGGCCATGTTTCATAGGGATGTGACAGGTTTCCAGGCAGACACATCAAGGGAAGGGGAGCACACTGCTCTCTTCTCCTGGTCCTCCATCCGCACAGTCCACTGGGACACCTGGTGTCCTTCTGTAGCCACAGAGAGCCCAGAGAACAGGATGCAAAACTACACAGTCACTTAAATCACTCTGCAAGCCTCCCAAGGCAATTAAAAAAAAAAATGGTGTAAAATTTCAATGGAGCAACACCCCTCCCTGAATATCTGTCTCCCCGAATGTCTCCCAAGAACTTCCAAGATATTACCCGAGCTGATATATTTTAGCCTAGAGTCTCTCAGTAGAGCTGTTTCTTCACTACATGCTATTTCAGACATTTTTACATTCTCTTTCCTTTGCTTCAATGACGGGAAATGTTTGGTTTTTTTTACCCCTCTTTTCACAATGCAGCTTTCATCTGTGACTCATAACTTGTGCCCGAAAAGGTAGGTAGATGAACAAACAGTACTTCTTTTCAAAGAAAAGGAAATTAAAATAGGCTACAGACTGGAAGATCAGTGTGTCCCGTCCTGAGTGCCCAGCCCTACAGGAGGAGGACATGATGGCATTTCCAGCTAGCATGAGCATGAAACCCTCACTATGTTCTGACCACTGGGGACCAATGACCAAGAAGCTGGAAGAGACGGTTGCCACCATCCCTGCCCCAACACACATACATGTTCACAGAAAGCTCTGTCTCTAACTGCCACCCAGTGGGCACACATCGCGTTTAACAGCGCCTGAACTTACTGCCAATTGAATAATGATCACTATTTTAGGAAATGTCAGTATTTCTCTTAAAAAATCCATTTATTGTGAGCAGCTCTGATTTCAGGCAATCTGCCCGGCAAGCTGGAACTGGGGACACATGCAGCTTGTTCTGGTGATGGCCAAGTCAGGCTCACGGGACTTCTGAGTGTGGCTGGATGAGATGATCTGGATGTAGCATAGACGCCAGACACCCCCTTCCTCTGCCAGTGCTCAGTGGGACAACCATAGACATTTGGTAGGACTCTGGGGGTTTTTTTGCTAGAATTCTGAAAATGAAAGTGTTAGTTGCTCAGTCGTGTCCGACTCTGTGACTCCATAGACTATAGCCTGCCAGACTCCTCTGTCCATGGAATTCTCCAGGCAAGAATATTGGAGCAGGTTGTCATTCCCTTCTCCAGGGGATCTTCCCAACCCTGGGATCAAACCTAGGTCTCCTGCATTGCAGATAGATTCTTTAGTGTCTGAGCTACAATCCTGGATCTCTCTAACTGATATAGTTACCTAGTCCAAGTTCGTTCTGCTTACCACATGATAGGTCAGTAAAATTGGAGACAGGTGTTGAGGCAAGGAATACAACTTTGTTTGAAATTACCAACCTAGGCAACATATTAAAAAGCAGAGACATTAATTCGTTGTAACTGCCCTGAGATTTATTTATTCATCTAAAACATATTTACTGAGGTAAAGAATCTGCTTGCAATTCAGGAGATCCTGGTTTGATTCCTGGGTTGGGAAGATCTGCTGGAGAAGGGATAGGCTACCCTCTCCAGTATTCTTGGGCTTCCCTTGTGGCTCAGCTGGTAAAGAATCCACTTGCGATGTGGGAGACTTGGTTTTGATCCCTCAGTTGGGAAGATCCCCTGGAGAAGGGAAAGTCTACCCACTCCAGTATTCTGGCCTGGAGAATTCCATGGACTGTATAGTCCATGGGGTCACAAAGAACTGGACACAACTGAGCGACTTTCACTTTCACTACTGAGGATCATGCTCAACCTTTGCCAACAAAGGTCTGTCTAGTCAAAGCTATGGTTTTTCCAGTAGTCATGCATGGATGTAAGAGTTGCACTATAAAGAAAACTGAGCACTAAATAATTGATGCTTTTGAGCTTTGGTGTTGGAGAAGACTCTTGAGAGTCCCTTGGGCTGCAAGGAGATCAAACTAGTCAATCCTAAAGGAAATCAACCCTGAATATTCAATGGAAGGAGTGTTGCTGAAGCTGAAACTCCAATCTTTCAGCCACCTGATGCAAAGAACTGACTCACTGGAAAAGATCCTTATGCTGGGAATGATTGAAGGCAGGAGGAGAAGGGGACGACAGAGGATGAGATGGTTGGATGTTATCACTGACTCGATGGACATGAGTTTAAGCAAAATCTGGGAGTTGGTGATGAATACTGAAGCCTGGCGTGCTGCAGCCCATGGGTTTGCAAAGAGTCAGACACGACTGAGTGACTGAACTGAACTGACTGAAAAGATGGCAGACTAATGTCTCAACCCTCTTATTGGTATCTGGAAGCCAAATTCTTTTATAGAACAGAGATGGGTAGGGGCTGAGGAAACAAAGCAAAAATGCCACTAGTGTTATAAATATCTCCAAGAATGGCCAGCTTCAGGAAGGAGATGTATTAATTTCTTCCTTCCTGCCATATGCAAGTGGACAGGGTTCTGAAAAAAGACACTTCAGTTTAACAGTCAGGCAGAGGAGCAGGGGTCTCTGAGGCAGGCCGTTATATTTGATTATAATAACAGAGGCTATGGAAAGCAAGTAAAAGAAGTAGTTCCAGCATGGAGTCAGAATTGCTCTTCCCTGAAACAACATGAGTGTGGCCATGGGGGGATGGGTGGTTGCTTACACTGGCCTCAGGCGGGTAGGGGTTGCCCCAGCTCACTACCCAAGTTTACGACCCCGAATTTCTGTTGGGTGGAACCACTCAGGACTGGAGACCCAGCTGGAATCCTACACTCTGACACCTTTGCAGTCCCTCCATGGAGTGCAGTGAGGCCTAGTTCCTGCACCCCAGCTGCTGGGGGGCATTCTGTCCCTTACAGACTGACTCCCCCAAACCAAGCCATGCCTCCCTCACAGTGCTCCAGTCCCCCTTCCACTGTGAGCAAAGCAAACTCATTCTACTCCCAACTCTGACACCCTTTGGAGATGGTGGGATCAGCTGGACATTACTAAGCATGCAGGTAAAAGGCAATGGTCTGAAATCAGAAAAGAATCCCAGATTTCAGAGGTGAAAACATTTGCCAACCAGAACTACTGTGTTTACAGAAGCATGATTTGACCAATGTTCTGCTGATGCTTCCCAAGTCCATCAGTGATTTGGGAAGACGGATTTTAGGTGCCCAGTGGTGGGTCCCCAAGTATGTGCTGATGCCTGGTGCGTGGGAGGGGGGGACACAGGGGAAGGTGTCTTTAAAGCTGGCCCTGCCCCAGAGAACTCAGGGTCTGCAGTACCCAAGCTGTGGTGGTCCCACCCACTGCCCACCCACTGGTCCCCGTGACTGATGTCTGTTCAGGGGGTTTATCCTTCTCATGCCTCACCTGCTTACACCATGGATCTGCAAGACTTAGGCAGACCACAGCCTACCGAGTTGGCTGCCCTGGAGAAGAGAGGCTGAGAGATGGGGAAAGAAAGCTAATTGGCCTCCTCCGGCCATGGGTAATTCCTGGGCTCAGACTTCTGTAATCAGCCGGAAGGAAACATTTCTATACCTTGGGTAGGAAAGAATCTGGAAGCCTTCTTGCAGGAAACACTGTGGCTATTTGCTGGATCTGGGCTGAACGGCGGTGGGAAGGGGTCGGCTGGACTAAGGTCTGGGGCCATTCTCCTCCTTCAAGGCAGACAGATGTACAACTGTAGATCATCCTCCAGGCTGGGAAGGCTCCAATCCAGGGCAGAGGAGGGCGTGTTTCAGAGCCAAGACCCTGTAGAGGTGTGAGGGGTGGGGCTGTGCAAGAGGCAGGGTCGGATTCACCAAGCGCCATTCGTCAGGACGCAGGTGAGCTGCACCTGCCTGGCCTCACACATGAAGGGCTTGGTGGGTCAGCCTGGACTGGCTTCAGCCACGGTGACCGTGTCCTGCCTCTTAGGAGGAAACACCTTGCTCTGAGCTTTATTTAGCAACAGGACACCAACATGGGGACAAGGACACAGGTGGACATGTGAGATGGTCGGTTCTCCTTCACTGATCACGGGGAACCGGCCCCAATAAGCTGGCGAGTGTCCTGATGGTGACTCCTACAGGGACACCCCTTCCCCTGAGGTCAGTCATGGGTTCTCATCTTTTCCCTATGCTGGGATGTGGAGGCATATCCTCAGCTCCCCTACTGGGGAGGGATGGATGGAGCAAGGAGAGCCAGGTCCACTTGGCCTCTGGGTTTGGAGGCAGTCCAGGCACCATCATGGTGGATGAGTCCTCCTCACCATCAGTGAGAGCTGTAACCAGAACCCCAGGACTTGGCAGGTATTCAGAGCCTGGGAGAGTGTGGGCAGGGGCAGGAGATGACCCCTCCATGTCGGCAGAAGTCCAGTTTCATTCTCACCATGTACATGCTCTCTTGTGTGAGCACACATACCTGCATACACGTGCATGCACCCACATATGTATAGAGACGTGTATATACATGCATGCATGCACACACACTCCCACATGTGGGCATGCACACACACCTCGTGGCATTTCTGTGTTTGGGCTCCAGACTCCAGCTCTGAGTTGACCCCTGGTTCTCTCCTGGTGCGTCTCTGTCAAGTTCCTGCGCTTGCCTGTACTTCCGTGCCCTCATCTATAAAGTGGCAACAATCATCAGAGGTACCTCAAAGGATAGCCCTGAGGCACCTGGAGACCTTAACCAGTACCTAGCACAGAGCAGGTGCTCCAGAAATGCCAGGTATCACAGCGTTCCCTCGGATCTGGCATCCTTATCCCCACACACACTCTCCCATCTTTGTGAAGCTGCCCGAATGTGCACAGTGGTGATGCTGGGCCCTCTGCTGTCTTGCCTTCAGCCTCATGGACTAAACTCTCTGTCCCGTGCAGGGGAAGGATGCTCCCCTGAGAGGCTGAGGACTGCTGCAGACCCCGGGTCCTCCAGAGTCTGGCTTCTCATACTGTCCGAGGGGAAGACCACCCAATCACAAGCCAATGCTCTTGTAAAGTATGTTTTAAGTGAATCAGATCTTAGGTGTTCTTGCTGCACACACACAAAATGGTAATTATGTTTGATTGTGGCAATCATTTCACAATGTATACATATATCAAAACATCACGTTGTGTATCTTAAATGCATACAATTTTCATTTGCCAATTACACCCCAGTAAAGGTGGGGGGAGGGAAGTAAATTGGTAGGTAAATGAAAACTAGACATACAAGACATCTGTAAACTAGACATATGAGAGACAACCTCCAATTTAAAAAAAAATAGTATTGTTGGATTCAAAGGAAATAAAATGACTGTCAAATTGCTGAAGTTTCTAGATGCTTCCTTCCTCTTTATTTCTGCACTCGTCTCATCCAAGGCCAGAAGTCATCAATTCAGGGAGGGACACCGGGCTCTAGACTTCAGCAGGCAAAGCACTGCCCCAGGCTTTGTTAGTTTTCAAGAGTCATTCAGAACCGGACACTTCTAGGACCTGTCACGTATAGGACACTCAACTTGGGTGAGGACTGGCAGGGTGAGGGAATTGGAGTTCTGGGGAAGAAACTGCCACTGTCATTGTCAAGATCAGATGAGGCAGGCAAGTCGCTGCTTATTCGTTGGGGGCTGCAGCTGCCTCAGATGTTAGGCTGTAAAGGAAAGAGAAATTCAAGGCAATGAGGAATGAACTGATGCAAAAGGACCACTGTAGGGAAGGGAGTATTCTAGTCAAGGGGTGTGACCATTCTAATCGGGGAGGGACTATTCTTTACTAAGGGCATGGCCGTTCTAATTGGGAGAGGCTATTCTAACTAGGGACATGATTATTCTACTAGAGGTGGAGAAGACTCTTGAGAGTCCCTTGGACAGCAAGGAGATCAAACAAGTCAATTCTAAAGAAAATCAACCCTGAACATTCACTGGAAGGACTGACACTGAAGCTGAAACTCCCATACTTTGTTCACCTGGTACAAGGAACTGACTCATTGGAAAAGACCTTGATGCTGGGAAAGGTTGAAGGCAGGAGGAGAAGGAGGTGACAGAGGATGAGATGGATGGATGACATCATTGATTCAATGGACATGAGTTTGAGTAAACTCCGGGAGAAAATGAAAGACAAGGAAGCCTGGCAACTTGCAGTCCATGGGGTCACAAAGGGTCCAACAAAACAACAACAATTCTAATTAGGGGAAGTCCTATTCTAATTAGGAGTGTAGTAATTCTATTGGGGTGATGTTCTGGTTAGGGATGTAGCTATTCTAATTAGGGGAAGGGCTAGTCTAGTCACTTCAGTTGTTTCTGACTCTTTGCAACCGTATGGACTGCAGCCCACCAGGCTCCTATGTCCATGGGATTCTCCAGGCAAGAATACTGGAGTGGGTTGCTGTGCCCTTCTCCAGGGAATCTTCCTAACCCAGGGACTGAACCCATATCTCTTACATCTCCTGCATTGGCAGGGTGGTTCTTTACTACTGGGGCCACCTGGGCTTCCCAGGTCACTATAATAAGTATCTAATAAGGAATACAACCATAGCGAGGTCCCTGTGACCACAGGGTCTCCAAGCATCTCAAGAGTTGGGCAAAAGCATTTTTCTTTTTCAGGCTAGAAGCACCAGGTGTGGCGAAGGGTTCTGAAAGGGAGGAGAGATCAGATAATAAATCAGAGAACATTTACCTCAAGGCTGGCCTATTTTCAGGAGGGGTTGACTACTGGTTCCAGCAGAGGGTGGGCCTGGGGTGGAGAGAAGAGGAGGCCAGGGTGGATTAATAAGCACTTTGTCCCCTTGGTGGTGGGAATGAACTGTCAGCTAATTATTGACAAGGCAAGGCATTGGCCTACAGAGGGCTGAGTCTGGTCTTTTCCCATGTAAGCAAGAGGGCACGGGGGTGTCATCTAAGTCACATAGCTGGGAGAGGGTTGCTGGGAGTGATTCCCAGAGCACCAAGGGCCTGACTTCTTGATCTTGGCTGTGTTCTGTGGTCACAGGGCTGGACATTGTCACTCCAGGTTCCTCACAGCTGGGTTCAAATCACAGTACCGCTCCCTAGGGCAACTGATCTGGTCAGGAGACAAGGCTCTCTAGTCTTGGATTCCAGGCCTGTCTGAGGGCTGTAGGGAGAGTTCCATCAGGTGGAAAATGTAAACCTGAGCTGTCGAGACTCCTCCTTAAATACTGACTTTGCTATTGCACCTCCAACCAGATAATCCAAGCAGCTCAGGGGAAAACTCTGGAATAAAGCAGAAGGTCTATTTGTGAAAGGAGTAATTACCTCTGTATTTATTTCTCATTTTCATAAGTCTTCCAGGACTTTGGGGCTGCGATGAGGTGCCCTCCAAAGACCTCCCCATAAGGGAGGTGAGTAGACCCATGGTCTGCAGATACAGCACAGAGGGGTGCCCCTGAGAACAGGACAGGGCAATGGCGGGTCATCAGAGAGAGGCTGATCAGCAGGGACTTCGAGAAAGGAGCCCCAGGCATCTGGGTGCTGACAGTCTAGCATCGGCCAAGGGAGGGGACCTTGGCCAGAGGCCCTCAATGTGCCATTTCAGAAGGCAAAGTGGAGGCACAGCTTTCCTCCCCTACACCCAAAAAGCACCCACATCCTCTAGCCACCCTTGTACCAATTCCAGCCTCCCATGTGAAGGAGGATGGGGCTCCCTGCAGCAGGAAAGTGATCCTGCTTTCCATGACCCTAGGGATGAAGATGTGTTGAGCTTTCCAACACAAACTGCACTAGACTGGGGCCCCGTGAATGTTGCAGTTTTAACTGTACAGTTTGGGTTGACCTGAGTTATCTGTCTATTGGGACTGATCAATCTTCAGGCCAAGAGAGAGAGAAAGAAGGGAGAAAGAGAGGGAGAGAGGGGAGGGAAAAAGGAGAAAGGAAAGAGAGGGAGGGAAATGCAGATGCAGGGAGGAAGGGAGGGCTGGATAGACTGAGGAGGCAAGGGAGGGATGCAGACGTGGAGGGAAGAAGGGAGGGAGTCTCTGCCTGAGAACTGCCCATCCCACCTGCAGACATGTCTGATTTAGTTACTTCAGTCATGTCTGATCCTTTTGTGACCCTACAGAGTGTAGCCCTCCAGACTCCTTTGTCCATGGGATTCTCCAGGTAAGAATATTGGAGTGGGTTGCCACTTCTTCCTCCAGGGGACCTTTCCCATCCAGGGATTGAACTTGCATCTCCTGCATTGGCAGGTGGATTCTTTACCAGTGAGCAACCAGGGAAGTCCTCATCCCACCTGAGTGTTCCCCAAAAAATACCCATAACCCCCTTCCTCCTCTCTTGCTGGTCATGCTATCATCTGCTCTTGGTGCTCATGGCCTTCAGTTAAGAGAAAACTCCTTGCCAATAATGAAGCAACTTCGGTACTAAATAAAGAAGTAAACTTTAAGAAGAGATGACCATCAAAGACCTGACACACAATTTGCAATGTTCTACAGGTACCCAGAATGGGCTGGGAGGTACTGGGGGAGGTTGATGCTCTTGTGGCCATGATTGTCCTCCAACAGCATCTCATGGAGTAGGAGATGGTCTTCTCCTGCCCCAATTCTGCTGAACACAATCATAATCACTTAATATGAATTAACATTGAGCCATTCCTTTTCTCAAGCTAATTGAAAACTGCATATTGTCCTCATGCAAATAGCTCTTTATATCAATTACCGAATGTGGTATCCACCATTTTTTAATTAACCCCTCTCCGTAGCTTCCTTTGAAATCTAGTTGACTGGTTCATCTTGTCACAATTACAGTCGATAAAGACCAAGATCTTTCCAAAGAATATTTCACTTTGTATTCAAAGGATTGCAGAAGGGGATCTGTACTTTTGCTTTTTCATCCAGCAGGAATGCTTCTACACACACACACACACACACACACACACACACACACACACACCCCTATGTGAAAATCCTACACCTTCTTATTTTTTCTCCAAACTTGTTCCAATTCTCTGAATTTCACTTAGGGGAGATATCACTTTCTCTCCTAGTGCTCCCCTGGTTTGCACCTCAAATACTGTGATTACAGTTTTCCTTCTTACTATACTCAGTTATATACACACTGGGGCCAGCACTAGATTACAATCTACCAGAGACCAGGACCTATGTTTCTTGATGAGGTCAGGATTGAGATTTAAGCCTTCAGTGGGCATGCAGCCAAGGTATGTGTGTGTATCAGCTATGCTGCATAACAAACCACCCCAGAGGCTGCCAACCTAAAATAAACATTTACCAGGTTCAAGGTCTGTAAGTTAGCTGGGAAGTTCTGTCAATCTGGACAGGGTTTAGTTGAGCTCGGCGAGTCTCATGCACACACTGATGGTTGGTTGATGGATCAGCTAGAGGTTGGCTGATCAAGAATGGTCCCCCGGGCCTGGCTCTTGACTAAGCGGACTTGTAAGTTGCAGCACGTGAGCCTAGGCTTGCTCTGCTGGGGGTTGGTCGGCATTTTCTCAGTGCACCTTGCAAGAGTTTGCACTGACCACTCTCAGTTGCTCTGTGGTGCTCCTCACATCCATCCCTGTGGAAAGGGCCTTGAGGGACAGAACACAGAGCCACATGCCACATTGGCTTTGTCCTACACACAGAGCCCACATCACCCCAAGCTCTGCTGGCTATGACCAGACTACCCTCAAGGCTCCAGGCTGTCTGTGGCTTCTGCTTCCCTTTTGGAAGCCTTGGATCACATGCAGAACACCTCCTCATAGAGGACGTGGGAGAGAGAAAATATACAGTATGTCTACATGTGTATGTATGGGTGTTCAAGGGCCCACAGAGAGGTAAACACTAATTCCCACATACAGCCACTGTGTAAGTGAAAACAATGGATTTTCTAAATTTATAGGTTGTCTGTTTTAAGTGTACAGATAATTCAAATTATGAAAGGCAGTAGGAAGGGGACTGGACTACATGTGAAGCTCCTGATATTTAGGACCCCCTGCACCTCCCAAGCACCTTGTGGCTTTTGTTAAGTCCCTCAACTTTTCTGTATCTTGGTTAAGCTTTTTATTTAAGCAGTTCTCAGGATAGTCTGGCAGGGTTGCCATAGTGACCAGAGAAGAACACAAATACAGACACAAATGAAAAGAACACAATGTTGTGTAACTATGGGCCATTGTTATTATTATTAGTCCTGTTGGTGCTATAAATCAACTGAAAACACTCTTAGTCCAAATTTCCAAGCAGACTCTGATATCCTTCCCCCGCCCTGTATAAACGCTTTCCATGTCATCCTAGTGAGTGGGCCAGAGGGTGTATTTCTGTCCATTCACACACCTTCGTTCATTCAAATCATTTTCACTAGGTGCCTGCTATGTGCCCAGCACTGTAATAGACACTGAAGAGACAGGCACTTGCCTTTGTACACGTGGAATTTGCATTCTGGTAGGAAAGACAAAAACAAAGTTGTGAACAGCGATTTCCGATGCTGCTCAGTGTTATGAGAGAAGCGAACTGGGGGGGGGGGGGGGAAGTAGTACCATAGGGAAAAGTTGGAAGAACCTCCACCCTCTTGTGGATAGGTGT
This sequence comes from Muntiacus reevesi, assembly GCF_963930625.1. Taxonomy (NCBI): domain Eukaryota; kingdom Metazoa; phylum Chordata; class Mammalia; order Artiodactyla; family Cervidae; genus Muntiacus; species Muntiacus reevesi. The sequence continues at coordinate 93,954,301 of NC_089253.1, read as the reverse complement.
CCCAGAAGCCTTCTCTAAGGAAATGGCATTTATGTTCAGTCCCGAAGGATGAGAAGGGAATTGAAACTAATGAAAGCTCAGAGAGGCAAAGCCACCTGCCCAGGTCACACAGCAGGCCAGTAACAGATATCCATCAGGTTTTGATGTTCCAGATGCCCTTCCCTTACCCCACAGCTGTTCTGCTTTTTTCTTTTTTTCCCCCAGAAAAAAAGTTATTCAACAAAGTTATCTCACTCAGTAACAAAAGAACAGGATTTATTCAACAAAGTTATCTCACTCAGTAACAAAAGAACAGGATTTAACAATTCCCCTCAAGGTCTGGAGCAGTATCCAGCACTGGCAGCAGGAAGCATGACCCACTGACATATCAGCTGCTGCTCAGAGCCTCAGGTGACCACATGGAGGTCACAGTTGGGATTCTTCCGAAAGATGACAAAACCTTCTAGAAGAGGGGTGACAGGAAGAAACTCCTCAGGGGCCAATTCTGCCTCCTCTCAGTAAGCCCACGTCTCTGGGGTTGTGTGTGCCTGGAATCCCGTGATGGTCTTAGGTTTGTCGTCCTGGCCCAAGCGGACATTCACTGGCAATGGCCAAAGCTCTTCATTGAATGTGACCAATATCCGGGGCTGCACGGCAGCCACCAGCCCATAGAAGATGTAATGTGACTTGCCTAGGGCGATGTTGCAAACTAGGAAAGAGACAAGTACAGTGAGCGGTCCAGCCATGGCCCCTTGACTCACAGTGGATAACAGCTGTGCTCACCCTGACAAAGACTGGAAGGATGAAAGCCTCTCCAGTGTCCAATCCCTCCAGCCTGGAAATGAAGCTTGGCCCCTTTGGTTACATGCCAGCCATCAGCCCTGTTCCTTGAAAACCACTATGACAGCTCTACCAAAACTGTTTTACACACACACACGCATCTATCCCTCCCACCTGGTATGACCACACAGCCAAAGGCCTCTGGGAAAAAGAGAAACAAGGTGTCCTCCTCATTGCCAAGCTGGTGCCACCCAAGGCTCTCTGATGTGTGTTCAGTCATCGCTTCACGAACCTTCTTCTCTGGTCAGAATCAACCCATTCATTGAGTTAGCCATTGCTGTTGTTTGGTTTGAAGTCGTGTCTGACTCTTTGTGGCCCCATGGACTGCAGCACACCAGGCTTCCTTGTCCTCCGCTATATTCCAGAGTTTGTTCAAATTCATGTTCATTGAGTTGGTGATACTATCTAACCATCTCATCCTCTGCTGCCCCCCCTTCTCTTCCTGGCTTCAATCTTTCCCAGCAGCAGGGTCATTTCCAATGAGTCAGCTCTTCGCATCAGGTAGCCAAAGTACTGTAGCTTCAGTTTTAGTCCTTCTAATGAATATTCAGGGTTGATTATAAAAGCTGAGATACCCCCTCCTTCTGAGTCCAAGGTTCTGCTTGGTAAGGGCCTGTGGATGGAATAGAGACTCAGAACCCCTTTACAAGAAGCCTTGTGGCACTATCCAGGTTTGGTCAAGCTCGGGACAACCTGAAATGAATATAAAATAATCTGTGTCTGATGAGAGTATTAGGCAAAACTTTAGGGTCAATTTAGCTTGGTTTAAATGTTTCCCACTCATTAGCAATAATTTAGAATGCATTTCCTTTTCTCCCCCCAAACTTGAAGTTTTATTTTAATAGCTCTGTGATTTTGGAACAGATCATTAAAATTAATGATATTCCGAATGTTCCAGTGTGCCTGGTGGAGTCTGATCAGTGTTTTTCCCTTTATAGATCATCAGTAATAGAACACTTTAATGGCCCTAGTATAACGCCATTCTCTCTCTCTCTGTCTCTGTTAATGAATAATTGCCAGAGCCAGATATGGAACCCCCCAAAAAAGGAGGAAGCATATTTCATTAGGTGTGTCAATGCTGGGCCCTAAATAATTCAGCACCCCATATTAAAATATTCAGTGCTCTCAATGTCCTAATGGGATATAATGAAATGTCCCCAAACGCTGCCGTCTTAAAATTAACATCCTTTGAAATTTTGAAATCAATCAGTGGCAATGACAAGAGCCAAGTCTAATCCTTTATTGATTTGTGCAGCCAAAGAAAGGAAGAGGAGACTGGCTTAGTCCCACCCGTCCAGCTGGCCGACTGCTGGCCAGCAGTGTTATTCATTCAGTCTGTGTCCTGGTGGCCTGAAAACACCAGCTGATCAGCCCCCTGCTTGTATGTGACAGACAACGCTGCTGGATCTCCAAGACCCGGCCCTAGTTCCCACTTGAGGTGTAGGTTGTGACCAGGCCTGTTCCATGCACCCATCCGAAGACACCTTTTGCTCTTGGGTGGAGCTGGACTGAGTTACCCATGGTGCAGGCTCTAAGTGGTCTGTTTATTGGGAGAACAGATCACTTATCCCCACAACCAGCTCTGTACCGTCACTCTGTTTTATTCTTCACATCAGTTGTCACCCTCCTACATTATCTTGGTTATTTTGGAGAGGCTTCTTTGGACTCCATCCTCTGTCCTCTTATAAATTAATCCATCTTAATTAACCTTATAAATTAATCCCATCTGTGGATGGATGGATGAATAAATGGATGAATGGATAGAGGATAGCATGGATGGTGGATGGATGGATGAGTAAATGGTTGAATAAATGGATGAAGTCATGGGTAAGCCATGGATGGATGCTTGTCACTCTCCTTGTGTTCTCTGCATAGAAAAACAATGCCTACTACATATTTGTTGGCTGAATGAATGGCCCAGTTCCCATATCCAACAATGCTGAGAATTCCCCATCGCCATGAGCTTGCTACTACCTCTGTTCTTGCTAAGTGCCTTGCCTCACAGCTTACCACTGACCTGCTGGACCATGGTGTTTGCATCTGTATTAAACTAGGAGTGTTCTCTGCCTTGTTGACAGTCAACTTCTCCCCTTCAACTCATCTACATTCGACACACAGTAGGCCCTCACCCCTCCACACCTCTGGTGAGAAACCACATGAACCCACACAAAGCAAATCATAAAAGAGTACTCTGAATAATTCAACAAACAGCCCCTGGAATCCAGGCACCTTTCACAGGCATTAAATGCCTATTGGCTGAAACTCAAAGGAAACACAGAAAATGGGAAACCACAAGAAGTCTCTGTATGAAGATTAAAATTGCCTGGTGACAAAGCAGCCTCATGTATCCAGTCAGATTCAAGAGGAAATAAGAAAATCTAGCACATAAATTGGAATTAGGTCAGAAGGGCTGGGACAGAATCACAGTGAAAACATCAGTTCACAAGAAGAAAATTGAAAGATGGCAGGAAGTTGGATGACTGACAACATGCTCCCTGGGAGACGGGCTGTGGTTGTCCCGGCCTTGCCTCTGGGGAGTCACCCCTGGCTGTCATGGGGCTGGATGCTCCTGGCATGGCCCAGAACCAGGAGTGCTCACTGGAAAGACCCAGGCAGCAAAAAGGTTGCAAGTCCCAGGACACACATCTGAGTAGCTATTTGTTAACTCAATCTTCAGAGAGTTGGACCATAAAGAAGACTGAGTGCCCAAGAATTGATGCTTTCACACTGCGGTGCTGGAAAAGACTCTTGAGGGTCCTTTGGGCAGCAAGAAGATCAAACCAGTCAATCCTAAAGGAAATCAATCCTGGATATTCATTGAAAGGACTGATGCTGAAGCTGAACACTTTGGCCGCCTGATCCAAAGAGCCAATTCATTGGAAAAGACTCTGATGCTGGGAAAGATTGAAGGCAAAAGGGGAAGAGGGTGGCAGAGGATGAGATGGCTAGATAGCATCACTGAATCAATGGACATGAATCTGAGCAAACTCTGGGAGATAGGGAAGGACAGGGAAGCCTGGCGTGCTGCAGTCCATGGGGTCACAAAGAGTCATACGTGACTGAATGACTGAACAACAACCAGCTGGCTTCACACCTTCCTTCGAGGCCCAGAGATCCCAGCCATGCATGAGAAAGGACAGTATAACCAGGCATGTGCTTACTTCTGAGGTGTGGACAGAGCATCCACCATCCAGGAGGATGCAGAGACCCCTACGTAGCCCCTCCACTTTATCTCCCAGTCATTCTCAGCACTGAGGACTTCAGCATGGACTCTGGGGCAGTTGGCTTGAACGAGACAGACCTTGGAGCAGAACTGTTTGTAACACACAAGGACATTGTTCTGACACACTCTTTCTTTGCCAACTGCTTTGCCTAAATGCTGAAGGGCCCCAGGTTCAGTCTCAAAAGCCTTCCCTGGCTTGACCACATTCCTTCCATGTGGTCCTACCCGGCACTGATCCAAATAGCACATCTGGGGTCCCTGACACCCCCCCCCCCACACACACACATTGTTATTGTTGTTTAGTTGCTCAATCATGTCTGACTCCTTGCAAACTCCTGAACTGTACCCCACCAGACCTCTCTGCCTATGTGATTTCCCAGGCAAGAATCTTAGAGTGTGTTGCCATTTCCTTCTCCAGGGGATCTTCCCCACCCATGGATCAAACCTGTGTCTCCTGCATTGGCAAGCGGGCTCTTTACTACCGGACCACCTGGGAAGCCCCTACCCCCACCGTTACTCCAGCCTTAATGCCTCTCCTAGGCTTCAGAGGTACATGAAGCTGCCTCCTTCTAATGCAACTCAGAACCATTTATGAACTTGCAAACCTCCTTAGGGCAAAGCCGAAACCTGGTGTCCCCGTCTGCCCATGGGTCCTGCCCCATCTCCTTCACACACCTCACTGTGCATCTACTCACACATACTCAGAGACTCAAGCTGAAACCCTGGGGGCTCTCCTGGAGGAATCTTTTCCCATCAGCAGCCCCCACAGCTGACAGGCCAGCAAGGCCTGTAGACAGGTCTTAGAGTCCATTTAGATCCCTCTGATTCCCTCCGCACACACAGATGCTGTCCCCGGTCAAACTCTGGCCATGGCTCCCAGCAGAGGCCTCCAGTCCATCCCACAATGTTGACTGAGCCCTGCCATGGGCTGGGACAACTCTGGGACAGGGGGCAGCAGCAAATCAAACAGAAGCCCCCACCCTCGACCCTGACCCTGGAGCAGGGAGACCAGTGATAAACACACGTGCTGTGCCGGTAAGAGCCAGGAGCACACTGGGGAAAAGGCATCATGGGAGTCAGGGTGATGTCCCCGGGGCACGTGGCGAACACAGGTCATGTCTGTCCTGGCAGGACTGTGAAGACTTTGACTTTTCTCTGAATGAGACAGAAGCCCCCAAAATGTTTGAGATGAGGAGTGAGGGGTGTTATCTGGTGGTTGAGTAAACACTAGACCCTAGGGAGGCAGGAGTGGGAGCAAAGACTCAGGTAGGAGGCTGGGGAGGGGTCAGGAGAGACTCCTGGAGAGACGCTGCAGCCTGGACCGCCCAATGACAGGACGTGGAGAAGGATGGGCTCGGGGTCCACCTCCGCCCTCGGACCCACCCTGCAGCAGCCCAGCAAGCCTTCAGAAATGTAAGTCAGCACATCCCACCCCTGGGACTGAATCCATCCACAGATTCCTGCCGTCCTGAACCTCTGAAGAGCCAGCCTTCAAGGCCCCCTACCTCCCTCTTGGGCCCATCTCCTCCTTCACTGCACTGGAACCAAGCCAGCTTCCCTGGGCCCCTCCAACTCATTCCTGCCCCAGGGCCTTTGCATTAGCATCCCCTCTGCCTGGAGGGCTCTCCCTGGACACTCCCCTGCCTACTTCTTCTTTCTCAGTTCTCCCCTCTTTGGAGAGGCCTCCCTATCTTCCACTACACCCACCATCACAGCAACCCCGTTTATCTTCTTCAAAACAGCTGTCACCCCTGAAGGTTTTTCTCGGTGTTTATTTTCTGCACCCCTCTCCCAACCAAAACAGAAGTTAATGGGCACAGATGTTCTGTGGCTGATTTACCGATGTGTCCTGCATCTGGAGTAGGACCTGGGTTCCTAGAGGGCATCATAAATATTTGGTAATTAGGGACACAGGAAACAGAACAAGTGCCCATCCTCCAGAGCACACCACAGACTCCAGGAAGCTGCTCAGGCCCCGTGGACTTTCCCGAGCAGCCAGGAGCCACATGGCAGGTGGAGTGACATCAGCATCATCCCGCAGGTGAGCCCTAAGGACCTCAGCTGCTCAGCGGGTGCTTGCAGAGCCTCTGAGCTCATGGCTATCTGCGGTCAATGGAGATGCTGAAAGCAAAATAAACTACCAAGGGAAATGCAAGCTGGCTGCCTGTGACCAGAGGCCAGCCTGGGGCCCTATCCATCTCCTCCCCCGGGCCTTGCCTCTCACTGCCCTTCAAGGCCACTCTGCAAAGTTGTCAGAGAACAGAAGTGGCCTCCACCCATCCTGCCTGGCTCACCCCTGTGGGAGGGGCCCAGGCAAGGAGCTGCTTGCTTGTGCTCTATTCAAGCTGCTAAAAGAGCCTGAACAAAACCAGACAAGTTTCCATGGGTACAAGAGCAGAGAGGAGAGCTCTAGGAGACTGTCACCTCCTCCAAATGGGGCGGAGAAATGAGCTCAGGCTGCTTTAACAGGGCCTGATAGCTTGCAGTGAACGATGTCGGATTCATGATCTCCAAAGAGGAAGATTTAGCTTCAGGACCAGGGACCAGCCTTGATCACTCAAGAGCTCTTGTGTAGTAGAGTTTTATTCAAGTATAAAAAGGGACAGAGAAAGCTTCTGACAAGACATCAGAAGAGGGACAGAGAGTGCTCCCACTCACTAGTCTCATCAAGGACTTACATACTTTTACCATAGCCTTGACTAGACGATTGTTGGCAAAGTGATGTCTCTGCTTTTTAAAAGTAATGTCTCTGCTTTCCTTACTCCTTGGAAGGAAAGTTATGACCAACCTAGACAGCATATTAAAAAGCAGAGACATTACTTTGCCAACAAAGGTCCGTCTAGTCAAAGCTATGGTTTTTCCAGTAGTCATGTATGGATGTGAGAGTTGAACTATAAAGAAAGCTGAGCACAGAAGAATTGATGCTTTTGAACTGTGTGGTGTTGGAGAAGACTCTTGAGAGTCCCTTGGACTGCAAGGAGATCCAACCAGTCCATCATAAGGGAGATCAGTCCTGAGTGTTCATTGGAGGGACTGATGGTGAAGTTGAAACTCCAATACTTTGGCTACCTGATGCAAAGAGCTGACTCATTTGAAAAGACCCTGATACTGGGGAAGATTGAAGGCAGGAGGAGAAGGGGAAGACAGAGAATGAGATGATTGGATGGCATCACCGACTCAATGGAGAGAGTTTGAGTAAACTCTGGGAGTTGGTGATGGACGGGGAGGCCTGGAGCGCTGCAGTCCATGGGGTCACAAAGAGTCAGACACAACTGAGCAACTGAACTGAACTGAACTGAAGCAAGATACATTGTTAAATTGACTAAGACAAAGCAATGGAGAAAAAAAAAAGACTGTCCTTTTCTCCTCCTTGAGAACTCCAGACCCCTATCTCCTCCTCCAGGGCTCTGGATCTCTTTCTCTTCCTCAGGGACCCTGGACTTCTTATCAACCTACCTAGGAATTGACTCTCTCAGGTCTGAAGGGCTTAAACACAGACATTTATTGGTTCTCAGTTTCAGAGAAAAGGTCCAAGAAATCAGGGCACTGGTGGGGGTCAGTTACTGGGGAGGCCTCTCTTCCTGGCTTGCAGACTGCCGCCTTCTGGCTGTGTCCTCACTTGGCCCCTTCTCTGGGCACCTGGAGAGAGAAAGAGGAAGAGAGAGAGCTCCCTGGTGTCTCTTCCCCTTTATCTAGGAACACCAGTCCTATTGGATTTGGGCCCACCCTTCTGACCTATTTAACCCTAGTTACTTCCCTACAGGAGGTCACACTGGGGGTTAGGGTTTCAACCAACAGATCACAGAGACACAGTTCAGTTCATAACGAATGGCTACCTGTGTCACGACGCAATGGTTTTCTGATTCCCATTTATTTATCCTCTAATAATGGGTTGAAACCCTCCCTGAGTATCCAAAAGAAAGCCCTTCCTCATATGAAGAAGTAGAGGCCTCAGAAGATGATATGAATGTGCAAGTCATGGGAATGATATGAAGGCATAAGTCACATTGATAGAATTTTCTGGAATGGTTGATAGTGCAGGAGAAAGGAAGGGTCCCTGGATAGTGATGCAGTTCATGAACTGTGGCTACTCCGTGCCAGGAACTGGGTTACACCCCAAGGCTGCAGCAATGACCAGGAGCTCCCTCAAGGAGCTCACAGCCCCTGAGGGAGACCATGCTGACCAGGTATGTCCATCTCCAGGGCCAGTATCACAGGGAGGCACAGGGGATGCCCAGAGAGCAGGTCCAAGCCCGTGAGAACCTTGAAGGTGTTTGGTTCTCTTCCACATCCGTTCATCCAGGGGAGGGGCCAAGATGCCTCCAGCTCTGGTCTGTCTGACTCTGAGCCGTGCTTCTTGGCCCCAAACCATCCTCTTGGGGCCCTTGCTTCCTTGATCCCTAACAGAGTGGGAGGGGATGGAGATTGGGAAATAGAATACAGCCTCTATCAGAGGAGGCCACGGCCACACTGGGCTTAGAAAGAACACTGGTGGAGAAGCTGAGGGTGGCAGTGTCCAGATGCATCCTTTCTCGCCCTCTGTCCACCTGGATTCAGCCTGACTTCCATCACACCAGAGCACCGTCCCTTGCATGCTGCACAAAGCATAGCCCACACACCCTCCTGCAGGAGAGGGGTCTGTCAAGATGAGCTGGGAGATGGAGGTCGGGAGCCGAGGAGTAGGGGGCAGGGCAGGGGTGCCCGTATGTCAGCAGCAGGTATGTCATCCTGTAGCTGATGCAGCTCCCCTTTCTCAGCACAGACCGTGTAGCCTCACAGCCCACAGCTAGCCAGGCCTGGGTAGGCAGTGTCCTCTGGGTCCCCTGGATTAGGCTCGGTCCACAGGGCACACCTGCTTCCTGTCCTCACAGACCCAGGGCTATCAACACATCTCCAGGCACCAAAGTCTCTGCTGTGACAGGTGACACCATCCCATTTGCTACAGCGAGCTCTGTCCTGCTGTCCACGAGTGTGGCAGAACTGGGTCCACAGCCAGAATACACTGGGGGCCTCAGCTCCACACTCTCCCCAGAGAGGAATCAGTTCTTCCAGAGAAAGCCCCCCAGTCTGGTTTCCAAAGTTCTGAGACCCACCTCTGTTCCACCCCGCAAGGCTCCTGGGAAGCTTAGAGGGTCCACAGTCATACCTCGATCACTTGCCCAGGGGCTTCCCACCCCCAAAATTCCCCCACCCAGGTCATCCCCTATGGATTCCATCCCACCTCAGTCACACCCCCAGAGACCCCACCACACTTTGGTCACCTCCCCAAGGACCTCCCTCCTGTACTGATTCCTCCAAGGACCCCACTCTGCCTCAATAACTCTCCCTTCAGGGCCTCCCACCCCACCTCAAGCACCCCCTCCAAGGACCTCACCCAGACCTTGAGCTGGGAGGACCCTTGAGGGGATGACAAATGTCTGCTCTCTGTCCACAGTCTCCTCTCCCCTTCCCAGTTCCTTCATCCCCCTAGTTCTCACCTCTCCCACCTCAATGAGATGTCTAGACCTGGCACCCTTCTCTGACATTTGCTGTCCTCTGTCTTCATTTCCACTCAGCCCAACCTGAGTCCATGGATCTTCCACTTCTCACCACCAAAACTCCACTCCCTTGAGCATCTATCAGACCCCACCTGCAAACCTCTAACCGGAGTTCCACCTGCCTGTCCGCCCTCCCCGACCCCCGCCTGCCATCGGTGCACTGAGATTTGGTACATGCACCCGCGTGACCCCCACCCCAAGAGGGAGGCCTCCAAGCCCCCACACTCCTGCTCTTTCATGGTTCCTGTCTCCTCCAGTCCTTCCTCAAATCTGAGCTTCCCAGGAACTTGAGAAACAATCTCAATAAAACAAAGCATCCTAGAGGTGGCCTGCTCCCAGGAAATAAGAAGTCGCTAATGAGATAAAGGAAACTCTTCAAAGCGAGAAGAATTGGAACATAATTGATGTGCAGATGGTGGACCTCCCATAGGAAAACAATGGTGGGGTAATGATGCTGCCCAGGAGGAAGCAAATCCCGCTTTTCAGAGCCCTTCCTCTGTCCCAGCCACACATACACAACTCGCAGGCTGAACATGAGGACTCAGCGGAAATGTGCACCCTCAAGCGATGTCATTTCTGCTGGGAATTGTCTGGGCAAGGAAAGATGGTGTTCCAGGCTGGAAGGCTCTTAGAGGTCAGACTTATCTTCTGCCTTGGGAGGAAGATGGATAAATATCACCTGGTGTTTACAAAGGGCTTCAGACTTTGCCGAGCTGTCTGTCATCTTCAGCAGCTCAGTTGTGCCTCCTAACAAGGTGTGGTACCCGGGGCATTTTCATTCTGACCCAGGAGAGGGGAACCTGCAGGCTTTGTATCATGATTGTACCGGGTCCCACATCTAGATCACAGCGGAGGCAAGGTTAGGATGGCGGCATCCTCTGACCATCTAATGTGCTCCCTCCAGATACCAGTAGTGATGACAACACCCCCAAGGATACCTAACAACCACTCCAGGCTTACCAAACACCCTTACCAAAAACCAGCTTCTCCACCTCAGTGCTTACTGGCCTTCCAACCTGATGTCTCTTCATTGTAGGGGACTGTCCTGTGCCCTGGACAATGTTCACCAGCATCCTTGCCTCCACCCTCTAGATGCTGGTACTCCCTCCCACCCCCAGTAGCTGTGACAACCAAAACTGTCTCCAGATATAGGCAGATGTCCCTGGCTGTGGACTCCCCTGGTTGAGAGCTGCTGTTCCACCCCACTATCAAATTGGACCATCACCTTTACTTCTCTCTGTGAGAACACTCGCACCCTGAGATAAGAATTAGCTTGCTCAGAGATGCATCCATGATTCCCCTGGGTTGGCTTCCCTGAATTTGACAGCTAACTTAACACAGTGGAAAAGGAAGGGAAGGGATTAGCCCAAATCAATGACTCAGTGGTAGCAGTTCAGAAATGGCCACAAGATCGTCCCCATGTGCATCCCTGAAAGGTAGACCAGCAGGTAATGCTGGGTTAACCTCTCAGCATCCCCAGGTCCTGAGGGAAGCAGTCTGGCTTATGGGTCTTGGCTGAGGGGCTTCAGAGCTTCAAGCACCTCACCAGGAGCTGTTCTTCCTGCCTCGCCTCAGGAAAGTGAGGCCTGGACCGCAGCCTGAGTGGGGTGGAGGCCATGGCCTCTGCTGGGCTCTAGGATGGAAGCCTCTGGCAGGATGGACCCAGTGAGGCCCCTGAAGCAGAAGCCAGGACATGCCCTCACATCATGGACCCCTCTCAGGAAGCTGGGAAACCCCGCAGTGGCCTCCCAGGCAGGGGCAGCTTTGTGGTTCCAAAAATCACTCACTCTTGCATTTGGCACAGGCTCTGTGCCCTGTGCCCAGAGGCTGGCAATGAGAACATAAACAGCGTATGGCCCCACTCTCAGTGAGGGAGACACTGCAGAGGCAAAGTCAAGAATCATCTTGCCTGAGGAGGAGGGACCTGGTGGTGGAGTGTGGGGGGCAACGCACAGCATCCGGCTTCAGTCTGCTACAGCCCTCCAGACCAGTCTGGACTCCGCCTTGGGCCATCCTGTCTTTGTGCAGCTAACAGGCAGGAGGAATTCTCTTGCTTCAGTTGCCTGACATTCACACCTGCAGGCATGACCAATCGGCATCTAATCCATGTGAACCCCAGGAGAATGAAATGGTCACAGCAGTTCAAATGGATCCCAGGGCTCAGCATCCTTTTCCATCACCCTCAGGCCTCACCTCTGTCAGTGTGTCTGCAGAGGGTCTCTGCCAGGCCATGAGCATGGAGCCAGGAGAGAGGCACAAGAGGTTCTGGGAACATCAAAGCCATCACAGATCAAAAGGGAGGAGTCTTGAGGGTGTGCTGGGTCCACCTACAGCAGAGCACCCACTGTCCTTCACCTGGGCATCAGTCCTTGTACCAACCACATGTCAGGTTCTAAAATGGATGGGAGAGGGGGCTTCCCTGACCTTGCTGCTGCTCCAGACAGTCCCCCAGGCTTCCGAGATGGTTGATGTACATGTTCCCTTCAGTATCCCCCACCGCACCCCAGCCAGCCTGCCACCCCAACTCCTGTCAGCAGAGGTGGAGTTCAGTCTCTATTAATCCAGTGAATGAATGAATGATATATTGTTCTTTTTCCCACTGAGATATGGTCAGCCTATCAAGTCAAACAGACTTCTAAAATAATTGTTGAAAACCATCACAACTGGGGCTCTGCAGGGAAGAGCAGGACACCATGAAAGCTGTAACATGTGACCTGAAAACTGCCCAGGGTCAGGGAGACTTGTCTGACTTAATAGCCTTTCAATGGAGAAGGTGAGGACCTCCCCAGAAGGAGCAGGAGGTAAGCACGAGGCAGAGAGCAGTCCCCATCAGAAGACCAGAGTTAAGGAATCTGGATTCTAGCCAGGACCGTGAGAAAGCTACTGAGGTTCTGGGTGAGGGAGGGTCCTATAGATGAACCGTTTGGACCACTTGCCCAGAGGTGTCACCCTCTGCAATACTGCCTCCTCGCACCCCCCTCACCCCTCCCCTGTGCTCCCAGGTGTCATTTCAAGCCAGTTGGATGGGAAATGTCCCAAGTGTGGTCTCTACAGCAGTCAGGACAGTAAATCTGCTCTCTGCATCATGGCCCCCAGACCCTGAGAGGCTCCTCTGCTAACTGGTTCCTAGTCTCCATCCCATTACCTTCACCTGCCTCCCTTCCCTGCAAACACTTTTGAAAGAGAAACTGTTAGCCACTCAGTCATGTCCAACTCTTTGCAACCTCATGGACTGTGGCCTTGCCAAGCTCCTTTGTTCATGGCATTTTCCAGACAAGAATATCAGAATAGGTAGCCATTCCCTTCTTCATGGGATCTTCCCCACCCAAGGATCAAACCCAGGTCTTCCTCATTGCAGGCAGACTCTTTACCATGCCAAACTTCCAGGCCTAACCCATTTCAGTATGGCAATACACAATGCTCTGGGTATCACTTCCAGGTTTCACAAGGCACCTACATCGTATTTGGCATGTTTCACTTCCAAAGCTACGTGAATCATCAAGGGATGGATGTGGAAACCAACTCCAGCTGCAGGAAAAATTAGATCAAGTGAGGACCATGATCAGCTCGTGTCTTCTCACATCTGTGGATTCAACCTACTCTGGCTTCACAGTTATTTGAGAGGAGAGAGAGGTCAGACTCACTCAGGGCTTTGGATCTTGGTCTGAATGAAACCAACTTGATATAGGAGAAAACACACCAGGTCACACCTCCCTAGTGAAGAAGCTGTCCAATTACGTGTCTTCAGGGACCATTCAAGGGAGGGCAAGATGGCATCATCAGGTCAGTGGCTTCTGTTGCCTACACATGAGGGCTAAGCTTGAAAACATGATTTGTGTTATAACTTATGTTACTGGCTCAGATATGCAGATGACACCACCCTTATGGCAGAAAGTGGAGAAGAACTAAAGAGCCTCTTGATGAAAGTGAAAAAGGAGAGTGAAAAAGTTGGCTTAAAGCACAACATTCAGAAAACTAAGATCATGGCATCCGGTCCCATCACTTCATGGCAGATAGATGGGGAAACAGTGGAAACAGTGGCTGACTTTATTTTTCTGGGCTCCAAAATCACTGCAGATGGTGATTGCAGCAATAAAATTAAAAGACGCTTACTCCTTGGAAGGAAAGTTATGACCAACCTAGACAGCATATTAAAAAGCAGAGACTTACTTTGCCAATAAAGGTCCGTCTAGTCAAGGCTATGGTTTTTCCAGTGGTCATGTATGGATGTGAGAGTTGGACTATAAAGAAAGCTGAGCACAGAAGAATTGATGTTTTTGAACTGTGGTGTTGGAGAAGACTCTTGAGAGTCCCTTGGACTGCAAGGAGATCCAACCAGTCCATCCTAAAGGAGATCAGTCCTGGGTATTCATTGGAAGGATTGATGTTGAAGCTGAAACTCCAAAACTTTGGCCACCTGATGTGAAGAGCTGACTCATTGGAAAAGACCCTGATGCTGGGAAAGACTGAGAGCAGGAGGAGAAGGGGACGTCAGAGAATGAGATGGTTAGATGGCATCATTGACTCGATGGACATGAGTTTGAGTAAACTCCGGGAGTTGGTGATGGATAGGGAGGCCTGGCATGCTGCAGTTCATGGGGTCACAAAGAGTCGGACATGACTGAGCGACTGAACTGAACTGAACTAGTTGTACTGGGAAAGATCTCAGAGGGGCTGGAAATGGATCAGGTACCACGTATTAATAATACTGTATTAATACTACAAGAATTAATCCTACCATATGGAGTAGAGGCCAGATGAAACTGAGCAAGTTCTCCTGGGTGTGTGCACAAAAATGGTTACTGATGTAGAAGGATAAAAATCACAACCAATTAAAAATTTTTACAATTTTAAATACCTCCATGGCAGCATTGTAGAGATAACTTTTTAAAAATTAACTTTATGATCAAATCTTTTTTAAAACCCTGCTAAGAACACATGAGATCTACCTTCTCAAAAAATTTTAAGTGCATAGTACAGTGGGCTTCCCAGGTTGCACTAACGGTAAAGACCCCACCTGCCAAAGCAGGAGACATAGAGATGTGGGTTTGATAGATCGCTGTGTCAGGAAGATCCCCTGGAGGAGGGCATGGCAATCCACTCCAGGATTCTTGCCTGGAGAATCCCATGAACAGAGAAGCCTGGTGGGCTACAGTCCACAGGGTCACAAAGAGTCGGACATGACTGAAGCGATCCAGCGCACACTCACAGTGTTGCTAACTGTAGGCATGGGTCATACAGAGGTCTCCAAAACCTATTCATCTTGTATAACTGAAACTTTACACCCTTTGGTTTGGTGTTTCCCTTTTTAAATTAATTCTTATTGGAGTATAGTTGCTTTACAATGTTATATTATGTTAGTCACTTCAGTCGTGTCCGACTCTTTACGACCCCATGGACTGTAGCCCGCCAGGCTCCTCCATCCATGTAATCCTCCAGGCAAGACTACTGGAGTGGGTTGCCACGTTATATTAGTTTCTTGTTATTGTTCAGTCACCAATTCATGTCCGACTCTTTGAGACTCCATGCTGCAGCATGCCAGGCTTACTGTGCAGCAAAGTGAATCAGCTATACGTATGCATATATCCCTTCTTTTTTGGATTTGCTTCCCATTTAAGTCACCATAGAGCACTGAGTAAAGTTCCCTGTGCTATATAGTAGGTTCTCATTAGTAATGTGTTTTATACACAATATCAATAGTGTATATACGTCCTCTCAATATCCTAGTTCATCCCACCACCACCCCCTTTCCTCTCTTGGTGTCCACACCTTTGTTCTCTATGTCCGTGTCTCTGTTTCAGTTTTGCAATAAGATCATCTATACCATTTTTCTAGATTCCACTTTTATGTGGTAGTATACCATATTTTTCTCTTTCTGACTTACTTCATTCTATATGATAGTCTCTAGGTCCATTCATGTCTCCACAAATGACCCAGTATCGCTTGTCTTTATGGCTGAGTAATATTCCACTGTATATATGCACCACACATTCTTTATCCATTCCTCTTTGAAAATCAACTCCCCATCTCCCCTTCCCACAGCCCCAGGCAAGCACCGTTCTCCTTTCCACTGCTGTGACTCTACTTTAGGCTCCACATGTAAGAGGGATCCTGCAGTGTGTGTCCTTCGGTGACCGACTGACTTCACTCAGCACAAAGTCCTCCCGGTTCATCTGTGTTGCTGCCAATCTCAGGATCCCCTTCCCCTTTTAAGGCTAAATAATATCCTGTTGCATGTGTATATCGCATCCTCACCTGTTTACCCACTGATGGACACAGGTTGTTTCCATTCTTCGGCTGTTGTAAACAATGCTGCAATGAACACAGCAGAGCAGATACCTCTCCGAGATTCTGAATTCAATTGGTTTAAAAGGAAATGATGTTCTCAGGAGACATTTGTAAGGGCATCTCTGTGCACAAACCAAGGAATAGGTGTGTGTGTGTGTGTGTGTGACCACATGAGAACGTGCTTCGCAGCTGCAGCCCAGCCCATGATCAGAGGCTCAGGTTTTGAGTCTGACCTCAAAGCCGGAGGCAAAACTACCCACAGAAAGAAGTAGATGCCAACAGCTCAAACACACGACCCACATTACTTGAGGGAGGTCAGACACTCTCAGGACCCAGTGCCAGCTCTGGGCTCCCTGGCCTCTCTTGGCTCTGTTCTGCTGCTCTGCTGCCCCTCTCCATGGTGACTGGCTCTTGGAGGGACAGTGCAGGCCCCCTTTTCATCCTCTCCCTCCTGTATTTCTGGCTTACACAGTGAAACTTCTCTTCAGCACTGAGGGGGTACCTACCACCAAGCTGTCCCGACAAATCTGTCCCTGCAGCCCAGCCTGACTTCAAACACCCTCCCCCAACGCTCCATCTTCCCCCAGAGCTGACTGCCTGGGCACTCTGCAGGTGGTCCAGGCTTTGAGGAAGGTCTAGCAGAGTTACATAGGGGAGATGTGGAGATGGAGGACGGTGATGAAGAGGCTGCCTCTATCTGTTACTTCCCATGACCCTGATCTCTCTCCAGGCTATAGTGGGAAGTATGGGCTAGCCCCGCCTGTGGACCTAGAACAGAGATGCCCTGGATTCTGAATGCTGAAGGTTCCAGATGCTAAGGCTTGACATGAGCTCAGGAAAATGTGTTTCCAACACCTGGGTATCCACTGCAGGTGCACAACAGGCAGCGTCTGCCTCTCACACCCTCCTGGCCTTTGCACCTTCCAGGAGAATTCAGGTGTGGATGTATCACAGGTGGCAGGAAGCCAGAAGGTTACAAAGATAGACTAGGAGGTGTGGGGAGCATCCTTGCCTCTGATGGCTGGTGTCGGGGAGGATGATCACTCTTTCATCATATACTTTCAGTAAGAACTGGGTCCCTGGTGGGTCTGCCCTTATCCTAAGTTCGGACCCACGTTGCTATGACATCCCAGTTCATTAGTCCATCCCTTTCTGTGTCAACAAGATGGAGGGGCAAAGGATAGAACGTTGTTCAAATTCACTCAAAAACAAAGATGAGCACTTTGGAATGGACGACCATGTCTCTGCTCTGCTTTCACAAACAGCAGCCTCCAGGGTAAATGGCTTGTGCTCTCCGAGGACTAGGTAAGCACTCATCACTTCCGTCTTGCTTCATCCCCACAATGCTCTTTACAGGCAGCTACTGTGTCTGTCTATTCTCCATCTTATCAGAGAGGAAACCAAGGCTCAGAGTGGTCCAATTATTCAATTCAAATCAAACCACCCCAAGATGTAGAGGTTTAGAACAGCTGTCATTTATAAGCTCACGATTCTTGGCTTGGTCAGCCCAGGCTCTGTCAAGTTGCTTTGACCAGTGTGGGGCAGAGCAGGGACTCGGACTATGAACCCACAGTCCCTACATGCCCCCCTCCACCTGCTGCCCCATCCTAATCCCCAGAGATGAAGGAGTCTTTCTCTCCAAGGGGACCGGGGCCCAGACCTACGACCTGATGCACAGAATGTTTGTGACTAAACCTGGGTGTGAAAGGGCACCTCCTGGCCTGGTGTCCTTCCCTTTGGGAGTATTTTACCCTACTGCCCTTTCCTACTTTGCCATGGCCACCGTCTCCGCAACTGCAGAAAACCTCTGCAGGGTCCTTTAGAGGCCCTGGTGTGGGGAGAGCTGCTGCTCCGACTGTGTGTCCCCTCCTTGTCAGCACACATCACCTCTGTCTCCAGGGATGTGAGTCCTGGAATAGGCAGGATTTCCCAGGAGAAGTGAGCAGGATTGGCTGGGAAGGGAGGAGGGAGAAATGGGCCTCAGGCCAGCGGTGGAGAGAGGGCAGAGCTTGAAGGAATGCAAGGACACGCAGCTAAGATTCCAGATGTAATATTTCATGGGCTTCCTGGTGAGAAGCAATCTTTCCTCCCTAGAGTCCCCACAAGTGAGCTGCCTGCCAGGAAACCACCCCGCATCCCCGCCCACCAAGTTCCTGCTGCCCCACCTCCTCCTGAAAGCCAGGCCCAGGAGGGCTAAGAGGGCCCTCAGCTGCTGCACCCCGTCTGTGCAGGTCATGGCCAGCTCACTGAATTGTGGGGCCCCTGTCATTAGCCCAGGTCAGCACTATGAGTGAGCCTTTAGCATTCTGCTGGCCTGACTTCCATTGTCACCCCCTGCCTCCATGGTGACCAGCTCCCCAGCCAACAGGCTCCCTTTCATTCAACTTTTTTACTGTTTACACCAGCACCGTGACCCTCTCCTCAGCAAGGAAGGGCCCCCAGTGTGGCACTTCAGCCTCTTTAGAACTTTCCACCACTCGGCGCATCACCCACATGTATGTTGCGTGTGCACCTCTCTCAAGGAAGCGCATGTGCCCCAAAGATGGGATATAGTCAGAAGGATGTCTGTCACATCTGCCCATACATCAAATTCTCCAAAGTCAGCTTATGCCTCTGAAGTGGCTGCATCTTCAGAGATTAGCTAGGGAGGACAGTTTGACATAAGCCCACTATTTGTCTTGTTCTTTAAAAAACAAAAGCCAGCTGTGAATTGACAAATGTTCTTGGGTACCCAGTCCCTGGAAGTCTTATCAGT
The DNA here is from genome assembly GCF_963930625.1 of Muntiacus reevesi. Lineage (NCBI taxonomy): Eukaryota > Metazoa > Chordata > Mammalia > Artiodactyla > Cervidae > Muntiacus > Muntiacus reevesi. The sequence continues at coordinate 93,935,679 of NC_089253.1, read as the reverse complement.
TTTGTCCAGAAAGCAGGAATGGACTGGAGAAGTTTCCCAGGCTGGTGAAGAGGTGCTGTGACTCTACATGAAAACACAGAGGTTGGGTTCACGCAAAACTTTCTTTCTCCTGCATTTGAGGGGTTTCGACAATCCAAAGCTGTTCTTTCATCAGTCAGCCGAGGGGCATCTCTGCTCTAGGTCCACAGGCAGGGCTGGCCCATACTTCCCACTATAGCCTGGAGAGGTGTCAGGGTCTCTTCATCACCTTCCACTCCCTCCAGAACCTGTATCCACAGCTGGTCCCCCCAAAGTTACTTATCACCTGCCACTCCAGCGAGGTGGTCTGTACAGTGAACATGTATGTGTGCGTGCTAAATCACTTCAGTCATGTCAGATTCTGTACAATGCCATGGACTGTAGCCCGCCAGGCTCCTCTGTCCGTGGGATTCTCCAGGCAAGAATACTAGAGTGGGTTACCTTGCTCTTCTCCAGAGGACCTACCCCACCCAGGGATTGAACCCATGTTTCTTAAGTCTCCTACTTTGGCAGGCAGGTTCTTTATCACTAGTGACACCAGGAAAGTCCTGTAAAGTAAGCAGTGAATGGGACTGATGGCCCCAAAGTGATTCCAGCCACAGGGTCGGGAGACGGGGGGGAGGGCCTGCTTGGAATTTATGCCAGGTCCTTAGCCATTTCCATCAATCTACATGGTCTCTGGCATAGACAGATCAGGCTGCCTCTGGGGCCTCAGACAGCAGCTGCTGACTCCTGGAACCTCAGTCCATTCCTATACAAACTGCTGAGGCCGCAACTTACTGCACTCATTCCTGATGGGTTCACAGAGGCCTTCATCTTTGCTGAACATGAGCATCTGGCTGGAGTGGGGCTTCTCTTCAGTCCAGAACTGTATTCCAAAAACATGGAGATCACATCTCTAAACAAGGGATTGGGCAACTCAAAGAGTGAAATGAGAAGAAGCAGGGGCCCTGAGTACCATGAGGCTTGAACACAACATGAAGCAGCAGGGGGTGTGTGGGTGGAGGTGGTTATCCCAGCCAGGGGGATGGACTGGGGTGGCCATGGTCAGAGTCTGTGAATCTCCTCTCCAAGAGGATTATAAAAAGTCCTGATCAGGAGGGTCAAATATAACCAGGATGTCCCCACCCCCTGGCTGTTATTCCATCCAATTTAATGTGAAACCAGCTTCCTACATGGGTGGAGCAGGGAGATCAGGAGACATGAATGAGTTTAAATAGGAGAAGCACTAAAAGCATGCAAGCATATAATGAGTGCTCCTAACATCAACTTATTACAACACCAACATCCTCCTTGCCCTGAAAGGCCAGCTTGAGCCCCACACCTTGCAAACCTTCCTGGACACCTGCCTGGATTATCCTCACTTCCCCTGCACCCCTTACCCCCACCTTTGTTTGTCCTACAATTGCCCCTCCTCTAACAGGATGATGACAAAAACAAGGATAATAATAACTATATTCTGTTCTTCAAGAAAAAGAAGCTGAGGACTTGAGTAGCACAAGGCTTCATTCTAAGCCCCAGGGTGTGACAGTGGATAGAACAGCCTGCTTCCTTCTCTCCCATAGCTGACATTCCAGTAACAGAAGTGATAATAATGGTTATTGTCGTTCAGTTGCTCAGTCGTGCCTGACTCTTTTTGACCACATGGACTACAGCACACCAGGCTTTCCTGTCCTTCACTATCTCCCAGAATTAGCTCAAACTCATGTCCATTGAGTCGGTGATACCATCCAACCATCTCACCCTCTGCCATCCCCTTCTCCTCTTGTCTTCAGTCTTTCCCAGCATCAGAGTCTTTTCCAATGAGTTGACTGTTTGCAACAGGTGGCCAAAGTATTGGAGCTTCATCTTCAGCATCAGTCCTTCCAATGAATATTCAGGGTTGATTTCCTTCAGGACTGACTGGTTTATATAATGATAATAGTAGCTGACATTCACAAAGTCCTTATTGTGTTATATTTATAACTAAGTTTTATGTATTGTCTCAGTGAATTTTCAAAACCACCCTATGGTGATCAGAGGTGCTATTATCACTCTCATTCTACAAATGAGGGAGTTGATACCCATAAAGTTTAAGACATTTGCCAAAGCCACACACTGGGGACAACTGGGAGGACAAGAAAGCCTGGGACCCATTGCCACCAACTGAGAATTGTTTAGAGCAGAGATCACATGTCCTTCTCCTGGTGGCCTCACTGGTCACAGAGAGGTCCTTTGGGCATTTTATGGAGTAAGCAGAAGTCCTCATCCCTGCTGTGACATTGGTGTCTGTGCCCAAGGCTGGCACAGCCCCTACCAGATAAGACCCCCAGCAGCCCAGGAGCAGGAAGAATGTTGAGGCCAGGCTGCAGAACCAGAGGTTCATGCTCCATTAACATTTGCACGTTTCCTCTGAGGAGTGTATACAGGCATTTGGGTTGATAAGCCTGAAAAAATCTCTAGAAAGCATCTAATTAATGCATTTTCCCAAGTAGAATGTTTTAGTAATTGCTGTTCAAGCAACAGAAAAGTTGAGAAAGCTTTTATTGCAAACGCAGCAGGGACAGATAGCGATCCACACGACTGCTTCTCCAAGGCACTGGCTCTCTTGTGCTCAACCTATTGACATCCATTAACATTCTTCCAGCTATAAAAAAAAACTGCATCTTATTCGAACACTCTCCATAGGCAGGAAGCCGGGCGTTGAATTACAAAGCCTGAGTAATTGCCCGTAGTCATTGTGATGGAAAACGGCAGAAATCACAATGAGTCATGGGGTGGTGGAAAGGCAACTGCTTAGTGACGATAATTCTGTAAGGATAATTTCATTAATGGAAGTGGGAGACGGCATCTGTGCCAGTGAATACTGTATACGTATATATAAATATCCACGGACAACGCCTCGTGTTTAAAAAAGGCCGCGTGCAAATGGGTAGGCATGTGTCTGCCTTTCTAATGAATGCCCAAGCCCTAAGAGCTGAATGGTAAAGCATCATTCAGAGGCGATTTGTGATAATCACACAGGGATAAATCCTTTCGGTGAAAGGAGACAGGAACTAGGATGTTTCAGGTGTGGATGTAAAAAACTTCTATTTGATTTGGGGCCACAAAGGATTCAAAAACATCAAGGCATTGACAGATATAATGGCTTTCACCAAAGGGAGAACTTCCCTGTTTCAGAATTTAGCACATGAAACAAGCTGAGTTCAAATCTGTGCTCCTGGAAACTTTAGGTTCCGGAGGACAAAGCTGGATGCCGAGACCCTCAGAGAACCCCAGGTGCTGCTCAGGGTTGGATCCTTGGCTTCTGGACCAAAACAGGCTTCTGTTTCGTGAAATGAGCAGGGTCCTGCACTTTGAATGAAGGTGGCTGCTCTGTACTGCCACATGCAAAGCCATGGGATTAAAAATCTGATTGTATATTTTAGGACTAAACCGTGGTCTGCCTAGACAGCCTCTTACTGGCATAACAGCTGCACCCACCTCCCCCAGTATGCCATCCACTCCTCCCAGACAGTTCCTTCCTCTATCCACCAAGAGTGCAACACGACCTCACTCTTTGCAGCTGAGTCTCCAGAATCGGTTTGGGCAGCACCTTTATCTGCATCCCTGGTGGAGGGGTTTTGCCTGTGAGCCAATCACAGAACTGGCCCAACTCAGAAGAGGCGCACTTTTCTCCCTGAACCCTAAGTGCTCATTTATTTTTTAAACAGAGTGGCAACCCTCTCCAGTATTCTTGCCTGGAAAATCCCATGGACAAGAGGAGCCTGGCAGGTTATAGTCCATGTGGTCGCAAAGAGTCAAACACAACTGAGCACGCACGCACACACACACACACACACACACACACACAAAGTTCACATAACATAAAATTAACAGTGAATCTCTTTGAAAGGTTCAATTCAGTGGTGTTTAGTACATTATCACTACAGTGCAGCCATCATCTTTATCTCACGCTGAGATCTTGCCTTATCCCAAAAGAAAACACTCATTAAGTGGTCACTCCCCATCCCTTCATCCCCTAGCCCCTGGTCACCACCAATCCACTCTCTGTCTCTAGAGTTTACCTATTCTGAATGATTTATATAAATGGAATTATACAGTATGTGGTCTTTTCTGTCCTTGACCATAATGCTTTCGATGTTCTTCCATGTGCCAGCTGCGTGGATCATTTCTTTTTGCAGCCAAATATTATCCTATCCTGTGGGCAAGCTGCCTTTTTCTTCATCCTTTCATCCACTGATATATACTTGGGTTGTTTGCACCTCCCAGTTATCATGGAGGATGCTGCTATGAACATTAGTGTACAGGCATCTTGAGTTCCTGTTTTCCATTTTTTGAGGTCCATACCCAGCAATGGAGGTGCTGGGCCATATGGTAACTCTATGTTTAACTTTCTGAAGAATTCTCACAGGCTTTTGATCCCTGCCTCCTGGGTTTGCTGGCAGTTTCTCTCTTTGTCCCATCTGGGGTCTGGCATAGTCTGCATGTGCATCCACAGCTAAACTGAATTCAGGGAACATCCCAATGACTACATGTGGTCCAGGGACATCTATTTGATGCACACGTGTCCTCCCAGTTCAGGTTCTCTTGCTGAGATCTCAGGTGGGTGCACGTAGAGGCAGGGGATCCACATGGACCAGCCTCTGGGTCTGCTGGGCCCACCTGTCCTCATACATTCCCTTCCCCAAGCAAGGACTGAGGGAGCCCCAGCTGGGGAGAAACTTCATACCTATTACCTTATTTTGAGGCCATTGCAAACAGTGATTCCATGCCTAGGTCTACCAGGTCATTCTGTCACAGCAGATTCCAGGAGAACTGGCCAGACCATGGCCAAGGCCTGCAGGGAAGTCCCGAGCCCTAGTCCTGTGAGTCCTGTGGCTTTCTCAATCCCAATTAGTAGGCCAGGATCCCTCAATCCTGTTCCACCCCCAATTCGCTGGTCTCTTGGAGTCCTAAGAAGCAGATCTACTCAGTACCTGAATAGCCTACACTTCCCAACCTTTTGTTGGGAAGGACTTGTTGATCTGGCATGCAGCAAAAAGGGGGCTAAAACCTTTATCCTCTTGAGGTCATCTATCTATAGAAAAAGGGAAGGAGGTGTGGACCTCTCATACTCATCACACTGGCCCCAGATTTCGTCACCTTAATGCCTGCTCTGGGCATGTCAGTGACTGTGAGACAGTTACTGCCATATTGTGATTTATGAGAAATGTGTATCTGGTTATTCAGATGGTCAAAATATTTTTCTCATATATATTTTGTCTTTGGTCATATATATTTGGTCTCACATATATTTGGTTCCAAGCTCCTCAAACTCTTGGAATTTCCTGAATAGTAAGAGCAGTGGGTCTTTTGTTACAGTATTGGGTGTCTTGTCCTCTGTTCCTGAAATCACTTCAGAGTCACTAAGGTGAAATGGGTGACTTGGTAGAAATAACAAGCCTCTCTCCACCACACTGGAGAATATGTTAGTGAGGTGACTTTTGAGGAGCATCTAAGGATGCAGGATGGTTGCTAGGGGAACCAACCAGGAATAGAGTTGGTTGTTCCAGTTTGTTCTTTCCAGTACTGAAATTTGCAGTCCTAGCTCCTGATTTCCAGGGAGAGGAGGAGATGGAGGTAAATCAGTCTCCAATGGCCTATAGTTTTACCAATCACACCTATGCAATGAATGCTCCATAAAAAAAAAAAACAAAAAGAGATGGTTCAGAGAGCTTCTAGGCTGGGGAACCAGAATGCTCCTAGGTGCCACCATGCTGGACCCCAACTGCTACAAGGATCAGAGCCCCTTTGCTCAAGACCTCAAATCCATGTACCTCATCTGACCATTGATCCATTCCCTTTAACATCCTCTTCAATAAACCCATAATCCAGGGAGCAAATTGCTTTCTGAAGTGCTGTGATCCACTCTAGCAAATTCATCAAGCCCAGAGTGGGGATGGGGGTGATGGGAACTTTTGGTTTACTGCCAGTCAGTTAGACTGACAATAAGCGCAAGTGACTGCTTGAACTTGTGATTGGCATCTGAAGTGGGGAGCAATCCTGTGGGACCGAGTCCCCACCCTGTGAAATCGGACACTACCTGCAGGTAGACAGTGTCAGAGTTGAGCTGTATTGCAGGACATCGGCTGGAGTCTGAGAAATGCTTGGTCACAAGGATAAGCCCTTGGTCAATGCAGGCTAGAACCCAGGACCGGAACCCTCGGCTACTGAGATAGACTGGGACCTGGGACCCCGGCCACAGTGCTTGCATCTGGACACAAGTCTCCTTGAGCAATAGAAAACAAAGATACTATAAGGGACTAAGAATAGCTATGTGCATGAGCAGTAGGGGCAAACTCCCTACAAGATACAGATGATACAAAGAGACAAAAATATCCAATTGCTGCTTCTGAAGAGCCAGGAGCCAAAGCAGGGTACTTCAGGGTACACCACCAAGGGGGTGGGCAAACCATCTAAGCCACCCTTTCAGCCAGGCCCTGGGACACACCTCTACCCTCACCCCATGTAAGGGACCAACCAGCTTGCCACCTGGAGGAAAACAAGAAGTAACCATGTGTGCTGTAGAGGGGGCTGTGGGTAGTGTTACCCACCAGGGTTCTTGGCTTCCCTAATCAATAGAAATTGATGAGGGGTCACATGAGAAATTCAGGCAAGGCTTTTTACTGGGCCCCCTGCTGCAGCTTCCCAGGTGGGACCGTGGTAAAGAATCTGCCTGCCAAAGTAGGAGATGTGGGTTTGATCTCTGGGTTGGGAAGATCCCCTGGAAGAGGAAATGGCAACCCACTCTAGTTTTCTTGCCTGGAGAATCCCAAGGACAGAGGAGCCTGGTGGGCTTGCAGTCCATAGGTCCGCAAAGAGTCGGACATGAGGGAACAACTGAGCACTCACACACTGCTGCAGGAGGAGGGAGAGAGAACAAATAACAGGCTCCCTTGCCGGCTCCAGAGGGCAGAAGCTTGTTCCTTATATGAGGGGAGGGGAGGGGTATGTCAAGGGTTGGGCCAGAAGTAGGTGGTATTGAGTGCAGGGAGCATGCATAGTACCCTGCTTTTGCCCCTTGCTCTTCTAAAGTGGCAGTTGAGTTTTTGGTCTCTTTGTATCTTTTGTCCAGCATTTGCCCTAACTGCACATGCACGCAGTTTTTCTTAGTCCCTACAGTTTCCTTGTATTTTGTTGCTGGAGGAGAGGTGTGTCCAGGTGCAAACACTGCAGCCAAGGGTCCCAGGTCCCGCCTGTCTCAGCACAGCCATTCCCAGAGACAACAGGAAAAGCAAAACTTAAGGGGAAGGGCTCATGGGAATGAGAGATCATTAAAACAGATTCAGTTCAGTTAAGTTCAATCGCTCAGTCCTGTCCAACTCTTTGCGACCCCATGGACTGCAGCACGCCAGGCTTCCCTGTCCATCACCAAGTCCTAGAGCTTGCTCAAACTCTTCATGCCCATAGAGTGGGTGAAAGAGATTAAAAATTTACAAATTATCCTAAAGAAAAATGTCCTATTAAGAAAAACTGATGAGCACATGCTATTGAGAAAGATACTGGCTGCAGAGAAGAATGGGATCCATCTCACCGAAATGACAGAATGGTCCCCCGCAAACTCATAGGCTCGGATCCTACAATACACAGAAGATATCGTTTATTAAACCCATTATGCTACCGGCCCGCAGTCAGTCACAGCTCAAACATCGCCACATTTATGAAAGACAGTTACAGTCATTTGCAAGATAATTACCATTTTAATCTCAAACCAGCCTGTAGGAGCAAATTGCTTTATAAGTAACCAGGTTTTCAGAATCTCATAATGGAATGCTGTGCGGAGCTCAGAAACAACCAGGGGCTTATTTTGTGATTGGCTACAATTGCTGGGAGGTCTGTTCTGCAGTGGGCTGAAGAGAGATGGTGGAGCCCCCCCACCCCGCTCTGTGCCTAAGGGTGGACACAGGGAGAATCTCGCTTACATCTGTCTGATTCATAGCTCTCTGATTAACATGGAAGGAGGAGGGAGAAAGACAGACAGACAGACACAGGGAGGAAAGAGGGAAAGAAAGGAGAAAAGAGAGAGATGCTGTCATGAATGCAGAGAGGAGAGAGAGAGGAGGGGAGGGAGGAGGGAGGAGAGCAGACAGGACCCCAGCTCAGAAGCTGGCCTGAACACGGAGCCAGGTGTGGGGAAGCTCTGAGATCCTGGGGCTCCAGCAAGAACACTGATAATAAACTAAGTTGCCAAGTTGATAACTTCATTTCCCAGTGCAGGACCATCCCTGAAAATCAGGAAGATCTGACTTCAGCGGATGTAGCCAGGACATTGCAATGAGGATTACATTTAAGAAAGAAAAAAAAGATCTGAACAAAAAAGGGAGAGGCAGGAGCTGGGGAGGCTAAGGAGGGGATTGTGCTAATCAAGGGGCTTGTGGGAGCCCAGTGTGACTCTGGGGATCAAGGGGTAGAGCAGATGGGGCTGGGTGGTTTTGAAGCTGCTGGCCGTGGGGGCATCTCCAGCAGCGCTTTACCTCGGGAGTCTGAGGCGTGACATTCACTGGCAGGAACACCTATCACTGCAGGCATAGAAGGGTGTGCACAGAACTGAGTCACCACCTGGGGTCCTGGTGGAACATAAAGATGAGAGAGGGCATCCTGTCACTGCCTGATCTGGAGATGTTGAAACTGCTGGGAGCCAGCCACCCAACCGTCTCTTTAATTTCCTCTAAAACATTCCCATAAAACACTTCTCCAACCTTGGTTACCTTCACCTAATGGAGTCTGACATTATCGGACTGCGGACACAGATCAGATCCTAGGAAGGGAGGAGGAAGACACGGCGAGAGTTGAGAGGAGGCATCAGGGAGGGAGAACCAAGAGAATAACTTTCTAGAAAGGGCCAACAGGAGCCTCATCCAGGGAGCTGGGGATAGAAAAGCAGGCAGTAGTTATGGCCCCAAGGCTGCCAAGGGTGACTCCGACCATCACAAGTGCAGAGGAGGGGTGGGCAGAGGTGGGAAGCCAGACCAGTTCATAGAGATTGAATACAGATGAGAAGGAGGAAACTGGATCCTATGAACACATTTCCAGAGGTCTTTGTGTCACTGGAACTGGAGGGTGGGGTAGAGAAAAGGGCCAAGAAACAGAAAGCATCTTTCCTCTTTGAGATGACAGTGGCTGGACCAGAGCGTGTCTGTGAGAGAAAGGGGTACAGTGACTCAGGAGGCAGAGGAGGGAACTGAAGCAAAGTCAAGATTGGGGTCGGGGTCAGACTAGCTCCAGGGTAGAAACAGGGGGCTGGCAGGCCCTTGCTGGCAAGAAGCTCCCCTGTTTCACTGTGAGGCTCACCAATGCCCCCACCCTCCCCTCTTCTAAAGATACTGGACCACAGCACAGGTCAGAACAGAGAAAAGCACAGGTAACCGCATTCCCAACACTGCATCGAAACAAATCTTTGCTCTGGAATTTCCATGGATGTTCCCCTCCAGCCCTTTTCTCCTCCAACCCACACCTGCTCTGGAATTTGTTCTTCCTATTCAGGATACCAGTTCCTCTCCATTCACACGAGCTGTATCTCATCCTCACCTTGGGCTCCCCTCACCACCACCCACAACCCCTTGGAGTCATCCTCCCACAGCTCCAGATCATTCCATGTCTACTTGGCTTCAGCTCCCAGCATTGACCGTATTCGTTATCTGTGGCTGATGAACAAATCACCCCAAAACTTAGCTTAAACAACAGTCACTCATGACCTCACGCTCTTCCTGAACCTCCGGAAGCCGAGAGGGGCTGAACTGGGTGTCTCTGGTTCGGGGCAGCAAGACTGCCACATGAAGCCCCAACTGAGACCGGGGTGGGGGAGTCCTGCCTCTAGGTAGGTTTGCTTGCAGGGTTGGCTTTGGGGCTTCAGCTGTCCTTCCAGGCCGGGGAGCTCTTGCCCTCCAGTCTCCTTCACATGGCCTTTCCAAAGGATATCCTAGACCTTTCTGCAATAAAGAGAGCAAAGAGGCAAGCAGGAAGGCACCCAAGACAGAAGCAGTGGTTCTCACAGGCCAGGCTCAGAAGGTTCTGCGTGTGCGCTGTCACACCAACCTCAGAGTAGCGAGGAGGGGGATGTACAGGGGTGTGAGTACCAGAGGTGAAGTCCTGGGGGCCCCACTTCCTGACTCACAGCGTACGTTTTGATGAAGTCAGCCTTGATCCTACTGGTCCATGGCTCTGCAGAAGCAGAAGCATCCTCATCTAATACCTCCCAGGGTACCTAGCATGGGGTCAGAGGTCAAGTGGGGGTGCAGCAAACAGATGTTGGAGTACAGAGCTTCAGATCACTGTGGGAAAGCATCGCAGAGGATGTCCCATGCCTGATGCAGGTGCCAAGGTGACCCACCAGCTGTGGACGTTGTCATGGGGTTTTACATGCCCCTCCTTACTTCCTTCCCCAAAGCGTGTGCTGTACTCAGCATCACACAGATGCAACGGAGGGCAGCCAGCAGAGGTCTCGTTTGCACACTCAACGACGCTAACTGGATTCTCACTTAAGCATTGTTTCCCAACACAGAGAAAGCGGACACGGAGATAATGCTAGGATAATTTAGTGGTAATTCAGTGGCATGCCCCTTTTGCAAAATCTCCATCACCCGCTGTCTTGTATGAAGTCTGGGGTCACTGGATGCATCCTCTTCCACTTTCTTCTCTGTGCAAACCCTGCCTCCCCATGGCCCACTGCCCCCCTCCACCCCCCACGGTCCCCTACAGGTGAGGTTATTGTTAGCTGTTCAGTTTTAATACAAATATGAAAGAGAATCAATGAAAATGATCTTAGGAGACAATAGATTTCCCATCAGACAATTACAGGAGAATTTTTCATTCCAATTTCTACAATTCAAAATGAAGCTTGGTGCTTCATTTTTTTCCCCCAGCATCAAACCCTGAAACTCCAATCTCCCTGTCAGTAATGCAATTCTGGAGGCTGACTTTAGAGGACTCACCAGGGTGGACTTCTTGACATTAATATAGCAATATGTCAAATAAAAGCTCTGTCTAAATGAGTCCCGGCTCCTTTAATATACTGTGATCCCCTCTGAGAGTCAGGAGGGGCCTGGGGAGGCACTCTTCTGCTAGGGATGCCTCATGATTGACAGTCACACCTGCCGCTTCCCAGGAGTTTATTAACACAAAGCAGGAGGAGAGGCAAGTATTTTGAAAACAGAACAAGAGGTAGCTGTCTGGGGAGACACTGACGGGGGCTGCTGACGGGCATTCGCCTACATCCTTGCAAATTGACGCAGGTTGTAAACTGCGGACCCCTCGGCCTTGACCGTGACCTAGCTCTCATCTGACCAGAAAGTCCCCAAACCAGGCCACAAGCCCACAGCCCCGCTGGGCCCAGCATTGCTTCTCGCAACTTGCCTAGGTCATGCCAAGCTCCTGTTGGAGGGGGCGGTTCCTGTATTTCCCACACATCCATCTTGCCTCTGTAAGTTGTCCAGATCCACTAATCACCTAGGATCCCGGTCCACTGATGGAGAACCACAGATGCTGCCAGCCTCCCCGCTCCCGCTGATGCCTGAGCTTCCAAACTTTGCACCCGTTACTATTTTACTCCACCCACTCCCCCCTTTCTGAACTTTGGGCACAGCTTCCCCATCTCAACTAATGCCACAGGGTCCATGATCCCTGGGTATGGGGGACGGTGGGTAGCAGCTTGGGGCTGGGATCCAAGAAACCGCTGATTTTGGATCAAAGCCTTCACATGTTTGTCTTTCTACCTAGGAGTGGAGTCTCAGGTTCCCATCAGGTTTTCAAAGGAGCCGTGGATGCCAGAAGGTAGAACCAGGCATCCACAGAGATCAGCCCAGCTCACTCCCTGGGACCTGTCTGCCCTGATCCTGGAGATATGAATCCAGGCACTGCCTGCTCAGCCAGTGGACAGATGATCTGGCACAGGACTCAAGGAGCTCAGACTGCATAGATCTGCAGCTTCGTTTGAGCAAGACCCGCTCCCCTGAAGCGCTGTGTTCCAGCCAGTCTGTCCACACCAGGATCTGAGCTACATCCTGGCTTCTGCTTGTGGGACAGGCAGGGGGGACAAGCAGGGTCACTGCTGGGAAAGCAAGCAACCTGCTTCTTTGGAGGAACCTCTCCTCCATTCTCTTCCCTCCCCAGCAAGGCTCAGTCAGCCATTCCCCTGCTGGTCCAGTCAATGCCCACAGGGGATGGCCAGTATCTGCAGCATCTCAGGACAGTAGTCGGGTCTCCACAGGACACTCAGATAGAGTATTCGTGCAGCAGGAGGTAATGGGTCTTCAGACCTGCTGTGTAGACACAGCAAGGGGACCAATGCTAATCTTCCCATCAAAGGTTCACCTCCAGTGCATTCTCTCACACCAAAGAGCAGAAAACTGCTGTGAAGGAACCAACAACCCACCTGCTACATGCAGGGCCCCTGTTTGAACTCATGTCACAGCAAAGTGCAGGGGGCAGAGCCTGCATCTGTGACACTCAGGACTGTCCCTCCCCACCCCAATCAGGAGCGGGACTGGCGACCACACAGATGAGTGAGCGGATTTCACAGTTGGCAGGGGCTTGCTCTGTGTGCTTAGATCATCCTGTTCTCTCCCCAAACCTGCAGGTCAGCTCTGTTATCATCATCCCCCTCTTGAAAAGATGAGGAAACCAAAGCCCAGAAACGTTAAGAAACCTACCCAAGATCACATGGCATTGGTAGATTTAACAGATTAAAATCAGGAAGCATAGTTAAATTGAAATTTGAGACATATACTGAATAATTTTTCTTTAATAAGTATATCCCCAAATAAGCCATGGGACATACTTACACTAAAACATTCCCCATCATTTATCTGCAATTCCAATTTAGCTGGGTGATCTGTCTATTATCTGGTGACCCTACAAGGTAACAAGGGACTTGAACTCAGGCCTGAATCCAGGCTGCAATGCTCTGAGCTCATGTTCTCTCCAGAAGCATCCAAGAAGCTGCAGGGAAGTGATGAGTCCATGGTAAAAAGTACAAACCCTGATCCTTGGCTCTGACTGCAAGATCCCCTCTCCTCCACCACCCATGATAAGGGATTAAGAGGGGAGAGAAAGAGCTGGGTGGAAGGAGGTGGTCATGCACAGGGCTTGGGCTATGGGAACATATCTCAAGATAAGGCCAGAGAACTGACCTCAGAGTCCCCTCTGGGTTCAGGGCTAGAGGAATGAATCTGGAGGGGGAGTTGGGCTTTTGTCTGCTTTGTGTTTTATGTTGTTATTTAGTTGCTAAATCACCTTTGATTCCTTGTGACCCCATGGACTGTAGCCCACAGGTTCCTCTGTCCATGGCATTTCCCAGGCAAGAATACTGGAGTGGGGTGCCATTTGCTTCTCCAAGGGATCTTCCTGACCTAGGGGTTGAACCCATGTCTCCCGCATTGACAAGTGGATTCTTTACTATCCAAGAAGCCCTGGGCTTTTGTCTGTATCACTTAATTTTGTGCCAAGAAAGCATTTGATGTGCATGCATGTGTGTGTGTGTATAAATGTGTGTCTGTATACATGTGCAAGGAACACGTCTTAAAATGCTCTGGGAAGGCCACCTCTCAGGTGACAATGTTCTCTAGGCCAGGTGACTTGTGAGTGAGGCTTCTAGGGCTCTGCGTGCCTTGAGCTCCAGCAACTCCAAATGAAAACAAAAAACTGAGACCAGTCCCTATAGCTAAAGAGTAACCACATCAGACCTCATTGGCTCCCAGCTCCATAAACACGTTTGTTAAATCGTCAGTTCACTCCTATGTAAAGCGTTCCACACTCCTCTGTGTTGAAGAAACAGGGCTCTTTATTAGCTGCAGTAATAAAAAATGACTTCCGCCTCCCCAGCTCTCCGGAAATGAAATAAGCCCAACCACATTTTCCTTTCCTGTTAAATTCTCAGTCTCCGCTATCTGCAGACCAGCAGAGACACGGTGTGGTTAAAAACATCCAATGAATCAATGGACTCTAAGAGTCGTTAGAAGGTTCGGAAGTTCCAGTTGTCTACAACCAGGCTAATTTTTAGAAAGAAGTTTTAAAAAATTGACCACTCTTTGGGAACATTCTGACCCTGAAGCAAGATTGGGGAGCCTTGGACTAGATATTTAGTGTGACTGTCAGAAACAGAACTTCTGAAACAATGTGGTTTCTTTTTGCCCCAGCTTGGTGGCAGCCACCCACTCCCACAGCCCCAGAGAAGGCTCATTGCAATCCTGCAATGTTTGTTATCAGACATGTCCAGGAGTTAATGAGATAGACAACTGTCCAAATCTACTGGGCAGAGGGCAATGCCCAGCCTAGTGATTGTGCAGTGACCTTCAACTTGAATGAGCAGCTTATTTTCTCTTCATCCAAGTTAAAGCCCCACCTCTTCCCGACTGTTGTCTATGCTGCTCTAACCATCCTTTGACCATCACTCCCTGATCTCTGACTGCTTCCTCTGATCTCTGAGTTTTCCCTTGCTTTATGACTGCTCCCACTGGTCTATGAGTGCGCTCTCCCTGATATCTGAGTGCTCCCCCTTTCTATGTGTGCTCCCCTAACTCTGAGAACGCACCCCTGCTCCTAAGTGCTCCTCCTGCTCTATGAGTACTGCCTCTGCTCTCACAACGCTCCTTCCCCTGATCTGTTGGTGCTCCCGGCTCTATGAGTGCTCCCTCCCTGATCTCTGAGTACTCCCGTCCCTAATCTGAGTGTTCCTCCTTGCTCTCTCAGTGCTCCCCCTACTCTGAGTGCTCCCCCTGCTCTCACAGTGCTCCCTCCCCTGATTTCTGGGTGTGCTCCTGCTCTATGAGTGCTCCCACGCCCCATGAGTGCTACCCTGTTCTATGAGTGCTCCAGCGCTGATTTCTGAGTGCGCTCCCTACTCTATGAGTCCTCCCCCTGCCCTCACAATGCTCCCTCCCCCCATCTCTGAGTCTTTCTCCCTGCACTCTGAGTGTTCGCCCTGAGTGCTCTGAGCCCTGTATTGGACTTCTTACCTCCACAACTTTAAGATAATAAATTCACATTGTTTTACAGCACTGAGTTTGTATAATTTGTTACAGCAGCCTATAGAAACTCATAGAGTGCCGAGCTTTGCATCAGACCACCCAGAAGGCCACCTGCAAACAGGGGACCCTGTTTGACTTGGAAAACACATCACTGTAAGTCCAGGGAAGCTGGAGTGAGGCAGCTTTAATTTTTGCTGAGGATCCCAACCAGCATCCTTTAAGCACACTTGGAGACAGACACACCGGGTCCTACACCCAGCTCAGCCACCTCCTGGCAATGTGATCTGGGCAGAGCCTCTTCTCCTCTCTGACAGCGGGCGTCTATAAACTGAGAACCCTGACAACACGCAAGCAGAGTTACTGGACGTGTCTACATAATGTGTACATCAGTTGGTGTGTCTACTTGACTGGGCCGCAGGGTGCCCAGTCACCTGGCCAAGCATAATTCTGAGTCATTTACGAGAGTGTTTCTGGGTGAGATTGACCTTTGAATCACAGACTGAGTAAAACAGGTTGTCTTTTCGGCTAGGGGTGGGCCTTGTCTAATCAGTCAAAGGCCTGAGTAGTGCAAACTGGCTTATCCTCCAGGTAAGAGAGAACTCCCCACACCTTACTGCCTTGCCCTGGGATGTTGGCTTTCTCCTACTTTCGGATTCAAACTGAAACCTCAGCTGTTCTGGGTCTAGGCCCTTGAACTTGGACTGGAACTTCGCTATTGATCCCCCTGGTATCCAACTGGCAGAATGGCAGCTCGTGGGACTTCTCAGCCTCTATAATTGTGTGAGACAACTTCTTATAATAAATCCTCTCTCTCCCTCCACACACACATCTCCTATTGTTTGTTTCCTGAGCATGCTGACTAATAAAATGAGTGATGTTTCTGGCTCCATGCCAGGAGCACAGACTTGCCCAGTGGTGGGGGAAGACAATGGGATCCTGACCCCTCACAAGATTCTGCGCTCCACCCACCACCAACCCAGCATGCATGTCCCGCAGGAAAATCCTGAGACAGGTGCCAAGCCAGAACATTCAGTGTCTGTCCAGCATGAAGGTCAGCATGCTCCCTCCCCCATCACCACAAGAGGTCCAGCCTCCCGGACACCTGAGCACAGAGGAGGTGCTCCCACGGCTGCAGCCTCAGTGATGTGGTAAGCAGAGAACGCGACTTGGGGAGGAAGCTAGGCATGCAGCCAGGCCCCCTCCGTGTTCTCCAGCCAGCTTCCCTCTGTCTTTGAATGCCTTCCCTGGTGTCCCTTCAACAGTGCTGACCCTTATGCTGGACAAGGGCACAGAAGCTTTGTCCCCAGCATTCCGCTGCCCTGACTCTACATAAACACCCAGGCTAGACAGAGCACCCTGCCTACTAGCCCATCTCCTCCAAAAACTTGCTTTTCTCCCATCCTCCCAGGACTTTCTTGAATCTCTGCTTTTGATGGCATTTCAAAGCTGCCAGGCCAGTGACTAAAGGAGTCCTTAAAAGAAAAAAAAAGAAAAGCAACAGAACAATTGTAGTTACCCTTCATGGCCATGGGGGACTGGAGGGCCATTCCACAGATGTTATTAACATATTGGGAAAACAGCACCAAGCAAGAGCCCCGCCTGCCCACGCGAAGTGCTCGCCTTGAGCCATATTTTTTTCTGCAACCTTCCATGTGTGTTACAGTTTCCCTAGTGGCTCAGATAGTAAAGAATCTGCCTGCAATGCGGGAAACCCACGTCTGACCCTTGAGTTGAGAAGATCCTTTGGAGAGGGAAATGGCAACCCACTCCAGTATTCTTGCCTGGAGGATTCCATGGACAGAGGAGCTTGGTATGTTATAGTCCGTGGAGTCTCAAAGAGTCAGACATGAGCTCCTCCTTCCATGTAGGAGGGCAAATTGCAAAGAAACATTGGTGGAGAGCACAGCTTGGAGATGAACACGGTGCAGACTGTCCCTTCAAGGAGGCTGCCAGCTTTCCTCACGCTCGCTCGCAGGCATCCTGTGCTTTGGCAATTTTCAAGGCCACCTGCTCCAGAAAGCCTGTTCAACTGCTCTGATGCCCGCCAGAGGCAAGATCCACACCTGCTGGCTGCCTGGGGTTGACTGGCACATCCGGACAGGTTTTGTTTGGCTTGACACCGCAGCCAGACAGCTACTGTGTTTGATTTGGATCTTCTTGAGTTTTTCTTTCTTCTGAGACCAGGGTGTCCCCACAGCACATTCGTCTCAAAACAATGAGCTCACCTATAGAAACTCTGTTTTGCTCTGCCGGCTTCATCCATCCACAACTCTTATTGATGTTTGGCTGTGATTTCAACCCTGCAGAAAAGTTGCAAGGATGGTACAAGGAACTCCCGTGGACCCAGAGTCACCAACTGCTCACATTTTGTACCACTTCCTTTGTCATTGCCTCTCCATTTTCCTAAGGGAAAAACATTATGATGCCACAGCCCAATTATCAAAATTAGGAGATTTAATCTTGATGCAAAACAGTCATCTAATCCACTGTCCGTTTCGTCATAGGCCACCTGTGTCCTTCCGTAGCGTCCTGCTCCCCAGGATTGACCCCCACACATTGTTTCCCTGTCTCTTTAGCTTTTTCAATCGGAAACAGTTCCTTATATTTCTTTCTTCTCCTTGATCTTGACCTTTCTGGGGAGGAAAGGACAGTTACTTTTAGAATGTGCCTCTGTCCCTGTTTATTTGTGCTTTCTCAGGATCAGATCCGAGCTGTGTGTTTTCTCAGCTTGCACGGGGTGATGCTGTGTCCTGACCATCAGGCATGGGGTGTCCCATCTTGGGACAGATCCTTGATCCCCTGGTTAAGGTTATGTCCTCCAGGTCTCTCCCCTGTAAAATTATCCTTTTTCCTTTTATAATTAAGAAATAATTTAATTTTTTGATTCTATAAACCCTCCATTCATTGTCAAACTTTCACCCACCGGTTTCAACACCCATGGATGACGTTCTAAATCCTTTCTTCTTTATTAGGTAGAATTCTAATATAAGGAGAACTTGCCCTTCTCCCCAGTTTACTTTTTCATTTAGTTATTTGTATCAGTATGAATTCATTTGTTGTTGTTCAGTTGCTGTCATGTCCAGTTCTTTGCGACCCCATGGACTACAGCATGCCAGGCTTTACCATCCTTCACTATCTCCCAGAACTTGTTCAAACTCATGTTCATTGAGTTGGTGATGCCATCCAACCATCTCATACTCATCTCATCTCCTTCTCCTCCTGCTCTAAATCTTTCCCATCATCAGGGCCTTTTCCAATGAATCGGCTCTTCACATCAGGTAGCCAAAGTATTGGGGCTTCAGCATCAGTACTTCCAATGAATATTCAGGATTGATTGCCTTTAGTATTGACTGATTTTATCTCCTTGCTGTCCAGGGGACTCTCAAGAGTTTTCCAGCACCGCAACTCAAAAGAATCAATTTTGGATTCAGCCTTCTTTATGGTCCAACTCTCACATCTAAACATGACCATTGGAAAAGCCATAACTTTGATTATACAGACCTTTATATGTCATAATTTGTGTATCCATTCTCCATGACCATTTGGGCTCTTTCCAGTTTTTATCTATTATAAGTAAAGCAGATATGAACATTCTTGTATATCTTTTTGGGGATACATGACATCATTTCTCTTGGGTAAAACCTAGCTGTGTAATTGCTAAGTCATAAGTATAAAACTATAAGAAAATGCCAAACTCTTTTCCAAGTGTTGACACGACTTTTCTACCCCGCCAACATGACACATGAGTGCTCTGGTTGCACCATGTCCTCACCAACACTCGATATCACCAGCCTTTTTTATTTTAGCTATTTTAGCAGGTAATTCTGGGATCTCTCTTTTTTAAATTGCTGGACATTTAGTCTTTCAAAACTATTTAATATTGCAAAGATGAACATCCTAACACCTATATTTTGCCTTTAAATTTTACTATTTCCCTGGGATAAACTCCCAGGGGTAGAATTAATTGGTCAAAGGATGTAAACTTTCAGAATTTAAATTGCCAACTTATGCTCCCGTGAAGAATGCATCAGGATTCTGGCCTGCATCAAGAATGCTGGCCACTCTGACTTTTATCAGAATTCCACATGATCATTAAAAAGAAGTGCGACCAGTTTTTTCACTGCTGTGTTGGAGTATCCTGTGCCCTTAAGAAAGTGTTCCCATCAAAGTGTCTGCTGATCAATTTGTCACTGAGTCACCACAACCAGGCCAAGCAATGGAGCAGAGCGACCACCTCCAGACATCCACACAAACCTCCCTGACCCTCTCCCACTAGAGGTGAGGGTAAGACTATGGCTGGGCCAGATCTAAGTGGGGTCTTCTGAGCCCCACGTGACCCTGACTCTCACTCGTGTCCTGCTGCCACTGGGGGAGGGTCCAGCAGGTGTGCATGGACTGTTATCCACAGTGGACACACAGGAACTTGGGTTTTCTGTGCAGACATCTCCCAGGAAAGAGCCCACGAATCCAGATGTACACTTCCTACGACATGCAATTCTGCCATCCTGCTGTGCCTTCGAGCCCCCATCATCCAGACAGGTCTGTGTTCCCCTCACAAGTGGGCAGTGAGGGGGTACATGGAGGCAGACCAGGGGGACGGTCTGGGGTTGCCTGTCCCATCCCCACTGCATTGGCAAGCAAGAGGATTAAAGATAAAACACATATTCTGATTTACAATGTTGTGTTGATTTCTTCAGTAGAGCAACACGACTCAGTTATACATATATATATATTCTTTTTCATACTCTTTCTATTACATTTTATCACAGGATACTGAATACAGTTCACTATGCTATAAAGTGAGTGAGTGAAGTCACTTAGTCATATCTGACTCTTTGCAACCCCATGGACTGTAGCCCACCAGGCTCCTCCTCTGTTCATGGGATTTTCCAGGCAAGAATGGAAACCCACTGGAGTGGGTTTCCCTTTTCTTCCCCAGAGGATCCTCCTGACCTAGGGATCGAACTCAGGTCTCCCACATGTGGGCAGACTCTTTACCCTCTGAGCCACCAGGGAATCCCCCTATGCTATAAAGTAGAACTAAAATTCAAAGAGATAAATGTACCCTCATGTTCATACCAGCACTCTTTGCAGCAGCCAAGACATGGAAATAACCTAAATGTCCATCAACAGATGATTGGGTAAAGAAGATGTGGTCCATATATACAACAGAATATTACTCAGCCACTAAAAAAAAGAAAAAAAGAATGAAATTATGCCATTTGCAGTAACATGGATGGACCTAGAGATGATCAAACTAAGTGAGGTAAATAAGAAAGAGAAAGACATATATCATGTGATATCATTTATATCTTCCCAAGTGTCTCAGTGGTAAAGAATCTGCCTGCCAAGCAGAAGACTCAGGTTCAATCCCTAAATTGGAAAGATCCCCTGGAGAAGGAAATGGCAACCCATTCCAGTATTCTTGCCTGGGAAATCTTATGGACAGAAGGAGCCTGGAGGGCTACCATCCATGGGGTCATAAAGAGTCAGACACAACTGAGCTACTAAAAAACAGTGAAAACAGATAATTTATATGTGGAATCTAAAATACGATACAAATGAACCTATCTACGAAACAGAGAGAACAGACTTATTGCCAAGAGAGTGGAGTGGTGGGGGAGGGAAGGACTGGGAGCTTAAGATTAACAAATGCAAACAAGTGTATATAGGATGGATTTAAAAGCACATTTTCTTTGAGTTTATCCATTTCCCATGTCCTTGGAGATTCCCAGCACAGGCACCCCCATCATCCCCAGGAACTGCTCTCTTGCTCCCCAGGGCCAATGTGGATTCTTATCTGGAGCTCTTTTTCCTTTGGAACCAGGGGCCCAGGGAAGCCTGTCTCACCCAGGAAAGCATCCATCTGACACCCCATTGTCTTTTCTTGGTGCAAATCAAACAGGTTTGTAGTCGACGCTAGCTGCCCCTGGCCATCTCCTCTGGGTACGTTTGGACCCATGTGGTTGGGGACAGCTCACTCACCCAGCTGACCATGCCCAGGGGAAGGGAGAGGACAGAGGACACGGACCACCCTTGCCAGGTCCCTCAGCAAGGTCCTGGCAGGGAGGACTCACTGCTGTCCTATCCACCTCCTAGGCCTCCCAGCTCTGACACCACACTTTGAGACAAGCTGGAAACTGTCAGCTCAGGACAATCTCTATGGACAGAAAGCTCCTTGCAGAAACCCAGGGCTTGGTTGGGGAGCTTGAGAAAGTCGGGGTCCAGTTTGTGTTACTCCCACGGGCTGCAAGAGGGTCTAGATGTCCTAACATCTCTTATAAATGGGGAGGCAGAGGCCCAGAGGAGGTGATGATACATCGAGGTTCTTGCTCATCACTATCTTCCTTCTTGAAGAGAAGGTTTGAATCCAGAGATCTCAGCTGGGAGGGGAGGGGAGAAGCCAGGCGGGCTCATTCTTTCCTCCTATCCCCCAATAAACATCAGCTGGCTGAGGGTCTCTGCAAATCCCAGGCCATTCTGAATGGGAAATGATTAGTTACATAATGCAATATTAAGGCTATAAATCTTCCCACTAGCAGAACCCATAAACCCTGGTTTTTATTATCCACTTACTGCACAGACCCTGGCTGTTCCTTCATTGCAGCACAATTATCCTACAATTACTGTTATATTGTTAAGTAAATAGTCTGCCGGAAGCAGCAATTCTGGGGCTCATAAATATATAAGCAAATACGAAGCGAGGCCCGGGAGCCAAGGGAAGGAGACAGGACAAGGGCACAGGTGCCCAGAGCCCCCAGGGTGGGAACATGACGCCCTGAGGATGCGCCTGTCCACCTGCAGAGGGGTGGCTGGCACCAGGGCCATTCTGGCATGAGGACCTCCCCTTAGGGTGGCCACCAGGGTGCCATCCTGTTGGTAACATCAGTCTTCCTTCACGAGTCAGGGAGCATGTGGGTAGAGCATAGGGGACTGAGGAACACGCCTGGATTTTCTTTTCTTTACAAGCACACTCATTGCATCTTTATACAGAACAACTCCAAACTGGGAACAGTCCAGGAGTCCATCAGTTGGAGGATGGATAAACAAACTGTAGCACATTCATATGATGGAATAAACAGCAGCACAGAAGAATGAACTGTGGGTTCAGGCAACTACAGAGAAGAAACCCAGAGAATGGTGATGGAAGACAGAAGCCAGGGACAAGAGAACAGACTGCCTGGCTCCAGTGGCCTGAAGTTCTAGACTAGATGAATGGAATCCATGATTTAAAATATTCTGACCACTGGCTACCTAGGGAATTGACTAGGAGGGGCTGGAAGGAACCTTCCAGGGTCATGGTGATGCACTATTAGTTGCACAGGGCATGCGTGTGCCAAAACTCATTAATGGAAAGGGATAATTAGGGAGTTTGGACATGTACACACTGCTATATTTAAAATGGATAAGCAACAAGGACCTACAGGGAACTCTGTTCAATGTCACATGGCAGCCTGGAAGGGAGGGGAGTTTGGCAGAGAATAGCTCAGATGGTAAAGAATCTGCCTGCAGTGTGGGAGATCTGGGTTCGATCCCTGGGTAAGGAGGATCCCCTGGAGAAGGAAATGGCAACCCACTCCAGTATTCTTGCCTGGAGAATCCCATGGACAGAGGAGGCTGGTGGACTACAGCCTATGGGGTCGGAGAGGTGGACATGAATGAGCACCTAACACACATTTGCATGGCTGAGTCCCTTCTCTGTTCACCAGAAACTATCACAACATTGTTAATTGGTTATGATCCAACACAAAATAAAGAGTTTTTTAAAAATTCATCCAAATTTTTCATGGTTAAGTCTCAGATCTATCTTGGTAAATGTCACATTGCACTTGAAAGCATGTGGGTTATTTTCAAATACCTTTTGATATTGATTTCTAACATAATTCCACAATGATAAGAGAACAGACTCTGATTTTAACACCTGTAGACGATAAAATTTTTGCACCTTGTTTTACATCCCTGAATATGTTCCAGTGTGTCTAGTTTATAGTCTATGGGAACTTGAACAGAATTTGTATCCTACTGATGTGTGAAAATTGCATAAATCTTAATTATGTTGAATCAGTTCATAGTGCTTTTCAGGTCTCCTATATCCTTCTACTTTTCTGTATATTCATTCTATTAATTTTTGAGAGTTTGATATTGAAACTGCAACTAAAAATCTTTATTCATCTACTTAAAAATAATTGTCATATATAGTAGAACTATATATTGCTTGTAACTTTATATATATGTATATGGAACTAACTTCATTCTGTATTTTCCAAGTCTCCTGTAAAAGTGTTATCATACTTTCATAATTTAAAAAATAAGAAAGGAGGAGAAAAGATCTCATCCAAGACATCTCCCAGATTTGAATGTCAAAGGCAAAACCACTAGAGTGATGGACAAAGTGGTGGCCTCCTCGGCAGAAAGCACCCCACATGGCCAGTGTCCACTGGTCAAAGGGCTAAAAGCCTGCACCAAGTCTTGCCATCCACCCCAGGGCCCAAGTGAGGGAAGGCCAGCTCTTTTCAAAAGGGTAACTCCTCTAGCCCCTCTTGTGCCTGCTGTGGGATGGGACAGGCCTGGCAGGTGGAAAGAATGTCCCAGAGACCTGGGTCCATACTCCTGCTGACCCTGGCCTCTGGGGACAGTGCATGACGTTTATTTGATGCCAGAAGGGAGGGGTGCCTCTCAGTTGGTCTTACAGCACTCACTGATACTTTTTGGAGTTTTGCCACATCTACTTCCTGTTTTGTTTTTTCCCGGAGTGACCCTGTGCAGCCATCAGGACAAGTGTCCCCGTTCTTGTTGAAAGGACAGCACCCTGGCCCTCAGAAAGGCCAAGTGGGCCACACCCCAGGGTCCGACACCAAATTAGTAGTGTTTCCATAGCAAAATCTCTGAGTCCCCAGAGGCCGGTAGCTTCTGTGCCTCTTTTCTCATAAAATAGATAAAATAGACCAATTAAAGCAAGCCAGTTATGTCCTAAGGCAAAATGTGGGAGGCAGAGTAGCAGTCCCCTAAAGATGGTGATGTCATAATCCCCAGGACAGGTGACTGGGTCTGTTTTCAGGGCAAAGGGGAATGAGGGAGGCAGGTGGCTTTAAGGCTGCTCAGCAGCTGGCCTGGAGCTGAGGACGCTGTCCTGCCTCGTCTGGGAAGACTCAATATCATCACCAAGATCCTCAGTGGGAAAGGAAGATGCAGGAGCATCAGAACCAGAGGGAGGACAGCGTGACAAAGACTCCACCATGCACCCCTGGCTTCAGAGAAGGAGGAAGGACCAAGGAATGGGGAGCCTCTAGAAGCTGGAAAATGCAGGTAAACCAACTGTCTCTGGAGCCTCCAGAATGAAGGCAGCCTGGTCAACACCATGATTTTGGACCAGTGAGGCCCACTTTGGACTTAACCACAAATAGTGCGTGTTGCTTTAAAGGACTAAGCCTGCGCTATTTGTTACAGCAGCCTTGCATAACTTCGATACTTGCTCTGAAACCTCAGGGAGAACCCAGGACCTCTCTGCTCCCTCAGCTTCTCCCCCCATGGAATGCTCTGTTCCAGAGATTCTGACCCTTCAAACCAGAACCCAGAACCCCCCACCTACCCCCTTCCCAGGGCCCTGCTTCCCCACAGGGCTCAGGGTATGCAGGACACCTTCGGCCTCTCCCTGGGAAGTTTGCTCCTTGGAGCATCTGCTCCCGAAGAGCTATCTTCTCTCTGATCCCATACTCTGAGAGGTGGGAACTGGGCCCAGTCACTCCTGTTTACAATTAATGAGGTGATTACCAAGCACAGATTTTAGGAAGTGCAATATCACTTCTTAACAATAACACCTTCCAACAAGCTGCTTTACAAGGCGTCTCTGAGTCCCCACTCTTTAAATAGAACACATGCTTTTAAAAAATTCTATTGCATTACCTTATTGAGTGACCATTCCCTGGAACATCATAAAACAAACATTAATTAGGGCTTCAGTTGGTGCCATGTCGACTGCACTGCCAGGCCATTCCACCCTGGGGATGCTCACTTTAAGAACAGCAGGTAAGAGTCAGAGCCAATATCTCAGCCTTTGGTGGAGAAGGAATGAGATTGCAGGTACAAAAGGATGGTGGGGAACAGCCAAGACATAAGCCAAGCCCACCAGTGGCCAAGAGTGCGACCTGCATGTGGCTGGGTGACCCTCACAGTCAGCTGTATCCTAGGTGCCCCTGCCCAGGGCACCCAGACCTCTGCCCAGTTCTGAGCACTACCCATCGTCCTGAGTGTTGCAGGGTGATGCTTGGTCCCCTGGCCAGGAGTCATTGCAGGAGGCGCAGGCGTGGGAGTCAGGATAAGCTTGATGTGCTGGGACTTTCCTATTTTAGCCCCAAAGTGCCCCTGCTTCCTGGGAATTCCACACTGTAGAGGTCAGTCACCCTTGTTTTCCATGTTTACTCTGTCAGTGCCATGGACACCAAATGCTTAATGGGGTGAGAAAGTGCTTTCTGTGCCATTTGGAGGCCTGCATGCCTCTCAAATTCACCTTCCTACACACTCACCTCCTACCAGGTGCCAGGCGGTCCCCAGACCCTTGAATCCATCAAGGTCCCTCACCCTGTGTGCCCTCGTCTGCTCATCCTCTCACCAAAGTCTACTGGGGTGTCTGAGGCCCCCATTCCTGCCCCAGCCCTCCCCTCCTGCTCTCTTCCCAATCTCCACACCTGCCCCTTCGCCACTTCTCCCAGCAGGTCTCAGGCACAGGTGGGGGCTATGCCTGTAGCATCTGGGGGTCCCCGTTCCAACAGAGTTGCTTAGTAACACTGCTGATGAAATGAGACAAATACGATAGGGATTGCCTTCAGCCTGGGCTGTGGTGCGCAGTTCTCAGCATCTAAGTCAGGGTGACGTGGGGTCATGTTTGAAGCACTGACCTTGCTTGCAGGTGGGTCTCCTGAAATGCTTATGATGACATTTGGTGGGGGTGGGAGAGAAGATGATGCCTGGTCCTACGTGGCCCCAGCGGTCAGACAGCTGTCCTGGGGCAAGGCTCTGGTTCCCAGAAAATGTGGAACTAGATTCAGCAGCTCCAGTGATCATGCCTTCAGGGGCTGCTGGAAGTCTAAGGTCAGAGCCCATCTGGAAGTCTTCAATGAACTCTTGGTGCTTAAACGCTCAGCTTTGGACAACCCTACTCTAAGCTTCTGCCATGCTCTCTTCATCCTAAATAACATGTCCTATTCTTAGTCACTCAGTTGTGTCCAACTCTTTGTGACCCCATAGATTGTTGCCCACCAAGCTCCTCTGTCCATGGGATTCTCCAGGCAAGAACACTGGAGTGAGTTGTCATGCCCTCCCTCAGGAGAGCTTCCCAACCCAAGGATCAAACCCAAGTCTCCCATGTTGTAAGCAGATTCTTTACCATCTGAGCCACCAGGGAAACCCAGGAATACTAGAGTGGGTAGTCTATCCCTTTTCCAGGGGATCTTCCTGACCCAGGAATTGAACTAGGGTCTCCTGCCTTGCAGGTAGATTCTTTACCAGTTGAGCTACCAGGGAAGCACATCTTGAATAATATAGTCCTATAAAACCTAAGTTCTTTAAAATCTGTGTTTACATTCTGAGGGGCTTTGCTCTTCCATCTTTGCAGATCAGATCAGCGGCAGGGGGCTGAGGGCTGCTTACCATGTCAGAGGGGGACCTGCATTTCATCCTCTCTCTCTGTCCTTCTCTGTTATCTCAGGAACCAATCCAGGTCTCGGGGACTGAACTTGCCCTACTTCTCCTGAGACTCAGGATTTCCCTGGGGTGCAAACTTTAAGTTCTAAGGCCTGGATGATCCCCTCAAAAAGAGACAACTGGTCCTTCTCTGAGCTTCTTGAGAGAAATGGGCCTAGAGACCAACTTCAAACAGAAAACACATCCACAGGACGTGGATCCTTTATCAAATACAAGCAATCTGAGAGCTGGTTTGCTCAATATTCTAGAAAAAGAATCATTCTAACAATATATATTGGAATATTCATTGGAAGAACCGATGCTGAAGTTGAAGCTCCGATACTTTGACCAACTAATGTGAAGAACCTGGAAAAGACCCTGATGCTGGGGAAGACCCAGGGTCTTGGAAAAGACCCTGATGTTGGGAAAGGTTGAAGGCAGGAGGAGAAGGGGATGACAGAGGATGAGATGGTTGGATGGCATCACCAACTCAATGGACATGAGTTTGAGTAAGCTCCGGGAGTTGGGGATGGACAGGGAAGCCTGGCGTGCTGCAGTCCATGGGGTCTCAAAGAGTCGGACACAACCGAGTGACTAAACTGAATTGAACAATATTTATTTACATCACATGTCAACTTGAACGTCTAATAAGAGGCCAGGCCAGAGTGGCTGAACCCCACCTAAGGGCATCTGGGGTGAGCCTAGAGGGGAGGGCAGTTGCAGAACAGGAGAGAAGTTATTCAGTATCCCCACCTTCTCCAGGAAGTACCTTAATTCCTATGAAGGAATCTCAGTTTAGGTCAGCTTTTGAGCTTCAGTTAAAGGAAAACAAATCTAAAATAATCTCTTGCTAAATTAAATATTTCATCCTTTAATTCCACATCAACACTGTTCATTTCTCTCAAGTTTACAAAATAATAATAATAACACAATCTTTTTAGCCATGCCATCCCCCAGTGGCAGGATTTGCAAGCAGCCCACTGTAATGTCACCACCTACTTCTCATCACATCTCCCGCATCGGCTGAGCTATTTTCATTGCATTATGTATATTTTACAAAGAGACACTGTCACCCAGAAGGGTAATTGTCCTTGCGCGTAATCCTGTCTGGATGGTGCAGAGCAGCCCTCACTTCATTAAGTGCAAAGCCTCCACCTGAGAAAATCAATCGCAGCCTAAATCATAAAGACGAAAATCAATGGCCACTACACGCCCCAGGCCTCCTCCGCACAAGCCCATTAGAGGGACACCGGGGACTGACTCCAGATGGGCTGGCCCTGTCCCCGTGACAGCCAAGACTGTACAGGCTCCAGGCAGAGGGACAGGATGGGAGCTTTTAAAATCTAATCAACAGAAGCTGCATAAAGAGAAGGGGATCCATTTGGAACCCTGCAGGTAGAACGTGAAAAGCGCAAAATGACATCCATTTGTTCAAAAGATCACCGAGGATCTATTGCGAGCCAAACCCTAGGAGAGGCCTCCGCGTTCAAGATAAACACCCAGTGTCTGTTCTCCAGGGGCTTTCCATGTGGTGAGGAGCACAGGTATATGGGCACTCATCTTGGCCTGAGTGGGGCTGGGAAACACAGAGAGCCTTGTGTATGGGGGTGGAGGGATGGGGTCATTTCAGTTGGGTCTTGAAGGATGAATAGGAGGTTGTCAGGATCATTTTTCTTCATAATGGTGTTGGGAGAGATTGAAGGATGCCATCTTCTGACAAGTTTGGATTCCCCTAAATCAACACTTCAACCAAAATTCAGTCACTTTTCTTAACAGTCTTTGAGGTCCCAGTGTGGCCCTGCATAGGAGAAGTGAATGGGTCAAACCAGAAAGAAACATGAAGATCCCTTAACACATCCCTCCTTTAAATTTTGAAACTGAGCTGTTATATGCTTCCTCTCTTCTGGGGACTGTTTGGTGAAGCCCCAAAGCATCAGGTATTCTGGTTATATCCTTTTCTTCTCTTTTTTAACTCCCCTAGACTTGATTCCTTTACCATTCTTCATTTGGGGAGCATCTCTGAAATGTCAGAAGCTGAGCTTGGTGTAAGGATACAGATGCTCTTGAGAGGCCTGCTGGAGGCCAGATTCTGGGCAAGGGTGATAACAAACTATCATTGGGCACAGAGGAAGGATTCATGATCCACTCTGGGGGAATCAGGGTGGGCTTCTGGGTGGAGGTGACTTCCAAAGAGACTCCTGAATCTGGAATTGCCTGGGTAAGGATAGGCAGTGGTTAGGGCACTCAAGGTAAATTGCTGATACATGAAGAGGAGATAGCACACCCTCAGTCGCTTTCTTAGCAGATTGTCTTTCCCATCCCATGGCAACCCTCAGAGATGAGCAGTAGCATCTTAAAGATAAAGAGATCTGTTAGAAAAGTCAAGGAATTTTCCTGACCTACTCTGCAAGCAAGGGACAGAGTCAGAACAAATGCTGAGCCTCTGGATGCTCCTGGCCAGGGGACTTTGTCCTCAGAAACAGTATTCAAGCTGTTTTCAAACAGTATTCAAGTCCCCATATCAAATAGCTACCTGCACATACATCCTGCCAACATTAATTGAGCATCTACTACATGTGGCCCCAGGGTCACAGAGAAGAAGTATGCGACCCTCAACTGGCATGATATTTCCAACACTAGCCTCCTTAGGACCTTGCTGCTCAAAGTAAGGTCCTTAAACTAGGGCAGCGTCAACCTGGAGCCTGTCAAAAAACTGTAGATTCTCGAGCTCACCTCAGACCCACAGAATCAGAACCTGCATTTTGACAAGATCCCGACTGACTCCCAAATACAGTAAAGTTGGAAAAGCTCTGCTCTATGGAGAGGAGTGGGTGTGGAGATGCCCACCCATGGAGGTCTTCAGTGCTCCCTGTTCTGCAAACCACTCTGTACACTGAACCTCGTTAAATAATCGCAAAGCAAAACCCGGCCCTCCCAACATCCTATCCAGACAGGGTTACAGAGATAATTAGATAGGAGGAGAGAGGGCTGAAGTCGCAGGCGAGGTGGGTCATGGGCAGAACTTACCAGGCTGTACATGCTAGGTCTACTTCTGCAGGGCTGCAGAAGTAGGCATGGCAGAAGTAGGTCCAGCCTCACTCCTAAGTCAGTAGCTCCCAGGGGCTGGAGGGAGATTCAAATGCCAGTCTACCTGTTTCTGAACCTGCACCCTTCACAGCAGCCGTGACACTAAACGGTGTGTTTGGTTCTGTGAGCACCTGCTCTCTTTCTGGCCCTGCACACAAGACCATCACCTCTGTGAAGGCAGGAACATGTTTGGCTGATGGTGCGTCCCCACGACCCACAACAGGCACTCATCAAATATCTGTTGAATAAATAAATAGACAAAAATAACAGAGGTGATGTCATCAGCTGAGCAAAGTACAAAGCCCATTCATGGGCAGACCAGGGGCCACTGCGGGCGCCCCAGGAGCAGGCTGGGGAGGATGATCAGCAGGGTTACTCGGGGCCACCCAGTTGAACTTGGTTTCTGTGTCCTGCTCTTCTTGCCAAATGGGAAAACAAAATGCACTGCTCACTTGGCAGCAAAAGTCCTTATGGTGTGAATTGACTCATGCAATCAAGAGGCATAAATAGGTTAGGATGAATAATGGCAGTCAATATCTGGACACAAAGCTCAGAGCACATTGTCCAGCCAGAGTGACCTTGCACCTTGCAGTAAGGGTCTCCCTGCCTCTCTTCCCCAATCCCCAAGGAGCTCTGCTCCCCAAGGCTTCAGGGGGATGGGGTCTGAATCCATAGAAAAGGGTAGAACCGAGTGTCAAGCACAGGTCCTCACTGGGTTTGCTCGGCTCCATGGCCTTGAACCAGTAACCACACACTCCTGAGCCTCTCTGTGTCTCTCGTTTAAACATTAGACCCATCCTCCCAGGATGGTGAGGACAGGAGGTGATTCTCCCCATGGCTCATTTTTTCTCCATGTGGAGGCACCCGATTAAAGTGTCCTTCCTGAATGCTCTTCACCTCCCCTCCTCGCAAGGCAAGGGGGAGGGACTTAGCCGATGGGGAGTGATTTAACTGATGGAGAGTGGTTTACCTGATGGGGGAATGACAGCTAGTGGGGGAGTCTTTGTTTTAATTTCTTATTGCTGCTGAAACAAATGACTACAAATAGTATGGCTTAAAACAACAAAGATTATTATCTTACAATTCTGGAGTTCAGAAGTCGAAAAGTGGATTTGATGGCTGGAGGCTCTAAGGAAAGAGTTTCTCTGTTTTTTCTGGCTTCTGGAAGCTGCATGCCTTCCTTGGCCCATGGCCTCATCACTCTCAGTTTCCATCATTACATCACCATCCCTAAATCTGACCCTCCTTCCTCTCTCTTGTGAGGATGTTTGTGGTAACAGGGACCCATCTGTCTACTCTAGGTTCGTCTCCTGTCTCAAGTTCTTTAATTTAATCCCATCTGCAAAATCCCTTTGCACACACAGACATCTATGGAGGCATTATTAGCCCAGCACAGGGGAAGGACGTGGACACAGGAACCCCAGCCACTCCCTGATGAGGTGGTACATCCTGCCCCTTGTCACAGTGTGATGAACACTCAGGTGGCCAGACCTGGGTGTAGCCAGTGTCTGTAGATTTCAACAAGCACCTTGGTCTTCCTCCCCAACAGCCTTGCCAGAAATGAAGGCGATTTCCTTTCACTCTCTATGTACTTGATTCTTGGGTCCTTCTCCGGAGCTAGGGGAGAGAACTAGGGGAGGGTGTGCCCTATGTCCAACCACTCAAATTCTACACCCTGTTACATTGTCAGGAATGGATGAAAAACTAGGAAGAAAATCAGATAGAATGGAGATGGAGGTTTGAGAGCCATCTGAGCAGGTGGCCAGAGCCCTCACTTCTATTACTCCCTGGGGATCTTGACTTTGTGAAAACACCAAGGCTCCATGTAGCCAGAATTTAAGGTATGATTGGTGTTCCTAGTGCAGCGTGGGTGGGCCACGTTGGGCCCTAGGCCTAAGGACACGAGCTCTACAGGCTCTTGACCTTGGTGGGTCACTGTAGTTTATGGAGGCTTTAACCACAGGCCAGGGGCTATTTTTTTTTTTTAAGCAGGTGTAGAGCTTAGCTGTTGCAGGTGCATACATACTAAGTTGCTTCAGTACTGACTCTTTGTAACCCTATGACTGTAGCCTGCCAGGCTCCTCTGTCCATGGGATTCTACAGGCAAAAGAATATTGGAGTGGGTTGCATGCCCTCCTCCAGGGAATCCTCCTGACCCAGGGATGGAACCCATGTCTCCTGCAGCTCCTGTACTGCAGGCAGATTCTTTACCACTGAGCCACCTGGAAAACCCCAGCTGCTGCAGGCAGGATGAGACATTTTTAACAAGCCCAGTGCAGCCACAGCTTTGATGATGGAGAATCTTTGGGTATAAAGTCTTTAAGGCATCAGGTGATGAAATGACTTCTTTTTTTGCTGCTTTTATAACTGTGTCTCTCAGCCAGCCTGGCAGGCCAGAGAGCCAGGATCTGAAACTGCAGGAGCAGCTGTGTTCTGCCCGCAGAGTGTTAGCTGGCCAATGACCCTGGAGGAGTGAACCAGGTCGGATCATCTGGCCAATTCCTTTCCCCTTGATTCATTATTTTTTTCTAATTGATTCAAGGCTAAATGAGAGATAAAGGGGGACTAACCTTGAGTCTCTGGGGCTTTTACAAGTCATCGTTTACAAACACTCTCAAAAGACCAAAATTTATTAGTCATATATGTTCCAGGCATGGCTTTAGATTTCTGAGTCCCTGGATGTCTCCACATCTGCAGATGTAGGAGAACTTTAAGTGGGAAGGTGAGCATCCCTCCTGTGAAGAGTGGGATATAGGTTTGCCGCAAACCAAGGCTGGGGAAGATAATTAGGCAGAGGCTCACATCCGGCTGCGACTTCTTGCCTCTGCACCCAGATTTGCTCCATTCAGGGAGCCAAGAAGGGAGTGGGGGATTGAGAAGATGCCTCAGGATGACCCTCTCTCTCAAATCAGCAGCTAGGCAAGAAGGGAGACGTAACAGGGGGAGACATGCAAGTTCAGGTGCAGATGTGGGGGGAATCCCTGGAAGGAAGACAGAGCTCTTAGGACACATGCCAGGCCGATGGGAAGGTGGAATGAGAGTTTTCATATCTAACTGCTCTTAACGGAGCGAGGAAAGTGAAGAAAGCTAGGCCAGGTTAGGTCAATATTAAAAGAAAAGTTGTATCCTGGAGGAGCAGCCCTTTAGGGGGTGAAAGGGGATGTTTGGATTCTTATCAGCTGGAAAAATCCAACCTCAGAGGTGAGAAGTGGAGGCTCCCCCACAAAGAAGCACCGCACCCTGGACAGGAATGAAACTGCAGGTGAACATTCAGGCAAGTGACCAGGCCCCTCCCCTTCTAAGAACAGTGACAGCTACAGGAACGAACCCCTCAACAGCCTACAGGACAGAAAACAGGGGAGAACTTCCAAGGAGTACCTCGCTGTCAGGGCTGGTGCAGCCGGTGCCCTGATAGAGAAATTAAGCGATCAGAGCTCTAGAATGAAGCCCAGCAAAGGCAGCATCGTGGCAGGGAGGGTTCAAGCGCACCTCTGTCACTGCCTGTGTTCCAATCCTAGCTCTGTCCCCCGCTGCTGTGCACCTGGGATTAAGTCACTCAACCTCTCGGTACCTCAGCATCTCCATCTGTAAAATGGGCTGGTGTGATCTCTACATTGTAAGACTGACTGAGGATTAAACAGATTTGTGTTTGCAAAGCATGCAGCAGTGCCCGGCATAGATGGGTACCATCGACCGACAGATGAATGGATAAAGAAGTTATGGTACATGTACACAATGGAATATTACTCAGTCATAAAAAAGAATACATTTCAGTCAGTCCTAATGAAGCAGATGAATCTAGAGCCTATCACACAGAATAGTGTAAGCCAAAAAAAAAAAATATTGTATATTAACTCATACATATGGAATCTGGAAAGATGGTGCCGATGAACCTATTTTCAGGGCAGCAATGGAGAGGCAGACATAGAGAATAGACTTGTGGATATAGTAGGGGAAGGAGAGAGTTGAAGATGTGAGAGAGTAGCATGAAAACATATGTATTACCATATGTCAAATAGAGAGCCAGTGGGAATTTGCTGTATGATGCATGGATTTCAACCCAGTGCTTGGTGACAACCTAAAAGGGACTTATATATACCTGTAGCTGATTCATATTGATGTTTGGAAGCAACACAAAATTGGAAAGCAATCATCCTCCAATTAAAAATAAATAAACAGTCATGTATTGGGAGGAGGGGGCAGGGAAGGCAAGAGTCTATTCAGACCACACCTGACAGGATGCTGGTCTGGAGGGATTAGATACCGGAATGCCATCTTCTGAATCAGGAAGGCGATGAGGAAAAGATTTGTTTAAACCACGGTTTTGGCAGATGTAGGACTTATTGATTTCATATTTCTTACAGCAAGAAAGAATCCAGAGAAAAATGTCAGAAAAACAAGTGTTTGGTTTAGCAAACAGGGAAACTGAAAGGAGGGAGGCCCTGAGAGAGGGCAGACACAGCCAGCCAGCACGTGTCAGGGGGATACAGGCCACACTAAAGAGCAGGTGGACCTGGAGAAATGAGCTCGCTAGGTCTCCCCCAGAGTGAGGGGAGAGCCACAGAGAGACACACATGTGATGTGCTGTCCAGGACCCCTCACTATCTCCATTCCCACGTACATTAATTGAAATGGGATAAAACACAGGCACACTGGCCACATTTTAAGTCCTGGGGCTTCCTGTGTTGGCCATGCAGGAGGAGGACATTTAGATCCTTCCAGAAGATTCTCTGGGAGAACACTGTTTTCAGATATGCACTGCTCCACACCCCACCCTTGCAGAAAAGATGTCATGGAGGGAAATCTGTTTGACCCTAAAATGCATGTCCATGGAGTCAGGAACTGTATCCTTTTTTTGTTTGTGGCTGCACACTCCATGACCAGGAATAATGGACAGAATAATGACTCCCAAAGATGTCCATGCCCTCATCACCAGAACCCGTGGATATGTGACTTTAACTGGCTAAAGGACAGGGCAGGTATGATGATGGACTTTGAGATGCAGTGATTACCTTAGAGTGTCGGAGTGGACACAAGGTCATTGCAAGGGCCCTTATTGAAAGAGGGGGCAGTCAGAAACATGAGGATAGGGTAATGCCAGTCCACAAGCCCAGGAATGCAAGCAACCTCTAGAAGTTGGAAAAAGCAAAGAAATGGAGTCTGCTCTCTAGTCCCTAGTGCTTCCCTGATGGCTCAGATGGTAAAGAACCTGCCTGTAATGCAGGAGACCCAGGTTCAATCCCTGGGTCAAGACAATCCCCTGGAAAAGGGAATGGCTACCACTCCAGTATTCTTGTCTGGAGAATTCCTTGGACAGAGGAGACTGCTGGGCTACAGGCCATGAGTTTGCAAAGAGTTGTGCACAGCTGAGCAGCTAACACTTTCACTTCACTTCAAGTCCCAGCTTCAGTCAATAATAAAGAGATGTTTACTTCACTTTCCTCTTGCCTACATCTCACTCTCTCAGTTGGTTCCAAGCTTGCCTAGGGACAAGCAGGATGCTACATAATGAGTAAACGGCAACCCACTCCAGTACTCTTGCCTAGAAAATTCCATGGCTGGAGGAGCCTGGTGGGCTACAGTCCATGGGGTCGCAAAGAGTCGAACATGACTGAGTGACTTTTCACTTTTATTTTTCACATCCGAAAGCCATAGAGGACCCGGGTCACCTGGGCAATGGCAGGTCCTAGGGATCCCCAGGAAGAGAGGGGTGCTATTGACTGAAAGTCTGCATACCCCCAAATTCATATTGAAACTTTCCCCCCAGTGCACTGGTATTAGAAGGAGGAGTCTTTGTGAGATAATTAGGCTTGAGGTCATGAGGATGGGGCCCTCGTAGCACTATTAGTGCCCTTATAAGAGGAGACCCCAGAGAGTCCCCCTGCTCTGTCTCTGTCTCCTTCTCTCCATTTATCTCTCCACCATATGAGGAAACAGCAAGTGGGCAGCAGTCTCCAAGTCCACAAGTGGGTTTGTAAGCCAAGGAACCACATCTGTTGGCATCTTGATCTTGGACCTCCAGCCTACAGAACTGACAAATAAATGCCTGTGGTTTAAGCACCCCCACCAGGCCCACCACAGCCTAGAGTGTTTTTGTTACATCAGCTGGAGCAGACCAAGGCAAGAAGTCATCAGTGGATAAGGCAGGAGGTCAAGTCCAACATGCATATCAGTTTAAACATGCTGTGAGGGAGCTGCAGACCAGAGAGTTTACTCCTAGTGCTGGTGTAGATCGCCCCCTCCACCTTCCCCAGCTCATGCACAAAGGTAAGGGGTGTATTGTTGTCCATCCACAGTAACCAGCAGAACCCCATGGGTCAGCGACCACTACCATTCTCCCCACCCCTGGTGCTCACAGCTGTGTCTCCAGAGGAAGTCACAGCTTGCAGACAAAGGATATGATCCAGCCCCCAGATGGCTCACTTCCCTCCACCCCCCAGCACCTGGCTGGAGCTCTGGCCTCTCGCTTCGAATGAAGCTGCTCACTAGTATGTAAGAACACCCTCAGTGGCTATTCCTGACATGCCTGCCTCATGAATTACTGAAACCCATTCATTTTCAGCAGCCACTGAGCTGAACCCAGAGACCTTTCATAATTTAACATTTGATTACATTATGGGTCAGTGGAGTTCGGTATTTAAATATTTCAGGCAGGAGCACAGGTACCCCACCCCATTCCCGTGTAGTAGAATCCCAGCCTCATTCATCACAGGGAGGGGAGGAAGGGATGGGTGGGTAAACGATGGAGTTTCAGCCTTCCTGGGACAGGTCCCATCAAACATGGTTGAAAGGGGCTGCTAGCCCCCACCCAGGCCATTAAGATGACAGGGAACTAAATTCAAGGCCACCAGTGTCCCCTTTGTAGGCAGTGAGCTCTCCAGACCAAGAGTCCCTGCTTTTCCTGTGGAGATACACCTGCAGCTCTGTCAACTGAAAAGACTACACAACCTTAAAGTTGAGAATTGTGTTTTATATGGTGGACAAAACTGAGGACTTGAGTCTGAGACACAGCATCTCAGACAGCTCAGAGGGACTTCTCTGAAGAGGTAAGGGAGAAGCCAGGGTATATAGGGGTTTTTGCTACAAAGACCGGGTAATCAAAACACCAAAAAATTGCCATTAATTAAAGAAAACCAGACATCTCAAGTCAAAGAATGTAGTGCTTTTCTGTGTATTCAAAGATGCAAAATCAAGGCCTGTTGAAATCATTCTTTTATATGCACCTCAGATACATGGGGCCATCCTGTGCTTTCTCATCTCTGGGGAAAGCTCTGGGCTAGGTAGGTTGGGGTGTTTCTGTTCTCCATGAACACGGGAAGTGTGGTTGGACAAGGGGTCAGTGGTTCCTTGCAGAGCTGGACCTGCTCCCTTTCCTCTGGTTCCATTTGCCTCCATCACCTGAGCTCCTCCCTCACCCAGGATCAGGGTGATGACTCTGCACCAGTATCAACTACAAATTGTCACTTGCCATGGGCACTTGCCATCTACCTCTACAAGGATTAAATCAGATGCTGCTGCAGCCACTGATTCTCAACACCCCCTGAAAGGAGTTCAGGGTGGGGAGCAGGAATGAGGCCCTCCGTGCTGATGTTGGGGAGGAGGGGTAGAAACTAGCAGGACAGGTCTTCAAATAGCTAGGTATTTTCAGGAGCTGATTTTATGAGCCCAGTTCTTGTGTCTCCTTATATCTGGGGGTTTCCATCGTAGCTCAGATGGTAAAACGTCTGCCCGCAATGTGGGAGACCCAGGTTTGATCCCTGGGTTAAGACCACCTGGAGAAGGAAATGGCAACCCACTCCAGTATTCTTACTCCAGTATTCTTACTGGAGTGGGTTGCCATTTCCTTCTCCTTATATCTAGAAAAGCACCAAAATCCTTCATACTGATGACTGCTTCCTGTGACTAGCAGAAAACTTCTTCAAAGAAATCTGTGCTGATGCATGTATTCCACCTTCACCAAGATCGCATATATACTGACCTTCCCCCTGCCTCTTTGGAGAATTTTCTCAGAGCTATCTGAAATCATGTCTCCCAGGCTGCAGTCCTCATTTGCTCCAAATAAAATTTAACTCAGAACTCTCACATTGGCCATTTTTTTAAATCAGCATGAGGCAGCACTGATTGTCACATCAGCCCCTGTGTTTAAACATTCCTGTGCTTATCCAGCAAACATTCACCACGTGCCCGTTGTAAGGGAGCCTGGTGCTAGGGACAAAGACATGTGAGGCTACAAACATGTCTGTCATGGACCGCCTTGAGCACAACCCCCCCTCAGAAAAATCATGTTGACGTTCCAATGTTTCTGTATTTGGAGATGAGGGCTTTGCAAGCATGCTAAGCCACTTCAGTCATGTCCAGTTCTTCGTGACCCTATGGAAAATAGCCCACCAGGCTCTTCTGTCCATGGGATTCTCCAGGCAAAAACACTGGAGTGGGTTGCCATGCCCTCCGACAGGGGGTCTTTCCCACCCAGGGATCAAACCTGTGTCTGTTATGTACTGGCAGGAGGATTCTTTACCACCAGTACCACTGGGACGCTGGAGGGTTTTACATAGGTGTTAAGGTTAAAAAGAGATCAATGAGGCTGAATCCTAGCCCATCTCATGTCCTTACACAAAAAGGGACATCAGGACACAGAGACAGACAGACAGAGGAAACGGCACAGAGGCAGTCTGGGGAGAGCATCATACTGCTATCCCAGATTCAAAGCTCAAACCATGAATACTTCTTTTCTATAGGACCCTCTTTCTCAGAAGGCCTTGGGTACCCCTGATAAAACAGAGAAAAAGGATGTGCCATCTTAAATTGTTATTGTCTGTTGTTGAGTCACTAAATTGTGTCTGATTCTTTGTGCAAAATGACCTCATCCTTTGAATCAAGCCTCCAGAATCAGTCTTTCTTTGCATCCCTGGAGGAGGAGT
Source organism: Muntiacus reevesi (assembly GCF_963930625.1). NCBI lineage: Eukaryota > Metazoa > Chordata > Mammalia > Artiodactyla > Cervidae > Muntiacus > Muntiacus reevesi. The sequence continues at coordinate 93,896,990 of NC_089253.1, read as the reverse complement.
TTATGTTTGACTGTGAGCCTGTCCCAGAACTGGCTCAACTCAGAAAAAGAGACACAGCTTTCCCCCTAAATTGAAAATGCATATTTCTTTATTTTTAAAATAGAGGTAAAATTCACACAACATAAAATTAACAGTAAATTACTTTGAAAGGTCTAATTCAGTGGCATTTGGTGCATTCCCAGTATAGTGCAGCCATCACCTTTATCTCATGCCAAGATTTTGCACTGTCCCAAAAGAAAACCCTTACTCGTTAAGTGGTCACTTCCTAGCCCTTTTTCCCCCAGCCCCTGGTCACCACCAATCCACTCTCTGTCTCTACAACTTACCTACTCTGGATGGTTCGTTGCTGTTAGTCACTAAGTTATGTCTGATTCTTTTACAACCCCATGGACTGTAGCCCACCAGGTTCCACTGTCCAAGGGGTTCTCTAGGCGAGAATGCTGGAGTGGGTTGCCATTTCTTTCTCCAGGGGATCTTTCTGACCCAGGAATGGAACCCACACCTCCTGCATTGGCGGGTAGAATCTTTACCACTGAGTCACCAGGGCAATCCCACTGTCTTAAGTAATGCCCCCCAAATTCAGGGTCACCTGGTACCTTTGAATGACCTTATTTAGAAAAAGGGTCTCAGCAGATGTGATCAAGTTAAGATGAGGCCATCCTCAGTTAAGGTGGCCCTAAATCCACCGTGACTGGTGTCTTATTTAAGGAAGGTAATTTAGACCCAGAGACACACAGGGAAGAACAGATAGGGGCAGAGATTGAACTGATGCTGTCACAAGCCGAGGACTGTGGAGGACAGTGAGGACCTTGAGAGGCTGGGATGAGGGAAGAGCAGACCTGCCCTTGAGCCTTCTGGAGGGAACGTGGCCCTCCCTGCCAACACCGTGATTTTGGATTTCTGGACACCTGTGAAAGAATAATCTTCTGTTACTTTAAGCCACTTCATTTGGAGGATTTCATTCAGCCACTCCAGGAAACTAGTACAAAGGGATCCAACAGCTCAGCCATGGACACCAGGGAACCAAAGCAGGGACCTGGCTTGTCTAAGATCCGGAGACTTGGGGAGATGGTTGCCCTCACATGGAGTAGGGAGGCTGGAAGCAATTTGGTTTTGAAGGGATGATATTGCTAAAAACATGCCCCAAGCTGGGCCTACAGAAGCCTGTGTTGGGGCTTCAGGCTTTCAAATCTGGAGAAGCAGCATGCAAAAGTTGTGCATTACCCACTCAGGAAACCACCACCCACACATATCACAGGACCTTGAAGGATACAGGACAAAGAGGACCTCCCAGGGACAGTCTGGCCAGGAGGTAGTAAACAGGGGGATGCTCCTGAGTGTGGTAACCAGGGAGCTCACCCCGCTGACAGGGTGGGGAGTCTTTGCAATGATTACTGCTCAGAGAGGTTTCAGAGCGAACCACTGGACACCTCTGTCTGCTGTGATATCATCCACCCCTTTCTGAATAGCAGCTGCTCTTGTAGATTTCCTCTGCTGCTTCTCAAGGGGTACGTGTCCAAGAAGATAAGATACTCGTCTTTGAGTTAACAAACCACCAAGTCCCAAACTGAACCTGAGAGAGGGCAGAGAGCAAAACACAAGGTCATGGACCAGAGCTGGATACACAAAGGACCATGGGTGTCCCCTGTGGAGAAGTGATGGTGCAGAGACAGCCAGAGTGGGGAGGCTGTCCCCGTGTTAACGCAAGTTCATGCACCTAACATGCAGGAGAGGCTAAACAAACTAAAATGTTCAAGTATGGAGCAGAGGAAGGTTTATTGCAGGGCCCTGCAAGGAGACAGGTAGCTCCTGCTCTGAAAAGCCCGAAGCTCTCTGAAGGGTTTCAGCAAAGCACATTTAAAGGCCAGGTGAGGAAGTCCTCAGGTGTGTGATCAGCTCATGCACAATTCTCTGATTGGCTGATGCTGAGTTAACAGGGTGGCATCACAAACATTAACTTTATCAATCCCTAGGCTCTGGGGGCCTGGGCTGAGTGCTCAGGGTCATTAAGTAGTTAATATCTTCCATTTGTTGGAGAAGGGGAGGCTTTATATATCTGCAAAACATCTTAGGAAATATGCATCAAATACCATTATCTAGGTCCTTCAGAGAGGAACTAAATCAAAGGATGTGGGGGGAAAGGCCTGCCCCACACCCCTCTAACTCCCACCAAGGCACCAAGGGGCCCTGCTCAGTTACACCCACAGAGACCAGAAACAGAGGAAGGGGCTGGGAGCAGGGACTGCTAATAACCAGGGCTCATTCTCCTTTTGAACAATCCCCCACAAATGATTTTCTACATACAGATCAACTCCCCAGGCCACATGTGTTATTTATAGAATGTCTAAGTCCCCCTACCATTCAAATGTTGGTATTCTAACCCCCAAAGTGATGGGGCGAGGACATGGGGCCTTTGGGAGGTGATTAGGTTTAGATGAGTCTGTCGGGTAATGGGATCCTGTGACGGGATTAGTGCCTTTACAAGAGGAAGAGACCAGACCTTGCTCTCTCTCTGCCATGCGAGAATGCAGGGAGAAGCCATCCAGGAAACAGGGTCTCAGGCTTCTCTAGTAGCTCAATAATAAAGAATTCACCCACCAGGCAGGAGACATGGGTTCAGTCCCTGGGTCAGGAAGATCCTTTGGAGAAGGAAATGGCAACCCACTCCAGTATTCTTGCCTCAGAAAATCCCATGGACAGAGGAGTCTGGTGAGCTATGGTCCATGGGGTCGCAGAGAGTTAGACACAACGTAGTGACTGAACAACAATGACAAAGTAGGCTCTCTCCGGACACCAAGTCTCCAGGCACCCTCATCTGGGACTTGAAACCTCCAGAACCATGAAAATAATTGTGGCCAGTGGGCTGTAAGCAGACTTGGCACCTGCAGCACTGGGGTCATCTGCCCCAGACTTTCTTCTTGCTCTCCCCCTCCCAGATGGCTTGGGAGAGACAACCGTGAAATCAAAGGTTTGGGGAAAGCACAGGCTGGCTCAGGCCCAGGCAGTGTGTGGAAGAGAAAGAAAAGGAAGTTCTGTTGTCTAGAAGCCACTTGATCAGAGTCCCCTTCCTTCAGCAGCTCAGCCTGAACCCCAAGAATGTGGTGACTCCAGGCAAACTATTAATGCTGAGTTTCCTGGCTGTAACACAGAGATAATAATTCACACCTGAGGGATGGAGTAAGGATTAAACTGCATTCTCTACAGAACGCCAAGCACCTTGTATACACCCAATAGAAGTATAGCACAGCTCCTCACTGGCTCCCCACACTCAGACACACAAAGAAAATGATGCTTCTTTATTTTCCGGAACTAATCTCATCTTCCTAATAGACCTCCACCTGCTGGGTGGTGGGGTGAAGGATGGGGTGAGACTTAATGGAATTAAACTTACCTGTCCGCAGGGTCTCAAGGAACACTACCCTCACAGCTTCTTCTCTAAGATGCTCTTTACAGATGCACACAAAGACTTTCAAGCTTAGTGCCTCCCTGTCTTCTCCCCGAGATGGCATCTGAGGCCAAAAGCAGCTGGCCATGACATTGGTGTGGCAGAGAGAGGAGGGGACTTACCTGTGTTCTGGCCCCTGGGGCCTCCTGGCCTCTTTGGCAATCGCACTCCTGATCAAACTGACTGATCCCCACTTCCCCACTCACAGTCTCAGAATTCAGCCAGACGAGGGATCTAAAACCTGGAGGAATGTTTGCAGGTTTTTCTGGAACCAGTGACCCTTCAGAAGGACTCTTCCCCAACTGGCCTTCCCTAGAGATGATCCCCTGAGGTCCAGCTGCTAGAGGATCACTGGGAAGGAAGTCTTCTTTGCAGGTATATCGTGTGCCCTCCTTGGGTCTGTCTACTACAAATTGGCACCTGCCAGGCTTCCCTGGTGGCTCAGACGGTAAAGAATCTGTTTACAATGCAGGAGACCTGAGTTCAATCCCTGGGTCAGGAAGCTCTCCTGGAGAAGGGAATGGCTACCTATTCCAGTATACTTGCCTGGAGAATCCCATGGACAGAGGAGCCTGACGCACTGTAGTCCATGGGGTTGCAAAGAATCAGACACAACTGAGTGACTGACACGTTCACTTTTTCATTGGCACCTGCCACCTACCTCTCCAAGGATTAAATCAGGTGCTGCTGTACCTGCTGACCTTCAACACCCCTTGAAAGGAGCTCAGAGTGGAGAAGAGAAATGAGACACTCTGTGCTCTGGGAAAAACTGGAAGAACAGGTCTTCAGATAGATATTTTCAGAAGCCAATTTTATGAGCCCAATTCTTAAATCTCCTTATATCTAGAAAATCCCTAAAATCTTTCATGGTAATGACTGCTCCTTGTGAGTAGCAGAAATCTGCAAAAAAAAAAAAAATCTGTGCTTGGTTGCCTGAACTTACCTTTCATTAAAATCACACACATACTGACCTTCCTGCCTGCCTCTTTGGAGCAGTTTTCAGAGCTCTCTGAAATTCTGTCTCCCAAGCTATAGTCCTCATTTAGGCCCAAATAAAACTTGACTCACAACTCTCACAGTGTGCATTTTTTTTAAGTTGACAGATTCTAACCAGCAGGTGAGATTCAGAATCACCTTCCTGGCCTTGTGGACTTTTTGGGAGACTGAGGAAGCTCCCCCTCTCCCACCCCATCAGGCTTCACGGTGCCTACTTAGACACAACCACTGTGTCCTATTCTGGCCCAGCTTTGTGTGTGTGTTGGGGGTCGGGGGGCATGCAAGATGGTCGCATCCAGGACCCCAGTGGGAAACACAACACCTGCTTCTCTGCCCTCCATCCCCCTCCGACCTATCTTCCATCTCCCTCTGTGTTTCTCCCTCACCCCCACTCCCAGCCCCCAGGACTTGGAAGAGGCAGGTGGTCCACTCTCTTTATGTCCTATGGCCCTGACCTTTCTCTTCACTTGACAACACTTCACACAGACTTCTTCTGGACTCTAGACCCCTGACTTCCCTCTCCTTAGAGCTTTTCCTTTAGAAGAACTTGCAGTTGTTAAATCCTTTCTTGAGTCCCTTTGAGATGTAAATCTTCAGCTGCCCAGAAAAGCCTTTCTCAAGGACTTGGGAGTCATTCCTTTGAGATGTAATCAGATCTCTCTGTCTCCAGGAGGGACAGTGGGAGCCTAACTTCCCTAAGAGAAGCCACACTGAAGCTAAAATTATTAATAGCAAACCCATGGAGAGGTAACAATCTTGACCAGCAGCCCCCTCTAGTGCCCAGCACTCTTCCCCCTCATCACCCAGGTTTAAAATTCCTGCAGCCTTTTCTTCTGCAGATTCAAGTTCACTCTCTCCCCTATTGCAATAGTCTTGAATAAAATTTTTACTGCCATTTTTAGCAAGTGTCCAGTGCCATTTCCCACTGAGAATCCTTCTTCTTTGTCACAATACCCCCAGCATCATTCCTTCCTGTTTCACTTCCCTGGTGTCATCATGGAAACAGGAGACAGGCCAGGGACCCAGCTCATTCAGGAAGGTCGTAGTGATGGGAGACTAAACACTTAGGGTCCTTTTTTCAAACTGTCCATTCTTTTCTTGACTCCATTATGAACACCCTGCTTCCTGGACTGGATCCTGAGGGTGTCCATTCTTTAATCAACACTGTTAGACATGTAACTTCTAGTACAAGTTACTTCTAGTACAACTCCTCCTCAATGGAGGAGCAGTTCTAGAAACATCACACACTCCAACCAATTTCCATGGCCTTTTAATGGCCCCAACTTCACCTCCACCATCCTCTGCCTGACCTTGCCAGATTCTTCCACTTGGGCAGTCCAAGCTGCCCAAACTTGAGGGTCCTCCTAGGAACATGGCATGTCCAGGCCTCAGCACAGGGCTGGTTACACTTAGTACTTGATACCTGGACTGTTCAGCTTTCCCCAATTTGCTGGACTTTCTTTCCTTTCAGAACCAAGCCTCACGCTTTCCTCCTACCATCCTAATTGATGACCAGCACCCACCACTGCCATGCTATCCTCATGCACACCCTCAGAGTTTATATATATCCAAAGAGAGGTGCCCTGCAGTCCTCTGAAATCCTTAAATTTGACTCAATGTGGAGGACAAACAGAAAAAGGAAATATTCAATGAGAAGGTATCAGTTTCAAGTTTCAAGCACAGTTCAACTGTTCTCCAAAATTATCTGAGCGCCTACTATGTGCCAGGAACTGGAAGCCAGGAAAATGATCCTGTAACAGATTTTCTCAATGTTAGCATTGCAGATTCTTTCTTCTTTTCTCTCTTGGTCCCAGCCTTGGGACAGACCCTGCTGGTTGCCAATTCCAAATCCATTAAGCCCTGCTCTCTTATTAACAGAACCCACAGATCCCCTGAAGAAGGGAATGGCTACCTACTCCAGTATCTTTGCCTGGAGAATTCTACGGACAGAGGAATCTGCAGCCTATAGTCCACGGGGTCACAAAGAGTCGGACACAACTAAATGAACAACACTTTCACTTTTCACACTTTTCTCTTCTCATTAAAAGTAGGCGCTGGGTCAGCCAAAGGAATCAGCATTTCATAGCCTCCTTCATACCTTTTACTCCTTGTCCTTCTTCCTTCTTCTGCCTAAACAAAGACCCTATACCTCAGCACCAGCCCTACCTGACTAGGAAGGATGTAGATCACTTGATACAGGTGCTGGGGGGACTCACACCTGCATCCTCAGTGGCATCTTTGAGTGGCAGCACCCCTGAATCACCTATATCTAGGTTTCTTGTTATAGATATTTATTATAGTTAATGCAGACAATATTTCCATGGAAAAATGCAAACACACAGAATGAAATCACAGTATGTGCCCTATGCAGAGACAATTACTGTAATGTGGGTCAAATCCTTCTAATTACACGCACATACACATGGACACACATGGACTCATGCAGAGTGGAAGTAAGCACATGCTAACATAATTTTTTCATCTACTTTTTTCTTTAATTAATTATTATTAATTATTCATTCATAATTAATTATGCTCTTCATTCCACATCATCACATACTCTTTTCAGAACAATTTTTATTGCGGGGTCACATTCAAGCTTACGGTTAGTAGAAGGCTGAGTGCCAAAGAATTGAGGCTTTCAAACTGTAGTGCTGGAGAAGGCTCTTGAGAATACTCAATGGACATGAATTTGAGAAAACTCTAGGAGACAGTGAGGGACAGGGAAACCTGGTGTGCTATAATCTATGGGGTCACAAAGCGTCAGGCATGACTTAGCTACTGAACAACAACCACCACTGTACTTTATATGTTTATTCGTTTAGAAACCATTTAGATCCACCCACCCACCCCCCTTTATTTTTGGCCAAAGTAAACATTGCTGCATTCAAATCACTGTATACCTCAATCTCTCTTTCCTGAGAAGAAATTTCTAGAAGCAAAAATGACAGGTGAATGGGTTTGTGGATTTTTTAAGAATTTGTACCTCTTATTACCTCCCAGAAAAGGATTTCTCAATCCACATCCTCAAGCACTCTCGGAAAAGGCTCATTTTTCTCTCTGATGGCAGCTAGGTTTTTCTCTTTGAATCACAGTCACCTCACAGGAAGAGAAATGTGTCTATGCGGAGATTCGATTTCACTTATCCTGCCCAGAGACACTTTTTCCATCTGTCTCAAGCTTCTCATCAAAGAGTTTCTGTACAATTCTCAGCCTTTTCCTGCCCCCGCGCAGATGCCTGATCTGCTCCTCTTGCTGGGTCTTGAGACCTCTCTGTTCTGAAAGGTTTCCCTAAGTCCCTAACTCTGGTGGGCTATCAACATGTTCATTTTTTCTTATTTAGTTTTCTCGGGTTTAATTTCTGAGGGTCTGCTTCTTCCTTTTTCAGACACACCTGCTGTAATTTTTTTTCCCCCCTAATGTCATGTTCTTGCTTTTGAGAGTCTTTTCTTCCCTTTATCTCTTAAAATACTTGAAACACACTTCTTTTTACGTTCCTTTGAAGTTGTCCCATTTTCTGCACTTTCCAGCATGTAATGCATGCCTTTCATTACTTCTGCTGTTTCTCACCCGGGGTCTGAGTCCCAGCTGTCCCCACGGCAAAGGCAGTAAGCCCAGCCAGCCCCTTTCAGCCCAGAGATCCCGGGGCCACTGGGTCCTCACTCCCCTCACCCTCTCCAGCCTCCTCCTGGCTTCCAGAACCGTGGGTTCTACTGTCCTGCTTTGAGTCTTAGACATCAACGCACACCCTTGCATGTGTGCACGTGTGTGTCCACACTCTTCCTGTTCTTCTGCATTGGGTGAGGGGCCTGCCCTGGGCCAGCTCAATCTCCTCTCTTAAATGGAATTCTCTTTACTGTAGATGCTCACCTAATAATTACCTATTGGTCAACTAATAATAATGGTAATAATACAAATAATTTAATATGTGTCTCTGAGCTTCCAGGATCCTTTAAGGCCGTTTTAACTATTATTACTAATTTAGATTTTTTAAAAGATTTTTTTATTTATTTTTGACTGTGCTGGGTCTTTGCTGCTGCACGAGGTTTTTTTCCTAGCTGTGGCAAGTGGGGGCTACTCTCTAGTTCTGGTGTTTGGGCTTCTCCTTGCAGTAGCTTCTCTTGTTTTGGAGCACAGGCTCTAGAGCATGAGGGCTTCAGCAGTGTGGTTTGCAAGCTCCAGAGCACAGACTCCAGAACCTGTAGTACATGGGCTTGGTTGCTCTGTGGCATATGGACTCTTCCTGGACCAGGGATTGAACTCATATCCCCTGTACAGTAGGCAGATTCTCAACCACTAGACCCCACCAGGGAAGACCCTATTCTATTTACTTTTATTGAAGTATAGTTGATTTACAATGTTGTGTTAATTTCTGCTGTGCAGCAAAGTAACACAATTACATGTCTGTGCATTCTTTTTTATATTCCTTTCCGTGTTGGTTTACCACAAAGTACTGAATATAGTTCCCTGTACCATACAATAGGATCTTGCTGTCCATCCATTCTATGTGTATTATTAATTTGCCTATATCATCTGATTTGATCTTCTGAAAAACCTTCTCATTATCCTTGTCTTAAAAGACAAGAAAACTGAGGGAGAGATGGGTTCAGTAAATTGATGGTAAGGATGTGTAGCCAGCAGGTGTCAGGGTAGGTTTTAAAACGAGACCCCCTCTTTGTCTCAAGTGGGCAGGAACTGTGGAGACCTGCTCTCCAGCTTTTACAACACTGCAGGGCAGAAAGCCCAGAAGCCAAGACAGCTGTGCCTTGAACAACGAGCTCAGGTTAGTGAAGGGCAGAGGAAGGTGTGGACCCAGGAGTGCCCGGTTCCACTGCCCCACATTGCCCTATAAACAGAGGCCAAATGGACAGGCATCCCAATGCCTCTGCACAAACCACACACACGTGCGTGTGCATGCACACACACACACACAGACATGCTGAGGAAGCCAAAGAGCTCTCCAGCCTCATGAGACTGCCGCTCATGGGCCTTTCTCAGCCGGGACTTCTGAGGTATGGAACATGGATCATCCTCTACCTGTTAAAGATTCACAGGAAGGGGTCATTCGGCAGTATTCTGTGCCCTTCTGCTGCCCCTAGGAGCTACGCTTTATTGTTATGGGTTAAACTGGATCCCCTCCAAAGATGTGGTGATGTCCTAACCCTTGGAATCTGTGAAGGTGACTTTTGGAAATACATAGGGTTCTTACAGACATCCTCAAACTGTTATAAGGCCATTCTGGATGCAGTGGACCCCAAATCCAGTATGACTAGTGTCCTTATAAGAGGAAAGACACAGGCACACACCTCCACAGAGAATCCCCTATTGCCATGGAGACAGAGGTTGCACCTATGAGTCCAGGACTCCAAGCATCACCAGCAGAGCCCCAGCAGTTGGGGGGAAACCTGGACCAGATCTTCCCTCAGAAGCTCTGGAAGGAACCATCCCTGCCCACACCTTGATCTCAGATCTCTGGCCTCTGGGGATGGGACTGAAACTAAGTAAATAATAGTTGCTCAGTTGTGTCTAATTCTCTGCAACCCCATGGACTGTAGCCCTCCAGGCTCCTCTGTCTATGGGATTTCCCAGGCAGGAATACTGGAGTGGGTTGCCATTCCCTTCTCTAGGAGATCTTCCCAACCCAGGAGAACCTGAGTCTCTTGCATTGCAGGCAGATATTTTACCATCTGAGCCACCAGGGAAGCCCATGAAGATAAAACAGTAAATCATTTAAAGCCACCCAGTGCATGTCATTTTGTTACAGCAGCAGATAGAAACTGAAACCTTTATCTGAGACCATTGCATTGTCCCCAGGCCTGCTGACACTAGTTGCCTTTGTTATCCTGTAACCAGGTAATTCAGTTAAATATTATATAAGCCAATCTATATGAGTGTGAAAGGAGAGCTTCTACTCTGAAAACTAGCTTTCCCTGGAAAGAATAGATAAAGGTGAGTTCTTCAATATATTGCTGTTGATTTAGGCTGGGCAAACCAACCATAAGAGATTGGAAAATAAGTCATATGAATCTAGAAGCATTCTAACCTTAGGTTGCTTTATATATGACTTCAAGTTCTCCATCCTACAGCAGAAATCAAAGACAGAGTGTGTAAGTGTGGTTTATGAGAGGAAGCATAGGGATTGGAATTCCCATTGGGGAGCTGACCTCAAAGAAACAGGCTTTGTCTTACACAAAGTGATCAACAAAACAATATACATGGTAGATATTTTATGCAAAAATGAAAACGTTTATGGCACACATGTGGCATTTTCATGCTTTTCCACTTTATCCAAATTTCACTTCACTGGATAACCCAATTATGTCTGTTATTTTTGCTCTACTTCCAAGCTCTTTCCCAAAAGGCTAGTCGAGAACAATCAAGCCAGTGGAATAGCAAGAAAACAAAGAATGTAAGTTCTTCGTGTCTAAATACTTGGCTGGGCTTATGATCGCCCTGTGAGCAGCCTTTGGATTCTATCTTGAGTTGTTTTTGTATGATTTACTCCTTGATGACCTTGCCATTTGCCAGGCAGGGACATTTTCACCATGACTGTGGGTCCATGAAACGCCCATCACAGGTCTTTTTTACATAAAACACTGCTCATGTGCAGTGTTTGTGAGCGTAAGCTTGGGGGCACCTCCTCCAATTCCTTCTCTCTCTTGGCCAGCACCCCACAGCACAAAGAGGTGCCACTCTGTCACCAAGCTGGATGAGATGCCATAATGTGGGGAGGAGGGTGGGGGTCTGACTTCACCAATAACCTCTGGGGGGCTGATAACACAACCCAAGAACAGGGATACTAGCCTTCCAATGAGACTCAGGACCAAGGAAGGACAGATCAATCCCCATCCCTCCTCCCCTTCATAGACAGCTCCCAGGCAGCATTTCTCTGCAAGCCTTCCACGGAGGCCACCTCACTGCATGAACATGACTGCCACCTGCTGCATCTCTTCACTGCTCTTCACAGAGCAGCGAAGAGAAGGGTAACAGGTTCCACCACCTTGCTTGCATTTTCTTCTTGCCTTGCCTCCCTTTCCTTCTCATTCTTGCCATTCTGAATATGTACCTTCCAAACACAGCATCAGCACTTAACCCTTGCTCCAGGCTCTGCTTTCTAAATGATGCAGACTTTGATGAAGGAGTCTATAGATATTTCAGAAATAACCCCAGTGCTCACTGGACCCTCAACCCTGCCTTACATGGGGAGCATTCATCATTTCAGGACACTGCCAATCAAGGGCATCAATAGAGCAAATCCAGGTATCTGTCACTAGATGTGAGATGGTTTCTGGTCTGATGGAGCTACATTTCTGATCACTCTTCAAAAGGTCCCAGAACCCACTGAGTCCCAGAATCTTTATGAAAAGTAGGACCTCACAAGGTCATGTTCTCCAGGTCTCATTTCACAGCAAGATTCCATTCAAGCCATCCCAGGAAATCCAGTGTTTGTCCTGATCAAAATCACCCCTGGAAACTCAGGCTTCTCTGTTGTAGAGCATCTTTCTTCCTGTTGTAATTTAAGTTCCTTCTGCCTTTTAAGCTCAGTTCAGCCTCTCCTTATGTTTAAAAACTGTGATTGGCTCCCCTGACCTCAGACGTTCTTCATGACCCAGGTGTCTTCGTCGGCTTGGCTGCTGCAACACACCAGAGACTGGATAGCTCAACAGCAAACATTTACCTCTTTCCTTCCTGGAGGCTGGAGCTTCTAAGATCAAGGTGTCAGCAGACTCAGCACCTGGTGTGAGCCCATTTCCTGGCTGACAGACAGCTTTCTTCTTTCTGTGCCCTCACACAGCAGGGGTGGGGGGCAGTTCTGGGCCACTAATCCCATCAATTAGGACCACCCAAAGCCCTCCCCCCATCCAAATACAGTCACACTGGAAATTGCAGCTTCAACCTATAAATTTGGGGAAACACAAACTTCCAGTTCACAGCACCAGACTTCACCTGGCAGAGCTATTTAGTGAGGCCTCAGGATGGGACAGTGCAGGCCCCTGGGACAATACAGTTCCCTGCCCTGTACAGGGGCCTGGCACGCCTCTTCCTCGCTTTGCTGTACCTACAGCTTTGACCTTCACTGTCCTCACTAACCAGAACCCTTAGCCTGGCAAGTAAGGACCCAGCAAGAAGCAGCCAGCACTCCCTGGCCACGTCCAAGTTGCAAGTAAATAAGCCATTTGTTCCTGGCCAATTTTGATCAAAGCTTCTCTGTCTTCCAAATTAGGCCTGAGTCATTTATAAAGTGTGCAAGTGTTTGGATTTTAACAGCAAGCATCCATCCATTTTAGGACAGATGATTAAAAGGCACTAATTAAAGTCCTCTCATGACTGATGCCCAGGCCCCAAGAATGATTGGCCTGCCCACTCCTGGCAGCCCCTGGTGTTGCCAAAACTCAACCTCTGTTAACTGGTACTGAGTAGAAACATGGAGACAGAGTTTGGGGTGGAGTAAAAAAAGATACCTTTATTACTTTGCCAGGCAAAGGGTACCACAGAGGGCTAATGCCCTCAAGACTGTGTATCCTGCCATGGAGAGTGGTAGTGAGGAGTCTTATAGTGTTTAAGGAGCAGGGTGTGGTCAGCTCATGGATATTTTTCTGATTGGTGGGTGGTGAGGTAGTGGAGAGTCAGCATCATCAACCTACTGGTTCCAACACTTCTGGAGTCTGCATGCTTGCAAGCAGCATAGAGTTAACTTCTCCCACCTGATAGGGGATTCAGTGTCTGCAAAACAGCTCGAAGGACATGTCTCAGAATATTACCTATAGTCCTTGGGGAGGAACTAAAGGTTCTTGACTTTGTTTAACTGCTAAGTATTATTATTTTGTCTTGCTTGACTGTTCTCTTTTCCTTTCTGCATTTTCTCACCACTCTGATTAAATTTATTATTTGACTAAAGTTTTTTCTACAGACAAAAGGCAGGTGGAGGACATGGGAGGGGTCTGTTCTGGGAAGGCCTTATAGGGTCCTGGTCAGTTACATGAGCATGTGCACTAAGGGGACAGACTCTGGAGGACAGCTGCTCATGGGGCCGTGGGGTGGGCAGTAACAAGAAGGGCGGTGCTCATGTTCATCCCAAATTCCCAACTCAGAGGCATTTTACCTTCAAGGTCATCTCACTTGGCAAGAGGTAGGCAACTGCTCCTCCCCCCGCATCTCAGGACCATGGACAGCATTCCGTTAAATTGACATGGGATGTGTTTAAATCAAAAGTCAAGGGAATAACTCGATCATTGATGCACGACAGTGTTCTGTAGCCCTAAAATGTGCCCAACCTCAGAGCAAGAGCTGGTCAGACTCTCATGGTCTGGAAGTGAGAGAGGATCAGACGTAATAAGGAGCTGAGTACAGAGCCGACCCCGTCAGGCCACTAATCCCATCAATTAGGACCCTGCAGCCCCTTGGCTGCCTCCAACGACCCTTCCTAAGCTTCAGGCTGGATTGCCCCACTTTTGTTTGTGGCCTCTGAAGCTCCCCATGGTCTAAGGAAAAACAAGACCTCACTGCAACATTCGTGGGCAGCTCCATCCATTAAAAAATACCAAAAATAACATATTACAATGGCATTGGCACACAGATTAATATCTTGATGTATGTATTGAAATGTTTTTCTTCAACCTAAAAGCTGCTTTTTTCCCCTCTGATTCTAAAAGCTGTGGAAACATTGCACGATCCCTGAAAGTTCTGTGGGCCGGGAGCACTGAGCCCCCTGTGCCCACGGAGACATGGCCTGACTTTCCCGTCTTCTTCAGTCCAGCTTCCACCAGTTGGTGGCCTCAGCCCCTCCTCTGCCCTCTTGGCCTCTGGGTCTCCACTGAAGCTGTTCCTTTTACTTTTAGTGCCTCCCATGTCCTTCCCTGCTCCCTAAGTCCTCCACATGTGCCTCCATCTTGGCCCAATGGTGATGCTCTGAGCCCTGTGGATAGACTCTATGAATCTTCACTGCTCTCTGATGGTGACCAAATTGCAAGCCAGTCTTCCTGGCCAGAGGATAGGTCCCTTCCTTCATCCCACAAACACCCTCTGTGTGCCTGACTCTGGGAGACGCAGGATGCATGTGTTGTGTGTTAAATCACTAAGCTGTGTTCAACTCTTTTGCGACCCCCATGAACTGTAGCCCACCAGGCTCATCTGTCCCTGAGAGGAAGCAGCTAATCAATGGATGACCTGCTCAAGACAACTGGTCAGCTCCAGCTGCTCTGATGCAGACAGTGTCAGGGAGGAGAGAGTGAAGGCAGAGAAGGAAGCTGAGGATGGAGGGGTCCCTCGAGAGTTTCCAAAATAGGAGCCTCCGGGTGGACACTGAGATCCCTCCATGTCACTGTGAATAAAATTAGAGCAAATCTGAGCATGAGTGGGTGGCAGTTGGCTCAAAACGGTTGGCAAAGGTCAAAAGTCATAACCAGAACCTGCATGTCAGCATCTGGGCCTTTCCTTGTGTTTCTTATGCCTCTCTAACTCATTGAGAAACCCCCTTGGGTGAAACCTACTGCGTTTCCCCAATATTTGAACATAAAGACATTCTTGCAATAACAACCATGCAGAATGTACTATGTTTATGACACAAATTCTATAAATAACACTACTACTAAAAAATAGTAACAGAAACTAAGTTTATTGGGCACTTACTATGTCCCAGGGCCATCTGAAGCCCTTTCCCCGTGTTACCTCAGCCCAGCCCCACAGCCCACAACACACACTGAAGTCTCAAGAGCGTCTGAGGATGGAAGCTCGGCCATCTAGGCGATGGGCCGGTGAGCCTCTGCGGGTGGTCTGGGCCCAGAGATGGCCCTCCGCCCTCCACTCTGTCCCAAATGCCCTCAAAGACAGGAATTACTGTTTCTATTTTAGACACTGGGCTTAGAAAGTGCTCCATCTGTTAGTATCAGAGCCAGATTCAAACCTCTGGCAGGCCTCACAGCGGATTTGGCTCCAGCACTGTTTGGTACCCACAAATGCCAAGTAAGCAGACATCATCAGACGGACCAACACAATCAGGCCCACCCTGTCTGGCTGTGAGAGTGAGTCTGTCCATCTCCAGCATGACACTAAGGGGACCCGACATCCACACAACCCCCAGCCTCACGGGGAGGCTCTATTGAGTGCTCAACCTGCAGGGCTGAGAAAACAGCATCTTTCTGACTCCGCCCTGTGCACTTGAGGGAAGCGTCACTCTTACTGGTTCTCCCTGTGCTGGTGGACCCCAGACAGCAGGGGACAGGCAGCCGGCGGGGCAGGGGGAGAGGGAGATGCCTGAGGAACCTCTTTGGCCACATCCGTTCACTTGTCCAGATTGCTTCCAGCGATTTCAGCCTGATTCTTTGAAATGAAACCATTGGCACGAGATTTACTTATAGGCTTGTCTGAAATTATTAAGGCTGATGCTGATGGAAGGGTTTTCACTGAACGCTGACAACAGGGTGGAGAGAGGGAGACAAGAAAACACTGGCTACTCTGAGCGGGGCCCTGGGGTGAAGGAAGGCAGGGAAACTTCCCATGGGGTGTTCAGGGCATTCCTTGGGCTGCATCTCAGAGAGTGAGTGAGTGACTTCAGGGATCTGGACAGGACACAGCCAGTCGCCTACAGTACCTGCAGGGCATCTCTCCAGCTCTTGGGTCTCAGCACCTCTCCTGATCAGAAGGTTCATGGCTTACACATTCTTAAGGATTGAATGAGATGGGAGACCGGGATGGGGAATTCGTGTAGCTCTATGGCTGATTCATATCAATGTATGACAAAACCCACTGAAAAATAAAAAAATAAATTAAAAAAAAAAAAAAAAAGGATTGAATGAGTGCTGTTCATGGTACACAGATTGTGGTGCCTTGACCCAAAACACACCCCCAGAAAGTAATCACTCTGTGTATTGTTGTTATGCTAAGTCCCTGTGTAATTTAAACTCAAGAGGCTTCCCAGGTGGCCCTAGTGGTAAAGAACTCACCTGCCAATGCAGGAGACATAAGAGATGTGTGTTAGATCCCAGGGTGGGGAAGATCCCCCGGAGGAGAGCATGGCAACCCACTCCAGTATTCTTGCCTGGAGAATCCCATGGACAGAGGAGCCTGGTGGGCTACAGTCCATGGGGCTGCAAGGAGTCAGACATGACTGAGTGACTTAGCACAGCACTCTTAAAAGAGCCCTTTAGGTGTTTAGCGTAGCCTATTGACAGAAGGATTATGTGACTTATACCTGTGAAACAGGGCTGTGTGTCCCCAGAGCCCACCTGTGGGTGGTGGGTGCTCATCACTGCGGGTGCAGGGACTGAATATGCTGACTGTCCCTGAATCCCACTCTGTACCAGCACTGTTATTCAGGAGGCTGCTGCTGTTATAAACATCCTGAATTTTACAGACAGGAAACCAAAGCTCAAGGAATCATAACATAATCCAAGTCTACAGCACCAGTAAGGACTGGATCTGGGATTTGAAATTGGACAGTTGGACCCTAGCAAGACTGCTCCTAACAGCTCTTTTCTACCGCAGGGTTCAGTGTGACCTCATCTTATCTAATGACACCTGCAAAGAACCCCATCCTCACTAAGGCCACATTCTGGAGTCCTCAATGGGCATGAATCTGGGGGGACATCATTCAACCCAGTGCAAGGACCAATGAACCCAATATTCTCAAGCAGTTTTCACACCGTTTGCAGCACAAGGCATTATGAATTATCTGGTCTCCTAATTCAGCCCCAAACCTCCTGCCAGAGAAGGTCACAGCTGCTTTGTTAGTCCTGGACCCAGATGCAAGCCCAAGCCGCTGTCTGGGACATCACCGGGTCTGGAGGAATAGCCCCTGGAGGGCATGGCTTGTCAAATTTGAGGCTGGAATTGAAGACGTGGGAAAGGGCAGCATGGTCAATGTGTGTGGTTTTCTTGCCTCGGGATGGACTAGAGAACTTCTCCCCTCGCAGCAACAGACAGGCCCACAGGTTATTGCCAGAGAAGCCATCCAAAGATGGGCGAGCACAACCATCCGATGAGAAGCAGTGAGCCACACCCCAGAGCTCACTCACCTGTGATTTGTTTTTCAGTCGCTCAGTCGTGTCCAACTCCCTAAGACCTCACGGACTGCAGGATGCCAGGCTTCCCTGTCCATCACCATCTCCCGGAGATTGCTCAAACTCAAGTCCATGGAGTCAGTGACGCCATCCAACCATCTCATCCTCTGTCTGATGCTCTTTTGCTAAACAGTGGGCTTCCGTACCTGCTCACAGCTTTGGTCCTTATCCCTCTGAGCCTGCCTCCGAGGTGCTCAACGATTCAAGTCCAATGATTCAGGCTTTGTTTCTGGAAAGCCTGGGGAAGAAGTAATCATTAAAAACATGTAAATTAAGTTACCCCAGGAGCTTAATAGATTAGTCATCGACTTTTCCCCTTCTGTTGGATATTAACCTTCTGTGGAAATTAATCACCAAATGGCTCAAAGAAGCCACCAAAGGTTGACAGGCTCTGATCACATAGAGCAGAGGGACCCTTCCCCCTGCCATCTTCATTTCGTCTCCCCCTCCCCAGAAGCCCACCGTTGACCCAGACATGACTATCTTGGGGCCGGCCCGAAGGCCCTGACTACCTTCGTCCTCCTCCACAACTGTTGCCTGGGGCAGGTCCCACCCTATGGAACAGACATGTCAGCCTCACATGCTCCAAAGAGAAAGGCTTTGACCTCAACAAGAGCGGGAAGAAAAGCAGGCTTCTGTGCCTTGTGAGTTCATGCAGTCATTAGTCACCATGTGAACATTTATTGGGCACCTATGATATACTGGGGCTTCCCCGGTGACTCAGCTGTAAAGAATCTGCCTGCAATGCAGGAGACCTGGATTCGATCCCTGGGTTGATCCCTGGGTGGGAAGATCCCCTGGAGGAGGAAATGGCAACCCACTCCAGTTTTCTTGCCTAGAGAATCCCATGGACAGAGGAGCTTAGCAGGCTATAGTTCACAGGGTCACAAAGAGTCGGACCTCAGAGCAGTGACCCCAACCACGCAATTGCATGATCCCAACAGTGTGGCTGGAGGGAACACAGGGACCCTGGGAGCCCAAGAAAGGAGGTGCAAGAGGTTCCTGGGGAAGCCAGGGAGGCTTCATGGAGGAGAGGATGCTCTGAGCTTCATCTTAAGCAGGGGCAGGCATCTGCCATGGGAGAGCTTCTCCAGGAAGGAGAGGCCTGAGTCAGGCCTGGAAGCAGCCAGACCCAGGTTCAGAGTGCGACACAGCCTCTGCCTCCAACAACCAGCTGTATCGTGAAGTTGTCACTCTGTAGTCATTTGCCCTCTGGAGCGCCAGTCTTCCGGCCTAGGAAGTCTTACTTGCAGGTAAGAAGCTACACAGGTTGCTACTCACTCAGTCATGCCCAACTCTTTGCAACCCCATGGACTCCAGCCCACCAGGCTCCTATGTCCATGGGATTCTCCAGGCAATAATACTGGAATGGGTAGCCATTCCCTTCTCCAGGGGATCTTCCTGACCCAGGGACCAAATCCAGGTCTCCTGCAGTATAGCAGATTCTTTGCCATCTGAACCACCAGGGAAGCCCACACATAAAAATGGTTACTGTTATTACTACAGCTGCTGGTGCTCCTATTACTAGAGGTTCCAAGAGCTGGAACCCTAGCACTGCTGGAGCTCAGGCTGTGAGGCTGGAGAAACACAGAAGGTAGAAGTCGGTGAGGAGTGGTGGGAAGAGAGATGAATGAGTGAATGCATGCATGCATGAACAAAAAGTGAATAAAAGGATCAAGAATGATTGTGATGCCACATTGAAGGGTGTTGTCCTAGGATCCTGGGAGGACCTGGAAGGGACCCCAGGTGGAGCAGCTGGCCCAGACACACAGACCTGGACAGGTGTGCTGCAGGAGGCACGATCCACAGAGTCCTTTCCAGCCCTTCTCCTGGACCATCACTCTGGCTTGACTTTTGAGGACCTGGCAGGCCCTCATTCAGTCCCTGCCACGTCACCCCTCCAAACACCAACATCGGCCCAGTGGGGACTTCCACCCCTGTGTCATCCCACTCTTAATTCCCATCACAGTTTTCTGCCATAACAAGTAACCACAATTGTGCCCCACAGAGGACAAGCGGGGACTGCCTCCAGAAGGAAGCATTGATGACGCAATCCCAGGGGGTTCAGCACATCGGAAAGGGGTATGGAGCATGTGGCTTCATTTCAGATGTTAAAGAGAAGAGGAACTTGGTGAGAGGCAAGTTCCAGTCTCACATCAGTTTGTGAGCATCTCCCAGGACAAGACCAGAGCTGTGCCTGTCTGCCTGCCCACACCTGTCACCCAGCATGTGGTCAGGGCCCAGCTCACCCCTGCTGACCTCCCAGGCTTCACAGTCCAGAGCAGCAGGTGAAGGGAACAGCAACCCCCTCTCCTCTCTCCTGGGAGCCTGAGCAGTGGTTATATCCAGGTCCGTGGACCAAGGGCAGCCAGAAACCAGCCCCCAACCCCCGCCTCTTTCCTCAGCCAGGGGGCCTCTGTTGCTGAGCTCCACACCCTGACTTTGCAGGAGATGCGCACCCAGCAGCTGCTTCTGGTGAGCGAGCAGAGAGTCAGGGAGATGCCAATTTGCGGCAGACGTCTGAAGAAGCTA
Organism: Muntiacus reevesi; assembly: GCF_963930625.1. Lineage (NCBI taxonomy): Eukaryota > Metazoa > Chordata > Mammalia > Artiodactyla > Cervidae > Muntiacus > Muntiacus reevesi. The sequence continues at coordinate 93,876,959 of NC_089253.1, read as the reverse complement.
TTTCTAAAACAGCAATTACCAGAAAGGAGAACAAATTACTACTTACTTCAGAGACTTTCACACATGGAGAATCAGGGCCCTACAAAGTAATCAGGGCAATGTGTTTGCAAAACTGCATTATTTATATTGAAATATTTCACAGAGAAAGGTCAGGGACCGAAATTGAAGGTTAGCGAGGAATAAAATACCAGGGTCAACGTATCGCTGGGAAGTCTGCACAGGGCCTTGATTACCAACACATTAGGCACTTTTGAAAACTATTAAATAAATCCAGGCTGGTATCCAATGTTGGATTTCTAGGAAAATATGAGCTCCGTTGCCCAAGCCCAATGGCGGGACTACAGAGCAGGCGGAGAGGCCCAGCCCACGCCTGCGGCCCGGGGAGGGTGTGCCGTGCACAGGGACGCGGCCATCGGACACCCAGCCCATCCATCAGACCTTGGTGAGTTGCCAGGCAACCACCCAGCCTCTCTAGGGGCCCACCCAGAGTCACGAGGACATTAATAGCTGGTCCAGGGCTGGGGAGAGAAGGAGGGAGGCGGCTTGGGAAAGGGCGGAGCAGGCTGGTGGGAACTTTGACTTGGACCCTGCAAGAAGATGGCAGCAGGCAGCTCCTCTGGATTGGGGTCAAGGCCGTGGGCCCCTCTTTACACTGTAGCCCTCACCCTCCACTTCCAACCCTCCCCACGGACTAAATGTGCTCCCCGGAGAGGACCACCAGGGACCATCAGTTCAGTAACACATAGGTATATCGTGATTGCACTGCCCAGGTCTAATTTCATTCTGGAAACACCCCCATGAAGCTGAGAGAGGAGGAGGCTGAGTCCTCAGAGTGTCTATTCTGTTTTCCCAGGAAGCTCCGGGCCCCCATTTGGGATGTCCAGGCTGCTGCAGCTGCAGATAGTTACCTCTGCCTCCTGGCTCCAGGCACAGTCACCAGGTCTCTATTCCAGGGCCCAGCACTGAGCTCATTGAGTGAGGAACAAAGCTTCCAGGGACTGTGATGGTGAGGGGAAGGCCAACACATGGAGTCCACTGGTGGACTTAGGTCACACCTGCCTGAATGCCTTCTTGCCTAGAGAAGGCAGGAAACAGAAATGCCTCTGGGCTGGGTCTGCATTTCATCTAGTGCCTTGTCCTATTCAACCATCCATCTATACATCCATCCTTTCATCCACCATCCATTTATCCATCCATCATCCATCCATACCTCCATTCATCTGTACATCCAGCCAGCCAGTCACCAGTCACCCATCCATCCATCCATCAATTCACCATCCATCCATCCATCCACCCATCTGTACATCCACCCATCTGTACATCTATCCATCCATCCACCCCTCTGTGTATGCAAACATACACATATGCACTGAAAATTACCCGAATGGCTCTTGGGCAGACCCTATCAGAGGAGGGTGGGTCCACAGAAACAGAAATCCTTAGAGGGACCTTTTTTTTCAGGGTCTCAGAAGCTTCCATGTGGCACATGGTGCTTGGCCAAAGGCTGAACAAGGGCTCAGCATGTCCTTATTGACCCTGCACACAGAAAAACTGCGTGCTTGTGAGGGCAGGAGCCCAGAAGCAGGGGCCCAGGAGGCCTGTCAGACTGTCACAGAAGACAGAAGGGCACTGGCAGGAAGGAGGGACCCTCCACAGTCTGTCCTCAGACAGCAAAGAGACATGTCCACAAGGTCAGAGGAAGGGGATCTCCAAGACCCTAGGGGGGACTGCTCATCTGAAACCCCAGCTAGAGAACTTTGGATAGGAAGGTCTACCCATAGCCAATCACGTAATTTTCAAGGCCCGGTGCAAAATGCAAATGTCGCACTCCTTGTTCAAAAGGCAGCAAAAAAAAGTGCTAAAGGTAAGAAACTATAAACCACTTTCTTTTCTTCCACTGTCTCTGCTTTGACTTGTCGTGGTGATTTATATTTGCTGTACGGTACCATTCTAAGTCAAGAAAAATTTAAATTTCAAATTATTAGCATGGATTTTTACCGTTCATCTTTATATTGTGCAATGCCAATTTTAAATGCAAACATAAGAGCATTTAACTCCTATGCAGAATAACCGAAATTGTACAATTCATATTTTGTAGCTCGTATATGAAGATATATTCTGTTCTTCCCAGAGCAGCAGAAAGTCTGCACAAAACCAACACGATTGCCCTTAATTCACTCTCAGATCAGGCACACTTTCCCAGCACTCTCTGCCTTTGGCACGGATTAAGGAAGCTTCCAAAGGGAATGGGGGGTGCATCATCCTTGATCCCCTTTACTTCTACATCATTTTTTTCTCACAGAAGAGGTTGGTTGCTGACACAGGGCAGTGAAAGGAACAAGAAAGGATACAGGGCTCCTTGGTCATTCACGTTTCTTAGGAGGCCAGAGCTCTCTTTCTGCTTTCAGAGCAGGTTCTAGTTCAATGGGAGGGGGCGCCGCTCGGGATGGTCAGTGCTCCTCTTTGCCGCAGACCTGATTCGCTTCCCCTGGACCAGGTCGAGTCATGCTGGTTTCACCATGGGTCTCCCAGAGTTCTGTGATTGTGGGGAACCATGAATGTCAAGTGCAGGTGGGGTTTTGAAGAACAGTGGACACACACCTCATGTATCTGTTCCACTCACACACATGTCATTGCCACAGGAGATCACACACATGTCATTGCCGTAGGACTTTGCTCAGAAAACCCAAGTTCAAAGTTAATAAAGCATTAAGAATTTCAAGATGGAGACAGTACAGAATGAAACCAAGCTGGACCACATTGACTGGGGAGTTCCACAGAGACACAACTCCCATCCCCATCAAGTTCCCGCAGGGTAAGGCTGCTGGCGTGGGGACAGTTTCCCCAGGAAGCACCTGCCTCCCCTTCCAGGTGGTTCTGCCCACTTCTGCAGACCTGGACGAGGGTAAAGGAGGGCGGCTCAGAGGATGAGCCCCTTGCGACCTCAGCTCACACACAAACCCTCATGCATGTGAGCATGGTGTCAGGCTGAACCGAGCCCTCCCAGGCCCCTCACTCTCTGTGTCCAGCAAGACAGCAAGCGTGGTGACAGCTCAGCTCCACAGGCCCCCACCGAAGGCTCCCATTTCTGTGTATGAACCTGCACATGTGACCCAGAGGACACAGCTGGTTCAACAGGACCAAATGATGTTTCCAGCATCTGGGTGGGCTGAAGGCATCAAATGCAGTGAAACTGCCTCCTTTCAACTCTTGGAGCTATTTTTTAAATCCTTTTAGGGCACTGGAAGGGTTCCATGACTACAGAAGCAAGTTCCCCCCCAAAGCCCACAAATAAGTGTGCAGGCTGATGCCCACTCGTGCCCGTGTGTGCAATCCTTCCAACGCCACATGAAATACATACTCTGTTCTTAAGACGCACTCACCCTTGCACCACCATGCACGACAACCTACACCATGCGGTTGAGGCCAGGAATGCCCTCCTCAACTCCTCTTTGAAAAGCATCCTCAGAGCCAAGACAAATTATTCTCAAGAGTGGACCACGTTCATCTGGACACTGAAGCTGGACACTGTTGACAGGGGATGAGATGGTTGGATGGAATCATTGACTCAATGGATGTGAGTTTGAGCAACTCCAGGAGTTAGTGAAGGACAGAGGAGCCTGGCACGCTACAGTCCATGGGGTTGCAAAGAGTTGGATATATCTGAGCAACTGAACAACAGCAACAACTGTTTTCAGAAACTGCTTCAGATTACCTGGAATGAAGACTGAGGTCTCAGGGGCATGGATGGGGGACCCACAGCTAAGTGCCTCCAGGGTGATCAGTGGAGCTTACTTTGGTGGTTAAGTGCACGACCTCCGGTTTCAGACTGCCTGGGTTTTAATCCTGACCTCATCAATGTTATCTGTGTGACCTTGGGCCAGTCACTCCACTTGTCTGTGCTTTGAAAGCTCTGTCTGTGGAGATTGAATGTAAGAGTTCTTACTGCTGAGAATTCTTCTGAGGATTAAATAAGTATGTGATGTACTGAGAATACTCTCTGATGCACGGTAAACACTTTGTATTAATACATGTAAAATGAAAGAAAATGTTAGTGGCTCAAGAGTATCTGACTGTGCGATCCCATGGACTGTAGCCTGCCAAGTTCATTTGTCCATGGGAGTTTCCAGACAAGAATACTGGAACTAGTTGCCATTCCTTTCTTCAGGGGATCTTCCCAATTCAGGGATCGAACCTGGGTCTTCTGCAGGTGGATTCTTTACTGTATGAGCCAGCTGGGAAGCCTGATACATACGGGCTATTTTTTATCCTCACTGTTCAGGAAAGACATTCAGAGGCACTCAGAGAGCAATGGCTCTCAGGACCAAGGAGCTCCCCTGGAGGTCTCTCTAAGCTATCTTCTCAATACCAATATCTCCCCAGACCAGTGCTGCCCAAGAGAACTTTCTGGAATGATTAAAAAGTCCTTTTCCACGCTGTCCATCTCAGGATCCACCACCTAAAACATGATGATTGTGACCAAGGACATGAATTTTTAGTTTATGTGCATTTTAATAAATTTAAATTTACAAAGTAACTAGCAGCTGTCATGTTCAATAGCTCCAATCACTTCCAGAATTTCCCAATTTGAAGGAAAAAAATAATTTATTCAAACATGAATAGGAAATCCTGATTTCTATATGCCCCTTACAGAAGGCTCCTGAGGAGCTGATTAAAGTTCCTGAAAGTCCTACAGCAATTTTATTTCGTTCACCCGATTGGTTGACAAATTTATTGGACCACACTGTTTCTTTTCTGTGTGGATGTATACAACACTCATCAATACCCCGCAGATGATTCCAGAAGTCTGTGTCCGCAAGACCAATGAATGTCATTTGGGCTTTGAAAAGCTACCAAACAGGGGCTTTGTTTTAATACCTTTTTTCAGTGCTCCTGGTTCTAGAAATCAGGAGTCAATGCTAAGTCACTCGTGAAGTCATTCAACAGACATGTGATGTGCCTTCATCATGCCCCGCTCAGTGCAGGACACATAACACCAGCAGACACATAACCGTCTCCTTCTTTACAGGCCCTGGGGCTTCCCTGGTAGCTCAGCTGGTAAAGAATCCGCCTGCAATGCGGGCAACCTGGGTTCGCTCCCTGGGTTGGGAAGATCCCCTGGAGAAGGGCAAGACAACCCACTCCAGTATTCTTGCCTGGAAAATCCAATGGACAGAGGAGCCTGGAGGGCTAAGTCCATGGGGTCGCAAAGAGTCAGACACAACTTAACACACACACACACATAAACAGTCCTTCTCCCAGAGATGTGAGCATCCTCCCTGGAGGTGAAGGAGAGAATAAGACTAAGGACTCAGGGACCAGCTCTGCTTCCAAGGACGCAGAAACAGGGTGCTGGGCCCCTGACTCCCCCCAGCACAAAGCCCCTTAATGAATTGTAGATTAAAAAGCCCAGATACTGGCATATTCTTAAGATGCTTAATAAAGCAATTGGCCCGTAAGTCAATCTGGCCCTCCAAATGAAGCCCCCAGTGTGGAAGCCAACCAGCCTTACCAGGCCTCCTTAATGTAAAATGGGTAATGTCATTTACAAGCCTCAAGGGCAAGCTTATGAATAAAAGAACAATGCTTAGAAAACAAGACCCGGAAATTTCTATGCATTGCAAACAGCTCAGAGCATGTCCTCGCGGTGCCCTCAGCCCAGCCATTCAGGCCAGCCCAGGGCTCTCCTGGAAGATGAGTTCCCCAATCCAGTAGGCAAGCCTCCTGGAAATGCAGGAAGCCTGACCTCCCAAGCGTCGGAGCCCGCTCCTGCCCCACAACTCCTGGGGGCCCGTGGAGGCCAGAAGACACGCAGACCAGTGACAGCAAAGCACATCTAGTGCCCTCCGTCAGGCCTCCTGTGCTGCTGGCCAAGGCTGCCTGGAACTACTGCCTCCATTCAAAAATCAGCCCTCTGCAGAAATTATGTCCAACCCGTGGGGACCCAGCTCTAGGACAGGGGTTCAGTGTGACAACCCCCACATGCCAAGGAACCTGCGGAGGAACCGCTGCTCCGGGGCAGGACCCCAGCAAAGGCACATTAAAGACAGAACAAAGCAGAGAGGAGGGGAAAACATCTCTCAGGATTCAAAACGAGGAGATGAAATGCTTGGGAAGGAAAGAGGCTTTTCAGAGAAGTTTTCATCCGGTGCCAGCGCTGTTTGAGAGACTCAGAAGAGATGGAAATCTGGGCGTGTTGCTGGCCAAAATTCTGGCTTTCTCTGCCCACTGAAGTCAGATAAAAAATACGGAGACAGAGTTTGGAGGAAATAGAAAGGTGGTTTTAACTCTCAGCCGGCGGAGAGGGGAACACAGTAGGCTCGTGTCTCAAGAACAGTGCCTCTGCTCCATGAGGAGTCTAGGGGCTTATATCAGATGAGAGCTCACAGTCAGGAGTCAGTGATGAGGAATAAAGGTGTGGGATCTTGTCAAAAACAGTCACAGGCTGGTGTCACTAACCCGGTAATTGAGTCTGGCAGTTCAGCCGCTCTATGGCCTTTCTCCTGATACGTAACTACAAGGCGAAGGGTGTTGTAAGGGTGAACACCAGATTGTCGCTGGTTGTCCAGCCGCTCAGTCACATCTTTGGGGCCCCATGGACCGCAGCACACCAGGTTTCCCTGTCCTTCACTATCTCCCGGAGCTTGCTCAAACTCACGTACACTGAGTCAATGATGCCACCCAATCATCACATCTTCTGTCGTCCCCTTCTCCTCCTACCCTCAATCTTTCCCAGCATTAGGGTCTTCTCCAATGAGTTGGCTCTTCAGGATGTATTTAGCATGGAGTCAGAGGGAAATAGGTGTGAAGTGTAGCTCCTGCAAAGTTAGGAGCAGAAAAGCATACTTAGTTACAGACATGCAGAGTTAGGAGCAGTTAAAGTTTAAAAAAAAAAATTTAGGAATGTCCAGGCCTGCTCACTGTCCTCTTTATCTTCTTTGTTCTCAGAAAAGGGAAAGAAAAAAACTCATTCCTCTTTTTGCCCTTTTCCTTGCAAAGGGCAGATGGAGTGGATGGCTCTGAAGACTGCTGGTTTGGTAGGTGTCCTGGGAAGAGTCCCGGCCGGGACTACAGCTCCACAACCCTGAAGGGCAAGGGCAGCAAAGAGGCTCTGAAAGGTCTCCTGCCTCTGTGGATTTCACCCCCGGAACACTTAGGAACACTGGTGCCCATTTGCACAGGCTGGGAAGCAGGACGAATGGCCATTCACCTCCCTCCTGAGGTCCCAGGTCTCCTTGGTCAGAGTCATGCTGATCTGGCGGGAAGACCCTCTATTTCCTCTCTAAACAGGATGCCCAAGTGGATGAATCAGCAGGTTCTTTTGAGTTCCAGCTCTCCATTGAGAACCTTTCTTATCTGAAACACAAAAACGCGTGTTAACAAATATTTATCATGCCTCTAGCCGAGCAGTTCGCACAAAGGAGAGAATTCATAGATGTTGGATCATTTATTAATTTATGTCATTCTTTCTCTTTTAATTTTTATTGGAGTATAGTTGCTTTATACTTCTGTGTTAGCTTCCGCTGCACACCAAAGTGAATCAGCTCTACAAATACATATATCCCTCTTTTTGGATTTCCCTCCCATTTAGGTCCCACAGAGCCCTGAGTAGAGTTCCCTGAGATATAAAGGGAATATCTAGTTATCTACATAGTAGTGTACAAATATATGGGCTTCCCAGGTGGCACAGTGGTAAAGGATCTGCCTGCCAATGGAGAAGACCCAGGAGACCCGGGTTCGATCGCTGGGTTGGCAAGATCCCCTGGAGGAAGGCATGGCAATCCACTCCGATATTCTTGCCTGTAGAATCCCCAAGGACAGAGGACCCTGGTGGGCTACAGTGCATGGGGTTGCAAAGTGTCAGGCATGCCTGAGCAGCTGAGGGCACACACAGTGTATTTATGTTAGTCCCAACCTCCCAATTCATTCCACCCCCGCTTCTCCCCTTGGCGCCCACAACTTTGTTCTCTTTGTCTGTGTCTCTATCTCTATTTCTGTTTTGCAAATAAGATCATCTATACCAATTTTTTCAGATGTCACACACATATGCATTAATATACGATATTTGTTTTTCTCTTTCTGACTTACTTCACTCTGTTTGATAGTCTCTAGGTCCATCCATATCTCTGCAAATGATTCGATTTCATTCATTTTTAAAAAAATACTTTTGTTTATTTACTTATGGCTGTGCTGGGTCTTCGCTGCTGCACGGGCTTTTCTCTAGTTGCGATGAGTGGGGGGTACTCTCCAGCTGCGATCCGCAGGCTTCTCTTGTTGCAGAGCGTGGACTCTAGGAATGTGGGCTTCAGTAGTTGCTGCATTTAGATTCAGTTGTTGCAGCTCCTGGACTCTAGAGTACAGGCTCAATAGATGTGGCCCGAGGGCTTAGCTGCTCCGAGGCATGTAGAATCGTCCCAGATCAGGGATAAAACCAGTGTCTCCTGCTTTGGCAAGTGGATTCTTTACCACTGAGCCATCCAGGAAGCCACTTCATTCCTTTCAATAATGCCATTAATTCTGCCGTGATCAACTCTAAGAGACCCCCTGCTCTGTGGGGTCCTGTCCTCAACCTGCACCCAGTAACATTCTCTGAGGTTCTGCCAAGATGGGGCTTCCAAGGCAGATGTGGTCCACCAGATCGGCTCTTACTTGTCCAACAAAACAACAAAATGACGACACATTATACCCCAATACGGAATTACTCCCACTGACATCAGCCTGGACTTCCTTCTGGAAACTTCACAGCTCTTCTAAGTTATTTATATGCTTCTCTGGGGACCCAAGATAAAGGGGAGGAAAAGTTCAAATAAAAGCCTAGAGTAGACTCACTGAAAGGCATGTTGACAACTTCTAATAGCGTGAATCTGTCACAGTCCACCAGAGGGGAAGCGGCATCTGTATTCCAACTGTAATAACTACATATTGAACAGCTGGGACGTGATTTATTAACAATGAGATTTTACAAGCAAGCCACTATTGATGAATGGCAGCAATTTTAGACACCCTAGATCAATACCCTTTAATCGAGTCAAATCTCAGCAAATTAGATTAAAGTAAGATTCCCAAATAGCCCCAAACGAAACAAACTAATGTGTATAAAATTCCCCGTGTGATTGCATGACATGGGAGGCACTGTCATGAGCTGACAACCACAGTTTTGTTTATTTACTTGAAAATCAGGTGCTGTGGTTAAAAGGCTGTGTCTGTGGCCCTTCAGAGCTTTGTGGTTGGACACTTGTGAGGTGAGAGGCATCCAGCACAGAGAACTCTGGGCTACTGTCAAGAAAAGACCACTTTGGAAAAAATACTTCCATACCTGCTTGCCAGCACCCACCACATTCCGTCTGGCGAGGTGATGATCAGAGCTTAGAGCACAAGTAAACCTCAAGCCCTGCTCTGTCCCAAGCAGCCTGGTTGAGTGTGGATAAATCTTGCACAACTCCTTTCATCCACAAAGCAGAAATGGCATTCATCATTGCCACCTCCAAAGTTGCTGTGACTTTAAACATACTTGACATTAACATACTTGAGAGACCAGGGGGACTTCCCTGGTGGCTCAGTGGTAAAGAATCCACCTATCAATTCAGGAGACACCAGTTCAGTCCCTGGTCCAGGAAGATCCCACATGCTGTGGAGCAACCAAGCCCATGTGCCACGACTACTGAGCCTGTGCTCTAGAGCCCAGGAGCTGCACGTACTGAAACCCACGTGCCTTACAGCCCATGCTCCACAACAAAAGAGAAGCCACCACAATGAGAAGCCTTCACACCACAACTCAAGAGTAGCCCCTGCTTGCCACACCTAGAGAAAAGCCTGTGCGTCAACAAAGACCCAGATCAGCCAAAATTTATTTTTTTAAAAAGAAAGACCAGGTATGGGTCTAGCACAAGCAGAGAGGACACATGGTTATTAGGGAAAGGAGGTGACCAGCGGGACAGCAGCTAGTGGGACCGCCTCCATCCCCAAAGCACGAGAGCCGCCAGGGCAGCAGCCACAGCCGGCCAGACCCCAGGGAGCCAGGGTCCCCGCAAAGCTGGAGGCTGACCATGTACATCCCATCACAGCCAGCATTCCCCATGATTCTGCAGGAAGCCTCTCTCACTGGGCAGATTTCACTTGGGAAATTCTTTAATAGCTGGAATGTTCCAGGGTCAGACCAGGAGCCCTTGCTTCCTACATTTAAGTATGAATGCTGGCCCTATATGAGAAGGTTCAAGGGAGACCTCGGGAAGCCTGCTGTTCTTGGTCAGCAGTTCCAGGAGATACGGTGGAGTTACTGCCACTACAACCATTGGAGAGGGATGTGTCAGAGACTTGGAGACAGTCCAGTGCTCTTCCAACCCTGGAGAGAGCCAGAATGATGGCCATTCAGACAGGGTCCTTACACACTGTCCCTGGGAGACCTGAAGGCAGAAGGTGAGCAGGACCCTCCTTTGCGGGTTCCAGGAAGGAACAGGTAGCAACATTTGAGTCAGAGCAAGGAAGCATGTTCCCCTTCTGTGTTCCATTTAGATGAAGATGACAGATGATTCAGATAGTGACTGGCTCGAAATGCTGATGTGGTTTGTGGGCTTTCTTGGCTGAGCACAAAGTCTTCCCAAACATCTGCCCCTCTCGTGCTGGTCACTGTGGCTCAGGACCCAACAGAAGGGATGGGCAGCCACTTCCAGGCACCCACTAAGCACTGGGCAATTGGATGAGGAAAAACTCTGGCTTCAGCCTGGGCCTCCATTTCTAACCAGCTGTGTTTGTCCAGAGGCTTCCCAAGCAGCACCCGTGGTAAAGAACCTGCCTGCCAGTGCAGGAGACGTAAGAGATACAGGTTCCATCCTTGGCTTAGGAAGATCCTCTGGAGGAGGAAATGGCAACCCCCTCCAATATTCTTGCCTGGAGAATCCCATGGACAGGGTAGCCTGTTGGGCTATGGTCCATGGAGTTGCAAAGAGTCAGACACGACTGCAACGACTTAGCATGCATGCACATCTTGAAACTGACTGCTCACCCCTAACTAGACAAGGGTCTCCCTGGGCCCCCAGGCACCAGCAAGTCCACTATCACCACCCTGATCCTACTTTATTATGACTCTACTTGTTTCTTGCAGCTGCTGTAACAAATTATCCCTAACTTAGTGGTTTGAATCAGCAGATATATATTATCTCCGAGTTCTGGAGCCCAGAACTCTGAAGTCAAAGTGTCAGCCAGGCTGTGCTCCCTCCAGAGGCCCCAGGTAAGCATCCGTTTCTTTCCTCCCTCAGCTCCTGGGGTCCAACTGCTCCTCGGCTTGGGGTTGCATCTGTGCCTCCATCTGCACAGGGCCCACTCCTCTTCTCTGTCTGCATCTCATTCTCTTACAAGGACATGTGTCATTGGAATTAAGATCCACCCGGACTATGTGGGCAGCACCGAGGCTTAGTTGGTTAAAGCGCCTGTCTAATAAACAGGAGATCATGGGCTCAAATCCCATGTACCTTAACTAAGCATCCTGGCTCTTTTTGGGGTCTCCCTGGTGGCTCAGACGGTAAAGAATCTGCCTGCAATGCTGGAGACCCAGGTTCAGTCCCTGGGTTGGGACGATCCCCTGGAGAAGCGAATGAATGGCAAACCACTCCAGTATTCTTGCCTGGAGAATCACATGGATAGAGGAGCCTAATGGGCTACAGTCCATGGGGTCGCAAAGAGTCAGACACGACTGAGCAATTGAAATTTTTTTTTTTTTGGACAATCTAGGGTGACCTTCTTAAGATCCTCAGTAACATCTTTAAAGACCCTGCTCAAATAAATTTTACTCGTTTCCAGGGATATGGACATATCCCTTTGAGGAGCCCCCTATAAAGAGCCTTTTTTATCCCCTCACATGCCCAGCACAAAAATAGATGCCTAATTCATTGGCAGAAAGAATAAATGAACAAGCAGTTGCTACCATGGACAGCAGTCCACAAACTAAGGGAAGACTGGTTGAGGGCAGTCCCAGCGTGGATGCAGGTGGGGTCTAAGGCCTGGACGTCCCAGCCAGGAAGATACCATCTATCCAGCTCCAGGGTCAGGCTGCAGGGCCCAGCTGTCTCACATCACACAGCCACCTCAAATCAGGGCCCCTTCCTGTTGCCCCTGAGCCAACCCGCTGGAGCGCCCATCCTGAGGATTCCCTCCCCCATCTCCGGGGAGGATGTTGCTCAACAAGCATGGGCAGTGCACGCATGTGTAGTTGTGTGTGTCCACATACGTCCAGGCAAATGCATGTGTGCTGTGTGTGTGCAGGTATATGCATGTGTGTGCAGGCATGTGTGTGTGGTGTGTGTAGGTATGCAGGTATATGCATGTATGTGCAGGCGTGTGTGTTGTGCGTGGGAGTTTGTTTGTATATTTAATTACATGGGCATAATTAGGAAACATCACCAGGAGACCTGTATTCTCTTTGGGCCTGTGATTTTCAGTCTTGTCAGAATATTAGTGCTAAAAATTATGAGACATAAATGGGGCTGGTTAACATAAAAGCCATAAAATATTTGTTTCTAATGGAGCCTGGATGCAAGCAAATCTGTCTTCCAGCTGTGGAAGGCCATTGTCTTAAAAAAGAAAACTCTCTTCTTAACATCAGCAGCAAGGAAGCCCCTCTGGTTTGGGGTCATGCCCACACTCCCTCCCCATCCCTGCTGGGGTCTCCTGGTGTCCAGGCCACTTGGGAAGGGGTGGTGAGGGAGACTGCAGTTTCTGGGCTTCAGTCAGGAGCCAGAAAAAGTGGTCAAGGCACTGAAGTCACACATATCCCTGCACCATCCAGAAGATTCCTCCATCCTTATAGCAGACGAGGACAGGAGGCTCAGCCAAGCGGAGGCACTGGCCCAGAGTCACACCGCTGGTCCCCAAGATGGAAGCCCAGGCCCCACGTGCTTCTCAGCACAGGTGTCTGGGGCACACACACTTCCCTTCCTGAGACCCAGGGCAGGAGCAGAGCATCCCTCTTGAGACAGACCAGCGTTCTCCTTCTGCCAGGGAAGATCCAGGGCCTCTGGTCGAGTGTCTGGGGGACAAAGGACACTTTTTCAGAATGATCAGCAGACCCCAGTATGCAGGGAGTCAGGATTCACGGGCATGCTGGTTGGGCTGGTGCGGGCGGGGACAACACTGGGAACTTGTGCCTGACATGCAGTTCTATTCACTCATCTGTTCATTCAGTGTTCACCGCTGCACCACTAAGAGCAGCCAAGATATGGAAGCAGCATAGGTGTCCACTGACAAAGGAATGGACAAAGAAAATGTGGTATAGATGCATATGTGGTATATATATATATACATGCACACAATGGAATATTGCTGCTGCTGCTAAGTCACTTTAGTCATATCTGATTCTGTGCGACCCCATAGACGGCAGCCCACCAGGCTCCCCCATCCCTGGGATTCTCCAGGCAAGAACACTGGAGTGGATTGCCATTTCCTTCTCCAACGCATGAAAGTGAAAAATGAAAGTAAAGTCTCTCAGTCGTGTCCAACTCTTAGCGACCCCATGGACTGCAGCCTACCAGGCTCCTCCATCCATGGGATTTTCCAGGCAAGAGTACTGGAGTGGGGTGCCACTGCCTTCTCTGAATGGAGTATTACTCAGCCATAAAAAAGAATGAAAGAATGCCATTTGCAGCAATATGGATGAACCTAGAGACTATTACATTAAGTGAAATAAATCAGACAAAGACAAATATCATATGATATCACTTCTATGGAATCTAAAAAAAAAAGTGATACAGGGACTTCCCTGGTGGTGCAGTGCTTAAGAATCCACCTTGCAGCACAAGGGACGTGAGCTTGATCCTTTTAACTAAGATTTCACGTGCTGTGGAGCAACTAAGCCCACATGCCACAACTACTGAGCCTGCAGGCTCTGGAGCCACAACTAGAGAGCCCATAAGCTGCAAAATGAGCTCCTGGGCCACAGCTAGGACCTGACACAGCCCAAATAAATAAGCAAACATGTCTAAAAAGGATAAAATAAAAAATAAAAGAATGATACAAATGAACATCCAAGACAGAAACAGATTCGCAGAAAAACAAACTTCTGGCCACCCATGGGAAAAGGGATGAGGGAGGGGCAGGGAGATAGGGATTGACATATACGCGCTGCTATGGTCAGAGGAGCCTGATAGGTGACAGTCCATGGGGTGGCAAAGAGTTGGACACGACTAAGCGACTTCACTTTCTATGTATGAAGTAGATAAACAACAAGGACCTACTGTGTAGGGTATGGGTATGGTACCCGGAACCATACTCAGTACCTTGAAATAACCTATCATGGAAAAGAATCTGAAAAAGAATATGTATATCTGGAACATTTTGCTATAAATACACCTGAAACGAAACCAACTATACTTCAGTAAAGAGTAATATATATATATATATATAAACTAAAGTATTTAGGGAGCATCTCTCTTAGGTGCCACATGAGGCTGGGATGCAACCATGAGCAAAAAGTGACCCTCCCTCCTCACCAAGAGCAGAGCCTGTGTATGCTCACAGGAGAGCGCGCGGTGCGGCCAGGGAGGGACCAGGCGCTGCCCGGGCCGGAGCGGGGCTGAGGGCAGTGAGCAGGGGCATTCAGAAACAGTCCATGGGACCACCAGCTGAGGTCACTGTCGAGGGAGGCTTGGGAGAAGAGGTAGGCTGTAAAGACCATTAACTTCTACCCAGAAGGAAGAGTCCTAGAAAACTGGGTTACCCACTGGGCTACACAGAGAAACTTCACCCCAGCTCCCAGGTGGCGGAAAAGCTTTCGATGGAAAAACTTTTCTCTCTGTTTTGGTTTCTATGTCTGTCTATCTGCCTGCCTATTTATCCATATATTTATCTATTTGTCTAATATCTATTCAGCTATGAATTTTTACATTATGTAACTATCTAGGGCTTCCTCAGTGGCACTACTAGTAAAGAATCCACCTGCCAATGCAGGAGACATAAGAGACGTGGGTTCGATTCCTGGGTCAGTAAGATGCCCTGGAGGAGGGCATGGCAACCCACTCTAGTATTCTTGCCTGAAGAATCCCAAGAACAGAGGATCCTGGCAAGCTGCAGTCCACATGGTCGCAGAGAGTCAGACATGACTGAAATGACTTAGCACAACACATCTAAGTATGTATGTATCTATCCATTCATCCACCATTCATCGATCTCTTACTATCATATGTCGATCTCTCATCAGTGTATGTATATATGTATCTATGCTTCTACCGTCTAGCTAGCTAGCTAATTATCCGTCCATTATCTATTATCCACCTACCTATGCATCTATGAATGCATTTATTCATCCACCCATCCATCTAGCTATGCACCCAAGCGTCTATCTATGCACCTAATTAAATCATAACATACATATACATGCATGCGTGAGTGCTCAATCACTTCAGTCGTGTCTGATTCTGTGCGACCCTAGATATATGTGTGCATATATATAAATATTAGATAAATGTAGATAGGAGTATAAAATATGGAAACAGAAGCTGTGATTAGGCTCTTGGTCATATTTGGATTCTTGTAGACATTTATCCAGAGCCAAAAATATTTTGCTCAATTTTGTTCTTATGAAATCATAATAAATAAGTAAATAATTGCAGATGATTCCTTCAGAACAAGCATGTTTTCCTCAAAATGATTGTGCCAGGATTATCCTGATTAAATGAATATTCTGGACAAAAAATAAAAGAAGTTACTCTGGAAATGATACTATGGATAATTTCAAATTTTTCCAAAAATTGGGACAGCAACCATTTAAAATGCTCCTCCATCAGAATGCCGTGAGCCAGGGTGGTCTTCCTCTGAGGCCCAGCTTCTCCAAGGCCCTGCATAGACCCCAGCTGTTCCCTTGCAGCCCTCTTCTTGCAAAGAGAGGAGAAATTGGCTTCAACAGTGAGCCTGCTCTTGCTTGGGTGGCATTAACTAGGATTTACTGTAAAAGGCTGATGTAGAGAGCTGAGAACATGGACAGTTTGAGTCTTAATTCCCCCTTTCTCCAGCAGCATCTTTCATGAAGAATTTCCATGACTTACTTGTCCCCGGTTCACCGGCTCGATCTCTTCTTAATGGCATTGCTGACAGCGCACAGCCCCCTGGCTAACATCCAAGGTTTTCATTTTTATGGTGTGTCAGCTCCCTTCAGCCACACCCTGCCCCCACCTTCACGCGGGGGCCCTTGATAGTCCCCTTTCCGAGGCTGGCTCTTCATTCCCAGTTCTTCCAACAAGCCCAGGCTCTGCCTTCAGGATGACCCCATCTCCTTCCTGGAAGCCATCCACCAACTTTTTGAGGTTAGTTCATTGAGGGAATTGCTCTGATGCAGACAGGGACATGGCAGTATGTCAGCCTTGTAGCGACTGTACACACACATCAAGGAACTGAAATCCAGCCTACGTGCCTCGGGGATGACCCTAGAAAGCGCTGGGAGGCATCGAGCATCAGCTCTGGCTTCGTCCTGGGCTCTGAAAGTCTCCCTTTCGGTTTGACAAGTTAAATATGTGGCATTGGGGGCTAGAATATGTGCTTGGGGGCCCAAAGACAGAGGTTCAAATCCCAAACCCTCAAGCAGGTGACCTTTGACAGTTGACCATTTCCCCAGCTTATGGGTGTCCATGTAAAATGGGAATATTATACTCATGGCCAGGCATTCCAGTGAGGATAAACTGATATCTTCTAGCTGTACCCCCTGGAGACAGAGTGAATGCACAGCACATGGAGGCCAGGGAAAGTCAAGGGTGTTATAGATGAGAAGAAAAAGAGCAAACCTGTCACATGCACTGAGGAGGCCAAAGAAGACTGCAGAATCCAATGAGGCATCTCTGACCAGGTCTATCTCCTTCCATTCAGCCATTTGTGAAATATGAATGTGGCCACTGCCAGCAAGCCCACGTCCACCGCGCTCCTGCCGCAGAGTATTTATGGAGGCATCCAACCAGTCAAGGGAGACTTACGAGCTACATAAATACAAAGGATAATCCAGCAAATTTCAAGTTGTACTAAAGGGCTGCAAATCAGTGCTTGGGCTGGGTCCCAGATACAAAGAGTAAGTGTGATTAAGTGTGACTTTTTTAAAGTTTTGTTTGGATTTATTCCTAAAAGCTCCTTCACCCAGAGACTCAGATTTCTTGTTGGCACAGATGGCTGCCCTGTCATAAATCAGAGGCGGAGAATTTGAGCAGTGTCCAGAAAGAGCCAAGGAATAAAGGAAGCACAAAAGCAGGATGACTCGGAACTTTGGTGCAAAATTAAGAGATTTATCAAGACCAATCCCAGGCCTGGGGGTGAAGTGCTGTGAGGCATGAACACCTCCTGGTACTTTCCAGCTTCCTGCACAGTGCTGCTGACTGGGCAGAGGCTTTTGTGGGCATCCCCCAGGGCTGTGCAGGTGGCCACGGGCAGCACACCTTGCCATGGAGGGGTATCTCAGAGATGCCACAAGCCCTAGCCGGAACGTGCATGGAATGAACAAAAGGACAAATGATCAAGTGACATCAGAAGACACACAGGCCCACAAGCTTGTACACTCAGCCAGGACAACACTGGCAGTCAGGGCTGGAGTTCAGTCCAGGGAGGAAACCCCCTCTTCTCTGCCCAGTGTCTAGGGAATGTCTGTCCCTGGGACTAGGGTTCCACCCACTGCAGCATCCTCCCTGAAGGTGCAGGGACAGAAATGCCCCAGTAAAATCTCCCAAATGACAGAATCCTCAGCAGAGACTCTTGGCCGATGCTTCCTGAGCTTACTCACCTGTGAAATGGGAATAACAGCCTTCCTTGCTGGGTGACCATGCAGGTTACATAAGGGGCCAGTCAACAAACCCAGACTTGGAAGGGATTCCTCCTAATAGTAGCGGGTAAAGAGGGTCCAGACCCCAGCTCTGCTGTATGGATTAGTGTAGTCTCTACCTTTAAGGAGAGACACAGGACCATGTTTGGGGGCAACCATGTCTTCCTTGAGGAAGGGGTGACTGAGAGGTCCATCTGCCCTGCTCCCTGACGAGCACCGTGGCCTCTCTCTGCCCTGGGCTTGCTCCAGTAAGTATTGAGGACAGGTGTTCACCATGCCTTCATTTTCTGAATTTCTGATGCATTGACATCTGGGGCCTCACCGGTCCTGGAGAGGCCACCTCTTGCTGGGCCAGCTGGTTCCTAGAGATGGTAGAAGACCAGGCTGTAAACACACTTTTCTTACATAAACCAACCCCTGCAGAGCCACCCCCTCTCCTTCCTCTACTGGGTTGTCACCCTCCAGCCACTGTTCCCCTGATCTAAGCAGCCACACAGCCAGGGACACCTCCAGTGCCCTAGAGCCTGCTAGAATTAATCAGACTATCCAGTCCTGAGACTGAACCTGCTTCATCCATTCTTTCCTGCAGGAAACACAATGCAGGCGCTTGCCCATGCTTTCCCCTCATTCCTCTCCCTCCTGGTTGACCCTGGTGCTTCCTTGTGCAGCCCTATGTGGCGTGGCTTATCCCCTCCACTTGGGAACTGTGAGTCACAAATGACCTTTTCAATGCCAATCATCTCCTGACTTGTTGACCTTAACACACCTGAATAAGAATAAGATCTACACTGAAAACAGGAGGAACCAGGTGTGCTTGGTATATCTCCACTTTCTTCCTCCTCTTGCGGACAGGCTGGCCCAGAGTGGTCACTCTCCACCTAAGGAAGACTGTGACAGGCTGCCCAGACAGGCCTGGCACTGGGGATGTGAGCAGGTTTGGTCAGATCTGGGGGTCAGATAAGCCAGCACACTTGACCAGCACACCTAAGCCACATCCCCACCTGGCCTCCTTGTGCAGGAAACTGGCACCTCTGTTATACTTCCCAGCATCTCCAGAACTTGGGGAGCAAGAGGGGTGCTTTTACTCAGAGGCTTCCAAGACTCTCCATTCAGTGGAGACCACCTCTTCCCTGGGGGAGGGACCCCCAAGACAGCATGTGACTCCCCAATTCTCCCTTTCCTCCTCCTTCCAGGAACGTGGGGACAGTTCTTGCCCACTCTGTGATGTGAGGAATGAATGGTCGAGTGACTTTCTTCGGCTTCCAGGCAGAGGCATCAAACTGCTGACGTGAGACTATACAGAACTTTCTTCTCCAGACAGAGATTCAGAAAGAGTCCTTGACAGGGAGGTTCATCTCTGAGCTGTGCCATGAAGAGATGGTCATTGTGGATGGTTCTCAGCCCTGCAGCGCCCTCGTGTGAGGGAGAGACAGTACAGCATTGTGGGTAGTCCTGCATCGGGGCTGTTTGTTACCGCATCACAACCCAGTCCGTCCTGACTGATGCAGGGCAGACAGGACCAAGCTAGCCCTTGGGGACTCCTGGATGGTGGCCTCCAATAAGGCTGGGCAACAGCAGACCAAACCACAAAGTTCCAGCTGAAGAAGAAAGAGTGACAGAGATCATTCATGTCACTGCATCAGAGAGAAGCATCTTCTCAGCATCTGTCATGTAAATTGCTGGCAGAGAGAGCATTTATTAAAAGTTTTCCCTAAGCATTCCCCAGCTCTTTCATCACACAGCGTTACTTTCCTTTCTTTCCCGTAAGATCTTAAGCACATTTACTGCCTTCGCATAAAGGACTTTTGCTTCTAATCATATCGATTTTACTATAATTAATTTTTAATGTATTTTCCAGAGTGTTGTGTATATACAGAGAGATATTTTATCATATATTAGCATAGCCATTTCCACTTTTAAGGTCGGTTATTAAATGAGCACTAATTTATTATTGTTTTAGAGGATACAGTGTTAACCCAATTATCATTTGCATTTTGTCGTGTACACTCTGGAATGTGATAGGGCATTGGTAATAGATGCAATAGGATTAAATGCACCAAATTGAATCTTTGGGACTCATGCTGAATTCTAATAATCGTTTGATGAGCCAGCAGGAAAGACTTCTTAGGGAAGGTAAGGACTTGCCCCCTGGCTCCATCTGATGTCAGGAACTGGGTCACTGCAGTCACACCAAATCCACCTCAGCCTCTTCCCAGCTCTAGCACGTCTGCTCAGATGCCTGGTCCCTCTGAGACGCTGTTTTCTGATCTAGTAAATGATGGGCTTCCCTGGTGACTCAGATGGTAAAGAATTTGTCTGCAATGCAGGAGACCTGGGTTCAACCCCTGGGTCAGGAAGATCCCCTGGAGAAGGAAATGGCAACCCACTCCAGTATTCTTGCCTGGAGAATCCCATGGACAGAGGAGCCTGGCGGGCTAAGTTCATCGGGTCACAAAGAGTCACACACGACTGAGCAACTAACACAAATGAGGGGGACAATAACCCTTCCTTCTTTGGGCCATTCGTGGTTGAAGGAGGAAGTGCAGATGGGCTTGCAGGACCCCAACATTATCATCCTTCATTCCACAGGGACCCCTCCAACACAAACCTGTTGCATGAACTAGTTTGAGTGTCTCCACCTCCAACTCAATGCTTGCAGGAAATAACCTTCTCTGCCAAGCATGTCTTTTTGCATCTACATGTGAAAGAGGCATCCCCCAAGTGGGAGTGTTGCCTCTTGTGTAGAGTAGTCCAGGGAAGTGGGGCCATCTGTCTGATCTTCGTCCACCTGTGATTGGCTCCCTGAGGCCCAGGACCACATCCAGCCTGCAGGAAGTCACAGAAGTGACAGAGAGGATGCAGCAGCACTGCTAGCCCCAGAGATATTGGCCGCATGTTCAGACCCAGGCCGCGGCTCTGGGCAGGAGTCCCTGTGTCCTCCCTCTGGGAGCTAAGCCTTTGACCATCCTCACCCCTGTGGGATGCCCACCACTGTCATCAGGACACGGGGTCAGCTTGGGTCACTGGTGAAGACCAGCCTCCTTTCCAGCACCTGGGACCCGTAGCAGTATCAATGCCCTGAGCTGCTGGTTTCCGATTCAGCCCCCCTGTCCTCCTTGCCAGGGAACAGGTAACGACCCATTGTGGGTTAAGCCAAAGACACTAGTCTACTCACACACCTACCTGTATTAGTGGAGACTTTTCAAGGGAGATCAGTGTGGTGGAGAGAGCCACACTCTCTCCAGGAGAGCCTGGACATGAACCCATCTCTTGATCACCAGGCCACAATGGACCGTGCGTCCCCCACAGCTGATGCAGAATGAAGTCCAAGGCTGGGGGTGCGATTGCTAGCTGCTGATCCCCAGCAGGCTGGAGACTGACCGTCACCCTAGGGTCATCAGCAAGGCTTCACAGAGCCTGCAGCGCTGTGCCTGTTCCCTCTGGGGGTACAAGAAGGAAGAGGCCTGGACAGAGAAACTGGACAATGACTGACCAAGTGAGAGAAGGACGGACCAGCCAGTGGCATTCTTCACCCCCTGAAGACCTGGCCAGGTGCTGCTTACCTCTAGCAAGGGTAGCAGAGAGAGCACTCAGGGGACTTGAATTGAGAAAGACAGGACGTTGAGGGGGAGGGGAAAACCCTTCCTGAGAAACACGTCTCCCCTTCCTGAGGGCACAGATGCGGAGAGAGACGGATGCACGGCCGTGATGTAAGGATTCTCCACCATCCTGAGAGTCTGGTTCCATCCTCCCCTCTTTATGATGCTGCCTTGTCCCATGATATCACTAAGAATGCCCAACCTCATCTCAGAGTCCAACGGCGGGGACCAGCAGACAGACAGCAGATGAAAAACCCGGCTGACACAGGTGCCCGTAGAATCCTTGTGTTGTCAGCAACCATCTCATTCATTATTCACACCCCCATCCCATAAAAAGAATTTGACTTTTCCCCTGACAAGCATAGCACTCCTGACCTCATTTAAGGTGGGGGAGAAACAGTGATGTCACTCTTCGCTTGGTACTCCTTCTAGAGATGTACTCTGGTTGGAGAAAAACCCTCATTGTCACCCCTCTCGCTTCCTTAGACTTGCTGCTTCCAATGTCAAGGTCAATGAAAAGGTTGCTAGCATCCTTTGCAAGCTCAGGGTCAGGGAAGAGGGGGCTGGGCAGTGAGCGGCTGCAAGAGTCCCCCCAGGAGTGCAGACACTAGGTTAATTCGCCTCGGTTGACAGATGGACCGCTGGAGACGCTTATTTATAATATTTACATTTATGCTGAGAGGAACATTCCGGCGCTGGGCCACTTATCTCATTCTTTTTGGAAGCCCTTCCTCTTTTTAACTAATGAGGAGATGGCTCACTAGAGAATTTATAGCCCTGCTTTACCGACACACCACATTTCCATGGAGAATATTCAAGTGAGCCAACTAAGGAAGTGGCTAATTGGCTCAGAGCAGGTGGCAGGAATGGCCTGTGGTCAGGTGCTCAGAGCAGGTGGCAGGTGGGGCCTTGACATCAAGTATAACTGCCCCTGAGACCCCACAGAGTTGATACAGGGTGTGTGTGATCCCGCATCCACCCAGTTCAGGTGGGAGAGTGTGTAAGGACTGTAGTAATTCCTGACATCAGGGTAGCACTGTCTCTCCATCACGGAGTCCATGGGGTCCAGTGCTGTCATGGTAACAGTGGGGCATCTGAGGCTCCTGAAGAGGAACTTGGCCAAGGTGGTAGAGAAAGTCAAGGTCAACTCGAGACCACACAGTGGTCCACCCTGGCCCCAGTATGGGCTGACTCAACCCTGATTCCTTCTCTCCTCCACCCCACCAATGCTACCAACCCCAGGCCATCTCGCTCTGCAGCTCAGCCCATCTGCATCCAACAAGCTGCCTGCCCATGCCCCTCTCCAGGCAGCTCTGATTTCCCACCTGGCATCTAACCAGGGAATGCAGTCTGGAGCTCTGCATTGTGTACGTTCCTGGGCTGGATCTGGGTGAGGCAGAGTCGGAGGAGACAGTACGACACAGCTTTGCCCTTGAAGCTGCCCCCCCTCCACTGACTCCTACTCCTGAGCCCAGCTCCCCGCTCACTTAGGATCCCTGCGCGGCCGGGCACAGAGATTTACTCCCACCAAAAGCCAGGTGCAGCAACACCCACTGAAGACCCTGCCCCAGAAGGACTGACTGGCCCTATGACCCAGCGGTAAATCTCTTCCACTCTTGGGGCCTCCATTTCCCCTGAATGAAGGGGGAGCTACATCCTTGGTTGTTAACCTTGGCTGCACATTAGACTCTCCCAAGGGGCCTTTAAACTCTGCAGGGCCTGAGGCCAGCCCCGCTTGATCACAGGGCAACTCTGGTGGGGAACTCAGGCTGCCTTGTTTATAACTGCAGCCAAAGGTGAGAACCACTGGGCTGTATCCATGGTTCTCAAAGTGGGATCCTCGGGACAGCAGCCACAAGGGAACTTGCTAGAAATGCAAATTCTCAGACTCCCACCCGAAACCACAAATCAGAAACTCTGGGTTGGGGCCCTCCCTGGATTCCCACACTACCTAGAGTTTGTGAGGCTTCATCATCTAAGTCCTGGGGGTCTCCCTCAGCTCATGCCAGACCAGACAGTATGGCAGGGCATCCAGTCCGGAAGTCCTCCAGCCTTGGCTTCAACGCTCAGTGCATGCCTGGGTGTGAAGCCTGTGTCAGCAGGAGACAGCCAGCAGCCAACATTTAGAACCTGCTCTGTTTTGCTTCTGGAGAGGACGGGGGAAGGGGAGGGGTTTTACACAGGAATCAGGGAAAGGGCAGTTCCCCAGGTCTCAGAGACCTCGGCCCTTACTCTTGCCCATGCATCAGGGACTGACTCCTGAGAGGACCCCCAGCCTGGGGGGATCTGCCTGGAGGAGGCAAGTGGAGAAGGGAGGGTCTGCACCAGCCTGGGCATCCTGGATGGAAGGACCCTGCCAAACGCAGCTCGCTGGCGGTGCACGCATTCATGGAAAGGGACCCATTCCCCATCTAAGGCGATGCGTGCGCCTAAAAGCCCCGTGCCAGGCCGGGTTCCTGCCAGGCGGGGTCCGCGTTGGAGTCCTGGACCCCGAGGGGGCCAGGCGCAGGCAACCTGCAGTGCGCAGGGCCGGCCACCAGGTGGCAGCACGACTGCCACGTGGCCCGGCTGCTTTGCGGCAACTTTCTGGAGGTGGAGGTGAGCGGGTGGGAAAGACGGAGCCCCCCATCCCGAGAGCTCGCGGAGCCGAATGCGCCCCATGAGCCAAGTCAGGGCACAACGGGGAATCCCGGCGCCCTAAACCAGACAAGGGTGCTCAGCACCTGGAGGAAATGGCAACCCACTCCAGTATTCTTGCCTGAGAAACCCCATAAACAGCGGAGCCTGGCGGGCTGCAGTCCATGGAGTCACGAAGAGTTGGAAACGACTGAGGACTCACTCACATTTTTATTTCAGTGAGTCTGAAACATCCCTTCCAGCTCAAAAGACAAAACTTTTACCAGGGAGAATCATTTTCTTACATTTCAGTCATAATGACTAAGAAAAGGTAAAATGTAAGAAAATGACTCTCCCTGGTAAAAGTTTCATCTTTTGAGCTGGAAGGGATATTTTAGACTCACTGAAATAAAAATATGAGTGCGTGCTCGATCGTTTCCAACCCTTCGTGACCCCATGGACTGCAGCCCTCTCACCTCCTAACCTTGGGATCGTACCATTCCCTCTGGCTTCTCAAAATCCCCATTCATGCCTTCCCCGTGTTTCCCCTTTACTTCCCTCCAACTGGAACTGGGGTGAGGGGGCTCTCTGATCCTACAGAATTGCTTGTGGAGAGGGTCACAGGACCTAATTTAAGCTAGAGTGTTAGTGACTGCCATGGCTTCAAAGGGGGGGTGGTTGGGGGATGAAATTTCCCTGGAGAGCTGACCAGAGATGTTATTCAGTGACCACAGTTAATGGTGATGTTTACCCTGAACTTCTGGAAAATAGAGCAAGCCCACCAGCAAAGGCTGGTCCTTCTAGCTCCCAAAGAACTATCCAGAGAGCCGTGCTGCAGGCCAGCATAGTGCCAGGAACTCAGAGCATTTGGGAAGCACCCAGACACAGAAAGGGTGGGGAGAGGGTCCAGAAGGCAGCAGGCTGTGCCCCCAGGCCCGACATCTGTCTGCTGCCCGAGGCTTGTTCTCTGGGCAGGGTTGCTCCTTTGTGCCTCGGGCAGCCTTCGAGGCCCCATAAATCTGCCTGTGTGGAGACTGGGACGTAATTGAGTCTCTTAGGCAAACAGGGAGAGCTGAGAGGCAGGAAACTCTGAACTGATGGGCCACCGAAGGGACATTAAAGGAGTGAGTCTACCGAGCTTCAAACAAAAAACACATTCCAGAGATGGAGTCAGCATCTCAGCGTGAGGTCGCACGCCCCCGCAGAGCACCAACCTGACATCACCCTCCTTCACACGTGGCCCAGGCGAGGAGGCGGCGGCCCTGCGTGTGAGATAGAGCTGAGCCAGCCTCTTAAGAAAGAGCTTTGAGATATTCTGCAAGAGGCTTACTGGTCTGCACATCCTCAGATCTTGGGATAGAGGCGGAAGGGGAACAGAATTAAAATCGGCAGTGGGCCAGGGGTGCCTCATTCTAGATGGAATTTCTACATGCCTCAGAGCAGGCTTTCCAAGATAAATTGGACTTCCAGTGCCAGCCTGGCTTAAAAGTCATAGCCTGAAGTCATCAGCACTCGCCGTGTAGGGGAAGCACTGACTAGGTATCCTGATTGCTATTGGCTGAATGAACTCTGAAGATGCTCTTCTCAGGCGTCAGTTTCCCTTCGTTTTCAAGCTGAGTTCTGAGGGGTGCGGGGTTCTGCCCAGGAGACCCATGAGCTTTGGCAGACAGGGTCTTCCTCCCCTCTTCCATTCCCCACCTTGTCTGTGACCCCACCTTGAACCAAAGCTCTTCTCTCTCTTCCTCTCTTTTTTAAAAATCTGCTTTATATCTCCTGAAGGAGATTTCTTCTGAAAGCACTGAGAATTTGAAGAATCTCTAAAGCATCTTCTGGCTCTGATGTCAGGCAGAAGTGGCTGAAGGCATGTGAAGTCTGTGAAAACGCCCCTGGGCGACACAGCAGGTCCTGAACACTCCACCATTCAGCCACAGGGTGATTTGATCCCCACCTCTATCACGGGTCCCTACCTGGTCCCTGCAGGTGTCTGCTCAGCCACGCCGCGGGCGCTTCAGCTGGCATGCCCACCTGCAAAGCACTTCTCCGTCCCCTCCCCCACCACCCTGGTGCTGGGCTGAGCAGGACAGGAAGACAGGTTGTCCTTTCCAGTGTGGTGTGAACTCAGAACATAGTAGGTGCTCAGGAAACGTTCGCACAATGAATGAATGAATGCTGCCTCGGATTTTGCTATAAACTGATTATGTCCCCCCAAGGATGTTCACATCCTCCAGGTCTGTGAATATGGTACAAGACATGGCAAAGTGGGGCTTCCCAGGTGGGGTGAAGAAGCCACCTGCCAATTCAGGAGATGTGGGTTCCATCCCGGGATCAGGAAGATCCCCTACAGTAGGAAATGGCAACCTACTCCAGTATTCAAGCCTGGAGAATCCCATGGACAGAGATGCTGGTGGACTACAGTCCATGGGGTCACAAGGAGTAGGACATGACAGACACTGAACACTTAGCCCATACTATTCTGCTCCACCCAGAAGTCAGAGTCATGTTTTTGGTGTTTTTTTGTTTTGTTTTTTGTTTCTTTGGTCTGGAACAATCTCCATCTCCACACACACTACTTACCAGTTGAATGACATTTCCTCTCTCATTTACATCTCAAGAGCTCTTTTTTTTTTTTTTTTTTTTTGCAAAGCCTATTCATTTTAGAAGTTTTAAGAAAGAAAACTAGGAAAACAAGTCAACTTAAATCTCCAAGTCTGAATACAGTCAAATCTCATTAATTCAGGCTTACTGTAGGAAAATATTCTAGGCTACCAAAGGCTTTCAACGGAAGACGACTTCATAAGTTTCCTTGTAACTAATTGCTTTATCCTTGTCGAGCTGAGGAAACCTGTTTTCATAAACAGATAAGAATCATTTGCAATTAATAGTACATTTGAGTGCAGAGAGCTTGCCCGTGTTCTGGACTAATTATTCCCCTGGTCCGATTACCCATCCGGCTGCTGCTTCTCGCCTGCATTCCTCCTCATGCTGGTTGTAGTGCACCTGGTGGGATAAAGCTAACCCTCAGTCCAATCTGCAGTCAGAAGGAAGCCAGGGTGGGTAGACACTGAACACTGCACTTTGATTTTCTCTCGCTTGCACATGGTCTAATCGCCTTCCAGAGAGACTTGGAGAGCAAACCGGCTCCAGGTAACGCATCACGTGGAAGTCTGGATTAGAAAACAGATTGTGTGATAATTAATTCATCACATCCCTTTGAGGTAAAATAAAGGGAAGAACAATCAGGCAACAGTAACTCAGAAAATATTTTCTTCTTTTAAGTTAATGGGCCCCATGGCTTTTAATGGAGCTGCAGCCAATTCTCCCAGGTTTTTGCTTGCTTTTAAACGAGGTTATCAACTCCCCGTGCAGCAATTAAATGTGCCAGCAAAGCTCCTACTTAGTGCTACTGAAGCACTTAATTTTCATTAAAAAGATGACATTGCAAGCAATTATCAAGGACAATCCACATTCGAGGGTATTTGTATTCATAAGGATGGAGTGTGACACAGAGATGCATAAATTACCTCCGTTGGCTTCTCGACTTCCTCCTAAGCGCGGCTGCAGGCCGGTCAGCTCTAATTATCTGCTTCCAGTTTCTGCATTTGCAGCGGTGTCCCGGCTCTGTTCTCTGAGTGTTCATCCCCCTCCCCCTCCACACACACCTGCCAGGCAAATGCCAAGCGCTTTTCATTATGAACTTATTTCTTCCACATGTAACCCTTTGAAGATGTGTGCTGTAATGGAAAGACACAACCCGGCTCAGCCTTCTGTTACCCTGCCACCCCTCACGTCCCCAGCGCTGGTGGAGTTCAGGGCCGCCGGTAACAACAGCCAGGCGCCCCACAAAGAGGACACCAGCTCTGACCCTCACAACAATCTGGAGCTGTCGCCCCCATGGCTAAGCCCAGGGTCAGAGGAGGTAAAACGATGTGTTGCAAGGTGTCTCAGCTAGAAAGTGGCGAGTCACGTTTCAAACTGTGGTGTTGGAGAAGACTCTGGAGAGTCCCTTGGACAGCAGGGAGATCAAACCAGTCAATCCGAAGGGATATTAACCCTGAATACTCATTGAAAGGACTGATGCGGAAGCTGTAACTCCAATACTTTGGCCACCTGATGCCAAGAGCATGCTCATTGTAAAAGACCCTGATGCTGGGTAAGATTGAAGTCAGGAGGAAAAGAGGATAACAGAGGATCAGATGGTTGGATGGCATCACCGACTGCATGGATGTGAATCTGAGCAAACTCTGGGAGATGGTAAAGGACTGGGAGGCCTGGCATCTCGCAGTCCATGGTGTCACAAAGAATCAACCACAACTGAGCAACCGAGCTACTGAGCAACAACAACATCTCTGCGCAAAGCTCATCATTCCTCTGCTGTGCCAGGTGGGGCTTCCCTCCTGATCCTGCAAATGTGAACATGCATGCAGGACAGTCACGTCCATGCAGGGTCCTGAGGATGGGGTGAGCACCCATCACCCCAGGTTCTGAGTTGGAGCAGTTTGACCTGAAAGGGGAGCAATAGGAGGTATCTGGATCAGTGCTGCTGAGACTGTCAGCTTCCGAGACAGATCAAGCACTCAGCTCCCACCTTAATAATCTTGGCTCTGAATACAGAGCAATGATGGATAAAATGTAAGATAAAAATAGAAATAAGATTAGAGTGAGACTAGGAATAAGAATAGAAAGTAAAGAAAGATGTAGTTGGGCTAGAACAAACTGAATAAATAAGCCCAGGGACCAGAAAAGGAACTGACGTGCAGACACGCACAGCCAAGCCCTAAGCCTGTGGACTCCGGGACTAGCAGTGGTGGAAGTTCAGCCCTGGGAGGAAAAGGACTCCAAGCTCCCTGCAGAACACAGGACTTGGGAGCCAGGCCATGGCTTTGCCCCATAGCATCAACAAGCAGTGAATCAAAGGATACAGGAAGCCACAGTACAGCCTAGCAACCAGGAGCCAAGGATCTGCAACACCTCGCCAAACACTGGGTGATGGGAGCCCTGGACTCTGCCCAAGACTGAGCATGGAGCCCCTGTCCCCTGGGGTCAACCAGATGTCCAGTTGACAGGGTGGGGGTGCTCAGGGCATCAGGAGCCAGAGAAAATGAAAGACCTCTGATCCAGAATGGACTTGAAAACCAAAATCTTAACATACGTAGCAATCAAATGCTAAAAGGCCAACAAACAAAATTGAACATCCAACAATAACACACATTCACAGTAGATCAAATTAACTTTATGGGGCCGTCTGCAAAGGTTTGCAAACAAATTAATTTATGAGGGGCCAAGAGAAAAATTAAGGAATGGCTTCCACTTACAAAGAAGAAAATGAAGCTACAAAGATTTAAACGACCCCTTGGGGACAGGGGTGAAATTGCCAGGGTCGCTCACAAGCCACTCTGGGTAGCGCTGCCAGGTGTTAGGCTGAGGTGGACATGCCCACCCTTGGGGGCTGTGCATTCCAAGGAAGGGTCAGTTAGACGGTGTCATTGGAGCAAAATCCAGGTGGCAGGGGAACGAGCCATGCAGATCCCAGGAGAAAGTTCCAGCAGAGGGGACAGCATGAGAGAGGTGTGGCTGGGGGAGGAGGGGTGTGCCTGGTGGGTTTGAGAAGCTGCCGGGGGCCATGGGGTGGCTGGGGGAGGCAGTAAGACCCCAGATCAGGGGATAATGGGGGTCAGATCCAGTAGGGCCTTGTAAGCCCCTGTTATGACTTTGACCTTTACTGGACACAAAATGAGGCCCTGGAGGTTCCCAGTGGAGGAGGTGTGTTAACAGCATCATAAAATTCCAGGCACTGAAACCAAATATTAAAAGCAGGGTGACCCAGGAGGCTCTGAATGCAGGAGGAACCACCGCAGAGATAGTGAGAAGGGCAACGGGGGATGCAGGCTGGGAGCTGGAGGACTGAGTGCCTTGTGAGAAGGCAAGGAGCCCAGGGGACCTGGGGCAATGGCCCGAGGAGTTGGACAGACTGAGTTGCCATTGACTGAATGAGTTCAGTTATATCTGTATATGTTAGGAGCCGCAAGGAGCGTGTGCTGTTGACCTAATAATTCCACTTAAAGGAATTTATTGTAAGAGAATTATCATAAACTTAGGAAAATATTACAAATATGGCTCATTAAACTGCTACTGCAGTAAAGGATTGGAAGCAGCCTACTTATCCAGCAGTAGGAGAAGTCAGATCACAGACCGGAGTATCTGTGGTGAGTCAGCCAGACTACAGCTGTTCCCAAACCCTTCCTGCCTGCTCACCTCCCACTTCAAAGGCACTCACTTCCCCAGCGTCCCTTTAGCTAAGGGTAACCAAGTGACCTGGGCTTCCCAGCTGGCACTAATGGTAAGGAATCTGCCTGTCAATGCAGGAGACATCAGAGACACAGGTTGGATCCCTGGGTTGGCAAGATCCCCTGGAGGAGGGCATGACAACCCATTCCAGTATTCTTGCCTGGAGAATCTCCATGGACAGAGGACCCTGGAGGGTTACAGTCCATAGGGTCACAGAGTCAGACACGACTGAAGTGACTTAGCATGCACCCACAGCCAGGTGACCTGTTCATGACAGAGGAATCATGAGTGAATGCATAGTTTTGAGTTTTGGGGAACCTACCCTCCCTGTTTTAAGGTCAGACATAAAGGGCACACTCACAGGTTCTATTCCTTTGCCATTTTTTCCCCCATGGACACCAATGCACTGCCTGGAGCTGTGGCAGCTATTTTGGGACCATGCGGGAACAAACATAGGGGGCTGGGGGCAAGGGAACAACATTCTAAGAAAACTGAGAAGTGAGCCAGGCAGATCCTGGGTCTTTGGCAGAAGCTTTGGGCATTAGAACAGATTCCAGCTGTTTCCAGCCTCCAAACTCTTTAGGAGAAAATGAGTTCCTATTGTCAGACCATCATGGGTTAGGATCTGTTTTTCATTTGTGTGTTACCACCTGTCCTGGGCTGGCTCCCCTCCTGGGTCTCTCGTGGCCTGTGTGAGGGAGAGAATTAACTCCCCTCAGGACAATCTGGACACTGTAGTCAAGCCTCTGCCATCGGGAGGGAGCTGGCCTGGCCCTGCCCACTCTGCCCAGTGCAGGAGCTCAGGGAAAAGCTAAATGTGCTGCCGCCACAGCCAACTCACACTGAATCCCCAGAGCGACCAAGGGATGCGGGCATTGCTGTTCTCCCATTTCACAGAGGGGAAGACCAAGGTTAGAAGACTGACTGTGCTGATCAGAGACAGGGTGAAGAAGTGGGGCTGGGGTTGAACCCACGGGTGTCTGACCCCAGGGCCATCCCAGGCTCCTCTTACTCCCCTAAAACCTCTTTCCCTGCAAAGCACATGGAGCCACGTGTGGTCTTTCTGCACCCCGATGGGGCAAGGCAGGGGGCACATGGACCCTCTCCATGGATGCCAGAAAGCAGGAGCTGACAGCACCTGGCATTGTGCTCAGCAGAGGAAGTGGCTGGGCTCCCTTGGGAGGGCAGGTGGGCAGGTGGACTGTTACCTGAAGACCATCTTCCAGGAATGCAAGGGGTCCTGGTGGGGGGAGGGGAGCAAACCAGGACAGAACTCACTAGACTGCAGGCTCCACGTTCAAAGCCTGGCACACAGTAGGTGCCCCATGAGGAATGAGAAATGGGTTATTACTATTCAGGTGGCCCCAAGGACTCTCACAGGCAGTTCAAGATGTGAAAATTATATGTAATTTATGGCATGCTTGGAAATCAGAATTATTATCTAGCCATAGAAATATTATTTCAAAGAATATTTTAAAACACAGGAAAATGTTTATTCCATAGTTGTTAGGTTACAGCACAATTCAGGATGCAAGTCTAAGAATCCAATATCATTTCGATTTTGTGATTTTTAGAGTTAATAACCCACTTGCCAATGCAGCAGATGTAAGAGGCAGGGGTTTGATCCCTGGGTTGGGAAGATCCCCTTGAGGAAGGCATGGCAACCTACTCCAGTATTCTTGCCTGGAGAGTCCCATGGACAGAGGAGCCTGGCAGGCTACAGTCCATAGGGTCACAGAGTCAGGCACAACCGAAATGACTCAGCACATAGCATGCAGAATTAATATTTGTAGAATGCAATGCAGAAGATAAGAAACAACAGCCATCCCTGGAGACCCCTTGGATTGAGGACTAGTTGTGATGCTGTGTTTATACTCCTCTGCAGTTTCCAAGTCTCCATAATGAACTCCAAGGGCTTTACAGTTAGGAGGAAGTTATTGTCGACACTGCCAGGGGCAGGTGGGCAGGCCGGGATGGCCAGTGCTGCCTCTTTCCTGGTCACCTCTTCTCCATCCTCTGGACAGCCTGTAAAAGTGGCAGCTGATGACATTTCAAGCCTGCATCCTGACCCTCAACACTTTGCCGATTGTGTTAATAACTGACACCACTGCCACAAGAGTCTGGTCAGCCTCTGCTTCCTCCCAGGACAGACGGACAGACCCTTCCAACACAGGACTCTGAGGGGAGAGGCTTGCATCAAGACCTGGAATTCATAGCCACACCTTGAGACCTGCCGCTTCAAAGCACAATTTTAATTGAAATGGTGATGATGAAGTTTCTTGCCTTCAAAGACGATGTGGGCATTGTAAACACCCCGTGCCCTTGCCTGGAAGCTGGCCCACAGGATGCTGCAGGACATAAACCCCTACTAATGAGGGCTGGCCCTGACTGGGACCCTCTGTGCCTGCCCCGAGCAGACCCCCAGCCTGCTGGCAGAATGAAGGCCACCTCGCTACAGGGTATGTCACGGTGTCTGCGGAAGTGACAGGAGTGAGATCCCTGAGGTTCTAACACAGGTGAGGAATCCCACTCTCCATGGCAACCTGGCACGTGGGCCAGCCTCCCAGACTCTCAGCCATGGAAGCCTTTATGGTGGGAGGGGGAGCCTTTGCATTTGGACCCTGTGGGAAATCTGTGGTCTGCACCACCTCTTGAGATGGGCTAGGGGGCAAGGGGAGCCGGGGAAACCCCAGCCCCACCCCCTGCCTGCAGGGCCATCAAGGCCCAAGGCCAGCAGGAGTCCCTCACAGGAGGCCCCATCCCGACCATGCAGGACAAGAAGCAGAAGGAGAGAGATGCTGAGGCAAGAACCACATTCCCCCAGGCACGTCCCAACAGAGACTAGGAATCTAAACTTGGAAGCATCTTGCCGCTCTTCTGAGACGTGTGAACCCTCAGTCCCCAGGAGACAGCAGCCCTCGGTGAGGCAGGTGGGCACTCTGAGTGGGCACTGTGGGCAGAGTTGGGATCATCTCCTGTGGTCCTGTCCTGACCCCTGCCAGCAGGACCGCCGGTGAGGGTAGGACTCCCTCCCAGGAGTTCAAGGAGAAACAGAAGCCAGATCCCCAGACTATGGCTGAGATTTATTCCCTAGGCAGAATCCCTTTTAATTCCTCTATGAAGATGAGTGGGTCTCTGCATCCTGGGCTCCGCTAGTCAGTCCCATCCATCAGCCAGGCAGCACTGCGCAGGTGAGGCTGGCACTAATTCACAGGAAGAGAATGTGAATGGATGGATGCTGAGGCTCCCTCAAGGGCATCCATCACCCGCTGTCGAGTGCCTCACCCGCAGCCTGCCCAGCGATGCCCGTGGCCTGCCCTCCATCAGGCTTGGGTGCACAGTGATGAACAGCTCACAGATGCCCCTCCGTAGGACACGAGGAGGCAGAGTACAGAACTGCACCACCACGGGCCCTCGGAGCTGGACGTGACACCTGGACCCTGCTTCTCTGGGGTGGCCTGTCTCACCTTGGGCTCTCTAGCTGGCCCCGACACTGAGGCATTGTCCCTTGGGGGCAGGGCTGTGGACTCTGGGTCCAGCTCGCTGAGCATAGGTGGACGCACAGCAGCACATCCTTGGGGCAGCCAGGAGCAGGCGGGGCTGGAGCTGAGGGCGCAGAGGAGAAAGCCTGATGGAGTGGCAGGGCTAGAGCTGAGGAAGGGACCACAGGCACCTGTGAGGCTGTGAGAAGGACTGGCTTCTGCTCCTAAAGACGTGGGAAGCCCCTGGAAGCTTTCAAGGAGTGCCACCATCTGATGTGTATTTTAAAGGATCCTCTGAGTGCTCTCAGAACAGACCTTTGGTGGGAGCCATGGAGGAGGCTGAGTACCAAAGAATCGTTGCTTTCGAACTGTGGAATTGGAGAAGACTCTTGAGAGTCCCTTGGACAGCGAGATCAAACCAGTCCATCCTAAAGGAAATCAATTCTGAATATTCATTGGAAGGACTGATGCTGAAGCTGAAGCTCCAATACTTTGGCCACCTGATGAGAAGAGCCGACTCATTAGAAAAGACCTTGATGCTGGGAGAGGTTGAGGGCAGGAAGAGAAGGGGGTGACAGAGGATAA
Source organism: Muntiacus reevesi (assembly GCF_963930625.1). Lineage (NCBI taxonomy): Eukaryota > Metazoa > Chordata > Mammalia > Artiodactyla > Cervidae > Muntiacus > Muntiacus reevesi. Next base: position 93,842,610 of record NC_089253.1, on the reverse strand, counting down.
GATGGTTGGCTGGCATCACTGACTCAATGGACATGAGTTTGAGCAAACTCCGAGAAATGGTGAAGGACAGGGAAGCCTGGAGTGCTGCAGTCCATGGGATCGCAGAGTCAGACATGGTTTAGCAACTGAACAACGACAAAGGAGAAGTTGGTACAGAGTCCTCCTACGGGGACAGGTGGGGGGACCTAGGAGGCAGCACTACCTTTGGGAGGTGATATTCCCCAGATTTGCTGAATGGCCAGCTGCAGGCTGTACGAAAAAGGAGCAGAGGTGAGGATGGTCCCAGGTGCAGCCTAATAAGAAAGTAGCCATTTATCACAATGGATAAGCTGTGAGGACAACAGGTGTGAAAGGAATGTTAAGAGTGCTTTTGCAAACACACCAAGTTCAGAAAAACAGGCAGCGGGAAGCACACGCCCTGTGGTCAGCGAGAAGGCCTTGAGCTCTGACCATGTCTCAAATGCTGCCACTTGACAATAACAGCAAGCAGACTGGCTTTTCTCCACATTATTATTATTTTACCATTTCTGTTCATGCAAATACAATGCATTCACCTTGCCCCCACCCCAGTGGGATTGCTCCCACCCTCTGACTCCACAGAGAGGGACACTGCTTTGAGGCATCCAGTGGACGCCAAGTGGACGTGTGGAGCAGGTGGTCAAGGGGCGATAACCAAGTTCAAGAGCAAGTCTGAGCAGGACCGCGCGCTTGAGTGTTATTGCGTGTAGGTGTCACTTGGAAACATTAATCTGAATATCTTAGCCAAGAGTAGTCGGAGAAGAGACCCAAAGAGTGAACCCCGGGCTCTGACATCAGGACTCTGCCAAGGTGAAGGCGACGGAGGAGGCAATAACGTGGGAGGTAGAAAGGCAGGAAAGTGTGGCATCCAAGGGCGTCCACGCTGTGCATAGGTCAGGTAAGATGATCAGAGAGCCTGTTCCCCTGCCCTCCCCACCTTGACCTCTGAGTCAGGGAATCAAGGAATGAGAGTCCTTCACACTCTCAGAAGCCACCTTAGGGTCTGCAAGGAGCCCTCCAGCATCCCTGAGGCATCAACAGGGGACCATACTCTTGAACAACCCCAAGGCCATCTCTTACTTTGAGAATCTCACCCCGAGAGTCTTACTGCTCAGGAGGGTATTTGTTTCTCTGTATTCACACCTTATCATTTGTAGCAACAATCAACCAGTCTGTGCTTTCAACATTTTGTCCAGAATGTCTGGAGCCAGGCCCACCGGTTCATGAGGTATATTTTCTATTTTCAAGGTAGCACTGTTGTCAAACTCTCCAGTTTCTGAAAACAGCACCACCTTGTCCTCCAAGTCCCTCGGTCCCAAAGGTGGTGCCACCTGTTTTTTATTTTTGTGGTGGCCACTCTCCTCTTCCAGCTTCCAAATTTGTTCTGTTGTCTAAACTGAATATCTACCACGTCAAAACGTAGTGGCTTAAAACAGGATTTATTATTAGCTTTCACCTTCCTGTGGGCTGAGTGGATCTGGCTCGGGGGTTTCACTTGGGGCCTCACTTGGGGTCTCTGCCAGCTTCGGACAGCCCCAGGATTGGTGTCATTGGGAGGCTCAGGCTTTGCACACAGAGATGACTCACTTACAGACAGGCAGCTAGGACAGAAGTGGCTGAGAGTGGAGGCTGGTTCTGAGAAGAAGTAGCCCACCTCCCACTGGTCCTCAAATCCCCAGGGCCAACCCAGATCAAGAGGGGGTGCCCACCTCTTGGTGAGAAGCGGCATGCCCCACTGGGAGCAAAGGCCTAAGAGACGGTCACCTGTGGGGACCACGGACATGATCCTTGGAGAATAGAGACCAAGGGGCTGGGACACTGGGGTGTTGGGAGGAATGTCTCCATGGATATGAGATACCAAAAAAATGATGACACATGTGGACAGCAGGGAGCTGGTCCTTAGAGATGCTGGCAACAAACAGTGGGAGGTGGAAGATGAGTACCAGAGCTCAAGTCCTAGGAGGTGGGAGGAGGGACAGTCAGGATGGGCCAAAAGAAGCAAGGGATCCTGTGCCAAAAGAAAGAACCCCATCGGGGGAGCTGGGTGGGCATGGAGAGCTAGGATTTGATTAGTAAATAGAATTATGAGAGCATCATAAACCCCATTGGGAAAACAAGGTATTTTAGAGATGATCAGCCATGAGTTCTTGATGACACCAAGGAAGGAGGTCAGGTTTGGGGGAGGGTGGGAGATGGCATCAGAGTAGGGGGACCAGGGCTGCATAGGAGGAGGGGTGGCCTGAGAGTCCTGCACATCCTTTGGTCACAGACACAATGAGGGACAAGGAACAGAGATTAGATCTTGGCTCCAGGAAAGACGACAGTGGAGAGATGGTGAGTGTTGGGAGGGAGAGAGGAAGGGAGCCACTGATGGTGGCATGGAGCCAGGGGAAGAGGAGCTTGGAAAAGCTGTCATATCGCCCATTGTGTCCTCAGGGTCACAGGTCTCAGCCTCCCAGAGAGACTTTAGACCTGTCTTGGACAGGAACCTGTCACCACATGGCCAGGCAGTGCCCTGCACGAAGCAATGCTGCAGAGACACTAGACGCAGGGGGGTGGGTTCCTTGGATGCCCTGTGTGTCCTGCTGGGATGAAGACCTGCTTGTAAATTACAAGACATTTCTGGGACGGGGAGCCTGCACTGGTGTTGAAAGATGGAATCCACTGAAAAAGACTCAGTCATGTCCAACTCTTTATAGCCCCAGGGACTGTAGCCCACCAGGTTCCTCTGTCCGTGGAATTCTCCAGGTAAGAATACTGGATGGTTGCCATTCCCTTCATCAGGGGATCTTCCCAACCCAGGGGAAATCAAACCCAGGTTCCCTGCATTGCAGGCAGATTCTTAACTGTCTGAGCCACCAGGGAAGCCTGAAAGATACATGACCTGATCTTACTCTCACTGGTCCCAATCAGAGACAAATATTCCACAAGTCTCTTGGTGTCTGATTCCAAAGCTTGTGGGGTCTGGAGGGAATAACATTCTTTGTCTCCTGGTTAACGGAGGAGGCGGGCATAATGGCAGCTTGACAAAGCTCGAGACAGTTTCTGGAAGTTTCCAGCCTCAGGATGGCCTCTGTGGACCACTAGGTCCTCCCTAAACTCCCATCACTAGAGGGTGACTCATGGATGAGGGCACCTTCCGGACCACAGGGGAGAGTGTGCTCTCAGTGTCAGCGGCACAGACACTAAAGCCTAGCTGCCCTGGCCAAAGCCAGCCCTGCCATCGCACACACGTGACCCAGGACAGGAACCTTCCCCATGATTCAGTTTCTATGTGCAAGAGCATTACGGGCTGAACATGTCCCGCCCCCAAATCCGTTTGTTGGAGCCCTAACTCCCCAGTATAATAGCCTTTGGAAGATGATTAGAATTAGATGGGTCATGAAGGAGGCCTCAGGATGTGACCGTCCTTCATCATTCACCATCACCTCTCTAGCTCTGCCCTCTGACAGACCTGGACCCCAAGGAGGCCAAGGGTCCCTCACCAATGAAGGAACAGGATAGTCACCTGCACCTGAGCATTTGGACACGAATCAGGCATTGCAGTGACCTGGGATTGTTCCAAGAACCACGGTGAGTGACAGGGAATGAAACACAGACATAAGTCTTCACACCAGCCTGCCATTCACATAGATCATGGAAGAAGGAGGGTGGAGCTGCAGGGAGGGGTACATCTGCCTCCCCCAGGATGGCCTGCTTTTTCATTGACCTGTGAGCTGGAGGTGTGAGAGCCAAGATTGCGGAGGAGGTGGACAAGCATCAGAACAAGTGAGCCTGGGATCTATGGGGAGCTTGACAGTTGCCAAGGCACTTTCACCTACATGTTCTCCTTAAGCCTGAATGCAAGTAGAAGAGATAAGCAGGATTATGTCCCCATTTCACGAAAGGGGAAACTGAGGCCCAGGGGAGATAGGTGTCCCACCCAGGAACTCAGAGACCACCAGGCGGCCAGCCCCGGGGTCTCTGCAGACTCGAGATGCTTCTGGTGGGCACCAGTCTTTCTGTATGCCCTCTACCTGGGCTGTATGGCTGCAACTTTGCTCTCTGCTCAGACAGGCACCCTAGTATGGTCTCTGCGGGCCAGAAACTTGGCCAAGAAATGGGTGTCAGGGGCATTGCAGGGAGTGGGCATGGAGACAGATCTGGACAGAATTCTGCTTCAGGAACCTCCTTACCACATCCCAGGACACTGTCCAAATGTTCTGGGCTTTCTGGGCTCAAGAGCAGAAGGCAGGGATGGACTGGTTTCTGCTCTGCATCCCAAGCCCCTGCCCTCTGTGAGCCTTGTGGCCAAGGATGTGGTACCTTTGCCCAGCCAGGAAGCCAGCCGGGCCTTCAGGCGGTGTTCAAAGGCTCTGAGTCTCCCTGGAGGTTCTGACAAAGCCCCTCAGAGACCCCAGGAGGAGGGATGTCTTCCCACGAGTAGGAGAAGGCTCAGTGAGCTTCAGGGAAGTGGGGTGGGGCAGGAAGCACAGGAAGGGGGCCAGCCCAGCAGGACCCAACCTCCCTCCAGCAATCCTGCCAGGAAGATTAGAGGAGTGGAAATTATACATCCAGAGGCCACTCAGCTGGAGGCGAGGGAGTGGGGGGGAGGGGGGAAGTACCCTTCCAGACATTGCCAGGGTCAGGTGCTCCTGAGCCCAGAGAACCAGGTAAAGACAGGCACACAGAGTCAAACGAGGAGTGTGAGCTTAAAGCCAGCCAGGGGATCTGAGGGCCAGACAAGGTCCTGCCAGGGGATCTGCAGCAGCCAGGAGCGGGCTCCGTCTCCAGCCCCTCTGCTAACTGGGTGCCCCTTGCAGTCTCCTACACCTGAGACTTTCCACATGAATCAGGCATTACGATGACCTGGAATTCTTCCAGCCCTAACAATTGGTTAGGGTTCTCTGACCTGGAAAGCAGGAAATCTGTCTGACTCTTTGGCAAGTCAGCACATTCCAATGTAGAGATGGAAGCAACCAGCCCCTCTCATCCTGGGAGACTGTGACCAATGATTAAACAGATGCTGGAGTCCTCAACCCCAGTCCAGACCACTTCCTCTCCACCTCCTGCTTTGTCTAAACCAGACCTGAACCCACAATATGTGTGAATCCCCAGATCTACCCATCTATATGTCAACTTAAAAAATGCACAATGTGAGTTTCTAGTTAAGGCTTATTTGGGGCAAAATGAAAACTATAGTCTAGGAGACAGCACCTCAGGTAGCTCTGAGAAACTGCTCCAAAGAGGCAGGGGGAATGATCACTATATATGTGATTCTGGTGAAGGGAGAGTACATGCAATCAAGCACACATTTGTCCTAGAAGGCTTCTACTAGTCTCATGAAGTCTCTGTTAGGCACGAAGAGCAGTTATCACCACGAAGGACTTTACTGCTTTTCTAAATATGAGGAGATAAAAGAATTGGGCTCATAAAATCAACTCCTGAAAATATCTAACTATCTGAAGAGTGTCCTGCCAGTTTTTCCTCAGAGCAAAAAGTGACTCATTCCTGAACTCTTTTCAAGGGATGTTGAAAATCAACAGCTACAGCAGCACTTGATTTAATCCTTACAGAGATAGATGGCAATTTGTAGTTGGCATATTCCCCTAGTAATTCATTCTATAGATCTCACCAGATGCTTTCTCCATGCAAGATAGTAAGGCAACCTGGTAGATACAGTGCAGCCACTGGCTAAAGGGGGAAAGGGCCACAATGGGAAAGAAGATTTTTAAAAAAGAATAAATAGAGCTTCCCTGGTGGTTTAAATGATAAAGAAGCTGCCTGCAATGCAGGAGACCCAGGTTTGACCCCTGGGTCAGGAAGATTCCCTGGAGATGGAAATGGCTATCCACTCCAGTATTCTGGCCTGGAGAATCCTATAGACAGAGGAGCCTGGTGGGCTACAGTCCATGAAGTCACAAGGCATGAGACACAACTGAGTGACTAACACTGTTATATATATGCGTGTGTGTATGTGTATATATATATATATATATATACATATATATGAATGTATAACTGAGTCACTTTGCTGTGTTGCAGAAATAAACTATCCTTCAATTTTTAAATTTTTCTTTAATATTTGTTTCTGGCTCAAGAAGCAGCATACTACACTGAACTTTGTCATCCAACCATGGACTGACTGAGAACGAAATCAGAGCATCTGCCTGTAACCAAACTGAACAGATCTTTAACCTCTGACCCTTTTGAGTCTCCAGGTCTCGGCTACGAATTCAGACTGAGTCCCCTTAGCTCACCTCTCCAGGCCGGGCTCCCGTGTCCTGGGTCATGGCAGGCAGCAGCACACACTTGGAGGCAGAGATATCTTTTTCTCTTATTTTTTAAACTAGGATCAGCAACGATACCCACATGCTGCTGTTTAGAACGGAGACCTGGCCTTGCCCTCCAGGTGCTCATCATCCGAGAGGCAGGGCACAGAGGCAGTGATCGGCAGCAGCAGTGTGACCAGCAGGAACACCTCCTCTCCACTCTGAGGGCAGATGCGTCCCTGTGGGCAGCAGAAGGCAGGGGGGCTTCCTGGGAAGGAACTTTAAGCCCCCTGTCGGAGCGTGAAGATTAATAAGGAAAACTAGTCAGTGGGCTGAGCTATTGCAATTGTTTTCTATTGCTGATGTGACAAATAGTTGGTGATTTGAAACAAAATAAGTCTATGACTAACAATTCCAGAGGTCAGAGGTGCAACATGGGTCTCTCTGGGCAAAAACCAACATGTGAGCAGGGCTGCCTTCCTGCTGGGGCTCCATAGGAGAATCTGTTTCCTCACCCTTTCCAGCTTCTACAGTTGTCCACTTTCCTTGGCTCATGGCCCCGTCCTCCACCTTCAAAGCCATAAAAGACAAGTTGAGTCCTTGCACAGCATCACTCTGACTTCCTTTCCTGCCCTTTGATGACACAGGACCCACCTGTATCACACAGTCTCCCCATCTCAAGGTCAGGTGATTGGCAACCTTAATCCCATCTGAAACCTTCAGCCCCTTTTGCATGTAAGGTCACATATTCACAGGCTCCAGGGATGAAGTTCCAGACACTTTGTGGGAGGAGGGCATTGTCACAGGTGTGTGACAGGTATAGAGGTGTGTTGGTAAAAGAGGACCACACCCAGCAGCAGGAAGATGAGAGAGCTTGTGCAAGCTGGTCCTACCTGGTGCCTTGTGAACTCCTTATGAACTGGCCATGTCTTCTGGGTCTTAGGAATTTCCACAAGCTGAGAGAATAATATCAAAAGAAGCATGAAGATAATAATCTAGCATCCCAGTTCTCAATGACATTCAAAATATATAATTTTACATGTGTATAAGAAAAGGCAAGGATAATAATAACAACAATAATAAGGCTTCACCCTGGGTCAGGCATTGCCCCCAGCACTTTTGCCAGGGCGTCCATCAGTGAAACCCTGAGAAGATATCAGAGTGGGCAGACTGCAGGGGAGAGGCCCACAGCACCGCCAGGGAGGACGAGTAAATGAGAATTTGCCCCAAAAACAAATTTAGCTGGGGGCCTGAGCCAGAGGGAGGTTGATGGAGTGAGATACTTGTGTTCAACTGCAGCAATCCTATTAAATCCAACCTTTCCATGTAGGGGTTAATGGAGTGTCAAACAGCCGTACTTGGGCTCCGATTATTGTGTTTCATCAAAGTTGGCAAGCCATAAGAGGCACTGTGTGTATTGAATTTCAGTTCCATAAAAAGATCTAAAACTGATACTTACCTTTGCTGGCATCCAAGATGAAGTGCTTATTGTTGTTCAGTCACTAAGTAGTGTCTGATTCTTTGTGACTCCATGGCTCTGCAACAACATGGCTCCTCTGTCCTCCAGTATCTCCTGGAGTTTGCTCAAATTAATGTCCATTGAGCTGGTGATGCTATCTAACCATCAAATCCTCTGCTGTCCCCTTCTCCGTTTGCCCTTTGTTGCTCAGTCACTAAGTTGTGTCCGACTCTTTGCAACCCCATGGACTGTAGCACATCAAGCTTCCCTGTCCTTCACTATCTCCTGGAGTCTGCTCAAACTCATGTCCATTGAGCCAGTGATGCCACCCAATCATCTCATCCTCTGTTACCTCTTTTTCCTCCTGCCCTCAATCTTTCCTAGCACCAGGGTCTTTTTCAATGAGTTGGCCCTCTGCATCAGGTGGCCAAAGTATTGGAGCTTCAGCTTCAGCATCAGCCCTTCCAATGAATTATCAGGGTTGATTGCCTTTAAAATTGACTGGTTTGATTTCCTTGCAGTCCAAGGGACTCTCAAGTGTCTTCTCCAGTACTACAGTTCAAAAGCATCAATTCTTCGGCACTCAACCTTCTTTATTGTCCAACTCATATACACACATGACTACTGGAAAAACCATAACTTTGACTATATGGACTTTGTGGGCAAAATGATATCTCTGCTTTTTAGTATGCTCTCTAGGTTTGTCATAGCTTTTCTTCCAAGAAGCAAGCATCTTTTAATTTCATGGCTGCGGTCACTGTCCACAGTGATTTTGGAGCTGAAGAAAATAAAATCTGCCACTGTTTCCATTTTTCCCTATCTATTTGCCATGAAGTGATGAGACTGGATGCCATGATCTTAGTTTTTTAAATGTTGAGTTTTAAGCCAGTTTTTTCACTCTCCTCTTTCACCTTCACCAAAAGGTTCTTTAGTTCCTCTTCACTTTCTGCCATTAGAGTGGTATCATCTGCATATCTGAGGTTGTTGATATTTCTCCCAGCAATTTTGATTCCAGCTTGTGATTCATCCAGTCCAGCTTTTTGCATGATGTACTTTGCACAGAAGTTAAATAAGCAAGGTGACAATATACAGTCTTGAGGTGGTACTCCTCCCCCAATTTTGAACCAGTCTATTATTCTGTGTCTGGTTCTAACTGTTGCCTCTTGACCTGCATACAGGTTTCTCAGGAGACAGGTAAGGTGGTCTGCCATTTCCATCTTTTGAAGAATTTGCCCTTATGCTTTAATTTTGTCCCCTTGGGATTGCAGACTGTTGCTACAGTCTGATCCAGCTTCCTCTTTGAATTCAGAACAAGCCATGGGTTCCTTCATATGCTGAGCTCAGCTGAGCAGGGAGCTAAGACCAGTCTGCCCAGGAATGACAGGGGATACAGCCCACAGATTTCTCCCAGGGCTTGTTCTGCATCCAGGGAGGTGTCTCCTGTGCAGAAAGGCCAGGGGCCATGGATCCATGAAAGGATGTCCAAAGCTAGTCCTCCCATTGCCCAGCCCCCGAGTAATAACAGCTGATCTTCACTCAGCATCTACCAGGTGAGCGCTTCTATGTGAGATGGTTTCAGCTAATCCTGTCAGCAACAGAGGATCACAGGACTATGACTATCACCATCTTCATTTCACCTGTTAACATTCGTGTGTCCTGAAGCTTCTCTGGGGTTAGATGTAAGAATACGATTGTTGGTTTGTAAGATAAGTGCATCTTCAAATGCAGTGAAGGGCAAACTGTATCCCATGGGGCAGGTACCATCTGCATCCTCACCAGCAATGAATAAAGACCACTATTTTTTTCATGGCTTCCCAGATTCTGGCATTGTTGTATGTCTTGGTCAGAGTCCCAGAAAAAAAGCAGATTGTTTCATGAAGAGGTGATAATGAACAGACTAGTTCAGAAAGAGTGGGCAGGGATAAATGAAGGAAGGGAGGTCGTGAGGCACCGGGGGACTGGCAGAGCAGGAAGCTGGTACCACCACTAGAGATGAAGGGACAGGGCATGGCCAGAGCCCAGCAACCTGAGAGCAGGGAGAAAGGCTAGCTATAGGAGCTGTGGGTGTGGAGAGGGGCAGCTACAACAGGGAGGAGTCAGAGAAAGCCCATGCGCTCTCTCTCCCACCTCCCAGCCTGGGCCAATCAAAGCCAGCCGTGATGGAGCCCACAGGGGCCCATCAGAAAGGCACAGAGTAGGGCAGGAAGATAGCCAGTCCATCATACTCTTATATCTGTACCTATCTGTTGGGGGTGATATGGCTTCTAATTTTGATTTCAATTTATTTCCAAGGTTACAAATAAGAGTGGGCACCTTTTCATAAATCTTCTCAGAAATGTATAAATATTTTTCTATGAAATGCCCGTTTGTGACATTTGCCTACTTTCCCTATTGATTTGCAGGATTTCTTTGTGTCTTGAAGCTACTAATCCTTTATCAGTGAAGAAGTAGTAAATATCTTCTCCAGTTGGCTGTGAGCTTTTTGCCCTCTTCCTGATATCTTTGGATAAAGAGAAGGATTTAGATTTTCATATGGTCAACGGCACTGACCTTTTCCTTGATGATTCATTTAGTGATGTGTATGCAGCTTTGTTTAGTGGGTTTGTATTCATTCTCCCACATGCTCTTCTAAAAGTCTTACCGATTTGTTTTTCACTTCCAAGTGTACAGTCTAGCGTGTACTCATTATTCCTGTGAGTGTCTTGAAGGTGTGAGCATGTGATATCATTTTTTCACAAGAAATAGCCATTGTTGCAGCATTATTCACTGACTGATTGATAGATTAACCCTTCCATTCTCCACTGATCAACAAGGCTGCCTTTTCAATATTTCCTTTTGTCGCTTTGATAAAGACCATAATGTCTTGCTTTCTATGGCTTTATAATAAATCTTTGTATCAGAATGGGAAACTTCTCACAGTCTATATTTCTTCTTCAAGGGCATTTTGGCTATTTTGTACCTTTAGTCTTTCATATAAATTTTGAAATCACAGGTCAAGTTCCACGAGGCACCTACTGGGATTTTGGTTGAAATTGTACTGCATAGGTCAATTTGGAGAGAATAAACATCTTTATAATATTGCCTTGAATTACCCATAGCTATGCAATATATGTTAATTTCTTTAAGTAATTTAAGAATGTCTTCAACAAAGTTTTTAAAATTTTTGTACAAAGATCTTACATCACTTCCATCAGTTTTATTCTTAGTTTCCCTTTATTGACATTGCTGTTTATATATTGTATTTATTTCATTTAAATGTTTAATTCATTGATGCTAGTGTGTAAAAATATAGTTAACTTGTATATTTATAATATATCCTGTAATCTTAATAAACTGCCTAATTAATTCATAAGATTTTTCTTTACATTATTTTGGATTTTTCTAAAACAAGCATATCATTCTGGACACACAGAGAGTTCTACTTATTCTTTCTGATCTGTATATTTTTATTCCTTTTTCTTGCTCTGCTGCACTGTTCAGTTCCTCCAATACTGTACTGAATAGCAGAAAGACAGTAAGCATTTGTGGCTTGAAGAAACGCTTCAAGTATTTTGTTATTGTATATGATGCTTGCTAAAGTATTCTAGAATATGCATTGGTGTCCTGGAGTTTGAGTAAAATGAGCTTCTATCATAAAAGAGCATTGAATTTAAGTAAATGCTTTCTATATATGTATTAAACTTAACATATCCTTTTTTCCCTTAAGCTGTTAAAGTGGAAGAAATAATACGTTTTCTATTTTTGCTTTTTGGAATAAAATCAGCTTAGCCACATAGGATATCTGTGTTATACTATGCTTCTGCATTTGGTTAGCATATTTTTAGAACTTTTGCATCCATGTTCATGTTTGAGATTAGCCTATAATTTTTCTTCCTCAAACTATCCTTGTTTTGAAATCAAGATTATATACATCTCATGTTAATTCTGTAAAACTATTCCATGAAAAATAGTTGTGTAAGAATAACAGTATTTATTTTTTAATATAAAATTGTCTGTGTCTTATGTGTTTTTTATAGGAAGATAAAGAACTAAATTTATTTTCCTTAGTGGTTATAGGAATATTTAGATTTTTCATTTTTCTTCAGTTTGGGGAATTCATATTTTCTAAGGATTTTGTCCATTTTGTATGTTTTCAAATTTACTGGCTTAAAGTTTTTCATGTTATTCTCTCATGAATATCTATCCTAATATATGATATATTAGGATAATCTATGATATATTATGGAATAAAGTCGTCAAAAAGTAACCTATAGAATATATCAAATTACAAACCAAAAATATAGGCGTATTTATTGCTGAGTAATTACTCCTGATTTATTAATGATTTGACTTCTGATTTATTAATGATTTTTGTTTCTCCCTTTATCAATTTTTATATTTTCCAATTTTCCATAATAAACATGTATTGCTTTTAAAATCAGAGAAAAAACACACAAATGATTTGTTCTCAAAAAAAGTAAAAGCTGGATTATTGCAGAAAAGTAAAGAAAAGTAAAGCTGGATTATTATTAGACAACATTTGTTCAGCCTTCCTCTCTGTCTGGACTTGACTCTCAACCACAGGCCATACCCCATCCTCTGGCTCTTCCCCTTCTTTCTCCCATCAACACCCTCCTGTTGGCTGTCCCATTGCCCTGGCCTCTCTCATTGACTGGGGACACTTTACCTTGAGCAGAGGTACTCCTCCATTCTCCCTCCCCGTCATCACAGACCTGCCAGTGGGGCGAGTTCCTTCCCTGATCTTGCTTTGAATCTCATGAGAGCTCTAGATCTAGCCTGTTTATTCTCAGATAATAAAAAGGCTTCCAGCCACTTTTGGTCACAAAAACCTGTCATTTTAATAATGAAAGTGTCCAATATGATTTAACAGTCAAAACTCCAAGCATCATGTAAGGCGAAAGGCCCGCATTTTCAGCCAAGATCCACTCGATGGCCCAGACTCTTCTGTGACACTCCTCTCCCCAAATCCTATCCATGCCTTCAGACAACCCTCTGGCTGGAGCAGGGAGGCAGGTGGGGGGTAGGAAGCCTCTCACACACATAGGACCGATGTCATCAGGCACTGGTCTCTTCTAGCCGTGGACCTCCTCATTTGATCAAAGCAACGCCCACCACTGGGACTCGTGGCAGGTCCTTCCAACGCCCCCAAGGGAACAAGTGCTGATATAACTCACATAATTTACATGGTTCACAAGATGTATTTTCCTCCATTTGGTCATTTCTGTTTGACTCTCGTCCCCAAAACTTGGACTTTCATTGTGTCTCAGGGAGACATTCTGGACCAGTTTTTAAGTGTCTCTGCAGTGTCTATGTCTGATCTGGGAGAAACACTGAGGCATCTTTTCCCTCATTATTGGTGGTCATGCACCTGCCCCCTGATCATGGGGTACATATCAAGCTCTCTAAGTGACCAACTTGAAGGCCCTTCACTACAATCAAAGTGAAGGTAGCTGAAGGTCCCTCACCTCCCCTCATGGGGTGGGACTCACTGCTGACTCCTCTTGGATATCTTTAGGCATTTAAAGCTCAGTATGTCCAAAGCTGAACTCCTTTCTTTCCTGCCAGATGTTGGCTCCATCCATGTTCCTCCCCATCTCAGCTAATGGTGACTCCTTCTCGGGTGAAGTTTGGGGGTTGTCCCAAACTCTTCTGTGCCCCTCCCAATCTCATGTAAGAGGAAATCCAACCTTCAAATCATGTCCAGAATCTCACCCTGGCTCACCATCCCTGGTCCAGACCACCAGCCTCTCACCTGATCCTCCCGCTTCTGCTTTTCCTACATTCTCTTCATACCTGATGCTTGGAGATCCTTGACAAAACCCCCCATGGCACCCACCATTGCAAACCTGACATGTTTCCCTGCTGCCGTCAGGGTAAAAACCAAATCTTAAATTATACCTCCAAGCTCTCCTGTGTGACCTCATCACCTGTCTGACCTCACCTTCCCATCCCCCGTACCCACAAGACCCACTTTCTCCCCTGCTCTCCCAGCTTCACCAAAGCTGCTCCCCACTGGGGGATTAGCATGTGATGTTCCTTGAGCCAGACAGAGGCTGCTGAGCGAATTCTCTCACCTCCTCCTCCTTCTCCTTCAATTATCACCTTCTCAGTAAAGTCTGCTGCTCTGACCGCTGCATTTGACACTGCCTCCTTGTCCCTGCCGCCACACATGTACACACACTCATACCGCACGTATACCCCACACACACACACCCCCAAAGGCATGCCTATATACACACACTATGGACACGCACACACACACACACAGGTTTGTCTATACACACACACCACACATGTATACACACACACACCATAGGCAGGTACACACAGGTATACACTCCACAGGTATGCCTATACACACAAACTGTAGGCACACGTGTGCACACACACACACACCACAGGCATGCAGGTGCCAGCCCTCCCCACCTCCTCAACCACAGCGTTTACCTCATCCTGACTCTCCAGACACTCTAACTCCTTGTTATGGTCACTAGGAATTAACAACCTCTCCCCTCGTGAGATGTGGGCTCCAAGAGGCAGGACCTTGGTCTATTTTGTTCACATGTGAATCCCCACGGCCCACAGTGCCTGCCCCATGGCAGACTTTCAATTCCTGTTAGAATCAATGAGGACTTCCCTAGTAGCTCAGCCATAAAGAATCTGCCTGCAATGCAGGAGACCCCGGTTCAATTCTTGGGTCTGGAAGACCCACACAAGAAGGGATAGGCTACCCACTCCAGAACTCTTGGTCTTCCTAGTGGATCAGCTGGGAAAGAATCTGCTGCAATGCAGGAGACCTGGGTTCGATTCCTGGGTTGGGAAGATCCCCTGGAGAAGGGAACTGCTACTCACTCCACTATTCTGGCCTGGAGAATTCCATGGACTGTATAGTCCATGGGGTTGCAAAGAGCCGGACAGGACTGATTAACATTTACTTTCACTTTTAGAATCAATGAGCTCTCCCCAGAGAAAGCCTTGGACCTCCCAATCAGCTGAGGCTGAAAGCAGGTCCTTGAAGCCTCCACCCCACATCCAGAGCCTCACTTTGGGATGCAGCCACAACCAAAACTCAACAGGAAAGATTTTGCAGGATGCCAGGTGCAGACACAGCTTCTGCAAGGGAGCAAAGCCCAACCCCAGCCGGCTACTGAGGATGGGAAATATCAGTTCCCGGGGAGGCAGACGATAGAGGAAGCCCCTTTGTTGGTTGGCCTTGAAGCCCTTTCCAAGGTGATTGACCCTTCTCCCAGCTCTTGTCTACTCACAGAATTGTGTCCCACACAGTGCCAGGGAGAGTCCCACATTCCAGCTTCAGAATATCCCAGGCAGGAAGTCTTAGCCCCTAAGAGAGAGAGGATCACTCAACTTCCCTCTGCCCCAAGCACAGAGGTTTCCCCACTCTGACCGTCAACCCCAGGGCCCTCTCACAGGCATCTCCTGCCCAGATTGGAAGAAGATGCACTTTTTCCCTCCCTGACCCAACAGTCTCAAGAAACTTGTTGATGGAAAGCTGACTTGCCATAGATTCTTTGGGAGCTGTCTGGATGAGTGGCTCTAACATTCTCAACTTCCTGGTGATAAAACTCAGTGATGGGAGCTACAACATGGATGGATGTACCATCTTGAAAAACATCGTTCAGATGTAATCCATCCAAGTCTCCTGAATGGCCAGCCCCATCCTGCCTCCCATCCCAACCCCCCAACTCATTCAGAGTCATCAACTCCATCATCCAGCAGAGGTATCAACACCAAGGCTCCATGATGGAAGACAAGTTCTTGTACCTTCCAGGTGTTGCAGGTCATTTGTGCTTCAGGAACTGGCCAATCTCTCTAGAGGGTGATCAGAAACCTCATCCTGCCTTTGTTGGAATAATCAGGGGAGACAGTCCCTCCCCAGGCTGTCCCACTATTTTCTGGGATATGTAGGTGGAGCACCCACCCCAAAGGAGGCTGGTTGTGCTGGGAGGTGGGAAGGGGCTCATTGTCCATCTGGATTATAGCTACCAGAAGGAGAGCGGAACTGTGAGGAGCAGAGCTGCATCACGCACCTGCTGGGTGACTTCATTTGCAATCTTCAGTTTTCTCATCTATCAGATGGGACAATGCAATGTCTAGCTCCTAAGTCTATCATGTGAAATAATTAATACTGTACCATTTGTGGGCCTTTGGATATAAAATATGGAGTCTGACTCTGGGCAATTTAAGCATTTATTGAGAGAAAACAGAGACACTTGTTTGTTTTTTTTTAAGTGAGAGGGAAAAGTGAAGCACCAGATATTATAAAGGACAGGAACCAGATCACTTCCTGTCACCTGGGTAGCAGGAGCAGGATCCCTAGGGTAACTGCAACCAGCTTCCATTTTGGAAAGTATCAGAATTCTTGGAGAGAGTCCAATTGGCTGAGCCTGGGTCCTGTCCCCACCTTTTGGCCAGGTGAGGGAGGGGCTTCTTGATTGACAAGGCTGTGTGCAAGTAGTGTCAGCTCATTCTACAAAGCAGAGTTGAGCTTACTGGAAGTTGTGGGCATGGATGCTGAGTTGGTGGTTGGCAGCAGGTGTTACTTGCCCTCCACAGGTGAAGGTCTTTCTTTGATGTCCAGAGCTTGGTGACCAGATCTTTTTGTACACGCCAAGCTTTCAAACCAGACTTTGAGAAAATGAGTTAGATTGGGTGGAGTGAGGGGAACATCCTTGTGTTTAGCCAACCCACCAAGATACTTGGGGAAATTTGCCTACATCACCCATGAGAGGCAGGACAAGTATCATGATTCTATCTTCAGGCTGTGGGGGTTTGACGATCTCATTTGCTTTGATTTCTATCATGTCTTCCTCACCATTGCCCATAAGCCAAGACAGGACAGAAAATTCTACCTTCATACACCTAAAGCCTTGTGCCTGGCACATAGAAAACACTCAATAAATAGTTCTTGCTTCTGTTCCCCAAACAGTAAGTGTCTTGCATCAGAAAGCAAAGCAAGACAATGGATTGAGTAGCATTAAAATCCATTTTCCACTGGGAAAAGTAGGGGTCTTAAATCCTGACCTGCTAGAAACTCAGTTCCATTTCTCTAGACTTCACCCCTAGCTTTTCTAGCCAACCTGGTGGGCTGGTGGGTTGAGAATTGTGTTGAGTTGCCACCTGGGGTCATTTGCTGCCTGGAGCTGGTTCTCCCTCCTTCTTCCCCTCCCCTTTTCCTCTCCTCTCTTCCTCTCTCTCTTCCTCCCTCTCTCATCATCTCTCTCTATCTACCTCTCCCTCTCTCCCCAACTCTCCCTAGCTCATCAACATCTAACTCACGTACCAGCCCAAATTTGTGCTGGGGTTCAGTGAAGAGAAAATCTTTAGAAGAAGCAAAATAAGTTCTCCCAAGTAGAACCTGACCCATTTAAATGACATTTATATTCCCAGGAGCACAGAATATAAGAGAACATCCATGGACCTGGGAGGGTGAGCCTCGGCATCCTCGGCATCAAGTCGGATTTGCTCTCAAGGGAAAAGAAATCCAATGGAGTGCCAAGCTGGGGTTAGATTGCTTTTGGGTAGAGCTGAGGCCTCAGAACAAAAGCCCCTGTTCCCATTTCAGGTCCGAGAGGCTGCTGAAGTATCCCCCAGGGTTTTACCTAAGCAGGAGGGTGAGATGAACGACTCTTGGAAATACATTCATTTCTTCATTTCAGAGCTGGGTAGAATTGGGGCACTGAAGTCACACCACTGGGTTCAGATCCCAGCTTTTCCAGCTCTGGGAACTTGGGCTCTTTCTGAAACATCCTAAGCCTTGATTTTCCCATCTGTAAAGTAGGAATGATAAAAATGATAATATACTACCCTCGGAGGATTTAATGCAATGGTGAAGTATTTACTCTCCCCACCGGGTCCTTGAGTGCTGGTGGAGGTGCTTAGGTAGACACGATGAGGATCACCAAGGCAGCCTCTTCCAGGGTTCCAGTGGCCACACCCACCTCCCCAGCCTCCAGGAAGTGGAGACTTATTACCTGGATGCAAAGAGAGAGGTTGAGGTCCTCTCACTCAGCATCCCCTCCATTAGAGCTCTAGTTGTGCAGCTGCCCCGGGTCCACAGGCTCACTCTGGGCCCATGACTTCCCCTTGATCCCATCAGTCGTCCCAAGTTCCCAGGGCTTTCCTGGGTCCATGAGTTCTCCCCAGCTCCCTGAGTCTTCCCTGATTCCACGGGTCAATGAACTGTAAGTAGATCCTACCTCTTGACAAGGATACCAAGTGTACCTCTTGACAAGGATACCAAGTGTTCTCCCTGGAACTGGGCAATGATCAATAAATGGTCCCAGCATGGGGCCCACAGGAAAGCTAACAGGTCTCATTTGGACCCTCCCCACCATGTGAGGGCCCCCATCCAACCAATCCCCTCTAACCAGTGGACCAAGGCTAGGTGTTAGATCAGACCCAGTGCCCAGGAGACCAGACCTTGGCCACTTCTTTTACCTTGTGCATAAAAAGCCTGTGAACAGGGAGGGTCCCCTGGGTAAAGCTAGGAGGAAGGTCCATGTCACGCACTTGTGACACCGTTACAGGTTCTTCCTAAGCCCCCTCCTCCACCCAACGACTTTGAGTCATAAATTGACTCAGATGTGGAAACTCTCAACCATGGAATTCAAGTCATGATTCAGACCTAGACCTTTACTACTCACTTACATATTTATGTCAGTTTACAAGTCAAATAGGCCTCAGTGGACTGCCATCTGATTTTCATTTCAAGAACCCCATGATCAATTAACCACAGCAAAGACCTCTGATGAGCAAACTGACCCTTCTGCTTTCTGTGTCCACTCGTCCTCCTCCTCCTCCTCTGACAGCTGTGTATGGCCGCCAGCCTCTGATCTCCAGGGACATTTCCCACTGCCACTCTGGTTAGCAGGTTTACAAATTAATCAGTGTGGTTTCAGTGATAGGGGACATCCCTTTGCATTCTGAGTCCAGGCTAGTGTCAACCAACAAGAAAAATATTAGATTCCTTCTCAGCTGTTCAGGCTGGTGCGCTACATTACATCTATATTGTTTTAAATGATGTCTTCCCAAAAGATGTCTCCCAAGTACTGATGAATGAAGCTTATTTGGAAATTGAATGCTACAGATGTAACCAAGTTCAGGTAAAGTCATCCTGGATTGGAGCAGATCCCGATGCAATGACCGTTGTCCTTACAGAAGGGGGTCTTTAAGGGAGAGTTAGGGAGGGAGCAGGAACACACAGGAAGATCTGAACAGGAGAGGCAAGGATTGGAGGGATGTGTCTACAAGTCAAGGACTATCTGCAACCACCAAAAGATAGGAAGAAGCAAGGATGGCTCCTTCTCTAGAATATCCTGAGAGAGCACAGCCCTGTCAGCACCCTCGTTTTGGACATCTAAGCCTCCAGATTTTGAGAGAATATTTCTGTTATTCTAAGTCAACTGGTTTGTGATACTTTTTTTTGCAGCATTTCTGGGAAACTAACACCACGGTTTCCCTGGTGGTTCAGACTGTAAATCTGCCTGCAATGCAAGAGATCTGGGTCCAGTCCCTGGGTTGGGACAATCCCCTGGAGAAGGGAATGGCAACCCACTCCAGGAGTTTTGCCTGAAGAAGTCCAGGGACAGAGAAGCCTGGAAGGCTACAGTCCATGGGGTCACAAAGAGTCAGACTTGACTGAGCGACTAACGCTTTCATTTTTACCTTCAAACCTCACCATACCTGCATCTACAGTTATCAGTTGAACCTGACATTAATCATGTGCTTTCTTCTTGCGTTAGTATCCTAAACATCCATTCCCACAGATGTGCCTCCAGACTTTTTATGATAGAAATTAGCAAACTCCTACAGCTCTTTTGCAGTACCTGCCTTCCACTATTATTTTATTTTGCAGTTGATCCCATGGGATATGCCAAGGTCTAGTAATCTGAGGACCATGCAGAGAATTAAGTGTGATCCCTTTCTTTCCTGGGAAGACTCTCTCTGTGTAAGAAGGGGTGGTATTCTCCAGTAAGAACAGAATAACTTCATCAGACAAGGAGTGAGGCTGCATCCTCAGGATAACTCCAAGGAAGGGATGGACTTCATGCTAATCAAAGGATTGCAAA
The DNA here is from genome assembly GCF_963930625.1 of Muntiacus reevesi. NCBI lineage: Eukaryota > Metazoa > Chordata > Mammalia > Artiodactyla > Cervidae > Muntiacus > Muntiacus reevesi. The sequence continues at coordinate 93,822,793 of NC_089253.1, read as the reverse complement.
CCCTTCCACATATTTGTAATCTAGTTTCTAGGTTTCCATTCTTTCTGATCAGTATCCTGTGTTTTATATACAAGACTTAGGAAAATTGGAACATCAAAACTATGGTTTTTCCAGTAGTCATGTATGGATGTGAGAGTTGGACCATAAAGAAGGTTAAGCACCCGAAGAATTGATGCTTTCAAATTGTGACGCTGGAGAAGACTCTTGACAACAAAGAGATCAAACCAGTCAATCCTAAAGGAAATCAACCCTGAATATTCATTAGAAGGACTGATGCTGAAGCTGAAGCTCCAATTCTTTGGCCACTTGATGCAAAGATCTGACTCACTGGAAAAGACCTGATGCTTGGAAAGATTGATGGCAAAATGATAAGAGAGCATCAAAAGATGAGATGGATAGGTAGCATCACTGACTCAACGGCCATGAATCTGAACAAACTCAGGAGATAGTGGAGGCCAGAGGAGCCTGGCATGTTGCAGTCTGTGGGGTGGCAGAGTCAGACATGACTTAGTGACTCAACAATGACAACAACAACAAAGAGAAACTATGAATTCAACTGATGGTGTAATTCAGAATTCTGCAGAATAGTCTGAGAGAGTTTTGTTGTTATTTCTTGTTTGTTCATTTGTTTTGTTATTTCTGCCAGCTGAAAGATAGATCCTGACAGCACAGTCATAGAATGTCCTTGAGCTTTGTACTATGCCTGGGGCTGAATATTTGGAGTTTCAACATTCTTTTGCCTTTAATAATTCCATACAGTAGAAATTGGCCAGGCCACTCCCACAGTCAGATTGTTCACACATTACAGTTTTATGATGATACCAATGTGATCCCTCCATCTCCATATCTCTTCTCTAATGAGCATTGGGTTCTGATTCACCATATAAACAACAATTTCATTAGCTTCATACTATGGGCTGCTACGCTGGGAAAGACTGAAAGCAAAAGGAGAAGGGTGTGGCAGAGGACGAGATGGTTAGATAACATCACCAACGCAATGGACATGAATTTGAGAAAATTCTTGGAGATAGTGGAGGACAGGGGAACCTGGTGTGCTGCAGTTCATGGGGTTACATAGAGTCAGACACAACAATAATGGGCATCTGTATTTGCATCCAAGAATATAAATCGGCCTTCGCCTGCTTCCCATCCCATCCTGCAACCTTGATTTCTAATGGCTCCAACTGTTCCATCTCCCTCGTAGACTTAGAGTGCTCCCACTACATGCTAGAAAAGCTTAGGGCTTGCTATCTGGAGATTAGCTTTCCAGTCACCTCTGAAAATGGATGTGGCAATGTGGTTAAGCCCATGAGAGTCAGCAGACTTGATATGTGCAGCTTCTAGATCATATTCCCCAGGAAGAAAGATGATCACCCTCCAGTTTCTCCTTCCTTCTTTGGCATCACTTGGAAATGATGTCATCTTTAACCAAGAAGCCACATGTTGGAAATAGCAAAGCCTTCCCAGCACTCAGACTGTTACATGTCTTGCTTCAGCCACTCTGCCTTGGAATCCCTGGCATAGCATCTCAGAGACCATCTTGTAACTGATATAAACCCCAAACTCCATCCCAATCCTCAAGCATCTGTTGTGTCCACTTCATTCTTGGCATCAATTTATACATCAGAGTTCTTAGCTGCAAGCAAAGAAATGATACCAGGTAAAGTTGGTACATGCAAACACATATATAAGAAAGATATCAAGCCCTCTCAAAATCCACAGGAAAATGAAGTATTAGGCTTTAAATAGTGAACAAGCCAAAGACGTTATGGGAGTCCAGGCAACAAAGCCATGAAGGAAAAGTACCTCATCCCCATGCCCACCATTGCCACTGCTGAGAAGACCAACACCTGCATTCTTCCCATGAGTGAGAATCATTCAATGTAGATTTAACAATCTGTGAGTAAGCATCTGATTGGCTGAGAGTAAGTCATGAATGCGTCATCTGGCACCTGATTGGCTGAGAGTAGGTCATGCATGCACCAGCTGACTGTGTGAGGGCAGGAAGAGTACTGCTTCCAATCAGGTCACATTCAGTATGGGACTCTCTAAAAAAGAAAGTCTGGATCCTACAACGAGGTCCATATCTATTGTGATACAGTTTAGAGAAGTGCCCATCTCAGCACCCAGGGTCTCACTCCACATCTGAGGGCTTTGGGAACCAGGCTGCCCTTGCTTTAGGAAAATGTAGTAAACACTGAAACCTCACCAATTTGAACCCCACACACTAAAAAGTTCAAACCAAGAAAGGCTTGAGGTCCCAGCAAAGCAACCATTCTAATGGGGGTCTCCTGCCAGAAGAAAGCCTGCAGCTTGTTTTCCAAGAACTTCCCAAGGAAACTATCATTTTAGACAATGTTCCAGAACCATAGTCTCACTCTCAGTCTGCAAGCTAAGAAACCAAGAGCACGGCCACCTTGTAGATGTGCATCCTAGTAGAACAAAGCCGATGGGTGTTTGTTTATGACCTAAACACCAGTGTGATAGTTTACGGGGATAAACATGCAGATGCAGGAGACAGAATACTGATGTCTGCAAGGTGAGCCCTTTCTCTCCCTAATGGAACACAGACCATGAAAGCTGTTCACAATCAGAACGTCCTTTGCTGAGTATGGAGTCAGAACAAGGACAAACACGTAGTCGGGGACAGCCTGAGGCATCCATCTCATTGTAGAGATGGACTCTCCAAGGCCCTGCTGCTGCTGCTGCTGCTGCTAAGTCGCTTCAGTCATGTCCGACTCTGTGCGACCCCATAGACGGAAGCCCACCAGGCTCCGCTGTCCCTGGGATTCTCCAGGCAAGAACACTGGAGTGGGTTGCCATTTCCTTCTCCAAAGCGTGAAAGGGAAAAGTGAAAGGAAAGTCGCTCAGTCGTGTCCAACTCTTAGCGACCCCATGGACTGCAGCCCACCAGGCTCCTCGTCCATGGGATTTTCCAGATAAAAGTACTGGAGTGGGGTGCCATTGCCTTCTCCAAGGCGCTAGGACACTCCAAATCCACCATTTGAGATGCTTCCCCCCTGGACAGCACATAAAACAATTCAGGTGTTTGGAAAAGATTTCTTGAAGGCATATCATGTGCTACAGTGGGTCAGTCTTGGGGATAAAATGGCATGTTCAGGGGACAGAAAGGAGCCCCTATGGCTGGGATGCACTGAGATGGAAGAAGAGGGGTGGGGGAAGGATAGATAGGCAGGAGGAGGCAGCGCATGCATGGCCCTGAGGCCCAAGGAAGTGGGTTTGAAATTTATCCTAAGGGAAAGGGGGGCCCACTGAACTTGATTTATATTTCAGTCATTTGAAGGGAAAGCCAACAGTTCCATTGGACTCTATTACAGCAACCCAAAAATGCTGGCTCAGCCTGGGGAGGAGGCTGTAGACATGCTTGCGATCTGTCTGAGGGAAGAGCTGGCAGGGCTCACTGAGAGATCGGGTGTGGGGTGAGGAGCAGACGGAGAAGGAAGGAAGGAGTTGGGTCTCTGGCTTGAACCACAGGTAGAAGGTAGTGCTGTTACTCAAGATGAGAAATGTGCGGTCTCTGGGGTGCCTCCCCAACCTGCATACTCATCTAATTGAGAAATGAAACTAAGTGGTCGAAGGGAGTCCAAAGGTCACCTTCCATGGGAGACAATCAGAGAACTGGGCCCCCAGGGGTGGAGGGCATCTGAGAGAAGGAGGAGGATGAGTGCCACTCCTGAGCTCCTGAGTGGGCACCACCCGGAGCTCCTCGCCAGAGGGATTGACAGAACAGAAAGTGCCTTATCAGTGGAGTCCCGCCACCGTACGGTGGCTCCAGAAGTGGGGAAGGAGTGCCCACCCCACCCACTCCCAACAAGGAAGTGGGGTGAAACCTCTAGAACCATAGGATAATCTGGGTTTTCTGAAGCAGACTCGCACACAAAACATGGCACGGAGCCTGGCACACACCACAAGCAGCCAACACAAAGTCCTTCTGTAGGTTCTGGGGCCACCTGAGCACAAAGCAGGTGTGTGGATCCCGGAGCAGCCAGCACCACAGCCTCCTGGGACAGTTGGACAGAGCAGCTTATGGGGAGGAACTGAACTTTCGAGAAGATGAATGAAACCTAGTTGGTATGCAGCAGAAGTTTCGTGCCCACTGAACAGTCTCCAAACCCCTCGCGTGGGTCACCTGCGAACAGATCTCATCTGTGCAGCTGTGGCAACAATTTAAGTTCAGTTCTGGGATCTGGGTCATCAGCCATGAGCACGGCACAGGTGCTCCCCCACCCATTTGGGAGGTGGGAGGATTTCCAAATTAGCAGTGCGGAGGTCCAGTTTACTGCATTAGCTAGCGCCCGCTTGGGTTTCAGTCTGTACACAGAAATTCTCTCTCTGTCTCTATCTCTCTTTGTCTCTGTCTCTGTCTGTCCCCACAGCCAATTCTTTTCCTCACCTCCCACCTTATTCTGCTGCAAAGAACCCGCCCCATGGGCCATGATCCTCCTCTGTGTCGGTCTCAGGGCTCATCTGCTCATAAACAAGAACATCACGTGCATGTAAACATTCATTTCTAAACTTTAGCTGGTCTCACTAACATGAGACCATATTTGTACATTTCTCTGTGTGGGATGGGGGAGTCAGACAAGCCAGGGCTATTATACATGAGGGACAGGGACTGTCACTCTGGTTCTGGGGAGGAAGAAGAGGAGGCTGGTGACCAGCCCCCTTAGAGTGCCCCTGATAGTAGGATGACACTCCTGAATGTGAATGACACTCCCAAGGGAGCAGTGGGGGGCACATTTAGATCTTTGTTTGGTGTAGGAAGGAGGAAGAAAAAGGTGGGAGGGAGGAAGGAAAAATAGAAACTGAGCCAAAATTGCCCATCACTGTGATGAATCAGTGCTGTTTGCAGTGGCAGAAACAGAAATGTCCATGGCTCAAGAAGGGGAACCGGGAGAGGAAAAAAGAACCATATATTTTACTCCAACAAGACAGACCCCAGTAGTCATGTACGAATGTGAGAATTGGACCACATTTGGCTGAGCACCAAAGAATTGATGCTTTCAAACTGTGGTGCTGGAGAAGATTCTTGAGAGCTGAGAGTCCCTTGGACAGTAAGGAGATCAAACCAGTCCATCCTAAGGGAAATTAACCCTGAATATTCCTTGGCAAGACTGATACTGAAGCTGAAACTACAATGAGGCAAAGAGCCAACTCGATGGAAATGACCCTGATGCTGGGAAAGATTGAGGACAAGAGGAGAAGGGGATGACAGAGGATGAGAAGGTTGGATGGCATCACAGATTCAGTGAACATGAGTTTGAGCAAACTCTGGTAGATAGTGAAGAACAGGGAAGACTGGTATGCTACAATTCATGGGGTTACAGAGATTCAGACAAAACTTAGCGACTGAACAACAAGAAGACAGATCCAACCCACAAAGCCCAGCCCAGAGCCCTTCGAAACTGCCATCAGCGAATTGCGTGCCTGGAAAGGACGTTTTCACTGACACTTCTTGCTCCATTCACACCTTCGCTTTGTAAGCACGACTCTCACGCAGGGAAAGACAAACATCATATGGCATCACTGTTATATAAAATCGAAAAAATGATATGCATGAACCGATTTACAAAACAGAATTAGACTCACATAGAAAGCAATCATAATTACCAAAAGGGAAAGGGGTAGGGGGAAGCAGGGATAAGTCGAGAATTCAGGATAAATAGATACACACTTCTATATATAAAATAAACAAGGACCTACTGTATAGCACAGGGAACTATATTCCATATCTTGCCATAAACCATAATGGAAAAGAATGGGAAAATATATATATAAGTGTATGTATGCATGCATGCTAAGTTGCTTCAGTCATGTCCAACTCTTGTGACTCTATTGACTTTAGCCTGCCAGTCTCCTCTGACCATGAGATTCTTCAGGCAAGAATACTGGGGTGGGTTGCCATACCCTCCTCCAGGGGATCTCCCAACCCGGGGATTGAACCTGCATCTCTTATGTCTCACACATTGGCAAGCAAGTTCTTTACAACTAGCACCACCTGAGAAGCTCACGCATATGTATACATACAGGTGGTGTTAATGGTAAAGGACCCATCTGGGTTGTAAGAGAGGTGGGTTCAACCCCTGGGTCAGAAAGACCTCCTGCAGAAGGGAATGGCTGCCCGCTCCCTGGAGAACGCAGGATCCCATAGACAGAGGAGCATGGTGGGCTACAGTCCATGAGGTCACAAAGAGTCGGACATGACTGAGCAAGTAACACTTTCAGTTTCACTTTCTCATATATATATATATGTATATTATATATATGTGTGTATATATATATCTGAATCACTTTGCTATACAGTTGAAATTAACACAATGCTATAAATCAACTATTTGTTGTGGTTGTGGTTCAGTCACTAAGTTAGATCTGACTCTGTGACCCCATGGACTGCAACACCCCAGGCTCCCCTATCTTCCACGATCTCCTGGAGCTTGCTCAAATTCATGTCCATTGAATCAGTTATGCCATCCAACCGTCTCATCCTCTGCCGCTCCCTTTTCCTTTTGCCCTCCTTCTTTCCCAGCATTTATTTTTTATGTATTTGGCTGTGTTAGGTTTTAGTCGGCAGCACACGAGCTTAGTTCCCCACGGCATGTGGGATCTTAGTTCCCCGACCAGGGATGGAACCTGCAACCCCCGCAGGGCAAGGATTCTTAACCACTTAGGCACCGGTGAAGCCCCTACATTCAATTTAAAAACAGAAAAGAAAGGACATGCATAGGAGGGGAGAATGTCAAGTTGGGGGATAATCAATTGCTGTTACACCATAGACAGTTCTTTTTCCAGTGAATTTCACTGGCAGAATTTTGAACCTGTTTATTTTATCCCTTAAAAAACTAGTAGAGACTCATTTCCCGGCCTGGCCAAATGTCCTTCCCTGTTAGTTAAGAAAACAGAACAGTTTGCCTGGGCCAAGCCCAGCCAGTCCAGGACCTGGTCTCCAGAACCGGTGCCCAGGGTTGATCTAAATGGGATCTTCTTTCGATTAATTACAAATCTCTCACTTGAGGCCAGTTGGTGGAAATATCAGCATTTGTAGGACAGGAAATTGCAGACGGCAGCTCTCCGGGACCATGGCTCTCCAGTGGGGTCCCATTAGTGGAGATAAACTAGCTGTCGCCCCACAGACCCTGAACTCAGCATTACAGTCGGGCCAGCTGCCCGAGGCTTTGGCAGGGCTGCTGCGTGACATTCCTCCAGGAGCAGGTGGGATGGAGGAAGGGCAGCCCCAGTGGGCGCCAGCTGCCAACGGAGCAGAGTCTGCCCCGATCCCAGAGAATCCCTGCTGGGGGCACCCCATGGCGCCCTGCTGAGCCTGGGTGCCTGTGTTCATCTGCTCTGGCCCCCAAAACCAAGCACCATGGACCAGGGGCCTGAAACAGCAGAAATCTCTTTTTCCCTAGCTCTGAAGGCTGCAAGTCCAAGATGAGGGAGTTGGCAGGGTTGTCCTGGTTGTCCTCAGAGGGCTCCCCCTTTGACTTGTAGGCAACACTCTTCTCGCTGTGACCTCGCATGAACTTTCCCTGTTCCAGTGTCACTGGTGTCCCTCTTATAAGGACACCAGTCAGACTGGATTGGGGCCCACGGGCTTCATTATAACTTAATCACCTCTTTAAAGACCCACACCTCCAATTCAGGCATAAGAGATGCGTGTTTGATTCCTGGGTCAGGAAGATTCCCTGGAGAAGGGAATGGCAACCCACTCCAGTATTCTTTCCTGGAGAAATCTGTGGACAGAGGAGCCTGGCAGACTTCAGTCCATGGGATCACAAACAGTCTGACGTGACTGACCACGCACATCTCCAAATGCAGTCACATTCCAAAGCCCTAGGTCTTGGGACTTCAACATACATACTTAGAGGGCAGAATTCAGTCCACAACAGGCCCCACCAGGATGCCCCAGCTTAGCTCCCTGCGTGGGATCCCATCAGCTTTCTTCCCCTAACCTCCTACCAGTAGCCATTGCTTGACATGCTTTCTCTCCCCTTTGTCATCATTCTGAAGAAAGAGGAAGAAAAAGGAACAGACAGAAGAATCTAGCAAATCTCCCATCACCTGGGAACCCGTCAGTAGCATTGTTGAGTTAGCCAGGATGGTTTACCGCATCCTGCTTTGGAGAAGACAGACACTGTGCATGGAGAAAAAAAGCTGACTCCAGCCAGAGGGCTTGTTTGAAAGTGAAATGTTCAGAGGGTGTGTCCTGGGAGCCAGAAAAGAAAGAGCCCACATTCCCAAGACCTTCCACAGGACCCCTCAAGAAAGAGACACTGCTTCCAGAATGGGGACCTGACCACCTCGGCCACCCCAGTCTCCATCAATATCCTATCTTCCTCCCAAGGCGAGGAGGAGGAAGCACGACTCAGTGATTTTCCACCACGAAACTGCCCTGAGGAGGTATGCCTGTCCCCCAGTGAACCCAAAAGTGAGCAGAAAATTAATGAGACAGAATCCCCAGTTGCCTGGAATTCCAGGGTCCAGAGACCAAACTCCCTGTGATGACGGCTTGTCAGAGGCCCAGGGATTAGCTGTGCATTGATTCAACTCCCTGGAGAACCTTTGATTTTCGCATGCATTCTCTTCCTGACTTGGGCCCTGGCCTTTGTCTAACTCTCCACGTCTCTCCCAGAGCGAAGCCAAGGATTAGCTAATATTTGCCGATGGAAAGGGCTCCCTCCAGAATAAACATGAACATCATTACGCCTGGGTCTTTGATCAGCCTGAGATCCGATTGCAAAGTCTCCTCGCCCTTTTGGACAGACGTGGAAAAAGAAGGAGGAGGTACTGCATGGGGACTCGGGCTCCAACTCCAGAGCTTCCTCTGCTTGGAGGGAGAAGGGGAATCTGTCCTGGAGTCAATGACCCCGCAGATAAAGGACACATCAGCCTTGCAAACTGGCTTCAAAGCTCCACCTGGCAAAGGTGAGACCACTGGGGGAAATGTCACCATTAGCATGATCCTGCCGGAGAAGGCAATGGCAACCCACTCCAGTACTCTTGCCTAGAAAATCCCATCGATGGAGGAGCTTGGTAGGCTACAGTCCATTCAGTCACTAAGAGTCAGACACGACTGAGCAACTTCACTTTCACTTTTCACTTTCATGCATTGGAGAAGGAAATGGCAACCCACTCCAGTATTCTTGCCTGGAGAATCCCAGGGACAGAGGAGCCTGTTGGGCTGCTGTCTATGGGGTCACACAGAGTCAGACACGACTGATGCAACTTAGCAGCAGCAGCATGATCCTGCCAGGATGGGGACCCTGGTGGGCAGCCCAGAGAGGAAGGGGAGACTCTGGGCTTGGGCCAGGCAGGCTCCTGCCTGGTACACTGATGCCCTGATGCCTAGACTTGTGCTGCCAGCTCCGAGCCACAGAGCCCAAGGAAAAGCAGAAAATGTGCTGTGAGCAAATGGATCTCATTAGTTCATTCAGCCCACAAATATGAAGCCCATGCCTTGATCAGCAAGCCCAGGGCAAGAGAGCCAAGAAGGCCTGTACAGAAATCAGGCTAGCCAGCGTGAAGGGAGCGGGCTCTGGCCTCCTGCCTTGACGTCCCATTGACCACAAAGGCCAGGCTCCAATTGAGAACCCCCACTTCCTATGGTTAAGCTTTAGAGCACACACAGCAACACAGAAGAGCTGGTCCTACCCTGGCTCATGGCTTTCAACTCAGAAATTCTGGGGCCTTGTGTACCAGAGGGTGAGCTGAATTGGGGAGGGTGTGGGGAGGACCCACAGATGCCTCGCTTGGCCGGAGAACGTCAGGGGGTCAGAAGGGCCTTCCCAGGCTGGACACATCTCTGGACCCGGCAGGCACAAGGGTGCCCCTGGGCCACCTCAGCTGATGGCCTCTTAGCCAACACATGACTGAGGGATGTGAAAGCTGCCATCCCAACTCCCAGCGGCAAACCCTCTGGGTACAGAGTGAGATGTAAACAGATTGATAATGAGAACAGTGAGAATAACACCACCACGTTTCTTTAATTCTAAGACACATTTTCCTCCTCTCTTATTTTCACGTCTGGAATTGAGAGAGATTTTATAGTCAGAATGAATGCTGATTCTAATGGGGTTTCATGCCCTCTTCGGATGCTGTTGTTAACTCAGGAGAGCCCCCTACAGTCAGAGGTGACTTAGAATCAGGGCTTTCAGGGATCCTGATGGAGCTGTTTCAGGGCCCAGGGTCTGTAGGGTGGAGACCCTCTCTGGGAATATGGGGGCCAGAGGTGTCAGGTGGGGGCCACTCCAGGGCTGCAAAGGACCTGAGAAAATAGAGGTAAGGGGGATGGGTTGGAAGGTCAGGCTAGGGTCCCTCTTGTCACTTGGGTCCAGAGGATGTCTTACCTGAAGCAGCAGCACCTCTAAGAGATGGAGAATCTGGAAACCTGGGTTTCCATGACAACCTTGCCTTCCCTGGGTGTGCAATGGAGCCACCCAGGTCCCCAAGGCTGCGAGTTTAGTTCTGTTTCACCTACATCAATACACCAGATGTGGGAGGTCAGGGAGAAGGACCCAAGCCCACTCTGCGTTTCTTCTTCCCCTGTAACTGACCAGCTTTCTCACTCGGGAAAGCCATCTCCGCTTCGCTGCGACCAGTAAATATTCCAGAAAGAAGAGTTCATTTCCTCAGAAGCAGCCAGGAGCCACGGCTCACTCTTCCAAATCAATAACTGATTATCTTGCTTGCAAATTCAATTCACTGCCTGAAAGCAGCCTTCCTTGATGGGTCCTGACAAGTCCGACCATCTTGGCAGAACCTGTCAGAAGGAAAGGCCTCCCAGAGCTGGTGGATGCCAGGCAGACCAGTCGTGGGTGATGAATAGGGAAGAGCGACCACCTGTTCCATGCCCTTCCTGGACCCACCAACATGAGCCCCTGACCTGGGGACTCCCATCTCAGAAAAGCAGTGGATCCTGAAATTCATTCCCTGGTGGCTTAGACAGTAAAGAATCTGAAAACAATGCAGAAGACCTGGGTTTGATCCCTGAGTTAGGAAGGTCCCCTGGAGAAGGAAATAGCAACCCACTCTAGTATTCTTGCCTGGAGAATCCCATGGACAGAAGAGCCTGGTGAACTGCAGTTCATGGGGCTGCAAAGAGTCAGACATGACTGAGTGACTAACATTTTCAAGATCTGCTCAATGGCCTGGACTGCATGTGGAAGCATCACTGGGGGCCCAGCATGTGAGGGATGGGCCTGGGAACTTCTGACTCAGTTGGCTTCTCCTGGTGGGCAGTGAAGGCTACAGTTTGGACTGAGGTATGGACATGACAGGTCACTGTGGCAAGTCTTCTAAAGCCAAGGACCAGATGACGTGGATACCAGCGATGCATGTTGTGAGGGTGCCACTGGCAAGGACTCTATCCATTCATAAATTCATTCCCTGACTCACAACCATCTCCCTGGTCCTATGCCAGATCCCCTGGACACCAGAAGAATGAACGTTCCTTGTCCGTGAGATGGGGGCGGGGAGGGGGGCGTGTCACACATTCATTCATTTATTTATTTCCCAGGTATTTATTACGCCTGCAACAATAGCCTTAGAACTTAGTTCAACTCTAGTTTGGACTAGGAATCAGTCCCCACCTCTTGAAAAATTACCAACTCAAGCCCACAGTCCAAGGCAGAGTGAGAGACGGTCCCAGAAAGGATATAAAAGGTGGGTTTTCAAACTGTATTCCAAGACCCCTCAGAATTTGCTCAAGGATTCCAAAAATGATTACACAAAATTTCACTGTAATTATACTTGAACTATTTTTAGATATAATAAAAAAAAAAAAACAGCACATTCAACAAGGTGTTCAATGGAAAGTTTCATACTTCAAGGACCAGCAACCCATTTCCGGGCTGACGGGTCACCTCCTTCCTGGGGAGGGCTTGGAACAAAGTCTCGACCGCCCCCCTGTGGCTGCATCACTCATTAGGGAGGCTGCAGGTGCGCTGTACGTGAGTAATTAGTTCATGCTGGCCGCATTCACCTGCAGGGCTCTGTTAATGCAGGGCAGGGGTCAGTCTCAGAGTGCCAGGCTCGTCCTCTGTAACCAGGTAGCGTGGGATGAAGGGGACTCTGTCCCTGTGGGGATGGTCAAATGCTTCCAAAAAATCTGAAGGCTTCCTCTGCAATTTTGTTCTTGAAAACAACTATGTAAATCTGTCTTTTTAGACTTCAGCACTAGTTTAACCAAAGAGACTCTTGAGATTGTAAGGTGGGCTTCTAAAAAGTGTTATTGTTTATGACTCTATTCCTACTTTCTGTGTTAAAAAGCAGAAGCATCACTTTTCAGTCAAAGGTCCATATAGTCAAAGCTATGCTTTTTCCAAATCATGTACGGATGTGAAAGTTGGACTGTAAAGAAGGCTGAGCACTGAAGAAGTGATGATTTTGAATTGTGGTGCTTGAGAAGACTCTTCTCAAGACTCTTCAGAGTTCTTTGGACTGCAAGAAGATCAAACCAGTCTATCCTAAAGGAAATCAACCCTGAATATTCATTGGAAGAACTGATGCTGAAGCTGAACCTCCAATACTTTGGCCACCTGATGTGAAGTCAGCTCATTGGGAAAGACCTTGATGCTGGGAAAGATTGAGGGCAGGTGAAGGGGGCGACAGAGGATGAGGAGGTTAAATAACATCACCAACTCAATGGACATAAATCTCAGCAAATGCCTGGAGGCAGTGAAGGAGAGGGAAGCCTGATGTGCTGCAGTCCATGGGGTTGCAAGAATTGGACACAACTTAGCCACTGAACAACAACATTCCTGGGAAGTGCAACCAAGACGCCTCTGAAATAAGGTGGATTCTGTACTATCTCCCATAATTTCAAATGTCACAGGCAGCAATATATAATAGCTTTATTGTTCTGATTTGATAAGTAAATGTGATGAATTTGAACTATTAAGATCAATGGATGCTAATAATAAACTAACCTCATCTTTTATTTACTTTTTCTTATTTTTGTGATGAAAACATTCAAACGTGCAAACAAAGTACAGAGAAGACTGATGGATGCTCACATATCCACACACCTGTATTTAACCCCTGGGGTATTTCATCATCATGACAGCAGGAACTCTGTGATCTGTGCACTGGTGGATCCCCAGGAGTTTAAGTGCACAATGAGTTTGTTGAATGAGTGAATAATTGTAACCACTATAACTGTTTTATGAAGGAAAACAATGTCATGTTTACAACCACAGCTGCTAGCGCCAGAAATTCAGATCCCACCTCTGCCATGCATTTGCTATGTGACGAGTCCCCAGCACTTCTGGCCCCATCATTGCCCATGTTTGCCTGAATGGATTATCCCACTAGGGATTGAATAATGGTCCTCTTCCAATTCCAACAATCCTTCCACATTTATTAGCTAAGATTCTTAAGAACTGTCACTAACCTGAGTTAAATAATGCTTACAGAGAAGGAAGGACACATGTTTATTTCCTTTTAATTGCCAGTTTTCAGAGTAAGAATTTTATGCTTCCAATGGCTTCCCTGGTGACTCAGACAGTAAAGAATATGCCTGCAATTCAGGAGACAAAGGTTTAATCCCTGGGTCAGGAAGATCTTTTGGAGAAGGAAATGTCAACCCACTCCAGTATTCTTGCCTGGAGAATCCCATGGTCAGAAGAGCCTGGTTGGCTACAGTCCATGGAGTCACTAAGAGTCGGACACAACTGAGCAATAACACTACTACTGCACTAATGGCTGCCGATGAATTGTCATTTCCTCTCTCTTTCTGTCTCTACCTCTGTCTCTCCTCCATCTCTATCCCTTCCTCTGACACTTTGGTTTGGTTTGGTTTCACTCTCTCTTTTTGAAGTAGCATTATAAATTTATGGATTTTTTGCAAACACATTCCATGTGCGATGGGCAGTATTTTTATGCTCAGGTTGTCCCGTCTTTGAATACTGGGAGTCCTGTCCTGCTGGCCCTTCTGTTCTTTGACAGAACTCAACAGTTCTTAATAGGTTGTTGGCGTTGGGCCACAAGCAGCTGTTCTGGGGCAGGCTCATTTGTGTATTTCCTGCCCCACACCTGGAATCAGAAACTTTTTTCCAGAGCCCTGGCTCTTATTCATGGGGAATGGAGTATAGAGGCCATAATCTGGTGCTGATGATGCTTTTTACTTCTGAGCTTTTATAGTGGACAGTAACTGCACTTGCATTTTTAAAAAACAAAAAATATCATAAGATAATCCTGATATTTCCAATTTAGACTTATCATTATATGGATTTTATTTAATCTCTTGATTTTATAATAGTACCTCTCTTCTTTTACATTGAAAAATCTTGGACCTTAAAATGTAAACATAACATATTAACTTGTTTTATTTTCCTATATAGTACTTTTAAAATGCCAATATTATTAAAAATAGTAAGACTTTCAAAATGTATTTTAATATTTTGTGTAGCCCTACTGTGCCTTGAGTATATCAGTATAGCAACTAAGGGTGTGCAATCATAAGACTATATTCTAAAGCAACACAAAATAAGTTTTTTCACTATGTACTTTTTTTTCCCTAAGCATATCACTCCATTTTTTTTCATTTATTTTTATTAGTTGGAGGCTAATTACTTTACAATATTGTAGTGGTTTTTGTCATACATTGACATGAATCAGCCATGGATTTACATGTATTCTCCATCTCGATCCCCCCTCCCACCTCCCTCTCCACCCGATTCCTCTGGGTCTTCCCAGTGCACCAGGCCTGAGCACTTGTCTCATGCATCCAACCTGGGCTGGTGATCTGTTTCACCCTAGATAATATACATGTTTCGATACTGTTCTCTCGAAACATCCCACCCTCTCCGTCTCCCACAGAGTCCAAGAGTCTGTTCTGTACATCTGTGTCTCTTTTTCTGTTTTGCATATAGGGTTATCATTACCATCTTTCTAAATTCCATATATATGTGATAGTATACTGTAATGGTCTTTATCTTTCTGGCTTACTTTACTCTGTATAATGGGCTCCAGTTTCATCCATCTCATTAGAACTGATTCAAATGAATTCTTTTTAATGGCTGAGTAATATTCCATGGTGTATATGTACCACAGTTTCCTTATCCATTCTTCTGCTGATGGGCATCTAGGTTGCTTCCATGTCCTGGCTATTATAAACAGTGCTGTGATAAACATTGGGGTGCACGTGTCTCTTTCAGATCTGGATTCCTCAGTGTGTATGCCCAGAAGTGGTATTGCTGGGTCATATGGCAGTTCTATTTCCAGTTTTTAAGAAATCTCCACACTGTTCTCCATAGCGGCTGTACTAGTTTGCATTCCCACCAACAGTGTAAGAGGGTTCCGTTTTCTCCACACCCTCTCCAGCATTTATTGCTTGTAGACTATTGGATAACAGCCATCCTGACTGGCATGTAATGGTACCTCATTGTGGTTTTGATATGCATTTCTCTGATAATGAGTGATGTTGAGCATCTTTTCATGTGTTTGTTAGCCACCTGTATGTCTTCTTTGGAGAAAGGGAAAACTGGTCAACCACTTGTAAAAGAATGAAACTAGAACACTTTCTAGCACCATACACAAAAATAAACTCAAAATGGCTTAAAGATCTAAACGTAAGACCAGAAACTATAAAACTCCTAGAGGAGAACATAGGCAAAACAATCTCCGACATAAATCACAGCAGGATCCTCTATGACCCACCTCCCAGAATACTGGAAATAAAAGCAAAAATAAACAAACGGGACCTAATGAAACTTAAAAGCTTTTGCACAACAAAGGAAACTATAAGCCAGGTGAAAAGACAGCCCTCAGATGGGGAGAAAATAATAGCAAACAAAGCAACAGACAAAGGATTATCTCAAAAATATACAAGCAACTCCTGCAGCTCAATCCCAGAAAAATAAATGACCCAATCAAAAAATGGGCCAAAGAACTAAACAGACATTTCTTACTATGTACTTTTTCCCCAGCTTCATTGAAATATAATTGACACATAACATTGTTATGCTATGTGTCATGTTAAACTTAAACATAAGTTTAAGGTATACACGTTGATGTGATAAATTTTAATGTTGTAAAATGACTACCACGATAGCATTAGCTCACACCTCCATCACATCACGCAACTACCATTTCTTTTTGGTAAGAACATTTAAGATCTACTCACTTAGCAACTTTCAACTAAATAATTTTTTGTTGTTCAGTTACTAAGCTGTGTCTGACCCTTTGCAATTCCATGGACTGTGGTACACCAGGCTCTTCTGTTCTCCACTGTCTCCTGGAGTTTGCTCAAGTTCATGTCCATTGAGGTGGTGATGTTACCTAATCATCTCGTCCTCTATTGCCCCCTTCTCTTTTTGCCTTCAATCTTTCCCAGCCTCAGGGTCTTTTCCAATGAGCTGGCTCTTCTCATCAGGTGGTCAAAGTATTGGGGCTTCAGCATCGATCCTTCTAATGAATAATCAGGGTTGGTTTCCTTTAGGATTAACTGGTTTGACCTCCTTGCAGTCCAAGGGACTCTCAAGAGTCTTCCCCAGCACCATAGTTCCAAGGCCTCACTTTTTGGGTGCTCAGCCTTTTTTCTGGTCCAACTCTCATATCTGTACATGACTAATGGAAAAACCAGAGCTTTGACTATATGCACCTTTCTTGGTAAAGTGATGTCTCTGCTTTCTATACTGTCTAGGTTTGTCATAACTTTCCTTCCAAGGAACAAGAGTCTTTTAATTTCATGGCTGCAGTCACTATCTACAGTGATTTTGTAGTCCAAGAAAATAAAGTCTGTCACTGTTTCCCCTTCTATTTGACACGAAGTGATAGGACCACATGCCATGATCTTAGTTTTTTTAATATTGACTTTCAAGACAGCTTTTTCACTCTCCTCTTTCATTCTCATCAAGAGGCTCTTTAGCTCTTCTTCACTTTCTTCCATTAGAGTGATAGTTACTATTAATTGATAGTTAATTATATTGTATCAAGTATATAAGCATATAATATACAAGTATATAATACAGTATAATTAAATATGTGTTAATAATTACTAACTAATAATATATGCTATGCTATATAGCTCTTTTATTTTTTCGATTTTTATTTCTCTTGAGATTTTAAATTTTATTTCTTTATAATTTTATGAATGATATCAAAGTAGAAACCTAAGCCAAGATAAATTCAGAAAAGTATCACTTCCATCTTGTTACTTCCTCTATCTTCCATCTCTTCTTTGAGAGGTAACCATTTGTATTAGGTTTATTCAAAAGGTGTCAAACCGAAAAAAAAAAAAAGTATTAAACTGTGTACACACAAAAAAAAAAAATGAAAAAAATAAAATAACATAAAAAAAAACTGTGTACACAGATTTACACCTTTATTTTTTCCATTTATCCTGGACATCATTTCATATCTGCAAATAGATACTCCTCTCATTTACTTTAATTGAGAAAAAAGTAAATTCAGTATTTTGCACAGATCTTAATCATTAAGTTCAATGAATTCTGACAAATATATATGCCAATGTTATCATCTCAATCAAGTTATACATTTTATGAAATATATCAATCAAGATTAATACTTACATAGACCACTGTAGGAAGTTCTCTTGTGCCTCCTTCAAGTCAACCCCTACCATCACCCCAACAGACAAACAGGTGAACTTTCTATCACCAAATTATTTTTTCCAGTTGTTAAATTTCACACAAAAATAAAATCAGCATGGGGTCTTGACCAGTGTAATATTTTTGAGATCCACATATGCTGTTATATGTATCTGTGGATTTTTAATTGCTTAAATGTATTTCAGTGTATGGATACATCACAGTTAGTCATTTACCTCTTGATGGATAATTGAGCTGTTTCTAATTTGAAGCTAGTGTGAGTGAAACTGGTACTGACATTCTTATCTCTTTTGTGACCTTATGTTTTCATTTCCCTTGGGTCATACAGCAAGATTATATTTAACTGTATGATAAACTACCAAAATATTTTCCAAAGTATCTGTACTTTGTTGCATTCCTACCAGTAATGCTTGAAAGTTCCAGTTCTACATCCCTGCCAACACTTGGGATTGACAGATTTTCTTTTTCTTTTTTTAACCATTCTAAAAGATATGTAGTGTTGTCTCACTGCGGTTTTAAATGGCATTTCTAATCATAAATGATGACGTTGACTCGTTTTAATGTGATTCTTTTCTTTCCACATATATTTTTTGATGTATCTATTCAGATTGCTTCCCCATTTTTATTGAGTTGTTTGGTTTGTTTCTACTCTATTCTATTCTGAATACAACCCATTCATCAGATATGTGATTTGCAAATATTGTCTCCCAGTCTGTGGCTTATCTTTTCTTTTGCTTGAAAGTCTTTCTTGGAGCAGAAATTTTTAATTTTGAAGAAGCCCAAGTTACCCATTTTTCATGTAGTGATCATATTTTGTGTCATATTTGAGAAAACTTTGCTGAATTCATGTCACAAAACTTTCTCCTATGTTTGTTTCTCAAACTTCATTGTCTAATATGAGTATGATAGCAACAAACTTCATGTGACTGTATTGTTGTTCAGTCACTAAGTCGTGTCATGCAGGTCAAGAAGCAGCAGTTAGAACTGGACATGGAACAACAGGCTGGTTCCAAATCAGGAAAGGAGTATATTAAGGCTGTATATTGTCACCCTGCTTATTTAACTTACATGCAGAGTACATCATGAGAAATGCCGGGCTGGATGAAGCACAAGCTGGAATCAAGATTACAGGGGAAAATATCAATAACCTCAGATATGCAGATGACACCACCCTTATGGCAGAAAGTGAAGAACTAAAGAGCCTCTTGATGAAAGTGAAAGAGGAGAGTGAAAAAGTTGGCTTAAAACTCAACATTCAGAAAAATAAGATCAGGGCATCCAGTCCCATCATTTCATGGCAAATAGATGGGGAAACAATGGAAACAGTGGGAGACTTTATTTTGTGGGGCTCCAAGATCACTGCAGATGGTGACTGCAGTCCTGAAATTAAAAGACGCTTGCTCCTTGGAGGAAAAGTTGTGACCAACCTAGACAGCATATTAAAATGCAGAGACATTACTTTACCAACAAAGGTCCATCTAGTCAAAGCTATGGTTTTTCCAGTAGTCGTGTATGGATGTGAAAGTTGGACTATAAAGAAAACTGAGAGCCAAAGAATTGATGCTTTTGAACTGTGGTGTTGGAGAAGACTCTTCAGAGTCCCTTGGACTGCAAGGAGATCAAACCATTCAGGAAAAGACCCTGATGCTGAGAAAGATTGAAGGCAGGAGAAGGGAACGGCGGTGGATAAGATGGTTGGATGGCATCACTGACTCGATGGACATGACTTTGAGCAAGTCCCGGGAGTAATGGATAGGGAAGCCTGGCTTGCTGCAGTCCATAGGGTCGCAAAGAGTTGGACACGACTGAGCGACTGAACTCAACTGAGTTCAAGTTATCCATGAGTTCAAGTTATCAAAAAAGTTGTGTCAGACTTTTTTCAACCCCATGAACTGCAGCATACCAGACTTCTCTGTTCTTCACTGTCTCCCAGAGTTTGCTCAAATTCATGTCCATTGTGTCAGTGATGCCATCCAACCATCTTATCCTCTGTCACCCCCTATCCCCTTGCCCTCAGTATTTCCCAGCATCAGGATCTTTTCTAATAAGTCAGCTCTTCACATCAGGTGGCCAAAGTATTGGAGCTTCAGCTTCAGCATCAGTCCTTCCAGTGAATATTCAGGGTTGATTTTCTTTAGGATTAACCAGCTTGATCTCCTTGCTGTCCAAGGGACTCTCAAGAGTCTTTTCCTCAGGTGCTCAGGGCTGGTGCACTGGGATGACCCAGAAGGATGGGATGGGGAGGGAGGTGGGAGGGGGGTTCAGGATGGGGAACACATGTAAATCCATGGCTGATTCATGTCAATGTATGGCAAAAACCACTACAATATTGTAAAGTAATTAGCCTCCAACTAATAAAAATAAATAAATAAATAAAAGAAAGCAGCATACACAAAAAAATAATTATTGAGCTTCTATTATTTGCTGTGCTCTGGGCTTCTGACGATATTGCGGTCTATGAGGCAAGCACAGTGTCTGCTATTATGGATCTGTACATGCTGTTGTGGAGACTATTCAGGATGTCCCCTACATAGGAACCCTCAGGTTGCGGACTTTCAAAGATGAGAACACGCCCCTGTGTGCTAGCTGATGTACAGTACTACAGTACTTTTCTAGGTATTATACTGTCAGATTAAAAATGTTTTCTTTTTAAAAAAAGTCTTTTCCAGCACCACAATTTGAAAGCAACAATTTTTTGGCACTCAGCCTTCTTTATGGTCCAAATTTCACATCTGTACACGACTACTGAAAAACATGTAGCTATGACTATATGGATCTTTGTCAGCAAAGTGATGTCTCTGCTTTTTATTATGCTGTCTCGTTTTGTCAAAGCATTTCTTCCAAAGAGCAAGCTGCTTTTAATTTAATGACTGCAGTCGCTGTCCACAGTGATCTTGGAGCCACAAAAAATAAAATCTGTCACTGTTTCTACTTTTTCCCCATCTGTTTGCCATCCATGTGGTTACTTAAATTTAAATTAAGTAGAATTAAATAAAATTTAAAATTCTTTGGAAAGCACAGATATAGAATGGGATACCTATTATAGATGGTATCATTTATTGAATAGCATTATTCTATAAATTTTAAAATTTTATGTTTTACATTTAGGGATCTTAAGGTGAAAAGTATGTTTTCAGATGGGTTTTGTTTATTTGTTTGTTTGTTGAATGTAGATATCCAATTGTTCCAGCATCATTTACTGAAAAGACTATCCTTTTTTTAGTATTGGATTGTCTTTGCACCTTTGTCAAAATCAGTTGCCATGCATATGTGTCTTATGTCTGTGCTTGCAAGTCTATTCTATCCTCTAGCACCACACCATTTGGACTATTGTAGCTTTAGATGTCTTGAAACCAAATACTATGAGTCTAAGTTGAGAAACACTCTCTCCTCTTCTATTTTCTGAAAGAGCTTATATAGAGTTAGAATTAATTTTTGTTTAAATATATGGTAGAATTCACTTATCTAGCTGATTGAGCCTGAAGTATTATAGCAAGACTTTTAACTACAAATTCAGCTTCTTTAATAGACATACAACTATTAGCTCTTTCTTTCTGAGTGAACTAAAGTAATGCATGGCCTTCAGGAATTTCCATTTTTATCCAAATTGTCAAATTTATAGGCATAAAGTTATCTTTAATATTTCCTTATTATCTTTCAACATTTGGGTATCTATAATAATTCCTCTTTCACATTCATAATAAGGGCAATTTTTGTCTTTTTTATTCTTTCTTAGTTTGACTTTTAATTTTATCAGTTTTCTTGATCTTTTAAGTAAAAATATCTTTGGGGATTTTTTACTTCTCTCTACTACTTTATTTTTAGTTTTGTCATTTTCTGTCTATATTGTTTTCTTTCACCTATTATTTTCTATTTAGTTCTGCTCTTTTTTTCTATCTTTTAAAGTATGGATGTGAGGTCTTTCAGTTTTTTAACATGATTAATTAAATGTTTAATTAATTAATAAACACTTAATATTTCATTAATTAATTTTGATGCTTGACATTTCCCTCTAAACTCTGCTTTAGCCACATCCTATAAATTTTATTATGTTATGATCTTATTTTTACTCAATTCAAAATTTTTTCTGATTTCCCTTGGTTTTCTCTTTGCACCGAAGTTTTAAAACGTGGTATTTAGTTTTTGTTATTAATTTCTAGCTTAAATCCTTTATGATCTGAGAATGTTTCAATTCTTTGAAACTTTTGAAAACTTTTGAAACTTAAAAATTTTTCATAGAATAGGGTTTATTTTGATGAATGTCCCAGATGCACTTAAGAAGAATGTGGATTCTGCTGTTTTTGAGTAGAATGATCTATAAATGTCAATTAGGTCACCTTGGTTGAAAATGGTGCTAGGTCTTTTATATCCTTAATGATTTTCTGTCTGTTTGTTCTATCGATTACTGAGAGATGAGCACTGAAGTCCCCAAGCATGATTGTGGACTTGTTTATTTCTCCATCAGTTCTATTTCTGTTTCATGTATTGTGAAGTTCTATTGTGATGTGAATAGTTACTCAAGATTATTAGATTTACTTGCTGAATACACCCCCTTATAACCTTATAAGTATGCACTGCCTCTCTTTATTCCTGGAAGGAGTCCCTGTTTTGAAATTTCCTTTGTCAGATCTTAGTATAGCCATGACAAGCTCTCTTTTTATTGGTTTCTACTTGAAATACATGTTTCCATCCTTGTTTTTAATCTATTATAGCATTATATTCAAAGAGGATTTATTGTGCATAATATATAGTTGGGTATTACATTTTTATCTGATCTGACAATCTCTGCCTTTCACTTGGAATACTTAATCATTTACATTTAATGTGATTATTGATATGGCTAAGTTTAGGTCAATGATGGTATTATTTGTTTTTTGTTTGTCTTCTCTATTTCTTATTAACTTTTCATGTCCTGTCTTTTTTTGGACTATTTTAAGACTTTGTAGTATCTCATTTTAGCTTCTCTACTAGATTTTTGGCTATATCTCTTTGTATTATTTTTTAACATTTGACCTATGGATTGTAGTATATAAGTTACTACCTAACTTATCATGGTCTACTTAGACTTGATATTTTTGTGTCAGACTTACTCCTCATTCTTGCTGAAACTTGGTATGGAGAATCTTTTTTAATTTTAGCCAGTGTGGTGGGTGTGTAGTGACATTTCTTTGCAATTTCATTTTCATTTTCTGCCTAATGATTTTGAGCATCTTCTCATGTACTTACTTGTCATTGTTATGTCAACTTTGGTAAAGTATCAGTTTGAATCTTTTGGCCATTTTTTCCGTATTACTATTGAGTTGTATGGACTCGCTATATATTTGGGATAGAAGAGCTTTAGCAGATATGTATTCATAATACCTGATTATCTGTATAATGTTTGTAGCACCTGCAGAGTTCTTCCCTTTCCTCTTCTCACTCCTCATATTGGTAATATACTTTCTCTCTGTTATTCTTGGTCAGTTTTAGTAGAAGCTCACAGGTTTCATTTATCTTCTAAGATAACCTACCCTTGACTTTATTGTTTTTTTCTATTGTAAATTTGCTTTGTATTACACTTACTTATGCTTTTGTCTTTCTATTACCTTCTATTTTCTTTGGCTTAATTTTCTTTTCCTTTCTTCTTGAAATGAAAGCTTAAGTTATTGATTTTTCCACATATATATAATCTACAAGTATGATGATATGTCTTCATTATCATTTAGTTTAAAATATTTTCTAATTTCCATTGTGATTTCTTTTATGAATCCTGGGTCACATAAAAATGTGTGGCTTAATTACTAAGCAGTTAGAGATTTTCTAGTTATCATTTTGTCATTGATTTCTAGCTTATTTACACTGTGGTCAGAGAACATACTGGAGAAGGCAATGGCACCCGACTCCAGTACTCTTGCCTAAAAACTCCATGGACGGAGGAGCCTGGTGGGCTGCAGTCCATGGGGTCGCTACAATTTGGACACGATTGAGTAACTTCACTTTCACTTTTCACTTTCACACATTGGAGAAGGAAATGGCAGCCCACTCCAGTGTTCTTGCCTGGAGAATCCCAGGGACGGGGGAGCCTGGTGGGCTGCCATCTTTGGGTTCACACAGAGTCGGACATAACTGAAGCGACTTAGCAGCAGCAGCAGAGAACATACCCAAAATTTTTTCAATCCTTTGAAAATTGTTAAGACTGGCTGTATGAGCTACTGCATGGTCAGTTTTGACAAATGCCTCATGTTCATTTACTCAAATGAAAAGAAAGCACATTCTGTCTTTCTTGAGTGCCATGTTTTGTAAATGTCAGTTAGGTTAGTTTAATTGTATGGTTCAGATCCTCTGTCCTGACAGATCATTTTGTCTGCTTGTCCTATGAACTCCTGAGAAATACATCTTAACATCCCTCACTAGGATGGACATGCCTTTATAACTTTTCCATTTTATATTTTTCTCAGTTTTGAGTCTGCCTTTGAAGTATAAACTTACAGAAGCCTCCTGGCCAGAAGTCCACTCTAATCTGCTTTATATACTGGAGTTTGTGAATTTTTCCTTTGAAAAAAAAAAAAGCTGACTTTAAAAAGTGTTTGAAAATTGGCAGAGAGGATTTCTAGAGAGGAAACACTTATAATGGAACCTCTCCAGTTGAATAACCAAGAATAATGTAAAGCACTCTGTGTAAAGTACTCGGTGTCCTAACTGCCTTTGTGTTGCTGCCTAAAATCCCATCTCTGGGGAAACATTCCTAGAACTTTGAGCTAGAACACTTCCCCTAGCTTCTGGAACTGGGAATTAAAATGCAAATGAGTCACACACTAAGTCAGTCTTCACTCTTCTATGTCAATTGAAATCCAGGGAGATCAGTTTGCTGTCTGGAAAGAGATAAAAGGTCCCAGGGACTCAGAACAGGGAAGGAAAAGCTGACAGAGCCAAAGGAACATGACAAAGTTACGCCCTGACCATGGGCTTTCAAAGAACTGGTTATGTACAGGGTTCTCCTACACCTGGAATGAGCTCCCCTGGGCCAGCCCAGACCCCAGGACATTGGTTTCTGATTCTTCATATAGCTAGGATCTCTTTCCAAAATTGAAAAACTTCTCTGAGCAACAGTGACCCTGACTCAGTGACTAGGGGCAGGTGATACCATGGCTCAGTGACTCATAATGAGCAGTCCAGTTGAATGCTCTCTTGTGTAGACCTGGTCCCCTGGGACAGGAATGGGAGCCAGGTTTGTCTTCTCTTCACTCTGATGGTAAGTTTAATTATCAATGATGTGCAGAACACCAATTACATGCCCAGCTCTCAGCCAGGCACCCAGGGTCTACTAGGAAGGGGTCCCATAGCCCTTGCTCCAAAGGAACACACAACCCAGTTGGGAAGGCAATGGACTCATGAACAATCAGAGAATAAGACAAACAGACCTATGGAGACTCAAGAGTCAAAGGACATCCTGTAGATATTCAGGGAGAAGGGGCTTCCAGAAGACTGAAGTCATCAGAAAAGGCTTCACAAAGCGGGTAGCTTGACCGGACCCTTGGAAGATGGTCAGGACAAACAAAGGACAAGAAAACACCATCCTAAGAAATGGAGACAATGTGATCAGGGCAGTAAGGGAGGCTGAAACAGGCTTTGACCTATTTTTGACCAGTGTGGTCACTGGTCAAAGCAGCAAGTAGGAAAATCTGCCAGATAGAAATCTACAAAAAATAACTTCTATTCTTGGATGTTCAAGGATCTCTTTAAAAGCTTTATTGAGTTACAATTCATACGTGATACAATTCATTCATCTAAATGGTACAGCTCAATGGTTTTTAGTTCAATGAGTTGTGTGACCATCATCACAATTTATTTTAGAACATTTTCATCACCCTCAAAAGAAACTCTATACCCATATCGAGTCACTCCCCATTTCCCACCAACCTCCTTAGCTCTAGATTAGCACTAATCTGCTTTCTGTCTCTTTGTGGATTTACATATTCTGAACATTTCGTATAAATGGAATCTCTTATGGGATGAATGGTGCCCTACTTCCAAATCCATATACTGAAGTTCTAACCCCCAGTATCTCCAATGTGATCTTATTTGGAAATAGGGCCACTGCACATATAATTACCTAAAACAAAGCCACTACACAGGTAACAAGTTAATACATTGCACATATGATTAGTTAAGACCCCACCCTATTGGGTAAGGTGAGTTCCTGGTCCAATATGACTCCCACCCTTATGAAAAGGGAACATTTAGACAGAGGAACAGACATGCACAGGGGGGAGATAATGTGAAGACACAGGGAGGATGCCAGCCACAAGTCACGGAATGACTAAGATCACCAGCCAAACCCCCAGAAGACAGAGGAGAAACATGGACCAGAAGGAACCAGCCCTGCTGACAGGATGATTTTGGACTTCTGGTCTCCAGAACTGAAAAAGATTTAATTTCTGTTGTTTAAGGCATCTATTTTGTGGTGCTTTCTTATGGCAACCCTAGAAAACTAATTTAATACATGGTCTTTTGTGGCTCTCTTCTTTCATTAAACATAATATTTCCAAGGTTCATCTATGTAGTAGCAAGTGTCAGAACTTCATTCTTTTTTATGGTTGAGTAATATTCCACCATATGGATATACCATGTTTTCCTTATCTAGTCACCTTGGGATGAATATTTGAGTTGTTTCTACTTTGGGGCCACAGGAGTAATGCTTCATATATAAGTGTTTGTATGGACAACTGTTTTTATTCCTCTTGGGTTGTTGTTGTTGTTTTTCAGTTGCTAAGTCATGTCCAACTCTTTGGGACTCCATGGACTGCAGCATGCCAGGCTTCCTGGTCCTTCATTATCTCCCTGAGTTTGCTCAAACTCATGGTCATTGAGTTGGTGATGCTATCTAACCTTTTCATCCTCTGTTGTCCCCTTCTCCTCCTGCATTCATTCTTTGCCAGCATCAGGGTCCTTTTAAATGAGTTGTTGCTCTTGGCATCAGGTGGCCAAAGTATTGGAGCTTCAGCATCAGTCTTTCCAAAAAATATTCAGTGTTGATTTCATGTAGTATTGACTGATTTGATCTCTTTGCTTTTATTTGATCTCCTTGCTTTTATTCATCTTGGTTGCTTATGTAGAAATAGAATTCTTGGGTCATATAGTGGTTTGTGTTGAACTTTTTGAGAAACTGCCACACAGTTTTCCAAAGAGGATGCACCATTTAACATCCCCACCAGCAAAGCAAGTGTGTTCTAATACCTCCACATCCTCACCAACACTTGCTACTATCTGTCTTTTATATTGTGGCCATTCTCCTGGATGTGAAATGCTTTTTAGAAATTTGTCCTTTGCTTTTTTCACAGCCAGGCTGCACACAGACCTCCATAATTTTGAGAGGTATCATGCTATGGACAGGTATCATGCTAAGACCTATGTCCTTTCTGACCAAATGCTACTTTTACCAAATTCAACTAAGGGGACAACAGCACCAGGTGACCTTGTCAGCCCCATGGTCCACAGTTCTGCAACTTGCAATTACAGGGTGGGGGCAGGGAATGGCGCAGACACCGCCAGCTGTGCCTCACATCCTCTCTCGCAGTTGCTATAGAAACCATCGTAGCCACAAGCTCTCCCTTCTAGATGTTAATAAACAGCCTCATTATTTTGCAGAAAGCACTTTGGAAAATCAGCAGCCCCACCGTTTCATCCTGGTCCAAATTAATGAGGAAAGATTGTGGGGCTTTTTTTCTTTATCGACCATGAAAAGGGGAAGAGTTATGGCCCATTTGTGGACTTTTGCTGTATTTATGTTTTATGTATTAGAAAGTGATTTCCACCTCCATTACACATAGCTAATGCCCTCGTTACATTAAAGGTATGGACCAGGAATATTTTTACCCATCAAATCACCAAATAAATTGTGGTGAAAGATATGAGGAAGGATGATGCTTAATGGTCAGCTGGGCTGTGCTGCCCAGGGAAAGAGAAAGCTTTTTCTGGGTCAGATGTCACTGAGAAGAGGAGGGCTAGTAGTTTCTTTGTAAGGAATGGGTTGGTCAGGGGCGGGAAACCTCACAGGTAGAGTTTTCAGTCTGGGGTTCCCCATCAGAGAGCTGAGAATCGTGGTAGAAGTGAATCTGCGCTAAATATGAGTGAGTCCCTCTATATGCCAGGGCATAACAGATGAAGGAGAGAGGGGAGACTCTGCTTTAGGGGCTTGCATCCTGCTGCCCCCCCACAGGGTCACCATGGGGACTGCATAGCACACACAGAAAGCTCCCAGTGCATAGTGGGTGCCAAGCAAGCAGTCAGGGCCCTCCAGAAACCAGGATGTCACAAGCCCAGAGAGTGGCCCCAGGGAGAACAGTTACAGGCAGATGCTGACAAGTTCTTACCCCTCTCCACAAGAGATGGAGGAAGAAGAAAGGATGGGGAGAGCTGAGGGCTGGCACAGCATGAAACCATCAGCAGAAACACAGCATCGGCAAGGTCAGGGGTGCAGGCTCTGGGACCTGGACTCTGGTTCTAATCACGGCTCCACCACAGGCTGCCTCTGTCCCCTAACCTGGCTTCATCTCTGTGTCAGCATCTAAAAAGTGAAGGTTGTCATGAGAACTAAAGGGGAAAGTGTATGTGGAGGGCTGGCTCACAATAAATGCTTAGACGTTTAATAAATGTTAAGTGACAGTGTTGGCAGTAAGCGCAGCAGCAGTGGGACAAAGGTGGCTTTCAAAGCCAGAGAAAAACAGACCAGAAACCAAGAGCCTCTGCAGCTTCTGGAAGGATGCCGTGAAAATGTGACTGTTGGCTCTTCTGCAGCCCTGGGGACACCGGGCGTGGTGGCAGGCTCTGCTCCCTCTGTGGGGATTAGTTCCAGAGATGAAGGCATCTTGCATGAAAAAGCCTTCCTTCACTTTATCTCCAGTTTACCTATCACAAGCTCTCATGTTCCTAAGCCTAGATCCTAAGATTTGGAGGACAAATTACTTACCTGCCCTGCCAGCCTAGTGTGTGTCTTGCCTGAAAATTCTCCTGTGTTTTATGGGACTTTAACCAGGTGCTTCCATGGACGTTCCCTCCTGGAGGCTTGCAGAGATGGATGGGTCTGCACACATAGACAGAGTCTGGGAGGTCAGTCCAAAGGTATTGGATACAATCCGAGTAAAATGATGACCACATGGAATCAAAGGAAGTAGGGGTTGACAAAAGGAGGAGGCTGATTCCAGGGAAAACAAGGGCTAGAAGAGCCAGGGCTTGGGAAGCTGTTGGACATGCATGCGGGCTTGCTAAGTCACTTCAGTCGTGTCCAACTCTGTGCAACCCTATGGACTGTAGCCCTCCAGGCTCCTCTGTCCATGGGAAGGAAGTAAAAGAGAAGATTCCAGAAAGATCCCAAGTTCCAGCCCAGGACCCATTCACCAAGGCAGAGGAAGGAGTGAAGGGAGGGAAGAAGAAGGGCTCTGAGCAGACACAAATGGAGGAGTTGGTGGGAAATTGCAGGAGTAAAGACAACTGGATGGATTCTGTGGCGTCAGCTCTCTGGACAGGCCACGAGGATGATCTGGGGTGGACTCTTGGAGGGTGTGGCTGGAGTGTGGTAAGGAGTCTGTAGAAGAGACAAACCATCTAGAGAGAGCTGGTGTCACAGGCGGAGAGAGTTGAACTTTGTAGGTGACCGGGATCCCAGAACATCCAATTTGAGGGGAGGGAGCATTTTTCCCCTGAATTTTGCAACATGAGGGTAATTTGTGTCTCCACCTAAGAGTGAGCAGTGAGGATGTGACCAGTTTGACCACACAGGGCAGGAGAGGAAGGGGTGGGGAATGCGTGTGCTGATGTTGTAGCCAGAAGTCCAGGGCATGTGGTCACGACTTGACCTACAGAACAGAAAGATACTAGAGCCTTGGGGTAGGGGGTGAAGATGCTGCAGGGAGAGCTGTGAAGTGTGGGGAGGCTCAACCAAGACCCTTGCCTGGCTCCAGCCAACTTTAGATCTCCAAGAAGAGGCCCTCAGAGGAGAATGATTGAGGGCATGATCGAGGTTTCAGGGATCCATGGTCCATGTCCACAGGGGTGCTGGGAACCTGTCCATAGGTGGCCTGACTCAGGTCAGGGCAAGGTCACTAGGATGGGGACTGAGGCTGTGCACATGGGCCCACAGCTCTGACTCCCAAGACATCCTCTTGCAGAAACAGCAGGGCCATAGCTCCGACTGCACCACTGCAGACTAAGTAACACAAGAGAGGGAACAAATGATCACAGGACACAGTCAGAGGCTCCAGCCCCTCCTTGTAGCCACGCTGGTGAGCAGTGAAACAATGAAGATTCCAGCAGAAGAGGGCAAGCAGTCTGGCACCCACAGGCTAGAAACCCACCTCAAAGCTGTGGCCTCTCCTTCTACAAGAATCTAAAAACTAGGACTTCCCTGGTAGTCCAGCAGCTAAGACTCTGCACTCCCAATGCAGAGGGCCTGGGTTCAGTACCTGCCAGAGAACCAGATCCCACAGGTCACAACCAAGACTCTAGCCAAAAAAAAAAAAAAAAGACTCTGAAAACCAGCTAGCCCATGGGAGAAGGTTTCCCCCGCTTTTTTTTTTTTTTTTCTTTTCTGGACCTTTCCTTAACCCGGAGGTCACGGCTCCAAGGGCAGGGATTCTGGGCAGTGGTATGAGGCTGGACTGGCCCTGTGTAGCAGGTGGAGGGGGTATGAAGAGGTCCCAGAGAGAGCACAGGCTGCAAACCTGCTCGTTCAGGAAATAACTCCTAACACATTCCATTGTAAACACCCATGGTGCCAGCTGCCCTGGTGCCATAGAAGCAGAGAGTGAGGCTGAGAGGGGAGAGGTATTAAAATGGGCAAATCATGACCCATAACAGAAGAAACCTCAAGCCTCAGGAAACAGTCAACAACCCTCTTTCTTCTGGGGTCGAGTTCCATCTTTTCATCTGTGTGTCTTGTGTGTATAGATGCTGTATACTGCGTGATAAGTTGCTTCAATCATGTCCATCTCTTTGCAACCCCAAAGACTGTACCCAACCAGGTTCCTCTTCCATGGGATTCTCCAGGCAAGAATATTGGAGAGGGTTGTTGTGCCCTCCTCCAGGGGATCTTCTCAACTCAGGGATTGAACCTACATCTCTTATGTCTTCTGCATTGGCAGGGGGGTTCTTTACCACTAGCACCACCTGGGAAGCCCTATATAGATGTTAATATAATGCATTTCATAATCTCACTCTATACACAAACTATGCATATGCAAAATGTAGACAACAGGCAGCATTACTACTGCTCCCAAAATGCTTGTATCATCACTGCATTGGGAGGCTGCCCATCTGCCTCCAGGTAGGAACGGTTGTGACCTCAGCAGGTGGGCAGAGCTGGACTCAGATTGAACGTGGGGTTGATGCTGCTCTCAGGGCCTGGCATGGGCTTGGGAGCTCTTGGAGCCAGCAATCCTCAGCATTCCTGGTCTGACCCACACACGTCTTTCCAGACTCTGCTTCATCTTCGTACAATGTTCCTCCTTTGTGACTCCACCTTGTCTTCTCCTCTTAAGGACCAGTCATTGGACTTAAGGAGTCATCCTAATCCAGTATGATTGCACCTCAACCCTGAACTAATGACATCTGTGAAGACCTTACTTCCAAATAAGGCCACGTTCTGAGGTGGCAGGTAGATGTGAAGGTTTGGACACTATTCAACCCACTACAGGAAACCGCTGGAGGGTTTTGGGAAGAGGCATGACCTGCCTTCAGTTTTTTTAAGATAATTACTCTTCTAGCACTTTTTTAAAATTGATTTATTTATTTTGGCTGCACTGGGTCTTTGTTGCTCTGCATGGGCTTTCTCTAGTTGTTGCAAGTGGGAACTATACTCTAGTAGCTTCTCTCTAGCTGCTTATTTTGGTGGCTTCTCTTGTTGTAGAGCACAGACTCTTGGGCACATGGACTCAGTAGTTTTGGCTCAAGGGCTCCAGAGAACAGGTTCAGTAGTTGTGATGCACGGGATTAGTTCCCCCTCTGCATGTTGGATCTTCCTGGATCAGGAATCAAACTAACTGATGTCCTCTGCCTTGCAATGGATTCTTAACCACTGGACCACCAGGAAGGTCCCTGCCTTAGGTTTTTAAGAGTCCTTTTGGCTGTGTGGAGAATAGGCTGAAGTAGCAGAGTTGGAAGCAGGGAGGCAAGTTAGGAAGCTGTTGCAATGATCTAGAGAGGCTATGGGATGCCTGGGCAAGGTGGTCACTGTGGAACTGAGGGAAGCAGCTGGAGTCTGGTTCAGTCTAGAAGGCAGAACCGAGAGGGCTGCTGATAGATTCGATTCCTTAACCTGCTAGCCCAGGCTCCCCACAAACTAATTTCTGCACTGTGGACTCAAGTCATTCCCTCCTGCTACTCAGCGCTCCTCAAGGCTGCCTATCACATGCCATTAGCTCTCCATCCATCAGCAGGCTGCTTCGGTGGCTCGCTGCACCGCAGGGGTCATTTTCACCCATCATGGCCTGCAGCTCACATGGCTCAGTCCCCTCACCCTCTCTGGGCTGGAAGCCAGCAACCTGGATCACTCTGGTCAAGGTGAGATGGCAAATGCGCCTTGCATCCTGGATTGGCTCCTGGAGGCCAGTCCACCTGTTGCCTTATGTGGTGATGAAATAGCAACCCCCCAGTAGGGGACAGTGGTCTCTTAGCATCCTCATGGCCCCCAGGGTTGCTGAAGTCCTGATACCCAGTGTCAACTGGAGAGTCATGTTTCATGGGGTGAGAAAAAGTATATTAAAACAACAGCTTACTCTCAATACTGTAAAAGCAAATTAACAAAAAGCAGTTGCCATGCAGCCCCTTTGAGTACCTGGCACCTAACCCTGGTGCATCCAGGGGCTCCATGCAAGACGTGTTCACCAAGGACCCGAAGGAGCCCTGCTGCACTGGAAGGGGTTCTTCCCATCCAGGTGTGGAGGCTTCTGTAAGAGGTTGCATCCAGTAAGGAGTGGATGCTGTCTTGAGAAGAACACTGCACTTCTTTTAAGGGAAAGAAACTGCTCAGGACTTCACTGGTGGAACAGTGGGCAAGAATCAACCCACCAGCACAGGGGACGTGGGTTCCATCCCTGGTCTGGGAAGAACCCACATGCCGCAGAGAAACTAAGCCTGAGCACCACAATTGCTAAAGCCCATGCACTAGAGCCCGTGCTCCACGGCAAGAGAAGCCACCACAGTGAGAAGCCTGAGCACTGCAGTGAAGAGCAGCCCCCACTCACCACCCGCACGGAGCAGCAAAGACTGAATGCAGCCAATAAATAAATAAATAAAATCAATTTTAAAAAAGAAACAGCAGTCATTAGATGCTGTGCTGCTCAGAGGCAGGTATAGAGGGGGAAACATGAGGGGCCAGAGCCCACAAGAAAGGTGATGTTCTAAATAAGAAACCCCAAGTGCAACTGAGGTCCCAGGAGAGCCTGTTTCATTCTTTCTCATGTGCAAACCTCTTCGGAAGCCGATCAGGAGCTGGTGGTCACCTCTAAACCATATTAATTACATCCGAGCCATGAGGAGCTGTGCTCCCTGCCAGGCTATGAGGGAATTCAGTAAGGGCCCTCCCACCCTCAGATCACCTCAAAGCAAACACTCCTGGGTGATCTCAACACTCTCAGTTAGGACTGGATTTTCCACTCCTGGCTGGAGAGCTGAGTTCCTCCGAATATCTAGAAAGTAGGTGCTTAGACTTCCCTGGTGGTCCAGTGGCTAAGAATCCGCCCACACCTGCAGGGGACACAGGTTCGATCCCTGGTCTGGGAAGATCACACATGCCACAGAGCAACTAAGCTCCTGCACCTCAAGTACACAAGCCCATATGCCCTAGAGCCTGTTCTCTGCAACAAGAGAAGTTCCTACAATGAGAAGACCACACACCGAAACTGAAGAGTAGCCTCTGCTTACAACTAGAGAAGCCTGCACACAGCAAGGAAGACCTAGTGCAGCCAGAAATAAATAATTTTTAAAAGTTTAAAAAACACATTTGATAAAATTAAATAAAAAGTAGGTTTTCAAGCATCGTGACCCGCAGGCACAGCAGGAGGCAGCTTCAGTGATCCAAGTAGCAGACTGAGGACCCCGCCACCTGCAGCACTAAGGGAAGCGGGGCCATGCCTGCCCCCATTCAGCTCAGCCAAGAATCCAATGCCAGAGCCTAACCCACGAGGCATCAGGTGTGTTCAGCCTCCTCTCCACTGGAGCATCTGTGGGCATCACCAGGCAGGGTGAGGATGAGAGAGAGACTCAGAGACCTCATGTGGCCACAGAGGCTGCTCACCACAGGGTCCCAGAGCCGAAAGGCTTTGTTTTGTCTTCCAGGCAGACAATGGGTTTCCAAACCTGTCTGCAATACAGACTCCTCAAGGAGGGACAGGACCCCCAAATCATCTCATGTCTGTGGAAGCAAGGATCTCGCCACTAAGAATGTTGTTCTTTTTCCCAGATGCCACTCAGTAGGGAAGGAAACAAACCATTTTCTGAACTAATATTTTTCCAGACGTGTGTAACTACAGAAATATTTGCATGATTTGCCTTAAATTCTTTTGGAGACAACTTCAGGTTTAAATAAATAACAAAATAATAACATATCCATATAGTTAGAATCATAGGTTGCCTGTGTTTTAATCCAACCTTTTCAATTCAAGGTAAGGCATCAGAATTTCACCTATATTATTATAGATTCATAAGCCTAATTTTAAATCACCATTCTGTTTCTTCAAGCACTGTCATTTACCCGAGTCCTTTTGTGTAGTTGGTCATTTATTTCCAGGGCTCTTGTGTTGTAAATGTTTCAGTGAACATATGAAACAAATTATTAATTATCAAGGCATCCATGTTTCTCTTTGCTAGGTCTCACGCCACAGGGCTCCAGCAATGAGGAACTGGCATGATCGCTATCCTCTAAGATTCTGCAATTTATTGAGGGCAACGGAGGGGAGAATATATACCCAGCAATGATGGAAGAGCACAAAAGCACATATAAATAGGAGGAAAGATGGTGGTGTGAAAAACAAAAAAGACATGAATAAAAATATTTAAAAGGTAGTGCCAACCATAAATAAAAGTGTGGAGGGGGGAGTATGTGCACCACACACTAACTCCAGAGAAATCTAATTCTTGAGAAAGACAGAGATATTGGCCTGGTACAAAAACATCCATCACAGATGTCCCCAGTGGTGCAGTGGATAAGAATCCACCTGCAAGAGCAGGAGACACAGGTTCAATCCCTAGTGCAGGAAGATCCCCATGCTGCGGAGCAACTAAGCTCATGTGCCACAACTATGGAGTCTGTGTTCTAGAGCCCAGGAACCACAACTAGTGAGCCCACGTGCCACAGTTACTGAAGCCTGGTACCCTAGAGCCCACGCTCCACAACAAGAGCGGTTACGGCAATGAGAAGCCCGAACACCACAACAAAGAGTAGTTCCTGCTCTCTGCAACTAGGGAAAGCCCTCATAACACAAAAAAGACACAGGGCAGTCAAAAATAATAAACTAATTAATTTAATTTTTTTAAAAAGTACATCAGTCACAACAGAGCCACTGCAAAGACTCTCTGGCCATACATCGTGTGTTGCAAGAGAATGGTGTCCAGTCTGTAGCTGGTACTGAGATTCCTAGAAGCCAGGGGGGCCTGGAAGGAATGGAGGATGATCAGGCTGTGGGTCTCAAGGGGCCGGAATGCCAAGCGGACCAAGGCTCTCGCTGTACCTGCGTCTGATCTCTATGAAGTCACCAGGCCAAGGAAGGAGCCTGAAGGTGGTTACTGACCCCACGTGGCCCCTACGCTGTAGGATCGAGGCCACACCTGGCAGCTTGTGCTTCCCTGGTGCTGAGTGGGTTAATGTTCACTGTGCTGGGCAGGTTGCCCTCCTGGCTGTTAAAATTCACAGCTGTATACGGAACACAACAGACTGTGAAATGTAATAAATCTGGAGTTGCCTCTCAATTTCACCAATAATAATTAGCAAATTAAAATGGAAATGTCACCACAAACCCATAAAAAATTCTTAAGTGCAGGATGGAAAGCCCTCTCAGGAACAGAAATGGCTTTTGTCCGTGCAATACTCAGGGCAGGCATGCCAACAAATGTGACGCGGGACCGTCATTGTGTCCAGAGAGCCAGCTTAGAGCTGATTAATCCCAGGGTCTGCTGTCTTTACGTGTCAGTGAGCTAACATAACTGTGTAATCAAGCCTGCTTTATGGAGCCTGTAATATGTGGATGGGGGGCTGAAGCCATTGCTCCAACAAGGCAGAGGGGATCAGAAAGCGTGCCAGCCACACCTCAGCTTCTCCGTGGCCAGCACCCTGGCCGCCATGCATCCATTTGGTCAATAAGGGGAGGACTGGGAAATTATGAGCAAATTGTGTACCATCTGGGTTGCATTTTGGAGAACTGGAGCCAGAGAATGTGCACCACGCAGAACAGAGTTCCACCATGGAGGTGCTCTCCACCCGGCGCTGACCCTGACCCTGAGTGCCAGCCATGTGCCCTCACGGTGGCCATGATTTCTCATGAGGAAACACAAGTGGAAACAGACTCAGACTTTCCCCAAACTAACAAAAGATGGGGGTACTGTCCCCATCACACAACATCATTCTTCAGGTCAAAAATCACAATATTTAGCACTCTTGACCAAAATAGAATAACAAAGACCATACTTACCCTCCTGCTTGAAACAAATAAAAATCTGTGTGAGTCAAGGTTCTTCAGATAAACAGGACAAATGGTATGTTTATATAAATATGCGTTGCTGTTATTTTGTTGTTGTTGCTGCTTAGTCGCTAAGTCATGTTCAACTCTTTTTGCAACACCATAGACTGCCCATGGGATTTCTCAGGCAAGAATACAGGAGTGGATTGCCTTTTCCTTCTTCAGGGGATCTTCCCAACCCAGAGATCAAACCTGCATATCCTGCATTGCAATCAGATTCTTTACCACTGAGCCACCGGGGAAGTCCATATAAATATGCATGTATATAGAAAAAGAGTTATTATAAGGAACTGACTCATGTGATTAGATAAGCTGACCAGTATCAAAATCTGGAGGCTACATAAGCAGATGGAGACCCAGGATAGTCAATGTGTAGTTCAAATTTTAAAATGACCAAGAATATGCACGACTTTGGATATGAGCAATGATGCCACCCTGAGAGATGGGAAGGGGAAAGCCCTAAAATTGCCTCCCTGTCTGCCTTGTGTCTCCAGATGAAGGCACAGACAGAAAGTGCTGAGTGCTGATCAGCACACGTGCATGAGGAAACTAGTCAAGTCCATAGAAAGACTCACCAAGGATTAGAGTAAACAGAATTCTGTGCTCACATGAGGCCGGGCTGCTGCTAATGACCCCAACTTGGCCAAAAATCCTTATAATTCATAGGGCCTTGGGTAGAATACACAGAATACACACAAGGGTCTTGCTTCGGTCATGGGAAATTATTATCCCTAGACTGAGCACAAATCAATGACCTCAACTTCTACTTCAAGAAACTAGAAAAAGAAGAAGAAATTAAACACAAAGTAAGTAGAGTAAAGGAAGTAATAGCAATTAGGACAAAAGTGAATGATAGATTGGCCAAAAAGTTTGTTTGAGATTTTCTGTAACATCTTATGGAAAAACCCTAATGAATGCTTTGGTGAACCCAACAGAAGAAAAGTGGAGAAAATCAATGAAAGAAAAAGTTGGCCTTTGAGAAAGTGAAAGTGTTAGTCACTCAGTTAAGTCTGACTCTTTGTGACCCTATGGACTGTAGCCCAGCAGGCTCTTCTGTCCATGAGGTTCTCTGGGAAAGAATACCAGAGTGGGTTGCCATTTCCTTCTCCAGAGGATCTTCCAGACCCAGCAATCGAACCTGGGTCTTCTGCATTGCAGGCAGATTCTTTACTGTCTGAACCACCAGGGAAGTCCTATAGAAAACCAATAAAATTGGTCAACCTCTAGCCAGACTGATCAGAATAAACAAGAGGGAAGACAAAAGTTACCAATACCAGGAATGAGAGAGGTGACATCACCACAGATCCTACAGATGAATAAGTGAGTTTAGCAAGGCTGCAAGACCCAAAATCAGCATATGAAAGTTAATTGTACTACTATATATTGACATTAAACAATCAGACATTGAAATTTTAAAGAATAATATTATTAGCATAATATCAAAATGAAATAGGAATAAATGTGATAAAAATGTGAAAAATATGTACCCTGGAAACTGTAACACATTGCTGTGAGAAATTAAAGAAAATCTAAACAAACAGAAAAATATGTGGAGCTCATGGGTCATAATACCCATTATAGTTAAGCTGTCAGTTTTTCCAACTGAATCTATGGGCTTAACGTGACCTCATTATAAAAGACAAAATTTTTTGTTACAAATCAATGAACCAATTTTAAAATTCATATAGAAAAGTATACAAAGGCCCTCAGTTCAGTTGCTCAGTCTTATCCAACTCTCTGCAACTTCATGGACTGCAGCACACCAGGTTTCCCTGTCCTGGAAACTCTCTCCTGGAGTTTTCTCAAACTCACGTCCATTGAGTTGATGATGTTATCCAACCAACTCCTTCACTGTCGCCCCCTTCTCCTCCTGCCTTCAATCTTTCCAAACATTGGGGTCTTTTCCAGTGAGTTGGCTCTTTGCATCATGTGGCCAAGTATTGGAGCTTCAGCTTCAGCATCAGTCCTTCCAATGAATATTCAGGGTTGATTTCCTTTAGGATTGACTGGTTGGATCTCCTTG
Source organism: Muntiacus reevesi (assembly GCF_963930625.1). Taxonomy (NCBI): domain Eukaryota; kingdom Metazoa; phylum Chordata; class Mammalia; order Artiodactyla; family Cervidae; genus Muntiacus; species Muntiacus reevesi. Next base: position 93,784,475 of record NC_089253.1, on the reverse strand, counting down.
CAGTCCAAGGGACTCTCAAGAGTCTTCTCCAACACCATATTTCAAAAGCATCAATTCTTTGGCACTCAGCTTTCTTTATAGTCCAACTCTCACATCCATACAAGACTAGTGGAAAAACCACAGCTCTGACTAGACGGATCTGTGTTGGCAATGTCTCTGCTTTTTAATATACCATCTAGGTTGGTCATAGCTTTTCTTCCAAGGTGCAAGTGTCTTTTAATTTCATGGCTGCAGTCCCACAGTGATTTCAGAGCCTAAAAAAGTCTCTCACTGTGTCCATTGTTTCCCCCATCTATTTGCCATCAAGTGATGGGACCAGATGCCATGATCTTAGTTTTCTGAATGTTGAGTTTTAAGCCAACTTTTTCACTCTCCTCTTTCACTTTCATCAAGAGGCTCTTTAGTTCCTCTTCACTTTCTGCCATAAGGGTGCTGTCATCTGTGTATCTGAGGTTATTGATATTTCTCCCAGCAATCTTGATTCCAGCTTGTGCTTCATCCAGCCTGGCATTTCACATGATGTACCCTACATATAAGTTAAATAAGCAGGGTGACAATATACAACCTTGACGTACTCCTTTCCTGATTTGGAACCAGTCTGTTGTTCCATGTCCAGTTCTAACTGTTGCTTCTTGACCTGTTTACAGATTTCTCAGGAGGCAGGTCAGATCTTGTATTCCCATCACTTAAGAATTTTCCACAGTTTGTTGTGATCCACACAGTCAAAGGCTTTGGCATAGTCAATAAAGCAAAAGCAGATGTTTATCTGGCACTCTGGTTTTTTGAGACAGATTGCCTGAAGAACTACGGACGGAGGTTCATGACATTGTACAGGAGTCAGTGATCAAGACCATCCCCAAGAAAAAGAAATGCAAAAAGGCAAAATGATTGTCTGAGAAGGCCTTACAAATAGCTGAGAAAAAAAGATAACAAACAGATGTAACTAGGACTCTTCCTTCCTTCCTTTTTTGCAGGATAACACAGAGTAACAGTTAGTAGATCAGCTCCCAGATGACTTGAGATCAAATCACAATTCAACTGCTTTCTGGTTCTATGTGTGTTAGTCACTCAGTTGTGTCCGACTCTTTACAACCCCACAGACTGTAGCCCGCCAGGCTTCTCTGTCCATGGAATTCTCCAGGCAAGAATACTGGGGTGAATTACCATTGCCTTCTCCAGAGGAACTTCCTAACCGAGGGATTGAACCCTGGTCTCCTGCCTCACAGGCAGATTCTTTACCATTTGAGCTACAGGGAAGTCTAAGCTAAAGGGAAAGGAGTAAAGGAAAGATATACCCATTTGGATGCAGAGTTCCAAAAAATAGCAAGGAGAGATAAGAAAGCCTTCCCTGCATATCAATGCAAAGAAATAGAGGAAACCAATAGAATGGGAAAGACTAGAGATCGCTTCAAGAAAATTAGAGATACCAAGAGAACATTTCATGCAACGATGAGCACAATAAGGAACAGAAATGGTATGGACCTAACAGAAGCAGAAGATATTAAGAAGAGGAGGCAAGAATACACAGAAGAACTATACAAAAAAGATCTTCACGACCCAGATAACCACAATGGTGTGATCACTCACCTAGAGCCAGATATCCTGGAATGTGAAGTCAAGTGAACCTTAAGAAGCATCAGTATGAGCAAAGCTAGTGGAGGTGATGGAATTCCAGTGGAGTTATTTCAAATCCTGAAAGATGATGCTGTGAAAGTGCTGCATTCAATATGCTATAACAGTTACTGATATGCAAAAAAAAAAGCAATTGATTCACACCTGCACCATATGTAAAGATTGATTTAAAATGAATCAGCATTCTAACCATAGCCCCTAAAAGTATAAAACTACAAAACATCTAGCATAAAACTTTTGTGACCTTGGGGCAGACAAAGCATTTTAAAATGAAACCAAAATCATGATCTCACTCATTAGTAAACTAATAAATAGGAGCTCATCAAAATGTACAACTTATGCTCTTTGAAAGACACTATTAATGAAATGAAGAGACAGCTACAGTTTGAGAAAATAGTAACTGCAAACTATATCTGATAAAGACCTTGTATCCAGAATATATAGAGAATGTAGTTTTTAAATGACCCAGTTTTTTTAAATGGCAAAATATTTGAATAGATACTTCACTGAAGATGATGTCCAGATGGCAAATGATTATGTAAAGATGCTCAATATCACAAGTCATTAGGGAAATGCAGATTAAAATCACAATAAGATCCCACTACACATCCATCAGAATGTTTAAAATTAAAAAGTCTTACCACAGCAAGTATTCATGAGTATATGGAGGAACTGGGATTTCTCATGCACTGCTAATGGGAACGTAAAATGATGCAATTATTTTGGAAAGCATTATGGAATTTCTTTAAAAAGTTAGGGCTTCCCTTGTGGTTCAGCTGGTAAAGACTCCGCCTGCAATGTGGGAGACCTGGGTTCAATCCCTAGTTTGGGAAGATCCCCTGGAGAAGGGAAAGGCTACCCACTCCAGTATTCTGGCCTGGAGAATTCCATGGACTGTATAATCCACAGGGTTGCAAAGAGTTGGACATGACTGAGCAACTTTCTTTCATTTTTAGGGCTCCCCTGATAGCTCAGTTGGTAAAGAATGCACCTGCAAGGCAGGAGACCCCTGTTTGATTCCTGGATCAGGAAGATCCACTGAAGAAGAGATAGGCTACCCACTCCAGTATTCTTGGTCTTCCCTTGTGGTTCAGCTGATGAAGAATCTGCCTGAAATGCAGGAGACCTGGGTTCGATTCCTGGGTTGGGAAGATCTCCCACAGAAGGGAGAGGATACCCACTCCAGTATTCTGGCCAGAAGAATTCCATGGACTATAGTCCATGCACAGAGTCGGACACGACTGAGTGACTTTCACGTCACTTAAAAAGCTAAGCCATGTGATTTAGACATTCCACATCTAGGGATTTTCATTTACCTAAGAGGAAAGAAAGCATATGTTCATACAAAGATCTGTATACAAATATTCCTAGGAGCTTTATTTATGTTAGTCAAAAAACCGGAAACAGCCCAACAGTTCAGCAGGTGAATGGATAAATGCTCCGAGGAACACTACTTAGCAATTTAAAAAAGGAATAATGACACTCAGATTGCTTCCATGTCCTGGATATTGTAAAGAGTGCTGTATGAACATTGGGGAACATGTGTCTTTTGGAATTATGATTTTTCTCAAGGCATATGCCCAGTGGTGGAATTGCTGGGTCACATAGTAGCCCTATTTTTAGTTTTTTAAGGAACTTTTCTCCATATTGTATCAATTTACATTCCCACCAACAGTACAAGAAGGTTCCCTTTTCTCCACACTTTCTTCCTAATATAAATGCTAGTGGGAACCTGCAGTACAGCACAGGAGCTCAGCTGGGTGCTCTGTGATGGACTAGATGGGTGGGATGGGGCAGTGAGAGGGAGGTCCAAGGTGGGGGGGATATGTGTATCAGTTCAGTTCAGTTCAGTCGCTCAGTCGTGTCCGACTCTTTGTGACCTTACGAATCGCAGCACGCCAGGCCTCCCTGTCCCTCACAAACTCCCGGAGTTTACTCAAACTTATGCCCATCGAGTCAGTGATGCCATCCAGCCATCTCATCCTCTCTCATCCCCTTCTCCTCCTGCATCAGGGTCTTTCCCAATGAGTCAACTCTTCGCATGAGGTGGCCAAAGTATTGGAGTTTCAGCTTCAGCATCAGTCCTTCCAATGAACACCCAGGACTTATCTCCTTCAGGATGGACTGGTTGGATCTCCTTGCAGTCCAAGGGACTCTCAAGAGTCTTCTCCAACACCACAGTTCAAAAGCATCAATTTTTCGGCACTCAGCTTTCTTCACAGTCCAACTCTCACATCCATACATGACCACTGGAAAAACCATAACCTTGACCAGACGGACCTTTTTTGGCAAAGTAATGTCTCTGCTTTTTAATATGCTATCTAGGGTGGTCATAACTTTCCTTCTAAGGAGTAAGCGTCTTTTAATTTCATGGCTGCAGTCACCATCCACAGTGATTTTGGAGCCCAAAAAAATAAAGTCTGACACTGTTTCCACTGTCTCCCCATCTATTTCCCATGAGGTGATGGGGCCAGATGCCATGATCTTAGTTTTCTGAATGTTGAGCTTTAAGCCAACTTTTTCACTCTACTCTTTCACTTTCATCAAGAGGCTCTTTAGTTCCTCTTCACTTTCTGCCATAAGGGTGGTGTCATCTGCATATCTGAGGTTATTAATATTTCTCCCGGCAATCTTAATTCCAGCTTGTGCTTCTTCCAGCCCAGCATTTCTCATGACGTACTTTGCATATAAGTTAAATAAGCAGGGTGACAATATACAGCCTTGACATACTCCTTTTCCTATTTGGAACCAATCTGTTGTTCCATGTCCAGTTCTAACTGTTGCTTCCTGAACTGCATACAGGTTTCTCAAGAGGCAGGTCAGGTGGTCTGGTATTCCCATCTCCTTCAGAATTTTCCACAGTTTATTGTGATCCACACAGTCGAAGCTTTGGCGTAGTCAATATGTGTATACATAGAGCTGATTCACTTCATTGTATAGCAGAAAGTAACACAACATTGTAAGGCAATTATCCTCCAATAAAGGACTGAACTATTGCTATATGTGACAACATTTTGCACATTTTGAGATTCATTCGAATCTCAAAATAATTATACTGAATAAAAGAGTCTAGACCACCACTGGCCCTGAGAACAGAGATTGGGTACACTATGATTCCACTTCTGTAAAATGCAAACTGATCTATAGTAACAGAAAACAGACCAGTGGTGACTAGGAAAAGTTAAGGGAGGGGACCATGGGAGAGGCAAAAGGAAAGGTTTCCAAATCACCACAAGCAAATATTTAGGGTCATAGGCATGTTCATTGTCTTTATTGTTTTGGTGGTATATTAGTTTGCTCAGGTCACTGTAACAAAGTACTAAGATTGAGTGGCTTTAAAAAAATTACTATTTTCTACAGGGGCTGGACAGAGAAGGCAATGGCACCCCACTCCAGTACTCTTGCCTGGAAAATCCCATGGACGGAGGAGCCTGGTAGGCTGCAGTCCATGGGGTCGCTAAGAGTCGGACACGACTGAGCAATTTCACTTTCACTTCTCACTTTCATGCGCTGGAGAAGGAAATGGCAACCCACTCCAGTGTTCTTGCCTGGAGAATCCCAGGGACGGGGGAGCCTGGTAGGCTGTAGTCTATGGGGTCGCACAGTCGGACACGACTGAAGCAACTTAGCAGCAGCAGCATAGGGGCTGGAGGGGCTTCCCAGGTGGCTCAGGGGTAAAGAATCTGCCTGCCAAGCAGAAGATGCAGTTTTGATCCCTGTGTCGGGAAGATCCCCTGGAGAAGGAAATGGCAACCCACTCCAGTATTCTAGCCTGGGAAATTCGGTGGGCAGATGAGCTATAGTCCATGTGTTGCAGAGAGTCAGACATGACTTAGCTACTAAACCAACCAACTAATCAATGGGGGCTGGAAATCTGAGGTCAAGGCGTCAGGAGAGTTGGTTTCTCCTAGCCATCTCTCCTTGCTTTGTAGGTGGCATCTTCTCTGTGCATGCCCTTCTCTCTGTGAATGGGTCTTTCCCTCTTTGCATGTCTGGGTCCAAATCTCTTCTTCTTATGAAGATGCCAGTTATATTGAATTAGAACCCATCTTAATGAAATGCCTCTTAAAGACATTTTCAGTCACAATCTTTGGCTCTGGGGGTTAGGATTGAGCACGTGAATTTGGGAAACACCTGATTCGGTTCATAAGAAGTGGTCTCACAGGTGCACACCAACGTCAGATTTGTTCACCTTAAAGATGTGCAATTTCTTATACATTAATTACACCTCAATAAAGCTGATTTTTAAAAATAAACACATTATTTTCAGACTTTGTGTTTGGTAAATAAAGAACTCTTCCATTGCATAGGATTTTGTTCATCCAAGTATGGTTGAGCACAATGATTAAGAATGAAGTCTTCCCAGGTGGTTCTAGTGGTAAAGAACACTCCTGCCAGTGCAGGAGGCATAAGAGACGTGGGTTAGATCCCCGAGTTGGGAAAATCCCCTGGAAGAGGGCATGGCAACTCACTCCAGTATTCTCACCTAGAGGATCCCATAGACAGAGGAGCCTGGTAGACTTCAATCCATGGGGTAGAAATGAGTCAGACATGGCTGAGGTGACTTGGCATCCACGCATGAAATAGCTTCATATAATAAGACTTGCCTGTGTGTTTCTTTTCCCCTTTTCTTGTAGCTTTCCCTGCTTCACTGCATTAGCTTCACCCTGGAGACAGACGACCCTGTAGTCCAGATAGAGGACAAGCAGGGGTTGTGGTCCTGAACAGTTGAGGGAAAGGAGCCCTTTCCTTTCCAGTTGAAAGGAGCCTTTTCCAGGCTCAGCTTGGACTGGCAGGGCCTTTCTTGCTAACTTGTCACCTCCATTTATCAGAGGCTCTGATAGCTAAACAATCTCTCTGCAAGTCATCCTGGACACAAATTAAGGGTGTATTGCTTCCATGTAAGCAATTGACAATTTCTGGAGAGAAGAGATAAGTTTGTCATCACCCTCAATCTGTCCACAAATGTTCACACAGGTATGACATTTTAGTCATCTTCAAGGAAAAAAAAAAAAAATGATGCTTTACAGATGTCTCTTCTTCTATCCATCCTCCCTGGAAGAGGTCTCTGCCCCTCTAATTTGCTTCAGGGCAATCTCTGCCCAGGACTTGCTAGACAGAAACTCCTTGGGGGCCTCTTTCAGGCAGTCCTTGGGATGCTTTAGTTCTAAAGCCATGACACCATGGCTTAGAAAAACAAGCAAGCTTGGAAGAGAAGGGCCACATCCAATTCAAGCATAGGGAGCAGGCCTTCCCATGGAGAATAGGGCTTCCTAGAGCAGCCTCCACTCTGTTCTCTATCTCATTAATATGTTTATTTCCTGCACAGCATTTAACACAATATGCCGGTGTCACTCACTGGGATCCAAGCCCTATAAAGTGTGGGTCTTGTTTTTCTCATCCATTGCAGTATCCCAAATACCTAACAAAACCTGACATATGGTGGATGCTCAATAAATGTTTGTTAAATGAATAAATTGGGCCATAAACTCTTATGGGGAGTCCTGAGCCAATGAAGGCTCCTGTCTGGAGCAAATTCCATGCACAGCTTCCCCTGTATTTATAGCAATGGGCTAATATTTTGCTTTGTACCAAGTTGCCAAAAGTACTGGAGCTTCAGTTTCAGCCACAGGCCTTCCAATGAGCATTCGGGTTTGAATATTCCAAGAGCTGACTAACTAGAAAAGACCCTGATGCTGGGAAAGATTGAAGGCAAAAGGAGAAGGGGTCAGCAGAGGATGAGATGGTTAGATAATATCACCAATTCAATGGACATCCATTTAAGCAAACTCCGGGAGAGAGCAAAGTACAGGGGAGCCTGGCATGCTGCATTCCATGGGGATGAAAAGAGTTGGACATGACTTTGTGACTGAACAACAATATTTTGCTTAGAAGCTGCCTTGGATGTCTGCAGGGGTTGGCGGGGGGGTACCTATACCTGTCCCCTATCTCAATCAGAGCAATTCATTTTTGCCAGCTTTGCGTATTATAATTCCATGAAAAAAAAATTTGTTCAGAAATTAAAGAATATAATTATTTTTAAATGTCTACAAATCACTGATCTAGACTTATACTGAGAAGGAAATCATGCCATTTTAATTAGATGTTTTTGCAAAGCAAAAGCAATGACACCTTTCAAGAGGATATTCCCTTTAAGATATCACAAGCAGAGTTCTGCAAATATTCTCAACATCACCACATGTTAAGAAAGCTTTACAAACCAACAAATTTGTTGATTCTAAAGTCAGATTGGACCAGAGAATGTCTATCTTGTGTAATTGGTGCCTCTCTCTCCTCCTCTGCTTTCATCAAAGGCTGTGCAAGACAGGCAAAATGCTGCCCAGATAGAAAGCAAAAGGAATTAAAGGAACAAAAGAGGTGGCAGAGGCAGCTGAGAGGAAATTTGGCTGCCTGCAGGATGGGTTGGAAGGTGGCAGTGATGACAAAGTAGGTTCAGGATGCCGGGAAGCCAGGAATCAGGCTCTGATGCTGAGAATGGAGAGAAGAGAACTGGATTCTTCCTCCAAACAAGAATGCTCCTGGTTTCCCATCATCTCACTCTCCACCATGAGCAATCTGAACCTTTCCAGAGGGATCATTCCAGCCTGCAACAGCTCTAGTCGGGTTCACTTTCTGAATGATGAAGGGGATGGCTAGAATGGGATGTGGTATCTTGCACAAGTTGTTGCTGTTGTTGTTCAGTCGCTCAGTCGTGTCTGACTCTTTGCGACCCCATGGGCTGCAGTATGCCAGGTTTCCCTGTCTTGCACAGGGCACACTACCAACTCACCATCTGGATGGCGATGGGTGATTCTTGACCATGCCTCTTTCTCTCTCATCCTGTCCTCCTAGTGGACAGTGGCACTTATGTGTGGGACACAATGCCCCAAGCACAAGACACAGGAAAGATTCTAAGATTGACTCCTGGGTTTGCTATAAATTACAAAGTGGGGTTTCCCTAGCGGCTCAGTGGTAAAGAATCTGCCTGCCAATGCAGGAGACACAGGTTCAACCTCTGAGCCAGGAAGATCCCACATGCTGCAGAGCAGCCAAGACAGTGGGCTGCAACTATTGAGCCTGTGCTCTAGAGCCTGAGGGCCACAGCTACTGATGCACGTGCACCCTAGAGCTCATGCTCCTCAATAAAAGAAGCCACCACAATGAGAAGCTTGCACACCACAACTAGAAAGCAACTCTTGCTCACCACAGTTAGAGAAAAGCCCATGTAGCAATGAAGACCCAACACAGCCAAAAATAAATAAATAAATAAAATTATTTTTTAAGATTACAAAGTGGTGAACTCAGTGCTGAAAACAGTGTAGGAGCAGCCCTGCTGAGATGGCCTTCCCCCACACATAAGAAGGCAGACTTGTGTCCAAATGGGGGCTTGTTTCTGCAAAGATCAGAACCTAGTCTTCTGATGGAAAGTGTCTGGCTAAATGCTGAGTTTTATCACCACATGAACATCATCCTTTGCAGCCCCAATAAAATGAAACAAGACAGTAATGGCCATCAGCGGAGAAGCACGTACCAGAGTCACACATGGGATTCCTATTGGGAAGATGCTAAAAGCCTGCCCTTTAAACTCTCAAAAGAGAATTTCCTGTGCCTATACTCTGAGACTTCAGAAATTTCTATGTAACCTGTGTACCATTTAATCCATTCCCCATAGGCCCATGAAGCATCCATCTGCGTGAGTCGTACCCACGTCAAGACAACCTCTACTGGGACAGCCCCAGGGGCAAGGCTGTTCATTGCCTGGCTAGGTGGTCTGTTCCAACTTTAAGCAGCTCAGACTTTGAGAAGCTTCTTTCTTTTATCAGATGAAAACCTATTTCTCTGAAACCTCAGTTCTGTCCTCTGAGGTCACAGGGAGAAATGAGTTATTCCCCATCTACAGAAATATCCATCCAACATTCAAAGGCAGCCACCATGCCAAACACCCAGCCTTTCTATTCCAGGATAAACATTGCTAGTTGCCTCAACCCCTTCAGAATTGTTTAGACTTATAAATAATACCATCCAACACTAAAGGCTTCACGGGTAGGTCTAGCCAATACAGAATACAGTGAGACCATGACCTCTCAGCTTCTGGACACAGATTCAAATGCCTTCTGGCCTGCAGAGTTTCTAGAATCTGCCACTCTCCTCATATTGAAATTGGAACATTTTCTTTCCTCTAATTTTCTGGAAGCTATTCCGTTCTCTATGATTGCCAATTGCTGTCTATAATTAAACCTGCAGCCTCCGTGCTAGGAAGGAATTGAATAAAAGCTGGAGACATGAATGTGCCCCAGCAAAGCTCTAGACAGTTCTTTTCCCTGCTTAATTCAAAACATCACGCACAAGTTCATCTTTCTTCCAGATCACTCCCCACAGTGACAAATGCTTTCACCCATTTTACTGACAATAAAAGCAAGGCACAGAGTTTTAAGTGATTCCCAAGGGCCCAAGGGCCCAAGGACAGTCAGTGGTAAATTCTTGATTCTACCCCAAACCTTCAAGCTCCCAGCTCTGAGCCTCATTGTTAGGAAGAGCAATTCTGGAATGCCCCACCCACAGGGGCAGCTGCAGAGACTCTAAAGGCTGTTGTCAGTCATTGTCTCCATCTTTGACCTAGGACAGTAAAAGACGTGGGATCACCAAGGGAACTTTTGGAGGTTGCAGATAAGGACTGAGCCTGAGGGCTTAGGACTGGCTTCTGATTTCTGAATTCTTCCATGCCTCACTGCCCCTTTACTGCTCACAAGAGCCAGGAAATTTCACTCCTCATGACACAGGGAAAATATTCGCTTCCTCTTGGTAATAGAATCCTAAAGCCTGTCCCAGCCTGTCCCATTCTGTGTTGGCACAAAGGCAGGATGTCTGATGACAAATGCGTCCCGCCATGGAGTCTGAAATGGGGCCCGAAGGTGGCAGAAACCGAGACTTTCCAGTGACTTTTATGTCCCCACTCAGAATGGCTGTAAAGAACACAAGACATAAAGTACCTCCCTGTATAATTTGCGGGTTTATAGGTAGTTTCATCACTTTTTTTTTTAATGGCTATCCAAAGTGATTTTTAAGCTTCCCTTATGGCTGGAACCAAATGCTCTGAAAAAGCCAGGAGAGCTGAGGAAATATGGAAACCCCGGAGGAGGGTGCCCACTCCCCTTCCCAGTCCGTGGCCAGGAGGCCGGGGGTGGCAGGGAGGGACAGGGGGGTGATGCTCAGGACACACAGCTCTGCCTGCTCAGAAATTTCCTGCAGGAACATCCATGGGCAGAAGCTTGATGGTTCTTCCACCTCCAACCCTCCAAAGGGGAGGCCAGGGACTTCCCTTGGACTTGAATTTAGAGCTGAAAGGACTATACACACCGGTGAGGACAGGATACAAATAAGGTGAAGGTGGCACTGGGATTATCCTGTCTCACCTTGACCACGTGGTAGTAAAACAGCTTCCTTTCTCGCATCTATCCCAGAACCCGTGAGCCGCTTTTTTAGCACTTATGGGAAGTTGCTGTCATTTCACTGATTTTGTGCTTCCTTAGTTATTGTGTGTGTGTGTAATTAGGGATGGAAATCATCTAAAAACTTTGCCAGTACATGATTTAAATATCTAAACCACCTGCAAGCATTTGTTTATTGCTATTTGTATTAATTTATTATTATATTAAATTTAATTTATGTTTCATATCAATTAAATTGAATTAAGACAAATACACTAAATGTTCAGAAATGTATTAAATGTTAAATTGTTAAATTATATTTATACTTGACATAATTACAGGCTCACAGAAGTTGCAAAAACAGCACAGAGTCCCCGATGTATTCTGGCCTCAGGAGAACATCTTACACAATTGGAGAAGAAAATACTAAGCAGGAAATGAACACTGTACATTCTACAGGCAGTTGTGCTGATGTCTGTGTGTGCATGTGTACGGATGTGCATGTGTGCATGTCTGTGTGCTGGGTATCTAGCAGTTAGTGCGTGCCTGGGTCTGTGCATGTGTGTGTGTGTGGTTCTACACAATTTCATCACATGTATCAACTCCCATAACCACCACAGTGCAAATACAGAATGGTTCTGTCCCCACAAAGACCCCCGCCAGCAGCACCTGGTTACACTTTGTGTATCCGTGTACTCCAAGCATGAGAGGACCACTCCCCACCCATCCAACATGCATGTTCAGCTTGCAGGGCACCCACCATGTTCTGAAGCCCCCACCAGGACCTCCTCTCCAGCTGTGGCCATAAAGGACTCTGAAGGTAACCTGGGGATGGAGAATCTGGTTCTTGGCGTGAGACATGGTGAGGGTGATGGAGGCTGCAGCCTCCCTTCTGGAGCTGACAGTGGACTCCTCTGACCCCAGAGTGGTCCCCAGAGTCCATACACTCCACCTGCTCCCCTCCCCAGCCTCATCCTCCCCCACCCTCCCACCTGCCCCTCTAGTGATACAGGACCACTGGAGGGATGATTGGTGGATGCTTTCCAGGGCCAACTTTCAGGTACAGGAGATTATGAAGGCCATCCAGTGACCCAGCTCCAGGGAGCCTCCAGGCTTTTGAAGAGGGATCCAGAAGAAGGAAGGCAGAGACTGAGGAAGCAGCAACACTACCCACAGCTAGTACAGATTTCCCGTGAGTCCCCCGCTGCCAGTGTCAACGACTGAGGGCCCTCCCCCGCCCCCCACTCTGCCATTAGGCAGCCCTGGGGGCCCCTCGCCCTCTCCTCCCTTCACAGGATCTCTGGGAGTTCACACCAAAGAAGTGCCCCCTAGACTACAGAGTGGAGGATGCCCTTGGTCTCCACGGGGCACGACAAGACCGGAGCCTGTTCTCCATGCGTCTGGGCCAGAACCCAGGGTCCTCCTGCAAGCCTAGAATGGTCTGGATGCCTTGGTCCCTCTTGCCACCTTCTGGAACCTGCCAGGACCCCAGCTCACATTCACCCTATCCCGGGTTCCCCAGGGCAGGGAGGCCACAGCTTCTCTCTGGGGCTCGGATGCAAAGTGATGGCTCTCAGTTCCCCGTAACCATCCTTGTCCATGGCAACAGCAGCGTTCAGCCGTCCCTGCCTCGGCGGTCCGCTCTCATCCCAATTTCCGAAAGGAACAAGGCCCTCGGGGCTCCCCTGAGACCACCACTGAGTAAAGGAAGCAGAGGCCTCCAGCAGAGCAGCCAGCAAGGCTCAGAAGGCTGCTGGTAGGACATTAGGTCTCAAAGGCACACAGACAGTGCCAGCAAGGAGTCTGGTCTCCCAGGTGGGAGCAGGGGAAGGGATGTGTGCATTTTTTAAATGGCTAAAGTAACGCAGCAGAGGTTCCATCCATGGGTGGGGGCGGCCATTCAGGACCACACCATCCCCAACCAGGTAGAACAAATCTGGGCTCTGATGGCCATTAATACATGAACCTTTCACTCCATCTGCAGGAGTTTAAACAGGGCAAGACCCACAGTGCCTAAAGCCTCATTGGACGGGAGAACTGTACTGTACCAGTGATGTTGACCTCATGCTTGAGAGCTACTGCCTCCCTGAGAGTTATGGAGGCTGGGCCTCTAGACAAGGTCATGGTCAGAGGTACCCTCATCTGCAGCCCCCAGGTCCCTATCCCCCTTGCCAGTCATGGCACCTACAATTCCAGAAGCTTCTTGAGAGCCCAGACCATGTTTCATTTTGCTCACCACTGATCTTTGTCATCAAGCCCCATGCTTGATAGAACAGAAAGCTGTAATTAACAATACTGTATTGGGTGATTTAAAATATGTTAACAATGTACATCTCATGTTGTGTTCTTACCCCCCACACACACACAAACGTAAGGATACTTTTGGAGGTTATAGGTATGGTTAGTACCTTGACGGTATCATGAGTATTTTGCATATGCCCAAATGCATCAAAATGTATACACTAAGGGAGCTACAGTCAATGTTTTGCAATAATCTATAAAGGAAAAGAGTTTTGAAAGTATATTATATATATATAAATCACTTTGCTGTGCATCTGAAACTAACACAACTTTGGGAATGAACCATGCTGTTGTTAGTCACTCAGTTGTGTCTGACTGTTTTCAACCCCATGGGCCCACCAGGCTCCTCTGTCCATGGAATTCTCAGGCAAGAATACTGGAGTGGGTAGCCATTCCCTTCTCCAGGGGATCTTCCCAACCCAGGAATCAAACCTGTATGTCCTACATTGGCAAGAGGATTCTTTATCCCTGAACCAGTACTATACTTTAATTTTTTAAAATAAAAGGTATACACTAAAAATGTGCAATAATTTTGTATATTAATGGTATTTCAGTAAAGCCAAAAAAATGTTCTGAAAATGTGCTTGTTGAATGAATGAAAGAGTTAGTGAGTCAACCAGCTAGGGAACTCATTTGCTGAATATCCATAAGCACTCGTGGATGTTTAGTGGATGTTCAGCTGATTGTATCCCCCACACACTGAGTAACCTTCAGAATAATATGAAGGAACTGGTCTTTGTCAGGTAGGAATCTCCAGCCTCTGCAGGGGGTAGGCACCGAGTTTCCAGAACACCCATGGTGTTTGGAGACACTGATCATTATAAAGCTGTCCTTTATGTCAAGCCACATCCAATGCATTGAGACTCAAAACCGCTAAAGTTCACGGAAGACAAAACTATGTCATTCGATTTGTTCACCAAAGAGCAGGTCAGATGGAAAGGTTACCGTCCTCTCAAAAATATTCCAACAACTTTTTTTTTTTTAATTTTAGTGTTACCATTTTGTCTTTTCAGGAAAAGGGTTTCTATTTATCAGCAATGAGTAAATGCTCCCAAAATCGGGGATTACGGACTCTTACCTTCTCTTTATCAGCAGGTAATAAAATGAATGGACAGATGACAGCAATGTGATTTGAGGATTACAAAATTTATAAGGAGGAGGCATGCTGATGAGGAAAGTGATGACAACATGAGCGAGAGAGGGAGAAGCAGGTGGAGGATGGGAAACCCAACAGAAATACTTTCCCCTGGACTCTTGGCTTCAGAAATGAAGATGTTTGCCTCCACAACCTGTCCACTGCCTGGCACAGGGGAAGAAACTCTAAGTGTGTTTTGAATCAGGACATCGGCAGGTGAACGGCTCCACTGTGGGGCCATCGTGGGAATTAAACGAGACAATCCTCAGAAAATGTTTAGTTCAGAGCCGGACACCGGGCAGCACTCAGTGAAGATCACCTTCATCATCACTGTCAGCCTCCTCACCTAATGACACTGTGTAGGAGAGCAGAAAGCCCCGAATCAGCCATGTCCTCACTCACCATTAACTCCTTGCGTTCAAAGTACAGGGACACATGAACAGCCATGGATGATTCCTGTCAATGTATGGCAAAACCACTACAATATTGTAAAGTGATTAGCCTCCAATTAAAATAAATAGATTTTTAAAAAAGAATCTAGTTGAGCTTTAAAAAAAAAAAAAACAAAGTACAGCAGAGGCCTGGCCGCAAAGTCGTTTCCCTCTCATTGTCATGTTTGTGTCCACCAGTGCTGTGGGTTGAATTGTGTCCCCAGAAAGACCTGTTGGAGTGCTAACCTCTGGGATCTGTACACACGGCTTTACTTAGACGAGGGTCTTTGCAGATGTAATTGAGTTAAGATGAGGTCATACTAGCTCTTGTTGAGCCCTAATGCAGTGACTTGTCGCCTTATAAGAAGAAGGAAATTTGGACACACACAGAGAGAGGCATCCAGAGGGAGGTGGCCAAGGGAAGATGGAGCAGAGACTGGAGTGGTGCCTCTACAAGCCAAGGAACACCAAGGATGCTGACAGACAGCAGCAGAAGCTGGGAGAGGAAAGTAAGGGCCGTCCCCCAGGGAGCACGGCCAGCCAACACCTTGATCTCAGAATTCTGGCCTCCTCATTAGTGAGAGAATGCATTTTTGTTGTTATAAGCACCCAGTTCATAGTTCCTTGTTATGATGGGCATACAAAATGAACACAATGGGCGCCTTCAGCTGATCTGTTGACATCGACTGTGCACCCACAGGGCATCACGATGGAGCAGGAGAGAAAACATGATAGTCGCTGCCCCCACACCTGGGCGCTGTGTGCCGTGGGCTCTGGGTACCACGAACAAGAACCAGGCCTCAGCCATAGTGGACCACACAGTGGGAACAGAAAACAAAAGCATAAATTTATCCATGTAACTTGAGATCAGTCTTCTGAGACAAACACGGGTGAGGAGAGGTGCTAGGCGAGGGAAAGCCATTTTCTGATTGGATGGGACAGCTGTCACTCACTGTGTACTGGGCTCCTTTGAGCTGGGCTGTGGTCCTCAGGGCTCCTTTGGGGACACAGCTGTCCCTGGTTTCTCTAACAACAAAGGACAGCAGTCACCACAGCACCTTGTTGGGTTGCAGAGGTCTCAGGTAGGCTCATGCTTTGTCACATTGAGAGCTTGCCCCCATACAAGTCAAACCCCTTTCCTTAGTAGATGATCTTTCTCAAAGTTCTTAAACTCAAGACCCTTTTGGCAAACACAAACATCTCACAGACTAGATGAAGAACCACTGGAATCAAGATTGCCTGGAGAAATATCAATAACCTCAGATATGCAGATGACACCACCTTTATGGCAGAAAGCGAAGAGGAACTAAAGAGCCTCTTGATGAAAGTGAAAGAGGAGAGTGAAAAAGCCGGCTTACCATGGCTGATTCATGTCAATGTATGACAAAACCACTACAATACTGTAAAGTAATTGGCCTCCAACTAATAAAAATAAATGAAAAAAATGAAACAAAAAATAAAGAAAGAAAAGAAATATACCTGCAAGAAAACAAAAAGGTACTAGAGTCTTCCACTGACTGTACCTACAAAGTCAGGAAGCAAGTGATATCTTCACCTTTTCCCCTATGAAATTAATAAAGATCAGTAAATGGAAAAAAAAAAAAAAAAAAAAACTCAACATTCAGAAAACTAAGAACAAGGCATCCAGTCCCATCACTTCATAGAAAATAGATGGGGAAACAATGGAAACAGTGACAGACTTTATTTTCTTGGGCTCCAAAATCACTGCAGATGGTGACTGCAGTCATGAAATTAAAAGACGTTTGCTCCTTGGAATAAAAGCTATAACCAACCTAGACAGCATATTAAAAAGCAGAGACATTATTTTGCCAACAAAGGTCCATCTAGTCAAAGATATGGTTTTTCCAGTAGTCATGTATGAATGTGAGAATTGGACCATAAAGAAAGCTAAGACCGAAGGATTGATGCTTTTGAACTGTGATGTTGGAGAAGACTCTTGAGAGTCCCTTGGACCGCAAGGAGATCAAACCAGTCAATCCTAAAGGAAATCAGTCCTGAATATTCATTAGAAGGACTGATGCTGAACCTGAAGCTCCAATATTTTGGCTGCCCGGTGCAAAGAGCTGACTCATTGGAAAAGACCCTGATGCTGGGAAAGACTGAGGGCAAGAGGAGAAGGGGACGACAGAGGATGAAATGGCTGGATGGCATCACTGACTCAATGGAAATGAGTTTGAACAAGCTCTGGGAGTTGGTGATGGATGGGGAAGCCAGGCATGCTGCAGTCCATGGGGTCGCCAAGAGTCAGACACAGCTAAGTGACTGAACTGAACTGAAATATCTCACGGTGTGTCCCACAGCTCCCCCCACCCCACTCCAGCTTCTGTGTTACTTTGCAGCTAAGAGGACTTTGTAGAGTAATTTTCACAGGCTTGGTCACTTCGCCCGTGCAGCTCCTCCAGAACTTAAACACACACATGCTTCAGCAGGGCAACCCCAGTCTAGCAGGCTCTGCACCACCCAATCCCATCTGGTGCCGGAGCAACTTCCTATGTCACTGTTGTAACAGGATTAAAGAAGCAAATAGCTCAAAGGTTTCCAATATGAAATACAATTCCTCGAGGCTCATTTTAATATTTCAAATCAAAAGAGGAAAAGGTTGCTGGCTTTCAACTCCCAAATTTTTATTAAAATGAGATCAAGAACTTCCCTGGGAGTCCAGTGGCTAGGACTCTGAGCTCCCAATGCAGGGGATCTGGCTTCGATTCCTTGTCAGTGAACTAGATCCCACATGCTGCAACTAAGAGTTCACATGCTCAACTAAAGATCCCACGTGCTGTAACTAAGACCCGACACAGCCAAACGAATAAATGAATACTTTAAAAAAAAAAGTAAGAAGATCACTTAGTTGTTGTTTAGTTGCTAAGTCATATCCAGTTCTTTGTGACCCCATGGATTGCAGCACACCAGGCTTCTCTGTCCTTCACTGTCTCTGGGAGCTTGCTTAAACTCATGTCTATTGGTCACTGATGCTATCCAACCATCTCATCCTCTGTCACTCCCTTCTCCTCCTGCCTTCAGTCTTTCCCAGCATCAGGACCATGTGCTTCTGTGGCTATCCTCTCTCTTTTCATTGAAATTTCCCTTATTCTCAACCAGGACCTCCGCTGATGTCTCATCAGTCCAGTTGGTTCCATTCCAAAGGCCCAGACAAGGAGGGACATGTTCTACCCTCAACTGGGTAAGACATACTGCAGGTGGAGTACCTGATGGAGTCAAAAAATATTCATTGAGCGCTGTGCTTCTGGGGCTGCAGGTACAGTGGTTAGCCAAGCAAACAACAGTCTTGTCCTCATGAAGTTTACACTGGAACATGGGTACTCCTGGGGAGGGAAGGACAGAGCCCCACGCTACATATGGAAGCCCTTTAATATAAAGGTAAAGGAAAGAAATCCAGTTATTTGCATTTTGCAAACCACAGGGGAAAACTTTATGTGACAGCTTCCTGGCTCCTGAGACTAATGAGGAAGAGCGATCTTCCTCCCGGAAGGCATTGCAGAGTGTCTGGGGTGCAGGAGTGGTAATTAGATCTCTCTGTTTGTCACAAAGAAGCATGGATGGGTTAGCTGGCTCTGTTATCAATTTCGAACAGATGACACACACACAAGGGAAAGCGTTCTGACAGAACCAAAGGGTAAACGCGAGAAGGAAGTTTCCTGTGTATTGTTCTAGATGAGCTGTGCATCCATAAGCATGTCTGCAGGTACACGTGTCCCTCTGCAACACGAGAGCATCCCATGGTGTCTGTGTGTTACCGTCTTAGGGTTCTCTCCTGAAGACTGTCCCGGACCCAGATGTTTAGCTCTGCCTCTTTCTCTGAAGGGTGAGGGTTAGGGTTCAAATGGTTCCACTGTAAGGATACTCCACAGTGCATGGATCCAGTCCTTTCTTGGTAGATGTATGTATCTTTCCTTTTTTCCTCCCATGTTTATTCTTGTGCATACATCTTTATGCACCTGTGCAAACATTCCTGTAAGATGAAATCCTACATGAACTTGCTGAAATGAAGGGCATGTGTGTCTTGCCTCTTGATACTGTACCTCTTTGTATTCAGTTGTGTGTGACTCTGCAACCCCACAGACTGTAGCCTGCCAGGCTTCTCTGTCCGTGGGACCTCCCAGGCAAGAACACTGGAACACGTTGCCATTTCCTCCTCCAGGGGATCTTCCCGAACCAAGGATCGAAACTGTCTCTTGCGTCTCCTGCTTTACAGGTGGATTTTTTACCACCTGGGAAGCCCTACATCTTGATAGATGTCAGCGAATTGCCCACCCCTCAAAGAAAGGTCATTCCAATTGACATTCCCACCATAAAGACAACTGTTTCCTTATCCTTATTGTCAATCAGATAGATTTAATAACACCATTTCAGGGAAGTTTCAACACTAAGAGTGAAGTTTATCATCTTTCGTACATCTAAGAGCCATTCTCTTTTCTCTTTGTAAAATGTGTCCTTGAATGATGGCTTGAGGAACTGAGAGCCCTGATCCATCTACCTTGCCTCTGCCACAACCACACTTCTCACTGCAGACCCAGGTGAGTTACTGCCTCCTTTCCTGCATCCAGAAAACACAGGGCACATTTTGAAAGTATTAATAAATCATAACCAACTCGGTTGTGATGGTTTGGTGCCCTCCTCAAGACAGCTGAGAGCCTGCTGGCATCTTTCAAGATGAGGATTTGAGCCAAAAGGTCTGCGGATGCCATAGGAGCCAGCTGGCAGAGGAGGGTCGAGAGCAGAGGGTGAGGAGAGAGCAGACACTGTGCCCCCAGACGGCTGCTCACCCAGCTCTCGGCTGGTTCCTGGACCACATGTCCTGGGACCCAGAGTTGCTCCCTGCTGGCAGAGCACCTGGTCATCTGCCACTCAGGTAGAGTAGCCACATACTGATACCTAGAGCAGCCATGCATCCCTGCAGAGTCCACACCACTGAGGCCACTTCCTGGGAGGGTGCTGTACCCATCTGGTGCTGACAGCTCTGAACTCTGCTTCTGGGTGGACATGGAGAAGCGTCTCTGGGTACCTGGCCAGGCTCTGCCTCCCCCAACCCAGCACCCCCAGCAGCCCACGGCTCTGAGCTTGTGATTTCATTGCGGGACCTGTCTTGCTCCTGGGATGAGGACAAAATGAAGACTCAGCAAACCACAACAGGAAGACTAAACCATTGGTTGTAAAAATGCATCAGTATGGTTCCTCAGTTGTAACAAAGTTCCACACCAGGACCAGATGTTACTTACAGAAGGAACTGTGGTGGGGGAGTGGGCGGAGACATGGGAACTCCTCACACTCTCTGTATAATTTTGCTATCAACCTAAGACTGCCCCCCAAAAAATACAGTCTAAAAAAAAAAGGAATCAGAAAAGGTTTTGATCCAAGACATGCTGTGCTTTCCTCTGTTCTCTGGTATTCATGGCATCTTCCTGGGGTACTTGTCCCCACTTGGGGCAATTAGCTGGTTTCACTGGGGGCGGGCTGAGGCTGGGATATTTAACACCTAAATTCTTTTTTTTAAGGGCTTCCCAGATGGAGCTAGTGGTTAAGAACCCGACTGCCAATGCAGGAAACAAGAGACATGGATTCCATCCCTGAGTCAGGGAGATTCCCTGGAAAAGGGACTAGTAACAAATTCCAGTATTCTTGCTTGGAGAATCCCATGGACAGAGGAGCCTGGTGGGCGACTGTCCATGGGTCACAAAGAGTTGAGCACAACTGAAGCGACTTAGTATGCATGCACATTGAGGGTGGGGCTAAGGTTGGGATATTTATCACCTAAATTGTTTTTTAACATATTTATTTGTTTGTTTTGGCTATGTCAGGTCTTAGTCACAGCACCCAGGATCTTTGTTGCCTCATGTGGGGTCTTTCATTGCAGCCCAAGGACTACCTAGTTGCAGTGCTCAGGCTTGGTTGCCCCACAACATGTGGGATCTTAGTTCCTCGACTAGGGATCGAATCTGTGTCCCCTACATTGCAATATGAATTCTTAATTGCTGAACCACAAGGAAAGTTCCTTAACACCTACATTCTAAAGCCCACATAGCAAGAAGGAGCAGAATGAAGGGTGGGAAGTATAAATCAAACAAAAGGCAGAAATGAGAAGGTGAGAACAGAAGGCAGATGAGATGAGACTGATCTCAGAAGTGTCTCAGGTGATGCGGGCAGAGACGTGCTCTGAGTGGTGGGGGAGCTCTGGGAAGTGATACCTGGGCTCCTGGAGGCCCCTTCCCTGCATCTGATCAGTCACCCCCAGAAGAGACAAAGGCCAGCTCCCCTTCCAGTGTCTGCCTCCCATCCTCCCCATTCCATCAGCCCAACCCCGTGCTCAGAGTCTAGAACTCACTGTGAACATGGAAGGAAGGGGCTGTGGCAGCAGGGACTGCTACATTGCCAGGCGCTCATCCCCCACCCCTGCCCTTTTCTTTGTCCATGAGCAACAATTTCCAGGTGCCTAAGATGTGCCCAGCCCAGGGCTGAGTCCCCACCCCTGTGGCTCGCAGAGTCTGTGGTTTTTTGCTTTTTGTTTTTTGAGTCTGTGGTTTTGAGTGAGGGACCTGTCAGCCCAACTCAATCTGATGATGAAGGTAGATGGGGAGGGAGCCTCCTGGGGGTTTGTACAGGACAGACTAAAAGCCAATCCAGGGTCCTGGCCCCAGGAGGCCTTAAGACCCTGCTATCAGAGAGCCTGCAAGGTGGGCAGGAAAAGAGCTGCTGGGACCCGAGCCAGAGACACGGGAAGCAGCCTCATGACCTTGCCCAAGGACATGTAGTCAGGGATGCAGGGGGACCCAGGAGAAAGACCTTTGCACCCAAGTGGCATTTGCTAGCACCCTGTTGGAACTAGGGTTTCTTTAGGCCTAAAGGTAGGGAGCGGGGACTCCGCCTCACTCAAGAACATCACAATCCAACTTTCTAGTTGCTGCAGAAAAATGCCCCTTTTCCAAACCCACACATTCCCCACTCTGCTTGGCCCCAAATTTGGGAGGAACAAGCCGCAAGATCAGTGACCAAAACTGAGAGATACACAGACAAGCCTCCTGGGCAGCCACCATTTCCAGGAGCACCCACTGAGCCCCGTACAGCAGCTTTCTGTGGGGAACACGGGGGCCAGACTGTGATGGGACTGGTGACATGCTCCAAAGAGGATACACCCGGGCGTGGCCAGGCGCACACACACCACAGCCCGGGGGAGCCCTCCGAGTCACTCGCTATCAGCCACAAGGACACTGTCTTCTGCCTCCTCCTGGACTGGTCCACTTCAGGACTTCTTCCCCTGAGGATTGAGTGCCTGCCCCACCAGCTGACGCATCCGGCGCCCCGTGAGCACAGAGCCCCGTGCTCTGCCAGGAGCTCCTCCAGCCCCCAGAAGCTACAGTGAGCTCCCCACCCTCCTGGAGCTCACCGCCCCACAAAGGACTCAGCATGCATGTGCAGCTGGGGTCACCTGCAATGCAAGATGCCCTGCAGAGCCTAATGGGAGAGTCTAAGGAGGAGGAAGGGGCAGCGGCAGGAAGTCAGGATAGGTGTCTGGGAACAATGATGGACACAGTCCAGGGAGGCCGGAGAAGACCCCCGCAGCTTGTGGGGAGGGTCCGCTGTGGAATAGAGTGACCCGAGGGTTTATAGGATGGACATGCAGGGAGAGGAGGCTTGTGAGGAAGCAGGCTGACACAGGATCCCACAGGAGGAGATGAAGGCTCTGCAAAGGCAAGAGAACTCGAGGGAGGGGCTGACCTGGAGACTGATGAAGACGGAGTGAACAAGGTTGAGGAGGACTGTGGGAGGAGATGGAGCTGGAAAGAGTGGAGTGTGTGCACTGAGATTTTGTTTTAATTTTTATTGGGGTGTAGGTGCTTTATAATGTTGTGTTAGTTTCAGGTGTATAGCAAAGTGAATCAGTTTTACACATACATATATCCACACTTTTTCAGATTCTTTTCCCACATAGGTCATTATAGAGTACTGAGTAGAGCTCTTTGTGCTATATAGTAGGTCCTTATTAGTTATCTCTTTCATAGATAGTAGTGTAGTAAGCCCAGAGACAGGTTAAATTTGCCCCAGGCTCCTGGGAGATGATCCTTAAGATAAGAGAGTCCTTATTTACCCGGGGGGCTTGACTACCAGACAGTCTAACGATGTGACTGGGAGGAGGGCTTTGCATCATGAGGTATCATCCTGACAAGCTTGCCGTAGTCATGTGAGTGACCAGCCAGGTCTATGTGACTGAATGGGCCCCCAATAAAGACTCTGGACATCGGGGTTTGGGGGGTCTCCCCAGGTTGGCCTGCCCTGTGTGTTATTGTTACTTGTTGTGTCATCACTGGGAGAAATTAGCACTGTCCAAGTGTCCAGGGTAAGCTCCTGGACTTTCCTGGCCTCTGTCCTGTGCATCCCTTCCCTGGACTGATTTTAATCTGTATCCATTCACTGTGACAAACCATAACCAAGGGTGGAACGGCTCTCAGGGAGTCCTCAAACCTGACAGGGGTCCTGCAGACCCCCGAACTTGCATTCAGCGCCAGACGTGAGAGTGGTCTGAGGGGCTGCTCCCTGACACTGCAGCATGAAGGGCAAAATGGAGTCCAGTCTGGAAGGCTGGAGAGTGAGGGTGTTTGCAAGCAGAGTGCCCAAGTGGTGGTAAGGAGGCCTGCTGATACACAAGGAGTTTGAGGTGCTCATGGGGCGTCCAAGGAGAGACCTCTGGAAGGAGTAAGGAGCAAGAGGAGCTGTTCATTCACCCGCCATCCATCAACCATCGAAGACAGGATGTGTGGCCAGGACCCAAAATGCACACAGGGGTCGCCATGGGAATGAAACACACGTGGACAGACAAGCAAAGCCATGTTGCACAAAAGTGTGCTCAGAAACAGCAGTCATGAAGGGATAGAATGGGTTCAATGAGTGACAATATTTATAGGCTGGTGGGTACAGACAGAGTCTTGGAGGAAGAGGCCATTTGACTAAGAGCCAGACTAAGCAGGTGAGAAGTGGGGTCAGAATTTCAGCCCCCAGGAAGTGGTTCCAGGAAGGTCCTGGCACTGGGAGACCTTGGGCCACTCAAGAGACAAAAGAGCCGCGATGTCAGGGCCAGTGAAGCAACATTTCCAGAAAGAGCCGGAGAGTAAATACGGGAGGCTTCGCAGGGCACGTGGTCTCTGTTGCAATCCATGGGCTCTGCCTGGACAGCATGAAAGCTGTCAGGGAGACACGGATGCGAGTGGACGTGGCTGCCTGCCAACCAACCTGTATTTCTACAAAAGCAGGCCAGGTCAGATCTGGCCAAGCACACCCCCGTGCAAGGTTCTGAAGCTCATGAGAACTCTGGCCGGAACTCCCCCTGAGTTGATCCAGCACTTTTATACAGTACTTCTTCCCAGAGCCTCTTCACCGGCTGCAATTCTCTGGACACACAGGTGTTTATTTCTGATAGTTATCTCCTTTCCCTGACCCTGTTCCATAAACTTGACCTCAAACCACGTTGACCTTGGGTGGTGTCCCCCCAGCACCCCATGCATTCACTCCCTGGCTCTGTGTAGCCCACGGCACTCAGAATCCTCAGCGTCTCCACCTTGTAAGCATATCATGCACTCAGGGACCCAAGCACAAGACCTTACATTTTCCCTGTTAAGTTTCATCCTGTTAGAATTGATCCTATCACCGAGACTGTCAGAGTTGTTTAAAGTCCTGGTTCTGTCACCGGAAATTCTACCCCTGCTTACAGCTCTCACAGGAGACCACATGGGAGGAGGTGAGGAGTGTGGACTTGGGCCAGACCACCTGAGCAGGAATCCTGATGTGAGCGCAGGAGATCTGTGGCCCCGGGCTCCATTTTTCTCCAAACTTTAAACTTTTTATTTTGTATTAGAGTATAGCCAGTTAGCACTGTTGTGGTAGTTTTAGGTGAACAGCAAAGGGACTCAGCCATACACATACATGAATCCATTCTCCGCCAGTACCCCCTCCCATCCAATCTGGCACATAACATTGAGCAGAGTTCCACGTGCTATACAGTAGGTCCTTGCTGGTTATCCATGACATGTCCATCCCGAACACCCTAACTATCCCTTCCCCCATCCTTCTCCCTGGCGATCATAAGTTCGTTTTCTAAGTCTGTGAGTCTCTTTGTGTTTTATAAGGAAGTTCTTTTGTATCATTTCTTTTTATATTCCACAAATAATGGATGTCATATGACTCCTTCTCTGTCTGACTTATTTCACTCAGTATGACACTCTGGATCCATAGTGTTGCTGCAAATGGCATGATTTCATTCTTTTTAATGGTTGAGTAATATTCCACTGTATAGATGTCGCATCTTCTTTATCCATTCTTCTCTGAGGGACATTCAGGTTGCTTCAATGTCTTGGCTGTTGTAAATAGTGCTGAATGAACACTGGGGTGCCTGTATTCTGGCCCCTTTAAAATGTAGACACACAGTGAACCTGGAGGATCTTAGGTGGACCAGCAGTAGCTCACATCCACTGTGCACTCACTACACGCCAGACACAGGCCAACACTGGGGTGTTGCAAACTCACTTAATTCACCATCACCCAGAAGATAATGTATTGACATCACCCTTCTGAGCTCAGGGGGCCTCTCAGAACCTCAGTTTCTTCATCTATAAAGTAGGAATGATGGTACTCCCTCCCGCACATGGGGCTTAAAAAGATTAACTGAATAAACACATATATGGTACCCGGAGGAGTGACAGCCAACAGCATACATGCCATTAGTCACCCCCAGAAGGGAGGCCATTACACCTCCCCCAGAAGGTGAGGGCAACTTCCAGGCTCCCTCCACTGGTGAAGGCGGAGCTGGGATTTGACCTGGGAGACCAGCCCCAGGTCGTGCACATTTCCTGCCTCTCATGGCCTGGAGAGAGCCTCAGAAGATCCCCTTCGTGGACTCTCTGAGGTCACCCTATTTCTGGTGGCTGCAGGGCTGGGACAAGAAGGAGCACCTAGAGGCCGAACTTTGCCTCTGTCTTCTTCACTGTGTCCCAGGCTGTAGCGTCTTCTTTCCAAACGAATCAGATAATCAATACACTCTCCAGAGCAACCAGGCAGTGAAAAATAGAAAAACATCTTCAGGCCCAGAGAATTCAGTAATTAACTGGAGCGTGGAAGCCAGGGTTTGTTTGGTCGGATGTAATTGGTTTTTGGAAGAAGGGGTGGGAGGGCTGATGAACGACCCCAGACTCCCAGCGCTGGCCAGGTAGGCCCTTGCAGGGGATGCCAAGAATCAGGGGCCCATCTCTGCTAGAGCAGAGGCTCTGGTCTCCCAGAGCCAGGAGAGGGAAATTTGTCTCTGACAGAGGCAGGAACTGGCTGGGCTGGCTGACTGATGGCCATCTCCTGCTCTGCACACACACCATTAATCTCGCAGCCAGCTCGGGCCTGTGGGAAGATGGGACAGCTCTGGACAGCCTGGGGTCACCTTTCCCATCACAGAGTCCTCAGCCAGCCTGGGGCGGCCGAGGCACTTGCCCAGCCACCTCCTGCTGAAGGTCAAAGGGAGCACAGCCACCAGGACGGCTGGGGAGGCTCCAAGGGTACCAACTGGAAACAGGTGGGTGTAGGAGGGAGAAGAGAAGGGGGTGAAGTGGAAGACATGGACCTTCTCACCCCGCATGCTGCCCCAGCCTGCCCGGAGAGCAGGTCTCAGTGGAGGACACCACACCAGGCCACATTCATGGCCCCCAGGGAACTCTCAGGGGATGCAAGTCAGGATGGGTGAGTTCAGGGTAACCAGATAAGCCTCTGGTATATCTTAACTGTCATGACTTAAGCATCCCGACAGACAGGAGTGAAAATTCAAGCTCGGATACTTACTGCTGGACAGTTG
This sequence comes from Muntiacus reevesi, assembly GCF_963930625.1. Classification (NCBI taxonomy): domain Eukaryota; kingdom Metazoa; phylum Chordata; class Mammalia; order Artiodactyla; family Cervidae; genus Muntiacus; species Muntiacus reevesi. The sequence goes on along the minus strand of NC_089253.1, from coordinate 93,757,688 downwards.
GACTCTGACCTCCAGTTTTCTCTAAGCTACAGTGGGGCGAAGAGACATTCTGGTTGACTACATAAGAGGGCAGGGCTGTGAAAATACGGTAGTACCTGAAACACACACGGGACAGCCCCTTGGCGGCGCCCTGCCCTGTCCAGGCTGTGGGGGAGGAGGAGGAGCTGGAGGACCACAGGACTCAGCGGTGAAGGTTTCCAGGCAGAGTGAGACACAGGCTGGGCCGTATGGGGAAATGTGGGATTCATGTGGACCAGAGGGTGTTCCCAGCTGGACACACCGCCTTGAGGGCCGGAGGTATGAGTGGCTGACCTGGCACAGAAGCAGTCAAGGCTAGCCCAGGGCCCTACCCACTGGACAGCTGAGGAGCCAAAGCTGGAGGAAGCAGCTGCCCTAAAAGCCAGGATGATCCCACAGCATGAGACTCAGTTTCCCCAATGGTCCCCCAAGTAAAGGCTTTAGGCGTCAGACCCATTCGAGGGGTCAGCTCCAGAGGCTGCAGAGTGTTGGTGGGAATCAGGACCATGATTCAGATGTGGGAGTTCGTGTGTGAGCCCCAACACGGAGCCACCTCTGCAGAAGAGAATCCTTCCAAGTGGGACTGAGACACGAATGCTGCCGTTTTCTGAGCGTTCAATATGTGTCAGGCCCTGGGCTCGGCACTTCCTGACCTTGACAACAACCCAGCTAGCAGGTGTCATCACCCCCACTGAGCATGTGAGGAAATAAGTTCAAAGAAGTGAGGTACCCAGCCCAGATCACTCAGTGAGTAAGTGGTGGGGCAGAGTTTGCACCCGGGTCATTCTGGCTGCAGATCTTACAGACTGTTTACAGACATATGTACCTTTCTCTTCCCAAGAAGTCCTCTGCTAAGGCACTAAAGATAAGTAAGTTATAGTATCACAAAGCTAGACAACATATTAAAAAGCAGAGACATCACTTTGGCAACAAAGGTCTATCTAGTCAAAGCTATTTTTCCAGTAGTCAGGTACAGATGTGAGAGTTGGACCCTAAAGAAGGCTGAGCATTGAAGAATTGATACTTGCAAACTGTGGTGCTGGAGAAGACTCTTGAGAGTCCCTTGGACTGCAAGGAGATCAAACTAGTCAATCCTAAAGGAAATTAACCCCAAATAGTCATTGGAAGGACTGATGCTGAAGCTGAAGCTGTAGTACTTTGGCTACCTGTTGCAAAGAGCCAATTCATTGAAAAAGGCCCTGATGCTGGGAAAGATTGAGGGCAGGAAGAGAAGGGTGACAGAGGATTAGATGGTTGGATGGCATCACTGACTCAGTGGACATAAATTTGAGCAAAGTCCAGGAGATAATTAAGAACAGGGAATCCTGGCGTGCTGCAGTCCATGAGGTCACAAGGAGTCGGACACAACTGAGTGACTGAACAACAATGATGATGTCAGGATCACCTTATACCTTGGAGCACTGAGAACAGCAGTTAGTCATTAATGTAAACAGGAGTTACTGAGTACTGGGGACCAACCTAAGCACCTCCCCTTTAGTGCATCCCAGAATCCTCATAACGACCTTCAGAGGCAGGTACTATAGGCATCCCCATTTTACAAATGAGGAAACAGGCTGAGCAGTCAGGTCTGTGCCCAAGGACACCCAGCTCATCAGTGGTCAAGCGACTGACCACGTGTCCCTGCCTGGAGTGGAGGTCGCTGGAGCACAGGGATGGCTGAGGACCACTCTCAGGCATCCACACCTCCAAGTCCTACCTTCGAAAAAGCATGAACCAGAATGAGCTGACACATCAACGAAGCCCTGAGAAAATGATTAATGTGACTCAGGCTGGGGAGACAAGGGGAATAATGCACTGTCTGAATGTACTGTTCCCTGCTGACTGTGGGGTGCAGCCAATGCGGGTGCTTCCAGGCCATAGAATACAGGAGGTGCACCCCCACTCTGCCCATCCCTGCAGCTCCTCCAGCTGGTCTGGGGTCCAAACTACACTTGCTCCCCTTCCACCAGGATAATCACAGGGGGAAGCTGCTCCAGGAATGCCACCTGAGCTCACTGTGCAAGGAGGTTGCTGAGAAGCATTGCTAGGAGACAGGAGGGGTGGCTGAGGGTACCAGGACCAGGGGCACCACAGCCCATCAGCAGGCATCGTGGCCAGGTCCAAGGAGCAGGAGCATATGTAATGGACACAAGTCTTGGGGTTTTGATGAGCTGGATCCTACCTGACATTGATGAGGGCTCAAAGGATAAATTGAAATCTAATTGCTGGATGCTTTGGTTTAATATTAGAGCTGCTCCACTTGGTAAATATCAAGGAGCTGGATGCCTTTTCTGAGCCTCTGGGCAAAGTTTAGTGGTGCTGCCCTGGCAGTGAACAAAGGACATGCCAAAGCCAGAGAAAGACAGAGGGAGGAAGGTAGGGAGAAGGGGCAAGGGGAAAGACAGCATTCCCAGGAAGTGGGGGTGGTAAAGGAAGCCTCCAGGCCAACCCCCCTAAAATCGTCTCCTCACAAAGCCACACTCTATGCTCTGTACGGGAAATGAACATTCCAAGGATGTGGCTTCATGGTGGATCTCTGCATCTGCCCTGCTCCCAGCACAGCCCAGCCCTGCATCTGAGCGCTCACCCTCCACCCAGAAGAAAAGGTAGGGAGAGACCCTGGTGAATGTGCTAATTCTTGGGCAACAGGTGTGTGTCGGGGGGAGGGAGCCAGAGTCTAGGGAGCAGGGGTGGGAGTTAGCTCTAAGCCCTGGCCAGGGTAGAGACAGGGAGGGTATTAGTACAAAATGTCCCTGGTAGGAAATAGCTCTATCAGATTTACATCTTAGATAGATCACCCAGGAGTCATCTGAAAAAAGGAAAGAAAGAAGAAAGTTGGATCCTTACCTTATACCAGAGGAAATAACAGATGGGCCAAAGAGTTAGGGGGGCTTCCCTGGTGGCTCGCCAGTAAAGAGTCTGTCTGCAGTGCAGGAGATCCAAGTTAGATCCCTGGATCAGAAAGACCACCTGGAGAGGGAAATGGCAACCCCCTCTAGTATTCTTGCCTGGGAAACCCCATGGGCAGAGGAGCCTGGCAGGCTACAGTCTATGGGGTTGTAAGAGTTAGATACAATTTAGCAACTAAACCTATCTAAAGAGTTAGGGAAGTGATGGAGAGAGAGGTAGGAAGGGAGGAAAGAAGGAAGGAAGGAGGAAGGAAGAGAGAGAGAAAGATCATTAAAGTAAGTATTTGCAGAAACCATGGGTTTGTTTTTTGCTTTTTGTTTTAAGGTAAAGATCCTTCCAGCAAAGACACAAAATCTAGGCATCCCAAAAAGATAAATGTTAAAACAATCACAAAAAGATGAAACTTTTCTGATATATAAAAGCCACCATAAAGAGAGTTTTGCTTTGTCTTGTTCCCTAAGGATAAACTCCAAAAAGTTGCAAGTCCTATAAACACAGACTTAATTTTTTATCACAAGAAGAGTTCCTATAAAAATAAATGAGAAAAAAGTCCAATAGCCCAATAGAAAATGATAGCTTACAGGAAAGGGACTATAAATGGCTCTTAAATATATGAATGTATGACCCACCTCACTCAGAATAAGATAAAAGTCAGTAAAATCATATCAAGATAACATTATTCACTCATCAGCTTGGCAAAGATAGAGAGTTTGATAAGCCATTGTTGAAGCAGTTGGTGGGAGGATACAGGGGTGCTCATTTATTGCTGCTGGAACTGTAAACTAGAACACGTTTTATCCATTGTGATTGAACGATAGCTACCAAAATTCCAAATATATATACTCTCTGGTTCTGCAATTTCACTTCCAGAAATTTCCCCTGAAGATACATTCTTGGTATATGAAATTATATGTGAATCAGACTAAATATCACACCATTGTTTTAATGAACAAAACCTGGAAATCACCTGGGTTATTCAATAGAAGATTGGTTATTTAAATAATGATCATTCATAGTAGCATCCAATTCAGCTAGTTAAAGCAAAGAATGAATAAAGAAAAGACATTCAAAAACAATGTCCAAGGGACTTACCGTGGCCCAGCAGCTAAGACTCCATGCTCCCATTGCAGGGGGCCTAGGTTGAATCCTTGGTCTGGGAACTAGATCCCATATGCTGCAAGTTCAAATTGAGTTCAGATGCCTCAATTAGGGCTTCCCCCACAGCTCAAGGGGTAAAGAATCTGCCTACAATGCAAAAGATGCAGGAGACCCAGATTTCATCCCTGAGTCAGGAAGACCCCCTGGAGGAGAAAATGGCACACCAATCCAGTATTCTTGCCTGAAAAATCCCACAGACAGAGGAGCATGGCAGGCTACAATCCATAGGTTGCAAAGAGTTGGACACGACTGAGCACCCATGCGCACACACACATGCCTCAACCAAAGGTCCCCCATTTGGCAACTAAGACTCAGCACAGCCAAGCAATTTTTTTTTAAATGTCCAAGATATTAGTCAGTTCAGTGGCTCACTCATGTCTCTTTGAGACCCCCCCATGGACTGTAGCATGCCAGGCTTCCCTGTCCATCACCAACTCCCGGAGCTTGCTCAAACTCATGTCCTTCGAGTCGGTGATGCCACCCAACCATCTCATCCTCTGTCGTCCCCTTCTCCTCCTGCCTTCACTCTTTCCCAGCATCGGGGTCTTTTCTGATGAGTATGTTCTTTACATCAGGTAGTCAAAGTATTGAGATTCAGCTTCAGCATCAGTCCTTCCAATGTATATTCAGGACTGGTTTCCTTAGGACTGACTATTTGGATCTCCTTGCAGTTAAAGGGACTCTCAAGAGTCTTCTCCAACACCACAGTTCAAAAGCATCAATTCTTTGGCACTCAGATTTCTTTATAGTCCAACTCTCACATCCATACATGACGACTGGAAAAACCATAGCTTTGACTAGATGGGCCTTTGTTGGCAAAGCAATGTCTCTGCTTTTTAATATGCTGTCTAGGTTTAAAAATGCCACATGGGGAACTCTGAGTAGAACATGCCTTCATATCTGTAAGATAGTAGCTCAGTCATGTCCAACTCTTTGCAGCCTCATGGACTATAACCTGCCAGGCTCCTCTGTCCACGGGATTCTCCAGGCAAGAATATTGGAGTGAGTAGCCATTCCCTTCTCCACGGAATCTTCCCAACCCAGGGATCAAACCTGGGTCTCCAGCCTTTCAGGCAGATTCTTTATTGTCTGAGCCACCTAAGATAGGGGTGTATGTAAATATGTGGAGGATCTCCACCAACTGATAATGCTCAACAAATTAAAATTCAATACGAGCAGGGTCTCATTTCTTTTGTAATTTCTATTGAGTTATAATTTATATACCACACAATTCACCTGCTTTACTTATACAATTCAATGATTTTTGGTATTGTTAAAGAGTTCTGTAACTATCACCAAAGGCATAAAGGGTTTTGTTTTGTTTTGTTTTTTTCTAGTTTGGTCACAATGTGGGATCTTAGTTCCCTGACCTCAGAGCAACTTAGCCCTTGCATTGCAAGCATGGAGTCTTAAAAGTTGATCCTCCATGGAAGCCCAAGGGCCTCTATTTCTTTAAAAAAAAAAATCCACAACATTCAAGGATGTCCCAAGCCATACACCAATCCACCATTGAGTTTATAGATACTTGGAGACATAGTTCATGAAAAATTAAGTGTTCATAGTCTCAGTTACCACTGTTTGGCATATGATTAGAATGACCTGTTCTTTTAAAATTTATGAAACTTATTCATACACCTATCTGAGCCCGGTCCTCCTTTGTAGGAAACTGTTTACTCTTCATCTTATTTTCTTTTTTTTTTTTTTTAAATATTATTTTATTAGTTGGAGGCCAATCACTTCACAACATTTCAGTGGGTTTTGTCATACATTGACATGAATCAGCCATATAGTTACACGTATTCCCCATCCCGGTCCCCCCTCCCACCTCCCTCCCCACCCGACTCCTCAGGGTCCTCCCAGTGCACCAGGCCCGAGCACCTGACTCATGTATCCCACCTGGGCTGGTGGTCTGTTTCACCATAGATAATATACATGCTGTTCTTTCAAAACATCCCACCCTCACGTTCTCCCCCAGAGTTCAAAAGTCTGTTCTGTACTTCTGTGTCTCTTTTTCTGTTTTGCATATAGGGTTATCGTTACCATCTATCTAAATTCCGTATATATGTGTTAGTATACTGTAATGTTCTTTATCTTTCTGGCTTACTTCACTCTGTATAATGGGCTCCAGTTTCATCCATCTCATTAGAACTGATTCAAATGAATTCTTTTTAACGGCTGAGTAATATTCCATGGTGTATATGTACCACAGCTTCCTTATCCATTCATCTGCTGATGGGCATCTAGGTTGCTTCCATGTCCTGGCTATTATAAACAGTGCTGCAATGAACATTGGGGTGCACGTGTCTCTTTCAGATCTGGATTCCTCAGTGTGTATGCCCAGAAGTGGTATTGCTGGGTCATATGGCAGTTCTATTTCCAGTTTTTTAAGAAATCTCCACACTGTTTTCCATAGTGGCTGTACTAGTTTGCATTCCCACCAACAGTGTAAGAGGGTTCCCTTTTCTCCACACCCTCTCCAGCATTTATTGCTTGTAGACTTTTGGATAGCAGCCATCCTGACTGGCATGTAATGGTACCTCATTGTGGTTTTGATTTGCATTTCTCTGATGATGAATGATGTTGAGCATCTTTTCATGTGTTTGTTAGCCATCTGTATGTCTTCTTTGGAGAAATGTCTGTTTACTCTTCATCTTATTTTCTTAATAGTAGAAGACCCCCTCAGGACTGCTATGTCTTCTGGACTCTTGAGTCAATTTGGGAACCACGTATAACCACTCAGGATGCCTGGGATCAGAGCACAGTCAGAGAGGCGACAGGCCGTGGGCTTCTTGTCCACTGCTTTCCAGGGCCCCAGTGGTCCTGCCTTGTGGCTTTCTTCTTCCTGCCACATTGTCACATTGTCCAGTGTTCACATTCCGGAGCACTCAGGGACCTACGTGTGGCCTGTCATTCAAAATGCCCATCTGAGAATGGACCATGGCTTCAGCTTCCAGAACACAAGTCTCAGGCAGTGTAGTCATGGCTATTCCCTCCCAAATCAACCCCCGTCACATGGAGAGGCCTGGTCCCTGCTGCCAAGTTCATTCACTTGGGGGCTTCAGTCTCAAATGACACCCCTATGGGGGTCGGCCTCCATATTTCCACTCTACCAGGGGTCTCAGAGGATGCTCCAAGGCTGAAATACAACCCCAGGGTTTCACATTTGGCCTCATTACCCATGTCTCCATAGGCACCCACTGTATCACAACAAGTTAATTCACTCACTTATGTCACGGTGGCTGACAGTAAAGAATCTGCCTGCTATGCAGGAGACCCAGTTCGATCCCTAGGTTGGGAAGATCCCCTGGAAAAGGAAATGGCTACCCACCCCAGTATTCTTGCCTGGAGAATCCCATGGACAGATGAGCCAGGAGGGCTGCAATCCATGGGGTCATAAAGAGTCAGATATGACTGAGTCACTAATACTTTCACTTTCACTGGCTCCTGGAAAGATATGCACTTGAGATTCTGGACAAGGATACAAGGTTTGTATTGTCAAAGCTCATCAGGTGAGAGAGAAAAACTGAGAGACCTTCCATGGCCACAGAGCCTGGGAGAGGCTAGGTGGTGGCTTGAACCCAGCAGTTTGGCACCATAGGATGGGGCGTGGCACACACAGAGCCCCCCATGAAGGATGAAGGGTATCACTCTTTCTAATGACAGAGTCCTTCCTGCCTGCCTCCTGGGGAATTCCCTTCTCTCTGAACTCCAGGCCCCTCTCGACCCGCCCCCATAAGGTTGATGCCCACAGGACTGATTATCAACTCGAGGGCTGCAGAGGCCCCTCCGCCCTGCAGACCCAACCCGAGCCTGTGCACGTGCTGCTCCTTCTCCCTAAAATGTTCTTCCTGTGGGTCTTCTCATGGCTGCCCATCCTGGCCAGTCCAGGCTCAGCCCCAGGGTCACCCAACTGGAACTTCCCTCTTCTGACCTCACAAATTCCAGGACTCAGCTTGTGTTCCCCTGAGCACATGCCACTTGCTGAAATTGTCTTGACTTTTTCATGATCTGCCTCTCCCATGAGAGTGGAAGCTTCCAAGGCAGGGGTCTCATCTGTCTTAATCACCAGTCTATACGCAGCACTCTGGACCATTCTTGACATGCAGCAGGTTCTTAGTGAAGGCTGACTAAATACATGAAGCAGCAATCAGATGTGTTCACAGTCCAGAGGCCACATTCACCCAATCTGTCATCCCCACACAGGGGCCAGGAGACCCATTCACCTGGGGAATAGGTCTGCAGCTCTGTCTAAGGATTTAGCCAAAACTCTTTTATTTTTTAACTTTTATTGGAGTATAGCTGATCTATAATGTTGTGTTAGATTCAGGTGTGCAGCAAAGTGATTCAGTTATCCATATACACATACTCATTCTTTATCAGGTTCTTTTTCAATATAGGTTATCACAGACTATTGAGTAGATTTCCCTGTGCTATACAGTAGGTCCTCTTTGGTTATCTATTTTATATATAGTACTTGTTGTTGTTACCGTTCAGTCGCCAAGTCATGTCCAACTCTTTGCAACCCCATGAACTGCAGCACGCCAGGCCTCTGTGTCCCTCACCATCTCCTGGAGTTTGCCCAGGAGTTCATGTCCACTGCATCAGTGTTATCATCCAACCATCTCATCCTCTGTCACCCTCTTCTCCTGTGCCTTCAATCTTTCCCAGCAATATATATAGTACTATGCGTATGTTAATCCCAAGTTCCAGATTTATCCCTCCCCAACACATTTCCTCAACCAAGAAATGGGTAAAAGATCTAAATAGATGTTTCTACAAAGGTGACATATAGATGGCCAAGAGGTACATGAAAAGATGCTCAACATCACTATTACAGAAACACGAATCAAAACTACAAAGAGGTATCACCTCACACCAGTCAGAACAGCCAACAGTGAAAGATCTACATATGATAAATGCTGGAGAGGGTGTGGAGACTAGGAAACCCTCTTATGCTGTTGGTGAGAACATAAATTAGTAACAGTCACTGTGAAGAATAGTATGGAGGTTTCTTTAAGAATTAAAAATAACAGAAACTCTTGTTGTGGACAGGAGAAGCAAGAGGTCTGCTTGCCGAGAGGTGACCGAGGCTCTGCTCAGGCCAGGCAATTACCCAAGGAGATAGCATTGATTAACACATTAATAAATAACCTTGCTATTAAAAAGCAGTCTCCATCCCTGAGGGATAACTGCCTTGGGCAGCGAGGGCCTCTGCCAGCCTCCTTCCTCCTGCCTCCAGTCCTGTAATTCTCCCCAAATGTCCTCCCTGTGTCCCTGGCTGCCCGGGGGAGGCAGGAGGCCTAAGCTGAGCCCGGAACAGGACAGGACCAAGGGGGTTGGAATCTGGACAGTCCCCTGGCGTCCTGACAGCAAGCCTCATGAGGAGGGGCCTGGCCTTCCCTTATTCTGCTCTCACCCAGCCCTGTCTCGGTAATGAAGCCAAACAGAGTGATTTAAAACCACAGATGTGCACTGTCTTGCAGGCTGGAGGCTAGAAGTCCAAGATCAAGGTGTCAAAGGGCTGGTTCTTTCCAGAGGCTCAAAGAAGACTCTGTCCCAGGCCCCTCCTCAGCTTCCGGGAGTGGACTGGCCATCCTTGATGTCCCTTGGCTTGTAGACACATCACCCAGGTCCCGATTTCATATTCACACTGCATCCTTTCTGTGTGTGTTTCTGTCCAGAATTCTCCCTTTTACAAGGACATCAGTCATGTTGGATATGGGCCACCCAACTTCAGCATGACCTCATCTTAATCAATTGACCTTATTTCTACAATGACCTTATTTCTAAATAGTATCATGTCCCAGGTGCTGGGAGTTGGGACTTAAATGTGTGAATTTGGCACATGTGCATGCTAAGTCCCTTCAGTCGTGTCTGACTCTGCAACCCTGTGGACTACAGCCTGTCAGCCTCCTCTGTCCTTGGGATTCTCCAGGAAAGAATATTGAAGTGGGTTGCCATGCCCCCCTCCAGGGGATCTTCCTGACCTAGGAATCAAACCCTTATCTCTTACTTCTCCCACATTTACAGACAGGTTCTTTTCCACTAGCATCATCTGGAAAGCCCATGTGAATTTGGGGAAGACATAATTAAACCTATAGCAATAAGTAACTCAAACCTTGGCCCCAAACTCACCTGGAGGCTAGAACTGCTGACCCGAGGCCTTGGCCCCTCAGCCCTGCTCTGCCTGTCCCACCCCCAGAAATCCTCTGGCACCTGACCCTTGGCTCTGCAGTTTGGACCCTCCTATCTCAGGTGGTCTCTTGTTATCTGCTGTCCCTGGGGAGGTGGGTGACATGGTGTGAGATGCTCAGACAGACATGGGTTCAAACCTCACCTCCTCCACTTGGTAGGGTGTGACTTTGGGTGAAACATCCCACATCCACAAGCTCGAGCCTCCTCTCAGGCAGTGAGAAGCCCCCACCTCCTCATCTTGACACCCTAGGTCCTGCTGCTTGGGCTCATCTGGCCTGGACAGTCTCTGACCACCCCTCTAAACACACAGGTCAGGTCAATGTATTCCCTCGTAACGGGGCAAACACACAAATCAGTGCCTCCCTCAGGGAAAATGCTGGTCTCCTGCTGTGAGCCTGGCAGAACTCTCTGCTGCTCCTGGCCACGTCTATACCAGTGCTCAGAGCCTCACGGCATTGGGGGAGCTGGGGGTCTTTCCCAAGAGTCTCCTATGCATGGACGTGGGGAGTGGGACCCACACAAGCTTTCTCTCTCTCTCTCTATCTCTCTCTCTCTCTCTCTCTCTCTCTCTCTCTCTCTCAAGTTTGCCTCCTCTGCCTCCAGGGAAATTTGCTCAGCTCCCCACCCCATGCCACCATTTGTGTAACAGCCTTGTTCCTGCCAGAAGCCACCTCCTATTGAATGCCCAGCATTACCTACCATCCTGTGACTTGTACAGACACACACATACTCATTAAGTGCAAATGAGCCTGCGTGATTATTGTTATCACCATAATTACTAAGGAAATTAGTGACCACAAGCTGCCTGGTACCCCACACTGGGGGCCTGTATGCAGCCTGGCCTCAGCACCCCCAGGTCCCTTTTCCACCAGGACACAGGAGCCAGGCCTCTGGGTTCCAGCCCCATACTCCACCCCTTTCCTCTAACCCTGATTTGCAGCAAAAATCAGGCAGGGGGATGACCAAGGAGGCAAACCTGGCTTCTGTGTGACAAGTGTGGGGAGGACCATCATCCTGTCTACAGAGGGGACCACCCCATCTGAGAGAGCTGGCGCTTACTCTTGGTGGGACCCAGAGACTTGTCACTTAGGACCCTCACCTGCCCTACTGTCAGGACAGCCTTTCAGAGCAGACCATTCCCACACTTCTGAAATCCCTTGAACTGGGGACTATGGCCAAGGCTCTCAGTAATGAACTAGCCCAGAGAAAATGGTCCCAGAAGCCGAGAGTAGGACCTGGGGCCTCGCTCCAAAGCCTGGTCCTTTCCACCCTTGTGTTTCTGAGACAATAAAACACCCCCCGGGTGATGATGTTCAGTTCCCGGACACCCTCACCTCCCCACCAGGACAGTCCTCCCTAACATCTCACAAGGGCTCCTTGGCAGGTCCCCCCATTCACTTTGCATTCACGGTCCAGCCTCCCCAGGCAGGCCCCAATTAATTCAATTACAAACTCCTCCTGGACGCTTATGTTAGGAGCACTAATATTACATATTAGGAGCACTTCATTCCTGTCCAGCCCTTCAGTGTGTGTTAGTTGCTCAGTCGTATCTAACTCTGTGACCCTATGGACTGTAGCCCACCAGGCTCCTCTGTCCTTGGATTTCTCCAGGCAAGAACACTGGAGTGGGTTGCCATTCCCTTCTCTGGGGGATCTTGCCGACCCAGGGATGGAACCCAGATCTCTTGTATTACAAGCAGATTCTTTACCACTGAGGCCACCAGGGAAAACCATTCACCCCTGATGGGATGTCAAAGCTCCTCTCCAGTGGCTGTTGACAAGGCCCACTTCCTGGAACCCACGTGGGCTTTGGGCTTCAGGAGGGGGAGACCCAGGAGTGGGGTTGTAATCACTTTCTTGCGTTATCCACAGGCCTGCCTGGCAAGCTTACACCAGCTAAGGACTGTGGGGTCCAGCCAGACTGCCTCTCAGCCCCTCTCAGGGGCTCCCCGAGCCGACCTGCCAGTGGGACCTCCCTTGAGGTCTGGGGTCTGCCAGTCCCCCCTCCCAGCCTTGGCAGGGGCTCCAAGTGCCTCTTGGCAGACCCCAGGCCTCACTCACCTGGGACCCAATGGCTTGGACCCTCCCGGGGGTCCAAGGGGAGGGGAAGGTGCATCCTGCCTGCCCTGCCCCCCAAACACACACATACCCCAGGTCATCCTCCCCCCAGGGGAGAAGGAGCAGAATCCGGACCACTGGGAAGACACCCTGCCCAGTCCCTTACTCCCTCTCTTCCACCTGCCGGGGAATAAGTTGGGGGTGCGGGACAGCTCTGCACGGAGGGGCTGCAATCCTCCCATTGGTCTGTCCAGGAGACCCTGATTATCCCCATTTTACAGGTGGGCAAGCTCCTCACACAGACTGAGTCTCTCCCCCAGGGTCTCACAGCCAGAGTGGGACAGAGCGTGCACCCCAGATCTGTGTCTCACCTAGAAACCCAGCTTCCGGGACACTGAGCCAGATGCTCGTTAGACATTTCCTAAAGCGCCTCCTCTATGCATGTGTCTATTTCCGCTTTCCAAGTGAGGTCATCTGTACCATTTTTCTAGATTCCATGTTACCTGATCTTTGTTTTTCTCTTTATGACTTACTTCACTCCCATACCGGGGTGGGAAGGGGACAGGATGAAGTGGGAGATTGGGATTAACACATATATCCTGCTATGTATAAAATAGATAGGGCTTCCCTGGTGGCTCAGAGGGTAGAGAATCTGCCTGCAATGCAGGACACCCAAGTTTAAACCCTGAGTCAGGAAGATCCCCTGGAGAAGGGAACGGCTACCCACTCCAGTGTTCTTGTCTGGAGAATTCCATGCACAGAGGAGCCTGGAGAGCTGCAGTTCGTGGGGTCACAAAGAGTAAGACACAACTGAGTGACTGTCACTCACTCAATCACATAAAATAGATAACTAACGAGAATCTCCTATAGAGCGTAGGAAACTCCGCTCAGCGCTCTGTGACGATCTACGTGGGGAGGAAATCCAAAGGGTCGGGGGGTAGAATACATGTCTAAGTATAGCTGATTCACTTTGCTGAGCAGCAGAAACTAACAGCCGTGTAAAGCAACTACACTCCAACAAAAATTAATTTTAAAAAGTGGGTCTCCTCCCCTGAGAGCATGTACTGAGGGCACACCTGCCTCCTCCCAGCCAACCCCCAGCACTCCTGCCAGAACCTCTGTTGGGTATACCGACAGGCATGCCCAGGCAGGGGCTGAGGGCCTCCATCCCGGGCAGTGGGTGTCCTGGTGTCCCTGCTCAGGACAAGATGCTGCTCAGAGGACCCCCCCCCCCCCGCTTCCAGACTGAGAGTGAAATAGGCAGGGGGCACTCTGCTCACCAGTGGATCCAAATCAGTAGCGTGCATGCATGCTAATTCACTTTCCTTTGTGTCCGACTCTTTGCAAGCCCATGGACTGAAGTTCACCAGGCTGAATGGGTTTCTCCGGGCAGGAATGCTGGAGTGGGTTGCCACGCCCTCCTACAGGAGATCCTCCTGACCCAGGGATTGAACCCGCAGGTTATGTCTTATGTCTCCTGCCTTGGCAGGAGGTTTCTTTACTGCTAGAGCCACCTGAGAAGCTCCCAGATTAGCAGGAATCAGCCTGAGTGCACAAACCTCACAGAAGCCAGCCGGACTCAGTGAACCTCAAGCCTCCTCTCTGGCCTCACAACCTGGGATTTGACAGCTGGATTAAAACTGCCCAGGAAAATAAACACTCACCTATGAAATATGAATGAAAGGTTCAATAAAACCTGTGGTTGAGCAAAGTGGGTTTGTCCACAGCGCAGTGCTGGAGACAGAAATTGGGACTGACACATATACATAGGAAGCAGAAGCATCAGAGCCCAGTGGAAAAAATTACCTGCAAGGACCAGATCCCCAGTCGCCTGCCATGAGCCAGGAGCATGTGCATCTGTGGGTGCATACATGTCAGGGAAACACATGCTAACACGTGCACATGTTGTTCTATGCATGCGTGCTTGTGTGTGTATGTTGCACATGCGTGTGTGTGCATGCATCTCGGCTCACTCATGGTAGCAGGTAGGCTGGTCTGTCATGTTCTTCTGAGGCAGGAGGAAGATGGGCTCCCCAGGGTAAAGCAATTTGGAGATTCATTCTCTACTGACCAAAACTCCAAGATGAGAATAACAGGGCAATTAAAGGAGGAGGCTGGACCCTGCAAAGACTGCATATTTCTCGTTCCCAAAGTCAGGAGAACTCCCTGACCACACACACGTGGAAAAGGCCACTTGGAGGCCAAAGGGAAGTCATGTCAAGGGATGTTCTATTGAGACAACTTTTCAGTAGGATCCATCTTGGCTAAGAGACATGTGCGAACACAGGGAAGGATCCTGAGATGTACCAAATACAGACTGTGAACCAGGCAAATCAGAATGCTTGGACAAAGGAAACCCGGAAGAAATACCCCATAAAAGTAATTCAAACTACCATGAGGGCATGACTCAGCAACCCAGGGACTCGCCCTCTGGTTCCACACATGACTCTATCCACAGGTAGTGTACTCTTTTTCCTCTTGGTAGATACTTTACTCGCTTCACTCCTTCCAACTTTGTGGAAATCCTTTTCTGCAAAGCCAAAGGGCTAGGCCCTTGTCACTGACCTCTGGTCTAGTGGCTGGGATCCAGTGCTTTCACCGCCAGCACCCAGCCTAATCTCTGGTTGGGAACTAAGCCCCTCTCCAGCTGTTGCAGGCAGAGGCCACCCGAGATAACTACCTTCTTTGTCCTCCCAGGGAGCTGCTGAGCTCCCAGCCCAGGGCAGCAACATTGAACCCCGGCTCCCTAACAGGCTGCTCAAGCAAGAGTACATCCCCAAATCACTAGTGATAATGCCAGGTTCACTTTTCAAGTGCCTTCTCCTTTATCATCACATTCGAAACTTATGATCGCTTTTAGAAAAGGAATAACTTAGCAAGTGGGATTATGATCCTCTCCAACGTCTGAACCTCTGAACCAGCCCATCCGGTGAGTCATGCATGGGTTCCTGAGAAGCCAGAGGGCTGCAGCGATGCATATGAAAATCCTGCCACAGCCTCTGGTGTTAGACGAACCTGGATCCAGAGCCTGACCCTAGCCCTGGCTGTGAGAGCCTGGGACAGCTGCTGACCTCCGCAAGATTCATTTTCTTCATTTGTGAAATAAAGGCAAGGCCATTTGTCCCACAGGCTGTGCTGAAGGTAAGTGGGATCTCGCATCAGTCAGGCTCAGCAGTTCATAATACAGTAACAAAATGATAAAAGCATCTCAGTGACTCAGCCATCAAATCTGGCTCCACTCTGGTCTCGTGTCTGTCACAGGTGGAGAAGGAGAAACAGGTAGGGCTCATTGGCGTCACTCAGGGGCTCAGAGAAATAGACACCCATCTCAAAGATGCTTCCTCAGTTCCAGAGGCAGAGAAAAGAAAATGTGACAAACCACATGTCGCTGCTTAAACCTGCCCAGAAGGGGTACCATCACGTCTGCTCACAGGGTGTTGTGCAAAACCAGCAGACTGACTGGCCACACCCCACTTAAGAGACTCCAGATGAATCATTATTCTATTAGAAGGAATGGAAACAAAGATCCAGATTATTTACATCAAATATCCAGTGTTTCCTACTGGTTTCTGCCCAGCCCCAACTCACTTCTTGGGGTAAAATTTCCTATGTTCATTACTAATTTAGTGCCTCCCGTGCCCAGATGGACACCTTCCTGTGTGAGCATTGTGCTCAACAACCAGACTTCTCTCAGTACTTCTTCCAAGTGAGCACAATCTGGGGCTTTCTTAGTAAAGGAGGCTGGAGAGACTTGGTTGAGAAAAGAGGCATGGTGATGGGAGAACCCAGCCACAGATGTGATCCCTCTGCAGTCTCGTGGTCTCCACCTGGTGATCCCTATTCTGCACGGTCTTGACACAAACCCCAGACCCCTGTGATCTGAAGGTCCCTGCAAGGGCCACCCAGACTCCCTCTGCATGCCCCGTGAAGCCATCACACCCTCATATCACCACCTCCTGAAGGTCCACACTGAGCCAGTCCTTCTGCTGGACCCCACATGGCTCCTGTGTCTTGCAGCCTCCTGCCCTCCAGCAACTCCATCAATCCCTGGAGTGTGGTCAGCAGCTCCAGGCCAGCTCCATCCTGGCCAAATCCACAAACTTCTCTTATCCAGGATCTGAACTACATCTTCACCAACCATGTCTGGACCCCTTTCAAGTTTGTGCTTCCCTGGAGTTTGGGGCTTTTTTAGGGCATAAGTCATCCATCTCCTTGCAAGGCCTTGCAAAATGCCTTTCTCTGATCAACAAGAAAAAATAAAAAACAAAACAAACAAACAAAAAAAACTTGTGCTTCCTTAATGCCCTCCCACAGCCCTAGAGGACCACATAGGGTTTCCTTTCACCTTAGAGCCACTTTTTTTTTATAAGCACTAATAATCCTTTACATTAAACTTTCCCATTTAACCTACTATGTGGTTCTATCTCGTGTTTGGACCCAGACTTCTACCCATCTGAACTCTTGAAAATCTGCACTGCAGTTTTCCCCATCATTTATCCAAGATCCTACTTCCCCATTCCTCTCTGCCCCCCAACTTCCTTCCCTTAAATGAAAGCCCATAAATGTCTGTGCCTGAAGTTACCCTCCTTCCTACCCAGGTGTGAAAGCTTTAGGCTGTGAGAGACAGAGAACTGGGTGGGGGGAGTTGAGGGAGCTGCAGGTGCAATGTGAGAGTTGGACCATAAAGAAGGCTGAGTGCCTAAGAATTGATGCTTTCAAACTGTGGTGTTGAAGAAGACTCTTGAGAGTCTCTTGGACTGCAAGGAGATCAAACCAGTCAATCCTAAAGGAAATCAACCCTGAATACTCATTGGAAGGACTGATGCTGAAGCTGAAGCTCCAATACTTTGGCCACCTGATGCAAAAAGCCAGGTCATTGGAAAAGACCCTGATGCTGAGAAAGGAGAAGAGGGTGACAGAGGATGAGAGAGTTGGATGCCATCACCGATTCAAAGAACATGAACTTGGGGAAACTCCAGGTGATAGTGAAGGACAGGGAAGCCTGATGTGTTGCAGTTCATGGGGTCACAAAGAGTCTGAAACAATTTAGCAAATGAACAACAACAGGAGAATTGATTCACTGCCTTTACTTATACACAGAAGTTGGTGTTTCCAGATTGTTCAAAGAATAGATATTTGAAGTATAAGGATGTTTGGTGATTGGCCCAAATTCCCATGGAAACATGATGGCAGAATTGGAACCAAAGTTCAGGTCTCCTAAGTGTCTATCCAGTTCTGATGTCTCCAGGATATGGCCTCCTGGGAGAGAAGGTGGGGAGGACCTGCTCTTGCTGACTACACAGTGGGATACAGGGATTAAGGTAGGGTTGTGGCAGGCTGCATCATACCAAAATAAAGCCAGACATTTTAGAAAATAAATAAAAGGGATACCTTTACATAAAAGGGCTTACCTAGTGGCTCAGTGGCAAGAATCTGCTGCCACTGCAAGAGACTTGGGTTTGACCTCTGGATCAGGAATATCCCCTGGAGAAGGAAATGGCTACCCACCCCAGTATTCTGGCCTAGAGAATCCCATGGACAGAGGAGCCTGCTGGGCTACAGTTCATGGGGTCATAAAGAATTGGATGACTGACTGACGACTAAACAACAATGCACAGCCGTCACATGATGGATGTGACAAAAAGAAACAAAGTCAGAAGAGTAAGAAGTTGATGCCTGGGGGAGGGAGGGGGGAGGAAGGGGAGGAGTTAGACAAAACCTCAGCCCTAGATGAGGACAAGGGACATGACTTTGGTTTTCACAAGGTGGAAGAGTGGGATCAGTCCACTGCAGAGCCTGGAATCTCAAGGTCTCCTCTTCCTTACACACGAGAATAAAGCTGCCCTCTGGGTCAAGGAATCCAGAGGAAATGTGTCTTCAGAGGTTTGGGGAGGAGGGGAGAAAAAAATCAGCCTCAAGAAGTTGAAAGCCCATCACACATTGAAGGCAACAACAGCACATGGCCACTGGGCCCACCCGTGAAACTTCTCCCTGCTCCATGACCTCTGGTGCAAACATGTGACCTGCTCTGGCCAGTGGAATGGGTTCTGAGCAAGTCCCAATGCCCAGAAATTAAGAGAGACCTCTGTGCCTCCTTTTGTCCCCACCAACACCCACTTCTGCCTTTGCCAGGAGAAGAACATGCCCAGGCTAGCCCTGCTCCCAGGAGGGGAGTGAGAGATGCCTGTGATACTGATCCAGGCTCTTGGCCTCCTTACGCGTGCTCAGTCGCTAAGTCATGTCAGACTCTTTGCAACTCCATGGACTGTAGCCCACCAGGCTCCTCTGTCCGTGGAATTTCCCAGGCAGGAATACTGGAATGGGTTGCTATTTCCTCCTCCAGGGGATCTTCTCTATCCAGGGATCGAACACATGTCTCCTGCATTGGCAGGCAGATGCTTTACCTCTGAGCCATCAGAGGCCAGAGAAGAAATTCAGGTAAGGCTTTATTGGAACTCCTGCTATAGCAGGGGTAGCAAAAACAAACAACAGGTTCCCTTGTTAGCTCCCAGAGTGGGGCGAGGTGGGGAAGGGGGACAAGCTGATTCTTTATATAGAGCAAGGGTAGCAGTGTGTCCATAGGTCAGGTCAGAGGGGTGGCTTAGGTGGTTTGCCCACCCCTTTGGCGGTGTTGTATGCAGGGGACATGAGCAGTACCCTGCTTTTGCTCCCAGTTCTTCGGACATGGCAGTTGGGTGACTGTTGGGTTGGTTTTTTAGGTTTGGTTTTGTTTTTTTTTTTTTTTTTTCGGTATTTTTGTTTCTTATTTTCCCTAGTTTATCCCAATTGTGCACACATACAGCTATTTTTAGCCCCTTATAGTTTCTTTGTATTTTGTTGCCAAAGGAGACGTTTGTCCAGGAGCAGGCATTACAGCCAAGGGTCCCGGGACCCATCTCACTTGGAGGAGAGAATGCTGGCTGCTGCCACCCTCCTACCCCACCAGCCCCCAGACTCGGAAGTGAGAAACGCTTCCCCATGACATAGGTCTCTGAGATTTGGGGTCGTTTGTTATGCAGCATGATTTAAGAAATACAGATACCTATTCCATGTTTCCTACAGAACAAACAGCTAAAGGATTTAAAAAATACAGTAGGAAAAACAAATTTTCAATTTTTTGAAGAAAATTGGGCACAACGTTTTTATGACAACAGGATGGAGAGGCCGTTTGACAATGAGACACAGAAAAGCCAGCACCGTGCAGAAAAATACTGACAAATGTAGCTACGTTACAAGTGGAAAATAGGATCTGACAAAAGAGGCTATGAATAGAGTTAAAAGAGAAAGATAATGCACAGCTAGAGAAAACATGTTTTTCAGATATTTGGCCACAAAAACACTCTTCAGCTCACACACACACACACACAGAGCACATAGAAGTTAGCAGGAGAATCCAAAGATCCAGAGATGAAAATGCAATGCGTCAGTGAAGAAACTCAAAGGACCAAGAGATACAAGGCTGGACAGTATCAGGAAACCTCACATTACAACAAGGAAATGTTATTTCACACCCAAGAGATTGGTAGGATGTTAGAATATGAAGATGAGCAAACAGGAAATTGCACACTGCTGATGAAGCTGCAAAGGGAAGCTTCCGTCTTGAAGATCAGTTGGCTGTGTTTCATCAGCAGAACTGAAGATGGAAGATCCCAAGACCTCAAACCACACTGTGAAGGTGGCGCGGGGGAGGACCAGAACAACAACATCACCTGAGGGAGGCAAGAGCACCACTTGCTTGTCAGATGTGCAGAATTCTAGACACATCCAGAAAACGTTGGTGAAGGGAAAAGCAAACTATAGAAGAAACTGTATGGACAACTTGTATAAAATTTCACACATGAAAAAGATTCTATTTTCTTTATGGACAGGCATACTCAGTATTAAAATGTGGATGGGAGGAATACACACTGACTTCAAAATAGTGGGGAACGTGGGGGGAAGCTGGCAGACTAGATAAGGGGCGTAAAACTCATGCTTCAATTGAATCCGTCATGTTTTATTCCCTAAAAAATAAACTCTGAAGCAAATGTGTCATAAAGCTGCCAGGCATTAAGTCTAACTGGTTGGTACATGAAAGCTGGATATCATTATTCTGCACCCTGTTTGGTGTGTTTGTAAGATTGTGTAATAGTTTTAAAGAGATGAAATGCATGAAAGGAAGCATGCCTGAATGATGACAATGGTTATCATTAGGTGGTAGGCTTATAGGTAGCTTCTTTTTTCTTTTTTTTTCCTGCTTTTATATTATCTTTTTTACTTTCATGAGAATATATTACTGTTATGATAGAAAAGCGTATATTTTGACCCACTGTGTCGTGAGCACAGCACACCCTGGGTTGGAAGGATGCTGAGGCAGGAACACAGTCATTCACCTGTCCAGTTCCTGGGGCAGCTCTGCAGAGGAAGATATGGACACTCATCCCCCACAGCCAGAGTTAAGAAGGCTCGATGTGAAATGAATCATTCCAGGAGAACTAAATCCTTGCCTTATCTAATTTTGTATCCTGAGGCTGATTAATTTAAACTCCAAAATAAAATAAACATTGGCCTTAAGTAAGGATTAAATACTCGGCAGGGTCCTTAATCGAACAAACTGACATTGTACATTTTATGGTATGGACTGAGGGGGTCTGGGGTGGCAATAGGGGAGCAGAGGGAATGCCCTGAGCTTAGGAGAGAAAATAGCAATGTTTGGGGATTCTGGAGTGTATTCACCTTTGATCTCTTGTCTGGACACCAACAGAAAATGCAAGAGGCACAGAATGGTGGCTTTTCACCGAGGAAGAGGCCTCATGCTCTGTGTCCCCATGTCCTGTTCTCAAGGGGATGGTGTAATCAAGGAGTGAGGTCTGGAGAATGGAAGAAGTGCCTATGTTCTTAGAAAACAACAGAAAAGAGAATTCTCCCACCTAGGCATTACCACCAAACAGCTGCTAAGTGCATGAACTAACAGCAAACATCCCCGGGTCTCTAATTGCAATGGGCAACCAAGGACAGTGAGATAGGTAAAGGATGGAGTGGCCTGAGTTGGGAGGAGGGAAGCAACTGATGGATGCTTCCAGGCCTTCAGCACAAAGCTGGACCATTATCCCAAGGATGAGCTCCATCTGCAGAGGGATCCCACATCCCCACTCCCATAGTGGCAGTAGCACAGGCACAGCAGCTATGAGAGGCCTGTGCAGCATCAATATAGTGGCAGAGCAGAGCCCAGAAGGCCTGGATTCAGGTCTGGCTGAGCCTCGACCAACTGTGTAACCTGAGCATCTCATCAGCCTCGGGTCCCCTGCAGGCACAGCAATGACGAAATCCCTCTGCAGGTATGTATTGAGCAGATGCTTCATGTGCTATTGGCTGGGGCATAAAACAAGCCACAGTCCCTCCAGAGAAGGCATTTCCATAGTTGAACAGCAAAGTCAAGTTACTACAGCCAACCTGGGAGGGGACAGGTATTGGGTAAAGAGGCAAGAAGCCTGGCCCCAAGTCCTCAGGACATCAGGAATGTTTATGGATGGTCCACAAATGGCATCTTCTCTTCTCCCTCCTGAAATGCATAGTCATCCCTGTGAAGTCTCCCCAGGGATGCAGTGCATCTGAGAAAGAGAGGGCACAGAGTGCACCTTCTTGGCATCACCAAACTCAGACTTCCTGCAGGAAAGCAAGCAACCCTCCTGGGTCCACAGGTGGTAGCTAAATGAACAGTAAGATGTTTGTGAAATCTTCAGTTCATGGACTTGGAACATACACAGAGAGAGAAGCCGTGACTCTTCCCCACTGAGACAGCTTGGGTGTGGAAGTATCAAAAGGGATCCAAGTAGGAGGGATGGGGAGTCAGGACAACGAGAAGGAATCTCTCAACGTGACTGATAAACACTGTCTCTGCCAATAGCAGCAATCATGAGTAGTAATGAGTGCTTTCTGGGGTGTAGATATCATATGTGTTGGCAAGCCTGTGTGCAGAGACTGTTGTTGTCTGGCCACAAATCTGTTAAATAATTGAGCACAATTGGTGGAACATGAGAGAGTTGGGTTCAAACTTGTCTTCTCACCATTTGCTTTCTGTTTACCCTATCTGATATTTATCCCCTTTTTCATCTTTTCCTGTCTCCTTTTGGGTTGAGTATTTTTATTCCATTTTATCTTCTTGGTTGGCTTATTAGGTGTAAATACCTGGTTTGGTTTGGCTTTGACTTTTTAGTAGTTGCTTTACAGTTGATAGTGCACATTTCAACTTATCATAAGCTACTGTCAAATGACATGCTGCTTCACATGTCAGCTTTTTTTGTTTAGTCACTAAGTCATGTCCAATTCTTTGCAACTCCATGGACTGTAGCCCACCAGGCTCCTCTGTCCATGGGATTTCCAGGCAAGAATACTGGAGTGGGTTGCCATTTCTTTCTCCAGGAGATCTTCCTGACTGAGGGATTGAACCCAAGTCTCCTGCATTAGCAGGCAGATTCTTTACCACTGAACTACCTAGGAAGCCCTCACATATAGAATAAGAACCCTAAATTAATACTTTCATCTCCCCTCTTTGGCTCTTGTATTATTATTTTCATGCATTTTGCTGCTACATACACTATAAACCCCATAACCCATTGTTATCATTTTTATTTAAACAGTCAACTATGTTTAAAATCATTTTTTATGCTTTCACTTTTACCTATGTATTTACCATTTGGGGTGTGCTTCATTTCTTTGTGTAAATCCAAATTTCCATCTAGTATAGTTTTTCTACTGCCTGAAAGCTTTTGTTTATCATTTCTCATAGAGATAATCAGCTAGTAATGAATTCTTTAAGCTTTTTAAGTCTGAAAGCCTTTAATTTACTGCTATATTTGAAAGGTCATTTTGCTGGATATAAAACTCTAGATTGACAATTGTTTCATCATTCATAATTTACAGACATTGTCCTGCTATCCGCTGGGTATTACTGTTACTGACTGGAAATCTGCCAACACTTTTATGTTTGTTCTTCTCTAAGTCACGTATTTTTTCCTCTAGCTTCTTCTACAATCTTTTCTTTTTCATTGGTTTTGAGCAATTTGATTATTATGTGCCTTAATATTGTTTTCTTTGTGTTTCATATACTTGGGGTTCATTGAGATTCTTAGATATCTGGGTTTATACTTGTCATCAAATTTGAATTTCTTTATAAGTTCTTCAAATATTTTTTCTTCTCTCATTCTCGCTTCTTTTGGAAAATCTAGTTATACATATATTATATTTGTTGGAGCTGATTCTCTGTTCATTTTTTTCAGTATTTTCTTCCTGGTTTCATTTTTGATAGTTTCTATTGCTTATGCCTTCAAGTTTACAAATCTTTTCTTCTACAACAGATTAAAATCTGTTGTTAATCATCCCATCCAATATTTTTTTTATCTGAAACATTATACATTTCTTCTCTAGAAGCTCAGTGTTGGTCTTCCATGTCTCCACTTATCATGCTTAAGCTTCCTTTACCTTCTTGATGTGGAAAATCTAGTGATATTAAGAGTTTTAATGTAATTTTCTACTCATTCTAGTGCTGTTTCTGCGTCTGTATCTTCTTACTGACTTTTCTTCTCATTACTGATTGTAGTTTCCTATTTCTTTGCATGCCTGATAATTTTTATTAGATGACAGACAATGAAAATTTTACCTTACCATGTACTGGATATTATTGTGTTTCTATAAATATTCTTGAGTTTTGTTCTGGGATGCAGCTAAATTAAGTGAAAAGATGTTGGTCCTTTGAAGATTTTCTTTTAATCTTTTTTAAATGGGACTAGAGAAACTTTGTCTTGGCATTAATTTTCCACACAACTGCAACTTTCTTTCTTTCTTTTTTTTGGGGGGGTGGGGGGGTACTCTACCCAATGACCCAGAAAGTTAAGGTTTCTTCACCATTGCTGGTGAGAATATGAAGTGTGCCTAGTTCTGTGTGATTTCAAACACTGCTCCTTCTCTTCCTTCCAGGTGATTCCTTTCCCCTAGACTTGAGTGATTTATTCACATACATACACTGACCAGTATCTTGCTGAGACTAGAGACTTCCCTTTTCAATGTTCTCCTCTCTCCAGTATCTGGGTACTCACTCTGCATAATCTGTCTGCCTTGGTCTCCCCAGAATCCCAGCTCCAGCTCCCTTTCCACAACTTAGCTATATCACCAGACTCAGCCCAGAGTCTCCATCCCTGGGCCATGTCCTGGGAATTAAGCAGTTATAGGCAGTAAGTTGGAACAATCATGTGGCTCCATTCAGTTGTTTATGCCCTCTCAGGGACCATTGTCCTACACTGCCTGATGTCTCTGATAACCTGTTGTAGAGTTAGGATTTGAGCCTAAATTGTCTGACACTAGAGGGCTTCCCAGGTGGCTAAGTGATGAAAAATCTGCCTGCCACTGCAGGATGCACAAAAGATGTAGGTCAGTCTCTGGGTTGGAAAGATCCCCTGGAGAAGGAAATGGCAAGTCACTCCTATATTCTTGCCTAGAGAATCCCGTGGACAGAGGAGCCTGGCAAGCTGTGGTTCAAGAGGTCACAGAGTTGGACACAACTGAGCGACTGAGCATGCAGCAAACATGCATGTCTGACACCAGAGGCCACACTCTTAACCACTGGGCCATACCTGTCCCTCAGTCTCACCCTGAGGGTTTCACTAGCTTCCTAGAGAGGAGTGGTTGGGAGTTGCCGTCAGCACTATTCTATGTGTTATTAGTTGTTAGCTGACATTGGATATCCTTATGTTACTGCTTAATAAGCTGCCTAGCACTCACTCCACAGTATGCAGCCTATCATGATTAACTAATCTTATCCCCTCGTATCACCATTCCAAAGGTGCTGAGCTAGATCCACTTGGGGTCATTACCAGCCAAGATCTGGATGTTCAACAATTATAGTTAAGAGCCAGTGCTCCGAGTCAGCACATCAGGATGGCAGCCCTGTGAGAGAAGAGTCTCATGAAGACCACTCTCAGCAAGCACTCCACATGCTGCGAGTCTCGTCTCGGGGGTCTCATAGTACTGAATTGGGGAATTGAACGTGATGTTTTCTCAGACTTTCTCCCTTAACAGCTAGGAGTTTATAATTATCCAAGTCGCCTCAGGGAAATGAAAACCATGATCTCTGATTCACCAGGGAATTTAGGAAAAGGAGATAGCGAAGAGTGGATCAGACTTATTCCTGGAATACACTAGACAGCTTCTGGAGATTAAAATAATGACCGCTAATGGATATACATGTTTAATGTTTCAGTTACTGGTAAAATTAATACCCTTTTTAATATTAATAGAAGCAGTGGATGTCTCTGGAGTTGTTAATCTGCTACCTTTCCACTACGTCAAGTATAAAAATAGCTCCCTGTGATTAGCCAGGTGGGCACAGATGGGTGGAGGGTGGAGAGGAAGGAGGGAGGAATTGAAGAGTAATAATGGGATGGTGACAACAGCATGCATTTTAAATGCATTATGGCTCATCAGGATTCTGAGAGAGAACATTTTCTTCCAAGTACAGTTACTTTTTCAAACTTCATTCATGGGTTCGTTCCTAGTCAATAAATATTTATTGGATGCTTTCCAGATGCCAGACACTGTGCTAAGCTATTTTCTGTTGTACCTTACTTAATCCTTGCAGCAACCTTTTGATGGGGATGCTCCTATTCCCATTTTAGGGATGATAATACTGAGGCTCAATATCCCACAGGCAGGAAGGTGCAGAGACTGAAACCGGAGCCCAGGTCTCTCTGAATCCAGAGTTGGAACTTCTAACTCCAAGCTTTCAAGGGTTTATTTTTTTTTCTAAATTGTCTTTAAATCCAGGATCATATAAACACTGCAGGAAATAAATAGGATGGTGAGACAGAAGATAATATAGCTGAGGTCCAGAAGGTCAGCACTCAGGCCCTGATTCCAGAAGAAGACTTGGAAAATTTACTTTCTTAATCACAATTTCAAATTTTCATCATAATTAAGCATATATGTGTTGAGTACCTACTCTGTGCCTGGCACTGTGCCAGACACAGAAATCGATGATCAAGATAGATACAGCCCCTGCCCTCAGGAAGCTCATAGTTTACATTCTACCGGGAGAGACAACAAGCATATGCAAAGACATTGCCGATAGAAACCAAACAAGTGCATAAACATAAAATAAAACAAACACAAGCTGTGTTGATTGCTATTAAGCAAACAAGGAGGAAACTGAGGCAGGGTGGGGAGGGACTGACTTAAAGAAAGTCATCACAGAGATTTCTCCGGTGGTCCAGCAGTTAAGACCACACTTCCACCACAGGAGGCATGGGTTCAATCCCTAGCCAGGGAGCTAAGATCCTGCATGCTGTGAGGCATGGCCAAAATTTTTTTAAAAGAAAGGAAGTAATCAAGTCTTCTCTGAAGAGATCTGTCTGTTAGGAGCCTTTGGATAAGCAGGAAAGACCACCTCTGTGTCCATCAGGGTAAAAGGGCATGATGTAGGGGCCAGGGTTCAGAGGAGGTCAGCAGTGGGGCTCGCCAAGGGTCCGGCAGAAGAAACCACCCTTGACAAAGCTACTGGAAAGTACACCTTCCAACCATATATCTACCTCCCTCCTTTCTTCTCTCTACTCAAGACCAAAACCCTGGGAATTACAGTGAAGAAGGTAGAATCCAGTTGTTCTCACTTGTGTCATGCGCCTGCCCCTTGGATGGGTAACAAAAAGACATTTTCATGTTTGCTGCCCCATCAAGGTTATTCCTAAGAGGGGAGAAAAGATTATTTTTAAAAAATCAGGTGCTATTAGGCATGGAGAATAGATTCAGCAGCCCCAGAAAAGTCAACAACAGGAGGAGACACTGCCTAGAACTGAGACTAAAGAATAAAGAACAAACATTTGAAAGTGGAAGGAAATTCAGTCTAAGGAACAGCATGTACAAAGGCTCTGAGGTGAGTGTGTATGTCAGGTAATAAGAGGTGAATTCCACTGTCTAAAGGAAAGGCAGCTGATCTGTACATAAAGATATACAAATAGGGTAAATATGTGTGTGTGGATAGATGATGATGACAAAGCATAAGAAGAAGGAAGAAAGTGAGAGGAAGGAAGAAGGGAGAAAGAGAAGAAAGAATGAAAGATAATGAAGGGATTCATTGAAAATATAAGCTTGCAAAAGCAGATAGGTAGATGGGTGGATCAATGTGTGGAAGGATAGGTGGATGGATGGATGTGTTAATGACTGGATGGATGTGTGAATGAATGGATAGATAGTAGGTTGGACAGATGGGTGGATGTTGGATGGATAGAAGGATGGATAGATCTTCCTGAGATGGTCTGTCTCCAAGTCTTCAGTCATTCAGCATCACTTTCCATGGTCCTAATCATGATTGAATGTCAGGTCTGATATAAGCTAAACTGTATGGAGGGGCTCACTCTCAGAGTCAGGCAAGTGCTCTCAAGTAAACACCTCTTGAATTTGATGCTCTAGGAATCTTACTCATCTCACCCTAATCCTGGCCCCATTTAGCATTTCCCATAAGCTTCTACTTCTTCTGTAAAGGAAATTGACATTCCATCAGAGACAGATGTCTCTGTAAGTGTGAAGTGACGCAAATGCTCAGGTGTTTCAATGGTCTGTTCTACCTCCTGTCTTTTGATCCTTCACTGAGACAAGATGATGTAACAGAACAACTGTCTGCATGGTTCTAGACCTAGAACCATCAGCCTATTTTGCCTCTCTGGGCTTCAGTCTTCTTCTATGTAAAACAAGTGAGGTTGGACTCATCTCAAGTTCAAAATGAGGGTGGAAAAGAAAGGCAGAAGACCCCAAAAAACCTTTAGAGCAACCTCTCCTTAGATGGCTTGCACTGCCTCTTACCCACCTTCCCAGTATGATTTTACAAATATTCTTTCTACATGTCCAGCACTGGACTAGACACTGGGGCACACAGACACTATCCCTGCCCTCCTGAAGCTTAGAGTCTGGATGTCCAGTCAGATTGTAAGTCAAGAAGGTTGAAAACAACAGTTGTAGTATTTGCTCTGAGAGTCCAGTGGGCATCAGGACCCTGGACAGGGAGCCTATCCCAGACTTCAGTCAGAGAGGCTATCTGGAGGAGGCAACTATCACAGATGAACAGGAAAACATTAGGCAGATGATGGGGAAGAGATGATGAGCACACTCTGAAGTCTGGGGAAATGGAACACACCGTAACTCTGTGCACCCCTCATCAGGCCCCAGGAATTTTTTCAACTGTGAGAGCATACTACCTCCAGCTTAGAGCATATGATTTCAGAGTCGTTACAACCCCTTCCCTCTGCCTCATGAGACTGGATCTTGCTGAGAACATGGAGGGGCTTTTCAGCTGTGATTTGTTGGAGCAGAAGAAGCAGAGGGTGTCATGCTTAACACACATGCCCTGTGGCAACCTGGCGTGAGATCTTAGAAAGATGATTAGGGTGTTTGTTCAAAGGACATGATTGCTAGATTTTCTCTTCCACATTAGATGTTTATGACTCCTTTTCTGTCTTCTGAGTGCTCCTACACCAGGCAGAGCTCGCTCTTCAAACCTCATCTCATTATCCATTTTCCCCTCGATTGCATATTTTAGGGACTGGTAATAGGGCTGCCTACAGTGCTATGTATTACAGCCGAAGGATCTGCAGGACTCCAACACCCCCACACTCCCCCGCCAAGCAAAAGAGACAAAATATTTTCATTTCTAAGCCTCTAAGCCTAGAGGAAAAGAGTTATGCAACCGTGTGACTGCTATGACTTCTTAAGAGTCTTTGGTGACTGGAGAAGAAATCCAGTCTTAGCTGGCTTTTCTTAAATAACAAGTGTCTGGGCCACCTGACACTGCCAAAGGACTGAGGTGTCCTAAACATGTCTGCCATCATGCTCAGCTGCCTGTGCAGAGGCACCCAGCCCTTGCTCAAGACAGATGGCTTCTGGGATGAAGATGGGGGTGGGGCCATGCTAATTAAGCCCCTGCTCTGCAAAGGTGCTGTGCCTTCTAGGGTCTAGTTTGCGTTAGTTTGCATGTGTATTAGTTACCAAAGCTGTGTACTAAATTATCACCAGCTCAGCAGATTTATCACAGCACCCATTTATTTTTTTTCAGATTTTATTGGAATATATTGTTGCTCAGTTGCTAAGTCAAGTCTGACTCTTTGAGACCCCATGGACTGCAGCACTCCAGGCTTCCCTGTCCTCCTCTATCTCGCAAAGTTTGTTCAAACTCATGTCCATTGGAATATAGTTGATTTAAAATGTTGTGTTAGTTTCAGATGTATAGCAAAGTGAATCTGTTATACAAACACATTTATTTACTCTTTTTTAGAGTCTTTTCCCATTTAGGCCATTACAGAGCAATGAGTAGAGTTCCCTGTGCTATACAGTAGGTCCTTATTAGTTATCTATTTTATGTATAGTAGTATGTATGTCAATCCCAATATCCCAATTTATCCCTCTCCCCCTTTACCCACTGGTAACCATAAGTTTGTTTTCTCTATCTGTGACTCTATTTCTGTTTTGCAGATAAGTTTCTTTGTACAATTTTTTTAGATTTCACATATAAGCAAAACACCCATTATTATCATCTCATAGCTTCCAGGGTCAGGAGTCTAGGTTCAGTTCAGGCAGGTCCCCTACACAGGGTCTCAAGAGGCTGAAATCAAGGTGATAGGGAGCTTCTCATGTGAGAACCTTGGGGTTCTCTCCCAGACTCACTGGTTGTTGGATGAATTCAGTTCCCTGTGATTGTAGGACTGAGACCCTAGGCTCCACAGAGCCACTCACTGTTCCCTTCCATGGGGTCCCCTACACAGCAAGGATATTTACCTCTTCAAAGTCAACAGAAAGGTGTCTGCAGC
Source organism: Muntiacus reevesi (assembly GCF_963930625.1). Classification (NCBI taxonomy): domain Eukaryota; kingdom Metazoa; phylum Chordata; class Mammalia; order Artiodactyla; family Cervidae; genus Muntiacus; species Muntiacus reevesi. The sequence continues at coordinate 93,727,527 of NC_089253.1, read as the reverse complement.
TTCAGCTCTGACTTTTTCAGTCTTTGATTTCTGAGATCTTTTGTCAAAAGGCTCCCTGATTAGGTCAGGTCAGGCTCACCCATGACAATCCCCTTTTTCATGAACTTAAAGTCAACTGATTAGGAACACTTATCATAGCTTTGGCCATCTGATGTGAAGACCTGACTCATTGGAAAAGACCTTGATGTTGGGAAAGACTGAGGGCAGGAGGAGAAGGGGGAGACAGAGGATGAGATGGTTGAATGACATCACTGACTCAATGGACATGAATTTGAGCAAACTTTGGGAGACAGTGAAAGACAGGGAAGCCTAGAGTGTTGCAGTCCATGGGGTCCCAAAGAATCAGACACAACTTAGCGACTGAACAACAGTCATCTCTTCACTCACCATGCCGTATGCTGCTGCTGCTGCCAAGTCACTTCACTAGGCTCCTCCGTCCCTGGGATTCTCCAGGCAAGAATACTGGAGTGGGTTGCCATTTCCTTCTCCAAACCATGCCGTATAAAGTAACCTAATTAGACAAATGACATCCCATTGCATTCACAGCCCCTCCACACTCAAGGGGAGGGGATTATCCACGGGTGTGCCCCAAAAGGCCACCTTAAAAATATGCCCACCACAGCTTACAACACTTTTGTACTTGGGCTGCCTGACTTTTGTGGCACTGCAGCTCAGGCTGCCTGGTTTGAATCTCTGCTCTGACTCATAAGAGCTGTGTGACCTTGAGCAAGCCATCTAACCTCTCTGTGCCTCCTTTTTCTCATCTGTAAATTGGGTTCAATAATAGTACACACCTGCTAGGTCATTTTGAATGTTAAAGGACACAAACATGTGGCCAAGGGTATAAGGAGGACTCACTAAATGCCTGACTTTGCCTGCTCCCGTCCATCTTCCCAGGGGGCTCAGCACCAAGACGCACTTTCCTCAGAGCACCACCCTCCTCTCTCCACACCTCCAGCATCCCCCTCCATCCCAGGAGCACGTGGAGATGGAGCAATTAGCCTTCAGTAATGAAAGTACACAGAGCCATCAGCTGGGCTGCCATAGGGATTTATGAACTCCACAGAAGCTTGTACCGCTACAAGAGAGGTCATCAGGGGACCACTTCTGAGGTAAGAACAAAAAACATCTCACCCATCACTGCCAGGCCCTTCCCATGGCAAGACATTAAAGCATGCCTCTCCCTTTTCACATTTTCCAAACCTTCTACAGCAAACCTGCCTTATTTTTATAATCAGACCAAAAAGAAAAGAAAAGAAAAGAAAAAAAACACAGTAAACCTGATTTTTCATAGAAAAACTTTGTGGTCAGAGATACCAGCTCCTGCCAGGTTGCGTCTGCAGGTGGAACACTGCCAGGACGCCTGAGAGCTTGCATTTTGTTCTTTTCTTTTTTTAAAACAAAGATCCATTATGCAAATCGATCATAAAAATTTTAAAGCATCTTGTCCTGTCTCAATTAATTACAGCCTTTGTGGGCCCAGGTTCAGAAGCAGAGAAATTCTCTTGGTTCAGGAATGCTGCCCCAAGAGACAAAGCACTGGTCTGGTCCTGTCCTGGGTACTCTCTTGTTCCTTCAGCCCAAGCCTGCCTGTGTTCCTGACCACATCAACCTACTCATCACACTAGCCAGCTGGCCACCACGCCCCACCACCATCTCACACACACACCCACGCATGCACAACCCTTGGCAGCTGCTGCTCCTCCATCCTCCAAGAGGGTCCTTCTCCAACTGGACTGAAACTAATGGTCTGTAATTTACGGCTCGGCCCCTATGCTGCTGGCTAAGTGAAAGCAGCCACTTGGTTTACTTCCACCCAGAGTGGAGAAGCGAACCAAGGCTGCAGAAACAGTAGTAATGACCACTTCTGTCCTCAAGTCTGCCCTCTGTCCCCTCCCCAGAAAGGAGCGCAGCCATGCCACTCCCCACAAGCCCTTTCTCCATCCTGAGAGCCATGCAGGACTGCTGAGACCAGCCTGGCACTCTCAAGTCTGGTGACCAAGTCTTCTCTGACATCAAGTCTCTCTTTCCCGAACATCCCATTCACTCACCAACCTACCCACCCAACCTGCATCCTTCCTTCTGCCTGCCAGAACCACTTCTGCCTTATTCTACAGAACCTCGTTCTTAAGATGGGATTCTCAAAACTCACTCTCACTGTGGTCTAAGTGGCCAATAACCAATGAAAATGTTGGCTGTGGATTCTCATCCCATTCTATTCACATTTTAAGAGGAAAGGCAATGGAGGATGAGGTGATTGGATAGCATCACTGACTCAATGGACATGAGTTTGAGCAAACGCCAGGAGATAGTGGAGGACAGGGAACCCTGGCATAGCGCAGTCCATGAGATCACAAAGAGTTAGATACAACTTAGCTACTGAACAACAATAACAACAACAAAAGGATGAATTCTTTGTACTAGTTTAATAGAATACTTGACATGTCAGGGCATAAAACCGAAGTGTTTTACTTCCCTCCCAATAGCTGCTCCCTCTGTTCATCTCCTCTGCTCTTCCTACTGAGTATCAGGGCCCTTGCTGACTTCATGGAAGGGATCACAACTTCCCTGCTTCACTGATCAGAGCAGCCTTTCATTCAAGGGCGTGTGTTTGGGCCAGTGCAGCAGTAATGCCTGCTTTTTCAAAGCATTCCGGACATAGAGGCTCAAACCAAAAGAGGAGAAAGTCCAACTGGGATGAGAAGGAGAGCCCAGGGCTTCCAGAAGACCCGTCAGTCACCCACTCCCACCTCACCCTCTGGCCCAGCAAGTCCATCCAAGAGCAACTCCAGCCTTGAAAACCCACCTACCCACCCCCCAACTCATGAGCTCCAGGACCACAGCTCTAAGGAGCGAGACCTTGGACACGTGTGATCAGTTGCTCAGTGATGTCTGACTCTTTGCGGCCCTATGGACTGTACCCTACCAGAGTCCTCTGTCCATGGACTTTTCCAGGTGAGAATACTGGAGTGGGTTGCCATTTCCTACTCCAGGGGATCTTCGTGACTCAGGAATCGAACCCACATTTTTTGTGTCTCCTGTGTTGGCAGGCAGGTTCTTTACCACTGTGCCACCTGGGAAGCCCTTCTCATCCATCTTTCTTTCCTTTCCTCACCCTACCCAATCTTCAGTGAATTCAGTCAATGTCAATTTTATGACATCCACTCCACCCTGTAACACCTGTTGTTTGTTCACCTGGCTGGAGTCCCAGTCCTAACTAACTTGTCTGCATCGCCCATGTCACCTTCTAACTGTCACACTGTGTTAGCAATTAGCCTCATGTAAAGCTTTGGAACTGAGAACCTCGTGTTGAATCAAAACCAGTGAAAGCAGTCATATTGATTCAGGAGTCATGGACCAGGCCCCAGGCTTTGGGCGGCCTGCCTCACCCTCCCCGCAGCCTCACTGAGTCACAGACACCACCAGTGTGTAGAGAAGTCTCCACACGCTACATGCTGCCGAATGCTCTTCCCACAATGTCCCCAGTTCACATCCATGGCCACCTCATTTTATGTCCCTATTTTGCAGAGCTGCACATTGAGGATCAGCCTAACTATGGAACTGACCCCAAGGTACAGAGCTTGTAAGCTGTGCAGCCAGGATTTGAGCCACTTGGGTTTTGGAGCCTGGGACCTTAAGCAGATGGCTTCCTGTTTCCTGGTACAAAAAGACAAACAGCCTTTGAGAAGATGCACCAGCAATTAGGACAGAAGGATCAAGGAGAGAGAAAGAGCAGCCGGGAGCCGCCTCTGCCGAAACCTTTCCAGCCCCCACTCTGTACCCAGTGTTGAAGGCCTGCATTTTAAAACTTACAGTCTGAGATTTTGAGCTCAGGTTTTGAGCTCAAGGTTTGGAGTAAACCGTATCTAACACTCCAGCTCAGGACAGCAGTGTTCACTGGAGAATCCGTCCTGACAGAGAAACTCCTTTGCAAAGATGCCAAGGGGAGAGAGGGAATGACCCTGCTCCTAGCAGAAGTATCCAGTGGGAACTGAATGTTGAAAAGTTGAGCCCCAGGCCCTGGTGGGAATGGTAACAGTTGTCCACGACACAGCACCCCAGGCTCCACTCTGATATCAGCCAACAGACAGAAAGGCACCTAGTTCTGCAGACGGTTACAAAGCGGGTGGCTCTGAGGACCACACAAAGGCATGGCCTGTCCCTTCCCTCTGGGTGTCCTGCGCTCCCAGCCCAGACCTAATCAGCCCACTACCAAGAGACACAATCGAGAGTTCTAGAATCCCACGCTAGGAGGGTGTGGCCAGTGCTTCATGAGCTGCTCTGTGAAAAGCTAGAGGGTGTGGTTATCACTGTGCATCTATCTGGTTTTTAACCTGGATCCATCGGTCAGGCTTGCGGAGTCTGGGAGAACACGTCACCTTGAAGTTTCCACTCACTCCACAACAGAAGGCTCACAAGTCTTGCAGGAGAGTCAGTCCCTCTGACAGCGATCCCAGGCAGGACCTGCTGTGGCCACAAGACTTTCAGGCTGCGCCAGCTCAGCATCAGCCAACTCACCCAGTGCCAATCACCCCCAGTGTCCCCCTGATCGTCTTTAGCTGGAGCCCCAGTAGGAAGCCAAGTGCTGGGGACCACTCCATCCACAAGGAGCAGGCAGGGACCACTCTGTTCACGGAGAGCAGGTGTTTTCTAATGCATGAAGCAGCAGCAGGTGTGTTACATGCCTGGCTACAGGAATCACAGCCTGGAGGTGACACTTTCACAACCATCTTAGATGGATGACATTGCCTCCCCTCACTTTGATCAGAACCCAGGCCAGGACTGCCGAAGGCCTTTGCAGGATGGAGATGAAGCAAGAAGCAGCAACTGGTTGTGAGATGTTACTTTAGGCCCAAAGAATGGAAGCCCCAGCACACACTGCCTCACTAGGACAACTCCTGCCTGCTCAGGCCTTGTTGGCAAGACACCTCCCACAGTGTCCAACCTGGGCAACCAGACATGGCAACCCTGCCCACTACTGTGGGACTCCAATGTCAGCAAGCGAGCAAAGATGTTCTCAATGCATAGAAGAAGAAGTTAAATTCCCAAGCATGAATTGAGTCAGTTCTACATCTCAGGCATAGAGATACCAAGTTAAGTGAATAAGACCTGGGAGAGCCCAGAGAAGGCAGGTGGATCCAGTCACCCTCAGTATCAGAAAGACACAGTAACCCACCCCAGTCTCATATGAGCTAAAAGGGGAAAGAGAACACACGTAATGGGATGAGGGGTCAGACAGACACCTGAAGAGAACATTCCAGAAACCCAAAGAAGAACCCAGCACTCCTCAGTCATATAACGCCCTGAAGATGGGACTCTGCTTCTGTTTCCCTATCCCAATCCATACTCTGCTACACATAGCAGGACCCTCGATGCTCTAGATGCTTCTTTCTGTCGCACCCCCAGATTTCCACCTCTCTCCATCTTTGTGGTCCTCTTCCAGCAGCGTCGGTCTCTGCTGGGAGCTTGCTGGGAATGCAGCGTCTCCAGCCCCACCCAAGAACTGCTGAGGCAGAACCTGCCCTTTACCAGATGCCCAGGGATTGATGGAGAGACACTGGAGAAGCCACAGTGTGGCCTGCACACAGACCCGGGTTTCATCCAGTCTCTCCTGGATTCCAGAGCCTTTCAGCTCATCTGTGATGTCTTCCCCTCGGATGAAGAACAGCTGATATCTCCCTCCTCTGCATGGCACCAGGCCCTGCACAGAATCTGCCCACCCGCCCCTGCATGGAGCCACACACACCTGCTCACCTCTCCCTGCCAGCAGACCACATGCCCCTGGAAGGCAGGGATCAGGTTTATGCATCTACACATCTCCAGAGTTAGCCTGCTGCCAGGCACATGTGATGTGGGTTGTTCAGCTGAAATGCACGTTTGTGAATGGACGAATAAACTGTGCCTCAGCTGTTTTATCATATCACACACTCTCAGGACATTGGCCAGAGGAGATGTGAGGACACAAGGCATAACTATCTTAAAGTCATGTGATTTGTTCACTGCCTTTTAAAATGTTGGAAGAAAAGGCTGTGACCTTTTGGAGAGAACTGATTGATGGTGGGGTCTGGGGCAGGCTGTAAAGGCCAAGGCTGGGAGGAAGCCTGGTAAAGCGGCACTGCAGACTGAGCTCAGTTGGACGAGGGATTCCATTTGTTATTTTGTCCTTTTGTCCAGGTTTTTAAAGGTTCCTCTGAAATGGCTCTTTTGTGTGGGACTGGGGCAATGGGAGAGGGGACAATATGGCAGGCAGCACCCCCACCCTTGTTCTTCCTGGCAAGACAGCAACCATCTGAAAAGGAAGCGTCACTCTGCTTTTCAAAGAAATAAATTCCCAAAGTAGGAAGTGAGCCAATGCTTCAGCTCAGGCACAGAAATACAAAGATCTCAAAGGCTCAGAGATACCTTCTCAGAGAGTTTGGCTGGAGCGTTCTGTGCCTATACCTCCTTCGAGTTTCGGGAGCTGAGCTGAGGAAATCCAGGCTGTAGGGAAGAGTCCAGTGGGCCTGGGAAACAGAGCATGAATAGAATTATGCACCAGAGAGGTAAGACATACCACAAGGAGGTGATGGGGTGTGGGGGTGGGCTGTAGTTACTAATTCATTTGGATGAAACCTCTAAACTATAATTAAGGAAGAATCTCTCCAACTCTGAAGCACACCGAACAATAAACAACTGCCTGCTTTGATTAATAGCCAGACCATTGCTGAATCTAGTGCCTGGAAACCAGAGCCTGCAGCAGTGTGCTGACTCTGGAAGGCTTTCTCCACTGGGAAGAACCAGCCTCTGGTCCTGGGACAGTGGCCCTTCCAGGCTGCCCTGCCCTGAATGGGGTAAGAGAGGGCTGTCTCATCAAACAGGTTGGGAACACACCAAATTGAACAAAACAACAAAATCCAAGTGCAAGAAGTATCTTGACTACGGAGCTTCTCAGAGCCCCAGCCCACACTGCCCATGTTGACTGTGACACCGCAAGAGAGGAAGAGGAGGGGCACTGATTCATTCCAGAGCCCCTCCTGGGTGGGAGGCGGAAGTTTGAAGTGAAATCGAGGGAAGCAACCTGAAAGAAAGTGCCCTCTCCTTTGGGGACACAGTGCTCCCAGCCCATCCCTTGTCTGTACTGGCCATTCTGACACTTGAACCGTTATGTGGACACAAAATACACCCAACCTTGTTCTCTACTCTTCCCAAAGCACTGACTCTCAGCTCTGGAGTTTGTGCTAAATGTGGATAATAGCTTGTAAGCAGAAGACAGAGAAACTGAGGAACCCAGAGAAGGCTTCTGGAAAGAAGCTAAGTCTAGAATATTATCAGAAACAGTTAAAGGAATTGAGTCTTTATTTGGCAGGCTGCTGCTGCTGCTAAGTCGCTTCAGTCATGCCCGACTCTATGCCCCCGTAGACGGCAGCCCACCAGGCTCCACCGTCCCTGGGATTCTCCAGGCAAGAACACTGGAGTAGGTTGCCATTTCCTTCTCCAATGCATGAAAGTGAAAAGTGAAAGTGAAGTCACTCAGTCTTATCCGACTCTTTGCGACCCCATGGACTGCAGCCTACCAGGCTCCTCTGTCCATGGGATTTTCCAGGCAAGAGTACTGGAGTGGGGTGCCATTGCCTTCTCCATATTTGGCAGGAGTGCAGATCAAAGAGAAACCACTACTATTGTTTAAAACCTATATCCTTTAGAGAGTCTCCCAACATCCAGGTTTTTTCCTTCTGATCAGAGGCTCTGTTCTTTCCACCTTTCCTGGAGTTAGGTATGTTCATGTTGACTTGCTCTGGCCAGTAGAATGGGAGCACAAGTTAGGTGTGGTCATGTGACTTGCTCTGGCCAATGGAATGGGAGCCCAAGTGAAGTATGATTATGGACTTGCTTTGGCCAGTGAAGGGAGCGGAAGTTAGGCGTGGTCATGAGACTTGCTTAAGTTAGGTTTGGTCATGTGACACACTTTGACCAATGGCAGGGGAGCAGAATCCTGTGAGCCACCATGCTGCCTTCACCAGTCCATTGGTACCCAGGCACACTGCAGATGGTGAAGCCTCTGCACCCTGATTCCCAGAGGGAGGACAACATGCTTCAGAGCCCACAGCCAAACCAGCATGGACAGGGAGCATGAAAAATATGTTCAAGTCACTGAAACCTGGGGGCTGGTTGCTACCCCATCAAAATCAAACCCGTTTTAACCAGTACAGAGGTTGATCCCAGAAGTAAGATGCTGCTGCCACAACAATCCAAAATGTGTGACTTGGGCTTCATGATCAGGCAACGAGTTTAGAAAACTCAAGGCTGGAAAGATGGTAGCTGTTATTAGGTGGTGGTGGACACTTGACAACACCATCATCTGTGGTGACCTGAGAAGTGAATCATGTACCCAGCACAGCTACTGCCCCGAGGGAGGAGCTGGAAAGGAGACTGAAGAGCCTGTGCTGGCTGCTGTCAGAATTCAGCAAAGTGTTGAAAGAGAGGGGTGAGGTCAGAAAGGAGATGTCTAGTTTGCAGACACAAATGAAAGGGAGAACTGGGAATTCCCAAATTCAGGGACTCCTGGGTCTGGAAGAGTCAAGCTCTTCCCAACCACAAATGGTAAAAGTAAACATTTTGAGAAAAGACTGCAAGTGAGCCACATGGTGAAGAGAGAACAGTGTCCCATCCAGAGATAAACGAATGGATTTGGAGGCTCAGGATAACAGCCCCAGTCAGGGGTGTGGCCCCCAGGTCATCCTTCCAGCTGGACAGAGTCGCCCATGGAAAAAGTCTGTCCATATGGTGCTCCCAACCAAGCCTGATTTCATGGGAAAGTGTGATTCATTCTGAGGGGAAATCCTGTCCCTGTTCCGCCCTCCTGTCGGTAGAGGGGAGCAGGCCATTGGTCTTTGTAGCTCATAGACACCTGAGCCAGAAGAGCCACGGGCAGGCGTGGGATCAAGGCCCCTATGCCTCCCCCGAAATCCTGGCCAAGCTCTGCTGGCAAGACTGAGGTTCCAGGGCTCCCCTTCCGAGTGGGCTGATAGCTGGCGAGGCTCCTTTATATTTATATTTGGAAATACAGCATTTGCTGATTAAAAATAGAATTAATGATATCTCTGTTCAACAGAAGAAGACAATTGTTTGGAGGAATTATAGTTTCCCTCCCCTTCAAATTTTCTGCAATCTATGGCATTTCCAAGCATACTGAATTTTCAGACTATTTCTAAGAATAGCTTCTCCCAGGATCCACAGAGAGGGCATGAAATTTACCCTTTTCAGTAGAAGGAGAACTGTTCCCAAACCCTTGAAAGAGTCTGCCTGTGTTTGAAGCCACATGAAGTCACCAGAACAATAGTTCCTGGAAAATGTCTTTTTAGCTCACAGAATTGAAAGATTGCCCTTTTGTGTGCAAACCCACCAAGGAGCTGTGATGCCCACTGCTCTGCCCTCCAACATCCTTACCACCCCCTCTTCCCCACAGATGCCCACCCCCCAACCCAGGCCAGCCATGGTTGGGACCCTCCAGCTCCAGCCTCCAAGACCCACCCCCACCACATGGAGTCCCATGCACGTGTATAAATCACCACATTCCTCTGAAAACAATGTGCAGTCACCAGTAATAGAAACACATCTAGAAGGAGGCAGTGAGAAATAAAGAGGAAAGGAGAGAGTTGTACAGTGAAAGCACACAAAACTAGAACAAAAAGAAAAACAACAGGCCGGGGGAAATAACAGCATCGAACATGACAGAGTCGATATCCCAGTGAGACAAAGACCTTGTACAGCCCGGTGTCTGTTTGGAGACAGTCATAAATGTGCAGACAGGCAAACGAAGCAAAGCATAAGCCCGAGAGAGAGAGTGGGTGTGTGTGCATAAATGTGCAAGTATATGAGTATATGTATTAGTTGTGGGTCCATATAACTGTGTGAGAATATAACGTGTGAGAATGTATGTTCACGTATGGAGTGTGTGTGTATGATCCAAGGTGACTGGCAGTTCTGAAGTGAGAACATGAAGCCAGTGTGGTCCCCAACGTCCACCCTGTCAGAGGGGGAGCTCAGACCCCAGCTCCGATGCTGTTCACCAACAGGTCTTAGGTGCAATTACTTAGCATCTCTAGTTTTGCTTCCTCATCTGTAGAATGGAAATAATCACTCAGCAGTGCAGATGAAGGTGATGATGCATTGACTGGGCATGCTAACTTTCCCCTCCATGTCGGGGAATCTCCTTGCTGCAGTCAGATATTCAGGCTGACCAGGTTTCCCTCTGGAGACTTTGGGCTGCTCGTCTTCCCTGGTGGCAGAGACACACGGGTTCCAGCTTGGGTTATAACAAGAGAAAGAAACCAGATTAGGCCTCGGCCTGAGGAGGGAGGACCTCCAGGAGCAGCAGGAGCCTCAGAAAACAAAAAGTGCCCAAGGAGTCAACCTCCCCCTCCTCCCGTGTGGACCCAGCCCTGCCACATGCAGCCAGGAGGCCACAAGGGCATGAATCTAGGGCTCAGGGTCTGACTATGAGGTTCAGGCCCTACCTCCGCCAGCTCCCAGCAAGATGGGGGCAAGTCGCTGGAGTTCCTTCCCTGGCTGGGAGGACCAAATGAGACGCACCATGGGTCTGATGCCCGCTCCCCTTCCCCAGTCTACGCTGTACCTGTCCTCATGTGAAGCAGAGACAGCTGGGCAGAGCATGTGGTTGGAGCCACACCGGGTTGGGGTGGGTGAACTCTCAATGCTGGTTTTAGGTGGCATCTACACTCTCTTTTTGGAAGAATTCCTTCCTGTTTCACAATGAACTCCCACGGGGCTATGAGAACATCCTCAAGACTCAGTGAAGAAAGGACAAAGGCAGGCTGGCACCATTCAGGCAGGATGAGAGCAAAATATGAGAGATATGACCCTCCTTGTTTAAGGAAATGCAAAGTGCCATGCTGATGAAGTGCCGCTTTCAAAGTGCAGACAAACACTTTTATGATAATGAGGTTGAGGGGGGGTGAGTGCTGACATTTTAATATACAGTGAAAGTTTTTACAATAATTCAAACATCCAACCTGGGGAGAGCATTTAAATAACCATGAGAAGGAATTCCAAGTTGCCATTTAAATGACTATGGGTGGCTTTTGTCTTATAATTTATGCTTTTTCGGACTTTCTGAATCATCTATGTCCCAAGATGAGTATGCATGATTTTATCAAAAGCAAATAAATTAATTTTTTAAATTTATGGCCAGGGCTAAGAGTTAGGCATTTGAAAACAATTGTATAAAGACATGAAGACTCAGCATGAAGTTGGCCTTTTGTCAAATTTCCCCTAACGCTGCAAGGCTGTACTCTTAACAACAGAGAGAAATGAAGGTAAACCTATTGGAGATGGTTTCTCAAGATTCTAAAGCAGACCCCATGGGGCCCAATTAATCCAGGCCCTGCCCCCAGTGTCCTCCCAGGCCACCTCCTGTCCCAAGCACCTCCCCTCACACCTGATCATGACAACACAACTCACTTCCATGCCTCTCACATCTCCCCCTCCTCCCAAGAAGACATAGTAAGGTCCTCACCCCCAGGACCTCAGATCATAACCTTATTTGGAGAGGTGATCAAGTTAAAGCCAGGTCATCAAGGTGAGCCCTCATTCAGTGTGACAGTGTCCTTATTAAAAGGGGAAAGTTGGATCCAGAGAGAGATGCACACTGAGAGGAAATGCTGCAAAGACACGGGGAGAAGGCCACCATCTCCTAGCCAAGGGGAGAGGCCTCGGAAGGACCCTGACCTGCCCACACCGGGATCTCAGACGTCTGACCTCCAGACTGTGAGAGAGAATGGATTTGCACCATCTAAGGCTCCCAGTCTGTGGTCATTTGTGACGGCAGCCACAGGAAACAAAAATAAGGCTGTCTCTAAAAGGCAGTTGGGGACATTTTTAAAAACCTGTGCATGTCATAGCAATGACACACAAAAACACACATCTAAAAGCTTCCCATTACACTGCACTCAGCAGAGGCTGGAATCTCAGCAGAGATCACAGGCCCTGCTGATGGGGCTTCAACCCCAGGACCTGCAAGGGCACCGGCTGCTCCCAGCCCCCCTTGCAAGGACCTTCCTGCTTGCCTCACAGCTTTGTCACACATGTTCTCTGCACATGACACTCTTCTCATGTCCTCCCTCCCTTCCCAACACACAAATATGCGCACACGCACAAACACAGGCACACACCTGCCCCTGCTAATTTCCCCTACTCCTTCAAGTGTCAGTTTAACCAGACACCTCGGCAGTTCCTGCCTGAACCCCATCTTCCTCCCAAGAGCTCTATCATCACGGGGGCTGGATCAGCCTCTGGGAACTGCAGGGCGCTTAGCCGCATGCAGGCATTTGCTGACAGCTGCCAGTCGAATCCCTCCTCGATCACAGTGTGATAAGCAGAAATGATCCAGACTTAGCCAGGCGTCCCCTGGGGACAGGACTCCCCATGACCAAGGGCCACTGTTCTTCAAACCTGAACTCCACAAAGGCGTGGGTGGCATCTGCCTTCCTTCCCACCCTATCCATCACCGGGCGCAGTTCCTGGCATCCAAGCTGGCCATGTGTGCCCAACCAAAGGGTTGGAGGATAACGAACCAGCCAGGGCAGGGCAGTCTCTGGTGGCTCAGCTGTAGCCTGACCTCACTGATGCTTCTGGTGTTGGAATGACCCCTGCAGGAACCCCAAGCAGCCTGGGCCATGCCCACATGAAACCCCCCATGGGGTTGTCTCTTTGTTCCTAGGTCTCTCTATCCACCAGGACTCTGTATACACATGCTCTCCATCAAGGTGAAAGTTACATAAATGAAAACAAAGTGACAGAAGTGCAAATACCATCAGATTCCTCCCAGGCAGAGAGAGAATATGCTGGCACTCTGATGGCTGTATTAACAATTTAATGGAGCCCCTAGCGCGGGGGAACAGGCAGGTCTTGCCAGCAGGAGCAGCAGTGTTCTGCTGACATCAGTCCACACACACGTGAGACGGGCCAGGTCAGGACTCCTGGGTGCTCAGGAATGGCTCCGCTGGGCAGTCTGGGAGCCTGACATTTTGGCATCCTCCACACCCCGGATGGAGGAGTCCCTGATGCTGACAAACCCTGAACTCTGCCCATTCACCACACTGTGGCCTCAGCCCTTGGGAGATGGGCTGGAAGCAGGACCCATTTCTAGAGTCTGGTGTTTCTCATCTCAGCACCATCCACACTGACTAAGCAAAAGGCCAAGGGCCCTGATGGCTGGGACCACACACAGCCTCTTCCTCTTTTTAAGCCTTTTTCCAGTGGCTTCCCTGATGGCTCAGCAGTAAAGAATTCGCCTACAATTCAGGAGACTCAGGAGGTGTGGGTTCAATCCCTGGGTTGGGAAGATCCTCTGCAGGAGGGAATAGCAACCCACTCCAGTATTCTTGCCTGGGAAATCCTATGTACAGAGGAGCCTGGCAGGCTATAGTCCATGGGGGTCACAGAAGAGTCAGACACGACTTAGTAACTGAATACGCATGCCAGTACAAAACTTAGCATTCAGTCAGTGCCCAATAAATGTTTGTTTAAATCAAAAGTGTTAGTTGCTCAGTCATGTCCGACTCTTGGCGACCCATGAAATGTAACTCACTAGGCTCCTGTGTCCGTGGGATTCTCCAGGCAAGAATACTAGAGTGGGTTGCTAGTCCCTTCTCCAGGGGACCTTTCCAATCCAGGGATCAAACCTGAGTCTCCTGCATTACAGACAGATTCTTTACCACTTGAGCCATGTGGGAAGCCCCAAATGAGTGGAGAACAATAAAGGGGGCAGGAAAGAGTTCATATGCCTGTGGTCAGAAAAGGCAGATCATGGCTTCAGGTAGGATGCTCAGAGGCAGCCCCTGATGCATGTTCCCCCTCTGATGCTCCTTTCCCTCTAACCAGCTGAGAAAGACTGAATACAAAGGGTGGGGCTCAGGGGGATCTTTGAAAGCTGATGCAAACTTGGGAACATGGACAGGCCCTCTGGAGGACTGAGGAAGGCCGAAGGGAGACAGTGGGGTCAACCAGGATGTTCTGTGACAGCAGATGGGTCTCCATGGCACCCAGACCACCCTCCCCCAGCAAGATCTGGAAGATCAGTGCCTTTGCCCCATTGATTGGCAGCACTTAGCAGGGCCTGTCCCACAGAAAGCAGTCAACAAACATTGTTTGAATAAATGGATGGATACCGCCATAGGGGAAGTCCCCAGGCCCTCCCACGAGGAAGTTACTAATGCGTGTTTCTACAATGCGGGTTCAATCCCTGGGTCAGGAAGATACCCTGGAGGAGGAAATGGCAACCCACTCCAGTATTCTTGCCTGGAGAATCCCATGGAGAGGAACCTGGAAGGCTACAGTCCACAGTCACCAAGAGTCAGACATCACTGAGCAACTGAGCACAAACTTTGTCCTGGAAACACCTCACACTGTTTGGATCACTTAGAGCCAAGGTGGGGCCAAGTTTGAGAACCCAGCTGCCACTTCCCAGCTTCATGATCTTGGCAAGCCAGGACCTCGCTGGGCCTCGCTCCTGCCAAGGAGTCCCAGGGACTTCCTCATTGTCATCCCTACTATGTGAGTTCCAGGTCCCCAGCAGGCAATTTCAACAAGCAGAGCATCTCCTGCAAGGAGGGAGGGGCTGAGCTGCAGCACATCCCCAGCAGGGTCTTCCTGGAACTCTTATGTCCCCCCAGGGTCCTTGGCAACCAGTCCAGCTGCCTTCCCTGTCCCTGCCGGAGCCCACTTCCCAGGCACAAAGACTTGCTTTGAATGGCAAGCTGTTTTCTTTATCCGTCTCATCTCACAGGGATGTGTCTTTGAATGAAGACCTGGTTACTTTTCTGTAAATAGTCAAGTCTGGGCTCAACATGTTCCAAAATCTTTTCAAAAGTTATCAAAAAATGTGCACACACACATACACACATCCAGGGTGTTTGTATCATTTTAATAGGTTTCCGCTTTTCTGTTCTGCTGAGAAATACTGCAAGAAAAGTTGAAGGTTTCATATCTCAAAAATCAAATCAACAGGCACTTTTGAAAAACTGACACAAACAAATAGAAAAAACGGAAAAGAAGCAGAAAGGAAAGACTTTGTTCAGATGCCTTTCCCAGAGTCCACTGTGTTTCCGCTTAACTTCCTTTAAGTCAGAGGTTATCCTTATTCTGCTGCCTCCACCTGCTAGGCAGAAACCACACTTTTAACATAAAGGGAGAAACTCCACATGTAATTTAGTGGTGATTATTCATCAACCATTCCTGAAAACAGATGCCCATGGCAGTGAAGGCCAGCTGATTTACCAGGAGGGAAAGATTTATATTTCCTGCACTAGAGTGATGTCACCAGGTTGGGTAATTGCCGCATAAACAAGAAGTTAGTTACCCACTGACGAATTGAGCTTCTAGGATTTCTGAGTGCTTTTCATGCAGACAGTTGTGTGGATTCAAACAGTGAATTGAAATAGTCAAAGTCCCAGGGACCCATCCCCAACAGGAGAGAACAAAGGCCACTGACAGGACTGCAGAAGCTTCCATCTGTTCCACAAAGGTACCCATAACAATGAGGGACTGGACACACGAATCATCTCCATCTGTAAAGGGTGAAGTTAAAACCACACTTTCATGAGATACGAAGGCACATTGACTAGAGTGCCTGGAATCCAGGACACTGATGACACCAGAGGCTGGAGATGTGGAACAACAAGAACACTCATTCACTGCTGGTGGGGATGCAGCCTGCTGCAGCCACTTGGGAGGAGAGGTGGGCAATTTCTTACGAAAGTTAACTTATCTTACCATACACTCCAGCAATCATGCTCCCTGGTATTTACCCAAATATGTTGAAGACTTGTCCACACAAAAACCTGCATGAGAATCTTCATAGAAGCTTTATTAGCGATTGTAAAAAACTAAAAGCAGCCAAGATGTCTTTCAGTAGGTGAATAGGTGAACAAACTGTGATAGGTCCAGACAATCGAGCATTATTCAGTGCTAAAAAGAAATGAGCTTGTCAAGTCACAAAAAAAGACATGAAGGAACCTTAAATGCATAGTGCTAAGTGAAATAAGCCAGTTTTAAAAGACTGCATACTTTATGATTTCAATTAGATGACATTCAGAAAAAGGCAAATCTATGGAGACAGAAAACAGTTCAGTGGTTGTCAGAGGTTTAGGGATGGGAGAGGTTGAAATGGTAGAGCACAGAATATTTTAGAACAGTGCACTAATCCTGAATGATACCAATAGATACATAACACCATGCACTTCTCAAGACACACAGAATTTTTACTGCACAAAGAGTAAACCTTGGAACTTCCCTGGGGGTCCCCACCTTGCAATGCTGGGAACACACATTCTATCCCTGGTCGAGGAACTAAGGTCTCACATGCTATGGAGTAACAAAGCCCATGTGCCTCAACTAGAGAGTCTGTGTGCTACAATGAAAGATCCCATGTGACCCAACAAAGATTCTGTATTTACAACTGAGATACAATGCCACCAAATAAATAAATAGTTTTTAAAAGAGTAAACTTTAATACATATAAAATTTTTTAAAAATCAATGAAAAGGTCAGGGGATTCCAGGATGGCATGAAGACTGTGACAAAAGAATTTAACTGTAATATAAGTGCATGACATAACCTCACTGAAGGGGTAGTGGGGGGATGTTAACCTAAGGTACATTTGAAATTGAGTAGCGTCTGTTGGACTAGAGATAAAAGACATTGCACATAGGCATTGTACTCCAAAATCATTGCAGACAATGACTATAGCCAAGAAATGAAAGACACTTGCTCCTTGAAAGAAAAGCTATGACAAACCTAGACAGCGTATTAAAAAGTAGAGACATCACTTTGTCAATAAAGGTCCATATAGTTAAAGCTATGGTTTTTCCAGTAGTCATGTACAGATGTGCAAGTTAGACCATAAAGAAGGCCAAGTGCCAAAGAATTAATGCTTTCAAACTGTGGTGCTGGAGAAGACTCTGGAGAGTCCCTTGGACTGCAAGGAGGTCAAACTAGTCAATCCTAAAGGAAATCAACCCTGAACATTCATTTGAAGGACCAATGCTGAAGCTGAAGCTCCAATACTTTGGACACCTGATATGAAGAGCCAATTCATTGGAAAAGACCCTGATGCTGGGAAAGATTGAAAGTGGGAGGAGAAGGGGGGGGGGGCAATAGAGGATGAGATGTTTGGATGGCATCACCAACTCAATGGACATGAGTTTGAGCAAACTCCAGGAGATAGTAAAGGACAGGGAAGCCTGGTGTGCTACAGTCCATGGGGTCGCTAGAAGTCGGACACAACTGAGCGACTGAAAAACAATACATTGATACACAGGTTAGTGTGATATTGTGATTAAAAGAAATACACATTTGGTCTTTGTCTCCATTTCTGGCACAGAGCTCCTAAAACCTTTGGAATTTCTTAGTGATGAGAGCCGCAAAGGTATCACTTATGTTAATGAGGTGACTTTGGCTGCACACTGTCTGAACCTATCTATATGTCAATCTCAGTTCAATTCAGTTGCTCAGTTGTGTCTGACTCTTTGCAACCCCGTGGACTATGTCAGTCTAGAAACAGAAAAATCATAAGGACAGAAATCAGAGCTGGGTCTTGGGGGAGAGAGTAGATGGTATAAGTACCCAAGGAAACTTTGGAGGGTGATGGAAATTTTCTGTATCTTGAGTATGATGATTACACTTACTGTATATGTTTATAAAAGCTCATCAAACTGTACATTGAAAAGAGTAATTTTGCATATGTAAATTGTCTTAATAAATCTTACTATTGCAAACAAATTTTAAAAATCAGATTATTGTGGCACCACACCTAAGGATGGGGACTGGTGGCCAAGAGAACCCACCATGTGATTAGAATCTGCCAGTCCTCGCCTCCTCCAGGCAGATGACATGACCTTTGTTATAGGATACATAGGCTAGAATAGGTACCCATGACTAATGAGGAGATAAAAGCCAAGCTGTTTTTGGAAAAGACACATGGTTAACCCGGGCAGAGCAGGGGGGATCCAGCCACAGTGCAGGAGACTGAATCTGAGAGGGCAGATGGAGGAGGCAGCAGGAACTGGGTGGGAAGGGAGGTCGATAGGGGGTCTGGGGGGCTGTCAGGAGTTTGCATGATTCTCCCGCAGCTGTGTTCATCTCGCTGCTGTTTTTGATGCCATGTCCATTCTATGAAGGGCTCTGCATCATAAGAGTGAGTCTGGGATTGTCAGCTAAGGAGAGGTTAAATACTGTTTGAAAAACCTTTTTTGTCTAATTTGTGCTGTGCCTTTGAAGATGAAGAAGGGAGAGGAGAGACCATAACATCTTAGACCAGCAGAGGATGGGGGAGAGCTGTAGAATATCAATTCCAACCAATTCTATTCCAGCCCATAAAGGAGCCAGGACTCACGGAGAAAATCAGCCTTTCATAAAATTTCTTGGAAATCTGGTCAAGAAAACGTGCGTGTCTCCCGCAGATAACACTGCTGTATTATAGGCATTTGACTTGATCAGTGGGCTATGGAAAAATAAAACACCCGTTTTAACACAGTGTCTGGAAATGCTGCCTAGCCATGGAAAGCCTGGGGGCTGGCAGGCTTCGGAACGGCCGGGAGGGTGGGTGGCACATGCTGCATCCTTCAGGACAGCCCCAAAGTCCTTGAAGGACCCAGCATTGGCTCGCCTGGGGTGCCACTCAAGCCTGCAGTTTCCTTGGCCCCACTTCAGCCCTGCTGAGCCAGACACTGGGACTTCCCTAGTGGCTACAGCTTCTCTGGTGGCTCAGATGGCAAAGAATCTGCCTGCAGCTCAGGAGACCCAGGTTTGATCCCTGGGTAGGAAGATCTCCTGGAGAAAGCAATGGCTACTCACCCTGGTAGTCTTGCCTGGAGAACTCCATGGATGGAGGAGCCTGGCAGGCTATAGTTCATCGGGTTGCAAAGAGTCAGACACAAGTGAGTAACTGACACTTCAACACAGTCCCCAGGAATCCTCCTTTGTAACACTTCCTCAGACAATTTTCTGCGCTGGACAGGATGCCACAATGGATCTTCCAACTTGGTTTCTGCTGAGGGCCAAAATCAAGAGACACCATGGTTACCCCCACCGTCCACAGCAGAGAGCCCCAGCACCTGTGTGTGACCAGCAAACCGGTCCCAGGTCCTCAGCCCAAGTCACCTGGAGGGCACGGGGCATCGGAGCTGAAGAGAAGGAGGCTGAAATCAGCAAGTCCACTTCTTGGGAAAGAGGCCAGTCTGCTGTGAGCCCCTCCAGGCAATGGGTGGGAGTGTCCCTACCCTCCCCTGGAGGAGCAGGAGGAGCTGCTAGGAGATTCTGGGAGAATATGACATGGTTCCCCAAGAGAGTGTGGAGTGGAGACAGAAGTCAGCTGAGTCCTGAAGAAGAGTCCAGAGCAGATGCTGTGAGCGGCACCTCCTCCAGGAGGCCGAAGGCAGAGAGGGCTGTGGGGGTCATGGGCCACCCAGTACAGGGCCAGCTGTGGGACTCCTGAGGACAAATGACTCCAGGGGCCAGTTTAAAAAGATTATTCTCAGGAGGCTGCCTGAAGGGGCAATGGGTTGGGAGCATCTCTGGAGAGTGGGTGGCAGGTGCCCTGGGCTGTCGGGGAAGCACGGGAGAGTGAGGATGGCCAGGCTAACATGGAGGAGCCAGAGAGCAGGGCCTCTCCAAGAAGCCCCAGAGCCTCAGCACCAAATGCTCTCTCTGTCCCACCGTCTTCCCTCCCACTCCAACCTCAGAAGGACCGACCACAGGCCTTGGAGCTGAGTGGGCAGTGAGTTCGGGTTGGCCAGAGCAAGGAAGGCCGCAAGCCCCCAGCCAGCCTGCACCACGGCTGCAGCCTCAGCCAGGCCTACCTCTGGGAGCAGACACTGATGTGGGACAGAGATCAGGTTTCAAGTGATTTACTAGACTAAACACCCTGCTTTAAAGAAAAGTCAGACATTTATTGAAACTAACACAGACAATAAGACTGTATTTTTTTTCATGTCTGTGTCTCCTTACTGCCCTGCACGTAGGATCATTGGTCCTATCTTTCTAGATCCCATAGAAATAAAGAACAGACTTTTGTACACAGTGGGAGAAGGAGAGGGTGGGATGATTTGAGAGAATAGCATTGAAATATAAACATTACCATATGTAAAACAGATAACCAGTGGGAGTTTGATGTATGATGCAGGGAACCCAAAGCCGGTACTCTGTGACAACCTGGAGGCATGAGGTGGGGAAGGAGGGGTCACATGTGTGCCTGTGACTGATTCATGTTGATGTATGGCAGAGGCCATCACAATATTGTAATTATCCTCCAATGAAAATAAATTAATGAATTTTTTTAAAAAGACTTTATTTTCTGAGAGGGACCAGGACATCGGGGGGTCTGGATGAATTGTACATGTCAAGTGCTCAGCATACTTCATGGATCTTCTTCACTTCAGGAAAGGCTTCTGCACCTGCAGAAGAACCAGAGGCCACCTAAGTATTGAAGGACAGAAGCAACTCTCCTGGGCCCTGGACACCCCTTGGAAGCCGAGCTGACCACTTGAGAACTCTAGCCATCAAGTGACTAAAAACACTACTATGGCCCACCTCAAGGAGAGTGGGGTGGGACTCCCTGCTGTTGTCTCATGCCCACCGCCTCCCCCACACACCAAACCTGGCATCTTTACACACACCACCAGGCTCCTCTGTCCTTGGGATTTCCCAGGCAAGAAAACTGGAGGGGGTTGCTATTTGCTTCTCCAAGGGATCTTCCCCACACAGGGATCAAACCCACATCTCCTGCATCTCTTTCATTGCAGGCAGATTCTCTATGCACTGAGCTATTGGAGAAGCTCCTCACATACACACTGTGTACCCCAAATCTACTCAGCCCCCCACTGCTGAGACAAGTCAGGCAAGTCCTTCGATAGAGGGGGCAGAGGTTCCTAATTCCCTGCCCAATACCCAATCTCATCATCTTCTTTAGAAACAGAAGCCAGTTTCTAGCTGGGCAAAGATCAACCCAACTAAAAGACTACATATCCCAGCATCCCTTGCACTAAATGTGGTCATGTGATCCAGCACTGACCAATGAGATGTGAGCCTGGTATGGTACTTCCAGAAAGTCTCCCTAAGGGCCATCAATGAAATGGCAGGAGTTCCAGCACCTTATTGGACCATGAGGATGAAGGCATGCTGGAGTGTTGATCTTAAACAATTTCCTACAGACGCCCACCTCCAAACCACTGTTATACAAAGAGT
Source organism: Muntiacus reevesi (assembly GCF_963930625.1). Lineage (NCBI taxonomy): Eukaryota > Metazoa > Chordata > Mammalia > Artiodactyla > Cervidae > Muntiacus > Muntiacus reevesi. Next base: position 93,706,287 of record NC_089253.1, on the reverse strand, counting down.
GATATAAAACATTTATCTTGCTGCTGGGAAGTTTTTGATTAAATGCTGCCGAATTTACCCAAATCCAGGTTGGTGGATATACACAATCAAGGACCTCTCACATATATCATCTCACCAAGCACGCTCCCAGCCTGGCATGCAATCAGCGGATACCCAGGGCATGGTTAGCTTGGCCTCTCTTGTTTGCCTCAAGTAGGAAAAGCATGGTATGGGGGTTTCACTGTCTATGCCAAGCCAAGGTGATTCACTGAGTTTACTGAAATCAGTGCCTAATGGAACTAGGAGGCAGGTGACAATGTGGCATTTGCTGGCTAACTCCATTAAGATTCCATGCCAGGAGAGAAGGTCTGAGCTGTGATTGGACCTGGATCTCCAGGCCCCAGTTTGGCCTAGGATGGCTCTTTGGGAAGATAAAATATTCACTGGAAGGATTGTTGCTGAAGCTGAAGCTCCAATCCTTTGGCCACCTGATGCAAAGAACTGACTCATCAGAAAAGACCCTGATGCTGGGAAAGATTGAAGGCAAAAGGAGAAGAAGGCACCTCAAATGATGCATCCTCACCAGCTCAATGGACATGAATTTGAACAAACTCCGGGAGACAGTGAAGGACAGAGGAGCCTGGCATGTTGCAGTCCATGGGGTCGCAAAGAGTCAGACATGACTTAGCAGCTGGAAAACAACAATACAGCAGGCGTCATGGGTCGAGTTGTGTCACTATAAAAAACTTAGATGCAATTAGTTAAGAGGCGGTAAATAGGATGAGCCCTAACTCCATATAAATAATGTCCTAAAAGAAAAAAAAGAGGAAACTTGGACACAGACAACACAGAGAAAGAACTCTGCACTGAGACTAGGGGTGATGTCAACACAAGCCAAGGAGCCACCAGAAGCCAGGAGAGAAGCCAAGAATATCCTTCCCCGGAGCCTCCAGAGGAAACACAGCCCCATCAACACCTCAATCTCAACTTGTAACATCCACAACTGTGAGATAATAAATTCTGTTAAGTCATTCAGTAAGCCTAAACAGACTCACTTGGCAGGTTACACCCACACCATCCTTGTCCTGCAGTTTACCTTCTAAGCCATCACGGCTCACTGGCTGTCTGGTACTCGATGTTTCTTGGGTAGGAGGACAGATGGGAGGATGAATGGATGGTTGAATAGATGGATAAGTGGATATAATGACATGGGTGCATGGATGGGTAGTACGTGGGTGGGTAAATGAACAGATGAATAAGCAAATGAATGAATGAACATACAGGGCAGCCACGAGAAGCCGCAAGGAGTCTGCCAGATGCATGGCATGCCTATACATGCTCACAAATCAGTGCAGAGTATGCAGCTGGGAGCACGCATGTATCACACCCCCAGATTCCATGGAGATCAAGGCAGCCTCAACACCAGGAAAACAATAGGTCATCATTTTCTACATGACTGTCACAAACCACCCCGATCAATGATGACATCCATCTGGTTTTACTTTCCACATCGCCTATTTTTATTCCTTGTGAATAACAAATGGGTCTCAAAGGAGGAAGCCATAGGAGGGTTTGCTGTAACATGACTGGTGCCTGTCCCCAGGGAGGTGATGGGGCAGGTTCTTTCTTGAAGGAGGATGTCCTGCAGAATCTCTTTGTGAGACAGCTGGGCTGAGCAAGGGACAGCAAGAAGGGGATGCCAGCTCCCAAGTGTGCCATCCTTGGGAGGCACCTCAATGGCACATGCTGGCCGACAACATGAGAGGGTTCAACTGCTGACGAAGATTAGATGGGACCAAGACCCTGGGGACAGAGCCACCTGTCAAGGTGCAAATCCAGGCATTAGAGAATGAGAAACCAGTCTCTCCCACTATGAGTACATGGAGGGTGAACCTCACTGAAGCCTCGGCTTGGGACACTGTCCATCCTGTTGACTTTGACTTGAGTCCAGAGGAACGGATGCCCAGCCGCTCCAGGAGAAGGAGAAAGACTGAGGGATGTCTAGGAAGAAAAGCAGCCCCAGAGGGAAACCCGCACTGCGATGCCAGAATAAGGCTCCTGCACCACACTAACCCTTCTGGGCCCTGGGCACAGCCTGGCTGAGCAGCCAACTTAAATAAACTGGCATGGGTGGCGTCAGGCTGCCCCTTGGGGTTCCAAACACCTAGCCTTATGGGTCCCTAGTGCACAGGCCACTGAGTCTCCTCCAAAAAGAATAACTATTGGAAAAAACACTATGAGGGATGAGAAATTTCTGGAAGCTGCTGCCAGAAGAAGCGGTTCTGCTATGAAGCTGTGGACTCATTTGGCTGGGCTTCTGGGGCATTCACTGCCAGCACAGCCTCGGTTAATAAGTAATTAGAAGATAATTAACATTTGTAACATACAATGGGAAACATCTGGACCTACCGACTTATTAAAACCGAAGAACCTGATTAATCAATTGTGCAGTGAGATGGAAAACAGACTCAGGTTCAGGATCAGCTCCCCTGGGCTTGGGCCTCCCCACCCACCCCCAGGAAGGGTGTGCACCCCAGCCCAGCCCAGCCCATTCTCAGGTCTCAATGTCAGAATTCTCCAAGGTGAACTCTGTCCATCCAAGACATCCCAAGCTTCCCACTCACGCACGTGTCTCCAAGGGTTAGAGGGAAGAGACCCAGCTCTCCATCAATGGCTCAGTTCTCCTGGGATCGGAGAGAAAGGCCAAGAGATGGGGAGTCACCTATGTCCCTCTCTCCCCACCCTCCACTCCTCCTTCCCCAGACACTCACCTGGGAGTCCTGGGTGTAGCCACTCACAAAGTGCATCATGGAAGAATCAAAAATGCCTTTGACTCTCAGCCCTCACATCACCCCTGTGCACAGAGGAGACAAAAAATAACCAATGCAAAGCAGCCCAGCAGCCAGGACTGTGTCTGTGAAGATGAGTTGGTCCCCCCACCCCCCATTCCTCCTGCTTCTCCCTTCATCTTCTCAGCACTGGGGCGGGGGGAGAGGGGGTGTGATGTGTGGGAACACATGTATCTGATGAGCCCAAACGCTCTCCCCAAGTGCCTTGGTTTTCAGCCAAAACATTAGGATGTTGCTCTACCAACTAATCATCCTCCCTCAGACAGGAGGGAGCTAAAATGAAAAACCTGGTGTTCCTGGGAACGTGGGGGAAAGCCAATTACAGCTGCGGCAATTCCCTCCTGTGAAGTTGGGCAGAGTGGAAATCCTGAGGCTGTTCTCTGAATGTCACAGAAGCCAAGGCCTAGAGTGTGTTCTTTGAGAAATCTGGTCTGAGCTGTCTCCATTTCTTCTCCTCAGGGAGAAAGCAGCATGAAGAGAAACTCCAGAGGATGCACATAAGGTTCCTGGATGCTAGGATCCCCTCTCCCCGCCTGGGGCCACATTTATGTCTCCTCTTTCCTGCTCTGCTAGGGTCCAATCACTTGATTGGTGGGGGGAGCTGTCCATCATACATTTGAACCCTGAGGCCAAACTGACTGGGCAAGGGGTGGGAATGCAATGTGAGCTGAACCAATGAGATACTTGTCCTGGGATTTTTCTCCCTCCTGATAGGAGAAGGGAGTGTCTTGTCCAAGGCTGGAAGATGGCAAAGGAGGTCATTTGTAGCCCTGGCTCTGGTAGTGGAAAGGCAACATGTCTGAAGGAACAAAACCCCATGCAGAACAGAGGCAGGGTGTGGCTGACAGCACGCACGCCCCATTCCCTTGGACCAGCGCCATCCACTTCCCTGGTTAGACGTGGTGAGCTGAAGGCAGTGTGGGCTGTGTTCCTGCTATTATTATTTCCAACCACAACTGACAAATGCAAATACCCTACTTTGGTTCTGATCATTCCTGGGAAAGGTGTAGTCACTCAACTGGAGGGATGGATTCAGAGAAAGACAAAATAATTTTTAAAAGAAGATATGAGAGAAAAAAGATAAAAGAAAGTGATATTTAGCAAGTTACTATGACGAATCAGCAAGGGAAAAGGTTTAGTCTACTTAGAAAAACAAACCATTTTAAGTATTTTTAAAACCTCATTTGCCTACAGCTCATGAATGTTTTAAGCAAAAATCATCTTACTTGGTTGTTTGCAGGCAACCTGTCTCTACCTAACTTCTATATGGTCTTGGGTTTGCAGCAGATTCTCTTTTTTTAAATAGCTATTTTTCTTCCGTCCCAGTGGAGCAAATGAAATAGGTGCTTCTTTAGGGGAGATGAGAGACCCCACGGGGGATATGGACAGCCCATGGAGGAGAATGAAGGAGAACTTGAACAACTGGCAGATCCAGTGCCAAGATTCAGGGATCAAGGGAAAACTCTTCTACTTTGGGGTAGGGGGGCAGTCACCATTGCCCCCCATGCCAGACCTAGAATCCTGAGATGTGGACAGGTGACCTGAGACCACCCTGGGCAAGACAGCCACCCAGGCAGAAGCACCAGCTATGTCCCAAGCTCTCCATTTTGCCTGGAACCCCTTGTAGTTTCACAAATGCCCCAGAAGCCAGGGTTCCCCTGGCTCCCATCACAGATGGGAAACCTGAAGCTCACTGCCGAGAAGGAGCAAACAGGATTCACACTCAGGTCCAAATCCAAGATCTGGCTCTCAAACCCGTGTTCCTTCTGCCACGTGCCGTGGGTCATTGCTGGGTCATGACCCCCAGCCTCCTGTTCCCTATTAGGGTCCTACTGCTTCGTGGTCAATCAAGACATAGAATGTAGCAGCAGGGCACTCCCTAACCCACCCCCTAATCCACGGTGGCAAGTCAGGCTGGCAAGGGCGATCATAGGAGACAAAGTGGGCCCTCAGCCAACCCCAGAAGGGAAACTGGCCAAGAGAGAAAGTGCAGTCACTTAGGGCCATGAACTTACTAGTAACCAATTTGCAGAGAGCCTGTGCCACTGGCAAGGTCTGGACTGGCAATTGGGGTTCATCAGTTTTTAAATTATAGACGGCTGTATCGCTCTGTCAGGCCTGCCGCAGAACTGAGATGAAACGGCTGGGCGATGAGTGACAGCTCCAATAAACGCATTCCTGCCAGGAAAATAGCATTACCATGTGGAGGTGCTTTGGAAAGTATTGAACTTCAGGAAGAAATAAAATAAAAATAAAATGGCTCTGGCACTCCCGGGCGCTCTGTCATTATTGCCAGACGCAGTGGGGAGGAAAAGAGCCCTACCATCAGATAAATCTCTCACTGTCCTTGGTGGAAAGGCACTGCATCACGGCTCATGAGCAGCTGGTCAAAAAGCTGGCATCTGGCACATGTGGGAACTTTTACCCAGCAAGGAAAGCCCCCCATCCCACTCCCTCCCACTGGGGTCATTTAGGACAGCTGCCTCTATCACAGGCGGGGAAACTGAGGTCAAAGTCACCCAGCAGTCGAGTCAGTGGACCAGAGGTGTTTGAATGGGAAAGCACCAGGCAGGCTCCCCAGCATGCTCTTAACTGGGGGTGATCAAGGGCCTGCCCCCAGACTCGGGGACCTGCGCAGTAGCTGTGCAGCCTGTGTGGGATGCTGTCTGTGACCTTGAGCACTGATGACGTGCAGGTTAAAATCAGAGCAGCCCCCAGACAATCCCCAGCCTGTGTTTGGAAGGCCCCAGTGATGGGCTGAATGCCAATCCTAAAGCCCAACATCCATCCATCTGATCGACCTGCTCCTCTGTTCCCTGACCTCCAATCCCTATGTCCTTTTCTTTCCTGGCAAGTGAGACCCATCCAAGGCCCTCCTCCAGCTCCTACCAGGGTTTTGGGAAGAGCATAGGGTAAGTTCAGTGAGAACTGACTGGCTGTCACTCAACTGCACCCCCAGCCCTAAGGCAGCACCTGGCACATAGCAGATGCTCAGCAAACTTGTGAACAGAGATTCAACAATAGACTTTGACACCAAGAAGAGACTGGTTCCCAAACCTTTATCTCTGTGACACTCTTACCTCCCCCATGAAATCCCCTTGTCACCCGCGGCACAGAAGACTGATGATTGGGTGGCCAGACCTCCATGTGACTGCCAGGTCAGCACCTGGAGCCTGAGACTCTTCCAGCTTCCACACTGCACTTGTATTACCCAATTCCCAGAGGAGGGGCAACTCTCTGGGTACCCACGAAGGATGCACCTCTCTTGCTTCGAAAATCAAGGAGGAACCAAAGAAGGGGTAAGGTACAAGAAAGCTGAGCTGGACCCAAGTGTGGCCCTAAAGTCACAGCCAGTGTAACTGGGCATTCACTTTCCTCCCTGAGTCTACTTTCTTCAGCCAAAGTGGAGGTAATGGCTTGGCCTTGAAGACTCTAGTGGGGGAGAGCAGGAAATGCCCACCTACAGGCCCTCATCATCACTAAGGACTTGAGTTAATCCCTGGTTCTCTGACACCCCATCCAGCCACCAGGCATCTCTGCAAAGAGTTTTGATTCTCAGAAAGCATGCCTTGTGTCTGGTCTCTTGTTACACAACCTCTCTGGGTTTGTCTCCTCACTCTTAGCATGTGCTGCTGTTCTCAGTGATGTTTTTACAGCTGCCTTTTTTAGCTAAACAACCGGAAGTGATATTCAGGGCCTGGGGACTGTGTACCCTCATAAAGGCAACAGGGAATTTCTAAGATGCGTCATGGTCTTCCTGGTGGGGAAAGCCTCTGAAGATGTTTTCACCTAGTTTTCCTTGACTCTGGGTTGGCTACCATTCACACCCACCCAACCCTGGCAGTGAAATCCCAGCTCAGTGCCACAGGAAGGTCCTCCTGACAGGAGGAAGGATCTTGTTGACCTGTCTCAGAGGGGAGGGTAGCTGGCCTGAAGAGGCAGCCTCATGGGCAGGAGCCTTCACTGTGGTTTATGTGGAAGGGACCAGCAATGGGGCAAAGAAAGCAGGCTTAGGATCAGCTGGTTTGGTTTGAATCATTTCAGTGGGTTCCGGGACACCAGCTGTCCTTCGTTGGTTAGCACCTTCCCTAGTGTAACTGAAGCAGATGGATAGTAGCCAAGAGTCTCAGGGTCTGATAAAGAAGGTGCGTGTGGGAGGAGCTCTGGTCTTGAAAGTCACCGTCCCCCTGGGTCTGTATCTGGGAACTGGTTGGTCCTGAGAGGGGGAACCCCCAGGCTCAGCAAGGCCCCAGCTGTCAAAGCCTCAGAATACAGCAACTAAAAGACATGCCTAATACATATCCCCTCTGGAATCAGCCCAGGGAGGGTCCCAGTGCCCCCCACACAGAGGTTTTTGTGCAAAGGAGAAAGTTCTCCATCCTCCAGGGGACACAGTAGTGAGACAAGCACAGGGCTTGGTAAGCAGCTGCAGGCTGGACTGCAGCACCAGCTCCCCAGCTAGGCCAGGGGCCCTTGAGCAGTGCACAACCAGCACAACCATTCAAGGGACCTGGGAGGCCTTGCCCTCCCTACCCAGGGCCTGATCCAAGCAAGCCAGGGCCAGCCAGCTGCACACCATGGAGACATCTGAAAGCACCCCCAGGCACAGCCCACCCTTGACCGACCTGAGTCCCGTGGCTTGTGTTCTGCACACGAGTCTAAAATTTCCAAGTCAAGCAAAGCTATGTTTCAAAACCCTTGAGGAATAGACATCTTGCTCATAAAAGATCAGGGCTTCCAAGGTAGTCCTAACAGTAAAGAGTCTGCCTGCCAATGCAAGAGGCATAAGAGATGAGGGATCAATCCCTGGGTCAGAAAGTTCCCCTGGAGAAGGCAACCCACTCCAGTATTCTTGTCTGGGAAATCCCATGGACAGAGGAGACTGATGGGCTTCAGTCCATGAGATCACAAAGAGCTGGACATGACTGAAGCAACTTAGTCATGATGGAGTGACTGAGCCATAAAATATCAATGAGGGGTGGGAACCGTCAGAGAGGAGCAAATGCTCCCTTAAGAGCAGCGGTATATTACAGAGGCCAGGGAGGAAGGATGGGAGGATGGGGTAGTTAGGAAGTTTGAGATGGACATGCACACACTGCTATATTTAAAATGGATAACTAACAAGGACCTACTGTGTAGAACATGGAACTCTGCTCGATGTTATGGGCAGCCTTAATGGGAGGGAAGTTTGGAGGAGAATGGATTAATGTATATGTATGGCTGATTCCCTTCACTGTTTGCCTGAAACTCACAGCATTTGTTAATTGATTATGGCCCGGGCTTAGTTGCTCAGTCATGTCCAACTCTTTGCGACCCCATGGACTGGAGTCCACCAGGTTCCTCTGTCCATGGGGATTCTCCAGGCAAGAATTCTGCAGTAGGTTGCCATGCCCTCCTCCAGGGGATCTTCCCAACCCAGGGATCAAACCCAGGCCTCCCACATTGCAGGCAGATTCTTTAACATCTGAGCCACAAGGGAAGCCCTAATCGACTATATCCAAATACAAAATAAAAAATTTTTTTTAAAAAAGAAAGAGGTGCTGTGTTCTGGGGACTGCGCCTCCCCAGAATTCCCAGGCCAGACCTGGACCCCTTCTAAGGGTCCTGCAGGTGAATCCCACCTCTCAGCCTTCTTTCCCCAAACTAGGAGGAGATCTTGGAGAAAGCAGAAACCTCCATTAGAAACCAGAGAATAAAGCGTCCCCTTCAGTCTCCCTCTGCGAGGACCAGAGGGACCCTCCAGAGTACAGCAGCGTGTGGTGTGGCTGAATTGTCAGTGTTGTGAGTTCTCTTTTTGCAGAGTTGTTTTCTTTTTTTTTTCCAAGCAAGAGAATGAAATGAAGGGACATCCTAACCTCGGGCTGTAACATGTTCGGTGAGAGGCAATTTCAAAGCAGAAAGGTCAGCCAAAAGGAGAACGTGGTTTCTAAAACTAGACCCTGCAGAAAAGCAATCACCAGGATGCAGCCTGGGCACAGCTCTTCGGATGCCAAGGAGGCCGAAGCGAGTTCTGGTTCATCCAGGGTGTGTCAATGGAGCCCCCCAGTCTGGTTCAGTTCTGAGCTTTTAAGGACAGATGTTTCTGGAAGTGATATTTGACTGTGGACACCCCACAAAGGCCAGATTAGAGGAGCCCCATCCACTCACCAAGCCCAGCCTCAGAGAAGACTTGGACCCCAGTGCTCTGTTCTCCAACACTTCTTCCTCCTGCAGCCACGTTGCTCCTGAGACACTGGCCGCAGATGCTATGGTTGGAGCCCACATCTGAAAACAGTCATGGCTGGTAGAGACGACAAGCTCAGCCCCACAAGGACCCAGACCCCTCTCCCCTTCAGGCAGTCTTCCCTTCAGGAGAGCCAATAGCCCCACAGATTAGGATGTCCTAGTCAAAATCCACAGTGTAGAACTTCACAAGAGAATGGTCTTCAAACCAAAGCCACGCAGTCTCTGTAATAAAACATGTCTCCAAACACAAAACTTTCAAGTGTAAGGGGGCGAGCTTGACAGAGAAACTTAGAACCAAACAGGACCCTAGAAGTCACCCTAGAAGTCTGTGATGGGGGCCAGGCCCAGACACCTGTGTTGCCATGGCAACAGAGATGCAGGGCTAGGGCCTCCACCAGGCCCTGCCCCCTTGTCCCATCGTGCGACTTCCACAAGCAGCCGCCATCACTGTGTAAAGAAAACCCATCGTTCTCCTCAACCACCCTGGATCCAGCCTTTGAAATCCTGCATTTTAAATTGTCAGGAATCGCCTTAGTGACACATGCTGTCCCGGCCTCCTTGGCTGAGAGCAAGTCTGTGATGGTTGATATTGACTCCGTGCATCTGACCAGCTGCTAGAGTAGAAGGAAAGTTACAGAATCACGGGTCTGACTCGCTGCAGGGATTAGAAGCAACTGAGAGTGTCCAGAAGTCACGTGTGTCACTGGAAATAGACGTGCAGAGCAATCAAGCCACTGGGAAGGTAAAGGGGCCCCCGGGGCCCCCACTGGCATTGTTGTCGCTGCCGCCACCACTTGCTGCTTCCTCACCTCTGGAACTTTCCACCGGGTACCATGGTGGTTCTCATGACAATACCACTGCCACTGCAGCACAAAACCTATCCAAAGAGGCATGAATGGACCGAGAGACTGTCACAGAGTGAAGTAAGTCAGACAGAGGACAGCAAATACTGTACAGCAATGTTTATGTGTGGGACCTAGAAAAATGGCACTGATGATCTTGTTTGCAGAACAGAAATGGGCTTCCCTGGCGGCTCAGCTGGTAAAGAATCCACCTGCATTGCGGGAGACCTGGGTTCAATCCCTGGGTGGGGAAGATCCCCTGGAGAAGGGAAAGGCTACCCACTCCAGTATTCTGGGCTGGAGAAGTCAATGGACTGTATAGTCCTTGGGGTTGCAAACAGCCAGACACAACTGAGCGACTTTCACTTCAGACGCAGAGAACAAACTTATGTCTACCGAGGGGGAATAGGATGAAGTGGGAGAATGGGATTGACATGTATGTACACTACTATATGTAAGGTAGATAACTAACAAGAACCTGTTGTATAGCACAGGGAATTTAGTGTTCTGCAGTGACCTAAACGGGAAGGAAATCCAAGAGAGGTGATATACGTATACGTACGACTGATTCATTCTGTACAGCAGAAACTAACACATTGTAAAGCAACTATTCTCCAATAAAATTTAATTAAAAAATAAAACTAATGTGACACAGGTTCAAAAAGGACCACATATAAACATGTCAGCCTAGGAGCCCCAGCTCTGAAAAAGCCTGGGCACCACTGGGGGACACCTGAAGACCCCATGGCCCTCTTCTGTGAGGGGGTGGGAGGGGGCTGCTGGCTGGCCTCGAGCAAGGCCTGCAGCAGCCCTTCTGTGGGGGCCCAGAGAGCCCCATGGCCAGGACCCCATGGACACTGGGTGGCTCCACATAAGCTCTGAGCTGAAAGGAACAGTCATGTGCCTAGAAACCCAGCTCTTCCATTTTGGGGTATTAAAAACCCCTTTGGGGAATGCTCCCACACTGGCGATGGAACTGTACGTTGGTGCAGCCAAGATGGAGAACAGTATGGAGTTTCCTCAGAAAACTAAAAATAGAGTTACTAAAAAGGATTCAGCAATCCCTCTCCTGGGAATATATCTGAACAAAACTCTAATTCAAAAAGATACATTCACCCCTACATTCATAGCAGCACTGTTCACAATAGCCAAGACATGGAAACAATCTAAATGTCCACTGAGAGATGAACAGATAGAGATGCAGTCCATATATAAGATGAAATACTACTCAGCCATAAAAAGCAACTAAATAATGCCATTTGCAGCAACATGGATGCAAATAGAGAATGTCATACTAAGTGAAGTAAGTCAGAAAGAGAAAGACAAATGTCATATAATATCACTCACATGTGAAATCTAAAATATGTCATGAATGAAGCTACCTGTGAAACAGACAGAGACTCACAAGGCATGGGGGAAGGAGAGAAATGGACTAGGAATTTGGAGTTGGTAGACGAAAACTATTACATTTAGAATGGATAAACAAGATCTCACTGTACAGCACAGGGAACTATATCCAATCTCCTAGGATAAGTCATAATGGAAAAGAATATTTTAAAAAGCATGTGTTTATGTATCAGGTTGGTCAAAAAGTTTGGGTTTTTACACTACGTCTTATGGAAAAACTCAAATGAACATTTGGCCAAGCCAATATAAAACTGAGTCACTTTTCTGTACAACAGAGATTGGCACAACATTGTAAATAAACTATGGAAAGTGAAAAAGTGAAAGTGTTAGTCACTCAGTCATGTCCAGCTCTTCGCAACCCCATGAACTGTAATCCATCAATCTCCTCTGTCCTTGGGTTTCTCCAGGCAAGATTACTGGAGTGGGTTGCCATTCCTTTCTCCTGGAGATCTTTCCAACCCAGGGGTCCCCTGCACTGAAGGCAAATTCTTTACTGTCTGAGCCACCATAGAGTTTAACTTCAGTTTAAAAAAAAAAAAGAATATTTTTAAAAAACCCTTTGGTTGGTGAAGCAGGAAGCAGCACCTTCACCCTCTGGGGGAGAGGTCACAGCTAGAGTGCCCTCCTGTGATAACTTCACAGAACCCTCAGTTCCATCAGACTACAGCCTAAAGAGCCACAACCACCCTCCCCAATGGAGACAAGGGAGAGGTGACTTCTCAGGACAAGACACACATTCAGGGCATCACCTCCAGGAAGCCTACCTTGACTTCCTTCTGCTGCAAGACAGGGGCCTTCCCAGTTCTCCTGGAGAACCTGGGCACATCACCCACCATCCTTCCTCTCAGCACACCTTGGTGGTGGTTTAGCTGCTAAGTCATGTCTAGTTGCTAAGTCGACTCTTGCGATCCCATGGACTATAGCCTGCCAGGTTCCTCTGTCTATGGTATTCTCCAGGCGAGAATACTGGAGTGGATTGCCATTTCTTCTCCAGAGGATCTTCCCCACCCAGGAATCAAACTCCCATCTCCTGCATTACAGGCAGATTCTTTCCCGAATGAGCTCTGAAGAAAGCCCCCAGCATGCCTTATGGCTACCTTAATCCCATTTGGAGCAAGATGGGTATAAAAGCTAACATCACCCTGAATTGTAATCATCGGTTCACTTATCTCCCCCACAGGCAAAGACTGTGTTTGCCATGGCATGCACAGAACTGGGCAAGGTGCCTGCCTGTCATTAGGGCTGACATAATAAATGTCGCAGGGCTAATAATAACAATAATAATGGCCGACATGGACTGTGGGCTCTGGGCCAACGCAAGCACACCCTTTACCTGCCTGAGCCCAAAGATCTGCTGCTCTGAGCCCTGGGTGGGTGCGAGGGGCTGTTTAGATGGGTTAAATGCCTCAGCCAGAGTAGGCCCACTGCCTACAGACAGAGGCTGTGGGTCCATGCACCCTCCACCCAACACTGCTGTGAGCTCACCCCAGGGCAGGAGGGGTGAGGGGAGGGAGTTTCATCCTTGCATCAAGGCAGGACGCAGGCACAGGGGCCTGGGTCAGGAGGCCTGAGACCCAGCCCACTGTGTCCTGGAGAGGCCACAACCTCACCCCACTCCAGCTGTCCTTTAAACGGTATAATACGAGTGAATGTGAAATGAATTCTAGCGCTCTTTGAGGGACCTGTGGGAAACCCCTGAGCCTGGAAAGCGGAAACAGTAGTCAGAGTATGCAGTGAAGACAGAAACCCAGAGATGGGGGGACGTGGGGGCAATGTCATGAGACATTTCCTGGTGAGGCTCCTGGAGGGAAGAACAAGCCAGTACCCCATCTGCTCCCGCGGCCCCGTCTGCACCCGCGCCTTGCACTGGGAGGCATCTGGAAGCATCTGGCCACGGTGTGAACAAATTGTTCCAGGCCTGTGGTGTGTTTGGATAGACTGATTAAGTTTCATTAAGTGTCTTTAAACAATTAATGCCTTCAAGACCACTGAAAATCATGATTAAGTCTGAACTAAATTCCAGGGACTTCTGTGGTGATCCAGTGTTTAAGACTTCACCTTCCAGTGCTGGGGGTACTGGTTCGATCCCTGACTGGGGAGCTAAGATCCCTCACAGCCAAAAAACCAACACATACACACACCAAAAAAAAAAAAAAAAAAAAAAACAGAAGTAATATTGTAACAAATTCAATAAAGACATTTTCAAAAATGGCCCACATTAAAAAAAAAATCTTATAAATGAATAAATGTCATTTTGAAATTTCACTTTAAGATCTGAATTAGTTACTGACAATTCTATTTGATCGGACTGAACTAGTATTTAAATGTAAAACTGAGCAGGGACCAGGACACCCAGAGGCATGGACAATGACTGTCTCAGAGTCTGAGCATCGAGGGTCCAGTAGGTTTGGTTTTTCTCAGTTTCTGCTGGACTACACATTTTGCTGTCATGCTCTGTCTGGCCAATTTCCTCTTCCTCCCACTCACACATCCTGCTCACTGAGTTTCAACTGCATATTCATTCCAACCCTGGTTGCAGATGTGAACATGTGACTCAGACCTAACCAATCAGAGAACTGCATTTCTCTGGCCATAGTGATTGGTCCAGAGATGGGCATGTAATCCCAACTGAGCCAACAGATGCCATGGAATTTCTGCAGTGCCTGCTGGGAAGGAGATCTAGAGGATGATGAGATTGGAGCAACAACAGTCATCTTGCCATCATGAGGATACAACCAATGACAAAATGGAAAAGGAGCAGAACCAAAGCAAGAAAGAGAGAGAGTGGACCTGGGGAGTCTATCTGAACCCCTGGATGACAACCTCCTTTCTAGCTGGGTGGTTGAGTTTCCTGTCACTGGTGGTAGTTAAGTCACCAAATCGTGTCTGACTCTTGCAACCCCATGGGCTGTAGCCCGCCAGGCTCCTCTGTCCATAGGATTTTCCAGGCAAGAATACCAGAGTGGGTTGCCATTTCCTTCTCCAGGGGATCTTCCCAACCCAGGGATCAAACCTAAGTCTCCTGCACTGCAGGCAGATTCTAGTGGGTAAAGAATTGCTCTGTGGGAGGGAATTGGAAGGGCAGGGGGGCTGGTGGGTCCCCCCCAGCTTGCTTCTCTCCCTCACGATCATGGACAGGGCCAGGCAAGTAAGATATTTGCAAGACCCTGAGAGTGAGCCTGTCCTTAAATTTCACTTACCTGCCAAGTCCTAGCCTGGTGTGGACGGCAGATGACCTGCCAGAGCTGAGTCGGGCTGCATGCCACTAGGGGGCACTTTAATTTGTTGATCTCAAGTTCCAATCCCAAGTTGCCCACCCCAACAGGCCCCTCAGGACTTTGCTTTTCCCATCCACTTGGTGATAGAGGTGACAGGGTCCTCCTGGTATAATTCTTCTGCAACTGTTGTCAGCAAGCCGGTTCCAAAGCCCCCAACTCGCCTGTCTCTGGTCAGCCTGAACCTTCAAGGGACACAGCTGGCAACTGCCTGCTATTTGCTCACTGGGGACCTCAGCAAAACCCAACATGGGTTTTGCTCTGTGGCTCCTGGTGATGTCTGCCCTGGGAAGAGCCGTTCAAAGAGGGGACTCGTTTCTGCACATCCTCTGCTGAAGCTCTCGGGACACAGCTCCCCCAGGTCTGTCCGGGCTGGCAAGTCAGGGCTATGACACCCCTGGCCCCCAACCTCCGGGTCACAGAGCTGTCCTCCTCTGCCCAGGGCCTGAGTACAACACTTGGCACCGCTTGAAGCACGTCTCACACCCTAAGTGCTGGATGGCCTGCAGCTAATTAAACCCCGAGCAACATGTCAGACTCTCTACAGACCCCGGTGAAAAAGAGAGACAACTTGAAACTCGGAGTGTGATCTGTGGTCAGCCGGCAGGGCACGGAGCGGTGAAGCTTGGGGAACAACTCAGGCCCTTGCTGGCAAGGGAAGCAGCGCATCTCCTCAAGACAGAGGGACCCACACACCCACGGCTCACTCCTTCCTGTGCCTCCAACTCCACAACCAAGAGTGGGTCCTGATGTGGAGAGACGAGAAAGAATAGGAGGCGCTGATGGAGAAATCCAAGTTTTCCCAGGTCTCTCTCATTGCTGCCACTTGCCCAGGGCATTGATGGGTACCCACCCAGCTCCGTCCTCATCAGCATCACCCCTCACACCATGAGGTCTTCACCGAGAGCTGCCACGTGCCCACGGCCATCCTGGGGGGCACAGGGAGCCAGTCCTGGCCGGCTACCCGCTCCCCAGTCCACAGCCCAGCCCTACCGTGGAAGCACTTCTCCACTCACGGCCTCTGCCTCCTCCTGCAGTGACAATAGGACCATCCATTCATTAGACTATTGTGATCGCACATGGCCAGCACTTAGTGGGGAGCTGGCACGAGCGGGTCCTCAGCCTAGCAGCAGTGTATTAGGGTCTCGGTGGGGTCACGGGCTTCGCTAGCACTTAGCCCAGGAGTGATTCCAGGGAGAATTGTCTGAAGGCTGAACATAGCACTGTGCTCTGTGATGTCACAGAACAGGATGGAGGAGGGGGGTGGGCAGCCTGGCAGCGGAGAGGAGGGGGGTGGTCTTCAGGAAGGGGGTATGGCCCAGGGGCAAACAGAGAAGCCCAAAGATGGGGTGATCAAAGAAGGTCCCAGGCCCTTCTAATTCCCTCCCACAGAGCAATGCTTGAGGGGTCCAGTGCTGGGT
This sequence comes from Muntiacus reevesi, assembly GCF_963930625.1. Classification (NCBI taxonomy): domain Eukaryota; kingdom Metazoa; phylum Chordata; class Mammalia; order Artiodactyla; family Cervidae; genus Muntiacus; species Muntiacus reevesi. The sequence goes on along the minus strand of NC_089253.1, from coordinate 93,690,289 downwards.
CTGTTTGCATCTCAAGAAAGGCATAAACACAAAATAAACGTTAGAACAAATTGCTGGGACAGGCAGGGGCGGTGGCCGGAGCAGCCAGAGGGAAGGTAGGGGGACGCTGTGCCCCCCAAGTTCCTGCTCTGAAAGGCCATAGGATCCCCCAGAGCTGGGAAGGGCAAGGCCCTAGATGAGGGTCCGGAGGGCAAGAAGTCTATCAGTCCTGGGACTGTAGGGTGTGAGGAGAAGGGCCCACTGCAGGAGCCACAGGAAGGTAAATTCTGGGGATCCTTAGCCACATACCAACCTATCTGTCAGAGACAAAGTTTCAGGTGAGCAGAACATAGAGGGTGGGCTACAGGGTTACAAGGGTCAGGCCCCCATCACCAAGTTCTAGCCCAAAGTCATTCATGCCTCAGGTACTGTGGGTGTAGCGGTTCTCACCTCAGGACTATTGATGCTTGGGGGGATAGACCTCTGTTGTGGGGGGTTTGCCTGTGCATTGTGGGATGTCTAAGAGCATCTCTCCCCTCTACCCCACACCCACCACACACCCTCTCCATTGTGACAACCAATATGTCCCCAGACAAATGTCCCTTAGGAAGCAAAATAGCCCTTGATGGAGAACCACTGGATTAGTGAGAGGACAAGTTAAGGTCTTCTTTTCAAAAGAGAGAAAAATAATAAATGCTCTTTCACTCCTTCCACAAATATTTCTGAGGCAGTTACCCTGTATGGGGCATAGGTAATCTGTAGAGTTCACAGTCTCACAACATTCATCTACAGTAGAGGAGGCACTCAGATATGCCTAGATATTTAGTTCTTTAAATCTTGCTCCATATCTAGCATCCTCTTAGCTAGGAAATGCAGTCTTCAGGAAGCAGCTTGCCATCTCCTGGAAATTGTCCCCAAGTCCAGAGTTGGGGGCTCAGGGCCCCTCCTCTCTCCTCCAAGTACTCCCAGCACTGAGTCAGCTGAACCTTCTCTGCGAGACCTGAGACTTTTGATCTTTACTGGAGTACAGTTGATTAAACATGTCATGTTAGTTTCTGCTGCGCAGCAAAGTGAACCAGTTACACACACATATATCCACTCTTTCTTACTTTATCTTGTTTTGTTTCTGGCCACACTTGAACAGCAACAACAGCATGTGGGAGCTTAGTTCCCTGACCAAGAATCAAACCCGGGGCCCTTTCAGTGGAAGCCCAGAGTCCTAACCGCTGACCACAAGGGGAGGGAATCCCCTACCCACTCTTTCTAATATTCTTTTCCCATATATCATTACAGAGTACTGAGTAGAGTTCTCTGTGCTAATACCGTAGGTCTATTCGCTATCTATTTTATATATTTGTTGTTGTTTTTCAGGTGCTAAGTTGTGTCTCACTCTTTGCAACCCCATGAACTGCAACATGCCAGACTTCCCTGTCCTTCATTATCTCCTGGATAATGCCCAAACTCATGCCCATTGAGTCAGTGATGCCATCCAACCATCTCATCCTCTGTCATTCCCTTCTCCTCCTGCCGTCAATCTTTCCCAGCATCAGGGTCTTTTCCAGTGAGTCAGCTATTTGTATCAGGAGGCCAAAGTATTGGAGCTTCAGCTTCAGCATCAGTCCTTCCAATGAATATTCAGGGTTGATTTCCTTTAGGATTGACTGGTTTTATTCTCCTTGTTGTCCAAGGGACTCTCAAGAGTTTTCTCCAGCACCACAATTCCAAAACATCGGTTCTTTGGCTCTCAGCCTTATTTATGGTCCAACTCTCACATCCACACATGACTACTGAAAAAACCATAGCTTTGACTAGATGGACCTTTTTTGGCAAAGTAATGTCTCTGCTTTTTAATATGCTGTCTAGGTTTGTCATAGCTTTCCTCCCAAGGAGCAAGTATCTTTCAATTTCATGTCTGCAGTCACCATCTGCAGTGATTTTGGAGCCCAAGAAAATAAAATCTATTACTGCTTTTACTTTTTCCCCTTCTATTTGCCAAAACGTGATGGGACCAGATGTCATAATCTTAGTTTTTTGAGTGCTGAGTTTTAATCCAGTTTTTTCACTCTCCTCTGTCACACTCATCAGGAGGCCCTTGGGTTCTCCTTCACCTTCTGCCTTTAGAGTGGTGCTACCTGCATATCTGGGGTTGTTGATGTCTATAGTAGGGAGTACCTGTCAGTCTCAACCTCCCAGTGTATCCCTCCCCACCTCTTTCTCCCCTGGCAACCATAAATTTGTTTTCTACATCTGTGACTCCATTTCTATTTTGCAAAGAAATTCACTTGTCCCATTTTTTCAGATTCCACATATAAGCAACATTATAGGATGTTTGTCTTTCTCTGTCTGCTTTCCTTCACTCCGAATGACAGTCTTGAAGGACCCTGAGTCCTTACTCCCCCTACACACACCATCTGTGTCCTCTTTCAGGCTAAACAAATCTCCCCTGATCTCTTTTTCACTTTACTGTTTTGTATAAGCTGTTGGCATTAAATGGAAATTAACTTGTAAGAACTCAGCAAAACATCTTGGGGTTTTGTGTGTGCGTGTGTTCAGTCACTCAATCATGTCTGACTCTCTGCAGCCCCATGGACTATAGCCCACCAGGCTCCTATCCATGGAATTTTTCAGGCAAGAATACTGGAGTAGGGTGCCATTTCCTACTCCAGGGGATCTTCCCGACCCAGAAGTCGAACCCACGTGTCTTGCATCTCCTGCACTGGCAGGCAGGTTATTTACCACTCGTACCACCTGAGAAGCCCTTGGGGTTTCATGGAAGAGAATAAAGAACCATCACTTTATGAGCTTGTCTCATAGCTCCAACTCTGTCCAAACTAGACCTTGGACCTATTCATTCAGGGAGGACAGAGCTAGAACACAGAAAAACAGAAGAGGAGACCTCGGATTCTGAACCTCCATGGACTCAAGTCCAGGAATTGAGTGGTTGTGATTTTTAGTACTTTTTTTCAACCTGTGCCGACATTAGAACCTGCATGTACCCCCGTCTTGCCACAAGGAGCCCTGCAGTCTATCCTCAGATCCCAGGTGGGCAGCACAGAACCCAGCACTTGGTGTGTGCCCAGCAAAGGTTTGCAAGCTGAAATGAACCGAAGCCAGTACTATCACTTTGTGATTTCTATGAAGCTCTCTAATTTCATAGAGACAGCTGTGGTGCTACAATCGACATGAAGCAGTTCTCAGCTTAAGGAAGCCAGTTGTTGATTCCATGACCCCAGCTCATGGGTAGCAGCTCCTGAACTTCAGGTAACCCATCAGAGGGCCAACAAATGCCCCTCACATCACCAGCCTGAAACCCCAGCCCCAGGAACAAGGACTCAGGTGACCCTCTGACAATCCACTAACCCCGAGGAAGAAAAGCGCCTCCCTTGCTCTCTCCTAGCAGCAACACCAGCAAAGCAAAGCCCAGGTCACCCTCCAGAAGAGGTTGGCCAGCCCATAAGCCTTGTTGAGTGGGAACCTCGGGACCTGCCACATGGAAACGTGGTCCAAGAACTTCCCCCAAGATGAGCAGAGGGAGAGACTGACTCTATATGAGGCCAACATGCCAAGTGCTCTGTGCTATTAATTAAAATTTGAAAATGAGCTCTGGAATTTAATTAACTATCCAAGTGCAAAGAATAAAGGTTTGGAGGTGTTTTTTTTTCCTAACACATCTAGAATCCTTCATTAACAGCTGGAAATGTAGATTGCTTCACATAAGCGATGAACGATAAAGCAGAAAAGGCACTTCTCATCTCTGAGAGTTGCAGTCTCGCCAGTCATCAGTTACAAATCACCCCTCACTGGAGAAGGGCGTGCCAGCCAGGGCGCCTCGGGTGGCCCAGGGTGCAGCACCTGGAGCCGGGGTCCCAGCAGATTGAAGCTGCTGGGAGATGCCAACTGCAAACCAGCAGGAGAGCTCACAAAATGACCAGAAGTTGATGGGACCACCCACATCTGTAAAGCTCCTCCTCTGATTCCGCTACCCTCACCACAGGCCAAGGGAGAGGAGGAGGGGGAGGATTGTGAAGAGGGACAGCCAGTATCAACATCTGGCTTGAAGGAACCCTTGGCTCTGGGGGGCTCCACTACTGTCCCTTCTCCAGATGAGGGGACAGGCTCATGAGTTAGGATGAGTTCCTAACTCAAGGCATAGATCTCCCTGGCCTCGGGTTTCTGTACATCTCAGAGAGGTACCCACAGCTTTGGTTGCAGACTATCTTGCCAAGGGTGTTTAAAATAGCAAACAGCATCATAGGGACAAGGAGACCATCTCTCTCCAGAGCAGAGACAGGTTTGTCTGCATCAGTATCTTAAAGATAATGTCTCTCTCCAGGGCAAAAGGAGGCAGGTTTGCCTGTAGCTTATTCAAAAAGATAGCCCTAGATGTCCATCAACAGATGAATGGGTACAGAAATTGTGGTACATAAATGCAGTGGAATGTTACTCAGCTTTAAATAAAGAACATATTTGAATCAGTCCTAATGAGATAGATGAACCCTAGAGTCCATTGTACAGAGTGAAGTAAGTCAGCAAGAGAAAGACAAACCTTGTATGTTAACGCATGTGTATGGAATCTAGAAAGATGGTACTGACGAACCTATTTGCAGGGCAGCAATGGAGACCTTGACATAGAGAATAGACTTGTGGACACAGTGTGGGAGGGAGAGGGTGGGATGAATTGAGAGAGTAGCATGGAAACATATACATTACTGTATGTAAAATAGATAGCCAGTGAGAATTTGCTGTGTGATATAAGGACATCAACCCAGTGCTCCGTGACCACCTAGAGGGTTGGGATGGGGAGGGAGGAGGAAGAGTCAAGAGAGAGGGGACGTATGTATACCTGTGGCTGATTCGTACTGACGTATGGCAGAAACCAACACAAAATTGTAAAGCAAGTATCTTGCAATTTAAAAAAAAAAATATTTTTTTAAACCTGAAGTCAGGATCCTGCACATACAGCATCTAGGTCGTGCGGTGTCACACTGGGGCCTGGGGGACAAAGAGGAGACAAGGAGGCCAGGGAAGCTGGTGCCGCCTGCTGTGCAAAGAGTAACAATAGCTTTGTCTCCGTGCCAGGGAGACCCTCTCTCATGCCTTCTGCCAGCCTCCATGAAAGGGTGGTTGGGAAAAACATTAGACCATCCACAGTCATTAGCAGGAGACACACGTCCAAGGTCACACAGTCGAGAAATAAGATGCAGGGCACTCTCCTGTGTTGTCGGTGGCAGTGTAAGTTGGTGCAGTCACTATGAAGAACAGTATGGAGGATCCTCGGAAAACTAAAAACACAGTTGCCGTACGATCGAGCAATCCCACTCCTAGGAATATATCTGGACAAAACTGTAATTCAAAAAGATCCATGCACCTCTGTGTTCACAGCAACACTGTTCACAACAGTCGAGACTAGGAAGCAAACTAAAGGTCCACTGACAGAGGAGTGGATAGAGGTGTGGCACATATACACGATGGAATATTACTCACCCGTAAAGAAGAGGAAAATATGCATGGTCTCTCGAAACATCCCACCCTCGAATGGGGAATACATGTAAATCCATGACTGATTCATGTCAATGTATGGCAAAAAAACCACTACAATAATGTAAAGTAATTAGCCTCCAACTAATAAAAATAAATGAAAAAAAAAGAATGAAATAATGCCATTTGAAGCAACATGGACACAAATAGAGACTGTCATACTAAGAGAAGTCAAAAAGAAAGACAAATATCATATGCTATCACTTATATGTGGAATCTAAAATGTGACACAAATGAACCTATACACGAAACAGAAACAGACTTGCAGACATAGAGGACAGACTTCTGGTTACCAAGGGGGAGGTGCAGCAGTGGGGGGTGGAATGGGAGTTTGGGGTTTGCAGATGCAAGCTAGTACATAGAAAACAGATAAGCAACAAGGTCCTCTGTGTAGTACAAGGAGCTATATTCAATATCCTGAGAAAAACCGTAACAGAAAACAATATTTTTTAAAATGTACGGATATATGTTTAACTGAGTCCCTTTGCTGTACAGTTGAAATGAAACTACTGCACAAGTGCACTCATTTCACACTCTAGCGAAGCATTGCTCAAAATTCTCCAAGCTACACTTCGACAGTACGTGAACCGAGAACTTCCAGATGTTCAAGCTGGATTTAGAAAAGGCGGAGGAACCAGAGACCAAATTGTCAACATTTGTTGGATCATAGAAAAAGCAAGAGAATTCCAGAAAAACATCTACTTCTGCTTCATTGACTACAGTAAAGTCTTTGACTGTGTGGATCATAACAAACTGTGGAAAATTCTTAAAGAGATGGGAACACCAGACCACCTAATCTCCCTCCTGAGAAACCTGTATGCAGGTCAAGAAGCAACAGTTAGAACCAGACATGGAACAATAGACTGGTTCCAAATTGGGAAAGGAGTACGTCAAGGTTGTCTATTGTCACCCTGCTTATTTAACCTCTATGCAGAGTACATCATGTGAAATGTCAGACTGGATGAATAACAAGCTGGAATCAAGATTGCTGGGAGAAATAGCAATAACCTCAGATATGCAGATAACACCACCATTATGGTAGAAAGCAAAGAGGAACTGAAGAACCTCGAGATGAAGGTGAAAGAGGTGAGTGAAAAAGCTGGCTTAACAACCTAGATGTCCATCGGCAAATGAATGGATAAGAAAGTTGTGCTACATATACACAAAGGAATATTACTCAGCTATTAAAAAGAACACGTTTGAATCAGCTCTAATGAGGTGGATGAAACTGGAGCCTATTAAACATAGTGAAATAAGTCAGAAAGAAAAACACCAATACAGTATATTAGCACATATATATGGAATTTAGAAAAATGGTAATGACAATCCTATATATGAGACAGCAAAAGAAACACAGATATAAAGAACAGACTTTTTGACTTTGTGGGACAAGGCGAGGGTGGGATGATTTGAAAGAATAGCATTGAAACATGTATATTACCATATGTGAAATAGATCACCAGTCCAAGTTCAATGCATGGAACAGGGCACTCAAAGTCGGTGCACTGGGACAACGCTGAGGGATGGGATGGGGAGGGAGGTGGGAGGGGGGTTCGGGATGGGGACACATGTACAGCCGTGGCTGATTCAGGGCAATGTATGGCAAAAACCTCCACAATATTGTAAAGTAATTAGCCTCCAATTAAAATAAATAAATAATTTTTTTTAAGTTGGCTTAACTCAACATTCAAAAAACAAAGATCATGGCATCTGGTCCTATCACTTCATGGCAAATGGATGAGAGAACAATGTAAATAGTGACAGACTTTATTTTGGGGAGCTCCAAAATCACTAGAAATGGTGACTGCAGCCATAAAATTAAAAGACTCTTGCCCCTTGGAAGAAAAGCTATGACAAACCTAGATGGAATATTAAAAAGCAGAGACATTACTTTGCCAACAAAGGTCCATCTAGTCAAAGCTGTGGTTTTTCCAGTAGTTACATATGTATGTTAGACTTGGACTATAAAGAAGGCTGAGCACTGAAGAATTAATGCTTTTGAACTGTGGTGTTGAAGAAGACTCGAGAGTGAGTCCCTTGGACTGCAAGATCAAGCCAATCAATCCTAAAGGAAACTAACCCTGAATGTTCATTGGAAGGACTGATGCTGAAGCTGAAGCTCCAATACTTTGGCCACCTGATGTGAAGAACCAACTCACTGGAAAGGACCCTGAACCCGGGAAAGATGGAGGGCAGGAGGAGAAGGGGACAGAGGATGAGATGGTTGGATGGCATCACCAAATTGATGGACATGGATTTGAGCAAGCTCCAGGAGATGGTGAAGGGCAGGGAAGCTGCAGTCCATGGGGTCACAAAGAGTCAGACACAACTGAGTGACAAAGCAGAGCGCAGCGCAGCGCAGAGCTTCTCCATCTTATGCTGCAAAGAATACAATTAATCTGATTTCGGTTTGACCATCTGATGATGCCCATTTATAGAGTCGTCTCTTCTTCTCAGCTCAGCAGAGTCCCCCAGTCTGAAAGCCCCCCCTCCCTCCCACAGTCTGTTGGGCTCTTGGGTGCACAAGCCACGGACATCTGGACTCGCAGGGGTCCTGTCCAGCTCCGCAGCAGGAAATGGAGCGCTGACCTCTACTGTGACAGCCAGAACCTGGAGGCTCTTAGGGGCTTACCACCGAGCTCCAGGTCCCTCCCAGTAGCAAATCCAGTGGGGACTTTGTTCTGTTTTCTGCTGAATCCCCAGTATCTATAAGAATACCTGGCACCCAAGAGATGCTCAAAAACTGGAAAATTGGGAAAGGGGAGGGAGAGATGAAGGCAGGAAAGAGAGAGAGGAGGGCCAAGAGTCAAGGGCAGGAACGCTTAAAGACCAAGATGGGCATTTTGGCCAAATCTCAGAACCCAGGAAACTCAGTGTGGGGAATGTGCCATGTGCAGCCTGCTCAGCCTCTGCTGTGCCCTCCTGCCAGGCCCTCACGGGTGCCCACACCCTCAGTGCCCAGCCTCAGGCTCCCCAAGGCAGCACCCAGGAACACCATGGTGAGTGAGCCTGAGTGAAGGAGGGACCAGCCAGTGCAGCCTCACTGAGAGCATAAAGGTGTGGGGCCTGGATGACACACTCCTGGGCTGGAGGCAACCACAGATCCCAGAATTGTCTGTGTCTCTGCTCAGAGGGGACACAGGTATAAAGAGTGTCCCGCACACCTAGGCTCTTAATGAACACCTGATAAGAAAGTCGGCTCAGAGAACAGAGATGCCTTGCCCAGGAGCCAGCTTCTAGAAAGTGGGGGAGGCAGGACGCGGCTACCAGCCCTCCTGTTCCCCTCAGGGTGCATCCCATCCCAGAGGGGGCTCTGCCCCTGATGCTACCTCCCACCCTGAGTAGAACAGGCTCTGGGCTACTGGCCTGCAAGCAGCAGAAAAAAATGGATCCTCCAGCAGCCATCTCTTGATGGGCTATTAAGCTGCAGAGGCCACGTCCTGCCGAGGCGTCTTGGGCCCTAATGTCACCTTATTAAGCTTTTCTGCTGGCATGAACGGTTATTCACATCCGGTCTCCACTCACAAGGCCCGCACCCCACATGGTGCGAGTGCTGAATAATTAAAGGGAAAACAGTTCCCCAGCAGAACCGTGTGACCTTCTCCAAGAAGACACAACCCCCAGGGCGCAAGCTTCTGACCGTGGGTATAAATGACCCCGCAGCTGGGCTGCTCCTCCTCACCCAGCCCCCAGTTGAGAGCAGCCAGGGGCAGCAAGCAGGGGACGTGGACCATGCCCCCGTCTGCGTCCCCCAGATGATGCTTGATTCACTGAAAACAGTTTGCCTGGGGATTGTGTTTTCATTTTCTGATGAGTTTGGTTTGGGATTTCAGAAAGATAAAGATTTTTTTTTTTTTAAGCAAACTGTCAGGCTTCCTGCTTGCCTCACCCTTGCAGGGCAGTGGGGACCTGGCCAGCTCTCTGTCCCCTGAACTGACCTCTGGCCCTGGGGAGGAAGTTTCCTTGGCTTTTGTCTGATCTGGCAGGCCAGCTGGCTGTCTATGACACAAACCCATGGGCTCACGTGGCTGCGTGTGTGTATATGTGTGTGTGTGTGCACGTGAGAGTTCTAATCTGGGGCCAGGAGATACAGGCAGGGGACTCCCCTCCTAACACACACACATGCCATTGTTGTGCAGCCTCTGGAGTCCACAGGTAAATCAGGTGAGGCCTTGGGAATCCCACAGCCCTGGACTCGATCTCCCAGGAGTAGGCCACGAGCACTGGTCCTTTGGGTTTGGTCCTGATGGATCCCGGCACTCCTCTCAAGTCTGTAGTGTGTCCATGTCCTGTGTCCTCCCAACATTTCTGCAAATCCCTGAGGTTTCCATCTTCAGACTTCCATCCGCTTGAGTCCTGGCCTTTTCCAAGCTCTCTAGTTCACTGTCTCTCCCACCTCTTTCTTCTTTCGTCTCCAGGATGGAGCTTCCCTGACTCTGTGCCCCCAGGCACCAGACATCTCATCAGTCCTTTCTTCCGAAGGCTTTTCCAGGGGAAAAGTGGAGGGGACAAGTGGAACCAGACCGAGTGGAGGAGCAGACATCCCTTGGCCACCCAGCTACTTCCCAAAGGCAGGGGTCCCTGGAGGATTCTTCTGGGTTGTGAAGCAATCAAAAGCACCCACAAGTCCTGATCTTCACGGCAGGCCCAGTCGCCTCTGCACCATCAACCTCATGCCTGATTGTACTCTGCATGATCTGGTTCTTCCCACAGGCCAGAGCAATTTACCTGAATCATTTATCAGGTAAATGATATTACCATATCATTTATCATCAAGCAGCATAAAGTGAGGAGAAACATGGAATCCTGGGTGGCCTTTCCCAACCACTGCCTCTTAACCGTTTTCCCGGGAGCCACTAGCTCTAAGCTGGACTGGGAGTTCTGGGAGGATCCTGTTCCTAGAGCCCACCACCCCCCACTCCCCATAGGTCTTCAGTAGACTTCATCCTAAAGTAAATTTAATGTTGGAAATTAATTCAAATGAACCGTCGAAGCCGTTATGTAAGCAGCTTACTTCTAAAGACCTGGGCCAGAGAGGGGACCTCAGGAGGCATTTACAGAAACTCAGAGATAATGATCTGCTGCAATGAGCAGCCCCACGTCTGCACCAGGCCTTCCAGTGCAGCTGTGGAAGGCAGAATGGGGCACTCAGCACAGGGTAAGCCAGAGCGGGGCCACATGGGACCCCAGGGGCTCCCATCATCCACCTGTAGACCCTGCAGGCGTGGGGGGGCCAAAAGCAGAAGCAAAACAGGGCATGTTAGTAAACCAGACTTAGCACATGCCTGCCAGCCCCTCTACAGGGGCTCCAGGCTTGAGAACCAAGCTTCTCTGCTCCCTGCTCCCTCCCTGCCATCACAGGTCCAGCCCCTCTGCTGTCCATAAACCTGCTCTGCCCCCAGCAGGGAATTTCCTGCAGGACATTTTTATTTCACAAGGGAATTTCCTTCCTGTCCTTTGCATGCCTATAATTCAAGCTTACCCCTGATTTCTTCTGTGTCGCACTGAACAGAACGTCTCAGAAATCTTTCCAGCACTCAGTAGGCACAAAGAAAGAAAGAGAAGCAAATGACAATCACATGTATGTTCAACCTCCCTACTCAGCCCAGAAATGGAAATTAAAATGTGATTCCTTTTCACCTTTCAAATTGATCAAAAAGTTTTAATAAATTAGAAAGAGACTATCCCAGGCAGATAAAGATAGAGTGAAACAGACACTCAGAGACATTGAGGGTGGGAAAGTAAATTGGCATAACCATCTGGAAAACAATCTGTCACTTTGTATCTATCAGCCAGGCCAGAGTGTGCTACAGAAAAAACAACCAAAAATTGCAATGGCGGGTAAGAAAGTTTTGATCCATTCTTAAATCACATGTCTGAAGGAATACAGTTGCTATACAGGGGGAGAGGGTAGTTTGCAGGTCATAGTGGTCCTCACTCAAGGGCCCACGTACACAAAACAGGAAATACCTAGAATGTGGCAACCTCTGTGCAGAGGAAAAGGAATGTGGCAGAGCAAGAATTGCCTCCAAACGTCTGCCCAGTGGTGACATGAATCACTCACTTCTGCTCATATTTCATTGACCAAAGCAAATCATGTGCTTTGATTTCTAACACAGATATAGGATAACTGGTTGGAGAGATGGAAGGATGGATAAGTAGGTAGATAGATGGATGGATGAATAGATACTTAGATAGATAGATGTATATAGGTGGATGAGTGGATAGATAGATGCACAGGTAGATAGATATAGATACATAGACGGGTAGATGGATGGGTAGATGGATAGACAGATGCATGAGTGGGTGGATAGATGGATAGATAGATACACACTTGGGTGGATGGATGTGTGGATAGAGAGAGAGAGATAACTGTCTACATAGATGTATATTCTATAAGAGCATGGATTTTGGTCTGTTTTTTCATGGCAATAGTTTTTATGTTTGAACATCATTTGGGGTATAGTACACTTTTTGAGGCTTCCCAGGAGGCACAGTGGTAAAGGATCTGCCTGCCAATGCAAGAGACACAAGAGATGCAGATTTGATCCCTGAGTTGGAAAGACCCCCTGGGGAAGGAAATGACAACACACTCCAGTATTTTTGTGAAAAATTCCATGTACAGAGGAGCCCAGTGGGCTACAGTCCAGGGGATCACAAAGAGTCGGACACAACTGAGTGACTGAGCACACACACACACTTTTTTAAAGGAAAAGATAGACAGATAGATGGAAGAGAGGTGAAAGAAAAAGCAATAACAAAATCAAAGGTGAAGGCAGAACTAAGAGAAAACCTATCAAGGGGAGAATGGTCCAGAGCAAAGGTATATAATCTCTTAAGGGCTGGATGATGTAAGGAAGAGAAGACTATGGCCAGGCCAGGACCACTGGCCCAGGCACCATACGTGACCAGAATTGGACACAACCCAGCAAGATCCATCCATGAGAGCTGCTTCTGCAACACGGCCAGAAGAAATGTCTCCTCTCTGGGGAATGAGACTCCCCTACACTCTGGGGGAGGCTCCCCTGGGGCCAGGAGGGGCTAAGACCTGGAGGAAGTCAGAACTCAGATCCAGTTGTCCAGGCAGCTGGCTGAGCCTGGATTCCAATTACCTGGGCCATATGGTGTGTATGCATGTGTGTGTGTGTGTGTGTGTGTGTGTGTGTGTGTGTGTGTGTGTGTGAGTCTGTATGCGCCTGCCTGTCTGCATGTGAGCATATATGAGTTTTTATGTTTTCGTGTGTGCCTGTGTGTGCACACACACATTCTTTCTTTCCTTCATGCCTCTGTTTATTTATTTAATTATGCACAAGCTGCTTTGATGCTTTCAACTGAAAAAAGTCCCAGCCAAGCCACACATGAGACAGCAAGCCTACCTTCCCAGAACGTCCTGTGCTCAAGACAAGGACTGGTGCTGAATGTGTCTGGAATTCTGAGAATCCAGAGGCCACAGCGAGCTTCTACTGCTTCTGCCTCGGCCCCTCCCTGGACTTCAATCAATCCCCGGCCAGAGTTGAGAATCTGAGCTCAGAAGTCTGACGTCCAGCTCCAATAGCCAAACCGAGACACACACACACAGGCGCGCACACACACAGTCATCCTCACACAGACAAGATACAGACACACACATCTACGAGGGGCTTCCCTGTGGCTCAGATGGTAAAGAAACTGCCTGCGGTGCGGGAGACCTGGGTTCAATCCCTGGGTTGGGAAGATCCCCTGGAGGAGGGCATGGCAACCCGCTCCAGTATTCTTGCCTGGAGAATCCCCATGGACAGAGGAGCCTGGAGGGCTGCAGTCCATGAGGTTGCAAAGAGTCAGACACGACTGAGCGACTAAGCAAGCAGCACACAGAGACCCGGCCAAGGCTGCAACACCTGGGCGTCACCCCACCTACCTGACTCATCAGAGGCCTTGAGATTGCCTGAAAGGCCAAGTTTGCATGAGAAAATCCACATTTTCCTCCCAACATGGGCCTAGCACTCGGGCAAAGCCTTTCCCAAGCTGACATCAGCTCCACACAGAAGGTGTGGCCTTAGCATCACACCCCACACCGCATCTTCCTCCCTCTCTCCAGCCACCTGCCAGCTCTGGCCCTGCAGGAGTGACTCTGGTAACAACGAGATACACGGGCAGAACCCTACACGACGGCTCTCACACTCGCATGTGTACATTCCAGGGAAGATCTGAAATCCCTGCTCCCGTTGCCACGGCAACCCAGCTCAGCGCTGTGGCAAGTTCTTTCATTGGAAGCGCTCATTTGGCTGAAGCCCCAGGAATCATCAACAGGAGATCGGGAACATTAAAACCCAGCAGGGGCCGCAGAGCATCTTGGAGGAGACGGCGACAGAAAGGACAGTCCCTCCGAAAACGCTGTCAACGGGAGCAAGAGCCGTCTTCGCCGTCTGCTGAGTGACGGCAGCGCAGCAGGCCCCGGCTGAGTGCCCCACTGAATCCTTCGCTGCCTCATTTCTCCCATTTTACAGATGGGGAAGCTGAGGCTCGCAGAGGTTAAAGAGGTGGCCCAAGTCCACACAGGATCTAAAGCCGTCTCAGAATGACTCCAGAGTCCACCATGAGGCGTGATGGGCCTCATGGCCCCTGAAAGTCACCAGCGGCAAGACCCTAGGACCCCCGGTGCCTGCAGCTCTAGACCGGCAGCTCATCTCCCAGGACACCCCAGCCCACAGCTCAGCTGGCCAGAAAGCCTGGAGTGGGTTGACCTTCAACACCAATAAAATCTGCATCCAGGTTGCCACTGGTTTCCTCCCCCGGGCTGTCTACCCCTGCCCCTAAGGCTGCTTCCAGCCACCCAGGGTCCACCCTCCAACCTGCTGTGAGCCTAGTGACCCCTGGTGGCAGCTAGGGGGCACTGCACCAAGGTGTGGGCCTCCTCCCAGACCCCACACAAGGAAGGCACCAGTCCCAGGGGCTCCCTTGGGAGAATCTCCTGGAAGGTGCTTACAGCAGGGCAGGAAAGGAAACTTAGCTGGCACCCAGCATGTTTTAAGGTGATCAGGAGTGAGCAGAGAAGCCAATAAGCACCCCCAGCATCTGCTGGAAACTGAAATGCTGTCTCATTTCAGTAAGTGGGCTGAGGCCCGTGGTCCTTCCCAAAGGGCACCAAGTGATTCTGCAGGCAGAGGAGCCCATGCTGGATCCCAGGCAGGGTCTTAGGTGGAGGAGGGCCCTGCACACCCCCCACAGGAAGCGATCCCAGACCCCAAGGGCTGATGCTGGTGCCGGCTCACAGCAGGCTCCCCAGGAGCCACCCTCAATTCAAGCCCCCCAAGACCCCTGCTTGCTCTGTGCACAGATGGCGCTGGGCTGCGGTGCTGGACACGAACACTGAGCAGCGCCCAGCGGACGGTGCAGATGGAGCCACCACGGCGGGAGCCATGAGAAGGGTCCTTTCACCCAAATGTTTATCCACCCTTCACTTTAAAGTTCTTTCTTCAAAGCCCCTGGCATTTACTCAGTTGGCATCTGATTAAATTTCCCCTGCTTGAACTACTCAGATGTGCAAGTCTGTGTTATTCCAAATAAGAGGACTTACAATTCAAACAGTGAGGGAGCAAGTGTGCAGAGTGACCGCCGTCCCCAGGGGGTGTCAGACCCAGAAGGCTGCCGGCCTGTCTCTGCCCATCCTGCAGAGCTGTCCACGGGGAGCCTTGTGGTGCCAATGGCTTCTGTGTCCCAGTCTGCAGGGACCTGGGCCAGCAGGGGCTCTCAGGGCTGGGGGAAGACTCTGAGGGGCCCACACCCTGGTCCCAGGACCCAAGTCTCTGCTGCTGGAACTGTGGGCTCTGGTATCCTAGGGTTCCAGGATCACAGCAGCTCCACATGGGACCCTGCAGAGACCAGAGATGTCTGCAGGTTCCCACGTCTTTACCAAACATGGAGATCCAGGCTATCTCTACCCCTCTTGGCTTGCCATGCCTTTGGTGGGCAGGACTCGGTGACCCAGACTGTTGGGTGGGAGTCACGGGCTGTCCCTTTTCACGTCCCTCACATAGAAGTCAGGGCAGGCTGGCCTGAGTAAGTAGGTGGCATCCCCTGCCCCAGGCTGTAGGCACCATGTAGAGAGAAGACCAAGTGGCTCTGAGGCTCAGACCTTCACGCAACCCCCAAGGTCCTGGGCAGAGCCTCCTGTCTGGGAAAGACGGGCCCCAGAAGACACTTTAATAGGTTGATGGGAGAAGGGAGGAGAGAACGACATGGATCCAGGGGTCAGAGCACAGTCTGCTACTATTGTGACCTTGGGCAGGTTCCCTCCGTCTGATCTTCCTGTTTCCCCATCTCTTCAATGGAATCGAAGTGGCTCCTCCTCACAGGTTGTTTAAGGACCAGATGTACAGCTCACTGTGAGCCCCACACGAGAGCTGCTCGGTGAGGTTCATGCGTGGCCCTCCTCCAGGCTCTTCTGGAGGCCTCTCTCCCCTTGAGGCTGCCTTGGTGGTCAGCCGGGGGACAGCCACCCTCCCTCCCCACCCAAGGCTTGGCCTGGCCCCAGTCCCACCCAGCATACCTGCTCCACTTCTGCTTCTGGCCACATATGGCAGACCTCCCGGGACCCCTGCTTCCCCCAGCTCCCCAGTTTTTCTCCTACCAGCTCCTTCCTCCAGACTCAGGGACACACTTCTGCTCATCTTGGGGAAACTTGAGACTTTGGGGAGGGGGTAAATGAAAGAGAACAGTCTCCCGGAGCCCAGGCAAAATAGGTAGAGAGCATGGGTGGGTGGGAGCACCCTTGTAAAGGCCCCCATGTGGTTCCAGGGCTGTACCAGTGAGTCACTTTGAAGGCTATTACAACCATTCAAGGGCTTGCCTGGTGCCTCAGACAGTAAAGAATCCACCTGCAAGGTGGGAGGTCTGGGTTAGATCCCTGGGTTGGAAAGATCCCATGGAGGAGGACACAGCAACCCCACTCCAATATTCTTGCCTGAAGAATCCCATGGACAAAGGAGCCTGGCGGGTTACAGTCAATGGGGTCACAAAGAGTCGGACACGACTGAGCGACTAAGCGCAGCACAGCAACCATTCAAAGCAGCACAGTCCTCAGGAAACAGGAGGGGAGAATGGCCCTGGCCAATCAGACCACACTCCCTCTGGGGGTCCCGGGGGGCAGCCCCAGGATGCCATGCAGGCCACCTGGGCTGCCAACTGGCAACCTCCATGTCTGACCCCCGGGAAGCTAGAGAGGCGAATGGCATCAGCAGGCCCCCAGACGATGCTGAAGAGAGTCTGGGAGAGCCTGGGGCCCCAGCCAGAGAGAACACTTCTGATGGAAAACTGGGTGTAAGACAGTGACCAGGCTCCCAGAACACCACGGCAAAGTCTCCTCCCCAAGTCAGCAAGGCTTGCATGTGTGACTAAGTTTCCCAGAGATGCCGGAAACTTTGCCATGGCAACAGGGAGCTCACAGAATCTGGATTCAGAGAGTGGTTTAACCCCAAGGTGGGAGCACGACTCCCTCTGTGATGGGGCCACAAGGGGGCTCCAGGCCATCTGCCCCTCCAAGCATTGGGCTGATCTCCCCCAACTCTCAAGCCTGCCTGGAGTCAGCAAGGTCTCTGAGGTTCACGTTCATCAGTGCTTGACACTCTGGCTCCAACCACACCCCTCAAACCTAAGAAGAGCCACAGTCACAGTGTTAAGAGGGATAATTGCCATTTACGAGTGTCTGCGACAAGCCAGGGACTTGGCATCACGTCACCGAATACTGCTCTAAACCCAGATGAGCTGGGTGCTGCTCTAAGGTCATTCTCACTATTATTAGTGACCCAACTTAGAAATGAGAAAACCAAAGCCACAGGGAATTTGAATAACTTTCCCTGGAAGCAGCTGGACCAAAACGCAGACTCAGACTTGCCTCTGATCTTTGTCTGGGAGAAGTTCCCAGGTGCACCCCCACTTGCAGGCTGGGCCTGTGATCCTGATCAACTGCCCAGGATGGAAGTTGGGGGTCACCATGAAGCCCTCCTTGGCACAGGACCCAAGTCCAGAGCCACAGTCCTAACTGGTAATGGCCAGTCCCTCCTGCCCTCTGGGTCCCCTCCAGTAGCCTCAGATTTCTGCCAGGCCCAGGGCACACTCCCAGGAGAAACACACACTGGGACCCACTGCCGTGCCAGTCAGCCCACCAGGGCATCTCACCCTCACCTGGGTGCTGGGCCAGCCAGAGCCAGTGCGATCCCCTCGGGCTCAGCTGGAGGTGCGGCAACCAAGCACTCACGGTGCTCCTGGGGGCTTTACTGAGCACCTGCTCTATGTTAGCACGTGGGTCAGAGGCGCCATCTACAACCCCTGCCCTCCTGGGGCTTTCAGTTCAGCAGACAGGGGAGGACGGGAGTGAATAGACAATTCTGCAAGGGGATTAGAGCTGCTATTCAGACCAGGAGAGAAAGACAGGGAGAAGAGAGGATGGACAGAGAAAAGGAGAGGCCCAGGGGCGAAGGTCACACCACAGGGGAGCAGACTGTGTGTCCCACCAGAGAAGATGGGGACCAGGGCCAGTCCCACCCCAGGACACCACAGGACACCTCAGGATACCCCGGGACACTGTGCCCCCACCCAGGCAGCTGCTGGGCTTTGCTTGGGCTTGGCGCTCGGGGACAGCCTGTCACGTTCTGAGGTGTGGCTACACCTCCCCCTCAATGTCCAGGTTAAAATTTCCCTCTAGGCACACGGCGAAGGTTCTAGATTCCTCCTTGGGTCCCACTGGCACCTGGAGTATCCCCCTCTGCAACCTCCCCCTTGCAGCCCCTCCAGCCAATCCAGCAGAGATCCACTCGGCCCTGTAACCAGGCCTGGCCTGCCTGGGACACCATGCCGTCTGTCTGTCTGTCTGTCTGTCTGTCTGTCTGTCTACACCTAGCCTCTTCCTGGCCTCCTCACCCTAATCTCCAGGAGCACCCTTCCCCAAGCAGCCCCATCAGTCAGCCCCAGCCAGTCAAGAGTCTAGACTCTTCCAAATTGTTCCTGAGAGCACATCCGTATGTCTAAGGCCACATTTCACTTCTTCCCGATGGAAGAAGGAGCTGCAGTGTGTCTGGGTTCAGACCCCAGGCTGGACATGGTGGCCCACACAACCTGTTCAGGTGAAGGCAGGAGTGAGAAGGACTCTCTGAGCATCCCCTGAAGCAGTCCCAAAGGCCCTCCTATGATGGTGGCCTCCCCCCATGCCTGGAGGACAGAAACATCCACATCCCCAAGACAAGGAGATCCCAGATCGCAGGAGTGATCTGAACAAACAGCCCCACTACCTGAGTTCACACTACCTTGTTCACCACCCTGAGTCCACACCCTTGTCCCATCACGTTTCCCCATAACTTTTCACTCTTCATCCAACTTAACACAAAAACATTCAGGCTTCATCATTTCCTTGAAATTTCATTCTCTTATAAAGGTTCCCACATCGCATAAAACTTGCATTGAATAAACCTATATGCATCTCTCTTGTTTGCTATTGAGTCCCAGCAGACACCCTAAAAGAGTGGAAATAAAGTTGTTTTCTCCCCCTATAGGCGAGATCCCACTCGGGGGCCACAGGGAGGGGAGCAGGCGGTCAGCAGGTCCACACCTGCCTCAACTTAGCCCCTCCAAAATGAGCTTGTGATGCACGTGCTTTTATTGCCCTTATTTCACAGGTTAGAGAAGGGGCTTCGAGACGTTAAATAAGTGTTTCAGGGTCACACAGCAAGTACCAGCAGAGCTGGGGTTTGAACTCAGTGTTTGTTCACACACTGGCTCCATCCCACGGAGGGCGAGCAGAGACAGAGGCAAGAAGCCGGCGCTCCAAGTCAGCAGGGCAGGCATAGGGAGAGGGAACTGACCCACGCAGCTCGTCTTGGGGCTGAAAGACCAACATATCCCCAAACCCACCGTCCAAAACCTTAAAAATTCATAGAGGCCTTGACGGGGCTCAGATGGTCTTAACAATACATATCTCTCTGGGGGTTGCATGCTTAGAAATGACTCTGTAAGAATGGGGTCCAAGCAGACATCCAAGGACAGGGAGGGGTACAGGTCCTCTGATGGCCAAGGTCCCGCTCGAGGGTCCCCCGGGGGTCCCATCCTCAGTGACCAAATCCAAGGGCCTCTCTCTCCTCTCTGCCTCTGCCACAGTGCCCAGTTCACCTCGTCCAGAGTCACACACACACATAACACAATGGCAGCACTTCCTGGGCTAGTGTGTTTTCTTCTCAAAGGCCGAGGCTGCTCTGGTCCCCAGGCCCAAGGATGGAGGCACTGTGCAGGCTAGGAATAAAAGTCCTCCAAACTGCAAATCCCTACAAAGGCTCACATCTCTTTCACATTCTTAGGGCTTGGGTGGGCTACCCAGGTGGCACTAGTGGTAAAGAATCTGTCTGCCAGTGCAGGAGACATGAGAGACTTGGGTTCAATCCCTGGGGCAGGAAGATCCCCTGGAGAAGGGAGTGGTACCCCACTCAGCCTTCTTGCCTGGAAAATACCAGGGGCAGAGGAGCCTGGTGGGCTGCAATCCATGCGGCCGCAAAGAGTCAGGCAAAACTGTGTGACTGAGCACAAGAAAAAGGCTTGTACTTTATCAGTCACAGCCTCTGGGACAACTCCTGAAAACCTTTTGGTGGTTTTCTGGGCCTTGCTTTTCTGTGGGTCCACTGCCCATCCTCTTCCTCACAGATGGTCCAGCCAAGCCTGCAGAGCACCCTCAGCAGAGGCCGGTCTTCGTGTGCTAACGCTGTATCATCCATGTAAGGGCTGTTCTTACTGATGTGGGGAGGGAGGAGGGGACAGGTCCTGGCTGCCATCCCATGGCACACAGGGGGTGCTGTGCATATACCCTTGGGGATGCACCTGAAATGAGGTCCCTATTGCCCCTCCCATAGGAAGGCAAATTGATTTTAGTTATCAGAAACCTGTACTTGTCAGTCTTTTCCATGAATCTCCTTGAAGATGAAGACTTTTATCAGGAACACTTTTCCAAAAACATGAGAGTAAAACAAAAATTGCCCGTAAATGACAAAAAAAAAAAAAAAAAAAAACCTTCTTTTATTTTTAATTAGAGGATAGTTACAATATTGCATTGGTCTCTGCCATATACCAACATGAATCAGCCATAGGTATACATATGTCCCTTGTCTCTTAAACCTGCCTTCTACTTCCCTCCCCATCCCAACCCTCTAGGTTGTCACATTAAAATAGTCATGGTTAAAATCTGATAAGACTTCATTATAATGAAATTGACAAGGAAATTGGATTGTTTCTGTGACATACATTTCAGAATTATAACTGATAACATTGTATCAGGACATATCAGATTTTTAGAAATTTCATACAAATATACCCTAAAGAAAGTTGAGTATCACTCCTCATTTGACAATGCTCCCTGTGTGGTTTAACATATGAAATAAGCCTAATTAGTTTACTATCTTCTTTTATAAGGGGAGAAAAACACATTTTTTGAGATGTTCCACGGACCTTCTGGAAAATCCCAAAGTTCAACATCAACAAGACATTTGTTTAGAATTTTATTTTGGGGGGAGTGAAAGTTGCTCAGTAGTGTCTGATTGTTTGTGACCCCATGGACTATACAGTCCGTGGAATTCTCCAGGCCAGAATACTGGAGTGGGTAGCTCTTCTCCCTTCCCAACCCAGGGATCGAACCCAGGTCTCCCATGTTGTAGGCGGATTCTTTACCAGCTGAGCCACCAGGGAAGACCCTTACTTGGGGGAAGCTTATCAAAAATATCAAAGGCTTAAAACACTTGATTAAATAGGATTACAGGTCATTGTGATACAAAACTTAGTTATCCATTTAACCAAAAGGACAACTAAAGACTTCTCAGGCAAATATAGAAAGTTACATAGTTATTAAAAAAAATAACTGGCTCTTTTAATAGAGAAGATTTGTTTTCCTTACGTAATCAAACACAAGATGAAGCACAGGAAATTATGCTGATAAAACACAGAATCTTTGTTTTTTTGGCATACAGACACAACCTAATAGCTTTCATTCCAAAACTGTTAATTGTGAATCAGGTATCCACTCACAAGGCTAAATGCTAATATTTGTAGAGAAGAGTTTTAAAATTTGTATTGTCCTTGACAAGTCATCATACGGTGGCTATAAACTACATTCAGGGCAAGGGAGCTTGTATAGTAGTCTGTATTTATAAAAAGCTTCCTTTCCCCTTATTTCAATTTTAAGCAAGCATGGGCAGTGTTTTAGTCATTTCTCAGGGTACTTACACCTCAGATGCGATAAGAGTTACAACTTTAAGGGACAGCGAAAGGATGCAAGTCTCCTCCCAGAAGTTTTAGGATACATTTCTCTATCACCGCAAGTCTAGGGTAATTCCTATTTAGAATTTTCTTTGTGTTGGAGGTTAGATGGTAGGGGGCACCCTGCCTCTCTGTCAATCCCCACAGCATCCTCACCTACATTCTCCTCACTTTCCCAGAGAATCTACCTCTTAATGTCCTGATCACATTTGTCATAAGTACTCAGACTTCCCTAGCTTTGCAAAATAGCACACTAAGGTCTCCTACTTATCCTCCTGCTCCCCACCTCATCTGCCAGCCCAAAGGGAGCAGAGAGGTGGACATGCACACATCCTCCTCTAAACTCAGCTCTCTCCCCGACTTTCTGACTCAAGCTTCAGCCTCTGTTTGGGTATCAGGGTCCAGCTGACCCACCTATGGTGGAGGCCAGTCCTTTGCACAGCCATCCATTATTCTCTGTCGTAGCGTGTTCTGCCTGGCTTCTCAAACTAGTGTATTGAAGCAACCAGTGTTTTCAGCATCTCTGTACTTAATGCAGCATCCACAAGCATCTGACATACAGGCTCTCCTCCTCACATAGAAGGTAATGGCCAGCCCAGAACTTCTCCTGAGGACACTCTTGTCCAAGTTCCCTGTTTCATGCTGATCTCACCAATGTTGATTCACCATTTGGCCCCTGAATATGAAGGGTGAGGAGAAACTAAAGAGGCTGACAACCCAGATTGGCAGGGGGCAGGTCAATGCACAGAGAACTTACTCACATGGCTTGTCTTGAGCACCTGCCCACTGAATCTTAAAGGTTCATCAGTTCAGTTCAGTTCAGTCACTCAGCTGTGTCCAACTCTGCAACCCATGGATTGCAGCACCCCAGGCTTCCCTGTCCATCACCAACTCCCGGAGCTTGCTCAAACTCATGTCCATCAAGTCGGTAATGCCATCCAACCATCTCATCCTCTGTCACCCCCTTCTCCTTCTGCCTTCAATCTTTCCAAGCATCAGGGTCTTTCATAGAGAGGCTTTAAAGGGGCTCAGATGGTCTTAACACCTTGCTTTCTCAGGGCTGTGTCCTTGGAAACAGCTCCCACTGTGAGAATGGTAGACTTTCAAGGACAAGGAGAGGTGAGGAGACTCTGATGCCTAAGGCCAGCTCGAGAGACCTGGCAGTCAGGTCCTCTAGGTGACCTCTTCCAACCCCCTGCCCCCACCAGGCCCTCTGATGCCACAGTCTGAGTTCCTTTTGCTATTTCTGAAAATCTGATTTTTTCCTCTTTGGTTTCTGGTTCTCAACTCTCTTTATTCTGAGAACACTCTCTTCTGTTTTTAGGACAGAAGGAGCAGTCAGTAAGGAAGTCTTGTGTGAAAGAATCCCCAGCATGAGCATCATTTGGAAAGCAGGTTCACCCTAGAAATACTTTCCATCTTTTCCCTGCTGGTGACCAAAAACCCCTTCCAGGAAGAGAATGTTACAGGGCAAATTTTGTCACTTCCAAAAGGTATTATGGGCTTCCCAGGTGGCACAGTGGTAAAGAATCTGCCCTCAGTGCAGGAGAGATGGGTTTCATCCCTGAGTCAGGAAGATCCCCTGGAGAAGGGAATGGCAACCCATTCCAGTATTCTTCCCTAGAGAATTCCATGGACAGAGGAGCCTGGTGGGCTACAGTCCATGGGGTTGCAGAGTCAGACATGATTGAGCAACTAACACTTTCACACTTTCAAAGGCTTTGAAGTCCTAACCCCAAGTCCCTGTGTGTGTGGCTTTATCTGAAAGCAGAGTCTTTACAGATAATCAAGTTAAGATGATATCATTAGAGTTGACCCTAGTCCAAGATGACTGTATGCTTATTAAAAGGGGAAATTAGGACAGAGATACACACATAGGAGGAGCATAGACTGAATTCTTCCTCACAGCCAGAAGGAACCAACCTGCTAACCCTCAGATTCCTCTGGAACTGTGAGACAGCAGACCTCTGCTGTCTAAGTCCCCTGTCTCTGGTACATTGTTTCAGCAGCCCTTGTTTGTTGTTCAGTCACTCAGTCATGTCTGACTCTTTGGGACCCCATGAACTGCAGCACGCCATGTTTCCCTGTCCTTCACTATCTTCAGGAGATTGCACAAACTCATGTCCATTGAATCAGTGATGCCATCCAATCATCTCATCCTCTGTCATCCCCTTCTCCTCCTGCCTTCAATTTTTCCCAGCATCAGGGTCTTTTCTAATGAGTCAGCTCTTCACATCATGTGGCCAAACTATTGGAGCTTAAGCTTTAGAGTCAGTCCTTTCAGTGAATATTCAGGGTTGAGTTCTTTAAAATTGACTGGTTTGATCTCCTGTAGTCCAAGGGACTCTTAAGAGTCTACTCCTGCACCACAATTTGAAAGCATCAATTCTTTGGTGTTTAGCCTTCTTTATGGTCCAACTCTCACATACATGACTACTGGGAAAATCATAGCTTTGACTATATGGACCTTGGTTGGCAAAGTGATGTCTCTACTTCTAGCAGATTAATATTAATGACCAGACCAGGGTTTCTACAGCCCTCAGAATCCGGTAGAAACTCTGATAAGTAGAATAATGAACTACCAACCCAAATGTTCTCTAGAATAGGGGCCCAACCTCTGGGCCACAGACCAGTACCTCCTATCAAGATCAGTAGCAGCATTAGATAAGAAATAAAGTGCACTATAAATGTAAGACACTTGAATCATCCTGAAACCATTCTCCCTCCCGGCCCCAACCCCAGTCCATGGAAAAATTGTCTTCCATGAAACTGGTGTCTGGTGCCAAAAAAAAGTTGGGGACTGATGCTCAAGAGGTATCACAGCCTTCAGCCTCATTCTGAGTAGGAGCAACCCAGCCAGTTGTGTTGAACATGAAGACTCCTGAAAGGTTATCTCAGCCCTGCGTCCATGGCACTCACCACTTTGGGCAGGTATGTTGTCTCACTCCTCCCCAGGGAAGAGCCCTGGAAGGGCAGAGGCTGAGGACGGGGATGGTGAGAGGCAGCTGTTCCCTGGAGCATTTGCAGCAGCCCAAGCAGGGAACTGATTTTCCAAAACCAGAGAGAGATTGAGATGCTTTGAGCACAGGCACTAACCAGGGTCACAGAACTGTTTATCTGGAATTGTTCTAAATAAAGCCTCCTGTCTGCCACTCGGATCCAGCGTGTGCTGCTCCTACAATAGCAACAAGTTTCCGTTATTAAGAGACACAGCTCTCAGACCTGAAGGAGCAGGAATATTTGCAAATCCCATGCAAATTCTTCTGCACAAACCAGCTACTTAAAGAGCCTTTTGGGGAGAATAAGCATCCTGATTAGACACTTGTTCACCCTCTCCATTCCAGGGACAAGAGCTCCCCCCATTGTCACCTGCTGGCCACACGCACAGAAGCACCCACAGGCCTGAGCTGCAGCTGTGCCCTGAGCCAGATCCCCCCACTGTCAATTCAAGGCCATGAGTCAGGTGGGGGCCAGGCACCCCCTCTACCCCTCAGGCCCTGAATGCCCTCCCTGAGGCAGGGGAGGCGGGAGTGAGTACAAAGGCAAAAAGGCTCTAACCCTGTTGGCCACAGTTCTAGGTGGACCAGATGGCTCAGTGATGCCAATGAACTGAAGAGAAAGCAGAGATTCCAGAAACTTCAGAAAGCAGGAGCACCTAGCCCTGGTGCCAGAGGGAGCAGACAGAAGTATCAGGAGCTGTGGGTGGAAATCAAGTCACCAGATTTCATAAGAGTTTGAGTTGGGGAGGGGATGCTGGAGATTGCAGCCTGCTTCCTAGAGATCAAGTGACTCACAATGGATGCTGCCATCCCACCCCAGAGCCCAATGTCATGGGCATTCAATAAATGGACAGCCTGAGCCCTTTCTGCCTCGGGTTCTCTGGGTCTGAGTCAGGCATACAAAGTAACATCTACCCTATGGCACTAAAGCAGCCACTGTGACTACAAATTGCCATGCCCTTGGTACCCAGAGCTGATGCTTCACACCCAGGGCCCTGAAAGATGCCCAGTCATGATGAAGAGAAACCAGGAAGGGTTGGAACAAAAGCTAAAAATCATACTGATACAAAGAACAGCTGAAGTTATCCGTGAGATAGTGAAGGACAGGGAAGCCTGGCATGAGGCAGTTCATGGGGTCACAAAGAGTCAGACATGACTTAGCGCCTGAACAACAACAGCAAAGTTATTGAAAGTTTCTACTAAAATTAAAGATGGCACTTAAGCACACAATGTCCCTGGAAGTAGAAACTGTCACTACTCCTATTTTCCAATCCAAGAAACCAAAGAACAAGAAATTGCATCATTTTCCTAAGGTCATCACAGCCCAGTCAGGAGACAAACTCAGTCCCTCTGGCTCAGAATCTTGCCTGTACTGTGTACTGTCCTAACCTGCTCTCCTTGCCCTGAGTCCACCCTTACCCATCACTGGAGACCCTACCCAGCACCCCCATGCTGAAAAGTTGTTGGGTAAAGCTATGAGATGGGGGATGCTCAATATTGTAAAGAAAATAAATAAATAAATAAAACTGGGGGGGAAAAAAGTACTAAACCAGACCAAGAGAGCTTAAAACCCATTTCACAGGGGAACAAGCTGAGGCCCAGAGAGGAGAAAGGATTGCACACATCAGATTCTGACTCCAGGATGGTCTTCATCCTTGCATTACTGAACAGATGAGCAAGTAAGACTGAACAGATGAGCAAGTAAGAAAACCGGCTTCTGACTTGAATCTTGGGGGTGAGTGAGCCTTCTTGCTCAGGATCTTGGGGTGATATGTTGGTGGGGCACTAGCCCTCGGGGATGAGAAAGGAGTGGAGGCAGACCAAGCCTGTGAGGGGACTGAGCTCTGTCCCAGGACAGAACATCAGCCCTGGCAACTACCGACCCAACACAGAGCTGAAGCCACAAACAGCTTCCAGTTCTCAGTTCCTTAACCTGCCCCTGGAGCTGGAGGCTGGGCAGCTGCTTGCCCTGCCCATCCTCAGAGGGAAGTATGAGCCTGGTGGAAAGATGAATTCCCAAAACCATACACATAGCCCTGGTAGGGATTCTAGTCCTTAAGCTGCAGATTTTCAAGGCACTTTCCTCCGCTCATCTATAAACTCTCCCTTCTTCTGGACACTTGAGTCCAATGTGTGAACGGCCCCCTGGAAGGTGATGAGCCAGGACGAGGAGGTGGCCAGGAGCCAGCAGGCAAGTGAGAAAAACATGGCTGAAGACACCCCACTCCCACCAAGAATCTCACACTTAACAGTGGACTGTCATGCCCAACACCAGGCATCTTATGCCTGCAGAGAAACTCCAGGAACAACAAAGGGCATGACCTAAGATTCTCAGGGACCCCTGCCCAAGGCACCAACTGAAAACCCAACCATCTGTAAAGTTTCCTGTTTGAGCTTTGCATTCCACTCTCCTTTGTATATCTATCCCTTTGAACGGAAAACTGATGCTCTGCCTCTAAATCTTGGAGAGAAACAAATGTTGGAGTTGCCCCTTATTCACATAGGTGTAACTGCAGAGCAAGACGCTGGGCCCTTCCCCACCCTGGCATGTGTCCCTGGTCCATATGTTGCAATGGTGAATGGTATTGTTTCCTTAATTTCTCTTTCTGTTTTTTCATTGTTAGTGTATAGGAATGCAAGGGATTTCTGTGTGTTAATTTTATATCCTGCAACTTTACTATATTCATTAATTAGCTCTAGTAATTTTCTGGTAGAGTCTTTAGGGTTTTCTATGTAGAGGATCATGTCATCTGCAAACAGCGAGAGTTTCACTTCTTCTTTTCCTATCTGGATTCCTTTTATGTCTTTTTCTGCTCTGATTGCTGTGGCCAAAACTTCCAACACTATGTTGAATAGTAGTGGTGAGAGTGGGCATCCTTGTCTTGTTCCTGATTTCAGAGGAAATGCTTTCAATTTTTCACCATTGAGGGTGATGCTTGCTGTGGGTTTGTCATATATAGCTTTTATTATGTTGAGGTATGTTCCTTCTATTCCTGCTTTCTGGAGAGTTTTAATCATAAATGAGTGTTGAATTTTGTCAAAGGCTTTCTCTGCATCTATTGAGATAATCATATGTTTTTTATCTTTCAATTTGTTAATGTGGTGTATTACGTTGATCGATTTGCGGATATTAAAGAATCCTTGCATTCCTGGGATAAAGCCCACTTGGTCATGGTGTATGATTTTTTTAATATGTTGTTGGATTCTGTTTGCTAGAATTTTGTTAAGGATTTTTGCATCTATGTTCATCAGTGATATTGGCCTGTAGTTTTCTTTTTTTGTGGCATCTTTGTCTGGTTTTGGAATTAGGGTGATGGTGGCCTCATAGAATGAGTTTGGAAGTTTACCTTCTTCTGCAATTTTCTGGAAGAGTTTGAGTAAGATAGGTGTTAGCTCTTCTCTAAATTTTTGGTAGAATTCAGCTGTGAAGCCATCTGGTCCTGGGCTTTTGTTTGCTGGAAGATTTCTGATTACAGTTTCGATTTCCTTGCTTGTGATGGCTCTGTTAAGATCTTCTATTTCTTCCTGGTTCAGTTTTGGAAAGTTATACTTTTCTAAGAATTTGTCCATTTCATCCAAGTTGTCCATTTTATTGGCATAGAGCTG
Source organism: Muntiacus reevesi (assembly GCF_963930625.1). Taxonomy (NCBI): domain Eukaryota; kingdom Metazoa; phylum Chordata; class Mammalia; order Artiodactyla; family Cervidae; genus Muntiacus; species Muntiacus reevesi. Next base: position 93,661,901 of record NC_089253.1, on the reverse strand, counting down.
CTGGTAGTAGTCTCTTATGATCCTTTGTATTTCAGTGTTGTCTGTTGTGATCTCACCCTTTTCATTTCTTATTTTGTTAATTTGGTTCTTCTCTCTTTGTTTCTTAATGAGTCTTGCTAATGGTTTGTCAATTTTGTTTATTTTTTCAAAAAACCAGCTTTTAGCTTTGTTGATTTTTGCTATGGTCTCTTTAGTTTCTTTTGCATTTATTTCTGCCCTAATTTTTAAGATTTCTTTCCTTCTGCTAACCCTGGGGTTCTTCATTTCTTCCTTCTCTAATTGTTTTAGGTGTAGAGTTAGGTTATTTATTTGGCTTTTTTCTTGTTTCTTGATGTGTGCCTGTAATGCTATGAACCTTCCCCTTAGCACTGCTTTTACAGTGTCCCATAGGTTTTGGGTTGTTGTGTTTTCATTTTCATTTATTTCTATACATACTTTGATTTCTTTTTTGATTTCTTCTATGATTTGTTGGTTATTCAGAAGCGTGTTATTTAGCCTCCATATGTTGGAATTTTTAACAATTTTTTTCCTGTAATTGAGATCTAATCTTACTGCACTGTGGTCAGAAAAGATGACTGGAATGATTTCAATTTTTTTGAATTTTCCAAGACCAGATTTATGGCCCAGGATGTGATCTATTCTGGAGAAGGTTCCGTGTGCACTTGAGAAAAAGGTGAAGTTGATTGTTTTGGGGTGAAATGTCCTATAGATATCAATTAGGTCTAGCTGGTCCATTGTATCATTTAAGGTTTGTGTTTCCTTGTTGATTTTCTGTTTAGTTGATCTATCCATGGTTGTGAGTGGGGTATTAAAGTCTCCCACTATTATTGTGTTACTATTAATTTCCTCTTTCATACTCGTTAGTGTTTGCCGTACATATTGCGGTGCTCCTATGTTGGGTGCATATATATTTATAATTGTTATATCTTCTTCTTGGATTGATCCTTTGATCATTATGTAGTGACCTTCTTTGTCTCTTTTCACATCCTTTATTTGAAAGTCTATTTTATCTGATATGAGTATTGCGACTCCTGCTTTCTTTTGGTCTCCGTTTGCGTGAAATATTTTTTTCCAGCCCTTCACTTTGAGTCTGTATGTGTCCCTTGTTTTGAGGTGGGTCTCTTGTAGACAGCATATATAGGGGTCTTGTTTTTGTATCCATTCAGCCAATCTTTGTCTTTTGGTTGGGGCATTCAACCCATTTACATTTAAGGTAATTATTGATAGGTGTGGTCCCGTTGTCATTTACTTTGTTGTTTTGGGTTCACGTTTATACAACCTTTCTGCATTTCCTGTCTAGAGAAGATCCTTTAGCATTTGTTGAAGAGCTGGTTTGGTGGTGCTGAATTCTCTCAGCTTTTGCTTGTCTGTAAAGCTTTTGAATTCTCCTTCATATCTGAATGAGATCCTTGCTGGGTACAGTAATCTAGGTTGTAGGTTATTCTCTTTCATTACTTTCAGTATGTCCTGCCATTCCCTTCTGGCCTGGAGGGTTTCTATTGATAGATCAGCTGTTATCCTTATAGGAATCCCTTTGTGTGTTATTTGTTGTTTCTCCCTTGCTGCTTTTAGTATTTGTTCTTTGTGTTTGATCTTTGTTAATTTGATTAATATGTGTCTTGGGGTGTTTCGCCTTGGGTTTATCCTGTTTGGGACTCTCTGGGTTTCTTGGACTTGGGTGGCTATTTCCTTCCCCATTTTAGGGAAGTTTTCAGCTATTATCTCCTCGAGTATTTTCTCATGGCCTTTCTTTTTGTCTTCTTCTTCTGGAACTCCTATGATTCGAATGTTGGGGCGTTTCACATTGTCCCAGAGGTCCCTGAGGTTGTCCTCATTTCTTTTGATCCTTTTTTCTTTTTTCCTCTCTGCTTCATTTATTTCCACCATTTTATCTTCTACCTCACTTATTCTATCTTCTGTCTCCGTTATTCTACTCTTGGTTCCCTCCAGAGTGTTTTTGATCTCATTCATTGCATTATTCATTTTCAATTGACTCTTTTTTATTTCTTCTAGATCTTTATTAAACATTTCTTGCATCTTTTCAATCTTTGTCTCCAGGCTATTTATCTGTACCTCCATTTTGCTTTCAAGATTTTGGATCATTTTTATTATCATTATTCTAAATTCTTTTTCAGGTAGATTCCCTATCTCCTCCTCTTTTGTTTGACTTGGTGGGCCCTTTTCATGTTCCTTTACCTGTTGGGTATTTCTCTGCCTTTTCATCTTGTTTAGATTGCTGTGTCTGGAGTGGGCTTTCTGTATTCTGGAGGTCTGTGGTTCCTTTTTATTGTGGAGGTTTTACCCAGTGGGTGGGGTTAGACGATTGGCTTGTCAAGGTTTCCTGATTAGCGAAGCTTGCGTCAGTGTTCTGGTGTGCGGATCTTGATTTCTTCTCTTTGGATAGCAATGGAGTGCCCAGTAATGAGTTTTGAGATGGGTCTATGTGTTAGGTGTGACCTTGGGCAGTCTGTATGTTGACGTTCAGGGCAATGTTCCTGCGTTGCTGGAGAATTTGCGTGGTATGTCGTGCTCTAGAACTTATTGGCTCTTGGGTGGTGGTTGGTTTCGTTGCAGGTATGGAGGCTTTTGTAGGGTCACTTATTACTTAAAGATTCATGTAGTCAGGAGTTTTCTGGTGTTCTCAGGTTTTGGGCTTAAGTCTCCTGCTTCTGGATTTCAGTTTTATTCTTCCTATAGTCTCAGGACTTCTCCAACTATACAGCACTGATAATAAAACTTCTATGTTAATGGTGGAAAGTTTCTCCCCCGTTAGGGATACCCAGAGAGGTTCACCGAGTTACATGGAGAAGAGGAGAGGGAGGAGGGAGATAGAGATGGGCAGGAGGAGAAAGAGGGGGACTCAAGAGGAGAGAGACAGATCTACGAAGTTGTCTGATCCCAGAGTGTTCTCCGTAGCCCAGACACCCACAAAGATTCACAGAATTGGATTGGGAAGAGAAGGGGGAAGGAGGAAATAGAGGTGTTCTGAGGTAGAAAACAGAGTCAAGATTGGGAGAGAATAATCAACACACTCGTGAATAAAAATGGGAGCTGAATATTGGATTTTTAAATGTTCACAATTTATATCATATACTGAAAAACAAAAATTAAAAATCTAGAGTAGAGGTTAGACTCTTAAAAATACTATATTAAAAACAAAAACCAAAACACACAAAAGAAATTTTAGAAATATATATGAAGTTTGGTATAAAAATAGGGCTTCTCTTCTTTTTTTTCTTTTTTTTTCCTCCCTTTCTCTTTCTTCTGTAAGGTTATAGTGGATTGAAAATGAAAATTAAGGCGTAGTAAAAGGAGTGCTAGAGGGCTTTAAAAGAAATAAGAGAAAAAGAAAATAGAAGAGAAGAAAAAAGAAAAGAAAAAAAGAAGAAAAAAAAAAAAAGAAAAAAGAATGAGAAAAAAAATTGTTTTGCGTAATTAAAAAAAATCGTAAAAATCTATGAAAATGAAAGTTAAGGAGTAATGGGGGAGTAATAAGGAATTTTTAAAGGAAAATAAAAGAGAACCAAGAAAAAAGAAAGAAAAAAAAAATTTTTTTTTCCTTACTTAAAAAAAGAAAAAAAGAAAAAAAAAAAAAAAAAGAAAAAGAAAAAATATATCTAGGAGTTTCCCTGGAGCTGTTGCGGTCAGTGTGGGTTCGGCTCAGCTTCAGATAGCTCCTCGTTCCAGCTTACACTTCTCGATATCTACAGGCCCTTCCGGTGTAGTCAGTCCGTGGTTTCTTCAGGGATTTTAATCTGTTACACCGGTCCCTTTGTTTATTTGGGTTCTGTTGCCGGTCTCTCTTCCGCGCCTAATTTCCGCCCTGACACACGGGGCGGAGGTGGGTTCTTATTCAGGTAGCTAGTTCCGTCGCGCTGCGGCGAGGGGCTGTGCGGGGAGGGACCGGCGCTCCCGGGAGAGGCTTGCGCTCTTTTCTCGATCTGCGCTGCTCAGGCTCCGGGCTGCTCCGTCTGAAGCGCGCGCCACGCTGCGCGCGGCTCCAGCCCTCGGGCGATTCACAAAAGCGCGGCACACAAAGCCGGGCCCGCGCTCCGTCCCCACGCCGCCCGAGCGGCCCAGGTAGCCAGGCGCTTGACGGGCGCTCTCTCCCCGGGTGCGGCGCGTCTTCTGCCCTGCGCGGTCCGAGTCTCAGTCCCCGCAGGCGCCAGTCGGGAGCGCGCGCCCTCTGCCCTCCGTGTCCCCAGCCGCAGTTCCCGCCCGCGCCGGTCGGGCGCCCGCGCCCTCCGTCTCGCCACGACCCTCCCGGCGGGCTTCGGCCGCCCAGAATCTCGGTCCCTTTGTTCTGCGAACGGCCGGCAGTGTGTTCGGGCCGGTTAATTTTCTGTCTCTTTTGCTGTCCCACAGTTCAAGTTGGCAACTCACAAAAGCTCCCTCTGATTGTCCTCAGGGTGCTCAGGCCCGGATCCAGCCCCAAGTAATGCCGCCCGCTCCTCTCCGTTCCGTCCCCACTTGCTGGTGGCGGATGCGGGCGTCTGGGGTACTTTTCTGCTGGGAGTTGCTTTTAGGCTCTTAATCTGTGGGTTTTATTTATTGTATCCCTCCCAGTCAGATTCAAACTCTTGAGATTCCAACACTTCCCCCAGGCCCGCCAGAGCGAGGGTTTCCCGGTGTCTGGGAACGTCCTCTATTAAGTCCCTTCCCGGGACGGATCTCCGTCCTTAGCTCTTTTGTTTCGCTTTTTATCTTTTATATTTTGTCCTACCTCCTTTCGAAGACAATGGGCTGCTTTTCTGGGCGCCTGATGACCTCAGCTAGCGATCAGAAGTTGTTTTGTGAAGTTTGCTCTGCGTTCAGTTATTTTTTTGATGAATTTCTAGGAGAGAAAGTGGTCTCTCCGTCCTACTCCTCCGCCATCTTGGCTCCTCCCCTCCCTGGTCCATATGTACAGGGAACTCTTTGCGGGGGCCAGAGTCCCACTGCCTGAACACAAATTTTGGCTCTGCTAATTTCTTAGCTGAGTGACTTTGACAAAATTGAGGCAACTCTCTGTGCCTCAGTTTTCCCATCTATAAAATAGAGGCAATAATATTGCCTTTTACACTGAGAGTCCAGGCTTCCCTGGTGGCTCAGACGGTAAAGAATCTGCTGGCAATGTGGGAGACCCAGGTTCGATCCCTGGGTCGGGAAGTTTCCTTGGAGAAGAGAATGGCTACCCACTCTAGTATTCTTGCCTGGAGAATTCCATGGACAGAGGAGCCTAGCCAGCTACAGTCCAAGGGGTCACAAAGAGTTGGACACGACTGAGTTACTAGCACTTTCACACTCTGAGAGTCCAAAGGCTAAATTATGCAATTCAGAAAACAGGTTTAGAGCCCTGCTAGACCCGATGGTCATTGTTGGAGTGAGCAGCTTGCAATGCTGAGGGAAGTCAGGATGGCTGGAAAGGAGGCCTCCAGGGGTTTCTCTGCAAAGTTCAGGAGCTGTTCAGGTTCTGGAAGACGGAATAAAAGGTGGGCCTAGCAGGCAAACCCCCCAGCCCTGCTGACCCAATCCCTGGAAGCCAGAGCAGGTGTGGTGGCCCAAGGTAGGAGGCTTTGATGCCTATGCTTGTCCTCCATCCCTGGAGAAGGATTTCCTTCTCCTGTCTATTCCCCAACAGCACTTCTGAAGATGAGATTTCACACCAGAAGAAGAGCTTTTAATGAAAGTGGCTGCAAACCTCTCCCCGTTCTGACAAGAGAGCAGGCACTCGTCAGAGCTACTCGGGGATACTTCACAGACTGGTCTTGAGGAGGTTTTAAGATCATCCTCAGTTCTGAGTGAGTGGGGGGCAGGCTTTCCCCTGTGCATCCTCAAGGAAACACCTACAAAGGTGGCATCTGGGAGGCAGGGGGACAGGGGAAACTTCTAGAAATAAGATCCAGTTGGAGGCACCAGGCAGGCCGTAGTTTGACATCAGGAGGCTGGAGATGCTCGCCTCTCCAAAGCATCAAACCCACCCACCAAAATCACACCCAAGAGCTGGCAAGAGGGACCCACAACTTACATAGGTAAGACAGGCCCATGACTGGAACTCACTCCACACACAGGCTGCAGGAGGAGATGCTGGGGGCCTGAGACCTTCTCCATCTACCAGCCCTTTTAGAGTGAGAAAAGCTGAGAGCACCTGCAGTAATTTTCTGTCACTGCCATACAGACTGCAAACTCAGAAACAACACAAATCCATTATCTCATAATTGAATAGTTCAAAAGGATGACACAGGCCTCACAGGGCTTTTCCAGCTCCCAGAGGCCACCTGGCACTCCTTGGCTCTTGGCCCCCTCCTCCATCTCCAAAGCCAAAGATGCTCTCTGACCCTGTTTCTGCCATCATCACATCTCTGCCTCAGACTCTGCCTCCTTTCACTTATAAGGACCCGGTGGCCACTTTGGATTAAGCTGGATAATTCAGGACACACACTCCCTGGGTCAAGGTCAGCTCAGGAGCACACTTGATTCCATCTGCAACCTTAATCCACACTCTGCCAAGTAACCTAACACATTTACAGTTGTGTGATTCAGACACAGACATCTCTGAGGCTGTTACTCTGTATACTAAGGTACCCATTGCAAGACAATAATAACACTTACTTAGTGTTTATTGTCTTCCTGGGCTTTAGATGCATCGTGTGTTGCTTATTCTTCTAATTGGGCCCCTTTCTTGAATGAGGGACCAGAGGTTCTGGGAGGCTAAGGGATTTGCCTAAGGCCACATCCATCACTGTTGAGCCCAGGGATCGAGCTCAGGAGCCCAGTGTCAAAACAGCTCTCAGCCAGGCCCTGAGAAACCAGGACCACACCGACCACCCAGGGTGTGCACAGCTAGAGTCAGGGCCCCAGGCACACACCAGCCCCACCCCAAAAGCGCACAGGAGTGTGTGCACTGGGGGCTGGGGGAGTGGGAGGGGTTCTGTGACAAGTCCTCAACCCACTGAGGGGCCTGCGAAACCTACGCACCCCAAGAAGATTGACTTTTCAACACTTGGGCAGCACGAAGGTGGAAGCCAAGATGCCTTTGAGGAAGGAAGCCCGTGATTATCTCAGAAACGACTCCCCCACGCCCCCGCGGTCTCCGGGCAGAGGAAAGAGCGCAGCACATTCTGGTGGCAACTTCATCTAAACACTGTCACGGCTCTAGGCCAACTGTTAGAATAACTTTTTGGTTGTTATTACGAAGTAATAGGTGTTTATTGTAGAAATTTTAGAAAAAGGAGACAAACCAGAAGAAGGGAATAAAAATTAGCTCAAATCCCAAACTGCGAATGTACCACTTGACATGTTTTTGTACATCCTTCCAGTGATTTTCCTAAGCATTCATTTCTGTTTTTCTAAAATGAGCTCTCTAAAAATGAGCTCACACTTTCTTCCTATCTGGCAAAATGCCTGCTCTCCTGAATATGTCACGAATATGTAAGGGGGAAACTTCTCCCCCTTCTCACCTCTACTCCACCTCAATCCCTCCCCAGACAAGGAAATTGATGCAGCCAGAATCTGGACACCAAGAGGGCTGCACTTTCTAATTAGCAAGGTGGCCTGGTGTTAAGAGATCACATACACACATACAGGCATGTATACATATACACACATACATATATACACATACACATTTACATAAACATCTGCGTACATGTCTGCACACACATGCACATATGTACACATTTGCATACATAAATATATACATGTGCATACACGCTCATGCACAGGTGTACATACATAGGAGTACAAACACATAAGCACACATACACACATGTACACATATCATCATACACACGTGTGTGCATATGTGTACACACATACAAATATATGTGTGCATGCACATATGGACAATGCCTACATTCACATGCATGTGTGCATACATATATAAGCATATTCATATACAGACATATATGCACAGACACAAATACAAGTGCACATATGTGTATGTATACATATAATGCATATATGTATGCGCATATATACAAATGCACATGTGCACATGGGTACCCATATGTGCATACATATATACATGTGCACATGTGCATGCATATATACACATGCACACACATCCACATGTGATTGCATATGCATAGTGCATGTGTGTGCACATACACATGAAATCATGTGTATATATACATGCACAAACACATACAGTCCCATGTATTCATGACATACATGTATATACACACACATGCACTCACACACAGGCACTGCTCTCTCCTCTCCCTGCCCGGGGCTGCTCTCTGGGCTTTCCCTAACCATTTTGCTCTGCTCTTGTGTCCACCAGGGCCCCCTGGCGCCCTCGTCATGGTCTCTGCAGTCTGGCAATTGGCAGACTAGGCCTTCAAAGGCAAGTGAGCCCTACCTCAGCCTTGAGCCCAAGCTCTGCCTTCCAGGCTGCAGGGCAGGTCACAGGCCTGGGCCAGCCAACAGGACACTGTGTATGTGGCCTTTCTGCTCCAGCTCCCTGGGCACACCTCTGCCCTAGGTTTCTGGGTCCCAGCCACATGCCACATAAGATTCTTAGTGACTGTTTGGCCATGGTGTCCTTCCCACCCAAAGATCACACTGGGAAACTTCAGGGCCTGCGTGGTGTAGATTACATAGCCATCCCCATTGAGGGACAAAGAGACAGCTCCTATGTCCCGAGTCAGTACCCACAACATCGTGATCACCACCACACTCCTGGTGGTTTCCTGAGGATGCGGTGGTGAAATTATAGTGGGGAAAGGGCCCCCCAAAGATCCCAAGCAGGCATGATAAAGGGGGGTCATTGCAGGGAAAGTTTGGGGGAGCCCAGCGGATGGGGGCAGGGTGATGCAGGCCTGAGGGTCTAGACAGGAAGGCACTGCTAAAATCTTAGTGCAAGAAGGTCATTGAAAGATTTCCAAAGCGTGGCTCTGGCTGCTGTGGGGAGAGTTTCAGGGACTTCCTGGCCCAACTTATCCCTCCAGTCACTCCCCATCTTATCACTGAGAATGGTGCCCCATGCAATGTTGGCCTTACCAGGGCAGAGTCAGAAACTGCTCATTAGTTCTACCCCAAGCCTTGTATCTGCTAGAAGGACACAGGCTCCCTGTGGGCAAGGCCAGACCTCTTACATCCAGCCTGTGCCCACACAAAGAAGCATCTCACAGGGAATCCTGGCGGTACCCAGGCCGGAGCCTTGCCTCTTCATCCTTCCCAAGGTAGGCTGCCACTCACCTATGCTGAGAACTTCCCAACTTTGACAGGAGGATGAACAGCAGAGCAGCTGGGACCTAATGGATCCCAGAGCCAATCAATCCCCCATGGATGGTGAGGGACAACCACATTGAGTATTATCTGATCTTGATGGACAGTGAGGTGCCTACTAAGACTTTTCTGATGAGGCAACACATCTTTATTCAGTATATACTATGTATATACTATATACATACAAACTAATGCTGAGCATGAAAAGCTTAGCAAGTAAAGAATCCACCTGCAATGCAGCAGACGTGGGTTCAATCCCTGGATTGGGAAAATTCCCTGAAGAAAGGAAATGTCAACTCACTCCAGTACCCTTGCCTGTGAAATCCCATGGACAGAGGAGCCTGGTGGGCTACAGTCCATGGGGTCCCAGTCAGACACGACTGATCACACTGACATATGCACTGTATATATGCTACATACATGCATACTAATGCTGAACATGAACTATTACTTAAACTTCCTTCAAAATATCTTTTTAATTAACTTTTTAAAGATAACTGGAGATTCAGACAAAACTCTTGCTCAAAAATATATATGCACTCCAATTTTCATAGCAACACTATTTATAATAGCCAAAACACGGAAACAATCTAAATGCCCATCAATAGATAAATGGATAAAAAAGATGTGGTCCATATATACAATGGAATACTACTCAGCCATAAAAAAAGAACAAAATAATACCATTTGCAGCAACATGAATGGACCTAGAGATTGTCATGCTAAGTGAAGTAAATCAGAAAGAAAAATATCATACGAAAATATGATATTTCAAGACAAATACCATATGATATCACTGACATGTGGAATCTAAAATATGACACAAGTGAACTTATCTGTGAAACAGAAAGAGACTCACAAACATAGAGAGCAGACTTGTGGTTGCCAAGGGAGAGGGGGTTGGGGGAGGGGTGAAGTGGGAGTTTGGGGTTAGCAGAGGCAAACTGTTATATATAGAATGAATAAACAACATGGCCCTACTGTATAGCACAGGGAGCAGTGTTCATTAACCTGCAATAAATCATAATGGAAAAGAATGTGAAAAAGAATGTATATGTGTGTATATGTATGTATAACTGAATCACTTTGCTGTACGGCAGAAATTAACACACTGTTAATCCCCTATACTTCAATAAAATATTTTTTTTAAAAGACCTAGGCATTGATATAATCAAGATAGACAACCTTACCATCAGGCCAGAATTCCACATGCTGCCGGTTCATAGCCACACCCATCTGTAAGCCACGTCCTAGAGCTCCTACAACCATTACCCTAAGTCTCCATTCCTATAATTTTGTCTTTTCAAACATGTTACATAAATGTAACCATATAGCAAATAACCTTTAGGGATTGGCTCTTTTCACTCAGTGATATTCTCTGGGAAGTCATCCAGGTATAGTAAATATCAATAGTTGTATGGTCGGATACTATCACATGCTAGGGAGAGACCACGGTTCACTTAACCATAGACTGTGAATGGACATCTGGGTTGTTGGAGGTTTTGATGATTACAAATCAAGTTGCTATAAACATTTTTATGCCGTTTTTGTGTGTGAATATAAGTCTTCACGTTTCTGGGATAAATGCCTAGAGATTTCATCGCTAGGATGTTTGGTAGTCACAAGATTAGTTTTTTTAGAAACTGCCAACCTGCTTTCCAGAAAGTCTGTACCATGTTACATTCCCAGCAGCCAGTTTTTCCACATTCTCACCAGCATTTGGTAGCAGTTCAGTCAGTTCAGTTGCTCAGTCGTGTCCGACTCTTTGCGACCCCATGAGTCGAAGCACACCAGGCCTCCCTGTCCATCACCAACCCCCAGAGTTTACTCAAGCTCATGCCCATTGAGTCAGTGATGCCATCCAGCCATCTCATCCTCTGTTATCCCCTTCTCCTCCTGCCCCTCAATCCCTCCAAGCATCAGGGTCTTTTCCAATGAGTCGACTCTTCGCATGAGGTGGCCAAAGTACTGGAGTTTCAGCTTCAGCATCAGTCCTTCCAATGAACACCCAGGATTGATCTCCTTTAGGATGGACTGGTTGGATCTCCTTGCAGTCCAAGGGATGCTCAAGAGTCTTCTCCAACACCACAGTTCAAAAGCATCAATTTTTCGGCGCTCAGATTTCTTTATAGTTTAACCCCCACATCCATACATGACCACTGGAAAAACCATAGCCTTGGCCAGACAGACCTTTGTTGTCACAGAAAACTAACCAATCTGATCACAGGAACACAGTCTTGTCCAACTCAATGAAACTAAGCCATGCTGTGTGGGGCCACCCAAGACAGTCAGGTCATGGTGGAGAGGTCTGACAGAATGTGGTCCACTGGAGAAGGGAATGGCAAACCACTTCAGAATTCTTGCCTTGAGAACCCCATGAACAGTAGGAAAAGGCAAATTGATAGGATACTGAAAGAGGAACTACCCAGGTCAGTAGGTGTCCAATATGCTAATGGAGATCAGTGGAGAAATAACTCCAGAAAGAATGAAGGGATGGAGCCAAAGCAAAAACAATACCCAGTTGTGGATGTGACTGATGGTAGAAACAAGGTCTGATGCTGTAAAGAGCAATATTGCATAGGAACCTGGAATGTTAGGTCCATGAATCAAGGCAAATTGGAAGTGGTCAAACAGGAGATGGTATTTGGTATAATCACTTTTTAAAATTTTAGCCAATCTGAAAGCTGTGTAAGAATACCTCATGATGGTTTTAATTTGCATTTCCCCAATGGGTAGTCAAGCTAAACATCTTCTCATGTGCTAACTTGCCATCTGCAGGTCTTGTCTGGTGAAAAGCCTGCTCATCACCTTTGCCCATGTTCTAATTGGATAGTTCTAATCGTTGAGTTTTGAGAGGTCTTTATATATTTGAGATACTACTCCTTTGTCAGATAAGTGGTTTACAAATGTTTGTCCCCACTCTACGGTTTGTCTTTTTATTCTTGTGACAAGGTCTGTCACAGAGCAAAAGTTTTACTTTTGATGAAGCCAAATTTGTTCATTTTTCCTTTAATAGATTATGATTTTGCTGTCAGATCTAAGAACTCTTTGCCTGGACTATTTCCCCAAAGATATTCTCATATTTTTCTACATTTATATTTTACATGTAAGTTCAGAATTAACTTTTAACTCATTTTTGTGTAAGGTGTGAGATTTAGTTCAAGCTTCAGTTTTTTGGCCTCTATGTCCAGTTACTCCAACAGCATTTGAAACGATGCATTTTTCTCCCATTGAATTGCTTTTGTATCTTTGTCAAAAATCAGTTGGATGGGACTTCCTTGATGACCCAGTGGTAAAGAACCTACCTGCCAATGCAGGTAGGGACACAGGTTCAATCCCTGGTCCAGGAAGATCCTACATGCCACGGGGCAACTAATCCAGTGCACCTGTGTTCTAGAGCCCATGAGCCACAGCTACTGAACCCATATGCTGCAACTAGTGAAGCCCGCCTACTGCAGCTACTGAAGCTCGAGTGCTGCAATTTCTGAAGCCCACAAGCTCTAGAGCTCATGCTCCAAAACAAGAGGAGCCACTGCAAGGAGAACCCCACGCACTACAACTAGAGACTAGCTAGTTGTAGCTACAACTACAACTAGCCCATGTTCCCCATAAGAGAAAGCCCGCACACAGCAATGAAGACCCAGAAAGCCAAAGATAAATAAATAAAAAATTTTAAAAATGAGTTGGGCATATTTGTCGGGATCTATTTCTGAGTTCTTCATCCCGTTCCATTGGTCTAGGTGACTTCCCTTTGCCCCTATGACACAATCTTGATAATAGTGGCTGTACATTTAGTCTTGACTCATAGACTGATTCTTTCATTGTGTTCTTTTTCAAATTTGCTTCAACTGTTCGAGTTCCTTTGTCTTTCCAAATAGACTTTTAGAATAATCTTGCCATATCTACAAAAACAGTCCTGTTGAGATTTCTATAGGAATTGTGTTAATCTAGTATATCAATTTAGAAAGAAATTAATATCTTTACTATTTTTAGTCTTTGAAACCATGAACAAAACATACTGCTCCATTTATTTAGATCCTCTTTGATTTCTTTCATCAGAATTGTGTAGTTTAAACATACAAGTCCTACACATGTTTTATTAGATTTATACCTAAATGTTTCATTTTTGAGCAGTTCTAATAATATTGCAGTTTTAATTTTGATGTTCACTTGTTTGTTGCTAGTATATGGACATATAATTGATTTTTGCATGTTTATTTTGTATTCTGCAACCTTACTGAATTCATTTACTAGTTCAGGAAGGTATTTTTTGTGGATTCCTTGGAATAATCTGCATAACAAGATTATTGATAAACAGGGATGGTTTTATTTCTTCCTTTTCAATCTGTATATCTTTTAATTCCTTTCCTTGCCTTATAGCTCTGGCTAGAACTTCCAACACTCAGTTGAATAAGAATGGTGAAAATGGACGTCTTTACTTTGTTCCTGATCTTATGTGAAAATTATCCAGTCATTAAGCAGTAAACACAAGCTTAGTTTTTATTGATGCTCTTTATCAAGTTGTGGAAATCCCCCCCATTCCTATTTTTCTGAGAGATTTTATCAATGGGTATAGAATTCTGTCAAATGCTTTTTTTCCTGCATCAATTGATTTGGTCACGTAATTTTTCTTCTTTAGTCTGTAAATGCAGTGAGTTGTACTGATTGATTTTCAAATACTGAACCAAATTTGCATTCCTGGAATTCCTTGGTTACAGGGTATAACTATTTTTACATATTGTTAAATTTTATTCACTGGTGCTTTGTGAAGATTTTTAAGTCTGTATTCATGAGAAAAATTGGCCCTTGGTTTTCTTCTTTGTACTGTCTTTGGTTTAGATAACAAGGTAAAACTGGTTTCACAAAATGAATCGCTAAGTTTTCTTTCCATTTCTACTTTCCAAAAGAGACTGTGAGAATTGATATTTAAATGTTTCACAGAATTCTCCAGTGAAAACTTCTTAGCCTGAAGATATCTTTTTGTGTATTTTTAAATTACAAATTTAATTTCCTTAATACTTACAAAGCTACTCAATTAATCTATTTCAAATTGTAGTGAGTTGTAGTAATTTGTGGATGTGGTTCATTTTTGAGGATGTGGTCCAATTTATCTAACTTATCAAATCTACAGGCACACAGTTTTCTGTAGTTATTCCTTTATTGTCCTGTTGATGACTGGAGAGCCTGTAGTGATTTCCCCCATTTCATTCCTTATTCTGAGTCCATCCACCAAGCGTTTTATTTCAGTTATTTACCAGTTCTAAAATGTCCATTTGGTTCCTCATTATATCTTCTATTCTTTTGCCTAGCCTTTTTAAGTTTGTATTTGCTTCAAAAGTATTCACAGTTTTTCATGAAGCATTTTTACCATGATTGCTTCAAAATCTTTGTCAGATAATTCTGATTTCTTTGCCATGTCAGTGTTGATATACATTGACTGTAATTTTTCAATCAGTTTGAGCTCTTACTGGTTCTTGCTACAATGAGCAAATTTTGATTGAAACCTGGGCATTGTTGTATTCTGCTGAGACCCTGGATCTTACTGAAACCTTCTGTTTCAGATGGTTTTCTCTGGCACTGCTCCAGCAGTGGAGGTGGGAAAGGAGTGCTGCTTCATCCCTGCCGGGTGAAAGCTCCTCGACCTGCCTCTGTGGACACCTGACTAGAGGAGAGGAGGCTTTTATTACTGCTGGGAAGGGATGGGAGTTCCCAGACCCACATGGTCTCCACTGACGTCCCACTTGGGGTGGTCTCACTGGTGCCTGGTGATGGTGAAGACCCAGACCCTTCATTATGTGCATGCATGCTATGCTTCAGTTTTGTCCAACACCATGAGACCCTATGGACTGTGGCCTGCCAGGCTCCTCTGTCGATGGGATTCTCCAGGCAAGAACACTGGAGTGGATTCTTGTACCCTCCTCCAGGGGATCTTCCCAACCCAAGGATCAAATCCACATCTCTTATGTCTCCTACGTTGGCAGACACTTTACCACTCACACCACGTGGGAAGCCCAGACCCTTCCTTAGACCTCCTCTATTAGCACTAGAGAGAGGGGAGGGAGGGGCACCTCAACACATCCAGGTGGTGGCAGAAGTTAGGACTCCCCTGCTGATACCACAGGAAAGGGGGACCTCATAACTATCTGGCAAGGATGACAGTCCCTGTTCTCCACCTGGCCTCCTCCTATATGGCTCCAGTGGTGTTTGAGGTGCATAATCTGTGGGCTTTTAAAGCGCTGCTCTTCAACACAAGCAAGCCTCTCCAACTGACATTCAATGTGGTGCTATTGTGTTTTCCCGGGTCGGTCTTGAGCTTTGCCCGAGGACAGAAGGACACTGCCTGTGCAGATGGGGTCCTTACATATCCTTCCTGCCAATGTCAGTGCTTGAAAAGTTGCGGGGGGCAGGGTTCAACACAAAGACAATCTCATCCTAAAGATACAATGATTATGGCCTAAAGATTCCAGAGAAAACATATAGGAAGAGGACTTGTTCTATGTCTAGGCTTGTTATTTTTCAGTCACTTGGTCGTGTCCAACTCTTTGCGACCTCGTGGACCGCAGCACGCCAGGCTTCCCTGTTCTTCACCGTCTCCCTGAGTTTGCTCAAATTCATATCCATTGAGTCAATGATGCCATCCAACCATCTCATCCTCTGTTGCCCCCTTCTCCTGCCCTCAATCTTTCCTAGCATCAAGGTCTTTTCCAATGAGTCAGCTCAATCTCTATGCTATGTCACTGGAATATGTCTATTTCAATGTCTGTGTCAATGAAATTACAAGCAGTGATTGTAACATGGGAACCAGAGAGCAGATTTTTGTTCCCATCTTCCTAAAACTCTGAGTAAGACTAGCATGTTTGGTCATCATCAATGAAGTACAGGGTCCTTTGAGACAAAGAGTTGCGGAAGCCAGGGTTCACAACCTTCACAGTGGATAATGCAGCGTCATGAGTGATGAGATGATGTAGCCGGCATTGACTATATGGAATCAGGAGGTACAGGTTTCAGGTCAAACTCCAAAGTGCCATGGCGCTGAGTCATCACAGTATTGCCACCTCTTGCTCACAGTTGGAGAGATGAGATTAACCAAGAATGATGCATTTAACAGTAAAGACCAGGTGGAGAAGGTTTCTGAACCTCAACAAGAAGAGACAGCCCCTGGACACTGTGAAGAATCTTCATGCTTATGACACAAGTGGACAAACAGATATTCTTCCCCTCTGTTATTCTAAAGCTCCGTCAGTTAATCCCTACACCTCACAGAGGCCCATACCTCATTCAGGCTTCTGTGAAGGTTAAACTGACTACAGATGTCCCGCCCAGCCAAGGGGGGATGGAGGCAGGAAGGCCGCCCCTCCTGGACCAGACGAGGATGAAAATACAAAACAGCAGGGGACCTGGATGAGAGGAGGAGACTCAGACCAAGACTTCCCTCCTCCCCCCGCCCCCAATCTCGTCCCCACCCCTGGGGGCCCCTGGCAGTAGGGCCAGGTCAATGAGGACCCACTTCCCACCCCAGGATGGAGCCTTGAAGCCAGCCATGACCATGGGGCAGGAGGCGAAGTCAGTCATGTCCAGGTTCTCATGGTGGTGCTCTGGCCTGGGCACATCATACGTGGCACTTCCATAGAAGAGGCTCGGAAGGGAGATCGGAGGACAGGGGGCCCCCTCCCCAACTAGGCAGAGGGTCTGTGGATAGCGCACTGTGCCTGACCAAAGCCACCTGCGGAACCCAGCTTGGTTCCCTGAGAGTCAAGTTCTGTCCTTGTTTGCTTATGTTGAATGTGTCTGTGTGCAGGGGACAGGGAAGCAATTGTTTTTTATTAACTCTCTTTCTTAGCATTATGAACGCGCATTTGACAAAAATCAGCAAACACAGAAAAGGAGGGGAAAAAAACACTGATAGTTTTATCACCCTAATAAAAACATGAAGTAATATAAGCTACATAATAGAAAGCTTAGAACACAAAAGAAAGCAAAAAAAAATCAGAGGGAGAATTGGACTGAAGGCAAATGCATTCATCTTTCCAGCTCCCAGCACCCTCCCTCACCCCACCTCCCTGGAGCCCCTGACTCCTCACACCACCCCCAACTCCTGACAACCACTGGTCTACTTTCTGTCTCCAAGGATTTGCCTGTTCTGGACGATTCATGTAAATGGAATCAGACAGTATGTGGTCTTTCATGACTCAATTTCATCATTTCTGCACCCAATACAGGGAGGTGGCATGTTCTGTTTACAATAAGAGTGCTCACCCCCTTTTTTATTCTTTGTTATGAAGTCTACCATCCATGAGTAAACCTAATATTTGGCCACATTCAGAATTCAGAAATGAATAAAACTGAAGCCAACTGCACACTCCGAGGGGGACTGGCCATTCAAAGTCAAAGCCGGTTTCCCCACAATAATGCTTCTCCCCATGGGCACTCTTGACCCTGGGGGTGACCACTCCGCGCTGGACGGTCCAGCTCACTGTGGGATGTTTTGCAGTATGCCTCTCCCCCACCCCAGGGCTTCCCTTGTGGCTCAGTTGGTAAAGAATCCACCTGCAGTGCGGGAGACCTGGGTTCGATCCCTGGGTTGGGAAGATCCCCTGGAGAAGGGAAAGGCTACCCATGCCAGTATTACGGCCTAGAGAATTCCATGAACTATACAGTCCATAGGGTCGCAAAGAGTCGGACACTACTGAGCGACTTTCACTGACTGTCCTCCCCCAGGGGATGCAGTACCAGAGCTCTCTGTAGGGGGCAGCAGGGCACAGTGTAAGGAGGCTCAGGCCACCTGGGCAAGAATCCCCTCTTCGCTCCTTAGCTGCCTTGTCGCCTGGGCACATGGCTCAGCCTCAGTTTCCCCATCTGTAAAATGGGAACCCATCTCCCAGAGGTGTTGTGAGACTCAGATGTGAAAGGTAATATAAAGCGCACGGTGGCAAATCCAGCATGTGCTCGGGACTCCCGGAGTTCAGCTCATCCTCATCATTGGGTTCATCTGAGAGGCCCACCTTTGTTACCAGGCACCTGCCTAGAGCTGAAGGAAAGCAGGCCCACTGCAGCCTCAGATGCTCAGGGAGGCCCCTGCCAGCTGAAGCTCCCAGCCCCTCCGCCCATCACCCTCCCCAGGAACAGCCACTTGCAGGCTGGAGACACTCTTGCTAGGCACCTCCAGAAACCAGCCTCGACTTCTGATGGGAGGGCCTGGCCCTTTCAGCACAAGTAATTCAATCAGTGGAAGGAGCCTCACAGCAGAGGCACAGCTACTGACATTTAACACACCACACCCTCCTGGCAGCCAGCCTCTAGGACTAGCTCCAGCCAAATGTGCTTTTGTTTTGTTTTGTTTTGTTTTGTTTTGTTTTCAAAAGGCAAATAAACAGGTCAGAAGCCAACCAGCAGAACCGGAAGCTGTCTCTGAAGGATAAGTTCCAAAGGATAAAGTTAGAGACTCGATTAAAGGAGATTTAATGAGTTAGAAAGAGATCAGAAACAGGACAGACCCAGGGCGTAAATCAAATATTAATCATCATAAAGGCAAGGCTTGCTAAGGCGTGAATCAACAGCACTGGGCCGACTTGCAAACATCTGCCTCTCAAGAGCTTCCAGAAATCCGGGGCTGAGATGGTAGGGGAAATGGGAGGTTGGAGGGGGCCACAGTCTCCATCAGCCAGAAAACGGCATCCCTGGGAAACAAGGGGATGTGTCGGCTGGCCCACTGCCCCTTGGAGCTTACATTCCCTGAAGGTGCGGGGCGGGACCCTGGAAAGGAGGCGCCCCACTCAGTCTCCCTGCTCTGCTGACCCTCCTTTGTGCCGGGCCGTCCTAGATGATGACAGCATCGTCTCTAGCCCGCAATCCTCCTGTCACTGCACTCTTGTGCCGCCAAGCAAGCTGAGGCTCAGAGGTGTGAGTTAGCAATGAAGTCAGTCTTCCTACCTGGGCCCTTTGGTTTAAAGGCCTCCCTCCTCCCAGGACTCTACGCTCTCCCCATCTCTCCCCGGGAAGTCTCTCCATCTGCCTTAAAGTGGAGAGTGACACATCCCTGTGGTTTGAAGAGGGGAGTCTTCCTCCCACCCTCATCAGCCTGTCCCATCACTGTTCTCAGTGCTGCCCAGCAGCCTGTGCCTGCTCAGAGCACCAGCCCCTCACCCTCCAGGAGGGACCTGGTCACCTCTAAGCAGGATGCGAGCAAGGCCCACCCACCTCCCCTTGGCATGGACCACTTCTGCATAGAAATCCCGCACCTGCTGACCTCGGTCAGTTCCCAGGTCCGGCTGGAGGTGCTGGAGGGCTGGGTCCCCGGATGGCTCCCTCACCTTCTAGCTACTGTATGACCCTCCCAGGGCAGCCCTAACAGTGCCACAAACTGGAGGCTTTAGAGCAGCAGAAGTTTATCCTCTCATAGTCTGGAGCCAGAATGTTTGAGATCAAGGTGTGCGCAGGGCTGCGGGCCCTCTGGAGTCTCCAGGGGAGAGTCCTTCCTGTCTCTTCCAGCGTCTGGTGACTCCACTCATTCCTTGGCTCATGGCAACATCATTCCATTCTCGGCCTCCATTTTCACGTGGTCGTCTTCCCTCCTCCCTCCATGTCTGTTCTCTTCTTCTTTTAGGGACACCAGTTAGGGTTAGGGTCCACCCAAACACAGTAAAGGAAATCAACCCTGAATATTCATTGGAAGGACTGATGCTGAAGCTGAATCACCGACTCAATGGAAAAGACCCTGATGCTGGTAAAGATTGAAGGCAGGAGGAGAAGGGGATGACAGAGGATGAGATGGTTGGATGGCATCACTGACTCAATGGACATGAGTTTGAGCAAACTCTGGGAAGTAGTGAAGGGCAGAAGCTTGGTGTGCTGCAGTCCACAGGGTCTCAAGGAGTCGGACACAACCGAGCAACTGAACAACAACAGATCCAGTATGCCTTGGTCTTACCTTGATTATGTTGTATTTGCAAAAACCTTTCCAAATAAGTCACATTCACAGGTGCAGGGTTAGGGCTTCAGCATGTCTCCTGGGGACACAAGTCAAGCTCTGACAACTGGGAGGTGCGTCCTGGGCCGTGGGACTGTGCACTGGCAGCTTCAGCTTCATCAGGAGTTGGTCCGAGATGCAGGATTCAAGTTGCCCCAGACCTGCTGGGCCAGGATCTGCACCTCACAAGCCCCAGGGCCCCCCAGGATACCCTTCTGCACAGCGTGCAGAGGTCCCCAGGGAGACTGGGCCAGTGGTCACAACCCCACCACCTTCTCAGCCCCATCCTATCCCCTTCCCCGGAGTCCAGCTCCCCACCAACAGCTCCCAATCACATCCTTCTCTCAATGTCTGCTTCAGGAGACCCCACCTAAGAGAGGGGTTGAGGGCCCAGGACTATCTGCCCCAGAGACCCTGATCCTTTCTAGAAATCACTGCCCACAGCTGCCGGCTCACCCGGATCACAAATGCTCGGGGGTTAACTCACTTCACCCCGGCCAGCGATGTATAGAAGAGAAAGGCTAGTGGGGCAGGGGTCCACTGCTGGGAAGCCCCTTTCAACCTCCAGCACGAAGCGAGCCTAGAGTGAAGGAGACGCTGGTGTGCAGCAAAGGCTCTTCCCCTCTTCCCAGCATCGACCATGACCCTTTCCACTGTCCTGGCCCTCCCCGAACCTCACAGGATTCAGAGGGGGAATGAGCTGTGTGGTTGCATGGAAGCAGGTCCCCAGCCCCCAACTGGCCCCAGCTGACCAGTTTCTCTGGATTTTCTCAGGGACTTTTCTGGAAATGAGATCACCTGTACCAACTGCGGCTTTGAGCTCTCAGACCAAGGAAGACATGCAATGCTTCTGATCTTCCTTAAATTGCTCTGAGTTTACCACATGGGGCCAAGAAGCCCGATTCACTCTCTTTTTTCAGAACACACCTCCAGCCTCTTTTAAATCTCCCAAAGAAGAGTCTGATAGGACTGTCTCTGTTCCCATCAAACAAGGAAGTCACTTCTTAATGGGAACAAGGCGTCTGCAGACTCAGTGCAACAGTTTCTGTCTGAGCTGACTTTAAGGGGACCCAGCCTGTCTCACTCTAATGGCTCACAGACTTGTTCTGAGAATGCATCTCAATGCCTGGAGATGTGGTGTTGCTGAAGTGTCCATGGTCTGGCTGTGGGATGTCCAGTCTCACCATATGAGGACCTTGGCTGAGGGGCTCAGCCTCCATGAGAACCCAGGAGCCAGAGGCAAAGAGTTTGGGCACGTCCAGAGCAGACACCCAGATTCCAAAGAAGGAAGAGGAGTTGGACTCAATTCCCAACAGCCAGGATGAGTTTAATTCAGCGAACACTTATTTGATGCCTCTGATGGGCAGATGGGGCCAGGGAGGGTCGCGTGTGTCCTCAGCACGGGCTCTGGAGTGAGAGCACCGGGCTCGGATCCCGGCTCCGAGCCAGAGCCAGAGCTCAGAGGGTGGTGTCACCTCTCGGTCTCGGTCTTTCTCTTCTGAAAGCAGGAATAATAAGAATACCTACCCCTGAGGGTCACAGTGAGAATCAGAATTCATGACACACATGTGGTTCAGCTGGTAAAGAATCACCTGCAATGCAGGAGACCTGGGTTCGATCCCTGGGTTGGGAAGATCCCCTGGAGAAGGGAAAGGCTACCCATTCCAGTATTCTTGCCCGGAGAATTCCAAGGACAGTATAATCCATGGGGTCGCAAAGAGTCAGACATGACTGAGCGACTTTCACTTTGACTTTCATGACATGCTAAGTACGGCAAATGGAAAAAAATAACTGAAACTGCACAAGGAGAGGCTGAACCAGAGAGGGGGTGCCCTGGCCTCCATCCCTGGGACATCTGAGGGTGAGGCCAACCTTGAGGGCTCTTTTTAAGATGTCACTGGGTGCATGTGTGTCTGTGTGTCCACCCTTCCTCACACGCTCTATCTCCCTGCCTCTCTTAGCTCCCCATTCCTCTGCATTGCTTCATTTTCACACAAGTTCTCCCCACATGGCAGCAGGATGGCCCCCAACAGACCAGGAGGTCCTGGCTTTTACTATGTTATGGCAGGTGAGGAAAGAGAGAGAATGAGAAAGAAAAAAGGGCATCTTTCCCCATTACTCCAGCAAAAATCCCAGAGGTGACTCTGATTGGTCCTGCTTAAGCCTTGGCTAAATATGGATAGAGCTGGTCTCAGCTAACACAAAAATGCAGTACAGTTTATCTTTCATGCTCCCTTTATTTCTGCTTTTCAGCCATTTCTACTACTCCAGTCCCCATGGCTGAGGGATAGAGTTCTGCAGTTGGCTGACTGGGAGCATGTGATGCAGGCTGGACAGATAAAGTGATCAGTCTCTGCCACAGTGTCACAGAGTAAATGCTTAGTAAACATTAACTGCTCCTTTGTTGCTTCACAGAGGGGGTGTGCAGGCACCCAGACAGGAGCTCCCCACCATGACAACACCCAGTGCTGAGCGCCGCAGAAGCCCGGGACAGCACCTGGCCCGCTCCCCTCCCACCCTCCCCCTGCCCTCCCCCACCATCTCTGCACTTCCCCTCCCATCCCGCCCTCTTCTCTCCTCCCCTCCTCTCCCTTCCACTCCCCTGAGACTGTACACTACCAGCTGGGCTCCCTGGCCCACAGAGCCCTCTGGCTTCTCTGTTGCCCAGCTGGGGAACATCTTCACCCACCCGACCCTGGCCCTGCCCGGGGACAGCAGCTCCTATTGTCTGCTTGTATATCAGAATCATCTTCTGGGAGGTCAGGTGCTGGTTGGCGTGCCGATGGCCCTTAGGTCTGTGCGAAGACTTCAAGTCAGAGGGACAGGACAGGGCCTGGGCTCTCACTGCCTGCAGAAACGAGTCTTTGAGGGCACTTCCCATAGAGAGCACAGCCCTGGCTGCCCACCACCCTCACCCAGAAGCATCATCAGAGCTCAAACACAGAAGAGCCAGGGAACTCCTGGAGAACCTGGTCTAAAGCCAAGGGTCCTGCCTGGAGGGTTGAGCAGTGACTTGGGAAGAGGACCAGCCCCTACACTAAGCCCAGCAGGGACGTCACAGAAGGAACGCAGATGTCACAGCTGACAGCTACCAGGAGAGGCTCCACCAGCGCTGGGGGACCACAGCCCCATGGCTCCCTCGGTACAGAGGTCAGGGCCCCGATGCACAAGCACTGCACAGAGTCTGACACATGGCTTCAGCCTCCGTCAAAGGAGGTGACGATGAGATCACTAGCACTCATTGAGCCAGGCTATGGGAAATGGTTTAGATGCACAAATGCATTTAGCCTTCATCCAATGACCTTTATTCCCACTTCCTTGCACCAAGAGGTTAAACAAGGCACCCACAGCCCCACAGACAGCAGGCCAAGGCTGGAATTCAGCCCAGGCCTTGGACTCCAGAACCTCTCCTCTGCCCACTGCCCACCGCCTACCACCCACTGCCCAGGACAGCCCAAGAAGACAGCCAGCAGGACTGGGGGACAGGGAGCTCTGTCCATGCAGAGGTAAGAGGGGCAGGCATTCCAGGAGAAGGAAACCTGCCAGGTGGAACCCTGCCAGGACCACAGGGACCCTGAGGCCCTGCCAACCTCTAAACTTGATGCCTTTGACTGGGGGACATCTGACACTCTCCTAACCTGCTCACCACTCCGTGTGGTCAGTGGGACTACAGTCTCCACTTGGCAGATGAGAAAACTGACGACCATCAGCTTTTACATGATGAGCAGGATCCTCTCTGGCTCACTTCTGCCCCTGATGACTGTCTGAGCACTGGACACTCTGCCCTGGGCACTCAGTCCCTCGGCCAAGACTCCTTCTCCCACATCAGCCCCAGTGGAGTGATGGGAGTGCATTTGGCTGTCCCTTGCAAGGGTTTGGGAGGAAGGGGCCCGGCTGGGAGGCGAGGGACAACCTCTCCCTTTCATGTCCGTCTCTTTTCTGCACATCAGTCAGGGGAAAGGAGAAGAGCTCGCAGTGAGCATGAATCTGGCCAGTGAAGTGCCGGAGACACTGCCTCATTTGCCCCCTCTGTTCCCTGGCGCTTCAGCTCTGCCAGGCGACAAGCCACTGAAAGCGACGTGAGACTCACGCTTCACTTGCAGTCTGTACCCCCAGGTTTCAAAAGGGCTGTCTGGCGTCAGATCTGTGAATCGTTTAACAGGATTAATCCAACATGTGAGTGCTCTCCTGCTGCCTTGTTCCTGACAAGATGAGCTCTGATTCGAAGGAGCCAAAGGGGCTGGAAATCCAGGGATCCCCGCTCCCACGCATCCCCTGGAAGCTCCCACCAACCAGAGCTTCAGCCTGTTGTGTGTATTGCTGAGATGCTCTCAGGGACTGGGGGGCTGCTGGGACAGAGGCAAGACAGCTCTGCTGTGGGCAGCGGACACCGAGAGCCCTGGTTCCCACCAGCAGTTCCCATTCACCCTGGCTTGCTGCCCTGCCCGGCCACCATGCCCCACCCATCCCGGTTTGTCCAAAAACCCCAAGATCCAAGATCTGCTGGAGCTGCAAGACCCCAGGAGAGCTTCAAGCCTCAGATGCTACAGTAAATGTCAGAGGTGAAGGACTTGGATCCCAGGAGTAGAGGCGACAAGCTGGTGTTTACACTGAAAACAGAAGCGGAAGCCAGATGGCTTATGTTCAGACCCCAGCTCTGCCTCTTTCTATTGGAAAACAGTTGGGCATCTTAACCTCTCTGGTCCTCCATTTCATCATCTGTAAAATGAGGGCCTGATGCTGAAAGTGGGATGTGCATCCCAGGGGCTGTTGTGAGAATTAGATGAACTAGTCCAGGTCCAGACATTCAAGACAAGCATTCAAGCACACAGAATGTGCTGGATATTGTTGTTATTATTATATCACAGCTCTTAGATCATATAATTATTATATGTTATGTTCGATTCAGTTCAGTCGTGTCCAACTCTTTGGAACCCCATGGACTGCAGCACGCCAGACTACCCTGTCCATCACCAACTCCCAGAGCTTGCTCAAACTCATGTCCTTCAAGTCGGTGATGCCATCCCATCATCTCATCCTCTGTTGTCCCCTTCTCCTGCCTTCAATCTTGCCCAGCATCAGGGTCTTTTCCAATAAGTCAGTTCTTCGCATCAGGTGGCCAAAGTATTCAAGTTTCAGCTTCAGCATTAGTCCTTCCAATGAATATTCAGAACTGTTTTCCTTTAGGTTTGACCGGCTGGATCTCCTTGCAGTCCAAGGGACTCTCAAGAGTCTTCTCCAACACCACAGTTCGAAAGCATCAATTCTTCAGCACTCAGTTTCCTTTATGATTAAACTCTCACATCCATACATGACTACTGGAAAAACCATAGCTTTGAACAGATGGACCTTTGTTGGCACAGTAATGTCTCTGCTTTTTAATACGCTGTCTAGGTTAGTCATAGCTTTTCTTCCAAGGAGCAAGCGTCTTTTAATTTCACGGCTGCAGTCCCCATCTGCAGTGATTTTGGAGCCCCAAAAATAAAGTCTCTCACTGTTTCCATTGTTTCCCCATCTATTTCCCATGAAGTGATGGGACTGGATGCCATGGTCTTAGTTTTTGAATGTTGAGTTTGAAGCCAACTTTTTCACTCTCCTCTTTCACTTTCATCAAGAGGCTCTTTAGTTCTTCGCTTTCTGCCATAAAGGTGGTATCATCTGCATATCTGAGATTATTGATATCTCTCCCAGCTATCTTGATTCCAGCTTGTGCTTCATCCAGCTGGCATTTCTCGTAACATATTTTGAATATAAGTTTAATAAGCAGGATGACAATATACAGTCTTGATGTACTCCTTTCCCAATTTGGAACCAGTCTGTTGTTCCATGTCCAGTTCTAACTGTTGCTTCTTAACTTGCATACAGATTTCTCAGGAGGCAGGTTAGGTGGTCTGGTATTCCCATCTCTTGAAGAATTTTCCACAGTTTGCTGTGATTCACACAGTCAAAGGCTTTGGTGTAGTCAATAAAGCAGAAGTAGATGCTTTTCTGGAACTCTCTTGCTTTTTCTATGATCCAGTGGATGTTGGCAATTTGATCTCTGGTTCCTCTGACTTTTCTAAATTCAGTTTTTATCACATAAATTGATTGCTGTTGTTGTTTAGTCACTAACTTGAGTCTGACTCCATGGTTGCAAAGAGTTCTTTGCATGACTGCAGTACACCAGGCTGCTCTGTCCTCCACTACCTCCCAGAGTTTGCTCAAATATATGTCCAATGAGTCAGTGATACTATCTAACCAACTCATCCTCTGCCACCCCATTTATGACATTGTTGGACTGCAAAGAGATCAAACCAGCCAATCTTAAAGAAAATCAACCCTGAATATTCTTTGGAAGGACTGATGTTGAAGCTGAAGCTCCAATACTTTGTTCACCTGATGTGAAGAGCCAACTCATTGGAAAAGACTCTGATGCTGGGAAAGCTTGAAGGCAATAGAAGAAGAAGGTGGCAGAGGATGAAATGGTTAGGTATCATCACTGACTAAATGGACATGAGTTTGAGCAAACTCTGGGAGATAGTGGAGGACAAAGGAGCCTGGCATGCTACAGTCCATGGGGTCACAAAAAATCAGACATGACTTAGCAATTGAACAACAACAAAAGCAGATTATTATTATTGCCAAGTGATAGGCAGTAGACTAAACTTTTAACATGAATCATCATCTCCTTTAGTCCTCCCAACCACTCTCTAAGGCTGAAAGCATTTATCCATTGTACAAATGAAGACCAGAGACTCTAAAGGTCAGGTGATTTGACTATGATTCCACAGTGAGCAGTCAGGCAACCTAGATTCCAAACATAGGCCACTGGACTCGAGTGACTTGACTTAATCCCAATCCTACTGTCAAGGGTCGAAAGCTCAAATCCCAGAGTACACTGTGTTAAAGACTGAGAAAAATTATATGGCAGACAGACACATGGGTTTAGCATTGCAGATGCTATAGGGAATGGTAGTGACTGTGGCAAACCACAGGGTGTGTCCAGGTGAAGGGAGCAGCTGCTTCCCAAGTCCAGGAGATCAGGACCATGGGGGAACATAGGCTAAGTGTGGCCAGACCTTCCTGTTTTTCCAAAGAAATATAGACTTTGTTTTGACTTTTAAATGTTGGGAAATTATTTAATATTTTTTAAACCCAGGATGACCCAAAATATATATATTGTTTAAAAACTCTCTAAGGGCCAGATTTTACATGCAGTGCCCCAGCCTGGGGTCCCTGAATCTGTAGGGCCCTCACCTCTCCACAGTCTCATACAAGGGGCACTGGGCTCCAGTCCCCTGACCTCCCCTAGCGCCCTGTCCTTTCAGCCAGCCCAGTTTTTCCTGGCAGGAAGAAGCAGGCCTGAGCTGCAGCCTGGGCTGGACCACAGAGCACAGCTTGCTTGTGCGCCCCAAATCACCGTCCCCCAAGCTTCCTGCCGGAGCAGTGCCTTCCCCAAGCCTGGCCCACCCCCACCGACCACAGAGCCAACCAGGGCAGACAGGGTGGGCAGTAGCCTCTCCAGGGGAGAAGCCTGCGGGAGCAGCTCGTCCACTCCAGGACCTTGGGTCCTGCTCAGTGTCGGCTGGGTAAAGGGCACCTCGAAGTTCTGGAAGCATTCCAGGGACTCACAGAGAAGAGGTCTCTACCGAGGCCCCGAGCGCCTATGTTTTGATTCCTGGCTCACTCCAGGGCTTCCTCTGGTCTCTCCTGGGTCCACCTGTGTCTCATGCATCAAAGTACCTCCTGGCCTCCAGGGCTGGGCAGTATGTCTGGTGGAGAAACAAAGGAGCAGGAGGAAACACAGAAAGACGAAAGTAACAGGGAGGCCAGAGGCAAAGTGGGGCTGCACGTGCAGGATGGAGGGGAATACGACCCCAGACCCTCCCTCTGCAGTCGGCAGGCCCTGGCTGGAGTCCTTGGCTCACCAGCCCTGGGCAGAGAACACAATGGCCTCTAGTGAAAGTACAGCCTGGGACACATCAGGGTCATTTCCCCAGGGTGACTTTGAGTCCAGTCCAGAAAAGATGGCCCTCCCCAAGACCTAGGACATGCCCCCCCCCTCATCTACCAAGCCCACCCTCAGTGGCAAACCACAGTTTTGTTTTCCTAAACCAGCTTGAATTTCCAAACCCATCTCCTGAGTACTGACCATTTGGCAAGTGCATTTAGGTCAATCACAAAATAATTTCCATGAAGTTAGTGATCTCAGGTGGCCTTGGCCTGCAGCAGCTTGAAGCAGGGCTTCAGTTCCCAGCCAGAGACTGAGGTCAGGTAGTTAGAGCACCAAATCCAAGCCACTGGAGCAGTGGTCAGTGACAAGACCCTGGCTCTTCCACTTTGCAGAAAAGAATTCCCACAGAGATGGGAAGTGGTGAAACAAGTAAAGCAATTACTAGGAAGAAAAAGAGTACTGTACATATGGACAGACATACAAATAGGCTCAGAGAGCCCCACCCTCATGGTAGTTTAAATCACTTTTAAGGGGCATTTCTTTCAGGTTTCTTTTTGCCAATCATATTCCTTTGCCTGGTTCTGAATCTATATTTGGGACTTCCCAGGTGGCACTGGGAACCCACATGCCAATGCAAGAGATCCAGGAGACACTGGTTTGATGCCTAGGTCAGGAAGACCCCCTGGAGAAGGAAATGGCAACCCACTCCAGTTTTCTTGCAAGGAAACTGGTGGGCTACAATCCATGGGGTTGCAAAGAGTCGGACATGACTGAGCAACTAAGCCCGCATGCAAGAGTCCATATTTGGTTTATCTTGGGCTCCTTCCATGTGTGAGCTCTCATCTCTCAGCCAAGATGGATTCTAGCAAGGAGGCCTATGGTTAATTGCATCACTTACTATGGGGTGATGCTCCCTCTCTTTTGACCTCTAAGGAGCCTTTCTTTGTGTCTGTAAACGGGAGGTCTTCTTAACTTGGAGAATGAGGGACATTTGGTCTCTTATCTCTCATCTGGGCCTGTCCACCCTCCTCCATCATCCTGCTTTTATGCAATTTCTGCCCACAGGCGAGAAACTGTTCAGCCTATCTCCTGCCTCACTAGGAAGGAAACCACAGCCAAGAGACTGGCCAGTGAACACCAGCTCTCTGTGCCCCAGGACAGAAGCAGAGAGGGGTCAGACCCGCACCTCCTCTCCTTATAGAATTTACTGCCAGAATCGATGACACTCGCTTGAAGAAGCCCAGAGGCCTCGTGAAGCCCAGCCCCTCTCCCCCCACAACACACTTTGCAGAGGCGCAGGCCCAGGGAGGGAAGAACTCTGCCAAGGTGACACAGAGGCATGCCACAGAGTACTCCCAGGGCCGGTCTCCCCGAGTCCTGGGCCACAGAGCAGACGGGCTGGCCTCTGCCTCTGGGGTTGCACAGGAGAAGCCTGCTACTCTCCCAAAGAAAGCAGACTGGACTCCCAGAGACCATCCACAGGCCAGCCTGTCCCCTGCCCATCGGATCCGACAGACACACTGCCTCATATCAAAGCCCATGAAAACACTTTGAACATTTCATACTTTGAAGCTCCCTTTGACTCTAAACCCAGGCCCGCAAAATACCTCTGCAGAAAAATAACCTCGATTTGTCATGGCACATTTTAACACATTTGTATGGTCCCTTGATCCAGCCTGGGCTGACAATAGCTCCCCGGTTTCACTTTAAATAAGAGCATTCACACGCAGACAAGAAGAATGGGGGTAAAATGGGCAATTACTTAAAAAAAAAAAAATCACAAATGCAAAGACAATTCGCTCTGCTGAGAACGGAGCCCGGCTTCCCGTGTGACAGATTCATAACCAGGCGGTTCTAACAGCAGATGACAGGCCCCCAACCTCCAAGGGAGAGAAGAGAATGAGGGTGAGGCGTCTGTGGAGCGGGAAATGGGATTTGAGGCCCTTAATTTGCAGGTCACTGGTTTTAATTTATCCCCAACGCCCTGTCACTAGGAGTTCCTACGTCTGGCCGCTGGGGAAGAGCAGGCAGGCCTGGATGTTGACGGGCAGTGGGGGTCTGGGGGAGCTGATCCAGGAAGCCGCTGGTGGGAAGACTTGGCTACAAGCGTTCAGGCACCTGGGGACCCTGGTTGGAGCTGAAAGTCTGTCTACAGATGGCGGTGGGGGGGGGGGGGGCGGGGTGGGAAGGCGGGTGCAGGTCACCCTTCACTTCCGTTAGACCTCTAGTGCCTCCAGTTTAAAATCCATGAGGTCCAGACTGGCCCAGGATCCCAGGATCCTTTACCACCCCCCAGTTACTTCACAGGGAAAGTAGCTGCCCTCAGGCCTCATGTGCAGAATGTGGACTCTCCCAGCGACCCCAGCAGGTGGACCCATCTCTGCTCCCATTTCTCAGAGCTCAGAGAGGACTAAGGTTTGCCCCAAAAGGGGGCAAGAGCCAGCCCTCAAACCCATGTGAGCCCAGCTCCAAAACCAGTGTGGCCACTGGCTCAGGCCACCTCCCACCCTCACAGCCTGTGTATACAGGTGAGTGGGTGCCTCTCAACACACAGTGGGAGGGTATGCAGTCTTCAGAAGGAAGGAGGTTTGGACACCTGCTACAACGAGGGAGAACCTTGAGGATGTTATGCTAAGTGAGCTAACGTGAAAGTGAAATCGCTCAGTCGGGTCCGACTCTTTGCGATCCCATGGACTGTAGCCTACCAGGCTCCTCAGTCCATAGAATTTTCCAGGCAAGAGTACTGGAGTGGGTTGCCATTTCCTTCTCCAGAGAATCTTCGCGACTCTGGGATCGAACCCAGATCTCCTGCATTCCAGGCAGACACTTTACCCTCTGAGCCACCGGGGAAACCCGAGTGAACTAAACCAGACCCAAAGAGTCAGATAACAGTATGATTCCACCAGTGTGAGGTCCCCAGGGGAGTCAAATTCACAGACACAGAAAGTAGAAGGGGCGGTGCCAGGAGGGGGGGAGTAGATGTTTAATGGGGCAGTGTTTCAGTGGGAGCAGATGAAAAAATCCTGGAGACCAACAGCAGTAATGATTGCATAGCAATTTGAATGTGCTTAATGCCACAGAACTGCATCTCGAAAATGGTTAAAATGGTAAATTTTACATTGTATCTTGTTTTGATTGGCATGTGGTTGCTTTACAATGTTGTGTTGACTTCTGCTATGCAACAAAGTGAATCAGCTATACCTATACATATAACCTCTCTCTCGGATCTCTTTCCCACTCCCTCCCCCATCCCGCCCCCACCCCTCTAGTTCGTCAGAGATCACCAAGCTGAGTCCCCTGTGCTACTTCCCACTAGTTATCTATTTTACACATGGTAGTGTATATCTGTCAATGCTGCACTTCCAATTTGTCCCACCCTCCCCTTCCCACACTGTGTCTACATGTTTGCTCTCTGCATCTTCATCTCTATTCCTGCCCTGCTGAGAAGCTCATCTGTACCATTTTTCTAGATAACACACATGTATGTGAATACTCACTGGAAGGATTGATGCTGAAGCTGAAGCTGCAATACTTCGACCACCTGATGGAAAGAGCCGACTCACTGGAAAAGACCTCGATGCTGGGAAATATTGAAGTCAGGAAGAGAAGGGGGCAACAGAGGATGAGATGGTTGGATGGCATCACCATCTCAATGGACATGAGTTTGAGAAAACTCTGGGAGAAAACTCTGGGTGAAGGACAGGGAAGCCTGGTGTGCTGCAGTCCATGGAATTGGGCATGACTGAGGGACTGAACAACAGCAGCAGCAATATGAAGTTTATTTTTCTCTTTCTGATTTACTTCACTTTATATGACAGACTGTAGGTCCATCCACATCTCTAAAAATGAACCAATTTCATTCCTTTTTATGACTGAGTAATATGCCATTGTATATATGTACCACATCTTCATTTTTCATTCATCTGTCTATGGACATTTAGATTGCTTCCATGTCCTGGCTACTATAAATAGTGCTGGAACGAACACTGGGGTACCTGTGTCTTTTTGCGTTATGTTTTTCTTAGGGTATATGCCCAGGGTTGGAATTGCTAGGTCAAGTGGTAGTTCTATTTTTAGTTTTTAAGGAACAGCCTTACTGTTCTCCAGAGTGCCTGGTTACATCCATTTTACCACTGACTTGGTCTCTTCCAGCCACTGTAACAAAACACCACAGACGGTCACTTGTGAACAACACTAATGGATTTCTAATGGTTCTCGAGGCAGGAAGTCCAAGAGCCAGCAAGGCTAGGTGTTAGTGAAGGCCTGCTTCCAGGTTGCAGATGGCCAACTCCTCATATCCTCACGTGTTGGGGAGGCAACAGAGCTCCTTGAGTTAGTCACTCAGCTGTGTCCAATTCTTTGCGACCTTATGGACAGCAGCCTGCCAGCCTCCTCTGCCCCTAGAATTCTCCAGATAAGAATACTGCAGTGGAAAGCCATTCCCTTTTCCAGGGGATCTTCCCAACCCAGGAATAGAACCCAGGTCTCTTGTATTGCAGGCAGATTTTTTACCATCTGAGCCACCTAGTAAGCACCAGGAGAGGTCCTTGGGGTCACTTTAATTAGAGCACTAATTCCAGTCTTGAGGGCACCATTCTCATGACCTAATCACCTTCCAGAGGCCTCACCCCCCAACACCATCACCCTGGGAGGCTGAAATTTCAGTAGAAGATTCTGGGGACACAAACATTCAGTCTGCAGCAGCCATAGAAAGAAGATGCATTGCAGAGCCTGACATGTCTCCCTGCACTGCTTCCCTTCCACTCAGTCTCACTAAAGAGTCATTTCATAAGCAGAATACTCTGCCAGGCACGAGGGTTGGAGATGAAATATGGTTTCTACCCAGAGAGACCAGAGACCCAGTGAGGGTGAAAAGGCTTTAAAACTCATAGCCCCTCACTGTGCCCACAGGTACGTGGCTCCATGCAGGGACACCAGGCTGGGAGCCTGGCCGGTGTCCGGGAAGAGCCATGAGGGCCACGGGGCATCCTCCACCACAGGAAGGGTCTGCTCCGACCTTCCACTGCTAATAAAAAGTGCAGCACTCAAACATGAACACTTTCTCGCGCTTCATCCCAGAGCCCTCCAAGGCCACGTGCAGAAGTTGAAGGTGCGCTGACACATACCTGCCCATCAGGTACTCTGTTTCCATTTGGGTCTCCATCAGAGTGAACCTGTGCTCTCAGCATGTGAAGAATGTGATGTTTCCTCATCACCTCCCTGTCCATTCTTCACGCTCCATCTACAGGGATGGTAGGGAGAGATGTGTGCCTCTGGCTCTCAGCACAAGATGGAGCCGGGACGTCAACCCAAGTCTCGCTTCGAACCTCGCTTCAAACGTCATCCATCTCGAATTTATTAAATCTTGACCATGTCTCTTTGAGGTCTTTGTCATTTCCCATGCCCAGGATTATTTTTTACTTTTGGCAACTTGTCGAACGAGCTTTCCATGGAGCTATTGTTTCATGTAAATAGAAGTCCCTCCGTCTGGCTGTGATGGAGCATGCCTAATAGAATTGCTCATGTCATATAAAGATTCCGTATCTGATTGTTGACAGCTTTCATCTTCAAAGAACCCATGCCATGAGGCCAGCCACACTGCTCGCAGTGTCGCCAGATAGACACTCTGGATCACATGGTCAGTGCTTCTCCAGGCAGTCAGGACAAAGGCAAAGCTGATTCCCATGCCAACAACCTGGTGCCCCGGCAAGGAGGTTCTTATCGTTAAGACGCTTTCACACGAGTATGCCTTTGATGAGCCTGATCCAAAGTGACCCACTGAAGTTGATCCCAGGATGGCCTGGGCCACCAGGGGATCATTGAGCATTACACACAGCTCTGAACATCTCCATTAACCAGTTGGTGCTGCAGGGCTGCAGACTCTGCAAGGCTTCAGTTATAGGTGGGACACAGCAGCAGGCAGTCCAGACCATAGGTAGTTGGCGAGCTGACCATGACGACCCTTTGATCATCAGCTCAATGGGTTGGACAATCAGCCATGACTGAGAAATCTCCCAAACACTGTCCTATAGATACGGCTGCCCACAAGGCAGATATCCCCTCTCTGGGAGGTGCCCCTGATCTATAAGGTGACCCCTGGCAGCTCATATATTCCACATGATCCCACCCCTGATGGCAGCTCAGGAGCACATATCTGACCCAACTCGAGCTGATTGGATGGCCCCTCCTGGGATGGTTGTGTTGGAGCTGAGTGAAGAAATTGCCTGTCCAAGCAACTAGTGGGTAACCCACAAGCTCGAGGGCCAGGGCAGCCACAAAGATGGAGGAGAAACCTGGGCCATGTAGTCAGGGAAGAACAAAGAGGAGAAGCAGAAGAGGGAGGAGAGGTGGAAGCTGCCAGTCCTGCCAAGCTGAGGTTGTTTTATGTCCCTCCCTGCATTCCCTGGGCTGGAGCAGCAGTGTTCTTGTCCAAGCTCTGTCATGCTGGTATCATTTCCACGGGGTCAGGAAGGTGAACCATCAAGGCAGGGCTGGTCCAGCCAGAGGAAATGGCAGGTGAGCCCAATTCTCAATTTCAATATGGAAAGCCTGTGAGTTTCAAATGGGCTTTGTGTAAAAATCTAATTTTCGCTTAATCATGGGTGGTAATGATATTGATTTATGGAAAAACATCTTATTTGAGGCAATAAGTAGCCAACTTTGCTAGTGCGTGAAGAGTCAAAGAGAACCTGAATTCTCGAATTCATGAATGAGTCTCCTGGAATGACATTACTGGGTGGGTGTTTGATCTTTGGTTCCCTCTGAACATGTCAAAAGTCTTTGATGGTATCAGATCTGTAGATGAGAGGAAGAGGGAATGGACAGCCCAGAAGAGCCCAGAGCTAAGACTCAGGACATGGGTTCATCCTTTAAGAATAAAACATAAACTAAAAAAGAAGAAGGCTGTGAGAGAAGGGATTAATTAAACCTAAACTAAGAATCATACCAAAAATAAACAGATACATAAATAGATGGATAGTTACATAGATATAGATGGATGGATGGAAGGATGGTTAGATAAACATGTGTGCATGCTCAGCCAGTTGTGTCTGATTCATTGCAACCCCATAGACTGTAGTCTGTCAGGCTCCTCTGTTCAAAGAAATCTCCAGGCAAGAATACTGGAGTGGGTTGCCATTTTCATCTCCAGGGGATCTTCCTGACCCAGGGATTGAACCTGCATCTCCTGAATCTCCTGCATCAACAGGCAGGTTCTTTTCCACTGAGCCACCTGGGAAGCCCAATAGATAGAGACAGAGAGATAGATACAAATGGACGGATAGATAGATCCTAAGCTGGCTTTAACCACTTCTACTTTCTATTATATCTACTGCTACATGACTGCTAGTTAATACAAACATTACCGGTTTACAATAATGCATATTTCTTACCTCTCAGTGTCCATGCGCTGGGATTCTGAGCACAGAAAAGCCAGATCCTCGACTCAGGGTCTCAGAGGCTAAAATCAAAGTGTTGGCTGGCTGTCTTCTCATCTGGAGCCCAAGGTCCTCTTCTGGCCCCATTCAGGGTGTTGGCAGAACCCAGTTCTAGCACTTGTAGGGCTGAGGTTAGCTCCCATCAGTCTTAGCCCCTGGAGGCCACCCTCAGGTTTGAGTCGCCTGACCTGATCACATATGCCAGTACTCTTCTTCAAGGCCAGAAGGAGATTGACTTCTGAAAAGTCCAGTCTCATTCAAGAGCTCATCTGATTAGGTCAGGCCCATGAGTTGCATGTTTAATTGCTCAGTTGTGTCCAACTCTTTGTGACCCCATGAGCTGTACCCTGCCAGGTTCTTCTGTCCATGGAGTGGGTTGCCATTTCTTACTCCAGGGGATCTTCTTGACTCAGGGAATGAATGTGCATCTCCTGCATTGGCAGGTGGATTCTTAACCACTGAACCACCTGGGAAGCCCTTTGTCATGTTAAGTGACTTAATAACTGACACTTTAGTTTAGTTCAGTTCAGTCACTCAGTAATGTCCAACTCTTTGCAACCCCATGGACTGCAGCACACCAGGCTTCCCTGTCCATCACCAACTCCCGGAGCTTGCTCAAACTCATGTCTATCGAGTCGGTGATGCCATTGAACCATCTTGTCCTCTATCATCCCCTTCTCCTCCTGCCTTCAATCTTGCCCAGCATCAGGATCTTTTCCAATGATTCAGCTCTTCGCATCAGGTGGCCAAAGTATTGGAGCTTCAGCTTCAGCATCAGTCCTTCCAATGAATGTTAAGGACTGATTTCCTTTAGGATTGACTGACTGTATCTCCTTGCAGTCCAAGGGACACTCAAGAGTCTTCTCCAACACCACAGTTCAAAAGCATAAATTCTTCAGCCCTCAGTTTTCTTTATAGTCCAACTATGGCCCAAAGCTATGACTACTAGAAAAACCATAGCTTTGCCTAGACAGACCTTTGTTGGCAAAGTAATGTCTCTGCTTTTTAATATGCTGTCTAGGTTGGTCATAGCTCTTCTTCCAGGGAGCAAGCATCTTTTAATTTCATAGCTGCAATCACAGTCTGCAGTGATTTTGGAGCCCAAGAAACTAAAACTCTGTAATAGGTAGATAACTGAATCACTTAGCTGTACACCCGAAACTAACATGACATTGTAAATCAAATACACACTTCAATTTTTAAAATTAAAATACTGTATTGTATTTTGAGTCTAGCTAAAAGAAAAGATTTTGATGTTCTCACCACAAAAAAGAAATGGTAAGTGTACAACAGGATGGTAGTGTTAGCTAAGGCTGTCAGTGGTGACCATTTTGCAATATATAAGTGTGTCAAATCACCAGATCATGCACCTTAACCTTGAACAATGTTCTATGTCAACTATGTCTCAATAAACCTGGGGAATAATGGACATCAGCCACTCTGCCGTGTGAATGAACTTGAGACCAAAACTTTTGACTCAAAGGATAAGACCTGAGTGTCTCAAGAAGCTCAAATCCTGTCTCTGCCAGAAATGAGGGGGTAGCCCTCTGTGCTAGTTCTCCAAACTATTATCCTGGGGGTCTTCGTAACCCTTTATTATGAGCCACAAAGTATTGTTTGAAAGAAAATGAGTTGTGTTGAAAGAACCTCAGTCAGTAGGGCTCGGAATGCTTCCTGAGGTCACCTGAGAAAATCATTCTACAGGGAGGCGAAGGAATTACACAGGGTGATCGACACCCCTGGGCACTCACATCGCAATGCAGGCATTGGACAGACTTTGAACAATCCCCTTAGAGAACAAGAGTCCACGGGACCACTCAAAAATCACACAACTGCACTTATATGACAAAGTGAAAATGAATGATTCGTCTGTGTTAGAAAAATAGGTACATGTGGCCTAGAATAAAACTTTCAGCAAGGAGTCCTATAATCTTCTCTTCCTCATCCCCGACTTAACAGTTCAGTCCAAAAGCCCTTAGTCAGGGCCCAGCCAGGCAGCTGCAAGGGCTGGGGCAGGGGCTTGGGGGGCGGGGGTTGGTAGGGGCCATGGCCACATAGCACAACATGCCAGCTATGAACAGAAATGAGAATGGGAGGTTGGCCCCTGGAGTGGGAGCAGCTGGGAATTGCCCTGGTAACAACCTACTGCAGGGTGTTGGAGCCGCTGCAGGGTGGAGATAGGATAGGGGTTTGGAGCAGCCAGTGTAGGATTCTGGCACCCAAGCAAAGCAGGGTGGGGGGTGGTGGAAGAGCTGAGGAGAGACAGTTGTGATAGAAGGAAGATTGGTTACAAACCAGTTCTAGCCTGCAGGGTTGGCTGAATAAATTATAGTCCCTCCATACCACAGGATATTATGTAGTCATTAAAGCCGACGTTGTAGAAAAACATTTAATGACATGAAAAGATGCTCATGAAATATTGAGGGGGATAAAGCAAGTTGAAAAAAACTATACGCAATGTTCCTAATGATGTCTATTGCGACTCCCTGCTGCTGTGTAAGAATCCAGCCAAACACTTGGTGTCCTATGGTTCTGCTCCTGGATTCTGTGGGCCCAGCATGAAGGAAGGAAGGAAGGTGGGCTCCTCTCTACTCCCGGGTACAGCAGACCCTGGCTGAGATGGTGCACACAGCTCAGGAGGAACTGGAGGATACTTACAACATGGTGTCTTGACTCACATGCCCAGCACCTGGGCTGGGGTGCCTGAAGGACAGGGCAGCCAAGACGGTCAACCAGAGGGCCTACAGCGGACTTCCCAGGGCTCCTAGGGCCCGTGTTCTGCTGAACTAGGGGCACAGAGCATGGCCTTTTATGACCTAACACGGAAGCCACAGGGTCACGTGGCTTACTCTATTAGTGGGGCTGGTCACAAAGACCCTCCCAGATGAGGGCACTGACCCCACTTCTCACTGGGAGGAGAGACCAGGCATTTGCAGCCATGGTTGAAAACCACCACATCCTTCCTCAAAATAAGCAGAATGGCCCCTGATGTCAACCACTGACTTCTAAGAGTGGTGAGATCCTAGGTGGGGTTTTCCTTCCTTATGCTTCTCTGTCTTTTAAATATTCTACAGTGATGATGAACTACTCATTAAATAGGAAAAAAGATATAAAATTTACCCCAAGGGTTTTCCTTCCCACAGGCTACTCACCACCATTTGCACCTCCTGGATGCACAGATGCCCACGTCCTGTGGGTCTGCGGGGCGCCTGCGCCCATGGAGGAGCCCTTGCTGGGGGAGGGGGAAGGCTTCTCTCTCCTGCAGTGTTCCAGGGACAGCCTCCCTGTCTCCTGAGGATTGTGGATAAAGACACAAACAGAACGGAGTTTGAGTCAGAGAACAAGGTACCTCAGACGAGTGGTAAGAAACCTCCATAAAAAGGAACAAAATCATGCCATTTGCAGAGATGTGGATGGACCTAGACTGATGATTTTGAACTGTGGTGTTGGAGAAGACTCTTGAGAGTTCCTTGGACTACAAGGAGATCAAACCAGTCCATCCTAAAGGAAATCAGTCCTGAATAATGATTGGAAGTACTGATGTTGAAGCTGAAGCTCTAGTACTTTGGCCTGGCCACCTGATGCGAAGAACTGACTCACTGGAAAAGACCCTGATGCTGGGAAAGATTGAAGGCAGGAGAAGGGGATGACAGAGGATGAGATGGTTGGATGGCATCACTGACTCAAAGGACATGAGTTTGAGCATGCTCTGAGAGATAGTGAAGGACAGGGAAGTTTGGCGTGCTGCAATCCATGGGGTCACAAAGAGTCGGACATGACGGAGCAACTGAACTGAACTGAGACGCTGGCAGGAAAGCCAGGAAGGTTGCAGCTTCCTCCTGTTTCTGCAGACTCTGGGTTCACTTGAGAAAGCTGAAGGTTTGATGACACAGTCTCATCCTCCTGCAGCCTCCAACAGGTGACACCTGACTGACTTGCTCCAGGTCCCTGGTCCCCCAAGGGAATTCCCAGGTGGTGTTAGTGATTTAAAAAAAAAAAAAAATCTGCCTGCCAATGCAGGATACAAAAGAGATAAGGCTCCATCCTGGGTCAGGAAGATTCCCTATAGGAGACAATGGCAATCCACTCGAGTATTCTGGCCTGGAGAATTCCATGGACAGAGGAGCCTAGTGGGTTACAGCCCATGGGGTTGCAGAGAGTCAGACATGACTGAGCACACATGCACACACCTGGGCCCCCGAAGTGCCACGTGGGCACTCACACCTGGCTGTCACTCAGCCACATGATGGGCAAAGACTCCAGAAACAGTGGCTTTGCAATCCCAGACTCTCAGCAGTGGGAGGGTCCTCAGAAGTACCCCCACCACTTTCAGGAAAATAGCGTGTCTGGCAGATGCTCATCACATCCCACCTGAATACTTCTGTGAGTGGGGAGCTCACCCCATTGTTAGACAGTTGTCATGAGAGCAATTTTCCCATCCAAAGACAAACATACTTCTATGTGGGTCAGATCAGGCCACTCCTTCGGCTGAGGTCCCCAAGATATCCTTCTACTCCCAGAACATAGCCGGTAGGACTCACTGTGATGCACAAGGCTTGGCCCCCACAGAACTGCCTGACTCTCCAGCCTCAATTTGTTCCATCAGTGTGTGAACACCATCTCCCAACTTCTTGGGTACATCTCTCTGCCTCTTCCACCAGCTCCCCCTTTCCCAAACACCCTCAACAATGATTCTGTATCCTGCTTCTGGTCACCCTTCCCCTGACCCAAAATCAATCCTTCCCAATCTTGATTTTCTTCCATTTCACAGCCCTTAGCATAATGTGGAATTTCTATACTTGATTACTTTTTGAGGTATCTTCCTTCTCTATTAAGTTGTCAGCTCCTGCAGGGCAGGGGCTGGCTTGCTTTGTTCCCTGCTATAAACTTAGCAGCTGGAAAATGGGGGCCCTATTCTAATAATCAGTATAACAGGTGCTTAAGGCAAGTGGAGAATGGATGGATGATGGATGGATGGAAGATAGATGGATGGATGGAAGATAGATGGATGGATGAAAGGAAGATGGATGGATGGAAAGAAGGAAAGTGGACAGATGGAAAATGGATGGAAGGAAGGAAGATGGATGGATGTACTGTTACTTTTTAATTCACACTCCCATTTAGTGAATACAGGCAGACATCACCTTATTGGGCTTTGCTTTATTGCACTTCAAAGATATTGCATTTTTTACAAATGGAAGATTCGTGGTAATCCTGCATTGATGAACTCTATCGGCACCATTTTTCCAACAGCATTTTCTTGCCTCAAGTTTCTGTGTTACACTTTGGTGATACTCATAATAGTTCATAATTTTTCATTATTATTATATTTTTGTGGTGATCTGTGATTAGTGATCTTTGATGCTACTACTACCAGTCACTGAATGCACAGATGATGGTTAGCAGTTTTTAGCAATAGAGTGTTTTTTAATTAAGATATGCACATTTTTTAGACATAATGCTATTGCACACTTAATAGACTACAGTAGAGTGTAATCATAACTTTTATATGCGCTGGGGAAAAAATTCATTGACTCATTGCATTGTGATACCCACTTTACTGCTGTGGCCTGGAACTGGATCTGTAGTTATCTCCAAGGTGTGCATGTGTTTCTGTCTTCCAGAGACAAAATTCTAATCCTGTTGATGGAAACAGTGACAAATTTTAATTTCTTGGGCTCCAAAATCACTGCGGAAGGTGACCACAGCCATGAAATTAAGACGTTTGCTCCTTGGAAGAAAAGTTATGACAAAACTAGACAGTCTATTAAAAAAGCACAGACATGACTTTGCTGACAAAGGTTCATACACTCAAAGCTATGGTTTTTCCAGTAGTTATCTATGGATATGGGAGCTGGAGTGCTGAGTGCTGAAGAATTGATGCTTTTGAAATGTAGTTTTGGAGAAGACTCTTGACAGTCCCTTGGACAGCAAGGAGATCAAACCAGTCAATCCTAAAGGAAATCAACTCTGAATATTCATTGGAAGAACTAATTCTGAAGCTGAAGCTCCAATACTTTGACGACCTGATGGGAAGAGCCAACCTTGATGCTGGGAAAGACTGAGGGCAAGAGGAAAAGGGGTGACAGAGGATGAGATGGTTGGATGGCATCACAGACTCAATGGACATGAGTTTGAGCAAACTCCAGGAGACAGCAAAGGACAAGGAATCCTGGTGTACTGCATGGGGTTGCAAATAAACAGACACGACTATGACTGAACCACAATGCTGATGGGAATTATTAATACATGGATGTGGTTGGCCTTGCTCAGGACCACATTGCAAGTATTGGAAGATTCCCAGGCACCAAACGATGAGTTCCTACTTAGTCACTGGTGACCTTTGCCTCCTCCGATCATCCCTGTTGCCCTGTCCCCTCAGCCCTCTGTTCAGACCACTGTGCAGGGCTTCCGACTTTCCCTGACTGCTGTCCCTAAAAATAGGAGTGTCCTCTACATCTGGCTTATCCACTATCTATGGAGAAAGACAGTTTTTTATTTTCAATTTGTCACAAACCTGTACTTTTGTAAAATACGGTAAAAATGAACTAGAAAAATGAAATGAGGAAAAGACACAAAATAAGAGCCCCCAATTTTTTATTAGATTCAACAGACATAAAATTACTCTGAAAATTGCTACACAGACTCTAAAACACTTACTCTGAATGTCTGTGCTTATCTTGTCCAAACTGACAAGTGAGGGACCGCCTTGGAGCAGCTGTATGGATTTTGAGATGAGAGAGCAGGTGTGGGGCCGGCTGTCTGTGGCCCCAGCATGAGGCAAGGAGGCCAAAAGGCAATGCCCCACCTGCTTCAACTGAGCCCAGAGAGCCTGACCTAGACAGCCCACCTGCCCCTAGGCCAGCCCAACTTCTTCCTCTTGCCGAGGGCCAGAATCCAGGCAAAATACCTGGCTTCAGCAAGCCAGTATTCAGTGTGGGGGAGGCAGAAAATTGTTAATAACTAGACACAGGGATGTTGATGCTGAAAGTTGGGCTCTGTGCACTGATGCCAGATTGAATCTCAGAGACAAGAGTTTTGGGTGAAGCAGAAAAGAATGGCCTTATTGCTTTGCCAGGCAAAGGGGGGCACAGCTGGTTCCTGCCCAGAAAAATTCTGTCCCCACCCAGGGGAGTTTGGCACAGAGTTTTATAGCAATAGTTCGAGGGCAAGGTTGCTGAAAAGGATCAGGGTGTGTACAGGGCCTGCACTCCTTTAAATCAGACCCCAGGAGGTTTCCTGATGGGCTTCTGTGGTTTTTGAGGTTATCGAACTGTGACTTTCTCTCTGGAATGAAGAGTGCTTCATCAAGTAGTTAACATCTTCCATTTGATGGGAGTTTAGTTCTGCAGAACATCTCAAAGATGCTGCTGTGTGCATCCCTTGAGGGGAAGCAGGACCTGCCCCAAGGCTGCACCATTCTTTCTTGACTGCTCCTCCCTGTCTCTGCATCCTCTCCCTTCCCTGACTGGCAAATGCTTGTATCTGCCCTCTGGAGCCCAGGGAAGGTCTTGGAGACTGAAGTCTACTTCCTACAAACAAGAAACGGGGGACCCAGAAGGGCTTCTGTGCCCAGGAGCCCCACAGGGTCCTGCTTGGTTTCAGAATCAGGCGGTGTATGTGAGAGGGCAGGACCACAGGAGGGTGATCCAGAAGGGCTGATGGAGATCACAGCGACCTACATGCAAGCAAGACGGTGCCATGCCAACATCAGACAGAGCATCCCAGACAGTGGGAAGAGCAGATGCCGAGGACTGAGAGGAGTGTTCCAGAAACACATCTTCTAGGAAGAGAAAGGAGGATGGGTGGACAGAGGGAGGCCCAGCACTGCCAGTTCACCATAGCTGAAAGCCTTTGGCCTTGAACCTGAGGGTGAGAAGCAAGCACACCTTGCCCTTCAGTCCCAGGTGGAGCTGTATGGGATTAAGGCTGGCAGTCTGTCTATCTGTCTGTCTGTCTGTCTGTCTGTCTCTCTCTCTCTCTCTCTCTCTCTCTCTCTGATGACTTCTACATGTGTTACCTTGAATTTGATGCTGACTACAACAGCCTGTTTGCGGCCAATCAAACATACATTGCATATCTGCTTTAATTATTAAAGAGAACGGCACACTTACCAGAAGTAAGGAGTGTCTGTGTTAAAAATAAAGATTAAATGCTTCTCTTTCTGAGACAACAATGCTGGTTACTCATTTGATGAT
Source organism: Muntiacus reevesi (assembly GCF_963930625.1). NCBI lineage: Eukaryota > Metazoa > Chordata > Mammalia > Artiodactyla > Cervidae > Muntiacus > Muntiacus reevesi. Next base: position 93,618,158 of record NC_089253.1, on the reverse strand, counting down.
CAGACTCCCTTCCCAGGTGCCAAGGCCACACTGATGACCTGGGTATGTGGGGATGTGGTTTTCTGAAACCAGAAGGAAGGTCTCCCTGACCTGCTATTCTCTGTTCTGACAAGACAGAAAACTGTGCTGAAAACTCTGCTTCTATAGAGCAGATGCTCAGAGTAATCTGAGAGACTGGCTGCTGGGCTATAGTCCTCAGTTTGGCTCAGGTAAACTCATTCCTAATATTATTGGTTGTTTATTGATGATTTTTGTCAACAGCAGGAACAAGTCAGATCTTTACACCCTATCATAGAGGGCAGCTTCATGTGTCCCCACTTCAGTTTTATTGTTGGCACCCCCAACACACGAGTGTAGAGCAGGTATTAAATAAAGGAAATATTCTTCTTTTAAGGAGAATATAAGGAGATAAGGAGAGCAACAAGTTGTCTTTCTCAGGGCCAGCCACCAGGAGCAGAGGGAAAGCTTCCAGAAGCTTTCACTGGGGTTCATGCTTTGGGAATTGACCACTGAGGGTTTTGAAGGGCTTCCCTGGTGGCTCAGCTGTAATGAGGGAGACCTGTAATGCAGGAGACCTTGGTTCGATCCCTGGGTGGGACGATCCTCTGGAGAAGGGAACAGCTACCCACTCCAGTATTCTGGCCAGGAGAATTCCATAGATTGTATAGTCCATGGGATTGCAAAAGAGTTGGACACAATTGAGCGACTTTGACTTCACACTCACTGAGGCTTTTGTATCACACTCAGGAGGCCAGGGTCCCATGCAGCATCTGAAAGAGAGAGAAATAAGAAGAAAACCATAATATTCTCCACTAATAAAAAACAATGCCTCCCAGAGTTACTTTGGATAAGATGAGGAATTGGAGGGCATTTAGCCCTTACAGAGTGAAATGTTCTGATAAATTACTAAAAGGAGAGATTCCGGTTCCTTTGAACCTGAAAGATACAGTAATTACTGAACCAAAACTCTCAGCAGGAGATGTTTTATGGGACCTAATTAAAGCCAAGAGGGAGGAGCAAGTCATGAGAATTGGGTAAGAGGATCCATCACGGGGCTCAGTGAGCAGAGCTTGGGCACAGCCATCAAGGTGGTCTCCAGGGATGGATGCGACCCACCCATACAGAAGCCAAGATGGTAAGGACCAGGGCTGGGGCTGCTCCCAGTCCCAGAGTGAGGCCAGGCTCTGAAGTGGTGCAGGGTGCATGAGTATCCCCTCCAGTGTCCTGCTTGAGGGCAGGTCATTTGTTCACACACAGGGACCCAGAGAGACATGTGCACACACACACATGCACACACACACACATGCACACACACAGAGATGCATGCACACACAGACACATGCACATACAGGCACAGGGACATATCAACATGCAGAGGGATATATGCACACACATGCGCACACAGACACGTGCACACACACACACACACAAACACATTCATAATACACACATGTACAGGGGTATGTGCATATCCATGACTTCCCTGGTTGTTCAGCTGGTCAAGAACCCAACTGCCAATGCAGGAGATGCAAGAGACACAAGTTTGATTCCTGGGTCAGGAAGATCCCCTGGAGAAGGAAATGGCAACCCACTCCAGTATTCTTGCCTGGAGAACCCCACAAATAGAGTAGCTTGGAGGGCTACAATCCACAGGATCGCAAAGAGTCAGACACGTCTTAGTGACTAAATAAGAACAACAAATGTGCATATTCACAAGTGCACACATATATACACATGTATATAAACAGTCAACCAAAGCCCCGTGTGAGCCCAGTACTGCAGCTCTCATCTTTGCAGTCCCATCTTCATCACTCATGTAAGTGGTCCACGCCCACCATGAACCCACTACAATGTTGGAAAATCAAGACCACACGTGTCCAACGGAGACACACAGAAGAACCCAGAATCCCATTTTGTCCTTCAAGAGAAAAAGTTTCCTAGAATCAAGAATATAAAGCCATCTGCATAACTGAATTTCTCTGCTGTACACTTGAAGCTAACACAGCACTGTAAATTAACTATCCTTCAGTAAAAATTTTTAAAAGGAAAAGAAAATCCTGGGATTTTTCTTTAATGGAGAAATGAGGTTTAACAAAGGGAAAGTGTCAGCTTGAAGCACAGCCAGAGGCGAGGCCCTTGGCAGGCAGGTGGGGGAGTCGGCTCATCTGATCGACTTCTAGTCTGACTTAGCAGAGACAATGTGAGGTGAAGAGGAAGGGGACATGAGAGACTTGGGGAGCTCGCCTTTGAGCAGAGAGGGACCAGCTCCTGCTCTGTGCTCCTCAGCTGAAGGGAGACCCCCACACACCATTCCCAGAGAGCTCCCGTGTGGCAGCCCCGACCCCCATCAGAGAGGGTCCCACACCTGCCATCTCCAGGGAGATTCCAGAGTTCTGCTGTAAGTTCTCCACCTGCAACTGCTTCAGCCCCCCACCCCCAACCCCCATCCCCATCCCCAGGAAAGGGTCAAGCCTCTACCAGGCAATCATCAGGCTCCGTCCAAAGCAATCAGGCATGCTGACAGCTCTCTTAGAAAAATGGGAGAAACGTGAGGTGAGCAAGGACATCATTTGGCTGTTTTTTTCCCCGAGGCATTTGTATTCCCATGGCATTTGGGCTATGATTGCACCCAGCACTTTTGCCCCCATCCATTTTGTTTCACTGGCAGCTGCCAGCAGGGTGATGGAGTGCAGAGTGCCCAGAGTCAGGTGCCATGGCCAGCCCCTGCCCGCCTCAGTGGCCTCTGACAGACCCTTAACCTTATCAGCCTGCAAATGAGCAACATCACGTTGGAGGCTTTGAACTTGTCATAGGAGATGCTCAGCACCCAGAGGCCTCTCCCAAGGCTGCTGCCAAGACTCCTAGGGGAAGAGGGATTAGGGAAGTGGGGGGCCTGGGTGCTGAGGAAAAGGGAGAACCCCCCAACAGCACAGCTTGAACCTGCTTCCTTCTCCTTGTTCTGAAGCCCAGCGTGGACCTCCCTGAACACCACTGCTCTTGCTGAAGCCCTGGGGGCACATCCAGGCTCGTGGAGGGGAAGGGGTGAGTGGGGAGCCATGCAGAGCTATGAGGTCTCCTCTACCCAGGTGGGGCGGAGGTCCCAATGCTCCACCAGGGACCCCAGGCCCCATAGGGGCTGACTCAGCACAAGCAAAGACAGGCTCAGCCCCATAAGTCCTGGAAAGTGACGAGCGGGGGAAGGAGCCTCTAATAGTTCGATAACTCAGACATCATCCTGGCAGAGCCACCTGGAGACCCTGGGCAGAGACCCTGGGGACCATGCTGGTGAGACTTGTGACCTGGGCGCAGGGTCTCAGAGAAGACAAGAAGGCAGTGCTTAGAGAGCAGGGATCCGGCTGCCTGGAGGAGCGTCTCAGGCCAGGAAGGTGCAGGTAGAGACAACTTTGAGGGTCAAGTAACAGGGGGCCATTTCCTGACAGCTGCCGCTAATTAGGACCCGACTTGGGGAGACAGTTACCCCAGGCTCTCCAACTGGTCACAGGTCCACCTGCCCACCTGAGCATCAGCCAGGGCCTCAACTCTGACCAGAAAACTCAGCCTCTCCCAGTAGATGAATGCCTGTGTTACATTAGCAGGTTGATGTAGAGGAGGCTGGAAAGGCCTCCCCTGTTGAAAAGCAGGTAAAACCCAAACCGAAGGCTTCAGAAAGCTGGCTGGGAGCACCGATAGCCAGGGGGAGAAGGAAGCCGGGGACAGGACGGCCTCCCAGGCTGGGCCTTGTCCTGAGAAACACAGAGTCCTGGGAGAAACTCAAGGAGCCAGAGTGGGATCAGAAGGGACCGCGCATCCCTGAGGGCAGAACAGTTGCTGTGGGTGGACAGGGAACCAGGGCATCTAGAGGGGCTCTGCCAAGCCCTGCCCCGGGCTCTGTTTCTAACTGCCCAGAGCCAGGACTGGGTATAAGGCCCTGGTTCCCCAGACCCTTAGAGACATGGATCTCTCTACCAATGCCTGGACCCTGACAAGCCAGGTGGTGGGTAAGACCAGCTATGGCTCTGCGTGATGTGGCCAGCAGCAGCTGGAAGCCCCTGACTGCATCTCTTCAAATCGTATGAGATCCTGATTTCCCGAGTCCTGATCACAGACACTCAACCTCTTGGGGGTCCTGACAACTCTCAGAGTCATGCCCTTGAGCTCAGGACCTGCAGAACCAGGCAGAGGGCATTGACCCCAGCAGGTGGCTGCAGTCTCTCCTTGCGTCTCATCCCTGGCGGCAGACACAGGCTACACTGACAGTACATGACACAGAAGAGCCCTGCTGTGCTGTTGAGAGGAATCAGACACAAGACCACAGGTTCGTTTATATGAAACACCCAGAATCAGTAAATCCACAGACTCAGAAAGCTGCTTAGTAGTTAACAAGACTGGCGGTGAGGTGGGAGAGGGTAGGGGGGAGACTGCTACGTGGTACAAGGTTTCCTTTAGGGATGATGAATTGCTTTGGAACTGGCGATGGTCGCCTAACGTGTGAATGTATCAAACAACACAGAAGTATTTGCTTTGCAACGGTTAATTGTATGTTATGGCAATTTTACTTCGGTGGGAGAGTGGAGGAAGAAGAGAGAGGGAGAGAAAGAAAAAGGAAGGAAGGAAGGAAGAAAAGAGAGAGAGAAAGATGGGGAGAAAAGAGGGAAGGAAGATCAAAGTGGGTGTGATGAGCACTAAACAGAAGACACCAGAAAGACAGGTATAAACCCAAACAGCCCCAGAAACAAGATTGCATAGTCACCTGCCCAAGGATATCACCTGAGGACAGGTGGCTCGGGCAGCCAAATTTCCCCAGAGATGCAAGCATGTGCTAGTCAAGTCCCAAGTCCCCAGCCAGCAGCCCAGTTGGGAAGGGCACCTGAGGCTGGCTCACAGGGGGCTGGGTGCCATGGGGTGCCCCCTCCCAAACCTAAATGAGAGCATCTGGGAATTGGCCTGCCTGCGCTCTGACCTCAACCACAGCCTCTTTGCTGACAGTGTGTTTCATCACAGATTTGACCTCAGTTAGAAATGAGCCTTTCTAAAATGCTTAGAAACACACCTGCATGGGGCTCAAGGTCCCCTCTGCCATCTCCAGAGTGCAGTGGAAAGAGATCTGAGCTGTGAAAGTGAAGCCCAGTTCCCCGTCCTGACTGCTCTCCAGGCAAGAGCCTGATTTTGGAAAGATCCTCCCAGTCACAAGAAACAACAGTGGCTCTAGGAGTCCCTGGAGTCCTCCCTTGGGCACCGCTTCCCAGAGCATCAACCTAGAAGTGACTCCAAGAGACGATGGAACGAGAGACCGCTGGCCCTTCTAGACACGTGAGGATGTGCTGATGCTGAAATCAAGTTTCAAGAAACAATTACGGCCTGTGCTGGACAGAAAGCATACCACAATGGAAACCTTTAAAAATGGAAGTTGTTGCTGTACCAAGGGAATTACAAACCAGCGGAGACTGATTGGTGAGGAACTGCAGAGGGACTGTGATTATTCTGGGAGCCTGGAGGAGTGCACGGACACAATCAGTGAGGTCCATGTGCTAGCCACACCATTATTTGAAAAGATCCCTCCCCACCCAAGGGAAGAGGAATAAACCCAACTCTGCTCTCCTTGGCCCTTTGGCCACCTCCCTGTACACTGAAACTCTGGAGGAAATGTATTTCTAGTATTCAGACCAGGTGAGCCCATGGGAGATGAGAGTAGGTTCAAAGGTGACCCCCAAAAAGATATGTCCTCTTTTAAAGCTCCCAGAACCTGTGAGTGTTAATTTTGGGTGGCGGGAAAGGTCTTTGCAAATGTGACCTGAAGTTAAGGATCTCCACGTGAGGTCATCCTGGATTCTCCAGGCAGACTCTGAATCTGATGACAAGAGTTTTTATAAGAGACACAAAGGAGAGACACGAGGAGGAAAGCCGGTCACCTGAATACTGAGGCAAAGATCCACGTGATGCTCCTGGGACTCTGCTCATGTTATGCAGCAGCCTGGATGGGAAGGGAGTTTGGGGGAGAATGGATCCATGTATATTTACGGCTGAGTCCCTTCACTGTCTACCTGAAACTATCATATTGCTAATCGGCTATGGTGGTGGTGGTTTAGCTGCTAAGTCATGTCCAACTCTTGCAACCCCATGGACTGTAGCCTGCCAGGCTCCTCTGTCCATGGGATTCTCCATGCAAGAATACTGGAGTGGTTGCCATTTCCTTCTCCAGGGGATCTTCCCAACCCCAGGATAGAACCCGGGTCTCCGCACTGTAGGCAGATTCTTTACTGACAGCCACCAGGGAAGCCCTGATCTGCTATCAGTTCAGTTCAGTTGCTCAGTCATGTCTGACTCTGTGCAACCCCGTGGACCTCAGCACACCAGGCTTCCCTCTTCATCACCATCTCCTGGAGCTTGCTTAAACTCCTGTCCATCAAGTAGATGATGCCATCCAACCATCTCATCCTCTGTCATTCCCTTCTCCTGCCTTCAATCTTTCCCAGCATCAGAATCTTTTCCAAAGTGTCAGTTCTTCACATCAGGTGGCCAAAGTATTGGAGCTTCAGCTTCAGCAGCAGTCCTTCCAAAGAATGTTCAGGACTTTAGGATTTCCTTTAGGATTGACTAGTTTGATCTCCTTGCTGTCCAAGGGACTCTCAAGACTCTTCTCCAAAACCACAGTTCAAAAGTGTCAATTCTTTGGCACTCAACTTTCTTTATAGTCCAACTCTCACATCCATACATGACTACTGGATAAACCATAGCTTTGACTAGACAGACCTTTGTTGGGAAAGTAATGTCTCTGCTTTTTAATATAGTCTAGATTTGTCACAACTTTTCTTCCAAGGAGCAAGCATCTTTTAATTTCATGGCTGCAGTCACCATCTGCAGTGATTTTAGAGCCAAAAAAAGAATTAATAAATTCTCTCACTGTTTCCATTGTTTCCCCCATCTACTTGCCATGAAGTGATGGCCCCAATAGAAAATAAAAAGTTTAAAAAATAAAGGACCCATGTGATGCTGCCATGAGGCTGGCTGGCAGTCACCAGAGGCTGGATGAGGCAGGATGGATCCACCTCCACAGAGCCTCCAGAGAGACCACAGCCCTGCTGACACAGGACATCTGCCTCCAGAGCTGTGGCAGAATCAACTTCCTCTTATTTATGATCATTTGCTATAATGGCCACAGGGAACAACTTCCCGGAGCCTAACCCTGTGAGCCTGACTCTCCCAAGGTCTGTGCCTGGCCTTCACCTGCTCAGGTACCCCTGTGGCTCTCTGTCAGCCCCACCGTAAAGGTCAAATTCCTTCGAGGTGTCCAGGAATGTCTGCAGTCAGGCCCTATGTGCCACTGTGGGGGAGTCAGCCCACTCCAGCTTCAAGCTGCCTCAATGCACCCTGATAAGCTGGGCTGTCAGAAACGGGGCACGGACTAAGTCCCTTATGGGATGCTCCTGGATTTTTAAAAAATATTTATTTATTTATTTGGCTGTATCAGGTCTTAGTTGCTACATGGGGAATCTAATTCCATGACTGTGGATGGAACCTGGACCCCCCACACTGGGGAAGCAGACTCCCAGCCACTGGACCACCAGGGAAATCCCACTCCTGGATTTAGAGACTGTGAACAGGGCAGGACAAGAGGATCCTGAGTCCACAGAGGACGTCTTACTTTAGCCAACCATGGGTCCAGGTCTTCCACTGGCCTTGCTGGGCACCACATCTGGCTGGTCCAGAGCCAAGGGACAGAGGTGCTGGTTAATGGCAGGCCCACAGCCAGTCTTAGCAGATCTCAGAATCACCCCACTAGGACAAAGCCATCAGGGATGCAAGAACATTGTCTGCCTCGGCTGCCCATGGGTGGCACCGCTTGGCCCCATGAAAGCTAGGACCCAGCTGACAGCATCTTGCCTGTAGTGAGCAATGGGTGAGCCCAGCTTCCCGCCAGAGCCTTTCTGGTGCTTCTCCACAGAATAGCTGAGGCCCCAGCCCATTGCCGATGGGTGCAAACAGACGACCACCCCTGAGACCCTTTCTGTTCATGGCTGGGCTCTGGGTCCTAGTGGCCAGAAGGCTCAGGACTGTGCCCTCGGGTGGGTGAGGCCATGGCTATGGTCTGTCCCTGGTGGGCTCCCTGAAGGACTCTCGTTTTACTCAGGGAGTGGTCAGAAAGAAAAGAAAAAGCCCTGGGGAAGCAGTGGCTTACCACTGATAGTGCTAAGTGAGGGAATGACGGTCCCCGAGCACTCAGCCAGGCCCCTCCACCTACAGCGCAGGAGAGCAGCACGAGGTAGCCCTGGACAGCTCGGACTTCGCTTTGAATCCTGGTTTAGCCACCTCCTGGCTGTGTGACCTTGGGTAAGTTACCTACCCTGTCTATGCCTGGTTTCCTCATGGGTAAGTTGGAAGTGATAATACTAATACCGGTCTCACAGGGTTATTGTGGGGGTGTGTCAGCATTTCCAAAATTAGGAAGAAAGAAACTCTTTATGAGTCATGGCCGTCCCACCTATCAACTCACAGAATTGTCCTCAGGAAAAATGAAAAGTGATATGTTGGCTATTTGGCACAATCCCTGGAACACAGCCCACAGTGAAGAGTAGCTACAATCTGTCATCATCACCACCATCAGCTTTTTCATCTCGCTTTTCATGTGCAGCGGAGTCACCAGTGTCTCTCGCATGGACTTCACAGGGCTGGAGGGAAGGCAACAAGTTAAATAATACCTCATAAATGCATTATTTTTATTGTTTCTGATCCCAAACGAAGCTGAGTTGTGTTTCTTTTAACCTCCTAACAAGGTTTTCAATATTTACCCTTCGATTGTCAGCTCCATTATCCAGAAGTCTCACACCTTCCTCAACTCAGGAGTCACGACCTCATGGTTTTTATGAATTGAGGGCCCATCTATTCCTCAGGATGCAGGCAGATTCACCAGAGTCCACCCGGCCCAAACCAAGCCTCCCAGAAAAAACACCCATTGTATGTATTGAGCCTCTGACTTCTGAGCACTCAGCCATCCTCCATCCCGCAACCACAGTGAACTCACACACACACACACACCTTCACATTCTCTCTTGCCTGCCACAATAAAATGCCACCCAAGTGGCATCTGGCCCTTCCCGATGAACCACTCTCATCAGTGACAGCATTTGGGTATCAACTGGCATCACATGATGTATCTGAAAATGTCAAGCCCATTGTGTCAGACAGGAACAGTTTAAGAGAAGCTGAGTGAGTCTCTAGAAGACTCCACTCTCTGCTGGAGCCTCAAGTGAGCAGAGAGAGAAGATGATTTCCCTCCTCAGATGGAGGTCAGTGCTTATCAAGGTGCTAAACACCTGAGCCTCCCCCACCCCAGCAAGCACTGACTCAGAGCAAAAAAAAAAGATTAGAAGAGGGTCGGGAGTCAGGGACTTCCAGTCTTTTCCACAGCTTGGGAGTATTATGTAGTTCTATGGCCCACAGAAATCCTTCCTTCTTCCTATCCATCCATCCATTCATCTTCCCCTCTGTCCATCCATCTGTCTATTTATCCAGCCATTCTTCCACTCATTCTTCCCTCTGTCCATTTCTTTGGTTTTCTCAGACATGATTCTTAGGACTTTCCTGGTGGTTCAGTGGTTAAGACTCCACTCTCCCAATTCAGGGCGCCCAGTTTCAATTCCTGGTCAGAGCACTAGGTCCCACATGCCATACCTGGGACCCAGAGCAGCCAAATAAATAAATAATTTAAAAAAAAAAAAAAGAAGTGATTCTTTCCCCCAAGGGTTTTGCACACAGACTAGAACCTTCCACAGTACCCTGGTCCTTGTAGGAGATTCACATAAATGTGTCATCCTGTTCTGTGTATCAACATTTCGGAGCTCCAGCTACAAACGATTCCAGAGGGCATTTTTAAACAGCAGTAAAAATATAAGACTAAACCCTGCGGGGGTTGTTCTTCAGAAAACATGACTTTTTAAGCACATCTCAGCAATAAAATAATTGTTTGGAATACTCCCACTATGTTTCCGTTTGACCCAGTTTTTACAAGGTTATCACAGCATTTGGATAAGCCAGATCTCCCTAGGGGAAGAGTATGAGGCAAATGCTACAGTCTGTTCAGAAACCTCATCCTGTTACCAGGAGGGGATGCTGCAGACCTTGGCTCACCAGCATCCCTTGTCCCTCATCGCAGAACCTCCATCACAGTATCTCATTCTTTCAAATGGGATCATTTCACTGGCAACCACATGGCTCCCGCCTCCCCCTGATCTTGCCAGAGCAGTTGATTGAATGATTCTAGGTGGTGGAGAGTTTGAATATACCAAGTGAGAATTTCACCCCCACCCCACTCCCAGGAATACAGAAATAATGTAAGCAAATTAGAAAGAGAAGTATCCGATGTTGCTCTATGTAGCTTTATTTTAATTCTAAAGCTAGGCCACCAACTTTTTGTGTATCTTTTAACAAAAAATCAGCATAGGATCCTCCAGGTTGTCTCTTTAAGTTCTGGCCAATTGGGACTTTGAAGGAGGAATATCAAAAGAAGCAGATGTCAATGCTACCCCATTCCAGAAGTCCCCATGGAGAAAAGAGTGGTCAAGGTTTAGAAACCAGAATTACAGAAACAAGCTCCAAACTACCCTCATTTTCTATGAGCTACACCTTCCCCAAAACTTAACAAAATAAGCTGCGTTAAATATTTTGACTACCTTCATCTCTCTTTCTGCAATTTGGATCGACTTCAAGAGCCTTTCAGAATTGATTTGATGTAGTGCTGCTCTGTTTCATTATCGATTTCAGTTCCAGTGTAAAACAAGAAGTTTATGTCCACATTTAGAACATAAATGCTACCATGCTGTCTAAATATTATACTTCACTGTCAGACTGCATCAATGAAAGCATAAACATACTTTTAATTGACCTTCAGGCACTTTCTGGAAACAAAATTCATAGAGGTGCCAGGATGGGAACCTCCTTTCAATACCGAATGGCTATGCAAACACTTGCAAAGCCATTATTCTTCATTAAAAAACAAAGACACGTGGAATCTTCCTTGACAAGAGCCACCTCCACCTGTTTACTCCACGAAAACTGAAGGGACAATGAACATGTGATGTATCCTCCAACGAGAAGGACATGGTGGCTGGTCTTCAGCCACCTAAAAATCATTTTGGTTTTTCTTTCCCCCACCTCTGGTAACAAACAATACTTTTAAGAAGTCAAGGGCAAGCATGTCCAGTACCATGGACAGAGCCTTGAACTCCCTCCATGAAGTTTCCCAAAGGAAAAGAGTGGTTTGTTTTGCTTTTTAATTTCTCAATTTTTATCTTTTTATTTTGTTTTGGCTGTGCTGGATCTTCATTGCTACATACAGGCTTTCTATTGTTGCAGTGAGTGGGGGCCCCTCTCTAGTTACAGTGCATAGGCTCCTCACTGGAGTGGCTTCTCTTATTGTGGAGCACAGTCAGTGGTGCTCAGGCTTCAGTAGTGGTGATGCAAAAGCTTAGTTGTCCTGTGGCATGTGGGATCTTCCTGAAGCAGGGATCAACCCCCTGTCCCCTGCACTGGCAGAAAGATTCTTAACCACTGTACCACCAGGGAAGTCTGTAAAAAAAGTTTTAGGCTTCTACATGTCCATTTTCTTCTGGGGAGGAGGGGAAGAAGAGGGGGTGAGTTAATTCTGAATTAGATTTTTTTTCACATTCTGTACTTTAAACTGGAAGTCAGTAAACATTTTTCTTTTTTCAAATTTATTTTATTAAAGTATGGTTGATTTATAATGTTGTTTGTTTCTGCTATAAAGAGATTAAGTTATATATATATATATTTTTTTTCTTTTTCATATTATTTTCCATTATGGTTTATCACAGGATATTGAATATAATTCCCTGTGCTATACAGTAGGAGCTTATTGTTTATGTATTTTACATAGTTTGTATCTGCTACTCCCCAAATCCCAGTTTATCCCTCCACGCCACCCTCCCCTTGGCAACCACAAGTCTGTTCTCTCTGCTGTGAGTCTGTTTCTGAAAAAAACATTTTCTCAAAGAACCAGCTGCAAATATGTTGGCTTTGCAAACCTTAAGATCTCTGTCAAAACCACTCAACTCCCAGGGCTTCCCTTGTGGTCCATTGGTTAAGTACCATGGACCATGGTACTACCATGGTTAAGTACTAAAATGGTTAAGATACCATGCTTCTACTGCAGGGTGCATGGATTCTATCTCTGGTCAAGGAACTACAATTCTCACGTGCTATGGGGGAGAGAGACTACTCAACTCCCATGTTGTAACCCCAAAGCAATCAAGGACAGTATGCAAGTGAATGGCCAAGGCTGTGTTTCAATAAAACTTTATTTTTCTAATTTATTTATTTTTTAATGGAAGGATAATTGCTTTACAGACTTCTGGTGTTTTCTGTCAAACCTCAACATGAATCGGCCATAGGTATACATATATCCCCTCCCTTTTGAATCTCCCTCTCATCTCCCTCCCCAACCTACCCCTGTAGGTTGATACAGAGCCCCTGTTTGAGTATCCTGAGACATATTACCGTTGGCTATCTATTTTACATATGTTAATGTAAGCGTCCTCGTTACTCTCTCCATACATCTCACCCTCTCCTCCCCTCTTCCCATGTCCACAAATCTATTCTCTACGTCTGTTTCTCCATTCAGTTCAGTTCAGTTCAGTTGCACAGTTGTGTCCAACACTTTGTGACCCCGTGGACTGCAGCACACCAGGCTTCCCTGTCCGTGACCAACTCCCGAAGCTTGCTCAAACTCATGTGTATTGAGTTAGTGATGTCATCCAACCATCTCATCTTCTGTTGTCCCCTTCTCCTCCTGCCTTCAATCTTTCCCAACATTAGAGTCTTTTCCAATGAGTCAGTTCTTCACATGAGGTGGCCAAAGTATTCAAGTTTCAGTTTCAGCATCAGTCCTTCCAATGAACACCCAGGACTGAGCTCCTTTAGGATTGACTGGTTTGATCTCCTTGCTGTCCAAGGGACTCTCAAGAGTCTTCTTCAAAACCACAGTTCAAAAGCATCAATTCTTCAGTGCTCAGTTTTCTTTATAGTCCAACTCTCACATCCATACATGACTACTGGAAAAAACCATAGCTTTGACTAGACAGACATTTGTCAGCAAAGTAATGTCTCTGCTTTTCAATATGCTGTCTAGGTTGGTCATAGCATGACTACTGGAAAAACCATAGCTTTGATTAGATGGACCTTTGTTGGCAAAGTAACGTCTTGCTTTTCAATATGCTGTCTAAATTGGTCATAGCCTTTTTTCCAAGGAGCAAGCATCTTTTAATTTCATGGCTGCAGTCACCATCTGCAGTGATTTTGGAGCCCCAAAAAATAAAGTCTATCACTGTTTCCATTATTTCCCCATCTATTTGCCATGAAGTGATGGGACTGAATGCCATGATCTTAGTTTACTGAATGCTGAGTGTTAAGCCTACTTTTTCACTCTCCTCTTTCACTTTCATCAAGAAGCTCTTTACTCCTCCATTGCTGCCCTGAAAGTAAATTGTTCAGTACCATTTTTCTAGATTCCATATATATGTGTTAGTATATAATACTTATCTTTCTCTTTCTGACTTACTTCACTCTGTATAATAGACTCTAGGTTCATCCACCTCATTAGAACTGACTCAAATGTGTTCTTTTTCATGGATGAGCAATATTCCATTATGTATATGTACCACACTTCTTTATCCATTAATCTGTCAATGGACATCTAGGTTGCTTCCATGTTCTAGCTATTGTAAATAGTGCTATGAACAATGGGATGCATGTATCTTTTTCAATTTTTGTTTCCTCAGTGTATATGCCTAGTAGTGGGATTGCTGAGTCATATGGTGATTTTATTCTTAGTTTTTAAGGAATCTCCATACTGTCTTCCATAGTGGCTGCATCAATTTTCATTCCCACCAACAGTGCAAGAGGGCTCCCTTTTCTCCACACCCTCTCCAGCATTTACTGCTTGTAGACTTTTTGATGATTGGCCATTCTGACTGGTGGGAGATGGTATCTCATTATAGTTTTGATTTGCATTTCTCTAATAATGAGTGATGTTGAGCATATTTTCATGTGTTTGTTACCCATCTGTATGTCTTCTTTGGGATGAGTAGTCAAGTGGGCCTTAGGAAGTGTCACTAAGAACAAAGTTAGTGGAGGTGATGGAATCCCAGTTGAGCTATTTCAAATCCTAAAAGATGATGGTGTGAAAGTGCTGCACTCAATATGCCAGCAAATTTGGAAAACTCAGCAGTGGCCATGGGACTGGAAAAAGTCAGTTTTCATTCCAATCACAAAGAAAGGCAATGCCAAAGAATGTTCAAACTACTGCACAATTGCACTCATCTCACATGCTAGCAAAGTAATGCTCAAAATTCTCCAAGCCAGGCTTCAACAGTACATGAACCATGAGCTTCCAGATGTTCAAGCTGGTTTAGAAAAGGCAGAGGAACCAGATCAAATTGCCAATATCCATTGGATCATCGAAAAAACAAGAGAATACCAGAAAAACATCTACTTCTGCTTCACTGACTACGCCAAAGCCTTTGACTGTGTAGATCACAACAAACTGTGGAAAATTCTTCAAAAGGTGGGAATACCAGACCAACTGACCTGCCTCCTTAGAAATCTGTATGCAGGTCAAGAAGCAACAGTTAGAACTGGACATGGAACAACAGACTGTTTCCAAATCAGGAAAGGAGTACGTCAATGCTGTATATTGTCACCCTGCTTATTTAACTTATATGCAGAGTACATCATGTGAAATGTCAAGCTGGATGAAGCACAAGCTGGAATCAAGATTCCTGGGAGAAATATGAATAACCTCAGATATGCAGATGACACCACCCTTATGGCAGAAAGTGAAGAAGAACTAAAGAGCCTCTTGATGGAAATGAAAGAAGAGAGTGAAAAAGTTAGCTTAAAACTCAACATCCAAAAAACTAAGATCATGGCATTCAGTCCCATCACTCCATGGCAAATAGATGGGGAAACAATGGAAACAGTGACGGACTTTATTTTTTGGGCTCCAAAATCACTGCAGATGGTGACTGCAACCATGAAATTAAAAGACGCTTGCTCCTTGGAAGAAAAGCTATGACCAACCTAGACACCTTATTAAAAAGCAGAGACTTTACTTTGCCAACAAAGGTCTGTCTAGTCAAAGCTATGGTTTTTCCAGTAGTCATGTGAGCATTGGACTATAAAGAAAGCTGAGCACTGAAGAATTGATGCTTTTGAACTATGGTGTTGTAGAAGACTCTTGAGAGTCTCTTAGTGTGCAAGGGGATCCAACCAGTCAATCCTAAAGAAAATCAGTCCTGAATATTCATTGGAAGGACTTATGCTGAGCTGAAACTTGAATACTTTGGCTACTTGATTGGAAACTCATTGAAAAATGAGTTTTGGCCACTCATTGGAAAAGACTCTGATGCTGGGAAAGGTTGAAGGCAGGAAGAGAAGGAAATGACAGAGGATGAAATGGTTGGATTAAATCACCGACTCGATGGACTTGAGTTTGAGTAAGCTCCAGGAGTTGGTGATGGACAGGGAAGCCTGACATGCTGCAGTCCATGGGGGTCACAAAGAGTTGAACACAGCTGAGTGGCTGAACTGAACTGATGTCTTCTTTGGAGAAATGTCTGTTTAGGTCTTTTTCCCACTTTTTGATTGGGTTGTTTGCTTTTCTGGTATTGAGTTGTATGAGCTGCTTCTATATTTTGGAACTTAATCCTTTCTAAGTTGTTTCATTAAAACTTTAATTTGAAAGCAGGCAGATCCAGTCTATGGACTATAGTTCACTAAAGCCTGCTTCAGGTTAGTAGTAAAAGTCCTAAGAAATGGACAGGGGCATCAAGCAGATGAGAATGCTAGGGTATCTCTGATTTTAGAAGAACCATGACTGTGTAGCCAGGTCATGACTGTCCAAGGGATTTTCCAGTAGATCCATTTTGTATCTCCTGATACTCAACAAGGACCTAATGGCTTTTGTTTTGTTTTGTTTCAGTTTATCATGCATTTTGACCTTCTTAAGTTTGCCTCACAACCTTGAATGTGAGAAGAAAGAACTGAGACAGGGAAGAAAAATCTAGATACCAGTGAGCATCTTTCTAAAACTCACTCCTCTACCCTGACCCAGGCGGTATTCCTGGAGCCAGAGTGAGCGTCAATATTCAGGAGAGTCAATATTCAGGCTACTAATCTCTCTCTAGCATCCTGGTAACAGCAGCAGCGACAGCCCACCTGCCGCCCCCGCCCCCGCCCCCGCCACCACTTGCCTCTGAAATGCCACAGGTCTAAACAGAAGGTTGGAAAGGAAAAAGCTGGTTCTTTGTTTTGGGTTTTGTTTTTTTTTTTTTTTTAACTTTTTATTTTGTGTTGGAGTATACTGGTCAAGGCTATGGTTTTTCCAGTGGTCTTGTATGGGTGTGAGAGTTGGACTGTGAAGAAAGCTGAGCACCAAAAAATTGATGCTTTTGAACTATGGTGTTGGAGAAGACTCTTGAGAGTCCCTTGGACTGCAAGGAGATCCAACCAGTCCATCCTAAATGAGATCAGTCCTGGGTGTTCATTGGAAGGACTGATGCTGAAGCTGAAATTCCAGTACTTTGGCCACCTCATGCAAAGAACTGACTCATTGGAAAAGACCCTGATGCTGGAAGGGATTGGGGGCAGGAGGAGAAGGGGACGACAGAGGATGAGATGACTGGATGGCATCACCAAGTCGATGGACATGGGTTTGAGTAGACTCCGGGTGGTGGTGATGGACAAGGAGGCCTGGCGTGCTGCGATTTATGGGGTCGCAAAGAGTCAGACACGATTGAGCGACTGAACTGAACTGAACTGATAACCAATTAACAATGTTGTGATAGATTCAGGTGAACAGCAAAGGGACTCAGTCATACATAAACATGTATCCATTCTCCCCCAAACTCCCCTCCCATGCATGCTGCCACATAATATCGAGTAGAGTTCCATGTGGTATACAGTAGATCCGTGTTGGTTTTCTGTTTTGAATAAAGCAGTGTGCACATGACCGTCCAAAACTCCCTTACTATCCCTTCCCCACATCCTTCCTGCCCCACCCCTGGCAACTATAGGTTTGTCCTCTATGTCTGTGAGTGAGTTTCTTTCTGTTTTGTGAGATCATTTCTATCATTTCTTTTTAGTTTGAGGGATGTCATGCCTTATTTCTCCTCTGTCTGACTTAGGGAAACTGATTCTTCAGAGAATAGAAGTAGGAGGCAAAAAAGGAAAGAACAGGCAGAACTGGGCTGAAAAGCTCCTTCAGGAGGGCTTTACTTGGTTGTAGATCTGAATGCTTCTCTCATAATTAAACACTTTACTAGCTAATTGGCTTCAGCAATTAAAAAAAAAAAAGACTAGATTCAATTTCCACTCCCTTAAAATGCAATTTAGGCAATTTATGAAAAGCAACCAAATATACTGCAGAGATGAATAGACTTTTTCTTGCCATAACCTTCCTTAAAAGCACTTGGAGAGGTAAAAATATTCTAAATCAAAAGGAACGCCATACTCAATAAAATGGAAATTGGCATAATTAATTTAGTGGCTCCCTTACTATCATCAGGGACAAATAAAGAGGTCTGCCTCTACCCGTTAGGGTTCTTCCTGGATGAATCCACTTAGTAAGGTCACTTATGAAATAAGGAAGGATAAAGCTGCTAGAGAAATGTTCAGAACCCACATTGAACTTCCTGCTATTCAGAAAATGCAGAGCCTTCGCAAGAAGCACAATCCTTGAAGAGAATGAGGCTGCAAATAACAGTCTCCAGTTGGAGTGAAGAGAAGTAGGCGACTGGTGTCTGAGGAATGAAGAGCAAAGCTGAGGCGGAAGATCCTAGAAGGGGGTAAGGATGTAACCGAGCAGGACCCTATGGGAACCTTCCTAGGACAGAAACCCCCACCATGCTCTCCATATGCCTCTTGTTTGTAGAAAAACTTTAGCTTCCTATGCCTTCCCTGAGTCCCAAAGAATAAATTGCATCAGAGACATGAGAAAATGTGGAAAGAAAGGAAAGCGGTCAAACAAGACAATATAATAAGTTGAGACACTAAACAAAGTCAAGGACCTTTAGTTTCTCCCCAAGGACTTTAGATAATATCCTGAACCATGTCCTTTGATCTGTTTTGCTGATGCTGAAACCTCCACCAAGTGGAGGAAGTTAACTGCATACAGAACACAAACATGAAGACCCCAGATGGGTTGGAACCAGAAGGCTGATGATACTGTCTTCACTACCAACCAGTCAGAAGAATGTCCATGAACTGATCACACACCTGACAACACATCTTCCTCACCCTGTCTTTTAAAATCCCTTCCCTGGAAGCCACTGGGGAGTTTAGGTCTTTTAAACACTAGCTACCTAGACTCCTTGCTTGGTGCCTGCAGCAAATGCTACACTTTCCATCACCACAGCCTGTTATCAGTTGATTGGCTTTATTGTGCTCCAGCAAGTGGATCCAAGTTTGGTTTGATAACAAGGAGTACAACTGAAAATCTGTCAATAGGAGAGACAGAGGCATCAAGGGAGCCAGTGAGGGGTGAGGAGCCATCCCTTAGGAATTCCCATATATCAGTGAAAATGAACATGCATGCACAGAGTACATCATGGTATCAAGACACAGACACAAATGTAGACACACATCACACATACATACAGCCACATACAAATGCACTCATGTGCAGAGACACAATCACACAGGCACAGCAGAGATGGTTGCATGCAAACACACACTGGTGCACAGACACACATGCACACACAAATATCAGCACACACCTCACACAGCAATTGTATCACAACGCACAGTCACGATACACATGTACACACAGATACATCCACCCACAGACACACAGACACAAAATAGGTCAAAACACACATTCAAATACACACACCTGTCACACAGTCACAACACACAGTCACACACTAAACCTCACACAGTCACAACACACATCACACAGTCACAGTCACACATGTACACACAGACACAGTCACACAGTCACAACACACATGTCACACAGACACATCCACCCACAGACACACAGACACAAAATAGGTCAAAACACACATTCAAATAAACACACCTGTGTGCGCTTACACACCAACACAAAGAACCTATTACACTCCTCTGAAGACGAGTATGAATTTGCTTTCAGGCCAGGACTAGCCTCAAGATCGTCTCTCAAGGTGATTAAGGAACTTAGGATAAAAAAAGAAGCAGACAACTTTATCCACATCTTGCTAAGCATTTAGCTCTGAAGATGAGGAATTATTTGGGAATCACCAACACTCAGCACATGGCCTGGCACATTGGAGGTGGTCAGCGTATGGTGCCCAAAGTACAAATTATCTAGAGTTAAACCTAGGGCTTCTGGCTCCTGACTCCCTCCCAGCCCTTCCCATGCAGATAGTGTGTGGGGGCCCTTCCAAGCTGGCCACCCCTCCCAACACAGAGACTCTGCAGGCAGCATCAGCATTGCCCTGATGAGCAGGCATCTGGTTTTGCATCTTCATTCTGAAGAAGTGGGCAAAGGGAGTGGCTAAGAGCGTGGTCCCCCTGCCTTTGACTCTTCGCTCCACACATCCCAGATCTGCAGCCTCAGGAAGAGCTCAGGCTCTCTGTGGCCCCATCCCCTTGTTAGTGATGTCAGAAATTGGATTTTAAGTGAAGTGTCTAAGGGGAAGGCTCTCCCTCTTAAGGGAAGATTTTCCCCCCAACCCTGCTCTACCTTAGCCCTCTCTGTCCCAGCCAATGTTGACTCCATCCTTCCATGGGAGTGCTTTCTCCTGGACCTAATATTCAATCTGTCTGCCAATCTGGCTGGCCCTACTCTGCAAGGCAGCTCCAGAATTCAGGTCTTCCCCCACCTCCACCCCACCCTCCCTCACCTGGACCCCTGCAGCTGCCTCCAACCTGTTCTTCCAGCTTCTGTCCTGTCCTCCCTGCAGTGAATTCCCAACTCATCCACCAGAGGGATAATTTACAACACCCAGCACATCATCCCTATTTCACTGGAGTAAAACCAGCATTTTTAAGCTACTCTCCAAGGCCAGCATGATCCACTCCCCATAACTCTGATCTCACCCTGCCTCCTCCTTTCTGGTCCCCAAACAAGGCCAACAAGTACCCACCCTGGCCCATTGCAAAGGGTGCTCTCTCTGCCTGGAACAGTCTTCCCCAGACACCTGCATCCAATCCCCATCCCTTTCAAGTATTTGCCCTAATGGCGTCTTCTTCTGGAGCCAAATTGGTCACCCTATTTATTTATTTTTGACTGCACTGGGTCTTCCTTGCCACACACGGGCTTTCTCCGTGTGCTGTGCTTAGTCGCTTGGTCGTGTCCAACTCTGCGACCACATGAACTGTAGCCCTCCAGGCTCCCCTGTCCACGGAGAGGCTTTCTCTAGTTTGGGCTTCTCACTGGGGCAGCTTCTCTTTTTGCGGAGCCTAGGTGCACCGGCTCCAGGCATGGGTGGAGTAGCTGAGGCCCACAGGTTTAGTTGCTCCATGGCACGTGGGATCCTCCTGGACCAGGGACTGAACCTGCGTCCCCTGCATTGGCAGGCAGATTCTTAACCACCAGACCACCAGAGAAAGCCACCCTATTTTTTACAGCTACCTCTCCCACTCCAATCCTGGCACTGATGCTCCTGGGCTTCACTATTGTCCATTGCAGTGACACTTTCTAATCTATTACATAATTCACTGGTGTATAATGTAAATCTTTGTCCACTCATATATCCCAAGCACTTAGAACAATGCCTGCCACATAGGCAGCCCCACTAAGGACTGGATCAATAGACGAGTGAATGGACTACGGATCGAATGCTGGCTCTTGTGTCGTGCTCAGCTTGGGAGGTAAAAGGTCAGAAAGAACAAGTCCATCGGTTATGAATCCAGGGTTCCACTACAGGGTCACTAGTTTGATCCCTGGTTGGAGAACGAAGATCCCATATGCTGTGCAGGGTGACCAATTATTTTTTTTATTTTTAATTAAAAAATAAAAATAAGAAAGAACAAGCCAGAGGTCCAACATCTCCCCCATAAGAACCTCTTTCTCTGTTCTCAAGAAGCTTAGTTATTGTTGGAGTTTTTTGCCCATTTCAGGGACTTGCCTAAGGCACTCAATAAATAGAAGAACAAGAAGTCAAATCCAGGAGTTGAACTT
Source organism: Muntiacus reevesi (assembly GCF_963930625.1). NCBI lineage: Eukaryota > Metazoa > Chordata > Mammalia > Artiodactyla > Cervidae > Muntiacus > Muntiacus reevesi. Next base: position 93,596,983 of record NC_089253.1, on the reverse strand, counting down.
CAGACCGTATGAGCTTCAGACCATCATTGAAGCCGCTGGAAGAAGTTCCAGGAGTTGTTCGTGGGCATGCTCTGTAAGCTCCCCAGGGCCACAGTGTAGGGAGGGGGAAGGAATGCAGTTTGTTAAAGGTGCACCTTATTTTGAATCTCAACAAGGTTGACCTGATAAGCAAGCACAGTTCCAAATGGGAGCAAAATCAAAGGCGAGGATCCAAAATCAGTTAAAAGCATTGGTAGGAACATTTAAATAAATCATTTACCCGTTCATTTCCCTCCATTTTTCATACCTGCCAGAGCCACAAGATGCATCGTTTAAAAATTCATTCTAAGGTCAAAGAAGAAGAAAAACCTAAATTCGGGGAGTATGAGAGCCCTCTGTTTTATTCTATGTATGAATTTTTTTGCATGGATTTTTTTTTTAATGAAAATAAGCTGTGTGACCCAGGGGTGGGTGCTGTGGGAGGGGAGTCTAGACTCCAAAGGGTAATCAGAGACTGGGAGGATACCTCTGCCCTGAAGCCTGTATTGGGCAGGGGAGGTGGGCTAGGGGCTCACTCACCCTCTAGGAAGGACCACCTCTCTCATGTTACATGGCAACAGTGCTCAGGAGGAAGCCTCTTCATGGCAGAGTGCCCCTGCTCGCTGGGTCTCTCCCTCCTTGATTTAAGATGATATCATTTTTATTACCCTTGACCCACAGGGAGTCTGTCAAGTTTCCATCGTAAACCCTCTTCCAATTGACACCTTCCATTTAAAGGTTCTGTGACCTTGGGCCAGTCACTTAACCTCTCTGGGCGTCCATTTATCTCCCTGGCTCACTGTCAAGGCTGCCTGGAGAATCCAGTGGGAACAAGAAGAGGGATCCCCGCCCCCCACCTCAGTGATCTTCAACCTTCCTCGCAGGCTGGCTAACCCCCTTTCCTCTACCATCTCCTTCTAGAAACCAGTTTCAGCCTTTCATCTGCTTTCCTGTGATGACTCTTCTCTGCAGTTTCCCCAGGCTTCACACACAGACACACACACACACATACCCATGCTCATATCTATACATTCCACCCTCACTCTGTCACACACCCACATTCATACACATGCTCATTGTTGGTGTTCAGTCACTCAGTACTGTCTAACTCTTTGTGACCCCACAGACAACAGCACACCAGGCTTCCCTGTCCTTCCCATCTCCTGGAGTTTGCTCCAACTCATGTCCATTGAGTCCATGATGCCATCCAACTATCTCATCTTCTGTTGTCCCCTTCTCCTCCTGCCTTCAATCTTACCAGTATCAGGGTCTCTTCTAGTGAGTTGGCTCTTCGTATCAGCTGGCCAAAGTATTGGAGCTTCAGCATCAGTCCTTCCAATGAATATTCAGGGTTGATTTTCTTTAAGATTGACTGGTTTAATCTCCTTGCTGTCCAAGGGACTCTCAAGAGTCTTCTCCAGCACCACAGTTTGAAGGAATCAATTTTTCAGCACTAAGCCTTTTTTATTGTCCAGCTCTCACATCCATACATGATATGGGGAAAAACCATAACTTTGACTATACAGACCTTTGTAGGCAAAGTAATGTCTCTGCTTTTTAACACACTGTCTAGGTTTGTCATAGCTTTTCTTGCAAGGAGCAAGCGTCTTTTAATTTCATGGTTGCAGTCACTGTCCACAGTGATTTTGGAGCCCAAGAAAATAAAGGCTTATATACATTCCTATATGCTCACACACACTCCATATACACACTCACGATTATCATGTGCCATACTCTCTCACACACCATACGAACTCACTCCCATGCTCACTCACGTACTCACATACACTCACACACAAAGATTCATACACACTCACATACATACCATGTACTGGCACACACTCACAACATGTTCACCTTACCCCTTCATACATATTCACACACAGACACTCTCACACCTCCACACTGCCACACGCATCCACCACACACCCTAAGGTGCAGAAGTTTGTGCAGAACCTCTCCCCTCCCCTCCAAGACTTGAAGCACCTGCCAGCACCAGCCAGATAGATTCACCCCCACCAACATGCCCACCAGATGCTTCTACCTGAAAAGAACCTGAAGAGTTGACACCCCCTTTCTGATTGCACCACGTTTGCAAAAACTCCCTCTCTCTGGTTAGTAGACTGACCAGAAGATAAACAAGGTGGGCTCTTGCCCATCGGGGCTGTGGGCCAGTTAGGAATCTAGAGAATTGTAGCCTCCGCATGTCCATCCTGGTAAAAAAGAAGCAATCCATCTCCCTCCCAGCCACTGACCCCATAAATCCTCATTAGAGTGTCTGGGACCAGGTGGCCAGCCTCTGCTAATGGCCTCCAACACGGTCAATGGACAACAGCACAGCTAGCCTGAGGGCTCAGTAACTGCCTTTGGCCATTTCAGAACCATTACCACTCTCCCCAAAGCAAGTCTGCCTTCTCGGGCTGCAGGTGCATGCTGGAATCCTCCCAAGTTGGAAATCTCTCAAAAGCAGAGCAGAAGGAAGGCGTCTGTCAGAGCTCTGACACACCAAGGCAATTTCTAGATGCATTTGTCCTCTCTCAGCTTTGCAAAGTTCAATGCCCATTTCAATAAGGAAGGAGCCTCATGAGACCCCTTTGACTCCAGGGAATTCTGGCTTTATTTGGCTCCACTGGGTCAACGGGAATAAGGATACAGTTTGGAGATTTAAGTTTGGGAAGTAAAATATTTTAAGTTAAGGCAACTTGAAAAGAGAAATCAATTGTGCACAACTATGAGAAGATACCTTACCCAATATAAGATACCCCCAAGGGATCTGAACAGACAAACCCCATGTCTAAAAATGAGGTCACTCAACTGGAAATGCCCTCAGAAGCCATTTTTAGATTGAGATGGTATTGTGTATCGATCAGATACTGAAGACCTGAAATTCTGCTTCATTGACTCCAAATGTGAAATAAGATGAAAAGGGGTCCAGGAAATAGAGGCTTTTAAAACAAGTTACAGTCATCACCAGGGGAAAATTAAATGTGAAATTGGCTGAGCGAGGGCTCAGATTTCAGAGTGAGCTTGCCACAAGGGGAGTTGTATGTTTTTCATCAATTGAGCTAATACGGGAACATTTTAGATCACCAAAACCAATACCACTACAACCTGTATTTTTTAGAACAATTTAGTCAAATGCCTCATCTTTTCTCTTGCCTCTGCATGGACACCTGCTGGGTTGACCAATGAATGGAACATGCTATTCTTCCTTCCAAAATCCCTTTATGACCTGTTTAGATTGAATGGATAAATATATCTAGCGTGATAGTAAGAAGATGAGCCTGGAATCAAACAGACCTACATCCAGGCTCCGTTCTCACTGCCTGAGTAAACCTTGCTGAGTCCTTGTTTTCTCATCTGTAAAACGGAGATACTAATGCTGACTTTTCCTCAGACTGTCATGAAGATTAAATAAAATGATGTAAGGAAGCACTGACTCCAGTGCCTGACCTAGTAAGTGCTAAATAAATATTAACATTTGACTAAGATAGCACAGCTCACTGCATCTCAATCTTTATTAACAATGATTATCAGAGATGAGTGTTTTGGGGTTAATAGGATTCTCTGGCTAAGTGGACATACAAGACAATTAACACCCAAAATCTCAGCATTCGCATAATACTGGTTTACATCGCTCATCACATTGTCCAGAGTAGGCCAGATGGCCCCTTTGGGGCCTCCAAATGGTGACTCAGAACCACAGGCTCCTTCCATCTTGTAAGAATATCCTCTTTATACCTGGCCTCTAGGGGTGCCAAGAAGGAGAAGGGCAAGCAGGGACCACCGTGGCCAGAACTGAAAGGATGCACACCATGGCTACCCTCATCCCATTTGTAGGAACCGAGTCACAGCACCCTGATCAAATGCAATGGGCGTTGGGAGATGGAGACTTCCTGTATGCACAGAAAGAGAAAATGGAATCGACGGTCCTCTAGGCAGGTCAGCCAGGGAGGATTAGCTGGAAAATACTTTTTGTTCAACATTGTCATTTTACAGGTTTCTTTTTCTTTTTTTCTCTTTTTTCTCTTTTTGCTGTATTTAACTCTTCCTTTGGCTTTAGTAAGCAAAGTCTTCTGAATATAGTCCAGACATTTTGGGGAAGATAGGGTCATCATTCAAAACATCAATGGAAATAAACTTGTTATCAGCAAAAAATAGATATGATAGGTAGGTATTAACAGATAGACATATCTATCTATCTAAATATACATATATATGTATATGAGAGAGACTAATGGATTTTGGAAACAAACTTCCTAACAGTTTTGGAAACAAACTATCAATGGAGATATACAAAATTTGTGAGTTTTGGGTCTATGAGTATTGACAATGATATAGTCTACGGAAAAAATTTTTATTAAAACTTTGGTAGAAACAACTTATTTTCTAGACATAATTGATTCATTCAAATTATATTCTGCTCCAATCTAAATTTGACTTAGAGATTTCATTTAGAAATCAGTCTTATCAAGAATTCATTTCAGTTTTCAGAAAGCCAACCAGGAGATCAGGTGGCCACAGAGAAGTAGTCACATGTGTATTCTGGAACATGTGTATTCATGGGCTAGCACACCTGGACAGGTACCAGAACAAATGTGCAACTGGTTAGAACACAACTTTCTGAATCACATCCCTAGTGACTGGATTTGGAGCCAAGACAGCTGAATATTTTTTCAGTATTTTGTGAGTTTTTTTTTACCTTTATTATTTTTATTGAAGCATAATTGATTTATAATATTATATAAGTTATTAGTGTACAACATAGGGATTCACAGTTTTTATAGATCATACTCCATTTAAACTGATTGTAAACTATTAGTTATATTCCCTGTGCAATGTATCCTTGTAGCTTATTTCTTTTATATTTAATAGTTGGACCTCTGTATCCCCTACCTTTATCTTGCTCTTCCCTCTCCCCACTGGTAACCATTAGTTTATATCTGTGAGTCTGCAAGGTAGCAGAATATTAACACATTCTACCAGTGTTGATAGAGCTCAACAAAGCTTGAGAATCCACCAGTGTTGTAGGAAGAAATAAGCCTTTGGGAATGAGAAAGTCTTGGGTTTTGATCTAGGCTCTAAATCTGACAAAATGTGTTCCTTTGGTGGAGGTACTTAAACATCCCAAGCCTCAGTTTTTCCATCCCTAAAATGGAGGTGACACCTCCCTGTAGGTTATTGAATTAACCAGACAACAAGAGCAAAGCCCTAAGATCAGAGTCTGGCACAGCAGGAGAGTGATCACTAGCGACTGCTTGAGAATGATCTCCCCACATTGCAAATGTCCACTAAGGGTCAACTTTCTAGCCTGGAAAATGAGGACTGTAAGGGTGAAAAAGTTCCCAAATGTGCATGGTGAACAAGAAAGGGAGAGAGAGATGTGGATGACTGCAATTTCATCTCTAAATGCCTGGGGAGAATCAGCATGAACCATTCCCAAGAAAGACAATGACGTGGAGCTGAGAAAGGGGTGTCTTCAAAGACATGCCTCTCCCTGGACAGCCTGATGGATAGAAAAAAACAGCTTTCAGACACGGTAAAACTAAGCCACCCCAAGTGGTGCAGAGGGTCCAAGGAAAGTGGGTGGGGAGGAGAAGAGAGAGAAAGAAGTTTAGGAGATGCTCTCCTCCTTGCTGTTTGTTGGTTCTGGGGAAAGTTCGCCTATGTGCGAGCATCAAAGGCCCAGGGTGTGGGGAGGAGAGCCATGCCTCAGCTTGATAGAATCTATCTTTTAACATCTCTCTCTAATCCATGTACTCTTCCTTCTTATGGAGACAGTAGGGAGAGAAGAGGATAGGAACAGGAGGAGGAGGTTGGAAAGGAAAGAAAAACCAAGCCAAAGCAAAGATTCTCTTGGATAAAAGCCAATATTTGCTAAAGTTAAAAGCATTGTTTTATCTTCTCTTTTTACAGTCACCTGCTATTTTGGAAAAGTGATTTCTGGTCTTTAATGTTGGATAATGATACACATGCCAAATACAATACATGCATTTAGCTCAAAAACCAAATTCATTTAAAGAATAGTCATGGTAATTTGCTACAAGCAGTAAGAGACAAAGCCAAAACTATGGACAAGCTAAGAAATGACTGGGATCCTGGCTGGGATGCCCCCCCCACCACCAGCCCCATCACCACCCCCATCACCCTGGGAATGAGGACAGTAGGTCTGATTAGAAAGGTGAAAGTCGCTCAGACATGTCCGAATCTTTGCGACCCCATGGACTATGCAGTCCATGGAATTTTCCAGGCCAGAATACTGGAGTGGGTAGCCTTTCCCTTCTCCAGGGCATCTTCCCAACCTAGGGATTGAACCGAGGTCTCCCACATTTCAGGCGGATTCTTTACCAGCTGACCCACAAGGGAAGCCCAAGAATACTGGAGTGGGCAGCTTATCCCTTCTCCAGCAGATCTTCTCAACTCAGGAATTGAACGGGGTTCTCCTGCATTGCAGGCAGATTCTTTACCAACTGAGCTATGGTCTGATTAGTCCAAAGCCCAAACACCTGTAGCACTTCCTTTTCCCAAATGCCTTGTACCTCCAGATATAAATATTTCTCTAAGCATGAACCTCAGCTTTCTCTTCCAAGTAATACATGTGTGCTAAGTCACCTCAGTTGTGTCCAACTCTTTGCGACTCCATGGACTGTAACCTACCAGGCTCCTCTGTCCAAGGAATTCTCCAGAAAAGAATACTAGAGTGGGTTGCCATTTCCTCCTCCAGGGGATCTTTCCAAACCAGGGATAGATCCTGCATCTCTTAAGTCTTCTGCATTGGCAGACAGGTTCTTTGCCACTAGCGTCAGATGTGGCCTTTCATCCCACCAAGTGACAAGGTCAGGGACAAAGGTTTAGGGAGTGGGGGAGAAGATGGAACTGTGTGCACTCAGACCAGCTGGCCAGAGACCTGCCAGGAAACTGGGCCAGAACTGCAATTGGTAATAAAGCATCACTCTGCTTCCCCTGTCCTCCCCCAGGCATCTCCCTTAGGGTTTTACAGGGAGAAGAGGGCTGAACTGAAGCAGAAGGCAGGGATCCGGACTCCCTAAACAACATATCAATCCTAACAGCTGCTGCTCCCCATCACTGACACAGAGCAGTCATCCCTGAGTTAGATACTCATGTGTGTCTCAGTTAAAGGGTGTGCAAGTTCTCCGAAATATGTTCAGGTGGCCTTGGGGTGCCATAAACAGGTTGTGCTTAGTTAGGAAACTGACCAAGAAAGAAGCGATTTGAACACACCTTCATCTGCCAAGGTTTACTTTCACCAGCAGAGTGACCAGAACTAGCAGTTCCGACATCCTTTTATCCGCTCCATTATAACTAGGGATTCATCAGAACCAGAGGGTACTCACTCTGCCCAGGCGTGAGCTTCACAGGACACCCACCCACACAGAAGTATTCTCCCCAATAGCTTCTTCCTTTTCTCCCAGGTGAGGGCAGACTCAGAAAGCCCAAGGCAGGGGCTCCTTTCGAAGGCAGCAAAATCACCCAGCTATTTTCTCGGGTTTTATTTTCTCTATATCTTTATGATGGATAGGAACTTCATATATGCACATTAATAACAAAAAGGTCAATCCTAAAGGAAATCAACCCTGAATATTCACTGGAAGGACTGATACTGAAGCTGAAGCTTCAATACTTTAGTCACCTAATATGAAGAGCCGACTCATTATAAAAGACACTGATGCTGGGAAAGATTGGAGACAAAAGGAGAAGGGGAGGGCAGGGGATGGGCTGGTTGGATGGCATCACCGACTCAATGGACATGAGTTTGGAGCAAACTCCGTGAGATAGTGAAGGACAGGGAAACCTGGCATGCTGCAGTCCATGGGGTCAAAAAAATCAGACACGACTGAGTAACTGAACAACAACAACAACAACAATAAAAATGTATCCCAAACTTGTGGAAAGGAAAGAGGATGCCCTCTGGCTTTGCCGGTATCCAGCTAGAGAATTTTCTAAATCTGCCTGAGCATCAGACTCTCTGAGGAGAGTAGCTTTGTTCCTGAATGCTGTACAATGACTTGAGAGCCCAGTGTTCTGCAGCCCTGGAAGGTTAAGGGTTTTAACCTGTAGAAACTGGCAAGGAATAATTGTTTTATGGCCCAGAAGAGAAGATGGCCCAAAAGGTTATACTTTTATTTCCCTCCCAGGCTATTAGCCGATTTTGCATCTAACTTAGCAAGTTCGTTTCAGCTTGCCTCTCCCAGCTGACTTATAAACCCCTGCTCTGGCTGTACTCCTCAAATCAGCTACTTTTAACTTCCTGCTGGTTCATTAATTCATTCATTACTGAATTAAATTAAGCTTTAACATGGTCTCACCATCTATTTGTAAAAGAATTCTGTTTCAAACAGCAAACAATTGATATGGACCATTACTTGTAGGACAGGTAGAATAATAATAATCAAAATTCAACATTTGTTAAATGCATACCCTTTACCAGGCTATGTGCTAGAGGCTTTAAAAGTATTATCTACTTTAGTCCTCATAAAAGCCCTACACTGTGTGGCATGCTGTTGTTGTTGTTGTTTAGGGGCTAAGTCGTCTCAGACTCTTGCAATTCCATGAACTGTAGCCCACCAGGCTCTTCTGTCCACAGGATTTGCCCAGCACAAATACTGAAATGGGTTGCCATTTCCTTCTCCAGGGATCTTCCCGACCCAGGGATCAAACCTGTGTCTGCTGCATTGGCAGGCGGGTTCTTTACCACTAAGCCACCAGATAAGCCCTTGTGTCATATGATTTTGCCTATTCAATAGATGATAAACAGAAAGGAAGTAATTTGCCCAAAGTCACACCTCCAAGGAGACAGACGGATTCAAAACCAGGCAGTGTGGGTTCCTCTGCAAAAAAATAAATAAATAAAAGACACACTTACAAGTAATGCAATCCCTATCCCATGAGCTTTTTGCAAACTTAAACACAGAAGTTTGCCATGTGCCAGAAGGACTCCAAGTGGCCAAGAGTGAGCAGCCACTGAGATGCTTGAGCCAGTCTCAACCTGACTGATGTCTCGGATCCATTCCAGAGGCCAGCCTTCCCCCACTCTGTAATCCATGCCACCTTAGAAAAGTGCAATGTCCAGGGCTTTCCCGAGTGTGTGGGTTTGGGCTACTGGCTCTTTCCATCTGTTTCTGCCATCTTCCTGGAACTGGAAAGGCTAAAACTACATTTCCCAGAAGCCCTTGCAGCTTGAAATCAGTGTCAGATGCAGATTCCCCCAATCAGATGCACTTCTGTGAATCTCACCTTCAGAACTGAGCTGTGTGTTGGGTGGGCTGGCCTGCCTCCAAGGGCAACTTCCTGACCTTCACCTGCTGGTTGGTCCAATTCTGTGATATCACTTTAAAAGTCTTTCCTGGAAACCCAGACTTGATCCCATGAGCCACTTAATACCCTGTAATGAATCATTTTCCACTACACTAACTGGAATAGATTTTTTTTTCTTCCACTGAGACCTAAGCCTCACAGAGATTGGTACTGGGAGTAAAATCTGGGATTGGTTATCTGATCTGACTACATACAGCTAAAGGACATACCAGCATTCTAGGATAAAGTGGGGAGAGGGCTCCAGGGTGGACAGAGAGAAGCAATTACCCTGGGATCTCAGAGTAGCAGCACTGATGTCCCAGAGGCCAGGAGGCACAGTGAACCCCATGGGAAGCACAGTCAGAATGCATATCAGAATGACTCAGCTCATAAGATTCTTTGATAGAGGTCGGTTGATAATGGGGCCCCTGGGGCTGAAATAGGTGGGCAGCCTGCTCTGGTCCTGCTTGACCTGTGTAACCAAAAAAATAAAATTCTCTGGGCCTGGTGAACAGAGACCTAATAAGGGGCCACCATAGACAAGCCCCTCATTCAGTTCCCAGAGTTGCTTCACAAACCCTGAGCCCTTTGAGTGAAGAGGAGGCCAGGCTCTGCTGGGGATTAGTGCAGGGCCACCACCTATGATTCTGAGGGATGCTCAAAATTCTCCAAGCCAGGCTTCAACAGTACATGAACTGAGAACTTCCAGATGTTCAAACTGGATTTAGAAAAGGCAGAGGAACCAGAGATCAAATTGCCTATATCCATTGGATCATTGAAAAAACAAAAAAAAGAGTGTCAGAAAAACATTTACTCCTGCTTCATTGACTATGCCAAAGTCTTTGTGTGTAGCACAACAAGCTGGAAAATTCTTCAAGAGATGGGAATACCCGACCACCTGACCTGCATCCTGAGAAACCCAAATTCAGGTCAAGAAGCGACAGTTAGATCTGGACGTGGAACAACAGACTGGTTCCAAATCCGAAAAGGAGTACATCAAGACTATATATTGTCACCCTGCTTATTTAACTTATATACACAGTACATCATGAGAAATGCCAAGTTGGATGAAACACAAGCTGAAATCAAGATTCCTGGGAGAAATATCAATAACCTCAGATATGCAGATGACACAACCCTCATGGAAGACAGCAAAGAACTAAAGAGCCTCTTGATGAAAGTGAAAGAGGAGAGTGAAAAAGTTGGCTTAAAACTCAACATTCAAAGAACTAAGATCATGGCATCTGGTCCCATCACTTCATGGAAAATAGATGGGGAAACAATGGAAACAGTGACAGACTTTATTTTGGGGGCTCCAAAATCACTGCAGATGGTGACTGCAGCCATGAAATTAAAAGACGCTTACTCCTTGGAAGAGAAGTTATGACCAGCCTAGACAGCTTATTAAAAAGCAGAGACATTATTTTGCCAACAAAGGTCTGTCTAGTCAAAGCTATGGTTTTTCCAGTAGTCATGTATGGATGTGAGAGTTGGACTATCAAGAAAGCTGAGCACCAAAGAATTAGTGCTTTTGAACTGTGGTGTTGGAGAAGACTCTTGAGAGTCCCTTGGACTGCAAGGATATCCAACCAGTCCACCCTAAAGGAAATCAGTCCTGAATATTCATTGGAAGGACTGATGCTGAAGCTGAAACTCCAATACTTTGGCCACCTGATGCGAAGAACTGACTCATTTGAAAAGACCCTGCTGCTGGAAAAGATTAAAGGCAGGAGGAGAAGGGGACAACAGAGGATGAGATGGTTGGATGGCATCACCAACTCAATGGATATGAGTTTGAGTAAACTCCAGGAGTTGGTGATGGACAGGGAGGCCTGGTGTGCCGCAGTCCATGGGGTTGCAAAGAGTCGGACACAACTGAGCGACTGAACTGAAACTAAAGCCACCTGTATCAGCTAGCCCTTGGTGTGTAACAGACTGCTCCAAAACCTAGTGACTTGAACATTCATTGTCACTCATGGGTCTTCACATCAGCTGGGAGGTTCTGCTTGACTAATCAGGCTCTGCTCAGCCTGGCTGGCCTCTCCCGTGGTCTGGAGCCTCAGAGGGGCTGGCTCTCCTCCCGCATTTAATCTTTTCCAGCTGCAGCGTCTTTTCAAACAGTTCTCACATCCTCCATTGAGCTAACATGGGTTTGCCCATATTGAGAGAGTCAATTCCTAGGTAGGTTGATAAGAAATCCAAGGTTCCCGAGGAGGAAAAAGGGATCTAGGGTTCTCAAGGAGAAAAGGACAAATGTTCTTTTCTACATTGCTTTGTCTTAGCCAATATAACAATGTATCTTGCTCGAGGACATGTTTCTCCTTAACAAGAACCTTCTGACTAATCCTGTCATCTTAAAATGTATATTACAGGAGTGGGCCTGGTAAGATCTTTCTATTATTCATTCTAGTCTTGTTAACTTAAGATGTATGTTGTGGGAGTGGGTCTGAAAAAAGTATATAAGGCCTTGATAAGACTAGATAGGGAGGCATTCTCCATCCCTCTTCTGATGTCTTGTCAGAAGCTTTCTCTGTCCCTTTTTCACTTTAATAAAAGTCTGTTACACAAAAGCTCTTGAGTGATCAAGCCTGGTCCCTGGTTCTGAAGCTAAATCTTCTTCTTTGGAGGTCACGAATCTGACATCGTTCACTGTAAGCTATCAGTATGGAGGAGCAGGGTCCCAAGAGAAAGAATGGAGGCAGGCAAAACCTTCAGAAGCCTTGGTTTGGAACTAACAGATGTCATCTAAACACTTCATTCTTTTCATCAAAGCAAATCACAAGGACATTCAGATTCAGGGAGAAATATACTCCACCTCTTGGTGGGAGGAGCTGCAGTCACATAACATAGGGGTGTGGACACAAGGATTAATATCCGCCAGTTCTACCAACAACCTGCCTCAACACTTGGGGTTCCCTGATGGCTCAGTGGGTAAAAAATCTGCCTGCAATGCAGGTAGACACAGAAGACACTGGTTCAATACCTGGGTCCAGAAGATCCCCTAGAGGAGGAAATGGCAACCCACTCCAGTATTCTTGCCTAGAAAATCCCACGGATAGAGAAGCCTGGCTGGCTACAGTCCATGGGGCCACAAAGAGTTGAACACAACTGAGCAATTAAACAATCTCCCAAAGCACTGAATATGATGCTGTCAGCCTTCCTCCCAGCCTTCCACAAAGGTACCTGCAGACACTGCCCAGTGTACTGCCCACAGAGGGACAGAACACCCAAACCTCTGAGGGCTCTTGGACTTTGTCTTTGAGTTGATGCTAATCCCTGAAATCTTCCATCTACTGTGGACTCGGTCAGAGCTGGAACTTGTGGAGGTCAGATCAGGCTGGAGCGTGAGCCTGAGTCTTCACACAGTGAAGCCAGTAGTTTATTTCTGTACTTCCCAAATGTATGGTTGGAAGACACAAGCTTTGAGCTGGCACAACCCTGCACTGGCCCCAACCTGTGAGTGAGAGTTATTATGGTGGGAGGGGCAAGGAGAAATCTCCATCCTTTCCTATCAAAATAGGAAATGAAAGCACCCATGCCTCCCTGGGGGAGATTCAAGTGTTGGGTCCCATCGAGACTCAAGAGTCTCCCCACATCCCCTACTGGACCTGCTGGACCCACACAGAAGATGTGCAGATCCTGGCTTGTGACTAGACATCTTCACAGAGTTACTCAGCTGGTGACTCCATCAGAGTCGCTGCCCCAGATGTGGTTTCCTGGCTGGAACACCTGACACTTGGCTATTGATGTGTCAGGTGTTTTTCTCCTTGACAAAGGCGGCCATGCCATCCCATTGTTGTATGCAGAGCATTGTCGGGTCTCTGTCTTGGAGTCCTAATTTCATGGCTGGGTGCCTTCATCTCCCCTGCATCCCACAGGACACCATGCTGGGCCACTACACTGATGACTCTGAGGGGACAGGATCTTGGGGAAAAAACTCCTGGGAAGACACTCTGAAACCTTGCTTACACCCAGGTGAGCCAGAAGGGAGGAGACCAACTTCTGGAAAATTTCTCTAGATCAGGGACCTGATCTAGGTTGTGTTTGGTTATCCCCTCCAAACGTGGGGGGAGGGGGGAAAGCTTGCCACACCTTTCAATTCATCACTGAAAAAAAGGGCACAAGGTGCCCATACCTTGAGCAAAGAGACTTTCATCCCCCCCCCTCTCTGAGCGGGGCCCAGAGCAGCAAGAGGCTGCTTGGCTGGTCTTGACTGCAGCATAAGCAGCTTTGCCTCTTGGCACTTATGATCCTTAAGATCCAGCAGGGCTCCAAGTGTGGGCGACAAATGGGAGACTGTGTGGAGAATCAGAGCACCTGGTCCCTGGGGTTTTGAATCAGAGTCACAACCTCTGCATCAAGCAGAAACTCCCTTTGGAGACACAGTTCATCAGTTGCTCTCAGACCTAATGGACACTGTACTTCTAGTCCCAGGTCCCTAAGGAGCACCAAGGGACCCTACATGACTGGAGGGGACCCGGTCCACCAGGCCACACCCTGGGCCATGCCAAATGGCAGCCCCCACCTAAGGCATATATACAAGAGAGCAGGGCAAGCAGACCCTGAAAACACAAGAAATTGTACCAGGGAGTGACTCACACTCTATTCACCTCCTCCCGTATCTCGGCCACCTCTCTCTCCACCCACCTCCATTGTCCCAGGGGTCACCCTGTAACTGGCTGACTGAGGAACAAAGAACTCAAGCATGGCTTGCAGGCTCTGCATGAATCTCCCTGGCATCAGCCATGAGCAGATGCCACCACACCACAGCTCCACCCTGAGGTCGAGTGGAAAAGGGAAACCTTCCCAGGGGTGGGAACCCCAACAACACAGCAATTTTCCAGTGGGTCCTGGAAGGAGCGATGAGAGGAGATCTGCCCAGTGAACATGAGGACTGCCAGAAGGTGTGGCCGTGTGGTCAAGGCCTGTGAAGAACAAGGTTGGAGGAGCTGTGGGGTCAGGGGGCAGCCTCTCAGAATGACCCAGAGTGATAGGCTGTCTGGTCACCATAGCAGAGGAGGCCCTCGTAGCACGTGGACAAGCTGACCCACTATGAGCCTCTTTCCCCAGCCATCCTATACCTGCTCAGTGGGCTCACAGAGGCAGGGTTGAAGATTACAGCAGGAGCTCGGTGCCCTGCTCTCCCCTCCCTGAGGTAGCTCCACCCTCCCGGGTGCAGCAGACATAGCAACCGAGCCCCACAGGCGCACACACCCCATGAGAGCCAGGCCCTTTGCATCAAAGGCGGGCAGACCAGTTGGCCCTGCTGGAACAGGCATTTATCCAAAATATAGGTTTGCTTTTTCTGCTACTCTTTGGATTGGTGACTGCCTTCCACAGCATCTCACACAGGATTGTTCCTGGCAAAGGAACTCATTTCACAGACAGAGAAGGAAGACAGTGGTGTGACACATGGAATCCACTGCTCTTTCCCTGCATCCATCACCCAGAAGCACTTGGCACTCAAGAATAGCGGAGCATGGTAGAAAGATCCTAGAAAGACTTAGTTATAGGTAGAAGCCAATGATGTGTGAGGCTGCTGACTGTCTTATCCAGTGCAGTGCATACTCTGAATGAGCAAACCTCACGTGATGCTCTTCCTCCCATAGGCAGGACATCTGGGTCAGCCAGACAAGGGAGGTATGCACTCAGTGACTCATTGCAAATAGGTTACATTCTAGCTTCCCTTCTCCAAATCCTTCAACTCTGCTGTTTTAGGGATCTAGTGCCCAAGAGAAGACATACCCAGAGGACCCATCAGTGGAAATAACAAAGTGAATTTACCACCTGGCCATGTGGGGCTAATTGTGCCACTGGATCCACAGAGAACAATTTGGCTGCATTAATTAATCCTGAATATCAGGGGGAAATAGGGCAGCTTCCCTCAACAGGGACAGAGTGACTATTCTGGGTCCCACATGATTTTGGGGAATACTTGCTGTTATTGCAGCATCTTGGGATGGATGTGATGGAGTAACCCCATACAGGTAGGACCACAAAGAGCCCAGACCCCATGTGAATCCTTCAGGTTAAGAACCCAACTCCTCTGAGATGCTGAGGACAAAGAACATGGAATAAGCATTAGGAAAAAGTTATGAACATCACCAATGTGGCCCCTGGGCTGGTTGCATAAACAAGGCGTGTGTCCTGGATTTCCTTTTTCCCCTCCCTTTGCCCTACTCCTGTGAACCAGTGTCATAGGTAGCTGATTTTAGCTTTGAGTGATGCCTGGGGTCTGGTCTCTCCTTTCCAGACTGAGGACAGTTGCAGTTTTATGAGGGATGTTTAGGAGTTGAAGCTTGGGAAGCAGTAGGGATGGGGAATAGTGGCTTCAAAGGGTGGTCTGTGAGGGCCTGTGCACTGACCTGCTGGTGTCTGCTTCCACCTCCTTCTAGAGACTGCCTGGTCCTGCAGAGGCTGAAAGGTAAAACTACATCTCTCAGGATTCCTTGTAGCCCAGGCTCCAGGTGCGGTATCCACCATCAGCGGGAGGCAATCCTGCACGGAGGGACCAACTTCCTGATGAGAACTAAAATACTGCTGCCACATCAGTAAACAAAGGATGCTGCAGCCATCAAGCCCTCACATTACAGCCACCCAGATGGTGAGCCCTGTGGGAACTCAGGATGGAAACAATGCCTGCCATCTAGCAGTGGACCACTGTAGCCCCGCCCCCACCAGTGGTGCAGCCAGAGGAGACTTAAGAAGGCACAAGACGTTGGCCCCATGTAGCTGAGATGCACACGAAGGGAAGGATTTCAATAAACCCAGACTCTTGCATCTTCCTGTACATGTATCGTGCTTAGTCACTCAGTCGTATCCAACTCTTTGTGACCTCATGGACTGTAGCCCACCAGTCTCCTCTGTCCACTGGGATTCTCCAGGCAAGGAAACTGGAGTGCATTGCCATGCCCTCTCCAAGGGATCTTCCCAACCCAGGAATCAAACACAGGTCTCCTTCATTGCAGGCAAATTCTTTACCATCCGAGCCACCAGGAAAGCCCTGTACATAGAGAAGTGCAAAATCCTTAACTTGAGATACCTAGTTTTCTTTTTTTTATATTTGTTTATTTTGGCTGCACCAGGTCTCAGTTATGGCATGTGAACTCTGAGTTGCAGCCTGTGGGATCTAGTTCCTTGATAATGGAATGAACCCTCTGCATTGGGAGCAGAGGACCAACCAGGAAGTTGGTTGGTCAGCCACCAACCAACTGGACAGCCACTGTCCAGCCAGTTGGACAGTCCACAGTCAGCCACTGGACCAACAGGGAAGTCCCTGGTTTTCTTTTATTAATGGTAATCTTTTGATGTTCCACTACCTAGTCTTTGTTGTAAAAACTCCTATATATCCTGGTTCCTCACCTCTCTTGCCCCTTCAGAACAGTTTTCTCAGCATTATCTGAGGAAACAGGCTTGAAGTCCTCAGATGGTCCTCGGAAAGTCCACCAAACAAAACGTACAAAGCAAATCGAGTGTTCTGCCCCCACTCTCACCTCTGCCCCACCCAGGCCTCACTGTACACTGAGTCACTGTCACCTCCCCTGGCCCTGCGTAGAGAGTCAACAAGGCCGGCAGGAGCCCAGGTGCCAGGGAACGGTTGGAAGGGAAATACTAGCACTCATGGTCCATGACAGAAGCTATTCTGACATCCTTGGGAACACAGAGAGCCTAGGGGCCCTTCTTCAGATGAGATTTTCTTCAGACCAGGGATCTTGGCTACATTAAGGACTGTCTCAATTAGATGGAAACACAATCCAGACTTGTTCTACCAACCCAGGGGACATTCTTGGCTCGCGTAAGTGACAGTCGCAGGAGATGCTAAGACGACTCCAACAGTGTCATCGAGACTCAGTTTCTCTCTGCGTCCTTTGGCTCTGTTCTCCTCCTGCTGACTTCATTCCCAGCAGGCTGACTGACTCCTAGAGACTGTCCTTGATGCTGTGAGCCTATGCTTCCCCAGCTTCAAGATCAGAACAACATTTTCTCTTTTCAAACCAATCTAGCAAAAGTCCCAGGGCTGAAGCTCCTCAAATCAGCTTGCTGGAGTCAGCCTGGGTCAAGCATCCAGTTCCTTTGGGTAACCTGAAGGAAAACTCTCACTGGCTAGATCTGGGTGCCGTTCTTACTTCCAGAACAAGGTCATGAGGCAGGGAGGAGGTGTCCTGACCAAGTGACCCAGAACGGACAGAGTGAAGGAAAGCATGCATGTGTGCTAAGTAGCTTCAGTTGTGTCCGACTCTTTGTGACCCTGTGGACTGTAACCTGCCAGGCTCCTCTGTCCCTGGGATTCTCCAGGCAAGGATACTGGAGTGGGTTGCGGTGCCCTCCTCCAGGGGGTCTTCCCAACCCAGGGATCGAACCTGCATCTCTTACGTCTCCTGCATTGGCAGGTGGGTTCTTTATCACTGCTGCCACCTGGAAAGCCCCACATGAAGGCATAATCCCAAGTTAACTAAAAACAGAAGGAGGAGAGTGGATGCCAGACCAGCACAACGATAGCCGTGCCCCTCACTGGCTGTGTTGCACCAGGGCTCCTTCAGTTGCAGGAAGGCAGATCATCGGGTTCTAGGAAGCAGGGGCAGAGCAATGAGGGCAGGACAGGAATCCCAAAGAACAAAGCAGGCTGGAGGCCAACCAGAGTGGGACTGGCCCTCTGTGGCATATACAGCCAAGCTCAACTCCATGCCAAGTCCCAGCCCTTTAACCAACTGTATGGAAAACACTCCATTGTTTACAAAACCTGATAACTCTACAGTGTTCAGCTGCTTGAAATGAACACTGCAGAGCCCACTCAGCTGTTAAAATGGCATTAAATAAAAGCTGCAGATGGGCTCCTCGTTCCCCAGCAGGAAGAAAAAAGCACCTTATCCTTCCAGGCTAAGATGCCTGTCCTGACCTGCTAGGAGGTAAGCCTCCATCTCTCCCCCTCGTCCAAGAGTGGGTGTGGCTGAGCATGTAGCCACACGCTCACTCTCATCCAACCCATCCTCTTCAACAGATTCCCTTTACCATAAAAGCTGGGCCACCCTGGTGGCTCAGACAGTAAAGAATCTGCCTGCAATGCAGGAGAACAGAGTCTGATCCCTGGGTCAGGAAGATCCCCTAGACAGGGGGAGCCAGTCCAGTATTCTTGCCTGCAGAATTTCAGGGACAGAGGAGCCTGGCGGGCTACAGTCCACGGGGTACAAATAGTCAGACATGACTGAGCCACCATCTCCAAGTTACATCACCTTTTGTTAATCACAGAGAACTTTTGTGCCATTTGAAGCTCAGAGAAATCCTATCTACAGTGAGTGCCAGTGGTCGTGGTGGTGACATGGCATGGTTAGGGGTAGGTGCCAGGGGTGTGGTGGGTGACAGAGTGCTGGTGATGGACTGATGACTGCAAGTAATACAGTGGCCATGGTGAGCAATGATGGCGGTGATGTTGATGGTGGAGGTAACAGCTGGGAGGACACATGATCATGGTGGTCCTGGGGTTATGTGCACTCTGCTGACTGTGACTTGAGACACTTCAAGCTCAAAATGTTTTATTCAGGAGAGATGTAAAGGTTTTTAGAGACTGCCCTAGCAACCCAACGGTTAAGACTTCACCGTCCAGTGCAGGGGGTATGGGTTCAATCCCTGGTCGGAGACCTAGGGATCCTAGGTGCCTCACAGTCAAAAAAAAAAAAAAAAAAAAAAAGGCATGGAACAGAGGAAACACTGTGGCAGTTCAATAAAGACTTTGAAAGGATGGTCCACATCAAAAAATAAAATAAATACTTTAAAAAAAGAAAAGGTTTTATTATCCATACTCCAGCCCATCCAGCAAATACCCAGGTAGGACTATTCCAGACGTGTTTAAACTACTTAGGATCAAGTGTTATTTTGGCCATGCACATCACAGGTTTCCTGAGTGACTGACACATGCAGAACCAATCATTTTTGTCCTTCTGGGAACTTACCCCGGGAACCCAGCCACCATGTCGTGAAGAAACCTTAGGCCTCTGTGTCTGTTTCCATGACTGGAGGAGACATAAACAGAGCCGAGTTTTAACCTGATCTTCCTGTATATCAGAAGCTCCTTGAATGTCTGAAAGTGTTTGGGAAAAAAATGGGTCTAAGTATGTTTCTGGGACAGGAGTCCATATGTATTGGTTATCTGTTGTTTTTGTTGTTTCATCACTAAGTCGTGTCTGACTGTTTTGCAGATTCATAGACTGTAGCCCATCAGGCTCCTCTGTCCATGGGATTTCCCAGGTAAGAATACTGGAGTGGGTTGCCATTTCCTTCTCCAGGGGATCTTCCCAACTCTGGGGTCAAACCACGTCTCCTACATTGGCCAGCAGATTCTTTACCACTGAGCCACCAGAGAGCCTTGTATTAGTTATCTATTGCTACCTAATGCATCAGCTAAGCTTAACAGCAAAAAACATTTATTATCTCACAGTTTCTGTCGGTCAAGAATCAGAGGGTGGCCTACCTGGGTGGTTCTGGCTCAGAATCTCTCATGAGATCAAGTGGTCATCTGGAGAGGCAGACTCTGAAGGCTTTCCCAGGGCTGAGGACCCTTCCAAGGTGGTTCGTTCACCTGGCTGTTAGCAGGAGGCTTCCAGTCCTAACTGACTTTTGGCCAGTGAGACATAGTTTTTCACCATGGGGACTTCTCCATAGGGCTGCTTGAGCATCTTCCCAGCATGGCAGCTGGCCTCTCCCAGAGCAAGGGATCCAAGAGAGAACAGGGCAGGGGCTTCTCTGGTGATCCAAGGCTAATACTCTGGGCTCCCACTGCAAGGGGCCCAGGTTCAATCCCTGGTCAGGGGACGAGGTCTCATACAGTTGCTGCAACTGAAGATCTCACATGTCACAATGAAAGATCGAAGAGCCTTCCTGCCGCAACCAAGACCTGGTGCAGCCGAATAAATAAATAAATTTTAAAAAGAGAGAGAGAGCAGGGCAGAAGTCAGAATGACTTTTATGACCTAACCTCAGAAGCCACACTCTCACTTCAACAATATCCTATTGTCTACACAGGATGGCTCTAGTCAGTGTGAGAGGGGAACACACAGGGCATGAATATCGGGAGGTCCACATGGAGACTGGCTACCAGAGCTTTCATCATTCTCAAAGAGGTCCTGACCCCCAAAAAGCTTAAGCATCTCTGAGTTCTTCAAAACTTCAGTGCAAGCATCTGTTGCTACTACTGATTGCTCCCTCTGCTTCGCTGGAAACCAACAGGGAAAGTGATGTGGCCAAAAATAGAAGAGTCCATCTCCTTCTGATCTGTCCCGTCTCTGGTAGGTGAATGAGACCAGGGTGGAAGAGGGACAGGGAAAGGTTGCCCCTTGTTTTCCGCCTCTCCTACCAGCCCCACCACTGCCCCCGGAACAAGCCATCCACACTCTTTCCACTGAGCCAGCTTGTCCCAGAGGAACTTTATGGTCTTCTATCCCATCATAACATCTCTGCTTTCTCAAGACATGAAGTTTCAAAGCACAGATATGCAGGTGTCTGTCTGAAACACTCAGAGCAGCAGTCCCTGAGAGGAGAGGGACAGGCTCCATGGAGACTGATGTGTCTGAATTCTGACACCAGCTCCGGAATGTGATGGCTGTGCATGGGGTCAATGCCTCAACCTCCATGAGCCACCATGCCTGTCCTCACAGGACTGTTGAGGATCATTTTAATAAGAAGAATGAACTGCCGCTATGTGTCCAGGCCTGGTAATAAGTACCTGACACCTCTCACCTCCTCTGGTCCGTGGCATCAGCCCCAATTTATAAGAGGGTAAAGTGAAGAGAGTTGGGTTCTGCTTTAGGTCAAGTTTCCAAATAGCAGAGCCAGAAATGAGACCAGGGAAGGCTGATTCCAGAACCTGAGTCTTTAACCATCAAATGAGCCCTTAGGCTGGAATGAAGATAGTGGTGGTGATAGTGATGATGGTAGTGGAGGTGATGGTGATGATGGTGGTGGTGGTGACGCTGATGCTGATGATATGATGATTATGATGGTGATGATAATAATGGTGTTGATCCTGATGATGGTGATGATGCTAATAATGATGGTAGTGGTGAAGATGGTGATGATGATAATCATGGTGGTGATGCTGTTGCTGCTGCTATTTATGATCATGATCATGGTGATGACAATGACAGTGATGTTGATGATGCTGATGATGGTGAGGATGATGGGGAGGATGGTGATGATGTTAATCATGATGATGAAACAGGGAAAGAGACAAGGTCTCAGGGACAGGGAGGGGCTCTTAGGCCAAAATGACAAGGAAGAGTTAGGGGACACGTAAAGCAGAAGGCCTACAAGGGTAACTCAACAAAGAGAACAAAAGCCTGAACCCAGGGCTGAAAGGAATCTCTCCAAACACCAGAGTGGAAAGGAACTGAATCTCATCCAATTCTTCCATTTTCCAGATGATCAGACTGAGGCCTAGAAAGAAAAATTATTGGTCCAAGGTCCAATACACCAATACACAATATGTGTGTCCTGCATCCATACACAGGCCCAAGCCCCACCTCCCAGCTCCTAGTGAGCAGTCAAGCACTCAGTCTCAGAGCCCTGGGCAGGAAGGAGACCCTCTCCACAATAAGTTGAGTGCCAACATGGTACTGGGCTCCTGGAGGACCTCCTTTGTATCAGCTGAGTTCTTTCAACTTAGAAAAAGTTCCCATGTAGGCCAGAGGTCTGGAAGGATGTCAGGCTTGTGGCCAACAGAGCACCCAGTTCTGCTTCTAAGAAAGGCTGAGAGGTCCCTGGGGTGCCAGGAAGGCCTGGCAGGAGGCAGGCCAAGACAGGTCTTTTCCTGCCAACTGCAGGTACCGTCTCTGGGAGGGGCAAGTTGTGGGGCCAGCCCAACAGTCAGACCCCAACCACTGAGCCTGGCTGCTCTCCCAACCATAAGCAAACCCCTTGTAGAAGACCTTCCCAATTATAAAGAAGTGTCCCCAGGCTGCCAGGAAGCCAGCAGAAGCAGGGCCCCAAGTCTGGAGAGAAGATGCTCAGGCCTGTGAGCCTGGAGGCCAGGGGTGGTCAGAGTGGAAGC
The DNA here is from genome assembly GCF_963930625.1 of Muntiacus reevesi. Lineage (NCBI taxonomy): Eukaryota > Metazoa > Chordata > Mammalia > Artiodactyla > Cervidae > Muntiacus > Muntiacus reevesi. The sequence goes on along the minus strand of NC_089253.1, from coordinate 93,574,611 downwards.
TGTGGGTTCCCTCGGCCGGACCTGCTCCATCCCGCTGCTCACTGACCAGTCACCATCCTCGCTGCCACCGAGGAAGGCTGGGGACCTTGACAAGACTCGGCAATGGACTCAGGCCAGGAAACCCTCTAGGGGGAAGGGAGAGGGCTGGCTGCCCACAGGGCTCCCCTCCCTCCATCCCTTCTTCCCTGGCCTCCCGAGTCTAGCAGAGCTGACTGCTGTGGTGCCTGGCGTGAACCAACAGTGCCACCATCAGCTGCCAGCTGGGAAATCCGCCCTCTGGCTCCACCAAGCCCCACACTTTGAACAGGGGCTCAGCAGCTACAAGTCAGCTCTGCCTCGGGAAGCACAGACCTGAGAGACAGAGCCTTCCAGACTGGGTCTCGGGGCCACGAGGAAGCCTAACAACCACGTCCATCCTCCTTCCCAGCTGTTAGGTGGGAGCAGCGATGGTGAGGCTGAGGGCAACAAGGGCAACGTGGGCCCAGCAGAGAATCTGGGTGGACAGACCCAGCCTGAACAATGACAGTGAAAAGAATCAGTAACTCTGCCTGATGGCTCCGGGGCGCAGAGGGCAGGCTTCACTGGGGCATCTGGGTATCTCCTCGTAGTGACTTTCATCCACCCTGCTCGTTGGTTATAAATCCCCACTTGTCCATGCTATATTCAGTTGTTTAGTCACTCAGCCATGTCTGACTCTTTGCAATCCCGTGGACTATAGCCCTCCAGATTCCTGTGTCCGTGGGATTTCCCAGGCAAGAATACTGGCGTGGGTTTCTATTTCCTTCTCCAATCTCTCCCCTACTGCAAAACACCACTGCAGGTCCCTACACGTATCTCACACTCCCGACACTCTTGAATGAAGTCTGTCTGACCATTCTTGAACAAGTATCACCAGATAATTTTTTTTAACAAAATCTTTAGGAAGAAAGAATGTGTGAAGGCACGCCAAACCGAAAGTTTGCTTGGAAAGTCCTGAGTTCAAATACAACTGTCTGCCCCTCCTACCCACCCCCTCAGAAGTTCAGTTTCTCCCAGTCAGTCCAGCCTTGAGTCCCTCTCCACATGGGCATCAGATGGCAGCAGCTTGGCAGGGCTGGGGTGAGGGTGCAGAGGAGGAGGTCAGGGGTGTGCCAAGGCCGGGAGTGTACAGTAGTCACTGGCTCTGTGGGGAGAGGGTCTCTGGTCAGCCGTGCCCCCTGTGACAAGGGACACATTCAGACCTCACTCAGTGGATGAAGGGGGCAGATGCCACCCTGAGAGTGCGGCTTCCAGAAGGAGCAGAGCTCTCCTGGAAAGGACGGGTCCCAGAGCAGACAACAAGTGCATGCTGGACCCCGGCTACAACAGCCAACACCTGGCCACCTGTGGGTACAAAGGCCTCGGAACAGTGTAACCGTGACTCCCCACCGGGGCAGGGAGACCCTTTGCTCCCTGTCTTCTTGGAAACCCAGTGGGCCCACCGCCAGGAGTCTGTGGTCGGACAGCTGGCTGGTGGGATGCAGGAGAGTGCAGAGAAAGACAGTGGGGGACGTCAGCCCGCCAGGAATCACCTGATGTCTGGAAGATGCCGCTCAAAGAGACAGACACAGGCGTCCTGACAAAGAGGAGCCAGGAGGGTTTCCACGGTGACAGAGCTCCCCAGAGAGGAAGACGGATGCACAGCCACGGAAAGGCAGCCTGGCAGATCGCGCTGCTCTGGGTCCCCGCACTGTGTCCCAGACATTCGGCTCCCCCTCTAGCCCAGGGCTGCCTCCAGGCTATGGGAGCCCCTGAGGCTGTCTGTCCTCCCTCGTAGATGCTGGCAAACCCTCGTCGCCTAGGTGCCCTGAGCCCAATCTCCGCTCAGGCTCCCAGACCGTCGCTGTCAGAGTCAAGTGGCCTGAGCCTCAGGGAACTGGGAGCCCCAGGTCTGAGCTCGACAGGGTCAGATCGTCCTCCTTTCCTGCAGTGCTCTTCCCTTCTCCTGGCTTGTAGCAGACTTACTTCTCCCCTCCACCCTCAGGACAGGGTTGAGTCAGGCTCTGGCCATGACAAGGAAATGAGAAGCAGGGCCAAGAAAAGAAAGAGCCAGGCATTATTGAGAAATGAAAATAAAATATGCAATGAGATATACCTCACACCTGTCATAATGGCCATGATTAAAAAAATATACAAACAATAAATGCTGGAGAGGGTATGGAGAAAAGGGAGCCCTTTTGCACTGTTGGTGGAAATGTAATTGATACAGCCACTATGGAGAACTGTGTGTGTGTGTGTGTGTGTTAGAAGATTCCTTAAAAAACTAGGAATAAAACTACCATATGATCCACAATCCCACTACTGGGCATATACCCTGAGAAAAAAATAATTGAAAAAGACACGTGTATCCTAATGTTCACTGCAGCATTATTGACAATAGATAGGACATGGAAGCAATGTAGATGTCCATCAACAGATGAATGGATAAAGAAGCTGTGGTACATATACACAATGAAATATTACTCAGCCATAAAAGGGACACATTTGAGTCAGTTCTAATGAGCTGGATGAACCTAGAGCCTATTTTACAGAGTGAAGTAAGTTAGAAAGAGAAATACAAATATCATATATGAATGCATATATTTGAAATCTAGAAAGATGGTACTGATGAATCTGTTTGCAGGGCAGCAATGGAGACGCAGACGTCGAGAACAGACTTATGGACTCTGTGCATGGGGAAGGAGAGGGTGGGATGAATGGAGAGAGTAGCATAGAAACATATGCACTACCATATGTAAAACAGACAGCCAGTGAGAGTTAGCTCTATGACTCAGGGAACTCAGACTGGGACTCTGCGACAACCTAGAAGGGTGGGACGGGGTGGGAAGTGGGAGGGAGGTACAAGAGGGAGGGACCATATGTATGCCTACGGCTGATTCATGTTGGTGCATGGCAGAAACTAACACAATATTGTAAAACAACTATTCTCCAACTAAAAATAAATAAATTAAGGGGAAAAAAGAGCCACGGGCTGGTTACTGCCCTGACCCCTGGGTCCCTGAGTCTCACCCAGTGTGGGTCTCCTCCCCACTCTGAACAGCCATCCACACTGTCACCAGGGCTCCTCCAATCAGCTCCAACACCCACTTCCTGGAGCTTATTCCAGCCTCAGCATGCCCTGTGCTGTCTGCCCTCCAGTTCTTCCCAAAAATGCAAAAAAAGAAAAAAAAGTGAAGACTGGCCCTACTGTGGGGTCCAGAGCTCTCCCTCTGGTTTGCACAAACCTGTTGAGGCTCTGGAGGCCCTGGTGCGTCATGAGGCTCCACTGGTTAAGCTCCCTTTCCCAAAGGGTCTGCCCCACCCCCTCCTCCACCACTCAGTAGGGGACCTCCGCCCACCTGCCTCCCCTTCCTCGGGGCAGCGGCGAGGACAGTCCTGACGATGCAGTATTATCCAGGCTGTCACTGCTGTGACTTCCTCAGGTACTGCTTTAGCAATCAGGTTTCAAGCACACATGCCTGCTGAGAGCTTGGCCCGGGGAAAGCCAGGAAAGCGAGGCTGCTCCTTGGGCTTTGTTTGATGTCTCATTTCTACCCCACCAGACTGCATCTGTTTGGGACCCAGAAAGCTGAGTCTGGTTCATACCTGCCCAGCACCAGGGCTAAACCACACAGAACATCAACCTGTTTCCTGAACTTGGGGTGGACTGCTCTGTTCACACACACACTCACACACACACACAGGCACACACATACACCCTCCTCCCCACTGGCATCATAAGACCCTTCCTCAGGCTTTGTCTACATTGGTGCCAACTAGACACAGTTTGGGGAAGGAGCAAGAGCTGTGCCAGGGCAGCATAGCCAGGAAGCATCTCTGCCACAGCCCAGCCTGCCAAACTGGAGCAGGAATGCCCTGACCACTGGCACAGCCTCACCTCAGCCTCCACTTCCCTCCTCCCTCCCAGCACCTCCTGGGAGCCACTGCCCAAATCACTGGGCACAGGCTTAGGGCAGGGCATCCCCCTATCCTGGGTGGAGGTACCCTCCAGCCCTCCAAGAAGTGAGGATGCTATATTCTTGGAAAGTGTATTAGTAGCTCCGCAGTTTCTGACTCTTTGCGACCCCGTGGACTGTAGCACACCATGCTTCCCTGTTCTTCACTACCTCCCAGAATTTGCTCAAACTCATGTCCATTGAGTCTGGGATGCCATACAAATATCTCATCCTCTATCATCCCCTTCTCCTCCTGCCCTCGACCTTTCCCAGCATCAGGGTCTTTTCCAATGGGCTCTTCACATCAGGTGACCAAAGTATTGGAACTTCAGCATCAGTCCTTCCAATGAATATTCAGGGTTAATTTCCTTTCAGATTGACTGGTTTGATCTCACTGCTGTCCAAGGGACTCTCAAAAGTCTTCTCCAGCACCACAGTTGGAAAGCATCAATTCTTTGGTGCTTAGCCATCCTTATGGTCCAACTCTCACATCCGTACATGGCTACTGGAAAAACCCACAAAATCCAAACTTTACCATTTCAGGAGGTAAAAATTCTCCCCCAAGAATGACCCACAGGGAGTCCGTCAGCGGCCAACCCCCGGCATTTGTCTTATTTCTGAGCTTAATCATCAGCTTCTAAAAAGCAAAGTAGTTGAGCAGAGACCAGAAAGGAGACATCGCTCCATCCTAAGTGGTCTCACAAGAAGGGGGCTGGAGAGAAGAGGAGGAGGCAGAATGGGTTTATCATTTCCATGAGCTGAGCTTGTCTTAGAGCAATGAAAATAATATTATAAAAACTCTCTTCAGAGGTAAGCAAGGTACTTTATTTAGTCTGAGCTGCTAATGTGTCTCAGTGCACCATCCAGCCCTTTGTGACCAGTTTGGGCACAGCTGGGAGGACCTAAATCAGGGATTCCAAGTGCTGGGCAGAGGCCCTGGGGACGAACAGCTCTCGGTCACTCTAGCTTGAGGCACCAGCCGACTCTCCCCTCCCACCCACCCTGGGGAAAGGGGAGGGGGAATATCCTAGCTGTGAATTCATTTGATCATCACCAGAATCCAATTTTCCTCCTGATATGGAGGAAATCGTAGGAGAATAATAAGACAGGCAAGCAGCAAGCAGGGAGTGATATGAGCACATTATTGGGGACAACTTCATCAGGCAGCCTGAGCAGAATGTAGATCACACTGCCTCCCACCAGGCCGGCAACAACGGGAGACCCCGCTTTCCCCCATCAAACTGCCTGGGCCCCGGATCCCGCAGGTGCTGTGGGTCCAGTCTGGGCCCAGGGAGGCGGGGATGCTCTAGGACTCCACAACCACTTCCTGACAACCTCTTCTCTGAATTTCACTCTGGGGACATGGCCAGAGGGAGCCCAACCAGGACCCCGTTGGACAGTTCGGAGTCCAAAGCTCTAAGGGCAAGTGTTAGAGGCATCTTGCTGCAAAGGTAATGAGGACAGATTAATGGACTTGCGAGGGTCCTGAGAGCAGGGCAGGATGGCCCTTTGCAGGAACAGGGGAACCTCCTGTGCAAAGGGGCAACACTAGACATCGGGGTCACAGTCCCCTGGCCTCTGGGCAGCTCTGGGCAGGGCTGTGCTGGGCCTGGCAGGAGGGGGTGGGGGGCCGAGATGCCTGAGTGCAGAGTGGGGCTTCCTGCCCGGATGGTGCCCTGCTTGGTGACCAGATCAGGGAAGGAGTGGGAGGTGACCGACCACGGGTGGCAACTGTTGGGGCAAAGCTTGTCCTCCAACACATTTACTCATTCCTTCTCTCCTTAGAGTTCACAGCCTGCAGGGACCCGGGAGGAGCCCCTGCATCAGGTAGGATTCATGGCCGGGAGCTGGATCGGTGCTCGGTACCTTAGGGCAGAAGCAGACCGCCAGGAATGGTCTGTCTGATCAGCTGTTCGGATTCTGCCCAGAGCTCCTGGGCTCCAGGATTCACTTGGAGGTGGGCCCGTGAGGGGAAGATGTCCTTCATGAGGGAGTTACCTGTCTTCTGTCCCGTACACAAAGATTCACGCCTGGCAGTGGCGTAAATCCTGCCGCCATGCCATTGCTCATTAACTGGCATATATATTTGTGAAAAAAAGGCCCCTCTAATTAAAGCTGTCACATTAGGGCTTTATGTATCTCACCCAAGCTTAATGCTGAGAGGGCCTTCACTGCCTGTGGAGATGGCCTCAATGTCCATAGAAAGCAGAAGTGTGCGGGGACTGGTCACCCTCCTGTCCCCACGGGTAACAAGTCCCCAGTGCCTGGATTCCAGGGGAAGCCCAATCCCCAGAGAAGCTACTTTCCCCGCTGCACTCTCAAGCCCCTCCCTGCTGTCTGCGGCAAGGGGCATGCTGCCCCACGGCCCCTGGGCCTCCAGCTCCCTGGATGCCACCCCTCCTGGCCCAGGACATGCCAGCTTCCCACCACATGGCCATGTGAGCCCCCAGGGGTGGGCAGAGCCCCAAGGTTTCCTCCCCATGGGATCCCTAAGACCTCACCCATTTGTCCCCACAACTCTTGGGTAGAAGGGTTAGCTCACCCTGGCCCTGCCTGGGTCGCCCTCTCCTGCCCACCGCCTCCCATTCTCAGCACAAGCTTCCTCCTCCAGGGATACCCCGGCCCATCCCAGCCCTGCTCAGATTCCCATTGCCCCGTGCTCACTGCGAGCATCTCAGCTCCACGTCAGGAGCAAGTTTCACCCACTGCTATTGAGCAGCACAGAGCAGGGGCGCATCTGCCTCCCTTTCCTCAGCCCTAGTCACAGAGCATTCTCGGGATCACCGGAAGCTTCCCTGGAGCGACCCCAGCAGAAGCCAACATTGCAGACCACATCGTCCCCACCAAAGACCCCCCTGTGGCAAGAGTTCACAAAGCCTGGCTCCACTAGCAGCCCCACACAGCTGCACCTTCCAAGAGTTCCTTCCCTACTCACCTGGCAGTTGCTTGACAGAGCATGAAGCAGAGCCACCAGTGTGACTTCAGAATCGTGAGCAAAAAAGAAATGTTGCCGTTGTAAGCCACTGAGTTTGGGGGATGTTTGTTTTGCAGCATTGTTTTAGCATGAAGCTGCCTAATACACCCCTCTTCCCACCATCTCTGAACCAGCTGAGAAAAAGGGACCATCAGATTGATGCAAACAAATGTCAGGTTTCTACTGACGAAGGTGAGTTCAAGGTAATGGCTTAGGTGAGGGCAACACCAGCTTTCTGACACTCCCCAGATGTGGGTAGAATCACCTACCTGTCCCAGGAAGAGACATGCTGACCAAAGCACAAGCTCACAGCAGGCTGGCAAGTCCCCAAGACAGAGGGCAACGGGGACAAGCTGAGCTGCCCAGACCCACGGCTCCTCCCAAAGTCTCCAGTCAGGGGTTCTCAACACTTTCCTGGGGAAGCCCCACCCCAGAAGAGAAGGAAACAGGGCCAACTGCATTGTTTGCAGGGCCCCCAGCAAAATGTCCTGGAGGAGGAAATGACAACCCACTCCAGTATTATTGCCTGGAACATCCCATGGACAGAGGAGTCTGGCAGGCTACAGTCTATGGGGTCGCAAAGATTCAGGCATGACTGAGCACGCACTCCTACCTGCAGCAAAATGAGAATATGGGGCCCCTTGTTAGAAAATTATTTAGAATTTCAAGACAGCAATGGCAGGGCATTAACCAAGTATGGAGCCCTCCTGAGCACAGGCCCCCAGGTGACTGGCTGTCACACTACCATGAGACCTTCCCAAGTGGAGGTGTCTCCACCACCATCACCACCATCACACACCCAGCCTGGGCTGGACAGCAGCTGGTTGGCTTTCTCCCTGCACAGAGGGGCTTCAGAGCCATAGGCCCTCAGAGGGCAAGAGCCAGGTGATGGCTCAGAGTCTTGCCAACCTGGGTTTCAATGCCTGGACTTGAAAAAGATGGGCATGTTCCTGTCTCCTTGGGCCAGGGACACATCCTCAAAGGGGATGGGGCCAGGAAGTCACCCCACTCCCAGACAGTTAACACTTCCTGCAGGTGTTGGGGACCCCGTTTAGCACCTCCCTCTATCTGGAAAGAGTCACAGGGATCAGAGGGCATTGCCCCCACTCCCCAGGCACCTTCTCCCAACTCCAGCCCCACACATTGGAGAAAGTTAACCAGAACCCCATTCAGGACACCCGGAAGTCTCCTGTGGGTTGACCCCTGACCAAAGCCAGCCTCCCTCATCCAAGGTAAAAAGCCCAAAGACCCAGGGGGACAAATCTTTGCCAGGTTCCCAGCATCACAGTCCTGGGCATGTTCCACTTCCTCAGCTGTTCTGCATGGAATATCTTAGTTACATTGTGAGTGAGCACCTGGAAATCACAGTTCCCAATCACATGCCATCTGCACGTGACTCCAGAGCTGTCCATCTAACTCTGATCCATATGTCTCATGCAAACCTAATTGTCTCTGCAGCTTTAGACAGTGACGCGTATCCACCCTCGGACACGTGTGGCTCGTGGTAGCTGAGGAAAGTCCAGGGCTCATCCATAATCCTTAAGAAATATTATTATCCTAGGAAAATTATTCAGTTAATCTACTTTAATAACCCTGTGTAGGGCCCTTGATATACTGTAGTCTTTACAGAATTCATTTCAAAAATATTACCTGTCACTTTCCAACCAACTGAAGCAACAGGGAGGTGCCCAGCCTGGTCTCTGAGAGGGGTGCCCATTCGTCAGCTTAATATGCCATAAAGAGCAGTGACATTGCTCCCCTCAGGGCATAAATCTCCCCGAGTCTCGGCAGGGCTTTAAGGGCGCAGGAAGGAAGAGCAGTGAGAGACTCCTGCCAACATCCAAGGCCCTTCCTTGCCCAAGGAGGGCACTGATGAGTGCCTGTACCTGGGGCCCACCTCACCTCTCGCAGCATTCCAGGGCCAGCTCTGCCCAACACCCAGGGAAGCCGGGGCTGGCCTCCATCAGCCTGCTGGCCTCAGGTTCTGTAATTGAGGAGTGGTGACCTGGCTGTGGTCTTCCCAGGTGATTCAGTGCTGAAGAATCCACCTGCTAAGCGAAGACACAAGTTCGATCCCTGGGTTGGGAAGATCCTCTGGAGAAAGAAACAGCAACCCACTCCAGTGTTCTTGCCTGGAGAAGCCCGTGGACAGAGTAGCCTGGTGGGCTACAGTTCTTGGGTCTCAGAGTTGGACACGACTGAGCGATTGAGCTCAAACACCGGACCTGGCTGCATAGACAAAGAGATGTGTCTGGGATGGAAGGATAGCAGCTGGCCCATCAACGATCTCTGGGACACAACTGTTGAATGAAGGAAGGAACCAACCAGCCATCTGACACAGCCTCCGGGAAGGGCCACATGTACGCGCTTGCTGGCCTTCAGTGTCGGGTGCCCAGGGAGACAGGCAGGTGCTGAGACCATGTTCCATTATCTACACAGCCCATCATGCTAACACTCACCTCCGTCTCTCCCTGGAGGCCTGGGCGCATAGCGCCTGCAGCCTGTGGCACCAAGGACCAGCTGTCACAGCTGCAGCCTAAGCCCAGGGGCTCTGGGAGAGGTCCTGGGGGCAGTTTCTAACTGCCGTCTAGCCCAGGCCTCCCTCAGGGCACCAACTTCAGATCTCTTCCAGGCCGTGCTGCTTCCAGAAATAAATCGTTTCCAGCAGTGTCTGTTTCCAAATCCTCATTGATTTTTGTCTCTGTTTTCCCAGCTTCCTGTCACAACGGGGTATTCCGGGTGATGGATCAGAATTCACCCTGCACTAAGAGCCTCTTCAAAGTCGTCTGAGGCAGGGCCCAGGCCCAGGGCTCCCGACAGCTTTGGGGAGGGGTTAGGAGAGAGGGTAGTGTAGAGGCCTCTCCCCTTACTCCCCTAGGCAAAGGCACCATACGTGGGCCCCATGAGATGGGCTGCAGGGTCCACCTGACTCGGGTCCAAGTATCCCCTCTCGTATGACCTTGGACAAGCCACCCAACCTTGGGGCCTCCGCAGCCTCACCTTCCAGCCCCAGGGGCCCAGGACCAAGCACGACAGAGCAGGCTGTGGTCCAGCGTGGCCCGGCCCCTCATGGCGTCAAGGACCACTCTCTCCACTCTTCTGTTCAGGCTGTGGCCTCTGCATCCCCAGCCCCCAGGAGGGAAGAGGAGCCTGCATCCTGTCCTGGGGGTACGTGTCCCCCTCCTCCTTCTGGGAACAGCCCTGCCCACCCAGGCTCTCCCTCTCCTGCCGGGCAGGACTCCAAACACCTGACATGGGATCGCCTCCATCCTACAGCACCCACGAGGCTGCAGTGCTGTTTTCCCCTCTTACAGGGAAGGAAGTCGAAGCTCAGAGAGATGAAGAGCTTGCTGATGTCACCTGGTTGGTGAGTGACAGGCAGTGAGGGGCAGAGATCAGCTTAGAGGAAGACCACGCCACTTACGTCATGAAGTGCTCATCCAGGCTGGTGGACAAGGAGGCTGAGGCTCGGAGTGTTTAACCAGTTGCCTGGGTGGATGGTGGGAGGAACAGGTGCCAGGGTCTCCTTCCTGGCTCCATCCTGGACTTTCCAAGCTGCTTCTCTGCTGCCAGGGAGCCTGCTGTGCATGCCAGCCATGGGGATAGAAGGGGCAGGGGAGAGCAGGTGCCACCCAGACCCGGGAAAGCAGGCCTAAGCATCTTCCCTGAGACTTGACTCACAATTCTGTCCTGACTCTAGAGAGAGAGGGCAGTCAGGATCCCCACAGACCCACAGGTACCCTAGGTACAAGTCCAGAGAGTGGCAGTTACAGAGGCTTGGAGCTACTAGGAGGGAGTAAGGGGCTTCAAGCTGGCACCACCTGCCCCTAAGACCTCTAGTGAGTGTTGAAGAAGACCTCTAGTGAGTGTTGAAGAAGACAGTGGGGGCCCAGCATCTTCTCCTGTTCAGGTAATGACCAAGCAGAGGAGACAGCACAAGACAGAGAGGAGGTGCCCAGCAAGGCATGCAGGATGCAAGTTGTGGGGAGAATGGCCCGTCAGCTCCCTCCTGGGCCCCAGAGCCCAGCTCTGCAGAGACCAGAGTCTCTGCAGTGACCAGCGTCCTCCCCAGAGAATGGGGACAGCAGCCAGGCCCTGACTGTAGCCTTGAGGCCAGGTGGGCAGAGTCTCTAGGCCCCAGTTTTCCACTTCTGGTTCCCAAGGCATCTTGTCTTAGAGCTAACAGCTCAGCCACCAGTCTTAGAGTTAACAGCTCAGCCACCTGTCCAGCAGCTCACAGCCTGACTCAAACCAGAAAGAGACTCTAACATGGCAGGGGGTGGGAGTGAGGGTGCTGTGGCTTGAGGGTGCCAGGACAGAGACAGGCTGGGGGAGAGACATCACACTAGGGAGGGAGAGATAGAGACACAGCATGAGAGGCCCTTGCAGAGAGCGGCAGAGTGATGGGGACAGATGGGGGAGCATAAGAGAGAAGACAGGTGCCCAGGTGGATGGGGTGGGCTGGGAACCTTTGACAAGGATGCCCCTGCAAGTCCAGGCCTCTCAGTTCATGACCAAGTGGGACAGTGAGTGGAGAGGCCAGGGCTGGGGTGGTGCTGAGGTTGAGTTTGGGTTAAACGCAAGACCCTGATTAGGAGCGTCAAGCTCCCCTGTAGCCCAGCAGCCTCAAGGGAATGTTGTGAGATGGTGTTTGAGTCCCTCGGTTCTGCTCTTTGAGGATCATTTGGTAAATGAATGCCAAAGATGGGGGTGGGAGGAAGCGCTACAAAGGAAATCAAACAGAAGCAGCTTCCCAAGCGAGCACATTCATCACCAAAGATGACAGCCAGAAACTGAAAGGCTTTGTCCCAGCTCGTGCTTCAGAGAAACACCAGCTGAGCATCTACTACAAGCCTGGCCCTGGGGGCCAGCCAGCAGCACCTTGAAGATGGATCAGAGTCTCCTCACCACTTGGAGTTGATTCACCTGCCCTGTCCAGCTCCATCTCCAGTCTAACTGTTCAGTATACTTACAAAGGAGTTGAGCCGTCTGGGAAATAGCCAGCTGTGGGGTCCTGCCCTGAGGCCACAGAAGCGGAGCACAGAACCGAAGTCACCTCTGAGGCTGACTGAGCCCCTCGGCAGCGGTTGCCAAAAGGTCCCCTGATCATCACCAGTAGGCTTCCAGACCCCAAATTAGGCAAGAATGCCCACCCTAGTAGTCGCCCTACAGTGACCTAACAAATCACCTAATGCCAACCTTCCAACAGAAATATTCTTTGTCTCGAGGCTATAAAAATTGGCTACTAACCCACTAGAAACATCGCTCTCCCTTGGTTGATTCTCCCTGGCCTCTTAGGAGGTCGACCCACTGCACTCTCAGTGCCCTGATTATCTCTGCTCCTTGTTCTTAGTAAACTCACTCCCTTCTGAAACACTCTGTCTGGAAGATCTTTTCCAACTCGCATTCAGACTGTCACGACACCTGGCTGCATGACCAGCTGGCCCCGACTCGCCCAGCAATCCATCTGGGCAGCAGCACGCCCACTCCCACACCTAGGTCCAGGCTGTTGGCACCTTCCAGCCCCTCAGCAGTCTGGAGGGGTGTCCCTCCTGTTATCCAGCGGGAGGAGGGGGTTTAGTCCCAGCTCTACCTCTGGAGCACTGGGTTTGGCACCACTGGTGCCAGGACTGCAGGCTGAGCTCTGGAATCTTCCCCCACACTTGGCTGGTCAGTCTCCTGACCCTCCGGCATTCCAGCTGTATGTTCAGAAGGAAACATGGAGATGGTGGCGGGCCTGGCGGATACTCTGTCCATCCCCGTTCAGTCACTGCTGGTAACCTGCTTCAGACACCCTCAGCTCACCATCCAGTCTGCACAAGGCTGATCAGACCTCCAGGAGCAGCTGGGTGTGGATGAATTTGGAAGGGGAGTGACCCGGCCTTGTCATCCTCGGTGGCCCATCACTGAGTGTTTTCTCCTGCAGCCCAGGGGAGCCCGCTGACCACAGTGGAAGAAACCTGATGTCTCTCCCTTCAAGGACCCTTTCCCTTCCTCTGCTGGACACACCACTTCCCTACAGCCTGAGAGCTGGGAGGCCCCACTGCATAGGAATGAGTCCCAGGAGCACTGGAGAGCTCGAGTTGTTTTTCAGTCACTAAGTCATGTCCAACTCTTTGCAGCCCCATGAACTGCAGCATGCCAGTGCTCAAACTCACATCCATTGTGTTGTTGATGCCATCCAACCATCTCACCCTCCGTCATCCCCTTCTCCTGCCCTCAATCTTTCCCAGCATCAGGGTCTTTTCCAATGAGTTCCATTAGATGGCCAAAGTATTGGAGCTTCAGCTTCAGCATCAGTCCTTCCAATGAATATTCAGGGTTGATTTCCTTTAGGATTGACTCGTTTGATCACGTTGCTCTTCAGGGGACTCTCAAGAGTCTTCTGTAGCACCACAGTTCAAAAGCACCATTTCTTAGGCACTCAACCTTCTTTATGGTCCAACTCTCACATCTGTACATAAGTACTGGAGGCTCAAGACCAGCCTGCAAAAGTTTTGATGCAAATACACAGCCATCAGGATTCAGGAACCCAGAGCACAATGCCCCACATTCACTCTCTTCACTACTAAGTTTTCATTAAAAAAAAAAAAAACTTCATTGCTCTCTTTAAAACAAAATTTAGGGACTTCCCTGGTGGTCTAGTGGTTAAGAATCCCCCTTCCAGTGCAGGGGATGCAGGTCTGATCCCTGGTTGGGGAACTAAGATCCCACATGCCACAGGTCAACTAAGCGCAAGTGCCACAACTGGAGAAAAGTCTGCCTGCTGCAACAAAAGATCCCACATGCAGAAATGAAGATTCATACAACCAGATAAAGAGATATCTTAAAAAACAAGACAAAATTGATCCAAAATAATTGATCCCTGGCTTACCTGCTTAAAGGAGTAATAAGCTGAAATAAAACCAAACTTGGTCTTTATTTAAGTCATTGACCCAAACCAATCTTCCCTATGATCAGAGCCTCAATAATCAGTTCATAGTCTGGGAAAGGACGGGGTTTGGGAGCACTCCCCAGGGGATCATCCCAGGGTCCCTGACAGTGGGATACACCGTGACAGAGAGTGAGACGCTGCTGGTTCCCTATGGGTCTCATGGGTCATCTCCATTTATTTTTAATAATTATGAAACACTGCTATTTAGAGCTTTCTTTAAAATATATATATATATTTCTTTTGGCCACGCTGCATGTGGGATCTTACTTCCCCAACCAGGGATCAAATCCATGCCCCTTGCTTTTGAAGTGGAGTCTTGACCACTGGACCACCAGGGAAGTTCCTCATCTCCATTTTCACTCCACATGTGGACACGCAGCAGGATGAGTCATAAGCAGACATCAGCTTAGCAGGTCAGCAAACTTCTCTTCACAGATTTATCAATACTTTGTATTTCCTTCCTGAAAAGGCCCCAAGGTCTGGGCTACAAGACTCAGGAAACCTATTTCTCAGCACCCACCCTGGCTTGTTGAGTGGGGCCGTCGGATTCCCCCTGAGACCAGTGCCCCTGGAGATACTAGAGACCTTCGTTTTGTTCATGGCATGAACGGCAAACGGAGCACAGCTGGTGTTCCAGGAGGATTAACCCCACTGGCCACACACAGCTGGACCAGTAAGACCCAGCAACATTCCTGAGGAGCCAGGGTTAAAAATATAAGGGTGCTTCCTGGTGAAGTCAGTCATAGTGGGGCTGTGCCCAGGGCCACGAGCCCCATTACTGTGAGAAATGGTCAATCAGGATTCAGAAAGATACACGTGAACTTCAGAGCAATCTTGTGGAAAAGTACAATCTCCCCTCACCCCACCCATCACCACTAAAGGACAAAATCCGGACTCTTTGATTCCAAAACCCTGCAGAGAAGCAGTTTCCAAAGAGACTTTCACGGAACCCAGGTTCTGCAGGGTGTTCCTCAGACAGGGTGCTGTGGTTGCACAAGTTCATGTGGTGATGACACATTGACAACATCTTCTTTACAAACAGGGCCAAGACAAAGATAGTCCTACGGAGCACTTTACTAGAAAGCCTGGCCCAGTACATTAGAACGAGCAAGAGAAATAAAGAAGAGATAACAATTGGACTATAAAGAAAGCTGAGCGCCAAAGATTTGATGCTTTTGAACTGTGATATTGGAAGAGACTCTTGAGAGTCCTTGGGACTGCAAGGAGATCAAACCAGTCAATCCTAAAGGCAATCAGTCCTGAATACTTTTTGGAAGGACTGATGCTGAAGCTGAAGCTCCAATACTTTGGCCACCCGATGCAAAGAGGTGACTCACTGGAAAAGACCCTGATGTTTGGAAAGACTGAAGAAAGGAGGAGAAGGGGACAACGGGACAACAGAGGATGAGATGGTTGGATGGTGTCACTGACTCGAAGGACATGAGTTTGAGTAAGCTCCAGGAGTTGGTCATGGACAGGGAAGCCTGGTGTGCTGCTCTCCATGGGGTCACAAAGAGTCAGACATGACTGGGCGACTGAACTGAACTGAAGGACTAGACAGGGAGAGAGAAGGCTGTCGGGATCACAGATGATATGAGTATTCACACGGCCAACCTAATATACCCCTACAGCCAAAGAATTATAATTAATAAACAAGTTTAGCCATGTTGCCAATTATAGAACAAACACAAATAGCAACTGTGTTCTTGAGACCATCCTAGAGTTTTAAAAGGAATAAAATTTTTTAAATACCATTTCATTATATAGTGGTTTCAAAAGTATTCACTGTAGTAGTATTCTTTAAACCATATTTAAGTTGTAGATACTCTTCTGAATATGTATTTTAAAACAAAATCTTTAAATGTGTATGGTAAGACATTAGCAAGAAGTATTAATAAATATGTAAGACTCAGCAAGATCTGTATGCTACATTTTGAAAAGATCGCTAGGAGACAGAATTAAATGAGCAAATAGAATGCGATCCCATGTGGATATAAAACTATATATATTTATGCACAAAATACATAAACATTTCCCAGAAGGATCTAAGAGAAATGGTAGTTTCCTCTGGGAAGTGTTACTGGAAGCTGCAGGTGGAGGAAAGAATATTCAAATTTTTATTTTATACTCTTCAGTGTTATTTGAATATTTTTACAAAGTGCACATATAACTTTAAAAATAAAAAGATGTTTCCACAGTGTGAGGTCTTAGAATCTCATGTTTGAACTTATTTCTTTACTAGGGTCCTATAATTGATTCTAATTAAGGAAAACATTAAGTAACATTTTTCCAGTTAGCTCACAAACTGTTTTCGTCCTGTAGTAGAATGCATGTTTGTTCTTTGCTGGGGCATTGCTATTATTAAAAGCTTATAAAAAGAACAAAATAAATTTTAAAATGTTTCAATTTTTAGGGGACCTAGTAAATTCAATAGTAGGATCAGTCATACAGAGCATTCACAGGAGAACATAAAAGTACAAGAAAAGGTGGTTGATTGCAGCATTTTATTGGAGGAACATTGGGAACATCTCAATTCCCATCACAGGGGAATGGCTTAAAAGATGGACCTCTGGGTGAGCAGATCTGGCAGCAAACAGGGGCCACCTCTAACCAGCAGAATTGGGGAACCATCTACAGAGAAGCAGCAGGCTTGGAAACTGCCCAGACAGCAGCCAGAGGCAGTGTTGCAAGAGGTTGGGCAGGATACGGGTGTGGGGGTGACAGACATGATCATGCTGTTTCGAATCACGGAACAAGAGGCCACCACCAGGACAGACACCATGAGGACAGGTAGCAGCCAAAGACTGGGCTGAGGAGGGGACAGAGGCTGGCGGGACATGGCCTCCTTGACTCCAGGAGACCAAGCAGGGGAACCCTGGTGTGGTCAGGCAGCCAGAGAAAAGAGGAGAGACAGTGGCTGTGGACACAGCTTCTTAGTGGCCACAGGTAAGCTTGTAGGTGAGGTCTCTATGGAACAGAAGAGAGAACAGTCGGGTGGGCTGGGGAAGGAGAGTGGCTTTAGACACTGGCCGTAGACAGCACTGGCAAGATTTTCTGTACAGAGGAGCAGAGAAGGTGGTGCCAGATGGGAGAACAGACAAAGAAATGGCTTTTCTTGTCAAGATGGGTGATGGAGAATGACTGTGTGCGGAATGTTCCAGAAGAGACAGAGGGACAGGAGTGAGGCCCTCTGGAGGTAGAAGGGTGAGATTCGGGGCCCCATGGGGGCCAGGACACCTGGTCCTCGGTTGGGGAAGGGGAGGCACAGGCCAGGTCACAGATCATAGTGGGACCACAGGAAGGTTCTGGTTTGCTGGCTTCTCTTTTCTTCCATGAAGAATGAGGCCAGGTTAGCAGCTGACTCTGAGGGTGGGAGCTGGGAGGTTTGAGAAGAAAGGAGCAGGGGTGGGCCACTCAGTCAGGATCCTGGAGAAAAGACGGACATGGAAGGCACAGTAGGCCCATGTGCCTGTGGCCCATCTGAGAGCTGGGGCCACAGATCCAAGGAGAAACCCAGCAGGTGGCCGAGCCTGCCTCCCTGTTCTGCTGCCAGGGGCAGACAGAGGGGCACTCTGCCCAGCGGTTGTAATGACCAGTGATCTCAGGGCCTCAGGGTGTGGTGGTAATGATGGGAAAAGGCAATGAAAACAAGAGGCAAGAGAAGGGGCTGAGATGCAGAGGCAGGGGTGGAATGAGCATGAGGACGGCAGCCAGAGGTCAGTGTCATGAGCTGAACTGTGTCTCCCAAGTTCATCGGCTGAAGTCCTAACCCCCAGGACCTCAGAGTGTGACTATACCTGGAGATGGGGTCTTAAATGTGGCTAACTAAACTGAGGCCATAAGAGTGAGGCCTAATCCAATAGGACTCCTGTGCTTATAAGAAGAGAAAATCACGCTATAGATAAATACAAAACAGACCATAGGAAGACTTAGGGAGAAGATGCACAAGACAAGGAGAGACCTCAGGAGAAACCAGCCAGCCAGCACCTTGATTTTGGTCTTCCAGCCTCCGGGACTAATAGAGAACTGATTTTATGTGGTATGTGTTAGGATAGGTGACTACCAGATGGGGAGGAAGCAGTGACTGGGGCCACATAGGCCAAGGAATTGTGAGGTCAAGGTGTGGGATGGTCATCCCCTGGCCTCACGACCTCCTAGAAAAACCACAAGCCTAGTCAAGCACTGTGCACTTCAGAGAGATATGGATGATGACAACTACCCACACAAAAATCCACATTCACTTTCTTTGGCCTGAATGTGTGCAAGGCCTGCAATCAGCATGAAGGACACAGCTCCCAGGACCGGTACTGCACTCAGTGCTGTCTGGTGGGACGGCAGTGGTGTTTGGGACAGTCCCAGGGCTACCACACTGGACCTGTACGGTCCTGAGCTCCTCCTCTGCATGAACTCCAGATCCTCACAAGATCCTAAGTGGTAGGAGCTTCTAAACCTTACCGAGGGCCCCACCTCACACAGGAGACCAAGTGGCCACAGCCCAGGCAGGATTCAGGCCCACCTGGATCCAAGTCAGGCCCACACCCACTGCACAGCCAAGGTCAATGGAGAGGGTGGACAGAGCCAAGAGAGAGTTCTGGGCCTGCAACCTCTGCAGGATTTCCACCCTAGTCTCCAATTCTGCAGAGTAGAGGCAGGGATGCCCGGGAGCAGGTGTGTTGGTATCGCTCCTGCTGGCTATGGAGCCTTGGGCTGGAGGCTGTGAGAAGCAGAAGAGCAGGAGGAGGAGAAGTGCCCTGACGGAGGACCTGGAAGGACAGTCTTGCCTGCAGCCCCGGGCCCTTGCCCGGCCTTGGTGACCTCAGCCCTTCCCCTTGGCCTCACCCCCAGCCAGACCTGGCGTCCCAGCTGAGCCTCAGGCTGACCTCCTGCACGCTCAACTTTTAGACTCAGGGAGGCTGTTCTGACTGTTCTTTTCCCTGCAATGTCCTTGGAACCCCCATTTTAGTGACTTTGTCTCCTGGAGAAGAGCTCATCACTTTGGTGTGAGATTATTTCAAGGTTGAATTCTTGCAATGAAATTTATCTTTAGACCTTGATTCACAGATCAATTCAGGATGCTGACAACAGAGATGACAGACATGCGAGGCTGACGCTGCTTCTCTGAACAGCCCCACTGCTGCAGGAAGCCACCTGCCAGGGGGTTGGGATGGGGGTGGTCACCCTGTCAGTGAGTCACTCTTTAGATTTATATCGGGCCCTCCCTCCCAAGGACTAGAAATCCATGATTCACTGGTCACATGGACACTTAGGACCCCTGGGGCTGCCATCACAAATGGCCACAAACTTGGTGGCTTCAAACAACACAAGTATATCTTCCCACAGCTCTGGGGGCAGAAGTCTAAACTCCAGGTGTGGACAGGCTGGTTCCTTCTGGCAGCTCTGAGGAAGAAGGGGTCCCCAGCTCCCGTCCTAGGTCCTGGTGACCCCAGGAATCCTTGGTGGTCCTCGGCCATGATCACTCTGATCTCTGCCTCCACCATCTCATGACCTTCTCTGTGTGTCCTTTTCTGTCTCCTATAAGGACACTCACTGGACTTAGGGACCACCCAAACCCAGTATGGGCTTCCCTGGTGGCTCAGACGGTAAAGAACCCACCTGCAATGTGGGAAACCTAGGTTTGATCCCTAGATCAGGAAGATCCTCTGGAGAAGGAAATGGCAACCCACTCCAGTATTCTTGCCTGGAGGATCCCATGGATAGAGGAGCCTGGCAGGCTATAGTCTATGGGGTCGCAAAGAATCAGACACGACTGAGTGACTACACAGATGACTCCATCTAAGTCCTTACTTTAAAGGCATCTGCAAAGACCCTGTTCCCAAATAAGGTCACCTTTTGAGGCTCTGGGTGGACATGAATTTTGTAGGGACACTATTCACCTCACGGCAGGTGGGGTGACTTCCTCACATCACTTTGTGACTTGCACTTGACTTTCAGGTCCTCCCTAACAGCCTTGGAGGGGCGAGGAGTGGTGTGGTGACACAGTGATGCACGGTTGGCTGTCCCCAGATGGGCATCCCCCAACACAGCTGCGCCTTCATCCCTGCACAGCCTCCCATGACAGCTCAGACCTGGCTCTGCTGTAGGATCAGGGGAGCCACGAGAGACCATGTGTCATTGCCAGCAGACGTGTCCTGATGACACGGTTTCTACTACATGTGGCATCCCACCCCCTCCACCAGCAGGAAGGGCCTCCGAATTCTCTCTGTCCCCCAGACTCAACGGCCACATCCCACACGGGTCCAGGGAGACCCCACGATGCTTAGGTCCCACCAGACACGGGCCTACTTGAATGACTTCCTGAAGCCACTGGCTGTTTCCCTCCATCCCCTCCTCCCCTGCTTATTCTTTGTAAAGGTCTCAGCACACATCCCTGAAAATAAAACTAAAACTGCTGCTACCCAGACCATCAGGGGTCAGAGTTGCACTCACCCCAACCCTCTCCACCAGGAGGAAAAAAGGCTGATGAGGAAACAGAATGGTTGTTTTCCCCAACCTCGTCGAACCTGAGGCAACAATTTTAAAAGGCACCTTAATTTATTTCTAAAAAGAGACAAACATAGCATTAAATCATTATCAGATGTGAGCAAAGCAAAGGCACTAATCTGGCTTTTATTTGACTCCATTTAGTTAAAAGTAGCTTTCTGCTGGGGTAGGAGGAGGACGGGCAGGAGAGAAGAAATAAAATAATACTACTAAAAAATGCCCTTGATGGAAATGATAAGGTTCCCTTTGAAAGATGGTGCGTCTCTCTGCGTGGAGACAAGGCAGCAGCTCCCAGCCCTTTAGAGATCCGGGGAGGCGGCTGGGCCCAGCTTTCTTATGTAAATCACCCACCGCCAGGCTGCCAGCAGTACCAGCTGGCCCTGGAACTGACTACTAGGAAGACAGAAGCCAGACGGAAACACTAGTCCACACCTCGGGCGTCGGTGCAGGACAACTGGAGTTTGTAGAGGACAGGAGAAGGCCCATCTTTCGCAACCCAGAGTGCACAGTGAACTGGACTCAGGGTTTGGGATCCAGCAGAAGAGCCCCAGGATGGCAGATCACAGTCATGGCTTTTATTTGACGCTGAAAATTTACCACAAAACAAATCTTGGTTCTTTGTGAGAAAAAGGAAAAAAAGAAAAAGAAAGAAACAGGAGGAAACGCTCAGAATGGCATAAAGTTTTCTTTTTTAATTTTTTTAAATTTTGACTCTGCTGGGTCTTTGTTGCTGTGCTAAGGCTTTCTCTAGTTTTGGCGAGCAGCGGCCACTCTCTTGTTGAGGAGCGTGGGCTCTAGAGGACACAAGCTCAGTGGTTGTGGTACACCGGCTTAGTTACCCTGAAGCATCTGGGATCTTCTTGGACCGGGGACTGAACCTGTGTCCCCTGCATTGGCAGACGAATTCTTAACCACTGGATCACCAGGGAAGTCCTGGCATAAATTCTTGACAAGCTCAAACCCCACCTTGTGCCCAATCCTCACTCCCCGGAGGGGCTTCAAATCCTCACCTGTGCCCAAGAGAGGGCTCTGTGTGCCAGAGTGACCGAAGACCACAGTCCCCGGGGGAGGAGGTTTGGCATGGGAAGAAAGGCAGAGGAAAGCCCCTCAGGTGTGTAGAGAACCTGCTTTTCAGACTTAAAAAAGCGTGGGCCACCTTCCCACCCCAGCTGAGCCCAGCTTCACTGGCCCCAGCCCCCGTGGAACCAAGGCCACGGTCACTGGAAGAAGGCAGGAAAGGGGTCACTAATTCGGCCCCCAGTCCTGGTCCTGAGGCAAAGTGGCTGCCCTCCCCAGCCCGGTCACCCGTTATCAGCCAAGCATCAGCTCACCCCATAAGCCTGAGGCCCTCCTGGCCCCCACACCTCTGCCGGCTTCCTTCTCACCCACCCCCTTCTGAATCAACTTCTTTCTTTCTACCCCCTCCCTGCCCTTCTCCTGCTTTTCCTCTGATGGACTTTATCACCAACCGATCATCAATGCTGTAGCCTAGTGGCGTCTGAGCACCACCAGGAGGTCAGCTCCTGACCTGTGGCGGGGATGGGGGTAGTCTCAGGGCACCACAGTGTCCCGACTCCTGCACGAGCTGGCCGGGAGGAGTGCCCACAATCCAGGTCAGATGGATGAATGAATGAAGTAACAAGGGAGCGACGATAGACAAGCAGCAGCCCTGGCTGATGGCCTCTCTCCTGCCAAGGCCCCTCGCTGCTTCCTCGAGCGCTCAGCCTCCCCTGGCTCCTGCAAACCTGTAGCCCGAGGGCTTCCCGGGCACACCATGGAGGGGCGCCCCCCCGGGCACCCCCCGCTCCTGACTGCCTTCCAGTCAGGGCAGGACTGCCACCAGTCAGTCCCTCCACACAACGTGCCGGGACAGTGCCTCAGCTACACAAGGGCCTGTAGGGCTCCCTTTCCAGTCTCTGTTTTATAGACTAGACGTGAGGTAGGGAAGCAGCTGGGCCACCATTTTGCATGGACGGAACGAGCTCCTGGAGGATCTGCCTCTAGGAAAAGAGCAGCCCCTTGACTTTCCAGTTCTTAGAAGCATCTGGAAATGGGAGGAGATGAAAGTGAAGGATGCTACGCCCACCCCCACCCCCTCACGGTGCACTCCCTCCCCACTTCCTCCTCCTCCACCTCCTTGGCCTCTAGGACAGAAAGCAACTAAGCTCCAGACCACCTTCCTTCCTGAAATGCACTCCTCGCCAGGGCCTGATCCCTGGAGATGAGGCCTGGGCTTGGACTGGCCTGTGTGGACGAGCCGAGATCCTGCCGTGCGTGCAGCGGGTATGCAAAATGCAGGGGCTGCCCTTGAAAAGACAGCTTGGAGAATCTAAACAACAGCCAGGGATGCCCTTTGGTGGGTTCTCACACTGTAAACTCAGTTCTTTTGTCCACACAAGCACTGGGATGGGGGTGGGCAGAATAATTCCACCGACTCCGGTTGACCTGATCCCTGGAAGACATGACTCAGTCATGTGGTCAAAAGGATGGAGCTAAGGATCTTGAGATAGGATGGTTGTCCTGGACTCTCCAGGTTAAGTCCAGGGTCATCACAGGGCCTCACGGGGAGGCAGGGGGACCAGAAGCACAGCAGAGGCAGAGGTCAGCGCCACCCTCCCCTCAGGTCAGGGCCAAGCAGACTCTCCCAGGGGCCACAGGCCACAGGCCACCTGACTGCCCTCGGCCACATCAGCCTCCAGGGAAACCAAGCTTATGCTGTGGACAGAAAACCTCTGACGAAGGTGAAAACAGCAGAAAACACAAAAACTGCCGAAAGAAAAAATGTGTAAAAGTTAAGTAGTTTTGTAGTTTTTTTAAAAGATGTGAATAATACCAGTATACAAAAATATTATATACCAAACAATACAGTGTTTGTATAAAACTCAGTAAAAAAAGCATAATTTTATCATTTAAAAATAATTCATAAAATACATTTTGCTGAGAGCAAATCCTAACATCATAGACAGTGACGACTCCCGTGTGCCACAGAGAGAAACCAGCCTGGATTCACCCGGGCGCTCACATCTCCCAGGGGACTGCTACGCAGTCAGTACTGGCAGCAGCCTGACGGGACGGGACAGGACCATCACACACGGTCGGGGCGTGGGGACCCCCCGATCCTTGGCCGAGTTCACGGAGCAGAGTCCTCGGACAGGAGCAGCTCCTGAGAATGGCGGGACAGCCCTCTCCTCTACTGGTAGATGACCTTCACGCAAAAGGTCTCCTCATTTTTGTCTTCGTGGTCGTTGATGTAAATCAGGATCTCCTCCTCCCCGGCTCTCTGACGGGAGGCAAACCGCAGGCCGATGGTGTAGGTCTCACCTCCCCCGACCTGGAAAGAAATGTCGCCATACTCGTGCCCACTCCGCTGGCTCCACAGGCACACACACACACACACACACACACACATCTGCCACACTCGTGTCCCCCCCCCCCCCCCCCCCACCTGCTGGCTCCTCTCTCTTCCAGCAGCTTCCACATAGGCAAATACACACACACACATACTCCAGGCTGGCACACTTCAGAAAACACAAGTACGTTCGGAACCAAACCTCCCATGTTACTGTCAAGCCCTCTCCCCCATAGCCGCTCTTCCCATGTCCCTAGGAGACACGTCACTGAAGCCCCTGCCCCGACTGACAGACTCTGATCCCCTCTGAGCCGCTGCTCACTTTTCCTAAAATAGCCACGGTAGACCAAGGCCTCACTTGCCAGACAATCTGGATGAAACTGCTGTGAAATTGCCGGGGAGGTAGGGGCCTAGGTGTGGGGTCAGAGGCCCAGGCAGAGTTCAGCGGGGGTGCCCCTGGGGACTGCAGGCATCTCCCTGTTTCCCCCAGGACTTCCTGGAGCCCCCCCCACTCTGCAGGGTCCCGCCCCCGAGCAGCCCGCACCTGGAAGGCATCCTCCTTGAACTGCAGCAGGTGGGGGTGATCGCTGTGCAGGCGGTAAGCCCTCCGCGAGGGGTAGGGGTTGGTGTAGGTGATGCGCTTGTTGGCGCCCCTCCCACCCCCCGCAGGCAGCTTGATCTCGAAGGCCTGTGGGGAGTGCAGGAGTTAGCCCCTGGCTGCTTCTCCGGAGGCTTCCCAAGCCTGCCCTGTGTTCGGGGCCCTTAGACACTGGACAGCTCCATAAATACAGCAGACAAGCCCCCCGAGGTCCTGGCCGAGGAGGCTCACGGTCCAGAAGCCAACACCCCCCAGAACCCCAGCCGCTAGGCAGGCCAGGTCAGGGGACCAGGTGACAATCAGGGGACACCCCACTCCAGCCGCATGGCCCCGCACCCCACATCAGACCTTGGAGATGAGAGGAGGTCGGCAGGAGAGACACAGGAGCCATGAGGCCACCAGCTGGTGGGCGTCCGCGTCGACCAGGTGGAGGTGCGCGAAGCGGCTGCCCGGCCTGCGGGGCCTGACGCTCACATGCAAGTCCTGCACCCCGTGAGGGGGCAGCACGAACACACCTCTGGGGTCCGTCTTCCAGGGGACAGGGGAGAAGGGGGGCGGGAGGTAAGGGCTTCATCCCAGGGAGCCCAATGGTTCAGGGGCGACCACCTGTGCTGGGCGGGAAGCCCGCCAGTCTGCATCAAGCCAACCTTGCCACGGGCACCAGTACCAGCGGGACACAGTCCATGCCCCCATCCTTGGGGCTGAGTCCCCTCCCCCACAGCAAGAACCCCTAAGTGCTGCAGCGGCCTCGGCAGAGAAGAGCTGAACCCCAGCCTCGGGTGAGGCATCCGCATCATCCCATCATCGAGATGTACAATTGCGGCCACGCTGACTCCAGAGTCACAGTTAATTCTTCCCATGATATACAATATATACTCCCATAAATACGGTAATATATACTCCCAGCAATTCTACAAGTTGGCCCTGGGGGTCTGTAAATAAGTCAGTCATCCCACGAAGGCACATCTGGCAAAGCGATGTAAACTAAGGCTCGGTTGACTTTCAGGAACCCCCTGAGTTGAAGCGCCATTCCCATCCCCTCCCCAGGTGGGCAAGGATGGGAGGGCCCAGGGGACCTCCTCGAGACCCAACAGCCCCCACCCAAAGGCCATACCGTCAGCTCCTGGGGGTGTGAGCTGAAAGCCTGCACTCTCCTAACTGTCTGCGTCCCCCGGAGGACGAGAGCCAGGCGGGTCCTCTGGCCAGTGATACAGGAGACATCCACTCGCTGCAGCGAGTGCAGGTAGACCTGCCAGGTCTGGACAGGTGTTGCCAACCAGCGGTCTCTGTGGGCAGAAGCCATTCACGGTCAGCGAAGACAGTACACTGACTGTTGGAGGGGAGCCCCAGGAGGCTGAGAAGGCGGCCAAGAGGGCAGGCGGGGCCCAGATGCTGTCACCCCCACAGCCCCCTTCCCTCTGAGGCTGAGGCTCTCAGGCAGGGCTGTGGCCTCTGTGTGGCCTTGACCCTGAACAGAGATCCAAATGTGTGGCAACATGGGCTTCTGCACACTTGCACCTGGGTCAGCAGAATCCCAAACCAGACCGAGAGCAAACCCCATGGACAGCATGGCATGGACAAGGATGTGGGCTCAGAGGTCACATGGGCCTGAGCCAGGGCTCTGCACCAGCCGTCTGGTGCCAGGGACACTGACCCTTGGTGGTAAATGGGCCTCAGGGACACCTGCCCACAAGCCATCATGAAGACAACACTCTTTAGCCACCACATGGCACCTCCAAGCCAGGCACTGACCCTCGGTTGAGGTGGGTACTCAGTGCAAGGGACACCCCCCAACCTTCCCCATTCCCAGATGGGCTGCAGCAAACCCTCCAGCTTGCCTGTACTGGTTTCAAAGGCTCTCAAGGCCTGGGAGATACGACCCACAGGTAGAGGGAAAGGGACTGAGGTCATTTGTCTGGATCCTCGGGCATCACAGGAAATGACACCACCTTCCACCTCCCTGGGGAGCGGGGTAGGCACAACCACAGCCTGCATCCCTCAGACATGAGAGGGGCCACGGGGACAAGGCTGTCTGGCCATCCTGGCACGTGCTGCAGCAGAAGTGGCCTCCTGTCTGGGTCTGAAGCATCCCACCAGCTGGTAATGCCAGCTGAGCAGAAGCTCCTTGCAAGACCTCAGCCAGTCTCAGCTCACGTGGCCAAACGCCTGACGGCCTCCTTATCACAAGTGTAGAAGCTGCAGGGCTGGCTACTTCCAGGGCCACCAGCGGTCCCCAGCCTGCCTCTTCACCACCCCCCACCCCACCCTCCATACTACCAGGGCCCACACGCTCACACATAGATGATGACAAAGAAGTCCTTGACCTCCGGGCTAGGGCCACTGGCCACCTTCAGGAACACGTCACGGGGCTCTCCGGGGCCCTGTCAACAGGGGGGCGCATCACAGCAACACTGGGCTCCAACCCCAGCCCCCCAAGTCCCCAGGAAGCAAATGCAGGTGTGAACCAGGCCCCCTCCCCCAACACATTTTTAATTCTCTGTACTCGTCAGAATTCATTATTTTTGTCACTGCAAAAGAGAAAAATCCTTAACTTCTTGATTTCATATTGAGTTTAATAATTATATTCTGCAGGAGATTTTATCCCATTTCCTAACCAGTCATAACATAATTATGGCCGTTATCCTTGCACAATGGCAATTAATAAGTGCCTTAATTACCACTCACTTTATTCTGTTTGCCTCACACATTTTTTTTTTTAATTTAAATTCAGATAATCAAGGAACTGATCTGCTAGCAGGAAAAATGAAAACTCATTCATAAAACTCTCATGAGGATGTCAAAATAGCCCTTTAGCAGCTTAGAAACAAGCCACTTTGGTGAAAACCTAAAATGAAGAGACTGCAGGACACCCAGGATGCAAACGGTAGGCAGGGCCTGGAGAGGGCAGGGCTATAGAACTTACCATATTCTGTGTCTCACAAATGATGTTCGGGTCACTACATCGAACATGGAGTGGGGGGTCCTCACTGGACGTCCCTACAGGGGCACCTGGAGTGGGGAATATGAAAGCAAATGTCTTTTCCCAAAAGCCAAGGCAGTGCTTAACGAAACCCACGAGGGGACACAGCTGTCTGCGTGAACACCAGCACTTCTTTCCCACCCAAGAGAGTAACCAAAGGAAGCAGGGCGGGGGGTACCATGGAGCCAGGAGCCAAATACAAAGGCTCAGTTCTATTCTGAAGGCACCAGGGAGAAGTGAGTCAGCAGGTGAAGCCCCAGGCCCAACACGGAGGGCAGCACAGAGCCTGACACCCGAGGCTGGAGACCTTCCCAGGGCTGTGGATTTCCGGATGGAATCCGAGGGCCACGGGCACCCTGCCACTGAAGAGGATGTGAGAAGGTCACCATGTCAAACGGTCAGGCAGGAGGCTACGCTGGGTTGTTTAAGAGCATCCCGGGTTGATGGAAGAGGCATACTTGTCACCCTCAGGGAAAAGCCTTTTCCACCTGCTGAACCTGCCACAGGCTGGCCGTGGAGAGAGTGGGACGTGCCTGGAAGCGTGTGCCAGGGCGGCAGGCGGATGGCCTTCTTCAGGAAGGTGAGCTCCGGGTGGTAGAAGCGAAAGACCTGGTCCACCACGTGGGGCTGCAGCTCCACCGTCAGGCAGAGCACGGCCAGGGGCTTGCCGCTGCCTGCGCGAAACAGGACCTGCCGGAGAGCGGGCGGTGCAGGGTCAGGACCCACACAGGGGGTCTCAGGCAGCTGCATGCACGGCACCTCTGTGGACAGACAGGGTGGGGGTCCCTGTAGGGTCTGCTCACCCCCAGGAGGTGGGAAGGGCAGGCAGAGTCAGACACACAGGGTCTGCAGTCGTGGGTGCCCACCCGAGGTGACCGGCCCAGCACAGGTTCTTACACACATGGACCACACACGGCTGCCTCTTCTGCCACTTCCTGGAGGGAAGGGAAGTGCTCAGAAGGCCAGTGAGAAAGGTCTGCAGCCCTGAATACCCCTCTGACACTCACACTGCCTGCATGTGCTAGGAAGTCATTCTAGAAGATCTAGACACTAACCCCACCAGGTCCTCATGGGCAGGAGCAGAGCACGTCCCCCAGATGGTAAAAGGAGGCTGTGCCTAAACCCAAATGGCTACAAATACAAACTTTCTTTTTTTTAAAAAATGTTATTCACTAAAAAAAAAATTTATGTGTCCAAGAGAGGTTCTAACTGGGGAGATGATGGAGCCAGTGTTTTTATTCCGGAACTCAGCCGGCCCAGCGAGCTCTCGGGAGCCAGGATGGAGAGCAGCACATCGTCAACCCTGAAGCTGGACAACCTTCCCACATCGGCGCAAAGCTCAGGCCTCCAGACAGACCTTCCACATGGAAAGGTCGCTCTCCCACTTTGTGGGTTTTATTCTGAAACCTTTTATATGTATAACTGGACACATTATAACTGGACAGCTACCCATGAGGCCACGTGGGCGTGAAACTGCCCACCCTCTGGGCCCTCAGCACTCGGCCGCCCTCTCCAGGGAGCCCTTCCTGAACTCACGGTCACTATCCCTTGTCTGTCTTCACCGTTCCCTCCGGGTCTTTAAGTGACTCCGTGTTGGTGCCACCTTTTTGGAGGGTCACCTGAAAGTCACTGCCCCGTGCAGCTGTCCCCAAGTCTGTTGCCATGTCTTGTGTGTGCCCACCCGGCTTCATGATCCACTGGGAGGGGAGGCCCACCACTGCACCCACATTCCTGGCAGCTGCGCCCTGACACTCCTGCTAGAATTTCACTGCTATGCTGGGACCTTTAGCTCTACAATGACCGACTGTTTATTTAGAGCAAGGATCTGTTCAGAGGGATCAGGAGCAAGGGCACCCCAGCCATAATGAGCACACCCAGCACCAGACCTTAGTTTCTAAACACCATTCTCCACTAACAGGAACCTTAAATAACTGGCTAATTCAGACATGGAGCAGAAAGTCTAAGATGACTCAGGACGGAACATCTCATGTGCCAGGCACTGAGGAAGAGATCCAACAATGGCAGGGACCTGTCAAAAGGACACAGGGGCCAGCTCAAAGCAGAATCCCTGGTGGATGAGCAGTAAAACAGAGAAAGACAGTGACAAATGACAACCTGCTGAACGAAACAAGAATTCATGCTCCAAAATGGTGACAAATAAACTACAGGAATGAATGGAGGGAGGCAAAGCTCTGCCTCACTTAGAACATAGAAGGGACGATCGAATCCAAAAGTCACCGACAGCCAGCCATCACGCAAGAATCATCAGTGAAGAATTATTTTAAAAAAGAATGTCTATATGTGTAAAACTGAGTCACTTTTCTGTACAGCAGAGATTGGCACAACACTGTAAGTTGACTATACTTCAATTAAAAAAAAGAATCATCAATGGATATGAATACTAGCAGCGGAAGTTGCATGAGAAGCGAGCAAGATATTGACATAGTCTGAGTATCTCCTGACAAAACTCAGATATTGACATAGTCTGAGTATCTCCTGACAAAACACTATAGTTCTAATTATCATCTATAAAATACTTGTGAATTAATTTTATACTGAAGGAGCCTGGCAGACACCATCTTAACCAAGTTAGAGAGTTAAATTAACATCACTGGAAATAGAACAAATCAACATTGTGTCCCTCCTGATCAGAGGCTCTGAGAACAGAGCATACCATCTGTGCTCATCCAGCCCTGGATGCACAGCGTGAACCCACTGACTCGCGAACACCAGACAAACCAAACTGAGGGGCAGGTGGAAGAATTGGCCTTTGTACATCCAAAGTACTGAGGTTGTGGAAGACCAGGAAAACTGGGTGAGACCACCCGGTGCACCATCGGACCCCGGGTGGGTGAGGGGTCCAGGGTTGGGATGTTTGGTAAAATGCAATTCAGGTCTATGACGAAATTGTATCAGTGTCAATTTTCTGATTTTCCAAGGCTGAGCACCGAAGAACTGATGCTTTTGAATTGTGGTGTGGAGAAGACTCTTGAGAGTTCCTTGGCCAACAAGGAGATCAAACCAGTCAATCCAAAGGAAATCAACCCCTAATGTTCACTGGAAAGACTGATGCTGAAGCTAAAGCTCCAATATTTTGGCCACCTGATGCAAAAAGCCAACTCACTGGAAAAGGCCGTGACACTGGGAAAGACTGAAGGCAAAAGGAGAAGGGGGCAGCGGAGGACAAGATGATTAGACAGCATCACCCACTCAATGGCCACAAGTTTGAGCAAACTCCAGGAGACAGTGAAGGACAAGGAAGCCTGGCATGCTACAGTCCATGGGGTTGCAAAGAGTCAGACATGACTGAGCGACTGAACAACAACTGTGGTTGTGGAGTAGAGAGTCCTTATTTTCAGGACATACGAGTTCTAAGTTTCAAGGAGCAACTGGGCATTTTGCCCATAACTTATTCTCAAGGTGCTCAGAAATATATATATATATAGATATAGATATAGATAGATATAGATATAGATATATAGATAGATAAATATAGACACAAAATGATAAGGTGAAGGTAAAATGTCAATAACTAGGAATGTGAGTAAATAGTACATGGCGATTCTTTGCACTATTCTTATAACTGTTCTCTAAGTTTGAGATTATTTCAAACTAAAAAAAAAGGCACAAAAATAAATAATTTTTTTTTAAAAAAGCACAGGAGCTAACTTGAAAAGGATGGCCATGGCCAGAGAGAGGACAGTTTAATGGCCACTGCCTGCTACACAGCAAATATAAAACCACGAGTTCATAATGTGACTCCCCCAAAAACTGACCATCTTTGAAGGTTCCTAGGGCTCAACTCATTACTTTAAAAATTGATAAGTAAAGGGAAAGAATCCAACATTTACCCCGACCTTCTGGTGTAAGATATATTTCAGGGTAACCAAACTGCTGACGGGGGAAGCTCTTATTTATAGAAGAATCACAAGCAGTAAGTATAGGAACAATGAGCACAGTGGAGTTTCACCATTTTCCACCCTGATGGAATAATGGGTGTGGACAGTGGGCCTTTAGTGGACACATTAGCCACCAGGAATAGCCAGCCGCCTCGGCCTCTGCACGTGAGGCCACAGCCAGCCCAGTGAGGCTGTCCCATGGTGGCCGGCCCTCACCCAGTGACTCCAGGGACAGAGCGCCAAGG
Source organism: Muntiacus reevesi (assembly GCF_963930625.1). Lineage (NCBI taxonomy): Eukaryota > Metazoa > Chordata > Mammalia > Artiodactyla > Cervidae > Muntiacus > Muntiacus reevesi. Next base: position 93,543,178 of record NC_089253.1, on the reverse strand, counting down.
ACAGTGGGCCCCGGCTTCCACAGACCAACCGCAAAAGGATGCGTGAGCACGGCCTGGACATCAGGGCATCCTGAGGATCTGCTGCTAACTTGGGGGCAGTGATGATGGCCCAAAGCCAGGTTAAAAAATTAGTTCTCATCAGTTTAGAGATACATATGGAAGTAATTATGAGTAAACTCGTAAGGTGTCTGGGATTTGTTTTAAAACTGCAAACTCACGTAAGGAAAAATTAGCCACTCAGATTTCATTTATAGCCCTAACTAAGAAGTTGACACATTCCTTAGACAAAGGCAAAGCTGTTGGCTCCATGTTTAAATAAAATACAGCAAATTTTCCCCGGTCATGGGTCATGGGCACAGGACTGCCCCCCAACATGGAGAATCAGGGATGCAAGGCTGCCAGGTTCTCAGTCTTGGAAATCTGTTCTCGGGGCAAGGGGTGGGGCAAGAGTGTTCTTGTTTTTACTTTCATTTACTTTCAAAAGGCAATTTTTTTTGGAAAGTCACTCAGTCATGTCCAACTCTTTGAGACCCCATGGACTATACAATCCATGGAATTCTCCAGGCCAGAATACTGGAGTGGGTAGCCTATCCCTTCTCCAGGGGATCTTCCCAAGCCAGGAATCAAACTGGGGTCTCCTGCATTGCAGGTGGATTCTTTACCAACAGAGCTATCAGGGAAGGCCCTTCAAAAGGGCCTGGAGAAATCCATGGACTCTACAGTCCATTGGGTTGCAAAGAGTCACACACCAACTGAGTGACTTTCAAAAGGCATTAGTCAACCAAAAAAAGAAAACAAAAAACAAATTTCTATAAAACAACCGTTTCCCAGATAACTAATAAGGACCTATTGTATCGCATAGGGAACTCAATATTCTATAATGACCTATATGGGAAAAGAATCTCAAAAGAGTGGATATATGTAGATGTCTAACTGATCACTTTGCTATCCATGTGAAACTAACATAACACTGTAAATCAACTGTACTCCAATAAAATTTAAAAAGAACACGACGGTGTCCCAGGCTCCCCTATAGGACATCCTATATCAGCAGACGGGTGATTGAAAAGTGTACCCTGCGTGGGAGAAGGTGAGGGTGGGATGTTTCGGAAGAACAGCATGTATATTATCTGTGGTGAAACAGACCACCAGCCCAGGTGGGATGCATGAGTCAAGTGCTCGGGCCTGGTGGGCTGGGAAGACCCAGAGGAATCGCGTGGAGAGGGAGGTGGGACGGGAGACCGGGATGGGGAATACGTGTAACTCTATGGCTGATTCATATCAATGTATGACAAAACCCACTGAAAAATAAAAAATAAAAAAAAAAAACAAAAAACAAAAAAGAAAAGTGTACCCTGCAAAGTCACCCCCAGAGATGGCAACGGGTGAGTCCTACTTCCCAGAAGTAACACACAGACACACACACACCACCTTGATTCTACACAACAAGGGATGCTCTGTCAGGGTCAGAAGGCCCGTCTGACCCTGAGTGTGGGGGCTAGGCAGCGCTGGCTACAGCGGACACTGTGGGGGCGGGATGCTGGCTTCCCACTGAGCAAGTCTCCAGGGAGGTGTTTCCATGCTAGACCTCTGCCTGGAGGCCATACCAGCATCTGGCTGAAGCTGCCACCGCCCTGTTAGGACACGTAATGCCCACCTCCATGGGCCCTGCCTCACCCCCACCCTAGACCTCTCCCCTCCAGGAGGTGCAGAGAAGGGCATGGGGCCCTGAGAAACAAACCAGAGAACCCAGGACACCCTTCACCCTCCACTCAGAGGACCCCTGGCCAGCACTGCCAGACCTCAGACCATCCAGACGGGAGGCTTACTGTCCTCTGCCCCTTACCTTGGCATGTTTGGTGGGCATCGTGCTGGACTTACGAGGTGACCTGGCATCCATGTCCTTCTCTGATCTCAGCTCAGCAGAGGCCTGTAAGAAACCATGAGCCCCCGGGGTCATGAGACAGAGGCCCAGGGTGACAGGTGCTTCTTTGCACCTGTAGGACCTTCTACCTGTAGGAAGAGCTGCCACCCTGAGTCCATGGCCTCAGGGGCCAATTTACTCTCACAGAGACCCAACCCCTGGCAGCTGCTGTTACTAACCAACCCCCACACCCCAAAGAGGAAGTGGGGCATGATGAGAGCTGTAAGGGGGATCAGAGCCCATAACCCAGCTCTGCTCAAAGTCAGAGGCCTGACACCTTCACTACAGTCCAGACAACCTCTTGCCCCAAAAGTGCATCCAAAGAGCCTGTACTGAAAACTGTGAGCCCCTCACACCCGTCTCAGTGGTGCGCACTCCCTTGCAGAGCCGACCTCACGGGGTCAGGATGGAACACGTCCGCGGTTATCTGCCCCATCAGAGTATGCGATCTGCTCACACCCCGACAAGAAACTGCCAAGTGTCTGCAGCTCATGTCGGGGAGCAAGCAGCAGTGACGAGAGAGTAGAAAACCCTAGAAAGTTTCAACCCACCAGCTCCCCTGAGATTCAAGAAAGGCTCTTCTACCAAATTAGTAAAGAGGATGAAGAAGAGGCGGTCCAGCTTTCCTGAGCGCTGAGTGACCCATCAGGGCTGCTGGATCACAGCACAGATGCTGGGCATGGGGTGGGTGGTGGGGGCACAGATGAGACAGTGATAGCCAAGGGCTAACCGTCTCCCACCACATGGAATGAGGCCCCCACCTCCCACATTACTTGGCAAGTGGGCTTTCCCAGGTGCCCGGCCAGCCCCTTGGCATGAGAAAACTGGCCTTCCTCACCTGTGCCGTGGCCTGTGGGCCCACAGAGAAAGTCTGGAACTTGAAGGGGATATGGGCAGTCTCCCGGGGTCGCAGGAAGAGTTGGGGGGCCAGGTTGCCCCGCAGGTGGAACATGTCCTCCTCCAGCGGCGTGTGCAAGTCAGCTATGTCCTTGAAGTACCGCCACTCCTGACCATCCAGGATGAGGCTAGAGGGAGGGGAGACAGCGCCGGGCCCAATGTCCTTCTGGTCAGTCCCAGCAGCAGGGGGATGTGTTGGTAGGGGTAAATGCCCCCACCCACTCAGACCCGGTGGCTGGGACCCTCGAGGACAAAACCAGCTCAGCTTTCGGTTGGAGCTGAGGGCAAAGGCTGGGGGCCTCACGGGGTGCCCGCAATCCCACCTGAGCTCAGGGTTGTCTATCTCGATGGTCACTGTGTGCTGCGTGTTGTGGGGGTTCCTCAGGGCGAACTCGAAGAACTCGGCAGCACCCAGCGCGGCGTGGATGGTGTGCTGCGTGGTGATGGCCGTGCTCAGCGCGCTGGCGATGCTCTCTGCCTTCGTGCGCTCACGGTAGGCGGCAATGACCTGCAGGTCTCGGGCGTGCTGGGCATGGAGGCTCTGCTGGGCCTGCAGACACAGGGACTGAGGGGGCCATGATCCCGAGGCTCAATGCGGCTCGGGGGCTGTTTTCTGGCCACCTCCCCTTCTCCACCCCAAATGCCAGACTCCTTTAGCATCAACACCACCCCCTTCTTGGACTCGGGGTCGGGTGGGACTGGCCGCCTCAAGCCCAGGATCTGGGGAGGTGCCATGTGCCGGGGAGGCCATGAGGGCCTCCAAACACAGAGGAGGCCCGGAGAGCTGAATGCCTTCAAACTCTGACGCAGAAGGTAAGGACCAAATCTGACTTCTGACTTAAATTAGTTTGGATATTGACTTCCCCGTGTCCAACACTCTGGCCTTTCCCCAGGAGGAGATTGATGCTGAGCCATGTGTCTCCCAGGGGCTTTGAAAAGAGGAGGGCAGTAGTGCTGACACTTGAGACCTCCCTACGTGGGCGTTTTCTGACCAGAGCTTCTCTATGGAATGGAACTTCTGCCAGGCTGGGCTGGACACCACAGCCAGACCTAATTCAGGGTGAGAAACAAACAGAGCTGGGCTTTTCAACCTGGACATGAGACAGAGGGCTGTTCCGGCCTGTCTCCAAGTGGAGGGGACACAGCCTGTACTGCCCACCAGTTAGAGGCCCCAGGACGTGGGTTCTGGGGGACAGGCCCCATGAAGATGGGCGCAGGGCTGGCCCATCTTCAGACTGACCGCCCAGGTGAGCACAGCGACAGCCACTCCCCGGTTCACTGTAGGCCGGGTGGGTAAAGCCACAGACGGAGACAGTGTGGCCCAGAGCATAAGGTTCCCACACTGTTCCAGGCCAGGGGGAAGGGCTGGCAAGAAGGATGGACCTGCCTGTGGGGTCTGGCTCCACCTGCAGCTGCCTGGCACCCAGCTCAGTCTCATACACACACGAGCCAATCCTCCAGTATCAGTGTTATAACTGGTGAAAAGTGAAAGTGTTAGTCGCTCAGTCGTGTCCAAGTTTTTACAACCCCATGGACTGTAGCTCACCAGGCTCCTCTGTCCGTGGAATTCTCCAGGCAAGAACACTGGAGTGGGTTGCCATTTCTTTCTCCAGGGGATCTTCCCAACCCAGGGATTGAACCTGGGTCTCCTACACTGCAGGCAGATTCTTTACCATCTGAGTCATCAGGTATGCCGAGAGCCATCAGTAAAACAGAAGCGATGTCTTGGTCTTTTTCTGCCATAGTTCTGTCTTATTTCTTAATTCAGAACCCACGCAGGCAAAGATGATGACACATATTGGACCCCTCTGACTCCCAGAGGCAGCAGTTGGTACTGCAGCCCCAAGACTGGTCCAGAGGTGGGCACGCCACCCACCAGCGCAGGGACGCTCGTGAACCACACGCTGGCATTTCTGGAAAGTAAAGCCCTCTCTTCCGTGGCACTTGGCGTGGTCTGACAACATGGAACATGGGACTAGAGCCACCAATTTGCTAGTGTGAGGGGCAATCCTGAGATGCCAGGGAGACGGGGCGGTGACCAACAGCAGTCACTAGGGCAGCCGCTGACCTGGGCATTGGACACAGGGTAAGCTGAGTGCCCCTCACATGGAAGCTGTGGCTGCCCCAGGGCCCACCAGAGGTTCTGACTCTGCACTCCTGGCCCCAGGCCAACCACCTCCCCCCAGAAGCCGGAGACCCACAGCCTTGAGTCTGACCATCAGGGAAAGAAAGCTGCAGTCCTAGCTGTCTTCTGACTGTCCTCGCATGACCCCCAGCTCCTGGGGTCCATGGAACCACATGATTCCATGCGCTACACATGAGCAGGGTCAGCCAGGACACTGTGCCTGCCGACTCTTCCCGAGGACCCACTGACTTCACAGAACTTCCATCTCTGCTTCAAAGATGAGAAACTTTCCAGAAAGCTCTGGAAGGGAGAGAGACTACCATATATTTGATAAATCAGATTACTTTCACCTCAAAATTCTCCAGGGCTATGAACCCAGGAAATCATCACAATTTAGCAGAAAATTTTCTTGTATTTGGAAATCCAGTTACTTCCAAATTTACTGCTATATTCAAAACAAGGGTTCTGAGCTGTTGATTTTCTCTATCAGAACATATCAAATAAGAGGAAACCAGCCAAATTAATCATAATAATGATGTTGGTAACAACAGCACTGGCAGTTGTCGGGCGGAGGACCTGATGTGCGTGTGGCCAGTCACCCAGAGGCTGGGACCCCTGGCGTCCCCAGGTAGCAGCTGATCGGCCCTCAGAGGCTGCACAGGAGGCAGTGGCCTGGATGCCCTGTGGCCCGGAAGGAGGGATGCCCCCAGCCCAGCCCTGGGTCAGCCTCCCCTCAAGGCATCCTCACAGCCATAGCTCTGCTCCGCAGCAGTAAGACTCTGCCGCACTCGGCTCCCATGGTCCACAGGCTGTCTGGGCCCCACCCGGCCATGTCCCCTCTCACATCCCCTCCTGCTGTGCTCCACACCCTTCCTCCCAGGGCAGTTCCTTGTCCACCTGTGGGCACCGGGTGAGGGCCAGGCACGGCAACTCTGTTTGTGTCCACCAGGCCACGGGAACAGGCCTGGCTGGAGAAGGCTGTCATCTGTTCAGACACCCGTCTGCCTCGATGTAGAGGCCCCTAGGGCCCCTGTGGGCTCCTCATCCCATAAAATCATAAGGTACAACCATCTTCTCCTGTTTCTTAGCTGCAAAATGCTACAGGGTCTTACTTAGATTTTTAGTCCAAAGTGGGAATTCTGATCATCACGGTTGCTCTGACACCTGTGATAAAAAGTTCTCATGACTTTGCTCCCCAAACCTGGGGAACCCTCAGAATCCCTCTTGGAGCTGTTTTAAAAGTTTAGGCTCCAAGGACCCCACCCTGCACCAGAAATTGATTAGAATGGAGTCCAGAAATTGGTTTTTATTCAAAGTACCGCCATAATTCTGGCTTGAAAACCTCCCCTGATGGCTTAGAAGTCGAATCTCTCATGTTCTGTAATGAGGACGCAGAAGGGACAGGGTGGCTCTTGCGATGTTCCAGTGAACCCGCCCGCTCCTGCTGGGGGACCAGGGACCCAGACTCACCAGCGCGCCCAGCCCACGGCGGCCCGGCTCTGATCCACACTCCCGCAGTCGCACGGCCCTCATGCGCTCCAGCTTGCGCCTGCGGACGGCATCCCCCTCTTGACCAACGCCCTGGGGCCCCCGGGCTCCCGGTCTCGAGGGTGTGAAGAGCAGGGCAGCCAGTCCGCTGTCCACGTCAGCCAGCTTCTGGGCTTGGACCACATTTTTCACTGCTGGAAGGTTCAAAGAGAGGGTTGGAGGTTAAAGGGCAGAGTTTATGCTGTCTAAGCAGCCAGGGCTCCATGCCTAGCAGAGCTCTTCGCCCAGCGAGGGAGCCCAGAAAGCACCCAGCTTCTCGTGAACCGTGGGGTGCTGACACGGGTGGAAACGGTGCATCCTGCCCTGGTCGGCATCCTTCCCTTCTCCAGCCTCTCACATAGAGGAGATTTGGTCTCGGTCCTGGGACACAAATGTATGAATCCCCCTAGGTGATCGTCTAGGAAAAATCTCAGTGTTGCAGAAGTTCACGCCCTCAGGATGCCCCAGGGTCATGACCCTGTTCACCCCCAGTCCCTCCAGCAAGCACCCTCGACACCCGGCACCACTCTGAGCTCTCAGGCACACAGTCCCGGCAGGTCCTCAAGCTCACTTGGGTGGGGGTGTCACAAGCCCCGAGTTCAGATCAGGAACTGGGGGCTCTGAGGAGTTCTGTCCCTCAGCCTGAGGTCCCTGGACAGCCAGGGTGAGTGAAGACTGGCCCACCCTGCCTCGTACCCCAAGTCCTCTGCCCTGCACCTGCTTCCTCTGACTGGTGGGGTCTCCCGAGCCCTGTCTCCTCTGGGGGTTCTACTGGAACCCTGGACCCAAAGGCAAGTGGTGCAGCCGACAAACGGAAGCCGCAGCAGGCAGGCCAGGCCCCAGCAGGCAGGAGAGCTGCGCTGCCTTCCTCCCGTTCGCGGTGCTCCCGGGACATGTGCACATGGCATGAGCCACATCACAAGCTGACACACAGACTCCTGGGCAATCACTACACCAGGCACAGGCGAGCAGGTGAGAGGGAGCCCCCGACCTGGAACTGGGTACTTCCTCCAGGCACTCCCAGAACCACAGGATGTAACCTCTAGCCTGAACTCCGCTGGCCGGGCGCCCACTCCCCGTCCTCGTGTGTCTCCACCTCCTGCTGCAGTGCTCCACATCCTCCCTCAATAGAGACGAGCACTGTTTCCAGGTTCTGGGTGCCATGAGATGGTGCAGACGTCTCACACCGTCATCCCAAAAGAGCACTTGTCCTGTGTCTGGGGTCCAACTCCACAGGGATGGGAGCTCCAATCTGGATCAGACTCGAGCAGCCCGAAGCCCACAGTCCCACAAGGAGGGACCAGGGTGGGAGATGAACAAGGATGGGGGTGATCGATCAGCTCGTGTGTTCAGACTGCATCACCCCGATAAATCACTTTCCCGGTTCCAATGAAACCAGAAATGAAATTCAGCGTGACCACGCGGGACCACATTGCTGAAGCCAGGAAGTGCCTTGTAGAGCTCAGCACAACTTCCTGCTTTCAGAACCTTGCCAGGGGGTGGACATGGCTTCTGGTGGAGCACCCCTATCCTCTGGTTTTGATTAAAATAGGGATTGGAGGACCAGTGACCCTATAGGCTCTCAATCCCTTCAACAAAACCTCACTGTTGTAACTCCCCACACTCCCCAGAGGAGCCCCTGACCTGCCAGGCCCCGACCATGGGTTTTACAAAACCACTCCCATTTTTTTGGCTTTATACTATACTGTTCATGCAAAAAGGCAAAATGGTTGCCTAAGGAGGTCTTCCAAATAAGTGAGAAAAGAAAAGAAAGGCAAAGGAGAAAAGGAAAGATACATCCATCTGAATGCAGAGTTCCAAAGAATAGCAAGGAGAGATAAGAAAGCTTTCCTCCGTGATTAGTGCAAACAAATAGAGAAAAACAACAGAATGGGAAAAACTAGAGATCTCTTCAAGAAAATTAAAGGTACCAAGGGAACATTTCATGCAAAAATAGACACAATAAAGGACAGAAATGGTATGGACCTAACAGAAGCAGAAGATACCAAGAAGAGGTGACAAGAATACACAGAAGAACTATACAAAAAAGATCTTCCTGACCCAGATAACCATGATGGTGTGATCACTCACCTAGAGCCAGACATCCTGGAATGCAAAGTCAGGTGGGTCTTACGAAGCATCACTACGAACAAAGCTAGTGAAGGTGATGGAATTCCAGTTGAACTATTTCATATCCTAAAAGATGATGTTGTGAAAGTGCTACACTCAATATGCCAGCAAATTTGGAAAACTCAACAGTGGCCACAGGACTGAAAAAGGTTAGTTTTCATCCCAATCCCAAAGAAAGGCAATGCTAAAGAATGTTCAAACTACTGTAGAATTGCACTCATCTCACATGCTAGCAAAGTAATGCTCAAAATTTTCCAAGCCAGGCTTCAACAGTACGTGAACTGGGAACTTCCAGATGTTCAAGCTGGATTTAGAAAAGGCAGAGGAACCAGAGATCAAACTACCAGTATCTGTTGGATCATCAAAAAAGCAAGAGAGTTCCAGAAAAACATCCATTTCTGCTTTATTGACTACGCCAAAGCCTTTGACTGTGTGGATCACAATAAACCATGGAAAATTCTTCAAGAGATGGGAATACCAGACCATCTTACCTGCCTCCTGAGAAATCTGTATGCAGGTCAAGAAGCAACAGGTAGGACCAGCCATGGAACAACAGACTGGTTCCAAAGCGGGAAAGGAGTACGTCAAGGCAGTATATTGTCACCCTGCTTATTTAACTTATATGCAGAGTACATCATGAGAAATGCCAGGCTAGATGAAGCACAAGCTGGAATCAAGTTTGCCAGGAGAAATATCAATAACCTCAGATATGCAAATCACGCCATCCTCATGGCAGAAAGTGAAGAGGAACTGAAGAGCCTCTTGATAAAAGTGAAAGAGTGAAAAAGTTGGCTTAAAACTCAACATTCAAAAATCGAAGATCATGGCATCCGTTCCCATTACTTGATGGCAAATAGATGGGGAAACAATTAAAACAGTGAGAGACTTTTTCTTGGGCTTCAAAATCACCGCAGCCATGAAATTAAAAGATGCTTGCTCCTTGGAAGAAAAGCTATGACCAACATAGCACATTAAAAAGCAGAGACATTACTTTCCCAACAAAGGTCCATCTAGTCAAAGCTATGGTTTTTCCAGTAATCGTATATGGATGTGAGAGTTGGGCCATAAAGAAGGCTGAGTGCCAAAGAATTGATGCTTTTGAACTGTGGTGTTGGAGAAGACTCTTGAGAGTCTCTTGGAATGTAAGGACATCAAACCAGTCCATCCTAAAGGAAATCAGTTCTGAACATTCATTGCAAGGACTGATGCTGAAGCCAAAGCTCCAATACTTTGGCTACCTGATGCGAAGAAGTGACTCATTGGAAAAGTCCCTGATGCTGGGCAAGACTGAAGGCAGGAGGAGAAGGGGATGACAGAGGATGAGATGGTTGGATGGCATCACCAACTCGATGGACATGAGTTTGAGCAAGCTCCAGGAGTTGGTGATGGACAGGGAGGCCTGGTCTGCTGCAATCCATGGGATCATAAAGAGTCAGACTCGACCGAGTGACTGAACTGCACTGAACTCCCACTAGTTCCCAGGGATGGGGACTTCCTGCTCCATCAGCCAGTTCTCCATCCATCCTCTGAGTGACCAGAGGGGCCAGCTGGGGGTAGAGAAGCACGGGCCCCAAAGCAGGGAATCCAGACTCTAGTACAAGTTCACAGCCCTTAACCACACCACTGGCCAAGTCACCTGACCTCTCTGCCTTCACGTCTCTGACATTAAAACGAGGTGCCTGACTCATGCAGCATGGACTCCCTAGAGCATCTGAATGTACCCCAGCCCCTCTCCTGGGAAGAACGAGAAGGACCCACAAGGTTTGGGCTGAAGTCCCAGGAGACTGTGGGATACTGGAGGCCTCCCTCTCCTGAGCTCCTCAGCTCTGACTTCCCACCTGGGGCACAGATTCAAGGCCAACAACATCAAGGGCCATCAACACAAGAAGTTCATGGTGGTTTTGGATTCACATGAGATGACCCACCACATTTGGGGGGTGCTCCTCTACGGGCACCCTCCACTTTTCATTCCAAGGACAGCATCTGACATTCAGGTCTGTGGGTCATTCAACAGAAAATCTTTCCGGTTATGCAAGATTTGCACCAAGCCCAGGTCTTTATCACCCGAGTTTCCTAACTGGTTTATTCTTCTCTTTCCGACATGAGGAGTTTCATACTAGTTTTAAAAATCAGTCTCTGCGTATCCTGACCTTTCTCCGTTTCCTCTTCCCTCACAAAGCAGCAGATGCCTAAAAACAAACGTCACTCATAGAATTGTGAACTCTGAAGAACAGTGGCTTCCACCATCTGGAGAGGGCAGGGTGGAAGGGCACAGTGACTCAACATGGTCTGCAGGTCACTAAGCCAGATGCTGAGCCACCAGTCCACCCCCAGATCCAGGACAGCAGGCACCACACAGCCTCACACGTGTGTACCTGCACATGCATTCACACACATTCACACACGCACACACAGCCTCCCTTCCTTCACTCCATCCCCCCCACTCCCCCGGCCCATCACACCAAGCACAACCCTCCCCTCCCGCCCGCAGGTTCCTTGCCCTCTCCACTCACGTCTGGGGCCCCCGGGTGTCAGGAGGCTGCCTCCCGTGAAGCCGCCGACGCCGTCATTCGAGATGACCCTCGACCTGGAAGGTGGCAGGGAACTGGGACTCCCCACTCTCTGTTCACACAAGTGACCTGCATGAAAACACACCCCCCCACACACCACCCCGCACAGCACATTAATACCAGAAAAGAGTCTGACAACACACATACACCCCTGATAAGGAGATCTGGCTTCAAATACCCCCTGACCCACCATCATCCCCACATTCCACTCTTGGCCTGAATTTGTTTTGCAACAGAGATGGTGGGTGGCCAGCAGAGGCCTGTGTTCCCTCGAGCACCCTGCTCTCCAGGTCCACACCTCCTCTCCTTCCCCTGAGCAGCCATCTGCTCTCCAGAGAGGAGTTGGGGCTCAGGACCCTCAAGGCAGGTCCCCAGGAGCCCAGCTTGTGCTCTGGGATGGTCACAGACTCTGTCATCAGCCCTCGAGTGTCACGCTGCTGCAGGAAGGCCTTTGTATCCTTCTGCAAACATCTGTGCCTAAAAACTCCTGGTGGGGAGGAGTCTCCATGTGAGACCCCCCCGGGGAGAGAGGAGATCCCCACAGAGCCCCTGGGGGAAGGGGGAAGGAGCCTAAATAGGGGGCCCTTGGGTGAGACAGAAGCCTCCATGCAGAGCCACCTGTGGAGAGAGGAGCCCCCACACAGGTCCCCTGGGGGTGGAGGAGAGGAAACTCCATGAGGGGCCTGGGGGCTGTTTGCTGAAAGAGCCCTGGAGGGGACAAAGTCGCTTCAGGGGACAGGGTGTCCCAAGGGCCAGCCCCAGTTCCCTCCAGCTGAACCGGGGCAGGCTTCACTACTTCCAGTGTCATCTGGTCCCAGGGATGACAAGTGTTTGCTGCAGACGTGCTTCGCCTGGGTGGACGGGCCCTGTCCTCGGGACCACCACCTCTCTGCGTGGACCTGACACCCCTCGGGGTGAGGCAGACAGAACTCAGCTGTCAGACCCGGAAACAACCACCAAACACAAGACACGCTATCATCTCTCTGACTCCAGCTGGGAGCTGAACACCAGCAGTCTGGGGTGTCCGGCGGTCTTTCTGGGAGGGGTTAGAAGGGGACCCCTCCTCCGGATGGGAGCCGGGGGAGGGGGTGACTCTCCTGCTCAGCTCAGCAGCCCCCTTCGGCCCCACCTCTGCAAGTCTACTTGCTGCAGGGAGGCTGCTGTTCACGGCAAGCCCAGGGCCCAACCATCAGCATGCCCCCCTGCCTGCAGGTGTCAGCTCGTCCTCTCGGGGACAAAGGCGGGGTCTGTGTCTCCAGCAACCTGACGGGAACTCTCTCTGGGCTGTTCTCAGCCAAGGCTGGAAAGAGGGTAGCCATCCTTCCAAGGGAAGTCAAGGTCCCTGCGCTGCTCCAGAGGGGGGCTGCCACCCCCAGGCCCCAAAGAACAGCAGCAGACCCTGGAACTGCAGTTGGAGACCCCAAACACATCGGTGCGACAGCAGACCATCCCCCCAAAAGATGAGTGAAGACAAAGGCCTGCTGTGGGCATGGGAAAGGCCAGATTCAGAAATGAAAAACCAAGGGACTTCCCTGGTGCTCCGAGCTTCCATGACAGAGGGCACAGTGTTCGATTCCTGGTTGGGAAACTAAGAACCTTCAGGCCACGCAGCAGGGCCAAAAATAAAAACGACAGACAGAAATCGTCTCTGGTCAAACAAGGAGCAATTCACTCGACAAGGTTTAAAGGCTGGTGACACAGCAGTGAGCGAGTCCTGCCCTCGGCGAACTTTTGTTCTGGTCCTCTTGAGCATTTTCTGGGAATCTCGGCTCCCCGAGGCCTTCCTGCCTCCCCTCCTGTGACGGGAGTTGCCTCCGTCACCTGCCCAGCCATCACACACTCAGATGCAGTCCTGGCCAACTGGAGGTTCCACTTCCTCCACATCCTCCTGGGGAAACGGCCGCATGGGCGGGTGTGGACGCCCATGGTCCAGAGCCCCTGTGGGCAGCAGCAGCCCCACAGAGTCCGCGGTCAGAACTGTTCTGTCGTTGCTCTGGGAACCAGCAGGAAGCCTCCCCACTGTCCACTCTCATCGCCCGCAGCTGCCCCCACGCCCTTCCCAGGGGTCTTCCATCTTCCCCTGCAAACTGAAGCCGCTAAGCATTGTTCTCGTCTCCATGGGACCTATTTTTGACCTGACAGCAGCTATTGTCCTAGGATCGTGAACCTCCTCCCTGAGAAAGGAACCTGGTATCGACCCTTCCTCACTCCGAGGAGCTCTCACATCTGAGATTGGCTTAATCCCCTGACGTCCAAGATGACGGAATTCTGAGGCCAGACAAGCTCTCAGACGGGCCGGCGTAGCGATTACTTCCTGAGTCCTCCCACGGCTGTGCTGGGTCAAGGGCAAACATCACAAGGGAGAACCAGCAGTGTCCTTGAGGGCCCACTGCCGTGACTTTCTCCACCACCTTAATCCTGCAGCGAGTGGGTCCCTGGGTTGTGGGCAAGGAGGCCTATGGTCCACCCGGATCCAGTTGAAAGGAGGCAGGCGTGTTGTAAGCCTGATAATAGCTCCACTGAGACCCACAGAAACCCAGGGAACTGTAGCAAAGCCCAGATCTGCTCCACCAGCTCGCGGGGGCAGGTGACAGCGTCCTTGGAGCTCCAGCTCTCAGGAGGACAAACTATCACCACAGCGTGTGACCCAACAGAACACATGGTCACCTCCCCCACAGACAAGGGCCGTCAGGAAACAAGGGTTTCCTGACCACTTCCTCCCACTGTATTTGTATTTGGAGCGTTGGTTTGTTTAGAAACATGCTATCGTGCTGGTGCTGTCACTTCAGTTGTGTCCAAGTCTTTGCAACGCTATAGACTGCAACTCCCCAGGCTCCTCTGTCCATGGGACTCTCCAGACAGGAATACTGGAGTAGGTGGCCATGTCTTTCTCCAGGGCATCTTCCCAACCTAGGGACTGGACCCATGTCTCTTACATCTCCTGCACTGGCAGATAGGTTCTTTACGACTAACCCCACCTGAGAAGCCCTTGTTTAGAAAGAGGATAGTAAACTTGAGAAACCGGGTTTACATTTGCACACCTGCTCTAGGACTGCACGGGGTGAAGGTGCCGCATCTCATGGGGGTACAATTTGCAACCTGAAATTGCTGAGGTTTTCTTCCCTTTCCATGAGACGGAAAGTTACAGCTGGGGACCAACACATGGCTACGGAGCAGTGTGTGTTAGTCTCTCAAGTCGAGTCTGACTCTTTGCAGCCCCATGGACTGTAGCCCACCGGGCTCCTCTGTCCATGGGATTTCCCAGGCAAGAATACTGAAGTGGGTAGCCACTTCCTTCTCTAGGGGACACGGAGCCAAGAGAACCTCAAATCTGCAGGGCTTCCAAAGCAGCCGGGTAACCGCCCTCACTTCCATTGCGCTAACAGAGTGATCACACTATTCAACTCCAAACCCAGGTCATCCATCAAAGTCCACAGCAACCGGTGCTCCCATAACCCCGAGAACATCAGTCCTTGACCGTGGAGCCAGGGGCCAGGTCCCTCAGGAGACCTGTAGATACAGTGCAGTGGTCACACACACAAGCAGGATCCTGGGATAAAAAATTCTGAGATCTCTAAATGATGAAAAGGAAGTGTTGGTCTGCTCAGCTGTGTCTGACTTTTTGTGGCCCCATGGATGTAGCCCGCCAGGCTCCTCTGTCCGTGGCATTCTCCAGACAAGCATACTGGAGTACGTAACCATTCCCTTCTCTAGGGGATCTTCCCAACCCAGGGATCGAATCCAGATCTCCAGCATTGGCAGGCAGATTCTTTACTGTCTGAGCCACCAGGGTAAAGCAGCAGAAGCGCCTGGCATTAAAGGAGTATTAAATAGCTCGTCTGAGCCGAGAAGCCGCAGAGCACAAGGACAGCCCTCTGCCACAGAAAGTTTCCCAGGGGACCCGAGCGTCATGCCTCGATCCGCAGCCTCACCCTTGAACTCAGCTGTGAATGCAGAGGCCCGGGTGCCACCCAGGTGGGTGCTGGCCCCACCTCTGTCCCCTCAAAAGGCCCACACAGCCATCACTGCCTCTGCCGGCCTGCGCCTGGTGCTTGGCTCAGAACAACCAGTTTTATAAAGAAATAAAAGCTATGACACTTTTATTTTTCTTTTTTCAAAAACCGCAGACTGTACAGAGGAAAGCACAGTGCGGCCGCGTCGTACAAGTGGGCTGCATGCAGCTGCGGCGCTTTATTATCCATCCCTTCTCGGCGACAGCGCAGCCTCCCAGGCAGGCTGTCTCAGGCTCCTTCCCACCGCCTTATCTCTGTCTTGCAGGCAAAGTATGAAAATGACAATTTAAGATAACATATAATGGAGCTAATCTTTCTTCCGAAGATAAGATTTTAAAACCTGGAATCACTGCATATTTGCGGGCTGGTGAATTAAATATAAAAATAGCCAACACAATCTCAGAGGCAGAAGAAGGCTTCTAGCAACTCCCCTCCATCGTGGGCACTTTTGAATAATGTCTGCTCCTCACACGCGGCTCATTTATTTCTCTAGGACCTAATTGAGTTTTGCTGTTTCCATATTGTCTGTTTTCCGGGCTGCCTTGGATCCGACAGCTGTAAACAAGCGAGCAGAAGCCTCAGACCCAGCTTAATGAGCTCCACGCTGGCTCCCACTGCTCGGCTCTGGCTCTCGGCACGCGTCGGTGAGGCCCATGGGGCTGCAGGCTCTGAAATCAGGCTGGGCTGTGAGGAATGGAAAATTCCCCAAGAAAGCGACAGAGAGGCTGGAGTCCAGAAGCCTCAGTGGCTTGGCAGTGTCCTGCTTTCAGTCTTCCCACGGTCTCCTGGAGGGGATGGAGCGGGCTGGTCACTAGGCCCACGGGGCTCATGCTGCCCTCTGCCCTGAGGCAAGCACAGACAGGCCTGCGGGCCTAACGTCCCCTGTCCCATCAGCGGCTTAGTGGAGTCACGAGAATGTACAGGCAGGACCATGCCAGGGCCAGAGAGGGCTTTCCTCGGCGCCTCTGCCTAGCAACTGTTGGGATACCATCTGACGTGAGGTCAAGGTGCTTGACTCTGAAGGAGAGCATCCCTGTGCTCCTCTGTCCCTCTGTCTCCCTGTCCCTCTGTCCCTCTGTCTCCCTGTCCCTCTGTCCCTCTGCTCCTCTGTCCTTCTGCTCCGCTCCCCAAGCTGTGCGTGTGGAGCTTAGGAACAGTTCTCTTGTCTCTCCCCCACAATGAGGCAGGCTATGAGCTGACTGAGCTCTCTCCTGAAGCCAGGCATCTTATGTGAGGATCATCACAGAGATGTCCCATGCACAGTACCGAAACAGAACCTGGGCAAGACCAAGACAGCGAACAATCCCAAACCCCAACCAGATATCAGGAACGCCAAACAACCAGTGCCAGGGAAGGCTCAGTGGTCGAGGACAGAGGCTCTGGATCATGGCAGGCACTCAGTGGACAAGGCTAGACTCAGTGATCAGAGACAGACTCACTGGTCAAGGGCAGACTCAGTGGTCAAGCTAATGAGAGCTGAATTCCTACCGAGAGCTGCTGCCTATGTGACCACTGTCCTGAGGGGGCTCACGCCCCAAATGGGAAGCAGAGTGGCTACCTGGGAACAACAGCCAAGCTGCTGGGGATTCTTACCCACATTGGCCAAGGTCAAGTGCAGCTGGCCCTTCACCACTGTGTGGACGTCGATGGGCTTGACGCAGCCAAACCTGGTCACATCTCCACTCACCACCATGGCGTCCTGCTCGTATTCAGTCGCCACGACCTCCAGCTCGTGCGAGACCTGCACGGCTGGCCGCCCTTGGCGGAGCAGGTGCTGCAGAGGAGAAGGGATGGGTCAGAGGGTGGCTGAGGCAGAGGCCATGTGCTTCTGAAAACCCGAGTCCTTGATGTTAAAGACTGATGTCAGGTCTTTAACAAAGTGCATCCTGGTCTACCCACTGAGCAAATATGAGCAGGCCCAGCAGCCCCGCACGGAGCCTCCTCTGCAGGGGTAAGTCGGGAAGTGCACGACAAGGGGGCCCCTGAGGAAGCCCAGTGAGAGCCCCGAGGAGTCTCCACTGGGCCTCCGCGCAGGGAAGGCGGGGGACATGCCAGGCCTGGGTCGGGAGTGCTCCAGAGTGGCTGAAAGATGGGCAGCAGGTCTAAGGAGGGACCACAAGGCAGACGGAGCCAGGTCAGGAGCGTTTCCAGGCCAGACCTAGGCTCAGAGCCAGGCCAGGCAGACCCAGGAAGTACCGGGATATCCTGGAGCCCACTCTTCTCTGCTAAACAAGTTTAACCCCTCAATCCTCAGCCTGAGCCCAAGGGCAGTGGGGCCGGGTGGGAGGGAGGGCTGGGCCTCTCCTCCTGCATGACCTGGGGAAGGTGACCAGGCCTCTCGACTTCATATAGCAATGGAAGTGTGGGGCCAGGTTAAGTTCCTGCTTCTGGAATTCTGGCCCTGTCCCCCCAGCACCCATCTCTGGGGTGGACACACTCAGACCAGATCCCTCCTTAGCAGGTCTGGGGGCTTCCAGTTGCATAGAGCCTGCTTGCTCAGCAGTGCTTGTCCACATGATCCCAACACAGGCATGGTTCAGGAGTCTCGGCGGCCGGATGAGGTGAAGACCCCTCCAGAGGGACACTGGTCAAGGCAAGAGGTGACACCCAGCTGCCCAGAGAGCAACGATGCTCCCTGGCAATTAAAACACGGTACTGCTTCTCACCTCAGAAACTGCAGAGACTTTTTTAAAAGCTAATAACCCATAAAGGGTAGGATGGCAGTAGGTCAGTCCTCCCCACCCAGTGCTCTGCACACACTGCTCCTGGCTCCTTCCACTGCCCTGGGGCCTCACCCCCTCAGGGATGAGCCCTGAGACCCAGGGGGTGGGGGCAGTTACAGCCGGAGTCATCTGAAAGATGGAAGAAGGGAGGGAGGAGCAGGTGGCTCTCTGAGGATGGAGAGCACAGGGTCAGAGCCACTGCAAGGGGACACGCAAATACCAGAGCCATGAGCTCCTCAAGGGGACAGGGCGCTAAGGAGCAAGGGGGGATGGGAGCGGCCCTGCAGGTCTCAGGGACCAGCCATGCAAGGCTCAGGTAGGGTAGCCTAGGGGGCTGTGGCCGGAATCCAGAAGGAAAACAGCTGTGGGGCTTCCCTGGTGGTCCAGTAGTTAAGAATCCACCTTGCAAGGCAGGACCCATGGGTTCAATCCCTGGTCTGGGAACTAAGACCCCAAATGTGGTGGAGCAATTAAGTCTGAGCACCACAACTACTGAGCCTGAGCACCACAACCAGACAGACCACGCGGCAAAGCGAAGGATCCCACATGCCAGAACTAAGACCCGATCCAGACGAATAAATAGATAAATAATTCAAAAAAAAAAACGGGATGAAGGAAAAGTGGATGAAGGTCAGAGAGATTCCAGAGCCATAGGGATGGCCCTATATCCTCTTCCACTCCACCCCAGGGCGGAGGGTTGGGGGTCAAGCTCTCATGACGGCACATGGGCAAGTGGATGTGATCCAGGGCCTGGTCTAGAGGCTGCCGTGTGACCCCATGCTGACCCTCTGGGGTCCTGGTCACATGACAGGGAAGGTTTGGGGAGAAGCCCCAGGGAAGAAAATTGAATTAACGTGTAGATTTCAGTTTTAGCCTATGAGGAGAATAGAAAGCACAGTTAGAAAAAGGATGAGATTCTAATTCTCGTGATTCATGGAACTGAGAACAGGCATCGGGAAACACTTCCCCAACCCATCACTCACTCATCACGTCCTCCATCCTGAGGGTGCACCTCAATGGGTGGGGCTGGTGGGCCCAGCCCCTGGGGAACAAGGCCAACCCCTTGCTGCTCTCAGGGAGCTGCCATGCTTACCGTCAAGGGAGCAGAGCCAACGTTACCTGCTCAATTGAGGGTCTGATGACGGATGTAACCTAGTATGATGGAGTTTAGGCTCTGTGAACATCGCTTCCTTTGGGGAAGGCAAGGACTCGGCAGTGTCGGAATTTGTGAACCAAGGAGCCAGGCCAACACCCAGCACTGGGCAATGACCAACACCGCCATGTGACAGACCTTGCAGGAGAGACTGTGGGAAAAACCTACCTTCAGCTGAACGGCAGCAGATCCAACAAGAAGCAGGGAGTCCCCATCCCAGACGTCGATCTGCAGGGTCTGCATGGCCAGGTAGCGGGCAAACCAGCGCTGCTCCCCGGGTCTCAGGAACCCTGGGTCCACCAGGTACTTCCGCTGAAAGCCAGGAGACCCTGTGCAAAGAGGCCCCAAACAGGCCCAATAGTAACTGGAATCATTTATCATCTCTATATACTTGGAGGACTTTCTGGTTTGAGCATGATGAAAAATTTCCACTTTTAGCAGAGCCATAACTTAATAAATATATTAATCAAAACATTACAAAATACCCAAATTAACAACAGGAAGAAGAAAAAAAAAAACAACAGGAAGAGTGGTGTTCAGAAGACTATATTTCTTTCCAATATATGCAAGAAGCTACTCCTCAAATAAGACAGATGTGTTTCACCAGGTGAAACAGTCAATGCTGAACAAGGACAGATGCCCTGATGGGGCCAGCCAGGGAGTATGAAACCCGATGCATAGGATTTAGGGAGAAATGCCATCTACTTCTTCTGTACAAACTGGGACATTCAGGGACTTCCCTGGTTGTCCAGTGACTAAGATGTCACCTTCCAAAACAGGGGTTGCAGATCTAATCCCTGGTCGGGGAGCTAAGACTCCTTATACCTCAGGGCCAAAAAGCCAAAACAGAAGCAATGCTGTAACAAACTCAAAACTTTAAAACTTGGTCCACATCAAAATATCTTTAAAAAAAAAAAAAACAAAAAAAAAACTAGGACATTCACCAGAGACAGAAGATGTGATAGATAGGTAGAAAGATAGATAGATAGATAAACAATGGAATATTACTTGGCCATTAAAAAGAATCAAACAATGCCATTTGCAGCAACATGGATGGACCCAGAGATGATCACACTAAGCAAAGTAAGTCAGAAAGACAAATATGATAGAATTTCATTCGTATGCAGAATCTAAAACATGACACAAATGAACCTATCTACAAGACAGAAATAGACTCATAGACATAGAGAACAGACTTGTGATTGCCAAGAGGGAGAGGAAGTAGAGGAGGGAAGGGCTGGGAGTTTGGGGTTAGCAGATGCAAACTATTATATATAGGATAGCTAAATAACAAGGTCCTACTGTAAAACACAGGGAGCTATATTCAATATCCTGTGATAAACTGTAGTGGAAAAGAATATGAAAAACAATATATATATATATATATATATGTACAACTGAATAACTATACGTCAATAAGGTTTTTTAAGAACTGGGATATTCACACACAGGCATGTGCAGAGCTTAAGCTGAAACAGAGCTGAGCACATGGTGCTGAGCCGACCCCAAGTCACCGCCCAACCCCAACACACCTAGGCCCACAGGAGCCCAGGCCTCTCTGGGGTCCCCCTGGTGTCAGGCTTTTCAATATGAGACAGGAGTCGGACTGTGACTCCTGCCTTCCCTTTCCAAAGTGGCATCATCATTAATCCTTGATTGACAAAAATGTCACTGAAATCACCATTAGTTAAAGTGGCAGGAAGAGCAACATGGGGGTGAGACAGTCAATTCCTAGGCAGGTTGATAAGAAGTTCAGAGTCCCCAAGGAGGAGAGAGGGGTCTGTGGCTCTCAAGGAGGAGATAGGGGTCTGGAATTCTCAAGGAGGAAGAAAGGACAAACATCTTTTTTCTCTGCATTTCTTAGTCTTAGTCACATAAAGTGTTTTTTTCTTTAAGCCCAGAGCTGATGATTACACAACAAACAACTCAGCTTAAACTCTGTACTAAGGGCTTTCCTCATAGCTCAGTCGGTAAATCATCTGCCTGCAATGCAGGAGACCCGGGTTCAATTCCTGGGTTGGGAAGATCCCCTGGAGAAGGAAATGGCAACCCACTCCAGTATTCTTGCCTGGAGAATCCCATGGACAGAGAGGCCTGGCGGGCTACAGTCCACGGGGACCCAAGAGTTGGACACACTTAGCAACTAAACCACCACCACCAAGGATTATATGACAACAGTGAGTCCTGCTTGAGGACAGTTTCTCCTTCTTGAAAACCTTCTGACTAATCCTGTTATCTTAAAATGTATACTTTGGGAGTGGCTCTGGTAAGATCTTTGTATTGTTAGTTCTAATCCTGTCATCTTAAAATGTAAATTGTGGGAGGGGGTCTAGTAAGATCTTTACAACCTTGAGACATTCTTTTGATTTATTGCAATAACCAATTTTAAAAGTATATTAAAAAAAAAGTATATAGCTCCCTTCCTAAGAATAGTAAGTGGGAGCACTCTCTGTCCCCCTTCTGATGTCTTGTCAGAAGTCTTCTCTGTCCCTTTTTCACTTTAATAAAACTCTGCTACACAAAACATCTTGGGTGATCACGTCTGGTCCCTGGTCCCGAAGCTAAATCTTCTTCCGAGACCACAAATCTGACATTGTTCACCCGTAAGCTATCAAGGGAAACATACTGAATACAGCAGTTCTTCCCTTTCCATCAACCATATAACAGTATTTTAAAAGCAGTCCATATAATCAAAGCTACGGTTTTTCCAGTAGTCATGTATGATGTGAGAGTCGGACCATAAAGTGAAGAAGGAATTCATAGGGCCTGGACTCCATCTCAGGCCTGTCCGTGCTGATCATGCTCGGCCACCTCTCCAATGGGCTCTGAACTCTCTGCTTAGTGCCTGTGGGAACGACAATGGAAGGATAAGACCCCCTCCAGACAGGGGAACCTTGAAGATCATATCCAGGTTACTCATCACCTAAGAGAAAACAGACACTAATCACCCCTGCCTCCGGACAGTATCTATCGGAATGTAACCACAGGCTTATCGGTTATTAACTGGTTGGAATGTAACTGCGGGCTTATTGATTATTAACTGTTTGAACATATAATACGTGAATGATGGGGTTATTGTGATTGTATTTACCCTTCCTTTATAAGCCTCAAGGGATTTGGGGTGGTGGGTTTGGACACGTACACATGGGGTATAAAAGATTCTCACAAATGCTGGTCGGGGTCCTTGGATAAGAGGAGGCTCTGCCTTGGGCCCGCCGGTGTAATAAACTGCACTCCACTATCTGTATTGTCCTTCTGAGTGAGCTTGGTTCCCGGAAAGTGTGGCTATAACAAAAGAAGGCTGAGCACCAAAGAACTGATGCTTTCAAACTGTGGTGTTGGAGAAGACTTCTGAGAGTCCCTTGGACAGCAATGAGATTAAACCAATTCAAAAGGAAATCAAACCTGAATATTCACTGGAAGGACTGTTACTGAAGCTGAAGCTCCAATATTTTGGCCACCTGACGCAAAGAACAGACTCAGAGGAAAAGACCTTGATGCTGGGAAAGATTGAGGGCAAGAGAAGGGGGAGGCAGAGGATGAGATGGTTAGATATCACCAATTCAACGGACATGAATTTGAGCAAACTCCAGGAGATAGTGAAGGACTGGGGAGGCTTGGCGGGCTGCAGTCCGTGGGGTCGCAAAGAGTCAGACATGACTCAGCGACTGAAGAACAAAACCTGGGGAGGAAGGCAAATGTTCACCCAGCAGCCTGAGTTGCCGGGCCAGGCTTAGCCCCTCACCCCCTGCAGCCGCCTCAGCCCATGGGCACGCACATAGCGCCCCCTCCACTCTCCTCAAGGCCAGGACAGTGGGAGCAGTGAAGCAGGTCAGGACAGCACCCACCCGGCATTAAGGGGGAATAGGGGGTGGTCCTGGTGGGCCCAGGGAACACAAAGAAAGGTCCAGACATGTGCTGGCTCCAGCCAGAAGCATCCCTGCCCCCCCACCCCATGCCAAGGCAGTGCTGGGTAGCAGGACAGAGGCCACGGGAGGGGCTGGGAATGATGTCATACGTGGCAGGCCAGGCCCCAGTGTCCCACCTCCAGTGACCAGAGCAACTCACAGGGCCAGTGGAGGTCAAGGACCCTGCTGCCCTGCCCCAGCCCCACCAGCCAGCTCCAAGAGCTAAGCAGCCTGGGCATCTGGTCAGTCTCACGACACCCACCCTGAGGCTGCTCATCCAGGTGCCCTGGGGACTGGAAAGAGGACTAGGCAACATGGAAGGTCAAGTTCACAGCACTGGGTAGCACCCACCTGCTGGGCCCCTGGGCTGCAGAGAAGGAGTATCGGAAGCACTGACCCCTACACTGGTCAGACTGCTAGCTCCAGGACACGAATTGTGTGGGCTGACCTCCCAAATGACCACAGACACCCTTCCCCGGGGGGCCCTCCACACTCACCTCCAACACCCCCAGCCTCACTGACCCTTCACCCAGACTTGCACTTGTGCCTGAATACAGCCCATCCCAGCTGGACCCTGCATCTTCTTCCTCAGCCAGATCCTCCTTGCGTCAACCCAAGCTGCCACGAGGCACCGTATCCTCCCGACACTCCTGCTGGGCTCCATCATTACCACATCCCTTCAGCAGGCAGGTCCTCTCAACACAACAATGAATTCACATGCAGTACATGCCCCAGGCCCCGTGTGGGGTCATGTGAGGGGACAGGATGGACAGGCCCCTGCCTTGATGGGGCTCATGGTCTCAGGGGACACACCGAGCCCAGAGCTGACAGTGTGCTGAGCATCACACACGGGAGCCATCCTTGTCTGGGGGCAGCCCAAGGCCCCTTGGGCTGGACCCTCCCCACTCCTCCCCACTGTAGGCGTGGACCCCTTCACTCCTGTCCAGTTCAGACAACTGGCTCCTTGGTGGCCTTCCCTGAGGCCCAAGCTCCCCGCAGTCCATCCCATGGCAGTGCCAAAGCACCCATTAAAGAACCCTGCATCATCTCCATCCCACTCAAAAGTCTGCAGGGAAGCTGACCACTGACTCCCAGGGGCAGTGGCACTTCAGGCTCCCCGGTTTAGCTCCCTCACCCTGTCACAAGCACCATGCCCCATCCCAGGTGGGATCCTTGCTGCACCTTCAAGACTTTATATCCCAAGAACCAAAGAATTACAGTAAATGAATTAAGCAACAAATAACAATAGAGAACACCTCCAAAACAGTAGAAGGAAGGTAATATAAAGATAAAAGCAAAATTTAATTGATTAGAAAATAAGAAAAGAGAAAAACCTGTTTGAGGTACAGTTATATGTCTTCAGAAGACAGGGAAGCCAAAATAAGACATTGGAAAGACATCCCCATTCCTGGGGAAGGTCAGCTCCCATCCTGTGAGTGCAGTTATCCCCACCGTTCATCTGTGAATGCTCCAGAACTCCAGTGAGGAATCTAACAAGCTTACATGGGAAACCAAACCAGCAAGAATGTCCAGGAGAACCACGCAAGGAAGAACAACGTAACGCCTCTGATAAACAGTGTGACCTTCATGCGTAAACATTCTAACAGTCTGGTAAATTACGGCTCACAGGCCAACCCACTATGAGCTAAGAATGGCTTTTACAGGACTTTACTGATGGTCCAGTAGTAAAGACTCCCCTGCCAATGCAGGGGACACGGGTTCAATCCCTGGTCCACAAAGATTCCACATGCTGAAGGGCTATGAAGCTCATGAGCCACAACTACTGGAGCCTGAGCACCCTAGAGCCTGTGCTCCTCAACAAGAGAAGCCACCGCAGTGAGAAGCCCACACACAACAAAGAGGAGTGCCTGCTCATTGCAACTAGAGAAAGCCCAAGTGCAGCAACAAAGACCCAACACAGCCAACAATAAATAAGACATAAGAAAGAATGGCTTTTTTGTAAGTGCTGTGGAAAACAAAAGTCAAAATAAGAAGAAAATGACTACACAGAGAGCATATGTAAAGCCAGAAAGTCTAAAATATTTTGTTCTGGCCCTTAAAATAGTTTGCCAACCTCTGGGCTAATGGAACAAGCAAGAGAATCCAAAATGACACCAAATCATTAAAAAAAAAAAAAAAAAAGGTATATGATAAGTGCGGCTCTCAAGTTACTGGGGGAAAAGACAAACCTTTTAATAAATAGTGCCGGATCAATTGGAGAGACATTTGTGAAGCGATAAAGCTGATCCAAATCTGCCATCACACAGCAGGATAAACTGCTCAGAGATCAGAAATCTACATGTGAGAAATGAAACCTACACGTCCCAGAAGAAAGCATGCACGAATCTCTTGCAAAGGAGAGAAAGCTCTTGCATCTATGACTCAGGGATCTAGAAGCAACAAAATACTGACGCATTCAACTACAGGAAAGAAACACCTTTACATGGCAAAACTCACCCTAAGCAAAGCAAAAAGACGAACAACAAAGTAGAAATCATGTTGGCGATTTATATCACAGGCAACAGGCTAGTCCTCCTAACAGAGTTCCCGAAACAGGACAAAAGAAATGAAAAATCTGATAGAAAAATGGAATGAAAATTACAAAAGACATTCAACTTCATTCATCTCACATCAATGAGATTATAAAAATCCTAAAGTGTAGCAACCTGGGACTTCCCTGGGGGTCCAATGGCTAAGACTCTGGACTCCTAATGCAGGGGGCCTGGGTTCGGTCCCTGGCAGGGTAACTAGGTCCCACAGGCTACAAGTAAGAGTCAACTTGACACAACTAAAGATCCCACCAGCTGAGACAAAGACTGACAATCCTGGGTGCTGCAGCTGAGACCTGATGCAGACAAATAAACAAATACTTACATTTTTTTTTAAGTGTAGCAACCCATTTTGTGGGGGAGGCTAACAGAGAGAAGGTTCAATCCTATAAACCCACTGCCAGCAATCTGCCCCAAAACACACCTTCAGACACAGAAAACCCCAGAAACACAGAGCTGCTCATTGCCTCGTTGTCTGAAATAGCAGAACCCTGGAAAGACCCAAACCTCCATCAGTGGGATGATGGTTGAATAAACCACAGAATGTGCACCCAACACAGGACAATGTAGCTGTAAAAACAACACAGGTGGTTTCCACATGGAGTAGAACTCGGGAGGATGGAAAGTTAACTGAAAAAAATCATGCTGAACACATGTATTTGGTATACTACTTTTTGAAGAAGAAAAAAGGAAAAATAAAAATATAAATATTTGCTTAAGCCAGAAACTAGAAACCAGGTTGCCTCCAGGAGGCTGAGCGGGTGGGGACCATCTAAAGGGATGATGATGGGAGGGAGCTTTGAGTGTATAGTCAACTATGGTTTTGTGTTTTGAGCCATGTAAATATTCCAACAGGTTAAAGCAAAGAAGAAAGCAAGCTGGGAACTCCTCAGCCGTCTAGTGGTCAGGACACGGTGCTTTCACTGCCATAGCATGGGTTCAATCTCTGATCAGGGAACTAAGAGCTTCAAATGACACGCCACAGCCAAAAAATAAAGAAAGGAAGGAAAGAAAGCAGGCATAAAACTGAAAACAAACTGAAACAGGCAAATCTGATTGAACATCGAATTGGGAACAGCACGTGATTTGGCTGCACTCACTCGCTCTGCATCCTGTGGGACACAGCCCAGGACCACAGAACTTTCATCAGCCATAGACTGTCTGTACTCACATTAAGAGGAAAGAGATACAAATATAATATTTTAAGGAAAAACCTCTAAATTTGAATTAGAAATTTCAAAGTGAAGTCATGTTTTAATGTATGCCTCAACTCTGCCCAAGGAAAGTCCTGGAAGCAGTTGAGATCCAGATCAAAAGCACCTGCATCATGGCCTCTAGCAAGCACTCACAGTGTGGGCACCAGGCTCCCAGGAGAAACAGGAGACCCAGGGAACGGGAGACTTTCGCTCCAGAAAGCGAGGCCCCAGCCAAGTCCAACCAGAGTGTGTCAACAGACCCAGGCCAACCAGAAGGGCTACCACTGGCCAAATGGGGGGAAATTAGGGCATTAAAACCTAGCAATAATGAATAAATAAACATCCGAGAGATCTGAGTGCTACCCCAAAGACGAAACAAAGAGCCAGACATATACAAACCTCAACTGTCACTACTGGAGTAACTGTTACAGTAAGTTCTTACTCTGAAAATTAGAAATTAAAGGAAAAGTATTAAACATTTGTTCTGTCTTTTTTGGAGGATATAGATGTAGTTCACCACTGGTTGACGAAAGAAAGTCTCTCTTTATAGAAGAATGTCAGCTAATAAAGGGAGACCACATGCAAGCATTAGAAGAACTACCATTTCGAAAGTAAAAGTGTTAGTTGCTTGGTCTTGTCCAACACTTTGTGACCCCACAGACTGTAGCCCACCAGGCTCCTCTATCCATAGAATTCTCCAGGCAAGAACACTGGAATGGGTAGCCATTCCTTTCTCTAGGGGATCTTCCTGACTCAAGGATCAAACCCAGGTCTCCTGTATTGCAGGCAGATTCTTTACCATCTGAGCCACCAGGTAAGCCCTTTGGAAAGTTTCATTAAATAGCTGATTCAGGCACAGCACAGCCAAGGATGTTAGCACAGTAGAAAAAGGGGCTGAAGGGGTCAAATATTCACAAGGAACCAAAGAACAGTCTCCAAGAAATCTTCCAAATGCAAATGGAAGCGCCTCCCTCTTCCCACTGGAGACATCTGGGGCGCAGGTGCCCCAAGGAAGTGCTCACATGAGCATGCCCACAGTGACACAGACTGAGATTGGTGCCTTCGATGGGATGCACATGCAGCACGAGACTTCAACAATGACGTGTTCACGCCAAAATCCAAAAAGGGACGGAGCCTTCAGCCCTCACCCGGCCAGTGGACAAGAACTGCTGGGGACAAAGGAGGTCGACAACTGGTGCAGAAACAACAGACACACACGGAACACGGGACATTCTACGACTCGCTTGGTCTCTTCAAAAAGGTACCGTCATCAGATAAAGAATGCAGGGGACAAGTCTCAATGCAAAGAGACTTAAAGAGATGATTGCAAATAATACATGGACCTGGACTGGTTGTTGGGCTTCCCTGGTGGCTCAGCTGGTAAAGAATCTGCCTGCAATGTGGGAGACCTGGGTTCAATCCCTGAGTTGGGAAGATCCCTTGGAGAAGGGAAAGGCTACCCACTCCAGTATTCCAGTCTGGAGAATTCCATGGACTGTATATCCACGGGGTCACGAAGAGTCGGACACGACTGAGTGACTTTCACTTCACTTCACTGAACTGGATGTCAGAGCAAAAAATAGCTATAATGGACATAAGAGGGGAAATGGGAAATTTTGACTATGAAATTCTTATCATCTTTAGAACTGTGTGCACAGAAAAGGGCATCCTTATTTTTAAGTAATGCAGATCACTGTATTTATTTAAAGGTAGTGTCATCATGCCTGCACTTTACTTTCAACTGACTTGGTGTGGCGAGGGAGAGGGAATGAACACATAGATAAAGCACGTATTCCCAATCACACTGATGCAACTTCTGTAGGTGGGGACACAGGATTAGGCCTCTTGAAGGAAGCACAGGAAAGAAGGCAGGAAATGGTGGAAGAGGGTCAAAGGGTCCACACTTCCAGCAAGGAAGAGGAGAGCAAGGCGGTGCTAGAGGGTCCAGACCCGGATACTGGTCCGGTGGGAGATGCCCCTGGCCATGACAACCCAGGGATAGGAAGATGAACGTGAGTTCTTTAGGACAGAGGATGCTCTTGGCTGACCCGGACTCCAGCCTTCACACTAAGGAAGATTCCACTAGATGAAAACACTGAGAGAAGCAGGTTAGAGAGACAACAGCCTGGACAAGGAAGCAAGGGGAGTAACAAGGAAAGACAGTACCATGCATGTGGTGTGGAAGGACAAGGGCCAACGCAGGCAGACAAAATGGTTACAGACTCAGGGGAACCTTCCTGAAAGGAGAGGGGATGGTAGTAAGAGAGGAAACTCCAGAGGCACACTCCACTCGTGAAGAAAAAGGAGAAACAAAAAGAAATTCTTCTCACAATGTAGAACAATGAATAGTGTGGCAGAGTTGGCTGCCAGGCCCACGGGCCCCAGGTTCCACAAGCTATGATTCCTGCAGGACCTCAAGAGCCTGCTCAGAGCTGCCCATTAGGGAGCATGGGAACCACACCGTGGGCTCTAGAGACCAGGACGCAGACCTAGAGAGGAAGCGGTGCCCTCCATGAGAATAGCAGTCGGGGCTGCCAAGACTGTAAATGTCCAGTCTTTGCCTGGAGACAACAATGTCTCGAATGCTGCTTTCCATAAGCAGGTCCAGCCACCAAGAAAAGGCAGCTGTGTGGCGGAGCTGAGACCGAGGCTTTGTCCCTCTGCCCTCATTCACCCCTGAGTCTCCGCTTTCGTCTTTGGCAAAACCAAACTTTGGATCCTAGGAACATCATTTTGCTTAAGACAACTATTCAAGGTAGAGGAATGACTCACTTTTCAAGCTTGGTGGGTACGGAGTCAGTGCTTTTTAAAACCTTTTATGTCCTATTAACTCTCTGGAATCTTTATGAAGGTCACAGACCTCCACCCCCACTTCACGGGATACACAAAATCAATTCCAGATAGATTCTAGATGTGAATATTAAAAAAGGCTTCAAGAAGACAACACAGGGTGTATCTTCACAACTTTGTGCAGACAGACTCATTTTGGAGTGCAGCTTAGGTGTGCTGTGTACTCAGTCATGTCCCCATGGACTTGTGACACTTGTGACCCCGTGGACTGTAGCATGCCAGGCTTTTCTGTCCATGGACTTTTCCAGGCAAGAATACTGGAGTGGGTTACCATTTCTTTCTCCAGGGGATCTTTCTGGTACAGGGATTGAATTGATAACTCTTATGTTTCCTGCATTGGCAGGTAGATTCTTTACCACTAGCGCCACCTGGGAAGTACGCAGCTTAGGATATCTATACATTAAGGAAAAGACTGATAAACTGAACTTAATGGAAAACTACTGTTAACCAAAAGACACCATTAACAGAATCAAAGGCAAGGCACACAGGGGGAGGAGCTTTTTGTAACATCTCAAAAAGGACTGGGATCAGGATATACACCTAACACCTACAAACTGAAAAACCGCACAATGAAAAGTGGGCGAAGCACTTCACAAGAGGATCACCCTAAGGCGATGGTGTGTGGAAGGTCACTGGTCATCCAGGAAGCTGCACACAGGAAGACGCCGGCACCCACCAGGACCGTGAAAGAGACACACAGAATCACACACACTCCACAATCGGAAGGACACAAGCAGTTCAGATGTGCATCTACTCTAGTGGGTGTGTAAGCTGCTTGGGAAACCCACCAAAGTTAGACCTGTGCTGCCAGAGACCCAGCGACTTCAGTCCCAGACACAGAACAACGTGGATGCACCAAAAGGAGGCTCTCCAGTACTGGCTGGTACTGGAAAGGGTGTGGAGAAAAGGGGACCCTCATCTACTATTGCTGAGAATGTAACTTGGCGCACCTACTATGAAAGCTCTGTGAAGCTTCCTCAAAAAACTTAAAAATAGAATTATCATATGAACCAGCAGTCCCATTCTTGCGTATTTAACCAAAGAAAATAAAGAAAAAAAAAAAAAAAAACACTAACTCGAAAATATTCTGCAGCCTCATGTTCACTGTAGCATTATTAAAATAGCCAAGATGTAGAAGAAACCTAAGTGTCCGTCTGGGGATGAACAGATAAAGAAAATGTGGTGTGGGGACTTCCCTGGTGGTCCGCTGGCTAACAATCCACCTTCCAGTGCAGGGGATGTGGATTCGAGCCCTGGTCAGGGAACTAAGATCTCACATGCCGCAGGGCAACGAAGACCAAGTGACACAACTACTGAGCCTATGTGCTCTGCAGCCCACATCGCAACTGGGGAGCAGCCTGTGCACCGCAGTGAAGACCCTGTGTGTTGTAACTAAGACCTGATGCAGCCAAATAAATAAATAAGTGCTTCAAAAGAAAGAAAACATGTTGTGTATATATGTGAATTATTATTCAGTCATTAAAAAAGAAGGCAATCTTGTCATTTGCAACAATGTGGATGGATCAGGGGGTTCCCAGGTGGTGCTAGTGGTAAAGAATCCCCCTGCCAATGCAGGAGATGCAAGAGATGCAGGTTAGAGACATAATACACCATATGATCTCACTTATATGTGAAATCTTAAAAAAAAAATTCAGGCTTGTTAAATACAGAGAACAGACTAGTAGTTGCAAGGGGGGGGGGGCGCGGAGTGGGTAGGTGAAATGGTTGAAGGAGTCAAAAGGTACAAACTTCCAGGTATAAAATAAGTAACTCAAGGGGATGCAATGTACATCATGGTGACTATACTTAATAACACCATATTGCACATTTGAAAGTTGCTGAGAGAGTATATCATAAAAGGTCTCACACAGGATTAAAAGAATTTTATGATTCATATGTTTGATGATGGATGTTACCTAGACTTGTGCTGGTCATTTCACAATTTTTATAAATGTTCATAGCAGTAGTATTCAAAACAGCCAAAACCTGGAAATGATTCAACAGACTGTGAACACCAGAATGGGTAAATCCTGTGGAATATTCCAATGATGTACTTCTATACAGCCAAGACCACAGATAAGCTATTGCTACATGCAGCAACATGAATGAATCTCAGACATGAGGCTCAGTGAAAGAAGTTAGATTCCAAGGGTACATACAATATGCTCCTCTTTAAGTTCAAAAAATCTAGAATGATAGAACTCAGAACAGCAGCTACCCTTGTTGTTGTTGTTGCTCAGTCACTAAGTCATGTCTGGTTCTCTGCGAACCCATGGACTGCAGCATGCTAGGCTCTTCTGTCCTTCACTATCCCCAGAGGTTGCTCAGATTCCTGTCCATTGAGTCAGTGATGCCATTCAACCATCTCATCCTCTGCCAACCCCTTCTCCTTTTGCCTTCCATCTTTCCCACTATCAGAGTCTTTTCCAATGAGTCAGCTCTTCACATCAGGTGACCAAAGTATTGGAACTTCAGCACTAAATCCTTCCAATGACTATTCAAGGTTGATTTCCTTTAGGATTGACTGATTTGATCTCCTTGCAGTCCAAGGGACTCTCAAGAGTCCTCTCCAGCATCACAGTTGAAAAGCATCAATTCTTCAGCATTCAGCCTTCTTTATGATACAACTCACATCCATACATGACTACTGGAAAAACCATAGCTTTGACTAAATGGAACTTTGTTGGCAAAGTAATGTCTTGGGTTTTTAATAAGCTGTCTGGGTTGGTCATAGCTTTTCTTCCAAGGAGCAAGTGTCTTTTAATTTTATGGCTGCAATCACCATCTGCAGTGATTTTGGAGCCCAAAAAAATAGTGTCTGTCACTGTTTCCATTTTTCCCCATCTATTTGCCATGAAGTGATGGGAGCGGATGCAATGATCTTTGTTTTTTGAATGTTGAGTTTTAAACCAACTTTTTCACTCTCCTCTTTCACTTTCATCAAGAGGCCCTTTAGTTCCTCTTTGTTTCCCGCCATAAGGGTGGTGTCATCTGCGTATCTGAGGTTATAGATATTTCTCCCAGCAATCTTAATTCCAGCTTGTGCTTCATCAAGCCCTGCATTTCACATGAGGTACTCTGCATAGAAGCTAAATAAGCAGGGTGACAATATACAGCCTTGAAGTACTCCTTTCCCAATTTGGAACCAGTTGTTGTTCTGTGTCCATTTCTAACTGTTGCTTCTTGACCTGCATACAGGTTTCTCAGGAGGCAGGTCAGGTGGTCTGGTATTCCCATCTCTTGAAGAATTTTCCAGTTTGTTGTGATTCACATAGTCAAAGGCTTTGGTATAACCAATAAAGCAGAAATAGATGTTTTTCTGGAATTCTCTTGCTTTTTCGATGATCCAACAGATGCTGGCAGTTTGATCTCTGGTTCCTCTGCCTTTTCTAAATCCAGTTTGAACATATGGAAGTTCATGGTTCATGAACTGTTGAAGCCTCACTTGGAGAATTTTGAGCATTACTTTGCTAGCATGTGAGATGAGTGCAATTGTGCCGCAGTTTGAACATTCTTTGGCATTGCCTTTCTTAGGGATTGGAATGAAAACTGACCTTTTCAGTCCTGTGACCACTGTTGAGTTTTCCAAATTTGCTGGCATATTGAGTGCAGCATTTTCACAGCATCATCTTTTAGGATATGAAATAGCTCAACTGGAATTCCATCACCTTCACTAGCTTTGTTCATAGTGATGCTTCCTAAGACCCACTTGACTTCACATTTCACGATGTCTGGCTCTAGGCAAGTGATCACACCATCATGGTTATCTGGGTCAGGAAGATCTTTTTTGTATAGTTCTTCTGTGTATTCTTGTCACCTCTTAATATCTTCTGTTTCTGTTAGGTCCATCCCGTTTCTGTCTTTTATTGTGCCCATTTTTGCATGAAATGTTCCCTTGGTATCTTTAATTTTCTTGAAGAGATCTCTAGTCTTTCCCATTCTATTGCTTTCCTCTATTTCTTTGCATTGATCACTGAGGAAGGCTTTCTTATCTCTCCTTGCTATTCTTTGGAACTGCATTCAAATGGGTATATCTTTCCTTTTCTCCTTTGCCTTTCTCTTCTCTTCTTTTCTTATCTCAGCTATCTGTAAGGCCTCCTCAGACAACCATATTGACTTTTGCATTTCTTTTTCTTGGGGATGGTCTTGATCACTGCCTCCTGTACAATGTCAAGAACCTCCGTCCATAGTTCTTCAGGCACTCTGTCTATCAGATCTAATCCCTTGAATCTATTTGTCACTTCCACTGTATAATTGTAAGGGATTTGATTTAGGTCATACCTGAATGGTCTAGTGGTTTTCCCTACTTTCTTCAATTTAAGCCTGAATTTGGCAATGAGTTCATGTTCTGAGCCTGTCAGTTCCCGGTCTTGTTTTTGCTGACTGTATAGAGTTTATCCATCTTTGCCTGCAAAGAATATGATCAATCTGATTTCAGTATTGACCATCTGGTGATGTCCATTTGTAGAGTAGTCTCTTGTGTTGTTGGAAGAGGGTGTTTGCTATGACCAGTGCATTCTCTTGGCAAAACTGTTAGCCTTTGACCTACTTCGTTTTGTACTCCAAGGCCAAATTTCCCTGTTACTTCAGGTATCTCTTGACTTCCTACTTGGAGAAGGAAATGGCAAACCACTTCAGTATTCTTGCCTTGAGAACCCCATGAACAGTATGAAAAGACAAAAAAAATAGGACACTGAAAGATGAACTCCCCAGGTTGGTAGGTGCCCAATATGCTACTGGAGATCAGTGGAGAAATAACTCCAGAAAGAATGAGGAGACAGAGCCAAAGCAAAAACAACATCCAGTTGTGGATATGACAGATGAGGGAAGTAAAGTCTGATGCTGTAAACAGCAATATTGCATAGGAACCTGGAATGTTAGATTCATGAATCAAGGCAAATTGGAAGGGTCAGATAAGAGATGGCAAGAGTGAACATCGACATTTTAGGAATCAGTAAACTAAAATAGACAGAAATGGGTGAATTTAACTCAGATGACCATGATATCTACTACTGTGGGCAAGAATCCCTTAGAAGAAATGGAATAGCCATCCTAGTCAACAAGAGTTCAAAATGCAGTACTTGGATGCAATCTCAAAAATGACCAAATGATCTCTGTTCGTTTCCAAGGCAAACCATGCAATATCACAATAATCCAAGTCTATGCCCCAACCAGTAATGCTGAAGAAGCTTAAGTTGAATGGTTTTACGAAGACCTACAAGACCTTCTAGAACTAACACCCAAAAAAAGATGTCCTTTTCATTATAGGGGACTGGAATGCAAAAGTAGGAAACAACTCTTAAGACATAACAAATAAGAAAACAAACGACCCAAAAAATGGGCTAAAGATCTAAACAGACATCTCGCCAAAGAAGATACACAGATAGCAAGCAAGTAGATCATCATGAGGGAATCATAATTAAAATAACGAGCTACCCTACGTGGGCTTCCTGGGTGGTTCAGTGGTAAAGAATCCACCTGTCGATGCAGGAGACCAGGGTTCGATCCCTGGGTCGGGAAGATCCCCTGGAGGAGGAATTGGCAACCCACTCCAGTATCCTTGCCTGTAGTATTCCACAGACAGAAGAGTCTGGTGAGGTCACAAAGAGTGGGATACAACTGAGTGACTAAACAACAACCACAACCTTGACACAGCTACTCGGACAGCCCGAATCCAGGGTACCGACAGCGTCAAAGGTTGGCAAGGCTGTGAAGCACCAGGAACTCTCACTCGCTGCAGATGAGAATGCAACACGGTGCGGCCACATGGAGACAGCTGGGCAGTTTCTCTCAAAACTCAACCTACTTTTACTATGTGTGTGTGTTAGTCGCTCAGTTGTGTCCAAGTCTTTGTGACCCCACAGACCACAGCCCACCAGGCTCCTCTGTCCATGGAAATTTCCAGGCGAGAATACTGGCATGGGTGGCCATTCCCTTCTCCAGGGAGTCTTCCCAACCCAGGGACCGAACCCAGGTCTCCCACACTGCAGGCAGATTCTTTTAACGTCTGAGCCACAAGAGAAGCCCATATGATGCATCAATTGGGCTCCAGGGTATTTACCCAAATGAACTGAAAACATTTGTCCACACAAAATCCTGAACAAAAATGTTTACAGTAAGTCACTTGAACCTTCAAGTTGCAAACTTTCAAAGATGTGAACGTGCGTCCCATCTACTTCATGCGTGAATGAAACTGCAGCTTGCCCTCTGTCTCCTATTGCTGATGCCCCTGCAGCTCTGCTGTCTCCCACCTCTTCTCCCTCCTCCAGTCAGTAACTCTTCTTGACTGTTCATTCGATGCCAGCCCGTGTGCCAACTGCTGTGCTGTACTATTGTACTGTGTTGTAGGTTTAAAATGTCTTGATTTTTTCATATTTGTTTTTTATGTATTAATTGTGTGAAAAGCATTATAAACCTACTACAGTAGAGTACTGTATAGCTGATTGTGTTGGTTGGGTATCTAGGATAATTCTGTTGGACTTAAAATGCGGTCTCAGAATGGAACTTGTTTGTATTTTGTATGTAGGGGATTTACTGTATAGCAATTTTGTCTATAATTGTCAAAAACTAGAAGCAACCAAGGCACCTTTCAGTAGATGAATGGATAAATAAACTGAGGTACATCCAAATGACAGAGTATTATTCAGTGCTGAAAATAAATGAGCTATCAAGCCACAAAAAGACATGGAAGAACTTTAAATGTGTATTACTTAGCAAAAGAAGCCATCTGAAAAAGTATATGCTATACAGTTTCACCTGTATGATATCCTGAAAAAGGCACAACTATAGAGACAATAAAAGGATCAGGAGCAGACAGGGTGGAGCACCCTGGACATTTCAAGCAGTGAAATTACCCTTGTTGGTATAGTAACAGTGCATATATACATTTGTCAAAATCCATAGAATGTACAACATCAAGAGTAAACCTTAAGGTAAACTATGAGCTTCAGTTAGCAACAACGTATCAATATTGGTTCATCAATTATAACAAAGGTACCATATTAATGTAAGATGTTACTAATGGGGGAGCCTATGGGGCAGGCTCAGGATCATTTCATGGCAATAGATGGGGAAACAATGGAAACAGTGACAGACTTTATTTTTGGGGGCTCCAAAATAACTGCAGATGGCGACTGCAGCCATGAAATTAAAAGACACTTGCTCCTTGGAAGAAAAACTATGACCAACCTAGACAGCATGTTAAAAAGCAGAGACATTACAAAAGCTGACAAAGGTCCATCTAGTCAAAGCTATGATTTTTCCAGTAGTCATGTATAGATGTGAGAGATGGACCATAAAGAAAGCTGAGCGCCAAAAAAATAATGCTTAGAACTGTGGTGTTGGAGAAGACTCTTGAGAGTCCCTTGGACTGCAAGGAGATGAAACCAGTCAATCCTAAAGGAAATCAGTCCTGAATATTCATTGAAAGGACTGATGCTGAAGCTGAAATTCCAATACTTTGGCCACCTGAAGTGAAGAACAGACTCATTGGAAAAGACCCCGATGCTGGGAAAGATTGAAGGCAAGAGAAGGGGTGCTCGCTTCGGCAGCACATATACTAAAATTGGAACGATACAGAGAAGATTAGCATGGCCCCTGAGCAAGGATGACACGCAAATTCTTGAAGCATTCCATATTTTTTAAAAGAAAAAAAAAAAGAGAGAGAAGGGGACGACAGAGGATGAGATGGTTCGATGGCATCATCAACTCAATGAACATGAGTTTGAGCAAGTTTCGGGAGTTGGGGATGAACAGGGAAGTCTGGCGTGCTGCAGTCCACAGGGTTGCAAAGAGTCAGACACAACTAAGCAACTGAACTAAACTGAACTGATGGGGACAGGAAGTATATGGGGAATCCTGACTATCTGCTCATTTTCTCTATAAATCTAAAACTGCTCTGACAAATAAAATCTATCAATTTTATAAAATCCATGGAACAGTGCACTTTGTTGTAGGCATGCTATATTAGGTTGGCCAAAAAGTGTCATAACTTTTTCCATAACATCTGGTGGAAAAAATCTGAACAAACTCTTGGACCAACCTAATATTTCAACAACAAAAGAAAACATGTCTTAAGTGAGGGCCATGAAAGTACTGGTGTTGAACCAATACAACTTCTGAAGCCTTGAGGGACATCCACAGAGGACCCCTGAGTTTAAGCTGCTGAAGGAAGAAGCCCAGATCTGCCCAGTCAGAGGCATCTTTCGCCAAGACTCAGCTATGTAAGAAATCGAAAAGCCTTTCTGGACTTTAAGATTAATTTTAGACTTTGAATTTTAATTCACCCTGACAAGAAAAATTTGATTTTGGAGGTTAATTTCTTTGGACTTCCACTTGCAGGGAAATTTAATTTTTGGACTAATTTCTCTCTGGGCAATTTCTAATGGAAAGGGGTTTATAGTCAAATCAGGAGCACCTCTAAGTGGTTGGCCTTTTTTATTGAATTATCTTCAGGCTAACATTTAACCTCACAGCAGAACCTCTGATGAGCTAAACTGGATCAAGGGACTGGATAGAACTTAGAATGGGAAATAGGGAATGAATTCTCAGCAACGGGTGCAGAGGAGTCTTGAAATCTCTTCATTATTCTGGTCCAATTCAAAGCCTTCTGAGGATATGGCAAAGGAAAGATGGTTGGTTTGGGAGAAGTGGTCCCAGGGAGGCTGGGAAACCTCCCCATGATGACTAGCCCCACAAGGAAGGCCACACCCCGGCTGACCATACCCTCAATGGTTAAGCCATTGAGGCTTAAGTGGGTAGAGAGAACGAAATGCAAGAAGGTTGCAGGAGTCCATCCTTCCCCAGCCCCACCTCTCCACAGAGGGGCCTCCTATGCCCACCCTCTGCCCAGCACATGCCCCTCCCCAGGGCAAAATTAGCTCATGGGCTACTGGGTTTGGCAGAAAGAACAGGGCCTGACCCTTTCCCCTGCCTATTCTTTCAGATTTATCCACAGGAAGAGAGGATGCTGTGGTCCACAGGCAAACGGGGGTGGCAGCTCTGCCCAAGGATCAAGGCTGACTGTGGCTGCCAGCCTGACCTCTGCCTGCCTCTCACCTGATGGGGGCTCAGAAAGCCTGGCTTTCAGACTTAGCCCCACGCCCACACCTGCTCTGCCACTCCCCACTGATGCTGACCTTGGGCAAGGGAACAGAGCATCACCTGTGTGCCCATGAGCCCTAGCACCTAACAATCTGGCTGATCCTTCACACTACTTCTTTGTTTTCCAACCATTTATACTCATTTTTAAATTTTTTTCCTTCTACTTTTACTCAGTTTGTTCTGTTTTTCTCTTTTTTTTTTTTCCACCAGACTTCCTGAGCTGAACAATTCAGTTCAGTCGCTCCGTCACGTCTGACTCCTTGCAACCCCATGGACTGCAGCACACCAGGCTTCCCTGTCCATCACCAATTCCTGGAGCTTGCTCAGACTCATGACCATCAAGTCGGTGATACTATCCAACCATCTCTTCCTC
Organism: Muntiacus reevesi; assembly: GCF_963930625.1. Taxonomy (NCBI): domain Eukaryota; kingdom Metazoa; phylum Chordata; class Mammalia; order Artiodactyla; family Cervidae; genus Muntiacus; species Muntiacus reevesi. Next base: position 93,504,138 of record NC_089253.1, on the reverse strand, counting down.
TGTCATCCCCTTATCCTCCCGTCTTCAATCTTTCCCAGCATCAGGGTCTTTTCCAATGAGTCACTTCTTCAAATCAGGTGGCCAAAGTATTGGAGTTTCAGCTTCAGCATCAGTCCATCCAATGAATATTCAGGACTGATTTCCTTTAGGACTGACTGGTTTGATCTCCTTGCAGTCCAAGGAAATCCAAGCATCAATTCTTTGGTGCTCAGCTTTCATTGTAGTCCAACCCTCACATCCATTCATGACTACTGGAAAAACTATAGCTTTGACTAGACAGACCTTTGTTGGCAAAGTAATGTCTCTGCTTTTTAATATGCTGTCTAGGTTGGTCATAGCTTTTCTTCCAAGGAGCAAGTGTCTTTTAATTTTATGGCTGCAATCACCATCTGCAGTGATTTTGGAGCTCAAGAAAATAAAGTCTCTCAGTGTTCCCATTGTTTCCCCATCTATTTGCCATGAAGTGATGGGAGCGGATGCAATGATCCTTGTTTTTTGAATGTTGAGTTTTAAACCAACTTTTTCACTCTCCTCTTTCACTTTCATCAAGAGGCCCTTTAGTTCCTCTTTGTTTCCTGCCATAAGGGTGGTATCATCTGTGTATTTCAGGTTATAGATATTTCTCCCAGCAATCTTAATTCCAGCTTGTGCTTCATTGAGCCCTGCATTTCACATGAGGTACTCTGCATAGAAGTTAAATAAGCAGGGTGACAATATACAGCCTTGAAGTACTCCTTTCCCAATTTGGAACCAGTTGTTGTTCTGTGTCCATTTCTAACTGTTGCTTCTTGACCTGCATACAGGTTTCTCAGGAGGCAGGTCAGGTGGTCTGGTATTCCCATCTCTTGAAGAATTTTCCAGTTTGTTGTAATCCACACAGTCAAAGGCTTTGGTATAACCAATAAAGCAGAAATAGATGTTTTCCTGGAATTCTCTTGCTTTTTCAATAATCCAACAGAAGCTGGCAATTTGATCTCTGGTTCCTCTGCCTTTTCTAAATCCAGTTTGAACATCTGGGAGTTCATGGTTCACGTACTATGGAAGCCTCGCTGGAGAATTTTGAGCATTACTCTGCTAGCATGTGAGATGAGCGCAATTGTGCTGCAGTTTGAACATTCTTTGGCATTGCCTTTCTTAGGGATTGGAATGAAAACTTATCTTTTCCAATCCTGTGACCACTGTTGAGTTTTCCAAATTTGCTGGCATATTGAGTGCAGCACTTTCACAGCATCATCTTTTAGGATTTGAAACAGCTCAACTGGAATTCCATCACCTCCACTAGCTTTGTTCATAGTGATGATTCCTAAGACCCACTTGACTTCGCATTTCACGATGTCTGGCTCTAGGCAAGTGATCACACCATCATGGTTATCTGGGTCAGGAAGATCTTTTTTGTATAGTTCTTCTGTGTATTCTTGCCACCTCTTAATATCTTCTGTTTCTGTTAGGTCCATCCCGTTTCTGTCTTTTATTGTGCCCATTTTTGCATGAAATGTTCCCTTGGTATCTTTAATTTTCTTGAAGAGATCTCTAGTCTTTCCCATTCTATTGCTTTCCTCTATTTCTTTGCATTGATCACTGAGGAAGGCTTTCTTATCTCTCCTTGCTATTCTTTGGAACTGCATTCAAATGGGTATATCTTTCCTTTTCGCCTTTGCCTTTCTCTTCTCTTCTTTTCTTATCTCAGCTATCTGTAAGGCCTCCTCAGACAACCATATTGACTTTTGCATTTCTTTTTCTTGGGGATGGTCTTGATCACTGCCTCCTGTACAATGTCAACAACCTCCGTCCATAGTTCTTCAGGCACTCTGTCTATCAGATCTAATCCCTTGAATCTATTTGTCACTTCCACTGTATAATTGTAAGGGATTTGATTTAGGTCATACCTGAATAGTCTAGTGGTTTTCCCTACTTTCTTCAATTTAAGTCTGACTTTGGCAATAAGGAGTTTATTTAGAAAGATGGTCTTATATAAAAACTGATTATTCATTGATATGTGTATACATCTCAGGTCACCAAGCAGGTATTGCCATATACCTAATCTAATTTTACAGTATTCTTTGACTGTCATACCTCAAGGTCAGAAATCATTCACTGCCTTTCCCCCAGAAGGTTCAGTGCTCTGTGGTGACCTAAATAAGAAGGAAATCCAAAAAAGAGGGGATATGTGTGTACGTATGGCTGATTCACTTTGCTGAACTGTAGAAACTAACAACACTGTAAAGCAACTCTACTCCATTAAAAGTTAATTCTTAAGAAAGATAGTTTCTTCATTCCTAATATAAGCATTTAAAGCTGCAAATTTCCCTGGAACTGCCATTTTACTTATTAGTTTTGATGCACAATATCATTTTTTCATTTAGTTTTAAACAGCCATCTCTATATTGATTTCTTTATTGACTTACAGGAAAATTAGAAATGTATTTTAAAATTCAAAAATCCAGCAGTTTGGAGCCTTCTAGGCGAAAGGTAGTGAATGATGATTTCTGACCTTGAGGTATGACAGTCAAAGAGTGCTGTAAAATTAGATTACGTATATGATAATACCTGCTTGGTGACCTAAGATATATACCTATATCTATGAATAATCAGTTTGTATAAATTTTTAAGTATACCTGAAAATAATGTATGTTCTTTAAATTGGTTGTACAGGTTTTATAGTACCACCTTTCTAAACTGTATTTTATAATGTCATCATTAACTTTTCTGCTTTATCTATCAATTCACTGAGAGAAATGTATCAAAATCTATGGTTATAAGTTTGTCAGATTCTCCCTATAAAGTCCATTAACTAGTACTTCATATTTGGAGGTTGTGTCTGTTGGAAGTTCACAGATTGACAGTCATTTTTCCTGGTGAACTACTCTCGATTATTTCTTCATAGGTCTCTTGATTCCCAGCAATGCATTTGCCTTGTCACTTTTGTCTGATGTTAATGTTGTTAAGCTACTTTCATTTAACATTTTAACACACCTTTCTCTACCTGTTACTTTCTACTCAAGAGGCAGTGGTGGTTCAGACCTCAGCTCTGTTCCTTATGACCCATGTGACTGGCCAGAGGCAGGGCAACTGGGAACCAAAAACAACACCATATTTGGTATATTCCAAACCACTGCAGTGTAAATCCATTAGTTTATAATGATATGAGGAAAAAAAAAAAGCCATTGGAGCCATCTTTGAAGGATGCTGGTAACTGTTTGGTTACTTTGAAAATTAGCAAATAAAGGGGAAAACATGCATTGTTTGGTTTCCCTATATGAATTGCACCTCTAGGTAACCAAATAGTTGATGAGGAGAAGTTTCTTTTTAAGGAAGCATCCTGGCTGATAAATGAATTCGTATTCTAGAAGTAGTATAAGAAGTAACCAGGTGTCACCAGAGATGCGGACATACCACCAGTGACAAAGACTCTTTGCCCCATACGAAGAGCAGGCATCTGCTCTTGCATCTAGATCTCACTCCAATTTACAGGAAAAACAGGGATGAGAGGAGCACTGCAGAAGCCACCCCTGAGCCTTGAAGCCAAAGTGCAGGCTCTGGGAGGCTCTAGGGAGTCAGCAACTCTATGGCTTCAACAAACAATTTAAATGAAAAAGCAGGGATGGGAAGGTGATGACAACTATAGATAGAAAGAGACTCAAGAGGCACACCTTCCCAACATATAGACCTCAGATCTTGATTTGAACAAACTATTAAAAATTTTTATGGTGTTACTGGGGAAATGTTAACATTTGCTAGATATTTGCTAATATTAAATCATCATTCTTTTTTGAGTGGGGTAATATTATTGAGTTTATGTTTCTCAAAAAAAAATGACTCTAGGGACTCCCCGGGTGGTCCAGTATCTAAGACCCCGTGCTCCCAATGCAGGGGGCCCGGCTTCAATCCCTGGTCAGGGAACTGGGTCCCACAAGCCGCAACTAAGCGTTTGCATTGATCAACTAAAGATCCCACATGCTGCAGAGGAGCCTGGCAGGCTACAGTCCATAGGACTGCAGAGTTGTACACAGCTGAATAGACTGAGCACGCATGCTGCAATGAAGATCAAAGGTCCCGCATGCTTCAACTAAATGATAAAAAATTTTTAATGGTTAAAGCTAAAAGGCTTTTTTTAAAAAGACTCTACTTTTTAAGATACACATAAGGGAACATCTAGAGATGAAATTATATGTGTAGGATTTAGTTCAAATAGTCCTGGTTTGGGGAGGGGTCTGGGTGGGGTGTCGTTGGCAATCATCAGAGTTGATTGGCAGAAGCACTGATTATTTATTATACTAGTCACTCAAATTCTCTGCTTGTTTGAAGATTTTCATTTTTCAGCATGTTTTAAATAATAAAACTCACAGACAGAACTCAGCACTGGGTTCTGTGTGTGCCGGACCCCCAGGCTCACCCACATCAAAGGAGCCATCCTTCTGGATCTGGGCGAGGATGTGCGACAGGGAGGCCGAGCCGGACTTCCCGGCGTCAGCCAGCTCCACGAGTTGCAACCGTGGCGTGGTCTCGGGCGGGAAGCGGTAGAACTGGAAGGTGAAGTACACAGTCTGTGGCCATGGAGCTGCCTGCTCGTCGTGGGGCACCCTGGATCCAACGACACCCCGAGTCAACCAGGCATCCCAGTGGAGAACCGGGCTTTCATCACACACTCGCGGGGAGACCGTGGGCGAAAGGTCACCTCCTCCACCCCGACAGCAGCCACACGGTGACCTCAGGGAGCCCTCTGGGCATCCCCCCTTCAGGCGTGATGGAGAGCCCTGCCCTTGGGGCTACACCAGCACCGGAGGACTGGGCAACATGCTGTCCATGTTGTAACTAAGGACCATAGGAGTCTGGGTAAAGCAGAGTTTATAGCATTTGGAAATGGCTGGGGGTGGGTCCCAGCCAGACTGAAACAAAGACACAGGGCATTCTGTAATTGCTAAGACCTGGTCATAGGTTTCTGCTGGGTCAGAACCACATGGAAGCTTTCCCTCGATGCAAGAAATGCAAAAGCCAGATAAAGAGTAACAGGCGAAATAATCAAGAATTTACCTGCTAAATGCAAGAAATTGCAGCACTATCTCATTGCCTTGCAGACAATCCGATTCTTCCTTCTGAGGGCTGAACTTCACGGGGTCTGTAGGACTCACAACCTCAGCTGGTTGCTTGTTGGCATCCAGAATCTCAGGAAAGCCAGCAGACTGCAGCAGTGCCAGGGAGGCCCGTGACAGCTTCCCTCCAGAGCTGTAATGGATGGCCCCCTGAGCCAGCCTCCAGGAGAAGGCCGACCGAGGGGCAGGACCCAGACAGTCACCTCTCTGGGAAAGCCTGCTGATTAGGGAGTCACAGGGTCTTGATGCTCAGTGCTTGCCTGGGCTCCCTCCCAGACCTGCTCCTCACCTCCGAGTCTGGGTTCCTGCAATGATCGGGGCGTGCACGGGCGTGAAAGGCAGTTCCTGCAAGTGGTCAGCAGCGGATGTTCCCAGGGCCAAGGCCGTCTGGCTCAGGTCAGCCTCCAGGTGAGAGATCCTGCCCTCCAAGGGAAACTCCTGTCAAACACAGTGGGGCCCCCGGTAAGGCCAACAAGGAGCCCCACACGTAATCAAGGAAGCTGGACGTGGGGCTCATGGATGAATCACCCCTACCACATGGCAAATGAAATCACAGGAGGCTCAGCTGCATTGCAATCTCAGGTAAGTGGTGAATAATTTTAATATAAGCATGTCCTGGGCAATATCTGGGACATACACTAAAAAGTGATTGTTTATCTGAAATTCTAATTCACCTGGGCATCCTGTATTTTATGTGAGTTGAAAAGCAACAAGGAAGGAACCACTGATTTTATGAACAGGTCAGTAGTCTGGGAGATGCCTGATGCCTGAGAAGATAAATTAACATTAAAACCATGTCCATGGAACAGGAAGATGAAACTGTCTCCAGCAATGCAAGGGAGCCTGTGGGACAGAGCCCTCACATGTACAGACGCTCCCTGTCCCCACGTCACCCAATGCTCTAGGCACCCACCTGCATCCACCTTTCACCTCTGTCTAAGTGAAGACCTTAATAGGATCCAGGATACTCTCTCTGGAGCTGGCTTCCCCAGCTTCTCATTTCATTCAGAAGGAGCCCCAAGTGACTTGGTCGCCAGTAACAGAAGAGATGTGAGATCTTCCTGACTACACGAGCCCAGGGATATTTTGGAATAAGGTATTTCAGCATGAGGATTTTCAGGTAAGTAAGTAACTAGAGCCGCTTTTCCTCAACAGGCTTCCAGGGCAAGACTGAAGTTTGCAGGTGAACCAGGAAACTCTATGTGGGTCCCCCAAGGCCAGTGGAAGGAAACAGGCCTATTTTGGCCCATTAGCTCCAGTGGAATCTGGGGTGGTGAGCTTCACGGACTCCTCCGGCCTCAGACAGGAAGGTGAGCATCCTGGAAGGGGTGCTGGCAGCTTGGGTCAGCCTCTAGTTACATCTCTAGGGAAACTTTTCTTTTTCTCTTATGTTCAGAGGTCTAAGGGCACTTTGTCTTCTCGGGTAGAAGAAAGGCAGAAATCAAGCCCTGTGGCAGGAACACCTCCCAAACCAAACCCTTGGTCACCAAGACAGATGGTGGAAGATATCTGGAACCTGGAAAGGAGGCAATGTCCAGCCCCCATCCCTATGCCTGCTTCACAGGGACCCCATGAAGGTCTCGACCACCTCGCCAAGGGCCGGGGCAGCCAGCTAAGTCAGGGACTTCATCCAAGTCGGGAGTCTGGAGCCATTCTCAGGAAGGAGGCAGGGCGGGGGGAGGGGCGGGCTACTTACCCCTGGGACCAGGGAGGGCGCGGGGCTTCCGGGAGGCCGTGATGAGGGTTTGGCCGAGCGGCGGGGCGGAGCCGGGGACGGCGGGGAAGCTGCCAGCTGGGAAAGCGACAGCTGAAGGGAAGAAAGCTTGGGTAAGATGACAAAGGGCACCCCAGTAACTTCACAGAGCCCCTCCTGCCCTCCCAGCACTGACCCTCCGGGGGAATAGGACACTAGTTGTGGCCCCAGGAGGCAGCAAGGTCTGGAATCTCCTGGTCACCAGCTGCTCTGGACCAGGCACTGAGTCTAATTGCTTCTACTCTCATCACCAAGAGCTGCAATTAGGTGATCTCTTCCACACCGTAACACTTGAATAAAAATAGTATTAATAAGGAAAAGCAAGTGGAAGGGATGCTGGGTTCTCTCCACTCAGGCTGCAGGTCTGGTCTCTGAACTTCTCTGGGTTTTATCCCCATCCTTGGGCTGAACTCCTCCATGACCCTTTCTGATTCTAACCACCTGTGTTCCTACGACATGAACCTGCCCATTATGGGATGACCCTGACGGCAGCTGATGTGGGCCCTGGACTCCCCGCTCCACCACTTGACTGCCATATGACGTGGGCAAGTCACCTAGCTCACTGGTTTAGCCTCAGTCTCCTCACCTGTAAAAGGGGGATGCTGATAGCAGCTAAATCACAGGACTGCTGTGGGAAAGGACCTGGCATGTACCCAACATGGAGTCAGCCTTCTGCAGACGGTACACATATGCAGGGAGTGAAGGTCAATGTGAAAGACTGGTGTGGGGAGGTGAAGGGCCCTGACCCTACTGAAGACCCATCTCTCAAATCCTGTTTATAATGTAGTACACATTACTCATGGGACCTCTGCCATCAGCAGTGACCGTCAGCCCAGGGGTAGCAATGGCGGTGGCGTGGCAGGTGGGGCTGATACAGAAAGGACCCAGCACATGAAGAGGTGTTGAGGAAACGGGTGGGGTCCCTGAGGGATCTGGGCAGCATTTTGGGGCAGAGAGGAATGTAGGGTCAGCTCAGCTCCCCTGGACCCCAGCCGCCATCCTGAGGCTCTCCAGCCGCTGGGGGCGGATGGTGCTGTTCTGTGACCCCCAGGACTCAGAAGCACCATGCCAAACACTGCAGGGGATACGGAGACAGGCCAGCAGGGGCCAGGAGGCTGCCCCGACCGTGCCTTCAGGCAAATGCAACATCCACTCTGATCCAGTTTCCAAGCTGCATGGTGCTCGTTAAAGCCCTGTCCTGGGCCAGCCTCGGATACTGAACAATTCAACTTTTCTAGAAAGTCAATGTCCAGGATGGTGCTGGCAGACAAGGTCATCAGGAAGACAAACCAGCTCTGACCTCATTCAAACCACGTGGCCAGAGCCAGCCCAGAGCTACGGGCAGACCCACAGCCAGCTCAGGATCCCCTAAGGGTGGCTGTACACTCCCAGACCAGAGGAGGTATCTGCTCTCTGACAGGCCTGCAGGTCAAGGTCCTGTCCCCACCAGCACCAGCTGCTCAGGGTACCTGCCCGGCTGCCGCCCAGGGATGCTGCAGCTCAGCCAGCGCCCTCTCCTAGCAGAGAGGTCAGGAGAGCACACCCCAGGGTCTCAGAAGAAAAACCAAGGCTGACCAGTCCTGAACGATCATCAGTCACCAAACGTAACTGCCAGGGAGAACACATTCTGAGTGGGGAAACAGGCCTTGGAGGATGGTTAACAACCACCGGAGCCACTGCCCCGACAGCCGGCTCTGGGACCCGCTGCAGAGACAGGCAGGGGGACGGCTGAGGACACCCCGGCTGCTGTCCCTGGGGGCCCACCCCTCGGGCTCACCAGGATCCTTCCCACCCACACACGTAAACAGGATATCAAGTGTTCTTAAGGACGCCAAGAGGACTTTGCTGTACCCAGAACCTTTAAACACGTGAATTTAGAATTCTGACGCAGGCCTCTCAGGCCTGGACTTACCCCTGGTCCCATGGGTGAGTCCTGGGGAGCGATGAGCTCCTGGGGCGGCGATGCTGGTGGGCCTGCGAGGAAGCACAGGGGGATGGGGAAGGGACACCAAGAGCCCCGCTCAGTCAGTCTGGGTGCGCATCTCCCCCGACCCCACCCAAGCTGTAACCAGCGCTACAGCCGGGCAGCAGCCACCCCACAGCCTCCCCGCCTGGTGGGCAGACCAGCGCGTGCGTCTGGGTCACTGCCTGCAGGATGGAACCTGAGCTCACTCCCCACTTCCACAGCCTCCTTCTCCTGCTCCTGTGGGCACTCTGCCTGTGCTCAGGGAGATGCGAGGCTCTTGGAAGGCTCACCCTTCCTTTCACCCTCTCACACACCCCTGCCTTTGGTGGGCCGGCTCTGACATCTGTCCAGACTGGGACTTCCCCAGCTGTGGCCCACTGGCTGTTTAGTTAAATAAGAAACTTCTATGCAGACACGCACACACGGCAAATGCCACAGCTGGGAGTTCTGCTCGCGCATCACTCACAGCCTGTCCCCCAAGGCTCACTCACTCTAGGGGTGCGAGTGCCATACCAGGAAGAATCCAGGCCAGTCCTCCTCAGGGTCCTAAGGGTGATGGTGCCCCTGGGTGATGCCAGGCTGGCCCCTGCAGTGCCCAAGATGCCCACCTGCGGAGGGAGCAGCCGCCCCCACAGTACCATCCCTACCCACAGAGCTTGGTCCCACGCGGCGGTCCAGGGCAGGGCCGGGCTGGGTTTGCCTGTGCTGCTTCCACCCCATCCCGGGCCCTGAACTCCAGCCCAGAAGCCCAGGCATCGCTCGAGTCCCAGAAACCCCCAGCCTCTCGGCACTGAGTTCCTGTGTTTGGGGCCACCGCCACCTCACCATCACCCCGCCCACACCATGTCTGTCCTGCCTTCACCTGCCAGTACCACCACCTCCAGCCCACCTGACCCAGGCCCACACTGACAGGGTACTCCTCACCCACCCGAAGGCCCAGGTGTGACCGGACACCTGTCTGAGGTGACCTGCCTGGTTCCCCCGAGGACCACACCTGCCTCACGCACCACAGTCCCCTTCCCGGGGACCTGACTCTGGCCACTGCATGTGAACACCACCCCCTCTTGAACTTCAGGACATGCTGAGACATCACGGCCCTCCCTGAGGTAACCAGCCCTGCTCCAGGCACCCCCACGTGGCCCTGAGGACCTAACTTTAGCCCTTCCTTCTTCCCCTGTGGTCTCTGCTGCCCACGTCCCTGCACAAGAAACCATCAGAATGGCTCACACACTCCTGCAAATGGAAGCCCTGAAATAAAAGCCGGTCCATCCGTGTGTGGAGCCTGGAAGCAATTAAAAAGTGGGAGGTCAACAGGTGTATCGTGAAGTGGGACTTGCCGAGATAACGGCTTTGCCAGGCACGCTGGGCAGCTCAGGGCCGCGCGGTCTCAGGAAGGGCTGAGTCAGCGATTTCACACCACCCGCGCCAGTCACGATAGGGTCGGCCACGCCATGCAGGAGACAGAGAACCTCACACTTGCAGCTGCAGCCGCTGAGCCCGTCTGAAGATGAATTTCCTGACAACCGATTACTTCCCCATCAGCCTCCACTCGCTGAAAAGTCCTATCGACAGAAGCTAAGGTGTCTAGTCCTCTCTCGGCTCAGCTTCTAGAAGCCCAAACGCTCTACACCTGACTGAAAAGGCCATGAGGGGGCTTGCAGCCTGCCCGGAACCTGAGCTGTCCGCATCCCACAGGGTCGCATAACTGCACTGAGCACTCCTCTGCACTGGGCCTGGGGTGGGTGTGCACACTATGCAGGTCTGAAGCCCACCCACACTCCAGGGCCTGGGGGACTTTTCGGGTCAGCCCTTCCTGTGAGTCGAGTGGGTGGGCAAGCATCACAGAGAGACAGAGAGTAAGCGCACAGACACGTTGAGTGCTCAGGCACTGGGCTTGGCAACATCCTCCAGGCTGGAGAGGGCAGAGGCCTCACCAGTGTCTCCCCTGGAAAGGCTGGGGTGGGAGGGCCCCCTGCACAGCTACCAGCCAGGAGCCAGCCCTGCGTGAGAGACAGCATTAACGCCCCTTGCCCCACGTTACGAGCTGCCTTCCAGAGAGCACTTCTGCGTGAACATAGCTGTGTATTTGGCTGGGGGTGGGGGGGAGGGTGCTGGGGAAAAGACAATCAGCTGGCAGGGCCTGATGAAGGGGGTTTGTGGAGGAAAATGCTGCCCTGCAGACAGACCTACTTGTGCTTAACCTAAGGGAGAGGTGGTTGTTGCTTAGCAACCGTGGAAGCTGAGGGCCAGGCCCCAGACCAGGACGGTGGGGGTCTGAGGGTGTTCCACCATGGGGCCAAACAGCTGGCTCCAAGGGCAAGGGGATGGAAGGGGTCATCACAGCCAAAGACACAATCGCCATAATTCAAATAAAAATTCTGAAAAATAGCTTTCCCCACCAGACCTTGAAAATAAACGATTAGTGAGTGTTTCATGGTCAGTGGGACACTAAGAATTTACAAGGCAGACCCATTTGAAAGGCCTTTATTCCTAATTATTTGGCCTTTGAAAGCCATTCTCTTGAAGGCTTTGATCACAGAAATGGAGGAAGTGAGTAAAGTCTAGGAAGACATAAGGAGATGCTGGTTGATGCAGCAGGCATGGGTCTCTGTGCTGAAGGAATCCAGACCTCAGGAGGCCAAGAACCAGAAGTGCCCCACCTAGTTAATCAGGCCCGAGAGCGGTGAGGAGTGCCAGATGTGCCCAGAGCCCTAGACTGAGCCACCTTCAAGGTCCAGGGTCAGAAGCCTGGGCTCTGAGCTGCTCACTGATGGTCTCCTACAGAACGCACCCTCAGAGAGCCAGCACTGACTTCCATCCCTTGGGTGACATCTTTTGCTCTCCCCACCGCTGCCTCATCTTTGGATGACATGTACCAGGGCACAGAGAGGATGCTCCCGAGGGTGTCGCCAGCACAAAAGTTAAGAATCTAACGCCTTATTACTCTGGGAAACACCATGATTACATACTGTCAACGACCCCTTCTGTTTTCATATCTATTAAGCAAATGCACCAAAATTCCGACACCACCGGAACATTCGAAAGCAAAATGTGGGTCAGGGAGATGCTGAGCTCCAAAAACTGGAGATGGAGGGCCCTCTAGCGGCCCCATGCACACCCTCTCGTGCAGGGTGATGAATGGACCTTTGCTCCCTGGTAATTTTGCAGAAAGAATAAAAAGGACAATTCATAACAGGAAGCCAAAGCACCTCACTTAAAGTGACAGCCGCATATCATTAAGATTTCCAGAGGAACCATATAAGTTGGTAAAATATTGAAGCAGGAGAAGTTTCCATCATCAGTTAAACACCAGCAGATATTTGTGTCTCCTGTATTAGGTCTTGGGAAGCAGTGTTTTCAAATGCTTGGAACCTGGGGTGAAGGCGAGCACATTAATGCGACGTGAATGCGGCGATAAATCCAAATTAAATAAACCAAATGTCCCATCCGTGCAGATATGCTGGTCCCCAAACGAGAGCTGAAAAGCAGACGACGCTTCCACGGACCACCTGCACCAGAACTCAATTCCTGAGCTCCCAGCAGCACGAGCATCCCCTCCTGTGTGCTGAGAACACAGCAATAAATCTCTGGGGAAAGAACGAAGGGGTGTGCACCCAGCACCTCTGAATCCCAGGAAATCACGCTGTGACTCAGTGAGCCCCACACGTGGGAGTTAACACCCTCAGCCCGTCAGCCAGAAAGAGGCTCAGATCATCTTGAGCCCATAACTAGCTGCCTTGGGGGGAAGCCCTTCCTGGGGGGTGGGGAGGTGTCCCCTGCCGCCTGAACTGCCACAGCGCTCCCTGGAGCCCATGCCCTGCTCTGTGCCCAGCAGACCCTCTGCAGGTCAAGGTGGTGAGCTTCCAGAGGACAGGCCGGGTCCCACGGGCAGGAACTCTATTCAGTCAAAGACAGGGAAATGCAGGAAAACATGGTTACAGCTGGGAAGTAATCTCGTGGTAGAGGCAGCTGAGCGCAGGGAAAGACATGGGGCATGAAACCAGGCCCCTGATCCATCGGGTGGCCACCTGAAAATACCCTCTCTTTGAGAGCAGGACCGAGAGATGGTTTCCCTTTGGGGATCACCCTCCCAGCCCTCAATCCTGGGGTCAGTGGGGCTGGAAGTCTGAGCCATCCTGGCAGAGTGTGTGACCCAGGACAGATGTCCCCTGCCCACATCCCAGTCATTCAGGGTAAAGACAGGGGATGCAGCAGAGGGCGGGGACTCCGGCTCCGGACTTTGACTGGACAACTGGACAACAGAAGTTCTTCATGCTGGGATTCCTAAGCCGGAGGATGACAGAGAAGCTCCCAGAGCCACCCTGTAAGGAAACCCTGCCAGGAAGGAAGCCGACGGGGAGAGCTAGAGGGCAGATGGATGGGGTGCGGGAGACAGACAGACACACCAAGTCGTTACCACATCACTCAAGTGCCAGGATAGAGCCAAGACTCACACGCTCAAAAACAGCCATCCCTTCCTACACTGTATGTATATCCCACTGGTTCTGCTTCTCTAGGGAACCCTGACTAAATGCTCATTTTACCCACCTTGTTGCTGTTGTTCAATCACTAGGTCCTGTCCGAGTTTTTACGACCCCACGGTCTGCAACATCCCAGCCTTCCCTATCCTTCACTACTTCCTAGAGTTTGCCCAAATTGGCCCACTAGTCAAATCTGACCCACAATCTGTGCTTATAAATAAAGTTTTATTAGAACACAACCATGCTCATTCATTTACACACCCTCAACTGCTTTCACCAGCAGAGATGACTAGCCATGACAGAGGTCATCTGGCCCACAAAGCCTAAAATATCTCCTCAGTTCAGTTCAGTTCAGTCGCTCAGTTGTGTCCAACTCTGCGACTCCATGAATCACAGCACCCCAGGCCTCCCTGCCCAACGCCAACTCCTAGAGTTTACTCAAACTCAAGTTCATCGAGTCGGTGATGCCATCCAGTCATCTCATCCTCTGTCGTCCCCTTCTCCTCCTGCCCTCAATCCTTCCCAGCATCAGAGTCTTTTCCAATGGGCCAACTCTTTGCATGAGGTGGCCAAAGTATTGGAGTTTCAGTTTCAGCATCAGTTCTTCCAATGAACACCCAGGACTGATCTTTAGGATGGACTGGTTGGATCTCCTTGCAGTCCAAGGGATTCTCAAGAGTCTTCTCCAACACCAGAGTTCAAAAGCAATTCTTCGTCACTCAGCTTTCTTCACAGTCCAACTCTCACATCCATACATGACCACTGGAAAAACCATAGCCTTGACTAGACGGACCTTTGTTGGCAAAGTAATGTCTCTGCTTTTTAACATGCTATCTAGGTTGGTCATAACTTTCCTTCCAAGGAGTAAGTGTCTTTTAATTTCATGGCTGCAATCACCATCCGCAGTGATTTTGGAGCCCCCCAAAATAAAGTCTGACACTGTTTCGACTGTTTCCCCATCTATTTGCCATGAAGTGATGGGACTGGCCTTAAAGTCTGCTGCCCTCTGCCAGAGATGGAGCTCAAATATGGAAAGAGAAACATAAATCCTGAACATAAGTTAATCAAATCAGGACAGGCATAACTGTCAAGTAGCCCACACACCATTCTCTATCTTATTCTCTAAGAGGAACGGTAGCCCACCAGGCTCCTCTTCCAAGGAATTATCCTGGCAAGAATACTGGAGTGGGTAGCCAGCCCCTTCTCCAGGCTATCTTCCTGATGTAAGGATCGAACCCAGGTCTCCTGCATTGCAGGAGGATTCTTTACTATCTGAGTCATCAGGGAAGCCCCTTTATTTTAGACCAGTTTTATATTCACAGCAACTGTGAGCAGAAAGGACAGAGAATTCCCACGTATTCCCTGCCCCACAGACACACAGCTTCCACTGCTATCAACACTCCACACCAGAGTGTGACAGTATTCTTTTTGCTGGCCCTTTGTTTATTGTCTCTTTTTAAAAATGTGACCTCTATGAGGACAGGAGCTTGGAAGTTTACCTGGACATCACAGACTCTCAGTACGGTTTTCTGAATGGATGGGGTGTGGGGGTTATTGCTGAGCAAACCTATGTGAATAAACACTCCCTCACTTTCTCTCAGAGTGGTTAATAAAAAATGCTGCAAGCAGGGCCAACACCGAACTCTGTAGCCGGGCAGGAATCCACTTCCCTGGATGGCAGCACAGGCACAGGTGTGTACCCATCAAGGACTCTGGAGTCAACAGTGAGTCTGCACAATGTTGCGTTTGCTCCCGATCTGGTGGTTGCCTTGTTTCCACTGAGATTTGGGATCTGTGTTTATTTGAGCCAGTGGCTGAGAGAGGTTATGAACATGTGGCCACGGCCCACCGATGTGCCAGCTAGGAGGATGATAAGATCAGTGTGACTGACAGCCACTATGAAGCATGTGCCCCGATTCCAGGCAGTCCTGAGCACCCTGACCGACCTTCACTCATCTGACCCTCTCTACAATTCCTGACAGCCTCTGCCAGTTTTTCTTTCCAGTTGTTTATCTCCTCCCTGTTGATCTTTCCATCATCGTTCTTCTTTCTAATCTTCTCATTCCTTCAATTAATTTTTAATGGTTTTATGTACTGCAAATATCTTTCAGTCTGAGGAACTGCTTTTTAACTTTGTTCATGGAATCTTCTCTCTTAGAAAACTTTCTTTATATGTTAACATAATCACATTTCTCAATCTTCTCTTTGGTTTACACTTTATCTTGTTTAAGGAAGCCTTCCCAACCCCAGGGTCATAAAAATAATATTCTCCAATTTCTTCCTAAGACTCCTCAAGTGTTCTTTTTCATCTAAACAGTCCTTTCACCCATCTATTTTATAACTGAGGACACTGAGGGAAGACACAAGAAGCCACTGGCCTAAGATCATCCGGCTGGCAAGTCTGAATTGTCTTCAAAGCCACTTACACGCCCCCATGTGTCCACTTCCTTTCAGAAACCACCACACTTTCAGAACTCAGAACACTGGTGTGAAGGTTCAGACATAACAATATGCAGAGACCTATCTCAGCATCATGGCTGCTAAGGAACACCCACTGTCCAAATAGACCAGCTCACTCCCCCATCCCCCCATCGGGGCACAGGCAGGTCATTCCTGCACTTCACCCACAAAACACGGAGGCCTTGTGAGCATCCTCATCCAGGCCCTGTGTCACAAGGACTCTGCAACAGGCACCTAGAAATGACAGTTCTCTGCTGTAAGGTATTAACTGCACATGTGCATGCGTGTGTGCTCAGTCGCTCAGTCGTGTCCAGCTCTTTGCAGACCCATGGACTGCAGCCCACCAGGTTCCTCTGTCCGTGGGATTTCCCAGGTGAATACTGGAGTGGGTTGCCGTTTTATCCTCCAGGGGATCTTCCCAACCCAGGGTATTAACTAAACACTACAAAGTTGCTCTTCAAAGTGGTCCCTCCGGGTGTGGTGGGAGGTCCTCTTTTCCCAAATTCTCAACCTCATGCTGTCATTCAGCCAGCTCTTTCCAATACAAAGGAAATGAAATGAGCTCTCACTTTAATTTGCATTTCTCTGATTACTAGTGAAATTGAGCACTTTTTCACACATTTTCGTTACTCTGGTTTCTCCTCTGTGAACTCCCTTTTCATATCCTTTGACCATTTTTCTGTCTTGTCTTTTATTATTCCTTATTGATTGGGAACAGCTCTTTTTATCATTTTTCTTCTCTCTAAACATCTAATTAAAATTTCTAAAGTTCGGTCTTGTAATCCATCCAGAACTTATGATCTGTTATTGTTGTTGTTCAGTCACCAAGTCGTATCTGACTCTTTGCAACCCCAGAGACTGCAGTACTGCAGGTTTCCCTGTCCTTCACCATCACCCGGAGTTTGTTCAAATTCATGTCCATTGAGCCGGTGATGCCATCCAAACATCTCATACTCTGCCACCCCCTTCTCCTCCTGCCTTCTTTCCCAGTATCAGTGTCTGACCTACTTGCAGTCTGAGGTATGGTTTGTATACAATATGAAATTGGGATCTGATTTTCTATTTTCCACAAGGACAGCAAGTCCAATGCTATTAGTTGACTGGTGTGCCCTTACTCCCATGGTGGCGGCATAATAGCAATCCCCCAACCCAAAATGTCCACATTCTAATTACCAGAACCATGACTATGTTGTATTAACACTGCCAAGGGAACCAAGGTTGCAGATGGAACTAAGGTTGCTTATCAGCTGACCCTGAAATGCAGAGACTGTCCTGGATGGCCAGGGAGGGGGTGGGGGGTGCAGTAGGCAATGCTACTATGACAGTCCTGATGAGTGAAAGGGAGGCAGGAGGGAGAATCAAAGAGAGATTTAAAATGTTACTCTGGGACTTCCGTGGCACTCCAGTGGCTAAGACTCAGAGCTCCCAATGCAGGGGACACCAGTCTGATCCCTGGTCAGGGAACTAGATCTAGCATGCCACATGACCAAAAATAAATATATTAAATAAAATGTAACTCTGTTGCCTCTGAAGATGGAAGCAGCTGTTGAAGGTACAGCTAGCCTCTGGCAGCTGGAAAAGGCAAGGAGACAGATTCTCCCCCAGAGCCTATAGCAGGAACACAGCCCCAAGACCTGGATTTCAGCCTGTGAGACCTCTGGACTTCTGATCTCCAGAAATGTGGGAAAGTAAGTCTACAGGGTCGTGCAGAGTCGGACACGACTGAAGCAACTTAGCAGCAGCAGCAGCAGCAGCAAGCTCATGCTATTTTAAGCAACCAAGCTTATAGTAATTTGCTATAACAATTAAAGGAAAGCAATATGCTCTTTATCTACAATTTGTCCTGTATCACACTTTTCATCTTGTCCCATTATCTACTGATCTGTGTCTGTAACAGTGTCACACTGTTCTAGTTACTATAATTTTACACTAAGTCTGCAAGTCAAGAAAGGGGAAGCCTCCCTTCTTCACAACTGCTTTGGCTATTCTTGAATGGACTTAACTGGTGGCTCACGGGTAAAGAATCTGCCCACAATGCAGAGACCTGGGTTCAATCCCTGGGTTGGGAAGATCCCCTGGAGAAGGGAAAGGCTACCCCCTCCAGTATTCTTGCCTGGAGAATCCCCATGGACAGAGGAGTCTGGTGGTCTACAGTCCACAAGGTTGCAAAGAGTTGGACACAACTGAGTGACTAAGCACATACACACATACGCACACATTCTTGAATATGTAATTTTTTAATTTAAAAAGAAAAGAATACATCTTAAAAGAAAAATAAATGCAGTGCACAGCAAAGACGCTTTCTAGGGAGAGGGTGTAAGCTAAAACTCAAAATCATGAAGTAATGACACAGTCAGTGAATCACACACAGCACAAAGCAGCTAAGAAAAGCTTTGAAACCACTGGACTTATCACCCCTGGTGTGGAGGATTTCAACAGCCTAGAAACTGTCAACAGCAGGCAAAAACTTTACTTCTGACCAAATTCATTCTCCTGACTGAAACAAAAATTATTTAACTAACAAAATACATAAGACAGCAGTTTTAATGACATTGGAATTCAGCAAGAAATGGTCCTAAGGAACTAGAAACAAAGAAGTAAGCCCTCCGATGGTCCCAAAATTAACATGTTGAGTGATTTTGCAGATTGCAGTGCAGGAAAGGGGAATGAAGAGCACAGTGGACCCCTGATTAGAAGGCTGGGCTAAGAGTTCAAGGAGACCAAAGAAACTGAAGTTTGCAGGGCTGAGCACAGACAGGAGAGGGGCACAGAGAGGGAACTCCAGCCACTTATAGAGGGTCCCTCTAGGATTCAGTAGGTCACTGACTGGGAAACTACCCAAGGATGGGGAAGAGTCACCCCCAAAATTAGAGGGGCCAGTACCCCGTGCTCCCATGGGGCCATTCTCAGACTGGTAAACTTCATAATTCAAGGCCATCAGGCAAAGTACCGAAGAAGGTCTTCTCACTTAGTGAGGAGTAATTAGCCCTAGACTAAATGCTCATGGGGTCCCATCTCACAACTCTTAAAGGCAAGACCCTAAATGACCAAATAATTTCCAAAGTTCAGAAGTGTTTACCAGCTACCTGGACTTCCCTGCATGTCCAGTGGTTAAGAAATCCAAGCTTCCACTGCAGAGGGAACTAACAGCCCACATGCCATGGGGTATGGCAAAATATATATATCATATTTGTCAACTATAAAAATATTTAGCAACCAAAAGGAGAAAATTCACAATATCTGGAATCCAATCAAAAGTTATGACCATAGAGAAGCTGGAAGATACAACCCAAATCAGGACAAAAATCAATTAATCAAAACTAATGCACAACTGACCAAGATTTTAGAATTGGCAAACAAGGACATTAAAATAGTGACAAACTTTGCAATGTTATCTCCAGATTCTGGTACCTTGAAACTAAACTAGGTTAAAATGAGAATTACTATATGGGTCATTTCAAACAGGATAAAATACTGGAATTTTAATTTTAATTGTTGCACAGGTCTAAGTTCATCTACCTCTGTCACCTTAGGAGAGAAACACAAAAGCATAAGTTTGTCAGTAGTTATACCTATATTTCACTTCTGGAGATGAAAACGACAGTATCTGTGAGGAAAATGCACTGGGTGGGATTCATGGCAGATCAGAGGCTGCAGAAGAAAAGAAGAGTGAACCTGAAGATGCAGCAATACAAAGTATCTAGGATTGGAGCACAGAGAGAAAAGACCACCAGTAAAACTGAGCAGAAGCTTAGCAGGGTGGGGCTTCCCACAGCTCTGCCACCTGATAAAGGCAAGACCGGGAGCCTCCCCACCTGATAAAGGCAAGACCGGGAGCCTCGAGGGAGAAGAGAGAGGAAGACAGAGAATAATCGAAGAAAGAATGATCAAAATTGTTCCAACTTCGATTTAAAAAAAAACAGAGCTCCAAGAAGTTCCATGAACACCACCACAATTAGTTAAAGACCATTTTGGGAAACAAAGGTAGAGCACACTAGGCTTTAAATCTCCTCCAAGGGACTTCTCTGGAAGTCCATGTTCCCAATGCAAGGGGTCCAGGTTCAAACCCTGGTCAAGGAACTAGATCACACATGCTGCAACTAAGACCCAGTGCTGCCAAATAAATAAATAAAAATAAATATTTTAAATAATAATAAATAAATCTCCTCCAAGCCCCGCATGAAAACAGACGGGGCAGCTGGGAAAGCAAACACAGAGCCCACAGGCCATGCCGACAGCCGGTCAGGCTGGAGAAGCCAACAGGGTCATCCTGTCCTGGCTGAGTTAATTCGATTAGAAGGCTTCACACAGGCTGTCTGTTTACAGTGTCATAACTACACCAAAGTGTCATAACTACACCAAAGTGTCATAACTACACGTGAAAATTCCTTTCCAGAAAAAGTACTTATCATTTTTCCGTTAACGATAGCTGTAGAGGTTTCTTCTCTAAGAAAATGATCTCTTCAGGTATTTCTAAGGACCACAGTAAACTATATTATTTTGAACTGCGTTTATTACATTTCACTACTGCCCTTTTGGGCTTCCCAAGTGGCTAGTGGTAAAGAACCTGACTGCAAACAAAGGAGATGCAACAGACGAGTTCGATCCTTGGGTCGGGAAAATCCCCTGGAGGAGGGCATAGAAACTCACTCCAGTATTATTGCCTGTAGAAACCCATGGACACAGGAGCCTGGCGGACTACAGTCCATGGGGTCACAAAAAGCTGAAGTGACTTAGCATGCACAGCACGCATTATCCTTTTGAATAGCTTAATTAAAAACCAGAATAATCATGTTTATATCAAATTAGAAAATACACATATTTTATAATTTCGGATACTATCTTTCTTTCATACTAACATTTCTTAGAGGTTGGCCTTTGTTTTATTTTTAAAATGTAATTGTGAATATGTCAAAGAAAGGAAGATACTAGAGTTAAAAAAGGGAATGGGTTTGACCTTTTGGTATTTTTTAACTATGTATTCTATACTTTCAATGCATTTAACTTTATCCAATAAAATTGTAAATTCATTCTAAACTAACTCTGGTGGAAAACACATGCCTGTCACCCACCATTCCAAGGGATTCTGGCAGATATTCTGGCAGATATTTCTCAAGTACAAGCAATGCTGCACATTTCAGTACCAATTATGTGTGTGTGTGTGTTAGTTGCTCAGTCGTGTCTGACTCTTTGCAACTCCATGGACTTATAGCCTGCCAGGCTCCTCTGTCCATGGGATTCTCCAGGCAAGAATACTGGAGTGGGTTGCCATGCCCTTCTCCAGGGGATCTTCCTAACCCAGGGATCAAATCCAGGTATCTGGCATCGCAGGCAGATTCTTTACAACTGAGTCACTTGGGAAGTCCATCACTTACATAAGATGTGATTATACCTGAGAACATTTTGATAAGCACAAAAAACTGGAAAGAATAAAACAATTAAAAACAACAAATGCACTGCCTTTTTGGGGAAAAAGGAAAATGCTTAATAATACAGTTTTTCCCGAAGCAATAAACGATCAAGTTTTGGTATCTGAATATTTTTAAACGTCTCAGAAAATCCTGGAGGACCATGAAGATGAAGGCCAACACATCCAGGACAGAGAAATAAGTGTGCTGTGAGATTAAATTCAATGAGACCAGTTTCCAAAAACCAGAATCTCAACTGATAAAAAAAAAGTCACTCCCAAACAACAAACTCACTGGCTCCTTTGTACCAGCAGCCAGGACCTGCTGCCCAAGAGACACTGGCCAGCCCTCCCTGGACACCCAGCAGCATCCATCAGAGGAAAGCCATCCAGATGGAGGATAGAGGACACTCAGCTCCCCTCTAGGGCTTTCACATTTGCCCTACCTTTCTGACTTTCTAAGAGCCTAACTGCCCATGATTGAGAATGTTCCTTCAGCCAGTGAGATCCTTAGAAGTCAAGAGCCAAGAGCTCAGTGCTCTTTCAACCCTCCTGCTAACCTCCCTCTCTTCTAACCACCAGTGGGATTCCCCATCAGGACGCTGGTTTCCTGTCCTTGGGGATAAACTAAGAGGCCCTGAACACAAGGTACCAGTCTCAGCAGAAGGAGCTGGTACAGTCAACATGAAGCTGACAGCTGCAGTCACACACATGGGGACGGGGACATTGCCATCCATCCTCATCCATCATCGACAGCCCTCCATCCCTTTTTTAAGGCCACACCCTGAAGTCGTGGCCTCCCCACTCCCAGACTGCACACCAAGGAAATAAAAAGCAGTTTTTAAAAACAACAAACATAAGGCTACATTATCAGTGCAACATAAAGTTGGCAGAAAAACTATGACAAAGGTAGTGAAAAGTGAAAGTGTTAGTCGCTGAGTCATGTCCAACTCTTTGTGACCCCATGGACTATAGCCCACCAGCTCCTCTGTCCATGGAATTCTCCAGGCAAGAATACTGGAGTGAGTAGCCTTTCCCTTCTCTAGGGGGATCTTTCCAACCCAGGGATTGAATACAGGTCTCCAGCATTGTAGGCAGATTCTTTATCATCTGAGCCATCAGAGAAGCCTAGACAGCATATTAAAAAGCAGACATCACTTTGCCAACAAAGGTCCATCTAGTCAAAGCTATGGTTTTTCCAGTAGTCATATACAGATGTGACAGCTGGACCACAAAGAAGGCTAAGCACCAAAGAATTGATGTTTTCAAACTGTGGTACTGGAGAAGACCCCTGAGAGTCCCTTGGACTGCAAGGAGATCAAACCAGTCAATCCTAAAGGAAATCAACCCTGAATATTCACTGGAAGGACTGATGATGAAGTTGAAGCTCCAATCCTTTGGCCACCTGATGTAAAGAGCTGACTCACTGGAAAAGACCTAGATCCTGGGAAAGATTGAAGGCAGGAGGAGAAGGAGGTGGCAGAGGATGAGATGATTAGATAGCATCACCAAGTCAATGGACATGAATTTGAGCAAACTCTAGAAGACAGTGAAGGACAGAGGAGTCTGGCGTGCTATAGTCTGGAGTTGCATACAGTCTTATCAATTGATATGACTTAGCAACTGAACAACAACCATAAAGTTGGCAGTCCATGGCTGTCAGCCAGCCTTTGATTCTTGAGCCCTGTGTCTGAAGGACACCCATGAGAGATGCCCCTTTAAGTGTCACCAACAGACCTTTCAAAGCCTTCAGTCAGGGAGCTAACTCATGGCTAAAGCACAAAGTGTTGGGCCAGGCTTTATCACTGTCCAATTCTATACCTCTGTAGTCAGCAAAAACTCAATCAACTGATTCCAGTTAAAGCAATTTACAGCAAGTATCTGATAAATGCCATTTACCTGGGCACACACGGAGCTGTGCCGTGAGCTTGAAGACTCAGCTCTCAGCACACACTTACTTGAAGGGGACACGGGTGGCTTCCTAAAAGACCGCCGCTCTGCCTTGGGGCCGCTTGCATTCCCTGTGGGTATGTCCGGGTGTTCTTCAGGGCTCAGCGAGTACTGGAACTGGACCGTCCCTGACTCCACCTGCTTCACCTATGATGGACCACAAGAGAAGTGATGGCCATGCTCCCTCCATCAGCACTGTGTGGTCAGAATAATTCAACCAGGAACATCCGCCCAGTCCTAAAACAATCAGTGTGGATTACCCTCAGCCAAGCAGAAATCAACACCATTGCTCCAGTTTGAATGCATTTTTACTTAACCTATGTTATGCTGACTCTTCTTATTTTGAGTTTAAACACATGTAACCACCACCAGCACCAGGTACAGAGCAGCCCCACCAACTAAAACGCTCGCCCATCCTGTGCATACCCACACCCAACAATCACTGAACTGCTCTCCACCCCTGTCTTCGGTCCTATAAAGGGGGTCTCATGCTACAGAACCCTTGAGACTGGCGTTTTTCACTCCCAGGTAGGCGGATGAGACTCATCTGAGCAGTACCGTGTAAGCACAGCCGTTCTTTTTCATTACAAACAGTTTTCTATTGTACCATGTGCCTCAGCATACTTATCCATTCACCCACTTAGAACATATGGGCTGTTTCCAGCTTGAGTGGTTATAAATAGAGCTGCTGGGAGCACTGGTGTACCTATTTCTGCATGGACATAAGTTTTCATTTCTCCATGTTTCATTTCCCTAAGAGTAAGATTGCTGGGTCACATGGTACATGTATACTACATTTTACAGGAAACTGCTAAACTGTGACTTACTTCTGAACTCTGTATTCCATTCCATTAGTCTATGTGCCAATGCTTTTACCAACAGCACTTTATCTTGATTACCATAGCTTTAATGAAAGTGTTGAAATTGTGTAGCATGACTCTTCCAACTTAACTGTTCTTTTCAAAATTGTTTTGACCCTTCTAATTCCTTTGCTTTTCTATATAAAGTTGAGAATCAGGGGTTTCCCTGGTGGTCGAGCGGTTAAGAAACCACCTGCCAATGCGGAGGACATGGGTTCGATCATCCCTGGTCCAGGAAGATCCCACATGCCAACGGGCAACTAAGTCCATGCACCACAACTGCTGAGTCCGCACCCTGAAACTAGAAAGTAGCCCCTCCTCACCACAACTAGAGAAAGCCCTCGTGCAGCAACAAAGACCCAGTGCAGCCAAAAATTAATTAACGTTTAGAATCAGCTTGTCTCTATTTATTAAAAAATTATGTAAGGGTTTTGGCTGAAATTGTATTAGATCTATAGATCAATTTGGAGAGAATTTGTATCTTTATCATGTGAGTTTTCCGATCCATGAAGAAGACCCTCCATTTATTTAGGTCTTCTTTGATTCGCCTAAGAGTAATCAATGAGAAAAATGACATGCAGCAAAGGGAATGTTTTATCATTTTCGGCACACAGATCCTGTACATATTTTGTTTGATTTATTTCATTGAGGTGGGGGTGCTTTGTAAATAATACTGCTTTTTAGATTTTGCTTCCCAATTGTATATATTTTGTTAGTATAAAGAAATGCCACTGATTTTCCATCTTGACCTCCTGCTGTATACTACAATCTCCCTAAACTTACTGTTTATTCTGGGAGTTTTTAATAAATCCTTCGAGATTTCCTACACAGAAAAGCATATTGTTTGCACATAAGAAGAGTTTTGTTCCTTCCTTTCCAATCTCTATCGGTTGTTTTTTTATTTTGTTTTATTCCTCTATTGTACTGGCTAGAATTTCCCATGCAATGTCAAATAAGATGGTGAACACTATGAGTGGGCATTGTTCACTTGTTCCTGACCTAAGTAAAAGGGAAAGCATTCAATTTTTCACCATTAAGCATGATGCTAGCTAAAGAATTTTTGTAGATACTATTGATCAAGCTGAGGAAGTTCATCTTTATTCCTGTTTGCTCAGTTTTTGTCATAAATGGATGTTGAATTTTGTCAAATGCTTTGCCTGCATCAGTTGTTATTATTCATATGGTTATCTTTCTTTAGGCTATTAGAGTGAATTACATTTTCCAAAAGAAAATAGCCTTGCATCCCTGGGATAATCCCCCTACTTGGCCATGGTGTATTATTCTTCTTCTATACTGTTGGATGGACTTCCCTCTGGTGGCTCAGATGGTAAAGCATCTGCCTACAATGTGGGAGACCTGAGTTCAATCCCTGGGTCGAGAAGATCTCCTAGAGAAGGAAATGGCAACCCACTCCAGTATTCTTGCCTGGAAAATCCCATGGACGGAGGAGCCTGATAGGCTACAGTCCGTGGGGTCTCGAAGAGTCGGACATGACTGAGCGACTTCACTCACTTATACTGTTGGATTCAATTTACTAATATTTTGTTGAGCATTTTGCATCTGAGTTCATGAGGAAAATGCATCTATGATTTTCTTTTCTTAAATTGTCTTTTTCTGGTTTTGACATCAGGATAATGAAGGCCTTGTTACATAAATTTGGAATTGTTCCCACCTATCCTATTTTCAAGAAGAGAATCTATACAATTGGTGTTTTTCCTTTAAATGTTTAGTACAATTTATAGTGAATGAAAGTGAAAGCCGCTCAGTAGTATCCAACTCTTTGCGACCCCATGGACTATGGCCTGCCAGGCTCCTCTGTCCAGGGAATTCTCCAAGCAAGAATACTGGAGTGGGTTGCAGTTCCCTTTTCCAGATCTTCACAACCCAGCGATTGAACCCAGGTCTCCCACATTTCAGGGAGATTCTTTACCATCTGAGCCACCAGGGAAGCCCTCTATATTACATATCATAGTGAACAGGCCAGGATATTTCTTTATCAAAAAAAATTTAATGATGAATTCATTGTCTATAAAGTTATAGGACTACTCAAGTTACGTACTTCATCTTGGGTAAGTATTGATGGTTTGCTGTTTAAGACAAACTGGTTCATTTCATCTAAATTTTCAAATTTATAGTATTTCCCCTAACATCCTTCTCATACCTGTGTGGTCTGTAGTGGTTATTCTTTCTTCCATTCCTATTATTAGTCATTTGTGTTCTCTCTTTACTTTTTCAGTCTTGTTAGAGGCTTGTCAAAGAACCAGTTTTTTATTTCACTGGCTTTCTCTAGTTTTTCCTCTATTGTTTTTCTGTTTTCAGTTATATTGGTTTCTGCACTTATATTTATTATTGATTTTTCTTTTACTTGTCTTAGGTTTATTTTCTGCTTCTTTTTCTACTTTCTAAAAGTGATGATTAGATTATTGATTTGAGACCTTTTTCTGTTCTATATAAGCACTTAATGCTATAAATTCCCTGTAAATATACTTGAGCTGCAACCTACAAATTTTGATATGTCATATTTTCACTTTTGTTCAGTTCAAAGTATCTTTTATATTTTCTTAAGACTTCCTCTCTGACTTATGGATTATTTAGAAATGCATTAATTTCCAAGTGTTTATAGTTGTTTATGCTATCATTTTTATTGGCTTCTAGTTTAATTCCATTGTGACCACAGAAAATACCTTGTGTAATTTAAATTCTTTTAAAATTACTAAAATTTGTTTTCTGATCCAGGCTATGGTCTTAGTTGGTAAATGTTCCATGTGCACTTGAAGAGAATATGAAGAGAATATATCCTGACATTGCTGGGTAGACAGTTCTATGAAGGTCATTTAGATCCAGATGCTTCATAATATTGTTCAGTTCTATATACTGGTGATTTTCTATCAGTGTGCTTATAGTTTAATCTAAGAGGAGTGCTGAAATCTCCAAATGCAACTGTGAATTTGTCTATTTCTTCTTTCCATTCTATTAGCTCTTTGCATTTTGAACCTCTGTGTTGGATACATACACTTTTAGGTTTATATGTCTTTGTGGTGAATTGACTCTTTTATCACAGGTGACATCCCCCTTAATTCCTGGAAATTTCCTTTGCTCTGAAGTCTACTTTGCCTGGTACTAATATAGCTACTCAAGTTTTCTTTTGATTCGTGTTTGCACACAGTGTTTTGCCATCCTTTTGCTTTTGAAGTGAGTTCTTGACAGACAGCACATAGTTGGACCTTGAGATTTTCATGTTACCTGAAAATTTCTGACTTGAATTTGGTGCGTGCAGACTATTTACACTTCATGTAATTATTGGTGGGTCTGGGTTCAGGACCGTCATTTTACTATGATTTGTTCCTTTTGTTTCTCATTCCTGTTTCCCTTTCCTGCCTTATTTTGAATTATTCCATTTTATCTATCTATTGGGTTTCTTACTATCTCTTGGTAGCTTATTTTTAGTGACTGCTCTAGGGTTTACAATGTAAATAATTTTTTCACAATCTACCCAAAAATCTATATTTTATTACTTCAAGTGGAATGTAGAAATTTTATCACCCTACAGGTCTCTTTATATTCCCCTTTATTTTATAGCTATCTTACCTATTATACCTACATACCTTAAAAACCCTAACAGACACAGTTATGATTTTTGCTTCAGCCACCAAACCCATTTTAAAGAACTCAAAAGAAGGAGAATAGTGTATTCTATTCATCATTTTTGTTGCTTTTTCTTCATTCCTGATGTACCAAGTTTCCATCTGGTATAACTTTTCTTCTGTCTAAAGAAATTCCTTTAGCAATTCTCTAAGAGCATCTCTACCTGCCAATGAATTCTCTCAGTTTTAGTTCATCTGAGGATGTCTTTATTTAACCTTCATTCCTGTAGGACAGTTGCTGGAATAGAATTCTGAGTTCTGGGGTCTTTCTGCTAGTGCTTTTAATATGTTGTTTCATTTCCTTCTGCCTCCATGGTTCCTGCAAAGAACCCACAATATTCAAACTATTCTCTATAAGTAATGCATCATTTTTCTACTGCTGTCTTCAAGACTTTTGTCTTTTTCACCAGCTTGATTGTGATATGTCCGAGTGTGGATTTCTTTGCATTTATCTCTGGGCTTTGGATCTCTTCGATCTGCAGGTTTAAGTCTTTTGCCAAATTTGAGGAGTTTTCAGTCATCATTCCTTCAGACATTTTTTTCTGTACTGTACTCTTTCTCTCCTACTGGGACTTTGATGACATGGGTGTTAGATAGCCTTTGTGGTCCTTCCCCACAGGTCCCTGAGGCTTCGTCCACTCTCCTCCAATCAACGTTCCATGGCTCAAGTTGAATAAATTCCACTGATTCATCTTCAAATTCATTGATCCTTCGGTCATATCCATTCTGCTATTGCGTCCACCTACCAAGTACTTTATTTTTACAATTTTATTTTTCAGTTCTAAAATTTCCATTTGCTTCTTCTTTATCTACCTCTTTGCTGAGACTTTCTATCTTTCCCTTTGTTTCAAAAGTGTTCACTCTTATTTATTGGATTATTTTTATAATGCCTGTTTTGAAGGCTTTGTCTGATAATTCCAACATTTGTGTCATCTCAGTATCACTGCCTGTTGAGTGTCTTTCCCCTGCAAGTTGAGGTTTTCTTGGTCCTTTGTTTGTCAATTAAGTATACACTGTGTCATGGACATTCTGGATATCACTTTAACAATTTTCTTTTCAATATCACATTATAAGAATCTCTTTTAAAGTTTATGAAAAATGTTGATATTTTTGTTGGGTCAGAAATCAACCCAGTTGGGTTCAAGCCCCAGTTTCCAAGCAACCTACTGTGGTCTCAGTATCAGTCACATTCTCAAAACCTGGGCAGGGCTCTTCAGTCCTCTCCTAGCCGTGACACTTGCAGGGGCAACTCCGTCCACAGTCCAGTTCTCAAAGTCTGCCATACGTTGTTAGGGTCAGATTCAGGCACATGAAGCTGAGGGTTAACTTCGCATTTCTTTCTTTTTTTTTTTAGCATTTCTTAAGCAACTTTACAGGGGACTTTCCAAGATCCTCCCTCTCCAGATCCCCCTTGTCGTTGTTGTTGTTGTTCAGTCACTAAGTCATGTTCAGCTCTTTGCAACCCCATGGACTGCAGCACACCAGGCTTCCCTGTCTCACTATCTCCCAGAGTCTGCTCAAATTCATGTCCAGTGAGTTGGTGGTGCTATCTAACCATCTCATCCTCTGCCATTCCCTTCTCCTTTCGCCCTCAATCTTTCCCAGCATCAGGGTCTTCTCCAATGAGTTGGCTCTTCACATCAGGTGGCCAAAGTATTAGAGCTTCAGTTTCAGCATCAGTCCTTCCAATGAATATTCAAGTTGATTTCCTTTAGGACTGACTGGTTTGATCTCTTTGCAGTCCAAGGGACTCCAGATCCCACTAATTCTTTTCAATTCTCAAGGGTTCCCCTTCCAATCCTCTGGTAAGACCCCACTGGGCTGCAAGCCTCTGGCAACGGTACCTGAATGCAAGGTCAAGCAGTGCAAGGAAGTGGGGAGAGGGCAGAGTGTGGTTGCTTTTTAAATGCAAGAGTGTATAAAAGAGTTTATGTTCTCATCTATCATTATTATAAGTCAGTGTACAATTTATTTGAGCATTCTTTGGCATTGCCTCTCTTTGAGACTGGAATGAAAACTGACCTTTTCCAGTCCTGTGGCTACTGCTGAGTTTTCCAAATTTGCTGGCATATTGAATGCAGCACTTTCACGGCATCATCTTTCAAGATTTGAAATAGCTCAACTGGAATTCCATCACCTCCATTAGCTTTGTTTATAGTGATGCTTTCTAAGGCCCACTTGACTTCACATTCCAGGATGTCTGGCTCTAGGCAAGTGATCACACCATCGTGATTATCTGGGTCATGAAGATCTTCGCTGTACAGTTCTTCTGTGTATTCTTGCCACCTCTTCTTAATATCTTCTGCTTCTGTTAGGTCCATACCATTTCTCTCCTTTATCAAATCCATCTTTGCATGAAATGTTCCCGTGGTATATCTAATTTTCTTGAAGAGATCTCTAGTCTTTCCCATTCTGTTGTTTTCCTCTATTTCTTTGCCCTGATTGCTGAGGAAGGCTTTCTTATCTCTCCTTGCTATTCTTTGGAACTCTGCATTCAAATGGAAATATCTTTCCTTTTCTCCTTTGCTTTTCGCTTCTCTTATTTTCACAGCTATTTGTAAAGCCTTCTCAGACAACCATTTTGCCTTTTTGCATTTCTTTTCCATGGGGATGGTCTTGATCCCTGTCTCCTGTACAATGTCACAAACCTCCGTCTGTAGTTCATCAGGCACTCTATCAGATCTAGTCCCTTAAATCTATTTCTCACTTCCACTGTATAGTCATAAGGAATTTTATTTAGGTCATACCTGAATGGTCTAGTGGTTTTTCCTACTTTCTTCAACTTAAGTCTGAATTTGGCAATAAGGAGTTCATGATCTGAGCCACAGTCAGCTCCTAGTCTTGCTTTTGCTGACTGTATAAAGCTTCTCCATCTTTGGCTGCAAAGAATATAATCAGTCTGATTTCGGTGTCAACCATCTGGTAATGTCCATGTGTAGAGTCTTCTCTTGTGTTGTCGGAAGAGGGTGTTTGCTATGACCAGTGCATTCTCTTGGCAAAACTCTATTGTCCTGCTTCATTCTGTACTCCAAGGCCAAATTTGCCTGTTACTCCAGGTGTTTCTTGACTTCCTACTTTTGCATTCCAGTCCCCTATAATGAAAAGGACCTTTTTTGGGTGTTAGTTCTAAAAGGTCTTGTACGTCTTCATAGAACCATTCAACTTCAGCTTCTTCAGCGTTACTGGTTGGGCATAGGCTTGGATTACCATGATATTGAATGGTTTGCCTTGGAAATGAACAGAGATCATTCTGTCGCTTTTGAGATTGCATCCAAGTATTGCATTTCAGACTCTTTTATGACCATGATGGCTACTCCATTTCTTCTAAGGGATTCCTGCCCACAGTAGTAGACATAATTGTCATCTGAGTTAAATTCACCCATTCCAGTCCATTTTAGTTCGCTGATTCCTAGAATGTCGACATTCTACACGTCGCACAATTACATTCATCTCACATGCTAGTAAAGTAATGCTCAAAATTCTCCAAGCCATGCTTCAGCAATACATGAACCATGAACTTCCAGATGTTCAAGCTGGTTTTTGAAAAGGCAGAGGAATCAGAGATCAAATTGCCAACATCCGCTGGATCACTGAAAAAGCAAGAGAGTTCCAGAAAAACATCTATTTCTGCTTTATAGACTATGTCAAAGCTTTTGACTGTGTGGATCACAATAAACTGTGGAAAATTCTGAAAGAGATGGGAATACCAGACCACCTGACCTGCCTCTTGAGAAACCTATATGCAGGTCAGGAAGCAACAGTTAGAACTGGCCATGGAACAACAGACTGGTTCCAAATAGGAAAAGGAGTATGTCAAGGCTGTATATTGTCACCCTGTTTATGTAACTTATATGCAGAGTACATCATGAGAAATGCTGGGCTGGAAGAAGCACAAGCTGGAATCAAGATTGCCGGGAGAAATATCAATAACCTCAGATAACCCCACCCTTATGGCAGAAAGTGAAGAAAAACTAAAGAGCCTCTTGACGAAAGTGAAAGAGGAGAGTGAAAAAGTTGGCTTAAAGCTCAACATTCAGAAAACTAAGATCATGGCATCTGGTCTCATCACTTCATGGCAAATCGATGGGAAAACAGTGGAAACAGTGGCAGATTTTATTTTTTTGGTCTCCAAAATCACTGCAGATGGTGACTGCAGCCCTAAAATTAAAAGATGCTTACTCCTTGGAAGGAAAGTTATGACCAACATAGACAGCATATTAAAAAGCAGAGACATCGCTTTGTCAACAAAGGTCTGTCTAGTCAAGGCTATGGTTTTTCCCGTGGTCATGTATGGATGTGAGAGTTGGACTATAAAGAAATCTGAGCGCCGAAAAATTGATGCTTTTGAACTGTGGTGTTGGAGAAGACTCTTGAGAGTCCCTTGGACTGCAAGGAGATCCAACCAGTCCATCCTAAAGGAAATCAGTCCTGGATGTTCATTGGAAGAACTGATGCTAAAGCTGAAACTTCAATCCTTTGGCCACTTCATGTGAAGAGTTGACTCACTGGAGAAGACCCTGATGCTGAGAGGGATTGGGTGCAGGAGGAGAAGGGGATGACAGAGGATGAGGTGGCTGGATGGCATCACCGACTTGATGGATATAAGTTTGAGTAAACTCTAGGAGTTGGTGATGGACAGGGAGGCCTGGCATGCTGCGATTCATGGGTTCGCAAAGAGTCGGACACAACTGAGCAACTGAACTGAACTGAACTGATACAGTTTCTAAAACTGATAAACTAAGAAGTAGCAGTAGACACATATTATTTAGAAAATAAGGTATATACCATATGTCACAGCTAAGAGTTGAAACTGGCTACCTCTGGAGATATTAACTTTTTTAAAGACAATTATTTGTTTGAGGGAAGAATACAGGAGCTGTTTAAGAAGGAAAACATAAACATAATACACTACTTACCTTCACAGTAAATAACACTGAAATAATCTTAATAACATAAACCTCAAAATTTACTTAGTAAAAAAATTATGGGATGTTTATAATATGTATCTTTTTTCTTTTGATTAATATCTGTCAGTCCTGGAACTATAAGTTCCATGGGATTAGAGAGTTTTCCTAGAGTAGATATAGGTGCTCGGTAAAAATTCACTGAGTGAATGAATAAGATAAAGAACTGACTGGTGTCCAGGCAGAGACCAGGCTTACCTAGGCGTCCACCCTTCTGAAGTGGTAATGCACTACTACATGAGATGAGAAACAGGAAGACGCAAAACAGCGTCTTTAGAAAGCAGGAGAATGAATAGAGTTTGTGATCAGTGGCAGTTTATTATTTTAGTCAATAATATCTGTTTACAGTAGTGGTCCTCAACCGGGGGTAATTCTGCCCACAGAAGAACACATTCAGCCACGTCTATGAACATCTGGGCTCTGGTAACTGAGGTGGGGTGCACTACTGCCTCTAGTGGGTGGAGGCCAGCAATGCAGTTCAACATCCCCCAGGGCAGTGCTTGGGACAGACCCACAGCAAAGAACAGTCTGGCCCCAAATGCTGACAGTGCTGAGTGGAGAAACCCTGATTAGAAGTGATATTCCTCATGGAAGATGACAGTATTTGATACATTTGTGACCTTGAGATGGTCCAACCTTCACAACACTATGTTCCAATATAGTTTACACACTTAAAAAGCAAAGGAAATGTAGTGGACATGAGAAGGCAAAAATTAAACAGAATAAGGATTTATTTACATAGGTACATACACAGCAAGACAGAATGAGAATATGGCAGTAGCTTCAGGATTTCTAATGGCAAGTTTATAACAACGGCTGAAACCAGACCATGTGGGAATGCAGCGAAATGTAGTCCTGTAATGAGGGACATTCCTTATAATAAGAGAAGCTGCATGATCAGCTGCTCGCTGATTCAGGTCCCCAAGGCATAATCCACATCATAAATAATAGCACTGAATATGATGCTTGTCACTGGAGTCAGCACACAAATGACATACTGAAATAACAGGTATGGTCCTTTTACCCAAGAAAAATGAGCCAATTGAGTCCTAGAAGGCTCCCATTTGATCTGCTGAGACAGGACAGGCGTATCTCAGTAATGTCAGCAGAAGAATAAAACACACACCCAGGCAGAAACCCTGCCACAACCCATTAGTGTCAGAAGGACCCAGACGTCAGCCAGAGCAGGGATGTCAAACAGCATCTGTGTCCCGGGGTCCCTGCTCCCCACCCTGTAGGACTGCCAACAGGCCAGGGGAGCCCATGGGGTGAGACCCACACACAAACATGCTTCCACTGGCCCTGCCCCACTTCTGTTTGCTTTCTACAGTGGGGATCAGAGAAAGCTTCATTTCAAAATGGATTTATATAAGTTCTGCTGTGGTCCCTCCTCTCTGGACACAGCTAGAGAAAGTCGAGGCCGAGTAAGGATAAGTGATGAGCCACAAAGACCAGCCAGGGGGATGCCAACTGCCCAGCTCCCACTCCAGCCTTGTGCACACAAGCTGCAGCCCCCAGTGTATACACATTTCAAGAGGGCTTTTTTATAAGGGAACCCTCCTCTACGGCTGGTGGGAATGAAAGCTGATGGAGCCACTATGGAAAACAGTACAGAGGTGCCTCAGAAAGCTAAAAATAGAATTATTACATAATCCAGCAATTCCACTCCTGGGCAAACATATGGAAAAAACTGCAATTCAAAAAGATACATGTATCCCTACGTTCATAGCAGCACCATTCACAATAGCCAGGACATGGAAACAACCTAAATGTCCAACCACAGAAGTGTGGATAAAGACGATGTGGTACATATACACAGTGGAATACTACTCAGCCTTGAAAAGGAATGAAATAACACCATTTGCTACAACACGGATGCAACTAGAGATTATCATACTAACTGAAGTAAGACAGAAAGAGTAAGACAAATACCATATGATATCACTTATATGTGGAATCTAAACTATGACACAAATGAACTTATCTATGAAACAGAATCACAAACATAGAGAACAGACTTGTGATTGGTGGGGGTTGGGGGAGGGAAGGATTGGGGGTTTAGGGTTAGCAGATGCAAACTGATACATATAAAATGGATAAACAACAAGGTCCTACTGAATAGCACAGGGAACTATATTCAATATTCTGTGATAAACCATAGTGGAAAAGAATGTGCAAAAGAATGTAGATATATATGTAACCAAGTCACTTCGTTGTATGGCAGTAATTAACACAACACTGTAATTAAACTGTATTTCAATTAAAAATAATGTTTTTTAAAAAGAGGGCATTTTAAAAAGCACAGAAGTGCATCTCGTGACTCTGTGTAAAAATAAGAGGCACAGGCCACCTTGAGAAATGGATACATAAGCAGGGACATAAGACCCCAGAAAACACCACCTTCAGGGAGGTCAAAACTGATTATAATTCAGCAGTCACACTTATATTTTTTCTTTTTTTTAAATTTTTTTCTTTATCCAGTCATCATTTTTTAGTCATTATTTTTTTAAATTTGTTTTTAATCAAAGAATAACTGCTTTACAATACTGTGTTGGTTTCTGCCATACATCAACATGAATCAGCTACAGGTATACCTACATCCCCTATCTCTTGAACCCCTCCTCCCACCTCCCATCCCATCCCACCCCTCCAGGTTGTCACAGAGCACCGGGTTTGAGCTCCCTGTATCCTACAGCAAATTCCCACTGGCTATCTATTTTACACATGGTAATGTGTGTTTCTGATTATGACTCAGCAATCACACTTAGTTTTTAAGGGCAAATCTGTGACCTGAAAAAATACTGCTCATGAAACATCAACAAACGTTATTTGTCAGCTCTGGTGTTGAAAATGCATGAACTTGCTAGAAGCATGTAGAAAGCAATCACACTTATGGGGTCTCTAACATTTACCTCTTCGGAGCTCATGCTGGCTCGGGGAACCTTATAGACCAGACAGTGCGAAGGGTTGGATTGGATGCCACCCTGGAGAGGTAACATCACCCGCCCGGAGACGGCTTCCAGCGAGGGGTTCCAGACAGCCCAGCGAACCATGTGCATACATGCCAGACTGGACAAGGAGGTGAGTGAAGCAGCCTGGAACGGAAACAAAGCACATGGGTCACAGGTTGTCGCCAAGCCCACGTGGGTGGGGGAATCAACAGTGCTTTCCCGGGACAATCTCGTCACAGGGCAGCAGAGCAAGGCACGGGGTCATCACGAAAGAAGGCCCACCACAGAGGAGGATGTGGCACCACGTCGGTGGCTCAGAAGGGGCAGGAAGCCAGCCTCTGATTCTGAGACCCTCCCCACCCCCACCCCAGTCTAACCAGGACCCTCCTGAAGACCAACACTGCCTTTATGATTTCTCCTCTTCCATAGGATCTTTATGCAGGTTTCCTTTTCTTCCTTTTTTTTTTTTGGAATATAGTTTCTTTACAATGTCGAGTTAGTTTCTGCTATACAACAAAGGGAATCAGCTACATGTATACATACATCCCTTCCCCCTAGAGCCTCCCTCCCCTCTCCCCATCCCACACCTGCAGGTCATCACAGAGCTCACACTGAGCTGAGCGTCCTGTGCTTTACAAGTTCGCACTAGCTGTAGATTTTACACATGGGAGTGTACATATGTCAATGCTACTCTCCCAGTTTGTCCCACCCTCTCCTTCCCCCAAACTGTGTCCACATGTCCATTCTCTAGTCTGCATCTCTATTTCTGCTTTGCAAATAGGTTCATCTGTACCCTTTTTCTAGATTCCACATATATGCATTAATATTCGATATTTGCTTTTCTTTCTGACTTACTGCACCCTGTATGACAGACTCTGGGTCCATCCATGTCTCTACAAATGACCTAATTTCGTTCCTTTTACCAACTGAGTAATATTCCATTATATACATGTACCACATCTTCTGCAGGTTTTCAAACACTCTGCACTTTAACATCCACCCAGATCCATGAATAAAACACCAGGAGTGGAACTTTGTGTTAGTAATGAGACACTTCATAAAATAATGAAGAATATACATTCACATTCAATTTAGGGTTTTAGCACACATTTTCTCCAGCAAAGTTTCAGCTCCTCATTGTATGTTCTATATACGTAGCTTATATGTAACTTATGTGTTAACTAGGAAATTACCCAGGCCAAATGTTTCATACTGCACCTTCTTTCACTGCCTCTACCACTGGCCCGATGAAAGGGAGGACGCTAGGACTCCCCTTCTCATAATTAGCCTCCTCCTTTAGACAAAGCCATTTTCACAAATATGGTTTCAAGGCTTGAGTCAGTGGTATTTTAAAGAAACCACTTTCATCTATTATTCAAAAGGAAACAAGAATAAAATGGAACTCGGAGTGGGTCCTGATCAGGTCCTGACATTCCTGCTCGGCTGGGCAATGAGACTCATGATCTACCCCCTTAAGGCAGCTCCAGAGACACTGGCTCATTCCCTGGCAGAAGACACACCATCACCCCCAGGAAGGCCATTTCCCAACCAGAGGCACCGGGCACACAACAACAGCAGGTGAGACGGGAGCCCGGGAACAGCGCTTTCCACCCCAAGAGCCCAGTGGCATCAACTGAAGTCAGACTGACAGCCCAGAATCAGGGCAGCAGCCACACCTACCTCCACCCCAGATTCCCAGCCTCCCTGGGGATGTGGGGGAGGAGCCACTGCAGCAGGTGTGAAATGGAACACGGTCGTGAGAAGGCTGAGGCCTGGGACCTGGGACCTGAGACCCTTAGCTGCAGTGGTTGCACCTGGACACACCTCTCCTCCAGCAACAAAATACAAAGAAACTGTAGGGACTAAAAAATAGCTTCAAGCATGCACAGTTGGGGCAAATTATGAACAAGATACAAGAAGACCAAAAACCCAACTGCCACTTGCAAAAAGCCAGGAGCAAAAACAGAGCACTACTCACGCCCCTTGGACACAACACCACCAAGGGGCGAGCAAACCACCTAAACCACTCCAGCCTGACCCCTAGACCTGCTCGACCCTCACCCCATAGAAGGAACCAGCTCACCCGGTCCTTGGGGAACAAGCAAGAGAAGTTGTTGCTTGTTCTCACGCCCCTGCAACCAACCAGAATCCCAATAAAGCTTTGCCTGGATTTCTTGTCTGGCCTCTGATCATTTTCTATTGATCGGGAAAGGTCAAGAACCCTGATCAGTACCAAACTCAGCATCTTCCTTCCCGATGTTCTCCACACCCCGGGGCACTAGGACAGCAAAGGACTGGATGGTTCCTCACCAACAGCCCTCCATCCCTCCTGACCACCAACCACGTGAGCTAACCCAGCAGCCCTCCAACTCAGGCCGTGGTCACAAGGAAGCAGACAACCCGCAAGGAGGCGGTCTCAGACTCTCAGGAGTGGAAGCCAAGGCTTGTCTGCAATGGTGCAGAGCAGGGTCCCCAAGGAAAGGCGATGCCAATGGGAATCCTTTGACCTGAGTTGTGTCTGGGACCACGGAGACCAGGAAGGCTCCAGCAGAGTGCCCCGGGCTCCCCACAGGCCCTGCTTGATTGGCTGGACACGAGAGCCGTGAGTCACTGTCACAGCCAGGACTTGAGTGCACTCAGGTTGAAGGCAGGTGTCACATACACACACAAGGACTCTGGCTGGAATCCAACACAGATGAATTGATGGTCAACTGGGTGAGACCTCAGCAGGGGGTGTGTGCACACAATATGGAACAGGAAGCGCTGGGACTTCCCTGGTGGTTCAGAGGTTTGAGCTCCACACTTCCACTGCCGGGGGGTGTGGGTTCAATCCTTAGTGAGAGAACTAAGCAGGGGGGCGGAGAGAACAGGAAGTTCAAGTTTCATCCAAGTCGGTCTTTAAAGACTGCTCCAGATGATGGCCCATCACATCACATCCTTTGTATCCACGTGGGGAACATCCAGAATCAGTGTCTGGTTGTGAATTAACCTCTCTCTCCTGAGGTCCCCTCGTAAATGGACCTCAAATCACCCGCTTCAGCCTCTTCTGATCCTTTACTGGAGCCAAACCCATTTCAGACCACGGGTGAGGATACCGCCGTGTTCTGCACAGTCACAGGGCTGAGCAAGGGTCTGGGTCAATTCAATGAGCAAAAACCCACATCCTGGAAATACAAGCCAAGAACCAATCAAGTAAGAATCCTAAGCGTGAGTGTCTGCCGCACCTCCAGTGTCAAATACGTACTTCTGGTGTCTGTCAAATATACAGAAGACACCTGCCCTTCCCATCCCTCAGCTGGGTGACAATAAAACAGCCCTGAGCAACCACAGTGTTATCAGCAGAAAGCTGCTAAAAAATATCACTGTTTTTTAAAAAATAAATGATAGGGGCTTCCCTGGTGGTCTAGTGGCTAAGATGCCATGCTACCAATGCAGGGGGGCCCAGGTTTGATCGTTGGTCAGGGAATTAGATCCCACCTGCCACAACTAAAGTCCTGCAGGCTGCAACGAAAATCGATAATCCCATGTGCCACAACTTAGACCTGGTGCAGCCAAATAAATAAAGGAGAAAAAGTTTAAAAGCCAAATTAAGGAATAGCATCACAATTATATTAAAAATAAAAATACTAAATGTATTCACAAAACTGGCCAGAAAAAAAAACTGTGAGGACTCAGTGATACCTATACTACTTTACTATAAATAGCCATCTCCCCCAAATTCATAAGTTTACTACAGGATCAAAGTTTAAATAAAACACATGCCCCAGTTTCATGCTATTTGTGCCAGTCGCTCCTGGCTTAACCTCTCAAAAGCAGCAACCGATCCCCAGCTTCCTAGTTTCACGCTTTCTGTTGATTTTCTTGTCCTCGGACTATACAGTGTTTCTCTGTGTGAAGCAGATGTCAGATAAACAAATAGCCACTTCCCCCACTTTGTTTCAACATCTCTAACAAGGGAAGGTCAGTGAGTTATGGCTCACTCCTTCAGTGGGACAACGGCTTGGTGGCAATCCACTGGTCCTTTATTAGTCTGTACTCTCTCCCAATAGGCCAGGGCAATGCCTGAAAACAAGACCCTCCCTAAGCCCACACTCCCAACCCGCACCCCCAGCTCAAGGACAAGGCCAGGTGCAGCCAAGCAGGTGGGCAGAGCAAGAGAGGAATTTCATCCGTCAACATGACAAACCTCCTCCTGTCTGTGAAATTTAGTGGGTGAGATCAGATCTGTTACTTTAAAGTGTCTTATCCTGCCAAAGTGGGTTTGATTTCATGCAAACTGTAAAAAAGAAAAAACCAAAAACACACACACATTGAATTGTTGCCATTCACATTTTAAATTACAATAGGAGACAACACACAAAAGGCCAAAGGAATACACTTGGATCACCAGTCAGGTTTGCCATGGAACAGAAGTGCGTGCTGACATTCACCAGGCAAGGGGCACACAGAACACAGACACTTGACCCCTGGAGATGCTGCAACCCAGGGTCCCTGGAATAGGCTGAATGGCGGCCCCCAAAAGGCATGTCCACTCCCCAGCCGCTGGACTCTGTGACCGTGACCTTAATCAGAGAAAAGGTCCATGCAGAGGTAACTGTGTACCATGAGATGATGAAACCTAATGATCCAGGCAGGCCCTAAACCTAGTGACAGGTGTTAGTACGGAGCAGGAGAGAGAGACCCGAGACAGAAAAACAGAGGGAGATGCACAGAGGGAAGGCCACGTGAAGACAGAGGCAGAGGCTGGAGCGATGTGGCCGAAGCCCAGGAACAAAACCTAGGAGAGGCAGGAAGGATGTTTGGCAGAAGCCCAGGAACAAAACCTAGGAGAGGCAGGAAGGATGTTTCCCCGGAGCCTTCGGAGGGAGCAAGCCCCTCCTGATGCCTCAATTTCAGCCAAGTGGAATCGATTCTGGATCCAGGGCTGGGAGAGAATAGATGTCTGCTGTTTTAAGCCAAGGTGTCCGGGGCAGTCTGTTCAGGCCACCCCAGGAGACTGAGGGAGGGGCTCCCCTCGGCCGCTGTCCCCAGACCAGCTCAGAACTCCCCTCGAGGCAGGCAAACACTTCTGGATGTTTCACATGGTTGACTTTTGTCTAGATCTTCAGTGAGAACTTTCTCCTCCTGGAGGGGCCCCGTGTCACCTGCTG
Source organism: Muntiacus reevesi (assembly GCF_963930625.1). Lineage (NCBI taxonomy): Eukaryota > Metazoa > Chordata > Mammalia > Artiodactyla > Cervidae > Muntiacus > Muntiacus reevesi. The sequence goes on along the minus strand of NC_089253.1, from coordinate 93,463,462 downwards.
AGCCCCCTCCATGCCAGCTCTAGGTACCACAGTCCAAAGCCCAGAAACACACTGCAGAGGTGATGGGGCACCCATGGGGTGGGGGTTTCCCTGGCCTGAGGCCACCTCCGGAGACAGAATAGGACCCCCACACCCCGATGGGGGTGGCCACACCAGGGCCCCTGGTGAACACAAACGAGAAAAGCAAACTGCGATGTCAGAAGGTGTCCAAACATCCCCAACAGCAGGCCCATCACAGGATGGGAGGCAGGGGACAAGGGAGCTGAGAAACAGAGAGAGATTTAGGAACCTTGGGACAGATAGAGGAGCCGGGCAGAAGGCAGCCCAGCCCAGGTGGGCACAGGCCACCATGTGGGTGTCCACCACATGCACTGGCCCACGTGACCCTCCACACAGCTCACAAGTGCCAACCACGGAGGGTTTGCAGCCGCCCACGGAGAGTGGGCCCAGGCCTGACCCGGGCAGCACAGACCAAGATGCTTCCACCTGCATGGAAGCCAGGCTGGCCCATATGGGCAGCCGGCAGCTCTGGAGTCTCAGAGCTGGGCCATGGGCAACACCTAAGTATAAGGTGACTGTTTCCATGTCCTCTTTATAGCACCCTGGGTGACTGACCACTGAGAACTTCACAAGGCCTGAGAGCCTAAAACCCATCCAAGGGGCAGAGTTAGGAAAGAAACATGCACTCAGGGCCAGGGTCTCTGTCCTCCTTCCTGCCAAGGAGCACAAGGCCCCCAGGACCACCGGGCAAAGAGAAGGCTCACTGACCACAGACCATCAGCCCAAAGTCATTCCTTCCAGAAATGGATTGATTATACGCCAAAACCTTTTCCATACTTGACACACAATGAACTCAGCAGCTGCTGCAGAATAATTTCCTCCCCACACATCCAGGCTGGAAGAGGAAACCTAAGGACGTGTAATTAAAGTCGTTTAATCTACTCGTATACGACACAGTATACGCAGAGTCATTTAAAAGCCCAGTAATCACTTGGCAGGCAATATTTTCATTTCCTTCTACGGAGTACAGTAATTACTTTTAAACACACACATGTGCAATGAAAAACAATGGGGTATGGTTTTAAGGAAGTTCTACAACCTAGAATTACTCTGCATGCTGGCTTATGGGCTCATAACACTCTGGTCCTCTTTGGAAAAAAAGGTATCAACTCAACAAGGCTTGAAAGGAGCAACAGGGTAATCATCATGAGTGGGGCTGAGAGTGGTGAGGTAGACAGGTGGGCAGCCTCTTGCCCTTCAGAGTCTGCAGCCCAGAGACCAGCATGTGGCTACCCCAGGGCCTTTGCATCTGCTTCTCCAGAAAACTTGCCCCTTGCCTAGGTCTGCTTCCCTTCCCCGTATCTCCCACTGGGTCCTACAGAGCCAGTGACAGTGGGGCTCAGGCTTAGCGACCTGGCACCCCTTCCCATGGTTATGGCCCCTCTACTCCATGGGGCTGTGACCTCAATGCAGGGAACCCCACAGCCTGAGATGTAGGTGTCGCAGCTACCCCTGGGAATGAAAGCCAGTCCTAGTTTTTCTATGAAGGGCTCCTAGGTGTCTCAGGAGAAGGCAGCTCACCTGCACTGGGGGAAGAATTGAAGCTGCCCACGGCCTAGAGCCCTCCACCCCTAGAGCACCAAGAAATTCTGAGCACAGCGAGAGGGGAGTGGACAACACAGAAACATGCAGGACAAGCAGGGGGCACGCAGGGGAGAGGGTCAAGGGGGGCAGCCCCAAGGTCAGCCAGGCAGAGGCCGTGCAGAACACGCAACGCCTGAAAGAAGAAGTGGGCCAGCTAGACTTAACGCCAAAAGATAGCTTTACCACTGGGGCCAACTGGAAAAAGGACTTGGGATCACTCTGCTTATTTCTTACAACAGCATGTGAATCCGTAATGACGTCAAAATAAAGTAGAATTTAAAAAACAGTGAGGGGGACTTCCCCCGTGGTCCAGTGATTAAGACTCCACACTCCCAGCACAAGGAGGCCCAGGTTCCATCCCTGGTCAGAGAACTAGGTCCCATATGTCACAGCTAAAGATCCCACATGTCGCAACTAGGACTCGGCACAGCCAAAAAAATGAATGTTGAAAAAAATAAAAAACAGTGAGGTATATGACAAAAGCTATAGAAGGTGCTGGTTTAAAAAAAACTGTTTAATGACTATACACAAAAAGAAAACCCGTGGTGTTAAGTTAGAATACATGGGAGAGAAAATTCCACTTAAAACAGCAGCACAAAAATTAAATATCTGTGAATAAACTTAGTAAGAGCTATTCAAGCTGTTTAAAATCTACACTGTAAACCCATCTGGGGGCTACCCAGGCCACACTAATGGTAAAGAATCTGCCTGCCAATGCAGGAGACGCAGGTATGATCCCTGGGCTGGGAAGATCCCCTAGAGAAGGGAATGGCTACCCGCTCCAGTATTTGCGCCTGGGAAATCCTATGGACAGAGGAGCCTGGCGGGCTACAGTCCATGGGGTTGCAAAGAGTAAGACACACCTGAGCACAAACAATCCTATTTTAAAATCACCCCCAAATACACCAAAACAGAAGCAGACAAGCAGAGAGACTTCCCTTCTGCCCAGTTAGGACATCACAACTTCCACAACACGTCAATTCTAATTAGTTAATAAATGTAATGCAGTCCCAAAAACACCGATAAACTCTCTCTATGGAGCCGGACCTGTTGATACTGAGGTTTCTTGGAAAAGCAAATGCAGGCAGAGCTATAGGAGCCATGAAGGGAAGGGGCTGCAGGTTGCTGCACCACCGAGTGACCCAGCAGCCGCGGGGCCCCCACCACCACACTGCGCTCCCAGCACAGAACAGACAGAGCGGCACCGGGCAGAAAAGAGGTCTAGGGGCGGGGGAGTGTGTGTGCGCTCAGTCCTTCAGTTGTGCCCGACTCTTTGCGACCCCATGGACTGTAGCCCACCAGGCTCCTCTGTCCATGAGATTCTCCAGGCAAGAGTAATGGAGCAGGTAGCCATTTCCTAAACAGAGATCTCGTGTACGATTGAAAGAAGCTAAAATCACTGGGCACAAAGGACTTATAATAAGTAGCATCAGGACAACTGGATGGCCACTGTACAAAGATGAAATGAGACCTATTCCTCACACCACAAAAGTGATCTAAACATAAAAATGGAAACTGCACCCATATTAGGAGAAAACATGGATGAATTCTTCTTCTACAGGAGTAGGGAAAGGCTTTTTCACTACGATTCAAAATCCAGATGCAAGAGAAGAAGAGACTGATAAATTTAACTACATCAAAACATGTTTTAGCATTTACATGATGTCATGGACTGAATGTCTGTGGTCCCCACAAAATCATACTGATGCTGAAACTGAAGCTCCAGTACTTTGGCCACCTGATGCGAAGAGCCGACTCACTGGAAAAGACCCTGAGGCTGGGAAAGATTGAAGGCAAGAGTTAAAAAGGGAGGCAGAAAGTGGGATGGTTGGACGGCATCACCGATTCAATGGACATGAATATGAGTAAACTCTGCAAGATAAGTGAAGGACAGAAAAGCCTGGCATGCTGCTGCAATCCAGGGGGTCACAGAATCGGACACGACTTAGCAACTGAACAACACTGCTTTTGTTGACACTTGGAATGTCCACAGAGCTTTTTAAAATGAAAGAAAATGGAAAAAGGGATTTGCAGGCTGAATGCACCCGAAAACACGCTCCATAATGGACTGCGAGGAGGAGCAGGAGCAAGCTGGCCCTGACCTTACAGGAGCCCCCGTGGCTGCCTTCCCTCCTGGGACACACCGGGGGGAATGAGAGCCCAGGCCAGCAGCATCAGGGCTGTCTTCTCCGCTACATCTAAGTTTGGTCGTGACGGGAATGCCTGAGTCAGCGCTCACCACCAGAATGCTAACCCCATACTCGCTGCTTCACACAGCAAGTAATTTGTGCAGAAAATCATTTCAGACGCCAGAACATTTCCTCTCCAGATTACACTGAAGAAAGTACACTTGATGACAGTAAAATGGAATCCAATATTCCGTGTTAAGATAAACCTCCACATCAAAAAGAATTGATGAGCTATTACAAGCCACATTCCAAGAGCTCCACAAAGCAACAACGCGTGGCGGATCCACCTGCCAGCCGGTGAGCATTTCAATGAAGAGTTAAAAAATAATAATAATCAAGTGCTGGGTAAGTCATATCAGTTTCAGCACATGGACTTTATAATAGCAAGTGGATTATAATTAATGTTCTCGAGGGGACACAATCTACATGTAAATAAGTGGCGAGCAGCATGGAGCCCCCCATGGAGGCATCAGGCCTGCTGCTCCTCCAGGGGTTCCGTCTGCATCGACTCCAGCCCACGCCCAAAACAGCAGGGGTACCCTGCACCTCTCCAGGGTGGGGAAGTCCCTGAAGCCCCTCCCTCCTGCTGTAGCCCCACCCTAAGCCAATTCTGCCCACCCCATGCAGACATGCTTATCTGCACAGAGTTGCATGTTGGCTGAAACTTCTGGAAACAAAGAAAGAGAAGCAGAGCTGGAAACAACAGCTTTGTGAGAACAAGAGAGATCACTCGTTCGGCTGCACTCAGAACACCTGGTTCTGGGTCAGCTCACCTGACTACACGACGGGGAACAGACATCAGAGGGGACCAGGAACTAACATAGCAGCTGTGCTGACACCCCATTCTCCTTCCAAAGGCCCCCAGGATCACCCTCTGTCCCCTGTTTTTCCATCAGCTGCACAGTGATGCAAGCAGACTGACCACCACAGAAGGCGTCTTGTGGCCTTTATATATTCTTAATTTGCTTGTTAAATGATCTTTTCTTTTTCAGTAGAGCTACCATATGTTTCCCTGGTGACTCAGATGGTAAAGAATCTGCCTGCAACGCAGAAGAGCCAAGTTCAATCCCTGGGTCAGGGAGATACCCTGAAGAAGGGAACGGCTACCCACTCCAGTATTCTTGCCTGGAGAATCCCATGGACAGAGGAGCCTGGTGGGCTGCAGTCCATGGGGTCGCAAAAAGTTGGACACAACTGAGCGACTAACACTGCTACCACTACCATATAACTCTGCAATCCCACTCCTGGGCATATACCCGGAGAAAAACTTAGTCCAAAAGGACACATGCACACCAGTGTCCATTGCAGGACTATTTTCGATAGCCAAGACAAGAAAGCAGCATAAATGTCCATTGACAGATGAATGGAGAAAGAAGATGTGGTACATATATACAATGGAATACTACTCAGCCAGAAAAGAAGGAAATAATACCACTAGTATTATGACCTGGAGATTGTCATAGTGGAGGGAAGTAAGTTAGACAGAGAAGGAGAAGGATAAATATCAGATGACGTCCCTTATATGTGGAATCTAAAAAGAAATGATACAAATGAACTTAATTACAAAACAGAAACAGAATCACAGACTTAAAGGATGAACTTATGGTTGCCAGAAGGGAAGAATGGAGGGAAGAGCTAGGGAGTTTGGGATGGATATGTACACACTGCTATATTTAAAATGGAAAACCAACAAGGACCTACCGTCAGCACAGGGAACTTTGCTCAGTGTTACATGGCAGCCTGGATGGAGGGGAGTTTGGGGGAGATGGATCCATGCATGTGTGTGGTTGAGTCCCTTCAGTGTCCAACTGGAACTATCACAACACTGTTAATCAGCTATATTCCAATATCAAAGTTTTAAAATTTTTTGAAAATAAATAAATAATGATATTTGCTTTTTCAAGAAAAAACCTGAATCTTAAGAATAGCATGGTTTGGATTTTCTAAAAAATCTGTATCAATGATGTAAATAATATCTCTTTGCTACCTTTTCTCCAACTGAAGCCTATAAATTCTTGCTCTTGGTTCTGAGACAGGCACATACAAGGTCCAATCAAAGAAAATATCCATCTCTTGTGCAGATTCAAGCTTTACCACACTTCGTATCATTTGAAAAATACACTAAAATGGCCTCATTTTTCAAAATAATTATTGATTCAATAATTAGAATTAATGCTATCATGAAGCCTGCTGCCTTCTGAACTATTCACACCATCTGCCAGCAGAACATACTGTTTCCATAAAGAAGGAAATGATCAGAACAGAGCTATCACCAGAAAGAAGTGATTCCTAGTCACGTTCCATGCTTGTTCTCCACACCGTTAATAATCATCACACTGCTTTTAACCAAAAGAATATTAATGGTGACTATGCTTATCCTCCATGCTCGGAGCCCATCGCTGGATGGGAACCCAGTGGTTCTTACGTTGCCATCCGCCCCCGAGGGGCTGTTAAACACGTACTCCAGCTGGAAGACAATGGCGAACGCAGGGTGACGGACCATCTCAGGGAGTCGGAGACGGCTTCTCAGGACCAGAGCCTGGTTTCCAGAGCTGGGCCAAGAATATAGAGAAGGGTTGAGTCAGGCAGTGGCTCCCACTGCCCGGCACCCAGCACCCCTCATCAGCTGAGGCCCTGGGGCCCCTGGTGCTGCTGCTGCATGAGTCCCCCTGAGCACTGCCCCCATGCTCTTCTGGGCGTTTGGCCACCAAGGGAATATCCTAAACCAGAGTGTTTTTTAGATGCCGCAATCAATCCTTGACTGCCAGCACTGGGAATGGGAGGATGGAGGGTCTCCAGCAAGGCGCCCCCTCCAAGGTCAGCTTCTGCCCAGCCTCACATGTGGCACCACTGGGGGACATCTCTGATGGTCATCTGAGGAGCCCGGGACTGAACCTAGTGGCAGAAGTTCCTGCCCTCCAGTTCCCCGTCACGTGAGGGTCACAGGACACTTTTGGGGGGAAGCGTGTGGGGGCTCCACAGCTGGAAGCATCTGTAACATTAACCCCAAAACCATCAGGGCACAAAAACAGGATCTTTCCAACAGCAGGATGCTGAGGTCTGCTGTGGACCAGATGATGGAGCAGGAGGAAACAGAAGCACCAGGGAAGAACCCAGCTGGGAAAGTGCATCCCTCACATGAAAGAGCGACAGCCTTTCACTCTGATCCCTGGTCGGGTGCCCACCCCCGATGCCCAACTCCACGGGGGGCCAAACCCAGGGCCCCAGGGGGAGATACCTGGCCTTGGAAGAGGAGCCAACCTTCCGGCTAAAGCTGGCAGAGCGTGTCAAGGCCACCTCCAGCTCGGGCACCAGCACGAGGACCTGCGGCCGCTGCACGAAGCCTAACCCATTGTGCACGCCCACGCACAGGCGCCGCTCCAGGATCTCCAGGGTGCCAACGTCCAGCGGGCTGCCCGCCTAGGAGGAGCACAGAGTGAGGCCGGCGCAGAGCAGGGGCGGGAGCTCGCCAGAAAAGCCCCCAGCAGAGAGGCCGACAGGGAGACAAAACTAGAAGTGTCAGACATTCCAGACCAGATGGAGCTTAGTGAAAATATGATAAAGTGTTAGCCGCTCAGTCATGTCCAACTCTTTGCAATCCCATGGACTGTAGCCAGACAGGCTCCTCTGTCCATGGAATTTCCCAGGCAAGAATACTGGAGTGGGTTGCCATTCCTTTCTCCAGGGGGATCTTCCCAACCCAGGGATCAAACCTGGGTCACCTGCACTGCAGGTGGATTCTTTACCATCTGAGCCACCAGGGAAGCCTGCCCAAGGAGCTTAGTAAAGTCCCATCCAATCAGGGTGGGTTGGCCTTAGGGCACTTTCTTGGTACTTTGGGGGTTCCTCAAATAGCATCACCTTGTAGAGGAATTGCCCCCTAGATTCCCAAATCAGCTAACTCTCACTTTCCAAGGCTGAGCTATGATTCTCAAGATGCAGCAAACTAGCAACAAGGAGACCCGGCTCCTCCAACAGAATCTGAGGCTCTGGGGTGTAGGGGCCCCCAGAGTCAAGAGCAGGCAATGACACAATGGCGGAGGTGCCTAGAGGCTGAACACAGAGAGTGTCAACACCTCTGCCCTCCCCCGACTCAGACACCTGAGACTTGGGGTGGACTCGGTAGCAGTAATCATAATCCAATAAAAATGGAATCTGCCCCAAAGTGATCTCTGGATATTAAAGTGCTTCATCTTAACAAAAAATGTACAGGCATGCTAACAAATGGGCAAGGATATTCCTCCAGGCTATTATTGTTTATTAAATTATGTGATTGGTGCAAAATGATCCCTGAATTTTTGAGTTTTCTTCATTGCTCATTAATCATGCTGAACTGACCTAAATGCAGCCCATTAGTATTTGAGTAATGAGAATAAAACGGGGGCAGAAACAGTATCTACCGACTGAATGGGAACAAAAATACAAAGAGAGTAAAAATATGTAATAAAGTGATCTTTATGGGAACATATAAAATTCAACAATGATACCCTTAAACATCTCAGTAGTCATATAGACAATCTACTCTGAGCAACAGGAAAACAGCAGAACTACACCAAGAAAATGCTTGCTGTTGTTTCAGTTCTCTGCTTTGCATTTCTGTTTCTTCTGGGACTATGTTACACGGAGTGACATTTTCAAGAATGGGTTGTTGTTCAGTCGCTAAGTCATGTCTGAATCTTTGTGACCCCATGCACTACAGCATGCCAGACTTCTCTGCCCTTCACCATCTCCCGGCGTTTGCTTAAACTCATGTCCATTGAGTCGGTGATGCCATCCAACCACCTTACCCTCTGTCACCCCCTTCTTCTCCTGCCTTCAATCTTTCCCAGCATCAGGGTCTTTTCCAATGAGTCTTTTCCAATGAGTCACATCAGGTGGCCAAAATATTGGAGTAGAGTGGGTAGAGAGCAGAAAAAAAAGAGTCCATCTTTTAAAAAATTCCACCTTATTCACGCATAAACACATATTTGTGTGTGTGTGCAATTAATCATTTGCAAGCTTCATAATTTACTAACTTCAGGATGGGCGCCAGGTGACTGAACCATTCATTCTCACAAATAACAACTCACTGGACATGAATCTGAGCAAACTCCGGGAGACGCTGAAGGACAAGGGAGCCTAGCAAGCTGCAGTCCATGGGGTCGCAGAGTCAGACACAACCTAGAGACCAAACAACATGCCAACCATTTGGGGTACATCAGGTGCAGTGCTGTGCAGTGTTGACTTGAACCAAGCCCCTGTCCTCCTGGTGCAAATACTCCAGACAGGGACTGACAGTCCCTCAGTTAACAGGCAAGTGCACCAGGTCCTCTCCACGGCCAAGCACCCAGAGAAGCAAAGCAGAGTGATGCTCCAGAGAGCTTGCTGGGCAGGGGGATGGGGGTGCTGCCCGCAGCTGTGAGACTGAAGCCTGAGAGGGATTGTGCAAGGATCCGGATAAGGAATACATGGGAAAGTGGGCCATGTGCTCATGGGCCCATGTGGGGACAAGGTGTCATGCAGGCAGGCAGACCTGGGCAGTGCCTGGGGGAGTGCCCCTCCCAGAAAACCACTTCAGTGAGCCAAAGTGGTTGAAATTTATAGTCATCTCCTTGGAAATACCCTCATATACTCTGAAAATGTCCCTTGTAAATGTAGACTATTTTATAGGTTTCCCTCAGCTCATTTGGTGATTTAATTTACTTTTAAATGAGGAGTGATTAAGATACATTAGGTCTTCCCTGCTGGCTCAGACAGTAGAGTCCACCTGCAATGCAGGAGACTCGGGTTCAGTCCCTGAGTTGGGAAGATCCCCTGGCGGAGGGCATGACAATTCACTCCAATATTCTGGCCTGGAGAATCCCATGGGAAGAGGAGTCTGGCGGGTTATAGTCCATGGGGTCGCATACAGTTGTATAGGACTGAGCAACACACACACACATAAGATACATTAACGTGTGTGTATGTGTCAGTCACTCAATTGTGTCCGACTCTGTGACTCTATGGACTGTAGCCCACCAGGCTCCTCTGTCCATGGGATTTCCCAGGCAAGAATATTAGAGTGGGTTGCCATTTCCTACTCCAGGGGATCTTCCTGACCCAGGGATCAAACTCACATCTCCTGCGTGGGCAGGCTAATTCTTTACCAATGCACCACGAGGAAAGCCCGTAAGATATGTCAAAGTGAAGGTTAATTAATGTATCAGGTTAACAGCACTCTCTCAGCAGTAAAGTTAATACAAGGAGCCAGTGCCCCTCTTTGGGCACAAAGAGACAAGAAGACAGAAACAGGGGCATCCCTGTGACCACCCACATCAGGGGCTCAGGAGGCCAGCATCTCCCAGTCTGCCTGCTGTTCCCTCCCCACCGTTCAGACTAAACTCCCCAACCCTGGACTGTACCTCCCGGAAGCGATCACTGATCACAAGTTCCAGAAGCTCCTCCTCGAACTTCTCCAACGAGGGATACAGCGTGAAGAACACATCATCCAGGTAGCACGTCAGAGACTTCTGCAGGCGGGGCTTCCGGAGGGCATCTCCTGGACACGAGAGGCTCAGATGGATGACCCGTGGAAACACAACCATCGAAGTGCCCTCTCGCCCACGGGGGTCCAGGCGAAGGGCTGAGTACCGAGAAGGTGTGGGCATCGCTCAGACAGGACTCAGAGCCAGAGGCCCCGTCAGCCCAAGCCCAGATGCTAAACAGATCAAATGAGTGCAAATTTCATTTGGTCCAAATTCCTCCCCAAACGTCTTCCAGAAACAAATTTCCTAACTCAGCTATCCAGGGCACACAGGCTGCCAGAGGCAGGGTGACATCTGTTCCCTTCCCCACGGCTTCCTGTCCAGCGAGAACATGGCCAACTGTGTCATTTCTCATTTCCTTATGTTAACCCTGAACGATGGGCTTCCCCAATGGCTCAGCAATAAAGAATCCACCTGCAATGCAGGAGATGCAAGAGACGCAGGTTCGATCCCTGGGTGGGAAAGATCCCCTCGGAGGAGGAAATGGCAACCCGCTCCAATATTCTTCCCATGGACAGAGGAGCCTGGCAGGCTACGGTCCATGGGGTCCCAAGTGTCAGAAACAACTGAGCAAGTCAACGACAGAAACGACACCCTGAACCACGTGGAAACACTCAGGCAAACGTGTGAGCATGGCACACACAAGCAGAAACAAAGGTGGGCTGGGAAGATGAGAGGGAAGTCCCATCCCTATGGAGAAGCACCCAGACCGTGAGCTCCATGAGGGTGAGGACAGAAAGGGAGGGCGGCCCCTGGCAGCCAGCCCAGCGTCCACGCTGAGCAGGTAAGTGGGAACCCGGCCTCGAGAGGGGAGCATCACACTTATTTGGAGAGGCTTCTCCACGGGCCCTAGAACAAAGACCACCACAGCAGGAAGAAGGCAAAGCCAGCTGCCTCTACAAACACACCCCCAGGGGGCGTCTGCCGCTTTACATCCCCATCTGTGTCATCTCTCTGGTTTTGGTCTTCTCTGTCTCTTCCTAAACTTTTATGATTATTTAAATATTGAGGTACAAGGTCTTAGATATTTTATTTTTTTTATTTTTTTTATTTCTAGGATCATTTTTTTCTTTTTTTTTCCCCCAATTATTTTTATTAGTTGGAGGCTAATTACTTTACAATATTGTAGTGGTTTTTGCCATACATTGACATGAATCAGCCATGGATTTACATGTGTTCCCCATCCTGAACCCCCCTCCCACTTCCCTCCCCATCCCATCCCTCTGGGTCATCCCAATGCACCAGCCCCGAGCACTTGTCTCATGCATCCAACCTGGACTGGCGATCTGTGGTCTTAGATTTTTTTAAAGCCAGTCCCAAAATTAAAAAAAAAAAAACAATCAATGTGAGCCGCAGTGCTGATGAAACCATGCAGGAAAGAACACTATCTTACTGGAAAGTTATCAGTCACTGCAGCTGAGAGGCAGTTGTCTCTGTAACTTAGAGTGTATCAAGAGCCTTAAAAATATACATATCCATAACCAACAAGGACCTACGGCAGAGCACAGGGAACTCTGCTCAATGTCATGTGGCACCCTGAATGGGAGGCGGTGTCGGGGAGAATGGATACATGTACACATGTGGCTGAGTCCCTTCCTGTTCGCTGAAACTACCACAGCATGGTTAATTGGCTATATCTCAACACAAAACAAAAAGCTTAACGTTTGAAAAAGAAATCCGTATCCACCGTCTGCCCCAGCAATGCCACTTTTGAATCTATTTAGCAAAATAATCAAGAGTTAAGAGTTCACTCAGTCGTGTCCGACTCTAAATAATCAAAGATGGAAGCAAAGCTTTATTTGCAAGAATACTCATTAGAACATTATTTATAACAGACAAAAGTAAGAAACCACCAGATGTTCAAGAATATGAGAATGTTAAATAATCTCTTGCTCATCCATATAAAATGAGAAAAAAAATCATATTGTCAGAGATTATTTAAAAGGAAATCAAAAAACAAAAAAAAGAAAGAAGGAAATAAAAACAAACAAAAAAGAATATTTAATAATCAAAAAATAATATGACATTGTAGGTGAAAAGAACAACATATAACAACATATAAAACTGCATATTATTAGTCCATTTGATGACAAGATTACTTAAAATATATGCATTTGAGACATTATTTTGCCAACAAAAGCCCAAAAGCTATGGTTTTTTCAGTACTATGGATATGAGAGTTGGACCATAAAGAAAGCTGAGTGTCAAAGAATTGATGCATTTGAACTACGGTACTGGAGAAGACTCATGAGAGTCTTTTGGACTGCAAGGAGATCAAACCAGGAAATCAGTCCAGAATATTCACTGGAAGGACAGATGCTGAAGCTGAAGCTACACTACTTTGACCACCCAATGTGATGAACTGACTCATTGGAAAAGACCTTGATGCTGGGAAAGATTGAAGACAGAAGGAGAAGGGGACGGCAGAGGATGAGATGGTTGTATAGCATCAGCGATAGAAGGGGACGACAGAGGATGAGATGGTTGTATGGTATCACCGACTCTATGAATATGCAAGCTCTGGGAGTTGGTGATGAACAGGGAAGCCTAGCATGCTATAATCCATGGGGTCACAAGAAGTCAGACACCACTGAGCAACTGAACTAAACTGATGCATTTGCATGTATACACATATATTTTTTTTCTTGGATATATACACATATATCTCTCTTCTTGTTTTTTTTTAACTGAAGTATAATTGATTTTCAGTGTTTCCAGAGTAATTCACTGTGAATCAACACATATATCTGAATCACAGCAAAGTGATTCAGACATATATATTCTTTTTCAGATTCTTTTCCATTATACATTATCACAAGATACTGAATAGTTTTCCTAGGCTGCATAGTAGGTCCTTGTTGTTTATTTATTTATTTTATATATTTTATATATAGTAGTGTATTTGTTAATCCCAATTTATCCCTCCCCCAGCTTTCCCCTCTGCTAACCATAAGTCTGTTTTCTATGTCTGTGAGTCTATTTCTATTTTGTAAATAAGTTCATTTGTATCATTTTCTTAGATTTCGAATATAAGAAAAGTCATATGACATCAGTCTCTGTCTGATCTACTTCACTTAGTGTGATCATCTCTAGGTCCACCCACGTTGCTGCAAATGGCATTATTTCACCCTTTTATGGCTGAATAATATCCCATTGTATTTTTATACCAAATCTTCTTTATCCATTCATCTGTTGATGGACATTTAGGTTACTTCCATGTCTTGGCTATTGTAAATAGTGCTGCAGTGAACACTGGGGTGATGTATCCTTTCCAGCTAGAGTTTTCATTTTTTCCAGATATATGCCCAGAAGTAGGATTACTGGATCATGTAGCAACTCTTATTTTTAGTTTTCTGAGGAACCTCCACACTGTTTTCCACAGTGGCTGCATTAATTTACATTCTCATCAACAGTGTAAGAGGGCTCCCTTTTCTCCATATCTTCTCCAGCATTTATCATTTGTGCTTTTTGATGTATACATGTATACATACATGTATGTCTGTAGAGTGTAATCACATCACTTTATTCCCCTCTTTATGGTTTTCTACACCTTTCCCATCACAAATACACACTAAGGTTTGATACTTATGGAAAAGTTTATGTATTCCTTTCATCATATTGTTAAGTGTTTAAAGCAGGTCAGTTGATGAATCAGACCCAATTTAAAAGTACAGATATCTTTTTTCACAGTAGACAAAAGGTGGAAACAACTCAATGCCCATCAAGAAGTGAAAGAAAGACAAACAAACCGTGGTCCATCCACACAACACAGCATCACTCTTCCTTGGTGGCTCAGAAGGTAAAGAACTCACCTGCAATGCAGGACACCCAAGTTCAACCCCTGGGGTGGGAAGATCCCCCAGAGAAGGGAATGACAGCCCACGCCAGTATTCTTGCCTGGAGAATCCCATGGACAGAGGAGTCTGGCGGGCCACAGACCACAGGGTTCCAGAGAGTCGGACACTGAGCTACTCACACTTTCACTTTCACTTTAAAAGAAGAAGGAGATTCTGACGCATGTTACAACATGGATGAACTTTGATGACATTTTGCTGAGATGAGCCAGTCACAAAAAAGACAAGTTCTAGATAATTTCATTTATGTGAGGTGCTGAAAGTCATTAAATTCCAAGACAGAATGTAGAAAGGGGGCTGCCAGGGGCTGGGGCAAGGGTGGGGAGTTAGTGTGTCTGTAGGGTCTAGTTCTGCAAGATGAGAGCGTTCTGGAGATGTGGGGTTGCTCAACAATGTGAATGTGCTTAATGCTCCTGAACCACGTGATGAAAAATAGTTAGAAAAGCACATTTTATGACATGTGTATTTTACCATGATTTTTTTTAAGTGCAGAAATACACAAAGTGCAACCTTTCATAAAATGGTCAAGCAAGTGTCCGAAGCACATCCTGAGCTGGGAGCCTAGGTCAGAGACAGGAGAGAGGGGTGGCCCAGCGGGGAGGTGGGCACGAAAAAGGGACCCCTCTCCCAGCAATAGGCAGGAACTCAAGGTTCCTCCACCCATAGGAAGCACATGAATCATCCATGCAGGATTTCAGGGAACACAGCAGAAAATCGCCAGGCAGCGGGCCCCTCTGGGAGCTGAAGGAAGGGAGGGGGTGATGCTGGCAGGACCCAGAGCAGCAGGAGGTGAGGGAGCAGAGGGAAGGGAAGGACACATAAAGGATGCCTGTCACCCCCTTATTTTTGCAGATGCATAATATTCACATTCTGCAAGTTAATTCATGTGTCTACATCATAGGGCAGGACACATTCCCCTCCAGTGATTTCAGCGTTTTTAACACACAACCGCTGTCTTCTTCCTTGACCTTGATCCACAGGACCCTGTCACTGGCACATGCTTGCTGCTTTAGAGCCCAGATGGCTCATTTGCTGGTTACCAAACAACCCCTTGGCTCTTGATCACAATTAAACTCTTGGCCAAAAGAGGTGTTCAGAGTCAAGTGGCCCAGGGCTCCATGGGCAGTCACAGGAGGGGGGAGGGCTCCAGGTAAGGTGGCCACGACCCCCACCCCAGAGGGAGATGGCAGTGACCCCCAAGCTCCCTGTGCTCCTGTGAGACTCCCCACCTGCCTCCCACCCCACACTCGGAGCTGCCCCACACTCTCGGCCTTGACGCCATCAAGACCATATTATCTTGCCTCCCACCTGGGCTTCCATCACTCAGTCCAGGGAGCCAGAATCCCCGGACACACCTCAACCTCTGGGGCAGAGAGCATCCTGGGGGCTCCCACTGAATCCATGGAAGGACATACAGACTACAACTAGCACCCTCACCCTATCCACACTGAGCAGCAAAATCACCCAACCCCAAAGATACACCCCAGCATGTTACCAGCTCATGTCCCCCAACGCCAAGTCTTGTTTCCATGGAAGCATGAACGGGGAACAAGTGCCCTTCCCTGAGGGCTGCTCCCGCAAAGGGTCTGTGCAGCCCCCAAGCCAGAGGTCACTCCCTGGTCAACAAGCACTGGGACAGTGAGAACAGCCACCAGCCAGCACTCCCCTCCCCGCCATCTTCAGGTGCAATGGAAACAGAAGGAAACCCAGAGCTGACCCATTGCCTTTCCCAATGCAAGAGGCCCAGTTCTGAGCCTAGCTTAGCCAGAGACCTGTTCTGCGAACTTCCAGAAGCCACGACCAAAGAAAGAATAGCTTTGAGGGGCCCTCTGACAGGAGACAGCTCAGACCTCCCAGATGCCCTAAAGTAGCCACAGGGGGACCATGACAAAGGAGCCATCCCAACTCAAGACAGAATGTTCCAGACCAAAGAGCAGCCATTCACACTTGCCAGGCACACCCCGTGTGCCCAGGGCAGGGCTTCACTGACCCAATTCACTTGCTACCCAAACACATCTCTCTGGGCAGGTCCTCACAATGTCCCCATTTTACAGACGAGACCGGCCACAGCAGAGGCTCGGAGTGGTCACGTGGGGCCAGAGTGGAGCCTGCTTACCACCACAGCCTCGGGGCACTCCCCCAGCGTGCCAGCACCACCCACGGGCACAGCTTCGCCGCCTGACACTGTCGTTCCCTCCTTCAACCAGCACCAGCAGCCAGCACAGACACAAGGGGCAGCCCTGCTCCTACTTCTCAACGTTGCCTTTTCTCCTGGGACTCCCCCCGAACACAGCACAGAGAAAACTAGATGGTGAGAATCCCTCCCTAGAGACATCCTTCAAGGAAGCGCTTGGTAACACACCCCCACCAGAGGACCTCAGGCTCCCAGGGACATAGCTCCCCTGCCGAGGGTGTTTCATTCACCAGAACACAACTCCCAAGACAGAGAAAACATGGCAGCAACAGCAACAAAATGAAAATGAAATTTAGGAACAATTTAGACAGGAACGTAAATGAACTTGAGCTGGTCTATGTTTGCTCTAGATGGCAAGAATGCTCAGCATGTCAGACTGTTTGCAACCCCATGGATTGTAGCCTTCCAGGCTCCTCTGTCCATGGGATTTCCCAGGCAAGAATACTGGAGTGGGTTTGCCATTTCCTCTTCCAGAGGATCTTCCCAACCCAGGGATCAAACTTGCATCTCCCAAGTCTCCTAATTGGCAGGCAGGTTCTTTACCACTGGGCTACCTAGGAAGCCCCAGGTTTGCTCTAAAACACCTTCTATGGCCTGTGAAGACCGCGGTTGGACTTGAGGCCAGCCCTCACCCAGGAAGCATGCACTAACTCTGTACTTGGAGCGCAGGGGTGCAACCTCAGCCCCAGCACGGGGCCTGCCGCCCACAGGATCTATTCTACAAATACACGTTGAGTATTCAGTAAATTAATTACTATATAAAAGGTATACACTAACCTACTAGCAGTAGTTATCTCTGGGGAGTGAGGTTGGAAGGGAAAACTTTTAGTTTTATGAATTTATTGGATAAAGATTAACTCTGTCATTTTAACTGTCCTCAGCAAAGGACCAGAATCGAAGCTGTAGCGCACTGGTCCCTGACCCACAGCAGCCTCAGGGAGCACCGCCCTGTTCCTGGCCACTCCCTCACCGCAGAGGATCGAAGTCACTATCCAGGAACTTAGAAGACACATAGCCCGATTCCGGAGGGTGGACAGTCAGCTCGACCCGGAAGCCTGGTGGGAGAACCCCATCAGTACACAAGGTGCTCAGGCTTGGGGCACAGGGCTCCTCCCAGGACCCATATGTTGTTTGTGAAAGTGCAGCATCAGTAGTTTGGGGCTGGGGAGGCACCTCAGCAGGTGGAGGGCCGGCCCAAGGACACACAGTCAAGAGGGGCCACCACCACGTGGCAAGTCTGCAGGTCAATTCTCGGGAAAGCTCTGCCCAGCTCGGTTCAATAGATGAGAAAGCGGGGCTGGAGTCAGTGAGCTGGCGGGCCAGCCCGGGGACAGCCCCACACCAGCACAGAGTTGGCGTGCCGATGCTCGAGAAACAGGAGGGAGGGAGGATGGGTTCCCGGGGAGCAGAGGGCGGTGAGCCGGGCCAAGCAGGAGAGGAGAGATGACTGACAGCACAAGGGCCCAGCAGGGCAGTGGGCAGCGGTGAACCCCTGCACTGACGGCCCAGCAGAGTGCTCTGGGGCACCCCCTCCCCACCCCTGCCAGCCAAACCTGCTGCAGCTACCACACTTATGAAAACCACATGTGAACCTACAGTAACCTCCATCCACATTTCAGCTGAAAACAACCCACTCCTAGCACTGACATATATCCACTACCAGGCACAAAATAAATAGCTAGCAGGAAGCTGCTATATAACACAGGGAGCCCAGTCCGGTGCTCTGTGACGACATAGAGGGGTGGGATGGAGTCGGAGGGAGGTTCAAGAGGGAGGGGACATGTATACACTTATGGCTGACTTACAGTGTTGTATGGCAGAAACTAATACAACATTGTAAAGCAATTAACCTCCAATTAAAAATTTGAAAAAAAACAGAGTGAAAGCAACTCACTTCTCCCACATTGCGGTATTTTACAAATGAACAGATAACCAAGTCCCATCACGACATCAAAATAAAACCAAGCCCTCGGCAAGTTAGACAAGTGATTCCCACCACTGAGGCCAGCACCAGCCCCTGCCTGGGCCCCTCAGGGCCATAAAACACTATCCAGCAAAACAGCTCTTTCAAGAGTGAGTCACAAAAGCCCATGAGATCCTGTGCAGAATTTGTAACAGAAACAATAACCACTGTCAGAATGCGGGCTGGGTGCCTGGGAGGCTGCAGCTAGGGGCTGAGCAAGAGGGTCTCTGCTCCCAGGTGGTCTGGGGACTGGAGAGGATGCTGCCCTGGTCCCCTCTTCCTCAGAGGAGTGAGCACAGCTCCTGGCCACTGAAGGCAGCTCCCGCCCACCTGCTAGAGCGCATTCTGGTCATTTGTTTCTAAACAACAACATGAATTGTTCTTCATTTTTGCCATTTTACAGGCACCACCTGCATCCGTCAAAGGCCCCAGCGCCCACCACTCCACATCAGAGGCAAACCGGAGGCCAAGGGGGTTCAGCTCGTCCAAAAACGCGAATTCAGGGTCAGGAGCTGAACTCAAGCTCCTTGAATCCAGAACTCCTCTCCATGACGCAGCCCTTTACCCCTCCAGCCCGACCTGAGATGCTGAGAACAAACACGGGGTCTGTCTAGGCCCCTGAGCTGCTCCTGCGCCTCCTAGGAGGGACACAAAAGCCGGTCCACACTCCGCTTCGGTATCTTCATGTTTTAGCTGTAGTTCTACTGACCCCCGCTGGTGACAGATGCACATCAGGCCCCAAGAACATTCTGCTAAACACCCAGAATCCCAGGTCAGAAAGACTCATCCGCTGACTTCCTACTTCCTGCAGGTGCCCACCTGGGTGCCTAATACCTGCGCTGTCCGCGGTGGGGGGGGATGGGGGTGGGTGCCAGCGCCTTGCCTCCCAGACCAGTGGGCGGGGCGGGGCGGGGCGGGGCGGGGCTTAGAGCCGGATGTAGGTGTCTCATTCTCCATCACTCAGTCCTGCAGCACAACCAGGAGGTGATCTCTCCAGCCTGTAACTCTTACTACTCCTCCCTCTGGGCTAAACACGGGTGACTCACAGGGGGCAACATGGCTGCTTAGAGGGGGTGCTGCAGGGACGGGGGTTAGGGCTCAGTGACCCAGGACAGATCCAAACCCGGAACACACACACACACACACACACACACACACACACACACACACACATACACAAGAACATGCTCCTGTTCATGGTTAATTGGTCATTTCTGATATATCATCATCTGGTCTCTGAGATATTGGAGAAACAATGAGCTCAGGATGGTGACAACCGCCATACACCCATCCCAGGAGTTCGTGACCTCAGATGACAAGGTCTGCAGCCCAGCCTAGACCCCAGCACCCAGGCCACGTGCACACACATCATTGCTGAGACACACACTCCTTCCTGGAGCTGAGCCTCCTCTTTGGGTCCTGGGTGTTTCTGTTCTGAGCCAAACACTCGGCACCTCCCACCTTTCCTCCCCACTGCTCACACCCAAAGTCACATCCTGCCTCTCCTGGATGGAGCAGGGAGCCAGCTCCCCAACAACAGAGGTTCCAGCGGCACCAGGTGGGAAAGGCTGGTGCAGTCCCTTCTCCTAGATTCTTCCAGACGGCCAGAAAAAAGCCCCCAGAAGTGCCCAGAAGGAGCAGGAGGCCAAGGAGGTGCGGCCCATCAGTAGAACCTAAATGCAGATCAGCCCCCACCCAGAGGGATTCATGGTTGTGAAGGGCTGACCTTTATCAACCAGGAGAATCAACTCCTAAATCACACCAAGTCACAGCCCTGAGCCTGTCCCATGGATTTCACTTCCAAAGTAATCAAGCAGCTTCACTCGCAAGTCGAAAGGTGGACCAGCCCATTGTCAGTGGACAGGTAAATGGATAAACAAAAGGTGGTCCTTCCATACAATGGGATACTATTCAGCCTTAATAAGAAAGGAAATTTTGACACATGCAACAACACAGATGAACCTTGAGGACATTATGCCAAGTGAAATAAACCAGTCATGGAAGGACTGACGGAAGTGCAGGATTCCACTTCTGTGAGGTCTCTAAAGGAGTCAGTTCATAGGGACAGACAGTGGAATGGTGGGGGGTAGAGGCTGGAAGTGGGGGGCAGAGGGGGCAGAGAGATGGGGAATTGGTATTTAATGGGACAGAGTTTAAGTTGGGGAAGATGAAAAGGCTCTGGAGATGGATGGAGGGATGGCTGCACAACAGTGTGAGTGGATTTAATGCCACTGAGCTGCACACTCAAAACTGGCTAAAATAATAAGTTTTACGTTATACCTGTTTTACCACAATTAAGAAGTTACAATAACCAAGCCACTCATATGGTGGTCCAGCACGGGTGGGATCCAGCAACCATGGTTTTCCTGGTCATGGTCGTAAAGACATGAGCTATCTGCCTCATGAGACCATTTCCAGAGGAGAGAAGGCAGAGAGGACCCAAGGGATGCAAGGTATGTTCAGGAAGGGAACGCCAGTGAGAGACACAGCCACCCTCCTCCTCCTCCCCACTTCCCCCTTCTTCTCCCCCACTACCACTGGGCTGTTAGCCGGAGGGACCCAGCCAGCGCTCACCCCATGCAGCCCAGTTCCTACAAGATCTGATCTAACAGAGACTCATCAAGTGACCAGAAACAGAAGAGTCCTCACCTGATTCTCCGTGAGCTGGAAGGAGACCAGGTATCTGCTGCAGACCGGACACCAGAAGGTTCTCGGGAAGAAGGTGGAACACGGGCTCCAGAAGTGGGTGTGGCCTCAGCGTGTACTGCAGGCTGCAGTTCTCAATGAGGGTCATGTGCTTGTTCTCTGGGGGAGAAAACACCTCCTGTGACAGCTGAAACCAAGGCACCTTCAGTCAAACTGGCCAATAAGCCAAGCGTCTTGGGAAAGAGCCAGACAAACAGGAAAAGTAGTTTTCTAGGGAGAGAGGGGAATTGCTCTGTTCGTTCAGCCAAGAGCAAAAAAGAATCAACCCTTAAAAACTCTCTTTGGTAAAACTGCAATGAAAGAGACACCTGTTTTTGATCTGACATAATAGAATCTCTGGACTCACCTCTTCCCCTGAGCAGTGAAGTCAGGTATGGCTCGCTCCCATGATCAGAGGGACCCTGGAGGGCACTCTGACAAGAATATCTCTTCTTCAGTCTCAGCCTCGCATTCATTGATCCCCACAACACAGCAGGACTAGGTGCTGGGCAGCCAGCAACCTCCAAGACAGAGCTCTGTCCTCTAAGAGGACCTAAGCCTGCAGTGACTAAGATACAAGCCTACTGACACCTGTAACACATGGGAGAATGGGATCCAAACCCCAAGAAAATTTTGGATAACACACTGGGGAAGTGGGAAGAAGGAGAGTGTCCTGAGAAAGGAACCGCTGGGAAGAGTTCAGACAGAGTTCTCAGGGAGGTGGAGGGAAGGTGTCAGCAGAAACAGCACAGGGCCACAGGGCCTGGGGTTGAGGGGGACACAGACACGCCCTCAACACATGGCCACCAAATGGTGCCTCTTGCTACTGCTTGATTTCCTCCACTGACAGGGGACTCACCACCTTCTGAGGCACACTAAGTGATTTCATAAGAACTAAATGTGCATTCATTAGAAGATAAAACTGTATTATTGAAAATTGCATTTTTAATATCTGACCACTCCACACATGGGATCTGCTTGCTATAAGATGTTAAATGCCCTAAAAGGCACTCTGCTACATGGCTGGCTGGAGAACAAATTGGTACAACCTCCATGGAGGGCAAACGGAGGAAATAAAATAAAACTGCACATGGAGGGGCCCCCAGACCAGCAATCCCACTTCCAGGAATTTACCCCACGGATTCACGTGCACATTCACCAAAGAGCAAATGTTCACTGCACCTTCAACCCTCTGCTCCTACAAAACAGCTCCAAGTGTCTGTTTGGCGGGGGGTGGTTCAATCACAAACAGCAATTCAACTAAATGCCACCCAGTGGTAAAAAGAGTGAGCATGCTTCCTAGTGCTGATATGAAACACCCTTCAAGATAAACAGTTAACGGGAAAAATAAACATCTAGAATGACTAGACAGGGGCAAAAACAGGACCACGGGCATGCACATTTGCTCGTGTGTTATCAGAAGACACAGACAGACCCACAAGACCCCAGAGAGGAAATCACCTGTGATGCAGGTGAGGAGCCGAGCACAGGGGTGAGGAGACCTCACCTGAACCTTCTCATACTGTTTCATACTTTGAATTCTGGATTATGTGAGTGCATCACCCAGTCAAGAAAAATACCCCACATTTCTGGAAATGCCCCCTGAGAGGATGAACTGTCAGTCTGTGGCTGTCCCTCCTCAGGCCCCTCATACATCCATAGCCCCCATACCCTCCACCAGAACAGTGATCCTAAAATGGACCTGGAGGGGGAGGTGGGTGCTGATTGCTGTTTAACAGTTGCTGAGTCTAAGGATACTTCAGGAGAGAAAATGCTGGCAAGTTGATGATTAAATTCAACTGGGAAATAACCTAAAAGGGCTTCCCTGGTGGCTCAGACAGTAAAGAATCTGCCTGCAATGTGGGAGACATTGGTTTGATCCCTGGGTCAAGAAGAAACCCTGGAGAAGGGAATGAATATGCACTCCAGTACATTAAGGCTGTATATTGCCACCCTGCTTATTTAACTTATATGCAGAGTACATCATGAGAAATGCACAGCTGGACGAAGCACAAGCTGGAATCAAGATTGTCGAGAGAAATATCAATAACCTCAGATATGCAGATGACATCACCCTTATGGCAGAAAGAGAAGAAGAACAAAAAAGACTCTTGATGAAACTGAAAGAGGAGAGTGAAAAATCTGGCTTAAAACTCAACATTCAAAAAACTAAAATCATGGCATCCAGTCCCATCACTTCATGACAAATAGATGGGGAAACAATGGAAACAGTGACAGACTTTATTTTCTTGGGTTCCAAAATCACCGCGGATGGTGACTGCAGCCATGAAATTAAAAGACACTTGCTCCTTGGAAGAAAAGCTATGACCAAATCAGACAACTTATTAAAAAGCCAAGACATTACTTTGCCAACAAAGGTTCATCTAGTCAAAGCTATGGTTTTACCAGTAGTCATGTATGGATGTAACAGTTGGACTATAAAGAAAGCTGAGCACTGAAGAATTGATGCTTTTGAACTGTGGTGTTGGAGAAGACTCTTAAAGAGTCCCTTGGACTGCAAGGAGATCAAACCAGTCCATCCTAAAGGATATCAGTCCTGAATATTCATTGGAAGGACTGATGCTGAAGCTGAAACTCCAATACTTTGGCTACCTGACGCGAAGAACTGACTCATCGGAAAAAACCCTGATGCTGGGAAAGATTGAAGGTAGGAGGAGAAGGGGATGACAGAGGACAAGATAGTTGGATAGCATCACTGACTCAATGGAACATGAGTTTGAGCAAGCTCTGGGAGTTAGTGATGGACAGGGAAGTCTGGTGTGCTGCAGTCCACGGGGTTGCAAAGAGTCAGACATGACTGAGAAACTGAACTGAACTGAACTGACCCACTCCAATATTCTTGCCTGGAAAATTCCATGGACAGAGGAGCCTGGCAGGCTACAGTCCATGGGGTCGCAAAGTCAAACACAACTGAGCAACTAACACTAAAAGCCAGTCTTTATCACTAAGCTAAGTTTCTGACCAACTGTTCCTCTATCATGAGATTTTCACCAAATTCAGGGAGTGGAAGGAGGCTCAGTATTTCACACAGGCTGGAAGGCAGACACCAAGTTCCCACCATGGAATCCAGGCAACATCTCAGAGACAGAAAGTCAACCCCCACTGTCCCCAAACAGACCCACCTCCACTGCTAGACCCTGTTCACATCCCCCAGGTCAGAAAAGAGCACCACACCAGGCCCCCGAAATGGCTTGTCAGCCCATCCCTCTGCTTCACTGGGCACCCCTCCGTCCACCCTCCACTCAGCCAGCAGCCAGGGGGCGCCTCACATCTCTCCCAGGAGCACCCTAGGTGCTCGGGGGGAGAAGCCACAGAGGCAGGCAGGAAGCCCCCACTGCTCTAAGGCGGCCGCCTGGCGCTGAGTCCACACAGAGTAGGCGCCCCTGCAGGATGTCCCTGTAATTGGCACCACTGGATACCTTGCTGTGCTGGAGACAACCCATGCACTTTCCGGTCAGAGGCGTCCAAGGACAGCCGGTGACCATGTTCGACAGCAACTACTCACATAGGGGCAAAGCTGCTACCCAGAGGCCGGGGGGCCAGCAGCCCTCCCTCCAGGTGGACCCCACGGGGTCACCCTCACAAAGTTATGTGCTCCCTTCAGGCTCGTATGTCTCAGGTCTTTAAATTTTCTTTTTTTTTTTTAACTTTTTGGCTGCACCACTCAGCACGCAGGATCCCAGTTCCCCAATCAGGATGGAACCTTTAGCCGCTGTAGTGGGAGCACAGAGTCCCAGCCACTTGGCCGTCAGGGAAGTCCCCGGGTCTTTAAATTATATCAGACTCCAAGCCCACATTACACGTTCCTCAGATCTGTTAACACCTGAGCTAAGCCGGTGATGCTCTACTACTCAGGGAAGTGACATGACGAGCAGGTGCTGTGGAGGCCCGGCCAGACCGCGTCTCTTACGTTCCATGGGGTCCTGAAGCAGCGGGTGGAGGAGGGCTCGCGGGCTCCCATGATACAGTCTCAGCCTGCAAAACAAGACGCGTGAGCCGCACGTCAGCACCGTGCATTCAGTCACAGGACCCCAGCCACGCTTCTCTAAAGCTAGGCCTGTGGGGACCTCCCTCCACCCCTCTGGGAGCTTCCTCCACCCTCTGCGGGAAGCAGGGACGCCTGAGCACAGCATCGGCTCCGTGAGCCCACAGCGTGGGTGGGCAAGCTTGTCCAGGGTACACACTGCATGGTCCGAATGCAGCCTGAGCAAGGGCACCAGAATCAATGCCTGGGGAGCGGCTTGTGCCTGAAAGCATCCCAAGGTTTGAAACAACATTTGAGGGGCTTCCACGGCGGTGTGTCTAGAGTGGTGGTTCCCAACCAGGGAGGATTTTGCCCCGTCGGGGCAACTGGTAAAGTCTGGAGATGTTTTTGGCTGTCAGAGCTGGGCGGGGAGGGGGCTACTGGCATCTCATGGGCTGTGAAACCATACATTGTTAAGGACAGCCTCGTAACAAAGGCATACCTAGCCCAAAGTGTCCATGGAGCCAGGGTGGATAAGCCGCCATCTACAGTGACAACGCAAACCCCACCATGGCTGAAATGACCACACACCGTCTCACCCATCTGGGCACGTCCAGGTCCTAACATAGCAGAGCCTGGCACAGAGCGGGCCCCCAGCCAGGGTTTGCTGAGTGAGCCCCTACTAGTCCCTG
This sequence comes from Muntiacus reevesi, assembly GCF_963930625.1. Lineage (NCBI taxonomy): Eukaryota > Metazoa > Chordata > Mammalia > Artiodactyla > Cervidae > Muntiacus > Muntiacus reevesi. Next base: position 93,437,753 of record NC_089253.1, on the reverse strand, counting down.
GCAGCTTGCCTGGGAAGAACCTACTGCTTACACTCCGGACCCTTAGGAGGTGGACACTGCTGTCCATCAGGCCCAGATGATGAATTCAGAGTCAAGAGTTTAAACAGCTGGCCCAAGACCCCACAGGAGTACGGATGGAGCATGACTCGGCCCTCATCCTCCTTACGTCAGATCCCATCACCTTAGCCAAAGCCAGTCCTGCTCCCACCTGGAGAAGGATGGCTGGGCTTACATGGCAACAGCAAACACAGTTACAACATGAAGCAAAAACATCCCCAGGAGACTGTGATAAACACACACAAATGGACAAATTCAGAGCTTCCTATCATGAATGAGCCATTAATTCACACAGGGAGATGCTGGGAACCCTAACAACTGAGGAGACGAGGCAGATACCGTTTGTCCTGGGAGGTGGAAGTTGGAGATTCCGGCTTGTGGCTGAAGATCCGCAGGATTCCAAACCCACAGGACAGAGTCTGGAGGGTCCCGTCTCGTCTCCTGCCTTCAACGACCACCTCCACCACGGCCACGACATGAGGGTGGTTCAAGGATGTGTGAAAATACAAGGGCTGCCAAAGAAAAGTGGACAGAGTGAACACTCTTGACCTGCAAGAAGGAAGCTCATGGACACAGGCGGGCGCCCTCTTCACCCTCCACCATTCTCATGTCGATGCTGCAAACACACTGTGTGGGGAACAGCATCCCTTCCAGGCACGAGAAGAGAAGGGGCCAGGAAGGGAACCCCTCAGAGACAAACATTGGGGTCACAGCTCCTCCTTCCAGGACACCCAGCATCTGGATATAAGACTGTTTGCTCCTCCTTTGGGAGTTTTTCATCCACAAAAGATGCCAGAAGACATCAGAGCCTCTGGAGAGGAAAGGGGTTGTGGCAGCCGTGCTCCCCACCCCTGTCACCTGCCAGGACCATGAGCCCAAAGATGTAAGTAGCCCATGGCACCCATGTATCCAGTGAACTGCCCACCACACCCACACGTCCACTGAGCCACCCACATTGCCCACATGTCCGCAGAGCCCTTTCATGCAACGCCCAAACTTCAATCACAACTCGCCAATACTGACTCTAATCCCTATTTCCTGTGGAAATACCATGAGGCTGCATCTGAATGAATTCTGTTTTAACTAAGCAATATCCTGGGATTTCCTGAGGATTTCATTCTGTCATTTCCAACCCAGAATGAGATGGTTGGATAGCATCACCAACACAATGGACATGAGCAAACTCCAGGAGATAGTGAAGGACAGGGAAGCCTGGTGTGCTGCAGTCCACAGGGTCGCAGACAGTCAGACATGACGACTTAGCGACTGAACAACAACAAAAAAAATCTTTGTTTATAACAAATACAGCCTTGAGAATATTGAAGACACGATTTGGTGAGGCGGGGGTCCAAGCCAAGCAGAGGATACTCAAATTGTTACTAAAAGGTTTCCCACTTGTAGCTTCTCCATGGGGTGGGGAGTGAGAAAGACAACACAGACGGGTCAAACCCAGCTCCCGTCCTGAGATGCACATGCTCACATGGGAGCAGAAACACCTTCCTTCTGCCACTGTTTCCAATCTCCTGAAATCCAGTGCAGTCACTCTCATATAAAACGTCATAGACACAGATGACAGAAAAGGAGGTGCGAACTGGGTTCACGAATCTTCAGGGAACAAGCATCCCGGGAGCCCAGGTCAGTGCTGAACTGAGGCTCTGTACTCGAGGGGTCCCTGGCATCCAGCATCCTTGTCAGGGTGAAGCTCAGGTGGTAGGGTCACCAACTGAGCACAAAGACCACCCCCCAGTGCAGAGCCGGCCAGTCGGGCTGCAGCAATGTGATTTAAACTTGGAATAATCCCCCATTAACGAGTCATTATCACGGTGTCACCAAGAAAACGTTTACTGTAATCACAGACTGTCAGCCCAGGATAACAGAGAGACACATTAAAACATCAGCCATGAGATATAAATCGTTATTCTATTATCTTTTATTGCAAAATGATGAAATAATGACCACTTACAGCTGACAGGTGGTTGGACCAAGAGAGAATTATGTTTCCGTTTCCAAGACTTGAGGACTGTTTTAAAAAGCCCCACCATAAAGTCAAGTTTGTCATTATCTCACCTCCCACATTTACACCTGTGCATATCGGTTTTATGGACACTACCCACTTTTCTTCTTGGCAGTGAAACAAACATTGTCAGCTCTGATGCAGAGCAGGCATAATCCTCCAGCTTAGAGGTCACCTTGAAATCCTTTGCCCAGAGGCGGTAGGACCAGCTGCTTTGGGCATGTCTCAGGTACCAATTGGACTTCTCTGGTGGCTCAACTGGTAAAGAATCTGCCGGCAATGCAGGAGACCTGGGTTTGATCCCTGGGTTGGGAAGATCCCGTGGAGAAGGGCACAGCCACCCACTCCAGTATTCTGGCCTGGAGAATTCCACGGACTGTATAGTCCATGGGGTCACAAAGAGTCAGACATGACTAAGCGACTTTGACTTTCACATACCAATTCATGGCTATTGCCTCTCCATTTCCTTTACCACTGCAAACAATTACTGAGACCAAACTAACCACAGAGCCCCACTCTGGTCTGTCCCAGAGACTCCACTTTCACAAGTAGCGTCGACCTTGGAAGCTCAGCGTGTTACAAGGCAACACAAGGTCTGAGTGCCTCATCCCCTCACTACTGATGGGTAAGGACTAATGCTTTTCCAAATGTGATTTACTGCCTCTCTAATGAGTGTGCCATGCATATTAAAGGATTTCTAGGGACTTCTCTGGTGATCCAGCGGTTAAGACTTCACTTTTCAATGAAAGAGGTGAGGGTTCGATCCCTGGTCAAGGGGCTAAGATCCCATGTGTCTCTCAGTCAAACAAAACAAAACACAAAACAGAATCAATTTATTGGAACAAATCCAATAAAGACTTTTTAAAATGGTCCATATTAAAAAAAAAAAAAAAAAAAAAAGAATTTCTAAGGAACCTGGAAACAGGATCTAGCCCTCAAGAAGTTCAAATGTAAAGATTAATTTGTTGTTGTTCTTCAGTCACTAAGTAGTGTCCAACTCTTTGTGACCCCATATACTGTAGCACACCAGGCTTCCCAGTCCTTCACTATCTCCCAGACTTTGCTCAAACTCATGTCCACTGAGTCCGTGATGCCATCCAACCATCTCATCCTCTGTCACCCCCTTCTTCTTCTGCCCTCAGTCTTTCCCAGCATCAGGGTCTTTCCCCATAAGTCGGCTCTTCGAATCAGGTGGACAGAGTATTGGAACTTCAGCTTCAGCATCAGTCCTTCCAGTGAATATTCAGGACTGATTTCCCTTAGAATTGACTGGTTTGATCCCCTTGAAGTCCAAGGGACTTCTCAAGAGTCAGCTTAGGCAGGTAGAAAACGCACACCCTGCCCAGGGCTGACCAGCTCAGAAATTCTGTTCAAATAAAAGCCCTAAGGATGAACCACGCAGTTCTGTGGCTTCAACCCTTCAGGCACCCGGTCGGGAGATCCCCAGAGGAGCCCAGTCACCTAGAACCCAGGTCCCCTACCCCCACCGCACCCCCGTGGGCTTGGTCAGACATCCCAAGCATGATCAAGCAGTTCTACTAACAAGCCCTCCAGGAACTTCCCTGGTGGTCCAGTGGTAAAGAATTCTCCTTCCAATTCAGGGGACACGTATCCAATCTCTGGTCAGAGAACTGAGGACCCAGTTCCACATGCCACAGAGCTACTAAGTCCACACACAACTACTGAGTCCATGCACCACATCAAAAGACCCCGCATGATGCAGCTAGAACCGGACACAGCCAAGTAAATAAATATTTTAAAAACCAAGCCCTCCAGGGTCAGGATGCCTGGCGGCGGCCATGCAAAATGCCTGAAGATGCATCAGCTGCCACCGTGGGATTAAACGTTGAAGTCAAGCCCGTCCAATTACCTAGAAAGAAGCCGTGGGACACAGCAGAGTGGCGCTCTGGTCCCCCCACGCCACAGCTCACTCATCCACCCTTGACAAGGTGCCCCCCTGACAGGATAAACTGGTTAATAAATCACAGAAATGCTCCTGTCTTAATGTCCTCATCTTCAAAAACGCCGACATTTTGCCTCAGGGCTGAGGGTCCATTTTTCACACACGTGACAGAATCGAAATTGGGCCTCAGATGAAGACAGGCATTGGTGTAGAGGCTTCGTCCGTGGCTGCCCAGCTGCTCGACCTGCCCTAAGTGACACACACTCTTCCGTCCCAGGCTGAGGACAAGGCCGGGGAGAGAGGCGCAGAAATTAAACTAGTACCTTCCAAACAATTTTGTTTTCCTCTTCTTTGACCTCACCACGCGGCCTGTGGGATCTCAGTTCCCCAACCAGGGATTGAACCTGTGGATACATGGTGTCCTAATCACTGGATCACCAAACAATTTTCTTTAGTAAACCTTTAGTAGGGTAGCTTCAGGAAGGTAAATACACCACATATCCATCTGCCGCCACTGTCTGTCAGCTCAGCCTTCCATTGGAGGCTCAGAACAGTTTGCTGCACACAACCGGCTGCAAGACTGACCGCTCCAAGCGCAGTGAATCCACCGAGCAAAACTCTCCTCCGGGAGATGCAAAATCTCTAATTCCAGTCAGAAGCTTCCACTCATCTGGGGTGGGGCCCACCATTATTTGTAGGAAAAGAACACAGCTCTGGAGACATCGCCCCCACCCCCGGCCCCCCGCACCAAGAGCATTATCTGACTCAAAGCCTCTGTGGAGCCAGGGTTGACAAGCTCCCATCTACAGTGACAACGCAAACCCCACCATGGCTGAAATGACCACACATCATCTCGCCCATCTGGGCAATTTCCAGGTCCTAACATGATAGCCAGGCACATAGCGGATCCCCAGCCAGTGTTTGCTGAGTGAGCCCCCACTGGTCCCTGGTAGCTTGCCTGGGAAGAACCTACTGCTTACCCTCCGGACCTTTAGGAGGTGGACACTGCTGTCCATCAGGCACAGATGATGAATTCAGAGTCAAGAGTTGAAACAACTGCCCCAAGACCCCACAGGAGTAGGGATGGAGCAGGACTCAGCCCTTAACCATCTTACATCAGATCCCACTCCGTCAGCCAAAGCCAGACCCACTCCTGCCTGGAGAAGGATGGCTGGGCCTATTCAGAAACAGCAAACCCAGTTACAACCTAAAGCAAAAACAGCCTCAGGAGACTGTGATGAATACACAGAAGCTGACAAATTCAAAGCTTTCTATTGTCCCCACATGTATGTCTATGTGCTCAGATGTTCAGTCATGATCAACTCTTTAAAACCCCATGGACTGTAGCCCACCAGGATCCTCTGTCCATGGGATTCTCCTGGCAAGAATACTGGAATGGGGTGCCATTTCCTCCTCCAGGGGATCTCCCAGACCCAGGGATCGAACATTCAGCTCTTAAATCTCGTGCAATGGCAGGCAGATTCTTTACCACTATCACCACCTGGGAAGCCCACATGGTAGACAGTTCAATCACCAAACAACTAAATCCCTATGGAAACATTAAGGGGAGATATCATTTCTCCTTCTATTCATTCACTCACTTCTCTACCCACTCCCCACCCCATTTCTGGCTCAGGGTCCCCAGGAGTTGTTTCTGTTGAGCCAGACACTAAAGAAATCCTCCTAGGTGACATGGCTAAGACCAGGCGCTCTCAGCAAAGACGGCACCCTGGAGCCATGCTGGATTCCTGCTTTGCAGATGGTTTACGTCAGGAGCAGCTCCTGGAACATGAGAGTGGGTAAGGAGAGAGGAGGGCATGTTCAGGAACCTGGCGATTAACCAAGTCACTGGGCAGAGCCTGCTGGAGTTTCACTTGGATACACTGACATTTCTTGACAGCATCTACTTGTTTTTTAATTTTATTGAAGTAGAGTTGATTTACAGATGTTGTGTTAATATCTGCTGTATAGCAAAGTGATTCAGTTATACATATATTGTTGCTGTTGTTCAGTCACTACATCATGTTGGACTCTCTGCGACCCCATGGACTGCAGCAGACCAGGCTCCTCTCTCCTTCACCATCTCCTGGAGTTTGCTCAAACTCATGTCCATCGAGTCAGTGATGCCATCCAACCATCTCATTCTCTGCTGCCCTCTTCTCCTCCTGCCCTTAATCTTTCCCAGCATCAGGGTCTTTTCCAGTGAGTCGGCTCTTTGCATCAGATGGCATATTCTTTTTTATATTCTTTTCCATGATGGTTTATCACATGATATTGAATATATCAATAGTTCCCTATGCTATAAATATAAACCAGTTTGAATCTGCTAACCCCAAACTCCCAATCCTTCCCTCCCCCAGCCCCCCACACACCCCTTGACAACCACAAATCTGTTCTCTATGTCTGTGAGTCTGTCTGTTTCATAGATACGTTCACTTCTGCCATATTTGATCTTGGTTCTGGCTGCCTGTGAAGAATCACTAGGATTCCTACCCAGTGGCTCGAGTAAAATAAATACAGGAGGAAAAATGAGCCTGTCACTGCAGACTGAGCGTGGTTAGTTAAGGAAAGAATTTAAGGGAGAATTATGTCCATCGCAGAAAGAAAGTGCAGGAACTGCATGGTGCTTTTGCCTCTCAGATTATTTTTTAAAGATATCTTTTGAGAGGCTGAAAGAATGATCGACCATCTCAGCGCAAGTGAAGGGTGATTCGTCTCCACCGAGGGCAGCCTCGAAGGAGAACACAGAGTCCTGAGCTCAGAGCTGAGAGGCCTGGAGCGGGTGCCCTGTGGTCCGCCAGGCAGAGCGGGGAGGCTGGGACAAGACGGGTGTAAGGAATTCATCACTCCCGGAAAGAAACACCCGGCTCGGCTCAAGGCAGGGCTCCTTTCGTCCATGGTCTTTCCTACAGGACACTGTTTGCAAAGTAATGAAACAGCATCTTCTGTCAGGGCTGTGCATTACAAGGACAACTCATTCAAAACCCAGAGCCCACATGGTTGATTCATGAGTCTACACAGAGACCAGACAACCACATCAACTTCCAGATGGGTCCCTGCTACTGGCCGCTGGTAACCTCCATCACATCACCCCTGCTGCTGCAGCTGCTGCTGCTGCTGAGTCGCTTCAGTCGTGTCCAACTCTGTGCGACCCCATAGACGGCAGCCCACCAGGCTCCCCCTCCCTGGGATTCTCAAAGCAAGAACACTGGAGTGGGTTGCCATTTCCTTTTCCAGCACATGAAAGTGAAAAGTAAAACTGAAGTCGCTCAGTTGCGTCCAACTCTCAGTGACCCCATGGACTGCAGCCTACCAGGCTCCTCCATCCATGGGATTTTCCAGGCAAGAGTACTGGAGTGAGGTGCCATTGCCTTTTCTGCATCACCCCTGAGCCACAACCAATGGGTAGAATCAGAAAAGCCCAGGCGATTAGTAAAATCAGAAAAAGATCTTCACCAAATTTCAGAATCATCTCTAAAAAGGGCAAATTGTGTTTCTCTCTATTCCCATAGGTGTGTACACACAGCTTTGCTCAGATGACACAACCCCGTAACCAGACCCTCCTCATATCCAGGCCACCCCAGGAACACACCACATTTCATGTGCACATGTACGTCCATGTACACACACACACACACACACACACACACACACACAGATGACACAACCCCGTAACCAGACCCTCCGCATATCCAGGCCACCCCAGGAACACACCACATTTCATGTGCACATGTACGTCCATGTACACACACACACACACACACACACACACACACGGCAAAGCAGAATCTCTGTAGTTCACTACACTCTGAACGTCAAGGACAAGAGGACAGTGCTGGTGGGAGGATGCTGCCAAGCAGCCCATCAGGATGGACCGCTCCTGGGGCAGCACTGGCCTCTGCTGCCTGCCTGGGGCATAGCACCTGAACACAGCTCTGGCTGAGCAAGTCCGGGGCCTTGGCACCCCTTCCCAACCAAAACTGCTCTGTTCCCCAGCACTAGCCTCGCTGCGATCAGTAAGTGAAGGGTGCAGATTCTTCTGAAAACATTAAAGACTGTGGTCCTCCCTAACACATGGCCCTGGTCCCCTCACCCCGCTGAGCAGAGCCCAAATGACTGAGCGGCACTCAGCTCCCACAGCTCGGACCAGACATGAACTGAGCTGAAAAGGCCTCGACCCACAGCTCCCAGGATAGGGGGACACCTGAGAACCCTCTCGGGCATGGATGCTGAGCCCTTGATGAGCCCAGAAGGTGGAGCAGCAGCTCTGAGGGCCATTTCTTACAATGCACCTTCTACTCTGCAGGGCTCTCAGCACCGAGCTGGTCGGGGTGAGAGCAGGCCCTCCGCATGTGGCCTGTCTTGGTGGTGACCGTGGCTACAAGGAAAGCCATGGGGAAGGTCACAGGAGGAGGGTTCATCTTGGGACCCCAGTGGTGGCAGAGTGCTCCTCTGCTGATCTCAGGGGATCACCATCCCCTCGACACAGCAGCACTTCCAATAGAACCTGCAGAGCCCCTCCAACACCAGGGTTAAAACAAGGCTCGAGAACAATCACTGTGGTCAAGGTGTCTGTCACCTACGGCCTCTGACCTGCCAACTGCTCTTCAAGACAGAGACATATATACCAACCTCCAGAGGCAAAAAGCAGGGCTGAAACCTCCCCAAGAAGCTGGGAGCCAACCGTCCCGTGGTGATTCCCCAGGAGAGGACACAGTCACCGTAGTATATCTGTCACCATGCCAGGCTTTCCAGGGCGTGACTGTCCACTTGAGAAAAAGAATCCAAACAGCCCAGCCCAGGAAGGCGGCACCCCAGCCAGGCTCCCAGCAACATTGGGGCCACCGCACTCCTGCCAGGCCTCAGCAACCCCCAACCGCCCGCCCCAAGACAGAGGCGCAAAGGTGACTCAGTGCAGAAGCTGGGACAGCACCCTAAACAGCCGCCCACGGTCACATGTGGTTTACAACACACAGCCTCTCTCTCGATTCAGACACCAGACTGAGGGGCTCAGCATGGGTCATCTAATGGCCGGAACACACCAGTCAAGGTCCTGATCCCCAGGACGCACGTCGCCATGGCCGTATCTAATTTCCCTGAACCTCTGGGCACAGCATCTCCCTCTCCTGAACGTTCAGTAAGGACCAGTAACATCAATCCACACTGCACACAGCATCCTGACTGTGGATGACAGCCAATGCAGAGAACCCTGGCGGCTTCATGACTGGGCAGGACCATCCCCCACAAAGAGGGTGGCTCGCACGGTTTGGTCACATACGAGACCTTCCCCAGGATGGCTGCGGCCACCGCCACCACCTCTGTTACTCACTGTATTGTCACCTACTGGGCTTCCCTGACTCTGCGTAGAGAAGAACAAAATCAACGCCACACCGACCCTCCAATACAGTTTCCTGCAGGACCCACTGCATTCAGGTGCAGCTTGAAGGAGCAGCTGGGAAGAAGACCGCTGGGACACCTCCAGCTCTTGAGGAAAACCCCGTTGTCTCAGGAAGGCCCCTCCCAGCTAGCTACCCACCAAGCCTACCCTCGGCCGCCCTCCTGCCCCTCACCCCAGGACACAGCTTCTGCCACTCCACTTATCCTGGGCTGGTTCCCTCCATCCCATAGGCTCAGCTACCCAAGACCCACCTTCACCAGCTGCTTATGTCTCCCCTTCTTCCCCAGGGCAGTGGCTGTCAGTCTCCTCTGAGAACTCACCACACCTACACTTGCTGCCGCCTGCCTGGTCAGCAGACTGTAAGTTGTCCAGGGTGAGAACCACATCCGTCCCATCCACCCAGCACCATCGCCTTGGCCCCTTGGCGGGCAGACGGCAGGAGCTGGAAGAGACGCTTGTGGGTTTGATGCAGCTGAACAAGGACGTGACACTCGATCGCAGGGCGGCCAGACACAGGGTTGCTGCGTGAGCAAGTCTGCAGACAGAGGCGGGGGCTCCGGGCCCCGCCACCTTCTACCTGGGCAAGGCACCTCACTTCTAAGTCTCAATTTGCTCATCTTAAAAAAAAAAAAAAATCCTAAACTAAAAAGAAAGAAAAAGAAGGGGGAAGTGAACGAGGAGGAAAACTGGGGAAATGTGATGAGATCAATAATTTCCTAACTTCGTTGCCAAAGCTTGAAGTTTCCATGAAGATGATGAGACCTACATACGTGCCCTCCCACCCCACCCGCCCCCTGCCACCATCCACTCAGGGCACATGGCTGCCACACAAGTTTCTGTCTGGAAACAGATGCTGGCTGCCAGGATGAGCTTTGTGGGGGCTCGGCCTGCTGCTCGGGGCATTCCTGCAGTCTGGGGTGCACCAGTGGTGCCCCCAGGTCTGGGTGGAACCCACACACCTGCCAGCCACTGCACCCACCTCATTGAAGACGATCCTGGCCGGCTGCCTGCTGAGCGGCTCTGTGGGCCTCGATGAGCTCTTCCATGTCCTCCCGAAGAAGTGCCGATAGGTGACATCGAAGAGAGACACGCGCAGGTGGCAGCCCACCTCCGATAGCAGTTCCAGCATGCCCTAGGAGACAGAGGGATGGCCCTGAAGGATCCTTAATGTTGCGAGCCTCCCCACAGATGCTGTGGACCATTTGGGGGAAACTGGGCCACTCAGCATCCATCCCCTGGTTTAGGTATCAGGCCCTTCCTTCCAAGGGACGACCTCTCTCCATGGCCCTCCCTTGACCTCTGGAGTCCCACCCAGAACCAGCAAGACACACAAGAAGCCAAAGCTGTGGAGATAAGACACCCATGACACCATGTGGAACCAAGGAAGAGCAAGTTCAGGTGACAACAACATGAGATCCTGGATCAAGCCACACCTGAAGCTTATGTTAACGATAGGTCTGTCTTTAAGTGAGTTAACAAATTATCTTTCCTTAGGCTATTTTACTTGGGATATTTTTGGGGGGTGGGGGGTGGGGAGAAGTTATTTGTTATTACCATTTACAGCCAAATCATTCCCAGTATAACCACAAACTCTAAATCCTCAGCTTGTCAGAATTATTTGGGTGGGTTGGAGTCAGGGTATAAATAAAAGAAAAGCTGATCTTTGAGAACCACAGGTACTGACAAGGCACTAGAGACTATACAGACCTGCCCTGCACCCAGCGGTACCACCTACAGAGGGTTCTGCCCGGGTCTTCAGTGCTGTTACCACCAGCGCACCTGGCAAGAAGGCAGCTCTTACTGTCTATCCAGGACCAGGAATTCTGCTTTCCTTTCATGCAATCATTTAATAAATGTTATTTAAGCATATATTTTCTGTGTCCACTCTGTGCCAGACACTGTTCTAGGCACTGGAAACACAACAGGGAATAAAACACACAAAACCTGCGTCCCTGGGGCTCATGTGAAGACAATGAAACTGGGAGCAGGGGAAGATGGGTGGGTCGGCTCTTTGGAGAAGACGGCCAGGGAAGGGGCTCTGAAAGAGAACATCTAAGCTGAGAACTAAGGAGGCAGGGTGGGGTGGACGGGAACCAGGAGTGGACCCTGGGAGAATGAACCAGGCAGAAGGAAGCTCTGGGTGCTCAGGAAAATCATCCTGACTACATGTATCTTTTTTGTTGTTTTTAGTCACTAAATCATATCTGACTCTTTTATGACCCTATGGACCGTAGCCCACCAGGCTCTTCTGTCCATGGGGTTTCCCAGGTAAGAACACTGGAGTGGGTTTGCCATTTCCTTCTCTAGGGAATCTTCCCGACCCAGGAATCTTCCCACATCTCCTGTTGGGAAGCCATGTATGTTATTTTTGTTGTTTTTCAGTCGCTAAGTCATGTCCGACTCTTTGTGACCCCAGGGATTGCAGCACGCCAGGCTCCCCTGTCCTTCACTATCCCCTGGAGTTTGCTCAAACTCATGTCCATGTATGTGTATTTACATTAACTAACTGCTCTCACTTTCTGGGTTCTAACTGTCCCCAGTGCTCTAGCATCTGGGGCCTTCCTGATGGGAAGAGGCTGTCCTGCCCAGGGCCAGCTATTTCCCAGTGGTAGTAAACAACCTGCTTTCCAGTCCACACCCCACTTACCCTCGTCTGGCTCACACCCCAGGAGACAATATCTTCCCACCCCAACAATCCCAGAACCAGACCCAGGCAACTAGTTCCTCCACTCAAGAGGCCAATGAACTAACTCAAACTGGCCAGTCCTAAGTGTGTGCAGCTGCTTACCCGGCCTTGCCCATCCCTTCCCCCAAAAACCATGATAGAGGCCTTTGCCCCAGCTCTCCTCTCACCCCGCTGCCTCCCCACTGACCCAATCGCTCCCCAGTGGGACCCTTTGGGGATGTGTGCCCCCTCCCCTGGGGAGCCCAGAGGAAGAAACTATCTTTTCAGTGGCAATTGCGCCATTCTGCTGGCCCCACCACACCTGAATAAAAACAAAAGCCAAGCTACATTTCAAAACAGAGCACCCAGTGACTTCCCTGGTGGTCCAGTAGTTAAGACTCTGAGCTTCCAAGGCTGAGGGCACTGGATCGATCCCTGGTCAGGGAACTAAGATCCCACATGTGGCACACAGTGGCTGAAGTATTTTTTAAATACTAAAACAAAAAAAATTTAATAAAACAGAATGGGATTGCGTTTAATCGGAGAAGGGGCAGGAGCCACCCATGCAGGCCACTTCTACTCCAAACAGGATGACGGGTCAGGGAAAGAGCCTGAGAGGCAGTGACACCACCTGATTTGGGATTTCACAGAAATCAGTCCAACGTGAGGTGAAGCGTGTGTTAACTAAATCGGGGGTGGGATCCTTCCACAGTTTATGTGAATGTCAGATCATCAGATCATCACGCTGGGCACTCCAAGTGTCCTATGGCTTCATCAGTTATACCTCAATAAAGGAGAAAGAAAACCATTCCAGCTCCACATGGCGATGGGAACGCGAGGGGAGGACGTGAGGGGTTGGGGTGAGGAGGCGGCACATTCGGGGTGTCAGTGAAGGAACTGCCCAGGGCCCTGGCGAAGGCGGGGTGTGGAATATGAGGGGAAGAGAAACAGGGAGGACCAGCTGGTGGCTGCCTGCCCACCCAGCCTCCCGGGTCCAGCAGGTGAGTCCCAGCAGACGGGAGCAGCTGGCAGAGGGGTGGTGTCGTGTGTGGAGGTGGGAGTGTGCCAACGGGTCTGGGGGGATCTTGAGCCCAGACCCTCATGCCTCCCCCCAGCACTGTTCCTCACTCCACTCCCTGCCCCCCTGGAGCCCCTTTACTGCACTCACCCCCACTCCCATGAGGTCCTGACCAGGGAGGCCCTCCCTGACCGCCGCCATCCAGACCCTCATCCTCTGATCCCGCTTTATATCAGTATCTCCCATGCTTCTAAGTTGTCTGTTTACGTGCTGGCAGTCGGTCTCAGCTCTGGGGAGGAAGGGATGAGAGCCTGGAATATTCTCTTCTTGCTGTATGCTCCGGACTGGGGACCAAACCACGCAAGGGGTGGGGGGGGCTCAGTGTGCACACCTCCCCGGGGCCTGGGCCTCCCCTCGCTGCAGGCACCACCCAGGGCACCACCGTCAGCCCCCCTGGCCCCCTCACCACGCTCTCAGGGAGGTGACCAGCAGCCAGGAGCAGGGAACTCCCAGATCACCCGGGAGCTGGGTCTTCTCCCAGCCTCTATACCCCGACCACCCCCTCCGCCTCCCTGAGACTCTGTGCTCAACTCTACTCAGGTAGGTTTCTAGCTGTCTCCTCATGCAGGACAGAGAGCTATAAAGATAGAGTTGGGTGGGGCGGGGGCGGGCGTGGTCACCCTCGTGTCCCCTGCACACCTCCAAACACACAGTAAATACCAAGTGAAACAGTCATTCCAAAGGAAAGAATTAGGTTGGCCCAAAAGTTTGTTTGGGTTTTTCTGTAATTATCTTACGGGAAAACTTGAATGAACTTTTGGGCCAACCCAGTAATCAACATTCATGGTAAAATGAAACGAAACCAAAAAGGTAAATAAAAAGTAAGAAAAACATACCAAAATGACTAATAAGTGATCTGAGTTCAAAATTAGTATGTACTATTTTTAACTAACACCTTTTACAGGGAAGTTTGCTATCATCTAAAGCTATCAATTCTCAAAATAACTAAAACTTTACAAATCTGTAAGATCATCTAAACTGAACTTTTGACTTTTTCCCTACTCAATCTTTTAATCATGGCTGATTTTTGTGTGTAAAACCAACTTTGCATTCCTGTGATAAACCCCACCATGATGTCCTACCTTCTGTATACATTGCTGGATCTGATGTCCTAATATATTAAGGAATTTTGTGTCAGCATTCATAAGAGATGGCAATCTGTACTTTTCTTTTCATGTCCTTGTCCAGTTTGGGTATCAAGATTAAGATGGCCTCAAAATAAACACCTGAGAACAATTCCCTCCTACTCTATTTTCTGAGTGTTGGTCTACAATTGGTATTATTTCTTCCTTTAATATTTTATTAAATTCAACAGTGAAGTCATTTAAGTTTGGAAATGTTTTAATTATGAATTGAGTTTCTTTAATAAATGTGGGGCTATTTAAGTGGGAATTTGTTGTATGACTCAAGGAACTCAAACCCAGAGGGGTGGGATGGGGTGGGAGGTGGGAGGGAGGCTCAAGATGGAAGGGACATATGTATACTATGGCTGATCCATGTTGATGTATGGCAGAAACCAACACAATAGTGTTATTATTCTTCAATTAAAAATAAATTAAGGAAAAAATGAATAAAGAAAAAATATACAGGGCTATTTAGATTTGCTATTTCTTCTGGTGTCACTTTTGGTAAATTGTGCTTTTCAAGAAATTTATCCATTTCATGTAAGTTATTTTTATTGGCACATAGTTACTCATAATGTCCCTTGATTATCTTTTTAATGTCTGTAGGATATGTGGTGATGCCCCTTCTTCCTCTCCTAATAATGATAATCTGTGTCTCTCCTCTCTTCTCATGATCAGTCTTGCCACAGGTTTATCAATATTATTAATCTTTTCAAAGAACCAACTTCTAGCTTTACTGATTTTCTCTATTAAAAATTTGTCCTTTATTGATTTCTAGCCATATTTTCCTATTTCCTTCTACTCTTTTCTTTGGTTTTAATTTATTCCTTTTGTCTAGATTCTTAAGGAGAAAGCAGAGATTGTTGATTTTACACAGGCAGACCTCAGAGACAGAGGGTTCAGTCCCAGACCACTGCAATAAAGTGAATATTGCAATAAAGTGAGTCACATGGATTTTTTGTTTCCCAGTGCATATAAAATTATGTTTATACTATACTGTAATCTATTAAGTGTACAGTTGCATTGTGTCTAAGAAAACAATGTACATACTTTAATTTTATAACAATTTATTGCTAAAAAATACCAACTATCATCTGAGCCTTCAGTGAGTCATCAAAGATCACTGATGACAGGTCACCATAACACAGATAATAATAATGAAAAAGCTTGAAATATTGCAAGATTACCAAAATGTGACAGAGAAATAAAATAAGCAAATGCTGGGAAAATGGCACTGATGGACTTTCTCCATGCAGAGTTGTCAAAAACCTTCAATTTGTGGGGGAAAAAAAAATACAATATCTACAAAGCACAATAAAATGAGGTATGCCTGCATTTTTCTTCTTTTCTAATGTAGTTATATAAAGTTGTAAGTTTCCCTCAAAGGGCTGTATTAACTGCATCCCACAAATCTTGATATATTCTTATACCACTTAGTTCCAATTACTTTCTAATCTCTGTCTGAATTCTTTGACCCAAGGGTTACTAGTGACCAGAGTATTATTTAATTTTCTACTATTTGGAGATTTTCTGGTTATCTTATTGTTATTGATTTTTTAACTTAATAACATATTGGTCAGTGAACATATTCTTCATAATTTCAATTCCTTTAAATTTATTGGGATTTATTTTCATGACCAAGCATGTTATCTATCTCTGTAAATGTTCCACAGGCACTTGAGAAGGTGTATTTTATTTGTTGGGTACAGTGTTTTCACGATGACAATTCAGTCAAGGTGGCTGGTGGTGTTCTGATCTTTCACACCCTAATGATGTTTTTTTTGGGGGGGAGAGTCTATTCGTTCTATCACTTATTGAGAGAGTTAAAAGCTTCCAATTATAAAGGTGAATCTAAATGCAGTTCCCTTTGGTTCTACAAACTTTGCTTCATGGATTTGAAAGCTGTGCTGCTGGTTACTGGGCACAAATGAGATACAACAGCAGGCCAGTCAGTCTGTAAAATGCTGGCTTACAGGTCTGGCCCTTGGCTGGAGTTTGCAGTCTGGGGTCACAGACTTCCCCACCACCCTAATGGACTGGAATGGCTTGCTAGTACTAAACTTCTTGTACAAAGTGATTTATGCTGATCAGTTGCTCTCCTTCTGGAACTCTGGAATCCTACTACGTGCTAGGCAGAGTGTGTCTACATGACCAGTTCCCAAAAAGCCTGCTGGGAGTCATACATTACAACCTATTGGCACTGAATCTCTGACAAGCTTCCCTGGTTGGCAGGACGTCACAGGTATTGTCCCAGCTCGTTGCTGGAGTGTGTCTTGTGGGAATCCCACGGCAGAGGCCCCTGGGAGTTCATGCCCACTGCCTCCCGTATGCCATTCCCTTGGCTGATCCTACTCTATTTTTTCACCAAAAGAATTCTTTCCTTTGAAGATGACTATGTGCTGAGTCATGTCAAGTCCTCCTAGTCCATCACCAAACCTGAGGGTGACTTCGGGGGCTCCCGTCACAGGTGCACACACATTTAGGGCCGTCACGTCTTCCTGTCACTGTCAGTATGAGACGTCCCTTTATCTCTGGTGATACGCTTCACCTTGAACTCTACTTTGTCTGAAATTAGTACAGCCACAAAGCTTTCTAATGCTTAGAGTTTACACGGGTATCTTTTTTTCCATTCTTTTCCTTTCATACATATGGTTTGAAGACATATATTTAATGTCTTCATGTTTAAACTGTGAAGTGGGTTTTAAATGTTAGCTTTTACTGTATGACTCTATTCTACAGGCAGTGTACATTTTTTAAAATTATTTCAGTGCCATTATCCATTATCATAATGTCTATAAAAGTAAACACCTGGAGTCAGAACAAGTGGTCATTTTAAGGAAGGACCTAAAGAATGGATGACAGGTCATTCATACAGGAAAAGCTATGCTGTCTTAAGGAAGAATAAGAAATTCTTTATGAAATGACATGAACAGTCTATAACATATATGTGGGGGAAGGGGGAGTTGTTGGTTTTTGTTTATTTTGTTTTTCAAAGAGTCTCATTTTGATCCTTTCTTTCCCAGAAATCCCTGAAGAAACCCAATTATGAGACTTTCATGAAAGTATTGACTTTATCTTTGGGAAGGAAGTAAAGATGACCCACATTTACCAATGTATAATACATACTGTTAAGAACATTAAGATATAGAATATAACAACAAGCAACCATTCATGCCAAAAAAAGAAATATACAAGCATATTTATTTGTTGTGGTTGCTTAGAATGTCTGGAAGGTTGTACAGAAAACAGGTTAATACCGGCTATATCTAGGATGAGACAGCCATAGGACAATACACTTACCCTGTGTGCCCTCTTGTATTTTGAACTATGGGAATTACCTTTTCGAAAACAAGTTAAAATGCATTAATAAAGTAAATCAGAAAAATAAAAGAAATTTCCTTTGTAAAATTCCTAGGAAAGAGGCAACTGCTGTCTACTATCTCATGAGCCCCTGGAGGCAGGGCTGCTGGAGCCAGTCTCCCTAGCTTGGAGTCCCAGCTGGCCAGCTGGATCTGTATTACCCTAGGCATCTGCCTCCATGTCTCTCAGGTTGCTTCCTCTTCTGTAAAATGGGGATAATAATGCTACCTACTTCGTAGGGCTGTCGTGAGGATGAAGAGAACCAATACAAATAAAACGCTAAGAAGTAAAGTTGTTGGGGACGTCCCTGGCAGTCCAGTGGTTAAGCCTCTGTACTTCCAATGCAG
Source organism: Muntiacus reevesi (assembly GCF_963930625.1). Classification (NCBI taxonomy): domain Eukaryota; kingdom Metazoa; phylum Chordata; class Mammalia; order Artiodactyla; family Cervidae; genus Muntiacus; species Muntiacus reevesi. The sequence goes on along the minus strand of NC_089253.1, from coordinate 93,419,807 downwards.
TGGGCAGGGGTTCAATCCCTGGCTGGGGAATGAGGATCCTATATGGCATGCAGTGTGGTCAAAAATAAAACAAGTAAAGCTGTAACAGCAGTAATCACTGCAGTATCTACACGGTAGCAAACACACAGCACGTGCTCAATCACAGGATTTGAAGTGATGATGTAGGATGTGAGCGATTTAACATTAGGTTATTCTCAGACCTAGTGCTCAGACAACTCTGAATGCAAGGAGAATTGCTCTGCCAACTACAGAGGAAGAAGATACTGTCTCACCAAGCCAAACCCTACAAGCTGCGTGCTCACAGTGGCAGGCCTGGATCCTTCCTGTGCATTGCCCCAGGACCCTGGGCCTCCCCAGGACTGTACAATCATGTGGGTGTTCTGTGGAGGCACAGAGACACCAGCTTCTCCAGCAGGTTCCCTGCCAGCTGAGGGCAGAGATGGACACAGGGCCCCAGAGCGAGGGCCTGAGTGTGCAAAGGCGGTAATACCTCCACCTCACATCTCCCAGGATGCCCAGAGCTCCACCCCTGCAGTTCTAACCCCCAGGCCATGCTGAGCCACACACAAGGCCAGTCCTTGCAAACAAGCTGGCCAAGAAATAACTCAGGAAATCGAATTATCTGAGTTTTTTGCTTGCTGCACTGCAGGCAGCAAGAAGCCTTGAGTCAGGGTCAAAAGTGCTGACCGAGTCGCTGAATCACGTACCCTCTTTGCTGATGGGCCACTTTGCCTCCAAATGCTGCTACCACCTGGGGTGATGGGCGCAGTGAAAGACTCAGATAAACACATGAAAATAGATATTGTATCAGCTGAGAGCGGTGACAGCATGCATTTGACAGTAAAGAGTCGGTTTCTTTACCTGCTTAATTTGCGGGCCATCGAGCCACTTCAGAACACACTGAAACGCCGTTGACTCCTTCGCAGGCTGGCGTGCTCTCTGTGGGTGCGGAGGGACCAGCAGGTTTTGGTCAAAGATCCTGCGCCAGTCATGCATTCTGCTGGCCCCCAGGTCCCTGGGGCCTCTGGGATTACCTGCACCATTGGCATTCAAATAAATAATAGAGTTATGAGGGCCCCAGTGCTTAGAGAACCTCCCACTAATACCAGGGGAACCACCATCCCTGCGACCTATACTCTGCGACCTCCCCAACCCCCACTGCAGCCAAGGACTGGCATCCATGCTGCCTTCCCCTGGCCAATCAGAGCACGCCTACCCCAGCCTCAGTGACTGCTTTAGGACGGCCACATGCTCTGTCCAGCTATGGAGATGGAGCCCTGCACAAGGGCACCAGGCCTTGGGAACTAGGGCGGTTAGAGGGGCCTGGGGGGCATGACCCACTCAGAGCCAATAAGATGTGAGCTCAGAGCTTCTGTTGGTTCTGTTGCAATAACACTGTCCCCTGGCCTTCAGAGCAGAGAGGCCATCAGCTCGGAGCTTGCAAGGGGGACACCACAAGAGTGGCCGCCTTGAGACACATACAAAAAGGCAGGCAGCATGGGAGCAAGGCCAGTGGTCCAGATGTCACCATGAGCCCTGGCTCAAGGGGACCCTAGAGTCCAGCACCCAGGACAGCCGAGCCACAGACAGTCCTGCTGGTGGAACCAAGTGGGGACAGACTGAGTTTTCGGGATGTCTTGGCGATGAGGTTCAATCAAGATTTTATCTGCCTTCCGGCAGAGGAGGATCTGAACCTTCTCAAGACTGTCTTCAGCTGAAACAGAATCGTAAGCCCTTGGCCTTGATAAGAGGCCGAATTCTACCAAAATGGCCAGCAAGGAGAAAGAGCAGTGGGTTTGGTCTTCTAAGACAGCAGGTCTCTAAATGCAGTCCACAAACCCCCGAGGTTCCCAGAGGTGGTCAAGGGCTCCGGAGGCCTAGAGCTATTTTCATAACCTCCAGATGCCATCTGAGTCTTTCACTGGGTTGGCATTTGTGCTGATAGTGCCAAGGCAATGGTGGGTGAAGCTACTAGGGCCTCATCACCTCCCGAGACAGCGGCAACCAAAGTCCACAGCCACCCTGTGCTCTTCGCCCCTCACAGCACAGAGTCCAGCAGCTTTGCTTAATAAGTTCCCTGGGGAGGCTGTGCACACTATGGATTTTATTACATCTTGACTTGACCCTTGAGGATGCGTGCTTTTAACATTCCGTGATAAAAGGGGGTATAGCACAAAAAGCATTTCTGCTGCCAAATGAAGGGCCAGGGTCACCCCAGGGTAAGACGGGCATGATCGCTGGGCTACGTGTTGAACTGCCTCCTTCCTGCACTCAGCAACACCATTCTTACTAAAAGAACAGCTCAGAGACAAACAATGGTGATTCAGAAGTGGGAGCTTCAAACACAGTCTGAATAAAATGAACCTGTCACTTCAAGGTAAACTCATAAAAACTGAGCTTTCGGGCAAAATTCAGAATTGGGAAAATCTGTGCCCTCCACTGTGAGCCTGACAGCTTCATAACTCTTGAAGACTTTCCTGACAAGATGGGTAGTGCTGGTAACAAAAAGTGAGCTTTTGAAATTGTGTGAGTAGCTGTGTCAATATTTGGAAGATCTGCCTAACTCAGAAGCAGTTATTGTCTGAGAGAACAAGCACAATGATGTAAAATCTCGCATGGGGGAACGATCCACCCAAAGTGAGATGCAAACCAGAGGATTTAATGTAACAGTGTGAAAGTTTTCAGACAGGGTGTCAAACTCTGCTTGCAAGAAACCCTTAAGGAACGATTGCTTGTGAGTTTGGGTACAGCATAGAAGCAGTTCTCTAAGGGCTCCCCCCTGCCCATCTGCATCTCCTTCAAATCCTTCAAGCAAAATGACTCAACACAATAGACTCAACAGAGAAGCTGTACCAGTGAAGCAATGCCCAGCAGTCTGTCGGCCAGACGTTAAAGGGATTCACGATCATGCAAAAAAAACACAAAGCAAAACCCGAAAAAGGGTCTTCCCTGGTGGTCCAGTGGCTAAGACTCTGTGCTCCTAATGCCGGGGGTACAGGTTCAATCCCTGGTCAGGGAACTAGATCCCACATGCTGCAAATAAAGATCCTGCATGCTGCAACAAAGACCCGGCACAGCCAAATAAAATATTTCAAAAACAAACACACAAAACAATCCCACTCTTCTTGCTAATGTTTTTGTTTCAGAAAACATGGCTTGCTTTCATTATAAATATATATTTTTATATTAACATGTAACAGGTCTACCGTTTTTAAATGAGTTAATAACACTGTCAACATTTCTCAATAATAAATGTTGTTAGGCATCACTCACATTTCAGGAAGTTATTTGGAGTCCTCAATCATTTTTTAAAGCATAAAGCAGCATGATACTAAAAAGCTGGAGAAAGGTTGCTCTAAAGGGACTCGAAATGCAGGGCTTCAGGCAGCCGGCCCACCCTCCACACTCACAGGCTGTGCTGGGAATGCAGGGAGGCCCTGGAGGTATGAATGTGACTGGCCCCCCTGAGATGCTCTCCCATACCCAGTGGGCCTCAGCATGGGGTCCGGCCCCCATTGGAACACCACCCCGACCCTGCACACATCTCCATGGGCCTTCAGATCCAGACTGTTACTGTATGAACAATAAGGCACACACGCCGGTTTATTTGGGGTTTTTTCCTTTGTGGGTTATGTTTGTCTGCTCAACACCCCTTGTTTTGCGGAACTACCCTCCCCAGTTCTGGCCTGAGGGCTTCTTCGGGGCTGGTCTCAGAGATGACATACACTGTGTGTGTCTTCACTGGGACCCCAGCCACGGCGCCCTCTGGACAGGCTATCTCCCAGGGCCAGCTCCTCTGTGCTTCTGCACCCAGCAGGCTTCTGTGCTTTTGGTCAGAGCACATATCAACTGCACATATTAGCACATACCTGCTCCCTGGACCACTGCTTGCAGAAAGAAACCTACTCTCCTGGGGCCTTGATACTGCACTTACCATCAGAGCTCAATTAATTCAGCCCTGAAAGTGAAGTTTCAATAAACTTGTCTCCCCAGTTTTTCTCTTTTTCAGGGAAATGTTTCATCATTGACATTAGTTATAAAATTGAGAAGTTTATTCCTGCAAAATGAGAGCCTTCACAGGCTGGGGGGTAACTCTACAGCAAAGCCCTTTCGGCCTCAGAAGCACATGTAGGGAAACACCCTACGGAAGGGGCCCCCAACAGCGGTGTTTCCTGGCTCCAGGACAGCACCTCCTTTGTAGGTGGCTCCAGATGTTGCTCCCTCACCCCAGATCCCTAACCTAGTACATCCCCCGACTTCCCTGGGTGACGAGGGGACCCAATACCACATTTGGCAGGACCAGTTGTGATGACAGGATAGCACTGCAGGAGACACGCTAGGACAAAAGGCAGGTCTCCCAAGATCAAAGCTCTGAGCCAGGTAGGTGGAGGCAGGTGGTGGAGATGGAGCAACTACTGCAGTGGGTGATGGAGGGAGAAGTAACTCCTGAGACGCAGGCTCCTCAGAGTAGGAGCCTGGATGGTCCCCGGGGCTCCGTTACACACAGAACTCTTCTCCTCCTGCCCCACCCCCCACCCAGTGCCCCAAATGGTTCTCACCCAGCCCACACTCCTGTACACTCCATCCTGCCCTTGCTTCAGTTCCTCCCATTCAGCCTGCCCTCTATTCCCCTCGACAGGCACACGCATCCCTGGATGAGTCTTCCTCTGTGCCACCTCCCCAGGAAAGCACCCCCACCCACATACCCCCCCTCGCACGGGACCCTATAACAGAAGAGTCACCCAGCTTCCCCAGGCTACATGGTCACTGTCATCCTGCAGGACTGAGCTCCATGAGGTCAGGACTAGGTCCTCAGTGTAAACCTTTCTAGTGATTAAGTCAGTCATTCAGTTATGCTGGAGAGGAATGAAGAAAGCTGCAGAGGAAGGCAGAGGGGCCTTTGAGGCCAGATGAACCATAAAGAGAAAACTAGGAGGGCCCCATGCTTTGAGCCCAAGAAAAGAGTACAAGGGGCTCTCCAGAGGAAGGGGGAAGAAAAGGCACCAACTTTTATTGAGTCCTTATCATGAGCCAGGCACTCACATTTTCATATTTGCTATTGCAATAACTCTGGAAGATAAGTACCACTATTGTCTCCTTCTTACAGATGTGAAAAGTGAGATCCGGAGGTTAAACAGCCAGCCTGAAACCATATAGTCAGTCGTACAAACATCAAAGCCATTATAACCTATGCCGGCCCCTCTGCCCACCAAGGCCAGGAGAAGCCCTCAAGGACAAAGTGAGAGCAAAGAGGTCGAGGAGCCTGGGCTGATCCTTGCTCTCCTCTCTGACTTCTGCAAAGTCTCTTGCCCTCCCAGCATCTATCTCCCACCTACAAAAGGAGGGGGGCCTCTGAAGCTCCCTGGAGGTCTTTGCTTCTGCAGACCTAACTGATCAACAAATATTCACCAAGCACCTGTTCTGTCCTAGTATGGTGAAGTGGACTGTCAAATACCCTGTCTTCAAGAATCTAAATATCCAGTGGGGAAAAGACTAGGGGGCAGGCCTGAGCAGCACACAGAAGACAAGCCTAACCCAGTCTCCTTTTTTGGGGCAAGGTGGGGGGATGGAGAAGAGGAGGGACCCAGGCACTGAAGAGGTCAGCTGGGCTGAGGTCTCATCAGCAGTGGTTCTCCAAGGAAAGGGAGGGACAGGAGCCACAAGGAACTTCCCAGGCACAAGGAAGCTTCCCTCCCAGACACGAAAGAGATCTGGCCTGCCTGAACCCCGAAAGCTTAGGAGCTTTTTTGAGAGTAGACACCAAGTGCATGTGTGTGTGTGTGTGGCCAGTAGTGTCCAACTCTTTGTGACCCGCCAGTCTCCTCTGCCCATGAGATTTCCCAGGCAACAATACTGAGTGGGTTGCCATTTCCAACTCCAGGGAATCTACCTAACCCTGGAGTCAAACCCACATCTCCTGCATTGGCAGGCAGATTCTTTACCAACTGCACCACTTGGGAAGCAACATCCCCCTCCCCAACACCCAGCCTTTATTTTTGAAAGGAAGCAGAAGTCTAATTAAGCCCTGCCTGGAATTCCTCTTTCAAGGAGTATTCTTTGGGTACCTACCGAGTGCCAGGCCCTGGAGAACACTGCAGACAACCTCCTTGCCCTCCAGGAATGTATCTGAAGGGAGGTAGAAAGACAGGATACAAGTTAGCACACAAAGGAGGTGGTTGTGACCTACGAAAGTCACAGAGGAGAGGAGGGTGCAGGAAGCAGTGATGGAGACCCGGCTTGGAACTGGCGGCGACTAGGCACAATCATCTAAAGTACACCTTTCCCAACTACACAAGCTTGTGAGACTTCCAACCTGTGCTTCAGTCAAAATGACACAGTGCGACAGAGAAGGCAGGACCAGGGCTGCGAAGGGCTGCGAAGGCATCTGTCTTCTATAGAGACAGACATGGAAAGAAATGTGCAAAGGTCTGAAGAAGACATCAGGAGACTGAGCACTGGGGGTCTCAAGAGCACAACGGCCCAAGTGGGGAGCTCGGAGGCGATCAGGAGGTCGGCGGGCTGGACAGCGGAGGGGAAGGCGGGAGCAACTCCAGGGTAGGCCTTAAGCAGGCAGGGCCTTCGAAGCAGGGAATCCCGCGAGGATCAGGGAGTCTCCAGATCTCCACTGGGCAGCGGCGCGGGGTCGGGTCGGCAGGACGAGCAGGGGACAGCTACCCAGCAGGGACAGGCAAAGCAGGGGTCCCCAGCAGGGGTCCAAACGGGAAAAGGGGAGGGCCAATGCCGCGGTCTCAGCAAAGCCCAAGCCTGCCGCACCGCGATCGCCGGAAGCTGAAGCTCTGCCAGCGGGTGCGGGGTCTACGGGAAAAGCACAAAAGTTGAGCCCCAAGAAGCCCCGGATACCCTACAGGACCCGGCGACCCGGGCCACCAAAAGTCAAGGAGAGGGGGAGGAAAATGCGACCGACCCATGCACAGCCCCGCGCTCGCCAGGTTGCCGCGCCCCTCAGGCCTCGGACCCCAAGAAGAGTCGTACGGAGCACCCCACACACACTCCGGGTCGAGGCCTCGGGCCTCTCGGTGGCCCCTGAACCTCTGGACTGAGTCCAACCTCCCCCGCGGCGCCAGCCAACGTGGTTCCGCCCGTGGCGGGCAGCGTTACCTAGGAGACGCGCCTGCAGCAGCCGCACCCGCCCCCGGGTGTTGAGCCCCAGGCTTCTGAGGAAGTGCCTCTACGACGGATCCAGAGGCCCGGCGCTGGCCGGTCCCCACCGGAGCCGCAGACCCTGCGGGCCGAGGACCGGCCAAGGGGCGCCCGATCCCCTTCCACCAGCCGGAGGACTCTTGGAAGTGGAAGAACCAGCTCTCCGTCATCCGCGTCAGCAGGAAGCAGGGACCAATCAGAGCCCAAGTCCAGGGTCTCCGCTCCAGCAGCGCCAGCCAATCGGCGTGGCGGCGGGCCCGTCCTAATTTGCATGGTCGGCGATCCCTCAGCCAATAAGAGTATGACTGGCGTGAAGAACAGCCAATGAGAATCTATAAGAGGAGTGGCCCCGGGCGTCCCACGAGGTGAAGATGCTGCGGGCGGAACCTGGTGGAGCGAGCGGGATTCGGGGGCGCTAAAGTCGCAGGGGCAGGGCGGGAAGGAAGATCCGGAGCGGGATAGAGGATCCGGAGCTGGAGCCCCCAGGTGAGTGCAGGGGGAGACCCCAGCCGTCCGCGCAGTCCCCTGCAGTGCGCCGGGAGAGCGGCGGCGGGCACCGCGAGGCCCGCGCTGACTCTCCATCTCCTTGTCCCCAGCGCGTCCCCGCACCCGCCTCCATCCTCACCTCCTCTCCAGCCGGCTCACCTCCTTCTCCATCACATCCCTTCCCCCATTCCGCCCTTCTTTGCCTGCCCTGTCTACCAGCCTGCCCGACCTTTTAGCTCCCATCCCGACCCCTGTCCTAACTTCATCCCTCCCTGACCCCTCCTTTTCCCGCAGCTTCGCCTCCCCCTCCCCCATCCCTCTTTCCATTCTCTCTTCCAGCCTCAGCGCACTCCCCCATCGGAGCGCTCCTGGTCCTAGTCCTCCCCATCTCTCTCCCAAAGGCTCATCCTGCCTCTCCTTTCAGGTCCCTAGCCCCATCTTCCCACACACTCTGCTCCCAATCCCTACGTTTCCCCGTGGGCGCCCTCTCTCCACCTTGCCCTGCTCCCCAGGACCTTGGCACTCCCCTCCCGCACCAGTTCATCTGGCTACCTGCACACAGCACCCCACCCGGGTCCTTCTGCCCCTACCCCATCTTCAGGTTCTCTTAGCTCTCCACCTCCCCTACCTGCTGCTGCTCCCGCAGGACGCAGGACACAGAGCCCCAGCTGCTGCACCGCGTCCTGCTGCAGTGGCTGTCCTGTACCTGCCCACCTTTCCACCCTGTCACCCAGGCAGCCTACCCTGGCTCTGCTCACCCTGGCATTTGTCCAGGGGCTCCTTTGGGGTCTACACTTTGTCTAGAGCAGCCTCAGGGGGTCTCCAGGTGAGAAGTCCCTTAGCATCCTGCCTTCCACCCTGGCCATGATGTCCCTCCCCACCCCACCCCCACTTTCCTGCTCAGCTTACTTTGTGATTCAGCATTTTTGGGGTGGTAACTTTCTTTGCCTCCTGGCATGGTAGGGACCTGGTTGTGGGCTGAAGGCAGGGGGTCTTGACCCTGAATTAGAGGGCCCATGTTAGGGAACAGTCCTGAGCTACCTGGTGGGGTCAGAGTTGGGGAGCGGGAAACCCACTGGTGGGGGCAGTCCTTTCCTTTTTCATTTGTCTGCCCTGTGTTGAAACGCATCCAAGGGGAGATGACATAAGTAATAGCTCTTGGGGAAATGAGCTATTAGCATTTATGGAAATTAATACATCCACATCCGAGGCACAGGAACACCAAGTTCAGGCCACAGCTGTCCCACTGTCTGTCATTTCAGGATTTCTCCTTTCTCTGCAACTTCTCCTCCCCCTCAAAAATGCCATCCGCCTTTCAATGCCAACAGCAAGCCCCTGCTCTGCAAAACAGAACCGCATTCAGGCCCCACGTTGCAGGGTTTGGGGACTGTGGAGAGCCGTGTCTGCCCTCTCGATTGTTGTTTGGTGTGTGGATCTCCCTGCAGAGCCCAGGCTCACATGTGTTTCCTGGGCTCCTACCCCTGAGCTGTCATGACGGGATGCCCAGAGTGCATTGGCTACCCAGGTCCTGCCTATGGGGCACACTCTCCAAGCCCATGCCCGGCCTCAATGACATTGAGGGTGTTCCAGCTGCAGTGCGTTCCTACCTCGAAAGCAGCCTGCTGGAGGCTCCCCTGCAAACCCGAGGTCCAGTTCCTTGTACCTCTTTCTGCTGCGCCGGCCGCCAGACCATGTGGGGGCTGAGCCAGTGCATGGGGAGGAAGGGTCTTGAGCAGTGTGAAACCAGGTCTCGGACCCTTTTGAGTCTGGACGTGGTGCCTGGACAGGGATGAATGAGCACGAAAGCAACTGTACACAGGTGTGACACAGGCAGCTCGTTTCTTGTCTGCTGAGGGTCACGGGCCGCGGCGCTGAGGGACACAGGGGCGAGCAAGCTCGGGTGGGGCAGACTGAGAAGCTTCACACCTTGGCGCTGGCTGGCTTTCCTTCTTCAATGATCTTCTAAACCCCAGATGATTCAGGAGGAAGTGAGTGGTACAAGTTTTGGTTTGGCACTTTCCGGTAAGGGAGGGGGCCTCCTCTCAACTTTCCTGTTTGTTGGTGCTGGGACCATAGCAACTAGGCAGCTCCACTCGTGGCAAAGGAAGGCCTCCTCCGCTTCTGGAACCCGGGGGAATGTGTGGTTTCCCAGGACTCTGGCTGGAAGAAGCATGTTTCTAGTCCTTGACCTCCACTTCTCCATGACCTTCACATCACCAAAGATCCCAGAGTCATTTCCTGGAGTCCCTGAATTACAGGCAGAACAGTGGCACTTCTGGCAGCATTTGGGGAAGACTGTCTCTGACAGTCTTCAGGGCCAGAGACACCCCCCTCCATCCCTTCCCAGCAGCTAGGGGTCCCACCTCATAGAGGTGAGCATGCTAGAGCTGCAAGGAGCTTGAGCATCTTCCACTTGGGAGGCATCAGCAGAAGCCCAAAGGCAGAGACTTCTCCAAGGTCACTCAGAGGTGTCAGACCCTGTGCCTCCTGCCAATCTGAGCCAGGCATTTCTTTCTGCTCACTGGAGGAAACCAACACCCCATGGATGTGCCATCCAGTGGCCCTTCGGGAAGCACTTGTGAGGTCATGCTGACACATGTGGGGAAATAGCACCATGGGTGCTTCTGAGTCACTGGGGCTGTTGGGAGTCAGAGATGCCACCAACTGCGGAGAACCCTCAGCCACAGCATCCTGCATTGCCTGGAAGCGCCCCAGAGCCAGGGCCCTGTCGTCCCAAAGATGTCATCAAAGAGATGGCCGCTGGGTGAGACAAAAGGGAAGAAGGGACACTGCGCTTTGACCTTGCTTCGCTGCGGGTCCTTGTAAATAACCATAAACCCACCCCCTGTGAAGGAGGCTGATTGGTCTGGATGGGAACCAGGCACAGAGAGGTGGCGAGACAGGCCCGGCCTCCAGGTCATGAGGAATGTGGCTTCTCTTCCCACTGCACCAGCTCCCTGCCTGTCCCACCAGGCTCCAGCCCATCCACAAGTGCCAGAAATCCTTACCCCCTATAGATACATCTCCTCCAACGTGCAGGAGGGTCAGGTTCAACCCCCACTCCCGAGGGATATGGAGGCCACCTTTCTCATGACCAGGAAGCCCAGCACGCTCAGCCCCCTAGCCTCTGCAGGTTCCCCCTTTCATTGGACAACTCTAAGGGGATGTGGTCCTTGGCTCAGCCAGTGCAGAGGAGAAAAGGGGACAGGGCCTCCCCCAGAGGGCACACAAGGGGCCAGCTGGGGACATCACTAGATTGGTCATCCCATCACTGCTGGGGTGAGCTTAAGCCTTTCCATCCGGCCTGGCCTTGGCAGGAATGTGAGTTTCCTCCCGTCGGAGGTGAGCAGCTACTGGGTCTTCATACCTTTGGCCACATCCCACAGGGCTGAGACAGGGCCAGCCTTCCTGTCTCTACACCAAGGGATGCACTCCAGGCCCGGCCACCCCCACTCAGATCATGCACTGCACCCGCATACTTTCTAATCATCAGCTGGAAAATGGAGTCTCAGGAGGTTCCCCCCCTGCTCCACCAAGTGATCAGGTGGTTAGCCCTGGAGACCCGGGGCATCTGGGGTTGTATGTGTCCCTTGCCACAACACCTGTTCACCCGCATCTCTGGCTCCCTTCTCCATTGAACTTCCTTTTTGCAGGCAGCCCATCTTCCCTCTCACTCCAGCACACAGGCGCTTGCAGAAACGACTGTCTTGGTGCCACACAGAGTATAGATAAAATGGGACTGGGAAAAGGGGGAAAGCAGAGATGGGCTGGGAATGTCTGTTGTGCTGCAGACCCACTTGGGGGCCTTTTCTCTACCAAGATCTTGAGACCTATTGGGTGTTTTCCACACCTAACTTGATCATGGATCTTCAGCCCAACTGCTGAGTAGCTGAGATCCATCATCCAACTCAACGGATGAAAGCCAAGTGCATGTTACTCCTTCTCAGATCCCCACACCGGGTTCAAAGCAAACAAGCAAACTGTTCATCGTCAGGCTAGTTCCTCCAGTGAGCGAGCAACTTCTGGGTCCCGTAGATACAGGATCTGGTCCGCAAGCACAGCGGTCCTGGCCTGTGGCTCCCGGGGAAGAATTAGCTCTCTGAGTGTTCAGCTCTCACTCTCCCAACTGCTTGACCCTGTGCTTGCATCTCCCTTTTTCAGGCTTGGTGAAATGACACAAGTAGAGGCATAAGAACAGTCCCTGGCATAGGGCAAGCCCCTCATCAACTTCCCAGCCTCTGTGTCCAGTCACAGGCTGAGCACAAACCTTTACCCTACCTGGAGCCCAGGCGGCTCCCGGGAAGGCTCAATCAGAGTGACTCAGGTCGCCCTCTGAGTCATTTCAGGAGCCCACATGAGGCTCCTCAGAGGGGCTTATGCTCCTGGAGAGGAACTGGGAGAGTCCAGCTGGTGGCTGTCATGGAGGGAGGAGGGCTTTACCTCTCTGTGCAGATCACAGCCTCCCTGTGAGTGGAGGGACACGCCCCGCCCTGTCCTCCCTACCCCAGGCCTCCTGGAGGACAGGCCTCCTGCCTGCCTGCCCACCTGTGCAGTGGCCCGTGGGCACCAGGAGGCTGCAGAGCCCCGCCCCCAGCTCACCCACCCTCCGCACCACAGCATGTTTTCATCTTCCATCCCTCAGCAGCTTTACGATCTCTCAGAGCGGACTCCAGTCTGATGTCCACAAGCTGTCAAATGCAGCCCAGGGCAGAAGGAGCTAGAATTCTGCCTGGGAACGTTGCATTCCCATGATGGCAGGGGCTCCCTGGAAACAGTGCCCTTCCTGCCCCTTCTGGATGGAGGAGACTCAGAAATAACTCGAACAAGGAAATTCTGATGAATCCACAGATTAAAAAGTAAATTAGAATTAAACATTGTTTAAAACCTGTAATACCTCCAATGGGGAAAGGCCTTTGCGGCAGACATATGAAGGGCCAAGAGTGAGCAAGACCCACCTCACCTCCACCTCTAGAGGCCAGGAGCCAGGACGGGGAGGCAGTAACCACAGAACAGGAACCATCAGAGATGCCTCTGCTAAGAGAGGAGAGATGAGGGCAAGTGGGGTTGACCCTTGACCCAGACCTTGAAAGGAGGCAGGGTTGTGACAGCAAAACTGGGAAAGGACTGTCTGGGAGGGGACCCTGCATGGGCAAGACCCTGGAGGCAGGACAGTGGGGGCGGAGTGCATTGGACAATGGCCGAGATCCAGGGGAAGCACAGGTGGAAGGTGCCTATGGGAGTCGTTGGGGGGGAAGGAACTGGGGTCTGAGAGACCAGCCGTTGGATGAGTGGGAGCTTTGGAGCTGGCAGTGACATGTCCAGGCCAGGATGGAGGAGGCAGATGTGTCTATGACATGCGGTGAAGACCGGGTATGGTGGTGGAGGAGACCGCATGTCTTCTTAAGGGGAGACTTGTCTGTATTGGGTGCTTCTGTAGACCCAGCATCTAGCACAGAGCGGGACCCCATGAATATGTCTGGAGCCGATGAATAGAATGAACAGACAGGAAGGCAGCAAAGCACAGCCTCTGTGGAGCTGGGCGGCAGTGGGATGTGGAAGGTGAGAGGAGCCTGGGACCCCAGGCTTTCATCCCTGGGTGTCGTTAGCCTGCACCCTGCTGACCCTGCCTCGTTGGGTCCAAGTTAGGTGCCTTAGCCTTCAGTTTGGCTGTGGGCATTGAATGGGGAGCCCTGGGTTCAAACGGGGTTCAAGCCAAACGTTATCGCTAGCACCCACCTGTCACAGCCCGGGCAATGGACCAGGTCACCCTGCAGGTGGGGACAAGAGTGAAGGGGGCAGAAGAAGTAGCCTAGGGAGTGGTCCTGAGTGCAGGATTCAAGAGAGGAGATGAAGATCAGGACAGGAGGAGACCCTGGGTTACCCCGGAGCCCAGGAGGAAATGGAGACAGGGGCGGGAGAGGTGTCCATTGCGTCATGCGGGCCCCATGCTGCGGGGACCAGTCTCTACCAGGAGCGGAGGTGATGGAGCTCCCCACCCCCACAACAAGTGCACGTGCCACCCTCTTTGCCCTGTTCTATGTCGACTTCAGTTTAAGGAGCTGATATTGTCCCCCTTTTACTGGTGCAGAAATAGGCCCTAAAAACTGAGGTGATTGTCCTCAGGTCACAGAGCATGAACAGGAAAGAGTCAGGATCTGAACCCAGGCTGTTGGGGGCTGATGCCCCCCCTCCTGACCTTTGCACTCTGCTGCCTAACTGCATGCTAAGTCACTTCGGTCATGTCCAACTCTTTGCAATCCCATGGACTGTAGCCCATCAGGCTCCTCTGTCCATGGGATTCTCCAGGCAAGAACACTGGAGTGGGTTGCCATGCCCTCCAGGGGGTCTTCCCAACCCATGGGTGGAACCCGCGTCTCTTACATCTCCTGCATTGGCAGGCAGGCTCTTTACCATTAACACCACCTGGGAAGCCCAGGCTCCTGAGAAATCTGACCATGATAGAAGGAAGGACAAGACAGTGAGAAAGGCAAGCAGGTCAGTGGAAAGAAAAGTCACTCTTCTGGTGAACTGGGTCCATCAGCCTCATCCTCAGTTTGTTCATTCATAAAAGATGGTTTCTCCAACCACCACCCAAGAGCCAATAAGTTCTAGAGCACGACATACCACGCAAATTCTCCAGCAACGCAGGAACATTGCCCTGAACGTCAACATACAGACTGCCCAAGGTCACACCTAACACATAGACCCATCTCAAAACTCATTACTGGGCACTCCATTGCTATCCAAAGAGAAGAAATCAAGATCCGCACACCAGAACACTGACGCAAGCTTCGCTAATCAGGAAACCTTGACAAGCCAATCGTCTAACCCCACCCACTGGGTAAAACCTCCACAATAAAAAGGAACCACAGACCTCCAGAATACAGAAAGCCCACTCCAGACACAGCAATCTAAACAAGATGAAAAGGCAGAGAAATACCCAACAGGTAAAGGAACATGAAAAGGGCCCACCAAGTCAAACAAAAGAGGAGGAGATAGGGAATCTACCTGAAAAAGAATTTAGAATAATGATAATAAAAATGATCCAAAATCTTGAAAGCAAAATGGAGGTACAGATAAATAGCCTGGAGACAAAGATTGAAAAGATGCAAGAAATGTTTAATAAAGATCTAGAAGAAATAAAAAAGAGTCAATTGAAAATGAATAATGCAATGAATGAGATCAAAAACACTCTGGAGGGAACCAAGAGTAGAATAACGGAGACAGAAGATAGAATAAGTGAGGTAGAAGATAAAATGGTGGAAATAAATGAAGCAGAGAGGAAAAAAGAAAAAAGGATCAAAAGAAATGAGGACAACCTCAGGGACCTCTGGGACAATGTGAAACGCCCCAACATTCGAATCATAGGAGTTCCAGAAGAAGAAGACAAAAAAGATGGTTTCTATGGTGGATGATTCTGTGTCCTGTCCTAGTAGGGACATTTCTGGGGATGCCTATGAACTGAGGGGCTGGGGCTCATCCTTGCAGTCTCACTGATGCATGTGACATGATTGCAGAGAAGGGGTCTTCTCTGGTGGCCCCAGAGGGGCCAGGAGGCCCTGAACCCTGAGACACACATTAGGATCACAGAGGGAGAATGAAAACAGCCCTCTCAAGTCCTGTTGGGGCTCAGCGGCCACTGGTCTGAGAAACACTCAAAGTTTGCAGCAGACTTTCCCATTTGCACTTTGTAAAGTGACACCCAAGGATACACACCTTGACCATTGGAAGCTCTGATGAGCGGGGCTTCCTGGGGCTGCTTCAGTGCTCTGGAACTTGGGAAGCCCTCACTCGACTGGGCCACCTGCTATGCTTTTATCAGCTTCGAATCCCAAATCCAGCTTGATTCCTGCCGTGGGTGGGGAGTTGCTGATGGCAGCCATGCCCCAGTCCTCCTGGGATGACACTTGGCCAGGAGGCTGACTCTCTCACCTGTCCTGAGTGACAGAAGCAGGTGCTCCACTCAGGAACAGGCTGGTCCCTCGAGACTGAACCTGTGGCATCCCCTCCCCTTCTCGTGAGGCCCACCCTCCCCTACACCTCTGCTCAGCAGCTCCCTCACCCCCCGGGGAGTGTTGCCTTTGTCTCTCACCAAGAAGAAGGTGTTTTTTGTCACCCGGTACAGGAGGCCTGGAGCCATCTCTGCCCTGCTATTGCCAAGGTCACGGGATGCCCAGAAAAGGGATTGTTGCAAATTCCAACAAAATGCCGCCCCCTTCCGCAGGGACACATAGCCCTGACCCTCCTGTGTCCCGGCCGGAGGCACAACAGGGGCTCCGGGGAGGCTGTCATGCTTCCTCCTCAGCTCGAAGGTTGAAAGTTGGGTTGGGAAAGACTACTGGTGGCACTTGGGGCAGCTCCTGTGGGGTACACGTGGACCACGTCCTAAACAAAGGGCCTGTTCAGATGAGACCCATCCGCCACCCTGGGCCTGAGGTCACAACACGAGGGACTCTCGTTGCTCGTAGGAGCAACCCTGCTCCTGAGCCTCACCTTGTGCAGGTGCGGCCTGTGCTCCACCCCATCCTTCACTGACCCAAGAAACAGGGGCACAGACAGGGCCACTGCCGTCAGGCCCCTCAGTCAGCAGGGGAGGAGACGTGGGCTCCAACCCGTGGAGATGCCACTTAGGCCACAGCAGAAGTGACTGTAGGCCCAGTGGGCGCAACACGACTGGACAGGTGCATCCACGTGGTCAGGAAGGGAGGAGGTGAGGCTGGAGCTGCTGTGGTTCTCACTGAAGATGGAAAGGACAGGGCGGCTTTCTGGGCAGGGAGAGCCACACACGAAGGTGCAGAGATGGCTGGCGGTTGCAGCGGTGGTGTGGGGGGCTGGGGGAAGTCCTCATGAGATGGCGTGGGGTTGGTTGAGGAAAGATCTTGGAGGCTGCTCGTCTGTTTTGGTAGGGACCACATCAAGCAACACATGGGATCTTAGTTCCCCAACCAGGAGTCGAGCCCACGCCCCCTGCATTGAAAGCGCAGTCTTAACCACTGGACCAGGGAAGTCCGAGGCGCTGCTCATCTTTATTTTTTGTTGTTGTTGTTCAGTCACTCAGTTGTATCTGACTCTTTGCAACCCCATGGACTGCAGCACACCAGGCTTCCCAGTCCTTTACTATCTCCCAGAGTTTGCTCAAACTCATGTCCATTGAATCAGTGATACCATCCAAACATCTCATCCTCTGTTGTCCCCTTTTCCTCCTGCCTTCAATCTTTCCCAACATCAAGGTTTTTCCCAATGAACTGGCTCTTTGCATCAGGTGGCCAAAGTATTGGAGCTTCAGCTTCAGCATTAGTCCTTCCAATGAATATTCAGGGTTGATTTTCTTTCAGATTGACTGGTTTGATCTCCTTGCTGTCCAAGGGACTCCCAAGAGTCTTCTCCAGCACCATAGTTAGAAAGCATCAGTTCTTCAGCACTCAACCTTCTTTGTGGTCCAGCTTTCACATCTGTACATGACTACTGAAAAAACTGTAACTTTCACTATATGGACCTTTGTCAGCAAAGTGATGTCCATGCTTTCTGATATTTATTTATTTATTTAGCTGTGTTGGATCTTAGTTGCAGCATGAGGGACCTTTGATCTTTGTTGTGGCATATGCAGGATCCTCACGGCATCTTCTGTTGCATTGCCCAGGCTCTCTAGTTGTGGCTTGGGCTGTGGATCGCATAGCTTAGTAGCTGTGGTACATAGTCTTAGTTGCTCCATGGCACGTGGGCTCTCAGTTCCCTGAGCAGGGATCAAACCCATATCCCCTGTATTGCATGGCAGAGTCTTAACCACTGGACCACCAGGGAAGTCTAAGAGGCGACTCATCTTTTTTTTTTTAATTTTTCAGTGGGTTTTGTCATACATTGGTATGAATCAGCCATAGAGTTACACGTATTCCCCATCCCGGTCCCCCATCCCACCTCCCTCTCCACCCGATTCCTCTGGGTCTTCCCAGCCCACCAGACCCGAGCACTTGACTCATGCATCCCACCTGGGCTGGTGGTCTGTTTCACCACAGATAATATACATGCTGTTCTTTCGAAACATCCCACCTTCTCCCACAGAGTTCAAAAGTCTGCTCTGTACATCTGTGTCTCTTGTTCTGTTTTGCATATAGGGTTATCATTACCATCTTTCTAAATTCCATATATATGTGTTAGTATACTGTAATGTTCTTTATCTTTCTGGCTTACTTCACTCTGTATAATGGGCTCCAGTTTCATCCATCTCATTAGAACTGATTCAAATGAATTCTTTTTAACGGCTGAGTAATATTCCATGGTGTATATGTACCACAGCTTCCTTATCCATTCGTCTGCTGATGGGCATCTAGGTTGCTTCCATGTCCTGGCTATTATAAATAGTGCTGCGATGAACATTGGGGTGCACGTGTCTCTTTCAGATCTGGTTTCCTCAGTGTGTATGCCCAGAAGTGGTATTGCTGGGTCATATGGTAGTTCTATTTCCAGTTTTTTAAGAAATCTCCACACTGTTTTCCATAGCGGCTGTACTAGTTTGCATTCCCACCAACAGTGTAAGAGGGTTCCCTTTTCTCCACACCCTCTCCAGCATTTATTGCTTGTAGACTTTTGGATAGCAGCCATCCTGACTGGCGTGTATTGGTACCTCATTGTGGTTTTGATTTGCATTTCTCTGATAATGAGTGATGTTGAGCATCTTTTCATGTGTTTGTTGAGGCTACTCATCTTTAAAGGAAAGATGTGCCCTGGCTGGGACATGGGAGGGTGTAAACAGGTAGGCATCTCTGCACCTGAGAGTCAAAGCACCTGTTTTCCTGTGGAAAGGGAGCACTGCTTTGTTGGGATTTGCAATGGTTTTTTCCAGGCATCCCGTGACCTTGGCAAGAACAAAAGAACAGATGATGCTTCTCTGTGGGTCTGCGCTGGGTCATGCATCCAGAATGGGGGAGAGGGAGCCGACAGGTCCCTGGAGGCCCCCACCCTGTCCCCTGCTCATAGTTCCCTTGGGAGCCCTGAGCTCCTCAGCTGCCATGATTGCCATAGTCCCCCCCCCACACACACACACCACAAAACACATGCACAAAGCCTGTGTATCAGACTGGGCCCTCACTCCCTGCCTCACCCAGGGCTGGAAGGTTCTGGCAAAGCCTATTGGGGTACTGCTGGGACGGATGTAGAGGAGAGGGTTTCTCCCCACCTTCCGGCACCCTGGTAACCATGGTAACAATGGGGAACTGCTGGAGGCTTCCAGCCACCTGCTGGGCTGTTTAGATGCTGAGGGCCTGGCGGGGACCCACGGTACAGGCGTGTGGGCCTCTGGGCAGCAGCCTTTGTGAGCAGCAGGAGAGGGGGCGGCAGATGCAGCACCAGTCACCCAGACCTCTGCAAAGCAAAGGGCCCTGGGTCAGGGGCCAAGGGCACAGGACAGGGGACACTTCCCCAGTCCCTGGAGGGGATGAGAGAGCACTTGCCCCCAGGTTCATGCAGAACCCCTGGTCTCTCAAGCAGCCCTGAGCCAGCAGGCATATAAACTGTTATAGGGTCTATTTCATTTATTATCGAGTGGCTGGGCTGAGCTCAAGTAGCCAGCAGTCCTCAGGAAAGTCCCTTTGGGCTCCTTACTCTTTGACACCATGTGATCCAGCCACTCATTTTAGGGAGAGAGGAACTGGGGTTCATGGAGGAATCAGACTTGTTGGCAGCTTGGGACCCCCAAGCAACTCTGACCGCCAGCTAGTGTCACTCCCTGAGCCCCCTAGCCAGCCTCCCATAAGTCTTTCTGAGATACCGGTGTCTGGTCCCTCCTAGAGCATGTGCCCTCTGAAGACAGGTCATGTCTGTCCAGTCACCTCTGTACCCCCAGCTCAGCCCTTGGGCAGGCACATGGCAGAAGCAGGTATTAGCAATGATCAGAAATGATGGACCCTCCCAGAAGGCAGAACAGGGGAGGCTGGTGGCTGCCAGCCTCACTCAGGAATATCAGAGAAGTGATATTCCCTTGGTCAGAAACCAAGTGCCAAAGCATCCCCTCCTCCCCATCTGGAACTTCCTCCATTCATCAGAGCACTTTCAGGGTGCACCCGCATCCCCCAACCCAGTCCCTTCTCTTCTTTTATTAACCAGACAGCCCATGCCTGGTCCTCCAGGGACATACTCACTGCTCTCTTCATGTGGGTGAATTTGGGCTTCCCAGGTGGCACTAGTGGTGAAGAGCACACCTCCCCTGGAGAGGGGAGGAAATAGCCATCCATCCACTCCACTATTCTTGCCTGGAGAATCCCATGGACAGATGAGTCTGGTGGGCTACAGTCCATGGGGTCGCAGAGTCAGACACAACTGAGTGACTTAACATGCAGCACATGGGTGAATATTGCTGGTAGGGTAGGACCTCCAGGGCCGTCACCCTCCCTTTAAGCCCAAGGAAATCTTGCCTGACCCAGGCTGATTTCTTCGACTTCCATGAGACCTTGGTCCTTCAAGCCACTGCATCGCAAGTGTCCAAGGCCCACCCTCACAACCCATTCCCTCACTGTGTTGACATCTCCAGGGCTCGGAGCTGCAGAGAGGTGATGTCACAGTCTTGAGCATCCTCCGCTCCTCCATTTCTTGTGAGGCTTCACTCCAGGAATGAAGTCCTAGTGCCGGTTCTGGCACTGCCCACGGGCAAGACTGCCCTCCCACCTCCCCTTCTGTCCACTCATCTGCCCCAGGAACTTCCAGAGTCCGTGCTTGGAGGAGCTGACTTGCAATGCTCTGGCCACCTAGTGAGCTTTGAGTCCTTGAGCTGAAGCCATGGGACCAGGCCTGGGCTACCTGGAAGCAGGCACAGGCCGTCCCCACTGTAGGCTCCCTTATTCCATCTCCCTCAGGCAGACCTCTCCATTGATGGATCATCTGCAAAGTATCATATCCCCGGGGCACAATCCTGCCACACCTTGAACAACAGGCAGTGCCCCAGGGAAGGCAAAGCAGCCGTGGCCTCTGGGACCTGGCACCCAGCCATAGGTGGCAGTCGGCAGGGATACACCCCTGCAGCTGAGGGTGAGACAAAGCCAGGTGTCAGAGCCTGTGTGCTGAGGCAGCTGTGGTCCAGGGACTGGCATGACAGGCTGATGGCCACAGGCTCCCAGCCGCCTGGCATCTAGCAGATGAGCCGTGTCCTGCAGCCCGGCAGCCCCACAAACAGACCACATGCTTAGTGCCCAGCACCCACATTCATGTATTTATAGCAGAGCCACTTAATTATGTGGAGATAATTCCTTCGAACTGCAGAAACCACCCCAGGGCATCCAGATTGAGTGCTCCCAGGTGGCAGACAGAGAAGGCCATGTCCCGTGGGCAGATTTCCAGGGAAGCTGGTGGTCTGCAGGAGGGAGGCTAGATGACCAAAAGCCTTTGCCCTGCTGCAGAAAGGAGGCAGGTGCTTCAAATGATGCTGGAAAAGGATGCTGATGCTGGTGGTGGTAGTGGTGGTGATGATGGTGCTGGTGGGGATGGTAATGGAGATGGTGATGAGGATGACGATCAAGTTGGTGATGACAACAGTGATGATGACCATGGTGATGGTGCTGGTGGGGATGATGATGATGGGATCAGTGGTAATGGTAGTGAAGGTGGTGGTGGTGTCGATGATGCCGATCATATTGGTGATGACAACGATGATGATGCCCATGATGGTAGTGCTGGTGGGGATGATGATGGAGATGGTGGTGATGAGGATGACGATCATGTTGGTGATGACAACAGTGATGATGACCATGATGATGGGGAAGAGGAGAGCTAGGGTGATGACTTTCCTGTCATTATTTGTATCAGCAGCTGCCCTTGGTCCAGGATTTGCTCTATCAGGCTCTTGCTTAAACCCACAAGCATTTACTCTTGATCCTCCAGCCACTCCCGAAGTTGGTGCTTCATGGGTGAGAACGGATTTCATGCTTAACCTCAGGTCTCACAGCCACCAGAGGACTCTGGGCCTCAGATCACCTCACTCCTGGCCTCGCCCCTGGGCCAGAGTGGCCAGGATGCCTGGTAAGGGGAAAGTGCAGGAAGGCCCAGCCCAGCCCTCAGCTCGGTGCTGGCAGAGCCCCATGTGGGACTCCCCATGCTACCCCTAAAGTCTGTCTTCCCCTGCCTCATACACAAAAACACCCCACCAGAAGGGAGTCACTGAGTCAGCAGTGATGCAGTTGGGAGGCTGGACCCCCTCCCCACGTCCTGGATGCTTTCCCCTCCCACCTGCAGAATCATGGGGCTCTCCACTTCCCTGGCTCACATCACTGCCTGAGCATCTTCCCAACAGGGAGTCATCACTGCAAGAAACCAACTCACATCCCATCATTTTTCCGTAATTCACTTAAACATGATCTCCTTAGGGGTTTAGCAATTTTTCACCCTTCCCAGTAGTGCCATCATGAACACTGGTGTGCATCTAAGTTTATTTCCTCTTGAATGGTTGTTGTTATTCAGTTGCTCAGTCATGTCCGACTCTTTGCAACCCCATGGACTGCAGCACTCCAGGCTTCTCTGTCCTTCACTGTCTCCTGGAGTTTGCTCAAATTAATGTCCATTGGGTCAGTGATGCCATCCACCCATCTCATCCTCTGTTGCCCGCTTTTCCTCCTGCCCTTGATATTTCTCAGCATCAGGGTCTTTTCCAGTGAGTTGGCTTTCCTCATCAGGTGGTCAAAGTATTGGAGCTTCAGAATCAGTCCTTCCAGTGAATATTCAGGGTTGAGTTTCTTTAGCATTGACTGGTTTAATGTCCTTGCTGTCCAAGAGACTATCAAGAGTCTTCTCCAGCACCACTATTCGAAGGCATCAATGTTTTGAGGCTCAGCCTGCTTTATGGTCCAACTCTCACATCCATACATGACTATGGAAAAACCATAGCTTTGACTAGACGGACCTTGAACAGTTAGGTTATGTTTGTATAAGTCGGATTTCTGGATCCAAGGCTCTGGGCCTCTATTACCGGATTATTTTCCCAGAAAATTGTGCCGCACACCCACAAAGCAGCAACGCCTCACTGGAGTAGCTTCCTCGCAGCTTCACCCTCAATGAGTATTTTCATTTAAAAATGCATTTTTTTTTCCTGTTCATTACAAGATTGCAAAGGTGCAGTGCCTGATGGCTTTCTTTTGCATCCCTTTTAATTTCAACAGAGCCTTTAATGGATGGGGTGGAGTAAACCTGGCTTTTGAATTGCTAGTATAGTGCTGCATGGGCAAGATATTAATCTTTCATGCCTCTGTCATGTGGTCCCAGCAGCGTAATCCTCTTTGAAATCATTTGTTATTTATTCCTACAGTCCCCTGAGAGCAGGGAGAGCCCCAGGAGCCTATTCACTACACAGGGAGAGCTGCAGAAATTTGCCTGCAGACACCCCCTCCCCTCAAGGTGTGGAACTGAACCAGGGCTGGGGACACAGGCCCCCAGCAGAGGGTCACAACCCCCAGTGAGAGCAGTCTCTGCCTACAACCTGCTAAGGTTAGGGGGTTGCCAAGGGTGGCTGGTGAGTCTGCTTCCCAGGGCTGCTGGAGAAAATGACCACAAGTGGGGGAGTTAAAAATGGCTATGTTTATTCATTGGCCGCTCTGAAGGCTGGAAGTCTAAAATCAAGGTGTCTGCAGGGCTGGTTCCCTGTGGAAGCTCTGAGTCTGCTCCAGGCCTTTCTCGACATCCAGCATCATTGGTCATCCTTGGCCCTTCTTGCTTTGGTAGATGCATCACCCTAAACTCTGCCTCCGTCCCTTGCCTCCTTTTCTGCATCTATGTCTTCTCCTCTTGTAAGGAAACCTGTCACTGGATTTAGGGTCCACCTCAAGTGATCCTAGTGGTAAAGAATCTGTCTGCAATGCAGGAAATGCAGGAGACGTGGATTCAATCCCTAGGTCAGGAAGGTCCCCTGGAGGAGGGCATGGCAACCTAATCCAGTAGTCTTGCCTGGGAATTCCCATGGACAGAGGAGCCTGGCAGACTACAGTCCATGGGTCACAAAGAGTGAGACACAACTGAGTGACTAACACACAGGTCAATCCAGGATGTGCCTGCACATGCTCAGTAGCTCAGTCACGTTCGACTCTTTGTGACCCCATGGACTGTAGCCCACCAGAGTTTTCTGTACATGGGATTTCCCAGGCAACACTACTGGAGTCGGCTGACATTTCCTTCTCCAAGGATCTTCCCGACCCAGGGATCAAAACCCACATCTCCTGGCAGATTCTTTACCACTGAGCCACTTGGGAAGCCCCAGTCCAAGATAACATGCCTTAATTATATGTGCAATGACCTTTTTGCTGCAGAAGGGCATATTCAACCAAACCAGGGATCAGGACTTTGACATGTCTTTTGATGGGCAGGTCGGGAAGATCCACTGGAGAAGGGATAGTTTACCCACTCCAGTATTCTTGGGCTTTAATGGTGGCTCAGCTGGTAAAGAATCCACCTGCAACGCAGGAGACCTGGGTTGGGAAGACCCCCTGGAGAAGGGAAAGGCTACCCACTCCAATATTCTGGCCTGGAGAATTCCATGGACTGTATAGTCCATGGGGTCGCAAAGAGTCGGACACAACTGAGCAACTTTCACTTCACTTCACTTCTTTGATGGGCAGGGACATGGTTTGAGCCACTACAGCAGGTTTCTGCCACTGATTCCCACCACTGCCCCCAGAGCCCCCTCTGTGGCTTTCTTTCTGGTCTTCTGATTGTTTATCATTGGTAGGGACTGCATGTCAGGTGTTACTGTCTACGGGGCAAGAGTGGAAGAGTGGCAGGTGGACCTGGGGTTGAGCTGGGTTGAGTTGGATCACCCTGCTGAAAAGCCAGCAGTTGCACCCAGAGCCAGGGCCCACAATGAGGAATGGGATCCAGTATGGAGTCACCCCTGCCCACAGCTGCCAGTGTACTTAGAGGGCAGAGTCCCCTCCTGGCCTCAGAGCAGTGGGCAAGCAGCCTGGGGAGGCCTCACGGAGCTCACCTGTGGGTGACGGTGAGCAAGTGAGACAGGACAGTGTGTTTCATCCAGGGCAGATGGGAGGCACTCAGAGAGGCCCCCCTTTTCAGGATCCAAGCCTGTGCCTCGCCAGGGAGGGGCAAATTTATGCTACAGCCTTTAGGGGTCCCAGATCCATCAGATACTGGCAAGCAACCTTTTTCTCAGCCTCCCTATTCCCTCTACAAAAGGCACCAAAGTCTGTCCCCCAGCATCTCCTAAGAGTCACCATTAAAATCCACCTGAATTCCAGGGGTCCAGCACCGTCATGTGTGTGATCATGCAAAGTTCTGGGGATCAGCCACGGATAGTCAGCCTCATGCTGTGCCAGGCACTGTGCCAAGTACAGGGAAGGGGCTAGCTGGACACAGTGGCCAGAGGTCCCTGAGCAGGACTGGCCAGAAGTAGGCGTCCCCCATCCCCACAGCCCATCACCAGCCCATCAGTGTTACCTCCTCGGGTGAGAACACCCACCACTCCCCAAGGCCTCCCGGCCCCAGGTCATCCAGAGCCCCAGAGAGAGAGACCCCCCGCATGCCCGGGGGAGGGGACTGGGGCCTGTGTGTCCAGGGACTGCTTGGTAGCACAAGAGGGCGCCAGTGCGCCCACTTAGACAGGAGAGACCGGCTTTGAGACTGCCTGTCTGGGGGACACCAGCATGCCGGCCTCTCCCTTCTGCTGCCATCCTGGGGGGTAAGCAGTTAAAAAACCCACCCCTCTCCCCAGACCAGGGCAGCAGCTTGGAGCTGCTTCATCCATCCGCCTGCCGGGAGCTGGGGCCGCCTCTGCTCTCTCCCGTGTCATCTGCTGAGTCAGGCTTTGAATCACTGCAGGAATCACAGCCCTGATCACTGGTGGCGGGGGGAGGGGGGGCGGTCCTTCTTCCCTACCCCCAACTTTGTGTTTTCCTCCCACCTTGACTCAGCTGGAAAGACCCCAGTCCACTGTGATAGGAGATGAGATGTCTCTCTGTCCCTTCTATTCAGGATGCCCCTCAAAGAGTGGGGAAAACCAGGTTCACTGTGGGTCTGACCACTTGGGGGGAGGGGATGCGTGTGCTTGGACCTCCTCCCCTCCTGACCGCCCCCCCCCCCCCCCCGCAGTCCTTGGGCTCATTGATTATCCAGCTCAGAGGTGGATGCAGAGCTTCTGTCTCTGACGCCCCAGCCAGGTACTCGCAGCACTGCAGCCCCAGCCAACCGACTGGAGATGCACACCCTGCTGGCCGCAGGGTGCCCTGGGCTCGGTTCTGCCCGTGGGTGCTGCGTGGAGTCCTCTGAGATTGCATGGCCGCCCCCCAGGGAGCTGGTGAGTAGCGGTGCAGGGGGAGTCCAACCTCACCTAGATCCTCTCACCAGCACCGGTGTGAAGGGAACCTTGGAGGTGGGCCGTTTAGACCTGCAGCTCGTTTTCTCTTTGGGATTAAGGGCAGGGCTTGGGTTTCACAAGGAAAGGCCTTTCAGGCAGTCAGCTGAGTCCCTGTTCTGCAGCAGGAAGCCTGGGTCCCCCTGATGGTGGCCAGCACAGGGGACAGAGCTCTCTGGTCCCACTGTTCTTTATCTTTAAGACCCTCTCCCCCTGAAGGACAAACTCCTGACACCAGAATGGAGGAGAGATGCTCTCATCATGAAAAGAGAGCAGAGGCGGGAGAATGTTGGGGACACAGCTCTGCCCCCCAGCACACCCCCACTCAGATCTCACACTGTGTGGGGCCCCCGGACCCCCAGCCTCCCTCAAGGGGCTGCTTCATGTGGGGCTGCCTGGTGGGGATATGCCTGTTGACTTGATCGTGGCCTGGCTTCCCAGAGGGAGCAGCCCCTCCTCCATCACTCTGGGAGCATCCACTGAGGCAGGAGAGAGAGGAGAGCAAACATACCCCTGGGTGCACTTCATCCCAGGGGAGGTGGGAACGGGCCCAGCCCTTCTGCCTCCCCCCAAAGGTATGGGGCACACTCTCTGAGGGTATGTTTGAAATGTTCTCTGGCTGGATGTCTGGGTCACCCAAGTGGCTCTCAGGACCTTGTGGCCATCACCGCCTACCTGGTGGAGACCTGAGTCCTTCGTCTTCACTGGCCCTGTGGAGCATCTGCTTTTCAGAGCAGCAGGAAGCTGCCCGGGGCTGGCCTGGGACATTGACCATGAGGTTGCAGGTCCTTCCACATGTGGGGCTTGGTGCCACCTTCCTGGACTGGCCAGGGTGGAGCGTGCAGGCAGTGGAAGGAGAGGGCTTCCCTGGCATCTCTAAAGGTATGTGAACGGACAGCAGACCTTGGGCTGCTGGGCTGATAGATAGAGTGGGCCCGTTTGTGTGTCTGTGTGTGTACGCACACGTGTGCTTGTGTGTATACACACACACACCTTCAGAGGCACATCCCCCACCCAGACCTTCATCAGAGCACCTCCCCAGGGCTGGCCTGGAGCGCTCCATCCTGTTGGGGTTCTGGTCTCTCCCTAGACTGTTTTGATAAACTTCCTATAATGGGAGGAACTCTGATACACTTTCACAAAAGGGCATTTAAAATTAGTTCTAAAAAAAAAAGAAAGAACTGCATGCTGACCCGGAATTCACTTTGCCCTGTGCAGTCTATGCACCTCCTCCTGGGATTTCCAGAGATGAGGTTCTGATGCCACAGGTTCAGGAAGCACTGTCTCTCCTGCACTCTGGTCCCCCTGTCTCTCTATCTCTGTCTGTCTGTCTCTGTCTTTGGCGAGTATTTCCACACTCCAGCCTTTCCTCTACTGCTATGAGTCATATGTGCACACAGCCAGATCTGTTTCTGAGTTTGCATTTCTCTTTGAGCTGGTTAAACTTTCTTCTTAAATAAGCTTATTTTGAAATGAAACTCGCTGTTCCTGCAATCAAGGGAAAGCCAGCATTACTTGTCATAATTCAGAGATCACTAGAAAAATAAGTAGATAAATTTTAGATTTGAAGAACTATCTAAAGTGTGACCAGAACACACAGACTTTGAAAAATCCCTGTCTTGGGGATCCCATAGGGATTGTTTTCTGGGAACTGGGGGATTGCTCCCTGCCCCTCACCCTTCAATCATTCCCATTCCCTGGTCACAGGTGGAATGCCTGGTCCAAGGTTATTCATGTTCCAAGGACAAGTTAACGAGTCCTTCCTCATCCCTGCTCAGGTGAATAAAAGGGGTGAGAAAGCCTGAGGTGCGGGGCCAGGGGGTTAGTACATTGGCCCCTTATATTTCCCAGTTGGATTTAGGCAAGAGAGGGAGATTTTATTGGAGATGAGGGTGCCCAGAGGCTGGACTGGTATTTGAATATCAAAGATTTAGACCAGAAAGCTATAGGGAGCATTCTTCTCCAGGAATCATCATGAGAGTCTGGAAAAAGATGGCAGGAGGTGGCCTTAAGAATCTTGGCTTTGGAGTCGAGTAGACCTGCCCCAGCTGTTTGCTTCTCGGAGCATCAAGGAGGGTCATTTATAAGATGTAGATGACAGAGGTGTTAGAAATGAAAAGTGCCAATTCCTCCCCACTGTTGGTTAACCACTATAGTATGATAGTGTGGGGTGACCCATGCAGGCTGGAGAAGCAGCCATGGCATTGGACCCCAAGGCTGGTGACATTGCCAGCAGATGATGTTGCTCCCCCAGGGGGAGCAGCAGGAATGAGAGGCGGGGCTGCCATAGGTATAGGAGCATCAGGGAATGGGACTCTGGTGACAGGTGGACAACCCGAGGCCAGCAGTGAAGATGGGCAAGAGAGAGAATATTCTAGAGGCAGCCATGTGGATGGAGGCAACAGGCCGCCAAGGTCCTGAACCTGGGGCTCAGGTCAGAGGGGTGGGATGGAGGTGCAGCTGTGGGCTCATGGGCATGGAGGTGAGAACTTAAGCTCAGAGGGTTGTTCAGCAGGGGAGATTCCAAAGTAGCAGTGCTTGGAGGAAGAGGAGGCAGCCTGGGGTGAAGGTGGAGGGTGTGATAGAGGTGGAAGTTGTAGAGGTGCTAGAGGTGCTGGAGATGGAAGTGATGAAGAATAAAGAGGTGGAGGTGATAGACATGAAGGTCATGGAGGTGGTGGTGATGAAGGTGGAGTTGGTGGAGGTGAAGGTCATGGAGCTGGTGGAAGTGATGAAGGTGGAGTTGGTGGAGGTAGAGGTGAGGGAGGTGAAGGTCATAGTGGTGGAGGTGATGAAAGTGGAGTTGGTGAAGGTAATGGATGTAAAGGTGGTGGAGGTGAAGATTGTGGAGGTAATAAAGGTGGTGGAGATGGTGATGGTGGAAGTGATGGACGTGAAAATGGTGAAGATCATGGAAGTGGTGTACATGATGAAGGTGGAATTGGTGGAGGTAGAGGAGGTAGAGGTCGTATAAGTGATGGAGGTGAAGGTTATGGAGGTGGTGGAGGTGATGAAGGTGGTGGAGATGGAGGTGGTGGAAATGATGGATATGAAGATGATGAAGGTCATGGAGGTGGTGGAGGTGATGAAAGTGGAGCTGGTGGAGGTTGAGGTGATGGACTTGAAGGTGGTGGGGGTAGTGGAGATGGAAGTGGTGGAAGTAATGGAAGTGAAGATGGTGAAGGTCATGGAATTGGTGGAGATGATGAAGGTGAAGATGGTAGAGGTGGTGTGTGAGTGTACATACGTGTTCACACATGCATATACATGTGCTCTATGTCCATGCATGCCTGCCTGGCTCTGTACATGCGTCATGAACCAGATATCGCCCTGGTCAGGAACTCCAGACCTAGTAGAGACTGTCAAGTCCAGTGATGGCCTGCTATCCCAACCTGGGCCTGTGCGGGCTGCACTCTCCCACCGTGAAACCCCTTGGCGGAGGTGCTGAGGTTGCAGGAAGCAGGAGCACATGATCACGCTGAGTGGGCGTGACCTGCCTGCACATGTTCAGCACCACCGTGTCCCAGGACAAAGGATTCCCCAGGGAATGAGACTGACCCAGTGGCTGCCCTCTGGGCTCACCGTCTGCTTGGGGGGCAGCCAGATGGTGTCTCCACAGGTTAAGGTACAAGCTCCTCAGGAAATGCACATGCTGACATGGTGGGCGGACCCCTGGAGAGGTGACATCTGAGTGGGGACACACAGTAAGAGTGTCCTGGGCAGAGGGGTGGCACCTGCCAAGGCTCAGTGGCAGAAGAGAGGAGAGGAGGACCCCAGCCCCACATGGGTGTTCCATGCACTCCTCGGACTGGACACAGCCACCACCAGTCTCCAGAAATTCCCCAACCTGCTACACACCGCCACTTCCCCCATCTCAGGAGCTGGCAGTTCTTCTGCAGAAACCTGAGGGTCACCCTGCACCTCAACCTTCCTCTAAGGCCCCACATCTACCCACGAGCTGACCCTTTGGTCTCCACCTCCCAGCTCCACTGGTCACCCGGCCACTCCAGCCAGGGCCTCCCCAGCTCCCACCTGGATCATCACTGGTCTCCTAATGAGATCTCCCACCTGACTCTGCCCTTTGTCCCCCCACCCTGCTTGCTGTCACCCTGGAAAGCACACTGTCTCACCCTTGTTGGGAGGAGGTATTTGGCTGTTCCTCTCTGCTCGGGGCAGCACGGGGTTGTGGCTCAGAGGAGGGACTCACAGGGCTGTTGGGGGGCCATGGCCAGACCGACTTAACCGCCCTGAGCCTCAGTTTCCTGGCCATCACCAGTGATGGGTAGTAAGTAGTACGAGCCTCACAGGGTGTGGGGTGAAGGTTGAGTGAGTGAGTGCACATGGAAGCCTTTATCCTTGCTCCTCAAACCTCCGCACTCGGTCCCCAACAGCTTGGACTGGTCCTCGCTCAGGGATGAGGTCAAGGATGCTGCTCAGGTGCACGTCTGGTGCCTTCTCCATCCACACCCCTCAGAGGACACTCAGATGTCCTGGACCCCAAGCTATTCTAAGCCCAGTGTTAATGCAGGGCCCTGAAGGCCCAGCCTTTCCCGAGGACTGGACAGGTCACTGTGCCGAGGAGAGTGACGCAAGGCTGCAGGTGGGGCTGCAGACCCCACCTCCAACGGCAGCACCTTCCAGGTACCATGTTGAGGCACCATGAGCAGGATTTTTAAATTCTACACTTATTTCATCTCAGTGCAGGAGCAGGAAAGAGAACATACAGTCTGTGTGAGCAAACCAAATCAAAAATAAATGAGACAAGAAGAGTAACCAAAAATAGTCAACATCAGAGGCAGCAGCCTGCAACGGTGGCCAGCTGTCCCCGGCAAGCGGTTGGGAGAGCGGCTTTACGTGTATTACTAGGAACAGATTAATCAGGCCTGCAGTCTGATGATAAATCAGAATTACTAGCAAAGTAAAAGAGGTTAATGAGGACTCAGGGGGCACAGTGCCTCTGTGCCTTTCCCCCTCCTCCCCAGCACCCCCAACCAGGCAGTGGGGCACAGGCTTGGCCAGCAGGCAGCATCAGAGTCATCTATAAGTGAGGGGGTCCCCTTCCTGACCAGAATGTCCCCACAAAAGGACAGAGCAGAGCTGCAAGTGCCATGGACCTCGTAAGGATCCACACTTTCATCTTTTTTTGGTGGATGTCACCTCTTTTAATTGTCATTCAGTCGCTCAATTGTGTCCAATTCTTTGTGACCCTATGGACTGCAGCACACCAGGCTTCTCTGTCCTTCACCAACTCCTGGAGTTTACTCAAACTCATGTCCATTGAGTTGGTGATGCCATCCAACCATCTTATCATCTGTTGTCCCCTTCTTCTGCCTTCAATCTTTCCCAGCATTAGGAAAGTGTCTTTTCTAATGAGTCAAGTCTTCGAATCATGTGGCCACAGTATTAGAGCTTCAGCTTCAGCCTCAGTCCTTAGAGATCAAAGTTCTGCAAACTATGACCTGAGGGCCAGATCCAGCCCACCACCTGTTTTTTGTTTTGTTTTGTTTTTTAAGATTTTTTTGATTGGACCATTTTTAAGATCTACTGAATTTGTTATGATATTGCTTCTGTTTTATGTTTTTTGGGGAGGGTGGTTCGGCCGAGAGGCATGTGGGATCTTAGCTCCCAAACCAGGGATTGAACCCACATCCCCTCCATTGGAAAGCGAAACCCACATCCCCT
Organism: Muntiacus reevesi; assembly: GCF_963930625.1. Lineage (NCBI taxonomy): Eukaryota > Metazoa > Chordata > Mammalia > Artiodactyla > Cervidae > Muntiacus > Muntiacus reevesi. The sequence continues at coordinate 93,388,147 of NC_089253.1, read as the reverse complement.
CCATTGGCAGGCAAGGTCTTAACTACTGGACCACTAGGGAAGTCCCTGTTTTTGTATGTAAAGGTTTAGTAGGGTTTGTTTTCCTTTTTTTTTTTCATTTTTTGTTTGTTTGTTTTTTCCTTTCTTGGCCATGCCTTTCGGCAAATGGGATCTTATTTCCCCAACCAGGGGTTGAATCCATGTCCCCCACAGTGGAAGCTCAGAGTCTTAACCAATGGCCTGCCAGGGAAATCCCTATAAATAAAGTTTTATTGACACACAGCCACACCCTCTCATTCACAAATTGTCTCTGGCTGCTTTCACAGGGCAGAGACTCACAAAGCCCAAAATATTGCCCTCTGGCCCCTTGCTGCACAGGTTTGTGGTCCCCACCATAGATGTCTTTCATCAGATGCTCCAGCGTCCAGAGAGGTATCCAATCCATCAAAAGACATCTCCCAACAATGGGGGTTTGTTTAGTGGTGTTTCAGTTTGCTGATGTTGATTTGGACTTTGGAGATGTTGTTTGTCAAAAAAGATTCTGCAGTAATTTGCTTTCTCTCGTGCAAGGAACATCTTTGGGGCAGACACATTTGAGTCACATGATTAACCTCAGACCCCGAAGGTTAACAGCCACAGGAAAGCCCTGGGCCCAACCTGCTGGCCACCCTCCCCGCTCTGTTCCCCGAGCATCTGAGGGGGAGGAGGAGGTGGACCCTCACAGGGCAGGGCAGAGCAGGCCCTCTTGGGGGTCCTCTTTCCTGTGATGTCCTTGGGGCCCACCCCCTACTCCACGAGTCACACAGAGTCCTTTCAAACCTTGAGCCTTGCAACACATCCACCACTTGGGAAGGAAAGGACCCTTTAGACAGACTGTAGTGCCCGGTCATGATTCTGAGTAGGCGTTTTCCCATGGCCTGTGTGGAGCACTTGGAAAGTTTGCATAACATATCACCAGGGAGGTTTCTCCCAGGAAAAGAAGAAAAACCACAAGGAGCTTTTCATCCGTGAAGCTTTGCATTTCTGTGATGCCTCCAGGAGACCCCTCACTCCTGACGTGACCTGGGTGGGGACTACAGGATGTAGAGCTAGTGTGCACCTGTGGTGAATCCCCCGGATCATGATCAGGGGCCCCTCCAGGCACCAGCATCGACAAATACACCTCCTGCGTTTGTCTCCTGCCCCAAGAGAGGTTTTGAACAGAGCTGGGCAAAACGCTACACATTACACCACTTTTGAGATGACTCTACTTCTGGGTATCAGTTATTAAACTGGATTAGCGTCCAATCCCCGGAGAGGAGGTTGTGATCTCATATGCTAAAAACTCAACTGAATCCCAGAGTTGGCTTGAAAATCACCAAACCACCCAAGCTCACCTAACCACACGCGATGAACAGGGACCAAGAGCTCCCGTGGGGGCCCAGCTGAGCACTTTCTGCGGTGACCTCACTCAACTGAAGCACCACGTGGAAAGAGGTACTGCCCGAGATGTGGACCCAAGAAACAGGTGTGGGCTCACAGTGGTGGGGATGGAGTCCTGCCAGGGGGCGGGGGGGGGGGGGTTGTCTATGCCTCCAAAGGGTATGTGTGAAGGTTGCCCACAGCCCATTTGCTCAAGGAGGGGGGTGTGGCCTCAGTAACTCCTAAAACAGAGCTCTTCAAACCTTTTCTACAGAGGACCAGAAAGTAAGCATTTTAGCCTTGCAGTCTGTGCAGCCTCTGTCCCAGCTTCTCAGCTCTGCCATGTGACGTGAGAGCAGTCATAACTGATACATGAATAAGTGTTCTGGCCTGAATGTCTGTGTCCCCCAAAATTCATATGAAGAAATGAACTGCTCAGTCGCTCAGTCATATCTGACTTTTTCCGACCCCACGAACTGCAGCCTGCTGGGCTCCTCTGTGCATCAGTTCTTCCAGGCAAGAATACTGGAGTGGGTTGCCATTTCCTCCTCCAAGAGATCTTCCCAACCCAGGGATCGAACCTGTGTCTCCCACATTGGCAGTGGATTCTTTACCACTAGCCCCACCTGGGGATGTTAAAGCCCTAATTCCCAATGGGATGCTCTTTAGAGTTGAGATCTTTGGAAGGTGATTGGGCTTCCCTGGTAGCTCAGTCAGAATAGAATCTACCAGCAACTTGGGAGATCTGAGTTCATTTCCTGGGTTGGGAAGATCCCCTGGAGAAGGGCATGGCTACCCACTCCAGTATTCTTGCCTGAAGAATTCCATGGACAGAGGAGCCTGGCAGGCTACAGTCCATGGAGTCACAGAGTTGGACACAACTGAACAACTAACACTGGGTTTAGATGAGGTCCTGAGGGTGGGGGTCCCATGACAGTTTGGTGCCTTTATAAGAAGAAGAGACCACAGCAAGCTTGTTCTCGGCCTCTGAGGACACAGGGAGAAGGCAGCCGTCCTCAAGGTCAGAGGAGAGTCCTCAGCAAACACTGAATATGCCCACACCTGGATCTGGGACTTCCAGCCTCCATAAATTTGAGAAAAACATGTCTGCTGTTGACAGCCCCACCATCACCACCACATGTGGCCTTTGTTATGGCAGCTGAATGTGCATGGCTCTGCACCAATGAGTTTATTCATGGACACTGAGATTTGAATTTTATATAATGTTCATGTCCCATGAAATATTCTCCTCTTGTTTTTCTTCCAACCACTTAAAACACGTGAGAACTATTCTTAGCTCAGAGGCTGGAGAGCGGAAGTGGACCCCGTGGGTGGAAGTTACAAGGATGTAGATTTCAACTCCTCATTAAAAAAAAAAAAAAAAAAAGGACCTTTTTCATCATTTCAGTTGTCCCCAGAAGACTAATCTGCTTAGAGTTCCCTGCAGGTGGAGGTACATGCAGCTCAGCAATGTACGGAGGAACTTTTGTGTCTCCGGAGCCCTGGACCCACTCTGTTCTTCTCAACCTTGGGAGCAAACAGGACACATGAACCCAGTTCTCCCGCTACACTTGTGGTATGTGCCCGCCACCCAGGGTCCTGACCCAACGAAACGTGAATTACCATGAGGCAGATCTATTCAGCACTTGCTCCTTAAGTTGTGAACACAGCTGGGACCCCTGTGTGGTCTGCCCTTAACAGGAGCATACTTGAGACACTCTCAAGACCCGCCTGGCACTCCACCTTGGTCTGTGGTCAGACGGAGGGCACAGAAGAAGATGACTTGCTACAGGTAACCCCATGCAGGCCACCTCCTGCCCCCTGCCCCAGCCTGAGACACCCCCACCCTGCATCACTCCTTGTGCTGAAATTGGAGGCAGAGGACTTCCCTGTGGTCCATGGATAAGACTCTGTGCTCCCGACACAGGGGACACAGGCTTGATCCCTACTCAGGGAACTAAGATCCCACATGCCACAAGGCAAGGCCAAAAAGAAAACAGAGGCAGAACTCAGGAGGCAGTCTCCTCATGAGGAAGAAGAATTCCAGAAGATTCCCCTTGCACAAGGAAAGCAACATTTCCTGGAACCCCACCCCCCAACCAGGATCCTGCTGACAGACTGTGTCCCAGCCTCACCAGCTGGAAGATGACTCAGGAAGGGAGGCCCGTGGGTGGCCAGTGGACCACTCAGCAATTCTGTCACATTTATTGATCCAGCTCAAATCTATGGCTCAGATGTGTCCACAGAGAAGCCCCTGAGACTAAATGAAGTATCCTGAACTACGAAGCCCAGCGTTTAGCGGTGGCCTGCCCTCCCACTTCCAAAGGAACGTCTTGAAGAAGCTTTGGCAGATGCTTGAAGAAAAACAATTTACTCTTAGGGGCCACGAAAGAAGCTGCAGTTTAAGGCCTGACTCACTGTGGCTTCCCTGATGGCTCAGACGCTAAAGAATCCTCCTGCATTGCGGGAGACTTGGGTTTGATCCCTGGGTCAGGAAGATCCCCTGGAGAAGGGAGTAGCTACCCACTCCAGTATTCTTGCCTGGAGAATCCCATGGACAGAGGAGCCTAGCAGGCTATGGTGGCCTTGAGTAGCATTTAGTATTCATGGGTCTAGAGTCCTGACTGTAAAGCACCCCCACCTTCGAGGGTTAAAGGCGGCAAGGGCTGTGTGTGACTTGGGATGCTCAGCCAAGGGGCTCTCCTCCCAACCCCCTCCCCAAGGTTTCTCTTTTTTTCTCTTTGCTCTCCCTCACCCCGCCTCTCCCTCCTGTTCTCCTCCCAGCACCTGCTCTCTTCAGTCAGTCTCGAGATGATCCTGAACCCCCCAGGCTGTTTACTTCTCCCTTCTCTTTCCCCTTTGTTTTCCATCACCCCTTCTGTGTCTTCATCCTGCCAGGACCCGCAGCAGCCTCAGAACCCCGTGCCCACCCCAGGGCAGAGGGGGGCCCACCTGGGGGCAAGGGGGAGAATCCGAGGTTGGGCGGGTGATGGGCCGTGCCTGGGGCTGCAGATGCAGCACAGCACAGATGGAACATTCCATCCACACCCTCCCTCTGGCTCTCCCCTCCCCCCCCCAGAAGGGGCATCCCCCTCACCTGTCCTCCCAGGCTGCCCCACCCCCACGTCACCTGCAGGCACCTGCTGTGTCCTGGCAAAGTGCTGGGACCAGGACTGGGATGTGAGTGAGGGGCAGATCCCTGCCAGATTCACTGTCCCCCGGGGTCGGGGTGGGGGGCATCCTAGCAGTGCCTGACTCAGAGCGCAGCTCTGGAATCAGCCCAGTCCTGGGTTTGAATCCTGGCCATAGGCCTGACCTCTGACCCTCAGGGTCATCATCCGTGCAGCAGAAACCCCCCCACCCCCCACCCCAGGTCTATGAGGACAATCAAATGAAGAGACGAGGGTAGAAGGTGTGTAGCCCAGCCCTGGCACAAAGCTGGCGCCAATAAGCAGGAACTCTTTTTAACAGCCCCAGAGCTAGCTGGTGGCTGCTTGGTTGTATATCTGTCCCCACCCCCTGGCAGAGAGGGGGCCCCCTGGGCTGTCTGGGGCCCTCCTCAGGACACGCCTGGGACTAGAAGCCACACCCCGTTTCGCCAAGCATCCTCCACGTTGTCGCTCACGCCACCAGCTTCCTGGTTGGCCCGTGGTCCCGCCGTGTTCACCTTCCACCTTGTACACACCAAGATGTTCTTGTCTCCAGCCATTCTGACCCGAGAGCAGGTACTCAGGGCATTTCGGGGACTCTGCTTCCCAGGATGGGTTCTGTGCTTGAGGGGACGGCAGCCCAGCTCCCTCTGCAGGGTTGGGGTGCTCCTCTGACTTCCAGGGTTCCTCAGCCCAGCTCCCTGGGCCCTGCGCCCCCACAGGACTGGCTGCAGCTGGGGTGGGAGCTGCCCCTGTGGACTCCCTGCTGGACCCAGGCGGAGCCCACGTGGCCAGCTGTCACAGCAACTGCAGGCGTCCCCCCACCCACCCCGGAGAGGCTGGCGAGCCTCCTCTGACCCAGTGACTGCTGAGCGGCGGGCGGGGCGCGGCGGGCGGCCGGCACCCACTGGAGGTGTCTGACACATCTCTACCTCCCGGGTGTCTGCCTTCTGCTTTCATCGCCCGGTCAAGGAGCTGCCAGAGATCAAGGGCTCAGCGGGGCCTCCTCTGTGGGGCCTGGGGGGTGAGGGGGCAGCTGCTGAGCGGCCCCAGCAGCTCCTGGAGAGGAGCCTGCCAGACTGCTGTCTCCAGAAACCCCCCGACCACCACCCCGGGCCTGGGTTCCCATCTCTGAGTAGAGAGTAGTTTCACAGTCAGAAGGAGCAGGGGTCCTGCCTTAAAAATGATGAAAGGGGACCCATCCCTCCCCTCTCCTGTAGGGCAGAGTTCAGGGCAAGAGGGGGTGGCAGGAGGGCCCCTAGGATCCCTTCCCCACCCTTCAGGTCTGTCCTGGCAGAGCACCCATGGTCACCATGTGGAGGGGCACAAGGCAAGCTCCCTGGGACCTAAGGGGCCTCCTCCAGGCCCGGAAAAGCGCAGCTTCTCGGTACCTCCCTCCCCCACCTTGCTCTCCTCTCCACTCTGGGCCCCAGCAGGATATCGGTGTAGGCTGTGGTCACTGTGGGAGGCCAGGGCGGTGGGTGGGAAGGAGACCCTGAGCTTCCTAGGCTGGGACAGGAAGGCTCTGATGGTTGCTGAATGAATGACCGCAGGGAGGCCTTGGCCTGGGCATTCGGGGAAGGTTATGGAAATTCCAGAGCATGTGTGGGATTTTGTTTCCTGTGTCTTGCCCTGACCCACTGCAGCTCACACGGTTTGTAGAGCACCAAGGCCCCTCTTCCCAGGATCAAGTGACCACACTCTTCCACCTGTGGTCACCAGGATCTGGATAGTGCTGGGGAGCCATGGCTGGGAGATGAGCCCCCCACCCCACCCCATGAGCCAGGCCTCCATCCCCTCCCAGGGTGTGCCCAAGCCTGGGGGTCTTTGGCTGCTGACCCCAACCCACCATCACTATATGCAGCTGGGACATACCCAGGAGCCACAGTGAGGCTTTACCTCAAGTGGAAGGCACCCAGCCAGTAGGTGCATGAGCAGTGGGTGTGGACCTGGGTGGTCTGCACTAGGGGAAAGGCCTTTCATTGTTGCTTTGGGAGAAGTGGGTTTGGGGACTGTGATCTTTTTTATCGTGGCGCTAATTATATATAAGCAGGAACTCTCCCTGAAACAGTCCAGCCCCGGCTCTGTGCTGACTGACCCATTTGTAATCAGGGAACAGACATCTGAAGGTTGCTCTGAAAAGATGGAAACTTATAGTCTGTGATCTTGATAAGGAATTCTTAATGGGGCACCAATCAGACATGTGAACAGACACCATCAGGCAGTCTTGCCCCTGGGCTCCATGACCGGTCCAGATTTCTCCACTGTTGTCTGACCACACGTGGGCCATGCTATGAAGTGTTGAGTTGGAGGGGTCACCGTGCCACCCATCCCCCCGGCTTAGGCCTCTGGAGCTGAGAGGAGATTGGTGTTCTCATTGGCAAACAGCAGGCCGTCCTGGCTCTGACCCCCAGCTCCTAATAAAGATTGCACCGTTCTCCCCACCCCCAACTCCATCTGACTCAGAGCAAGATCTGGATGGTGCTGTTTGGGAGTGGTGCTGTTGGCCTCCAGCCCCTTCTGGCAACCAGGCCTCTCTGCTTGTCCCCCTCGATGACTCCATGAGCACAATGGACACCTCAAGTGCACGCAGATTCGGTAGCTCTCGCCCTTTGCTGCCCATCTTGCTCTTAGGGGAGGAGTCGTCTCCTATCTTGGGGCTCCTGGCTTCTGGGAGAGAGAGGAAGGGGAGTTACACAAGCGCCTTTCCGGATCTGTGTGGTTTCGAGCAGTTACACCTCTTCCTGTCTCTTCTCGAGGCACCCTGTGGCTGTCGTGGCTCCCGCAGGCTCTGGGCCCGTAAGGACGGTGGTTTTATGCTGTGTCACAGTCAGAGCGATACCTCAGGGCTTTGGTAGGAAGGATTTCCAGGGTTCGAGAAACAGCATGCAAAGTGACATCAGTTTGAGAAGCAGGAACTGGAGTCCTAACCCTGAGGCCTGTGTTTCCGGGGAGATCACCCAACGCCCGTCACACGCCCGTCTCACCCAGGCACCATGAGCTTCTCCCTGGTCCCCCAGTCAGTACTCACAGAGCATCTTCCATGTACCTGATGCTGCTGGGACAATCAGTGGGCACGGGAAGTGACGCCCCCTCCCCTGTTGGAGCCAACATCCCTGTGGTCTCAGGGGAAATGTTGTTGTTCAGTCACTCAGTTGTGTTGGACTCTGCAGCCCCGTGGACTGCAGCATACCAGGCACCTCTGTCCTTCACCATCTCCCAGAGTTTGCTCAGATTCACATCCACTGAGTCAGTGATGCCATCCAACCATCTCATCCTCTGTCGCTCTCTTCTCTTCCTGCCCTCAATCTTTCCCAGCATCAGGGTCTTTTCCAGTGAGTCGGCTCTTCATATCAGGTGGTCAGAGTATTGGAGCTTCAGCTTCAGCATCAGTTTTTCCAAAGAATATTCAGGGTTGATTTCCTTTAGGATCAACTGGTTTGATCTCCTTGCAGTCCAAGGGTCTCTCAAGAGTCTTCTTCAGCACCGCAATTTAAAAGCATCAGTTCTTTGGCCCTCAGCCTTCTTGAGCCTTGGGATTACAGCCTTGTCATGGCGAAGGGACTTGCATAACTCAATGAAGCTATGAGTCTTGCCGTGCAGGGCCACCCAAGACAGACAGGCCATAATGAAGAATTCCAACAAAACGTGGTCCACTGGAGGAGTGAATGGCAAACCACTCCAGTCTTCTTGCCGCAGGAACCCTATGAACAGTATGGAAAGGCTGGGAAAATGAGGACAGGGTAAGGATGAGGAAGAATCTGTCACTGGTGTCTCCATGGTGAACCACCAAGACGGCCTCAAGGGGCCCCACCTCCTGGTCATATTTGGGCTGGGCTTTGTGACCCATAGACACATCTCCTGAGTCTCAGTCAGGTAAGACAAAGCAGCTTCTCTCTCTCCATTCCTCACCCTGGAGGAAGCCAACTGCTTTGACCTGAGAGATCCAGGGAGTACAGGACTCAGCCTGTGCATGGCCTCATCCAGGAGACGTCTAAGAAGAGGAGCCTTCAAGGGAATTCCCTGGCAGTCCAATGGTTAGAACTCTGACCTCTCACTGCCGAGGGCCAGGGTTCAGTCCCAGACCAGGGGATGAAGATCCCGTAAGCTGCATGGTGAGGCAAGAAAAAAGAAGAGGAGCCTTCAGATGAGACTGTGGCCCCAGCTGACATCCTGCCGGCAGCCTCAGGAGAAACCTTGAGCCAGAACCACCCAGTCAAGTCATTCCCAGACTCCTGATTCCAAAACTGTGTGAGAATCCTTTGTTGTTGTAAGCCACTAATCCTTGTCATGTGGCAATAGATAACTGATACAGTGTTATCATTCTTAAGACCTCAGCGATCTAGGGCCAAGCCTTCTGGACCCTCCAAGCTTCCAGGATGGTCCGGAATGAGGTGCAGCCCCAGACGGCCCCCACCGTGACACTGAGTCATGCCTGTGCATGGTCTCTTCGGTAAGCAATGAGACTTTTTCTGGAAATGTGAAAAAGATGAGAAGACTTCTGAGAGCAAGGGAGAGAGGCAGCAAAGAAAAAGAGTTGTAGTGAGTCTGAGGACCCTGAAAAGTGATTTTTCTGGAAGGCAGGACTGCTGCCCGGGAGCAGGCTGCCTCCAGGATGGACACACCTATGCAAGAACGACCTCACCTGCCGTTGGCTGAGGACACACGTGTTCAGGAAGGAGCTATGATCTCAGACTTTCCCGGCCCTGGGCAGCACTTTCCCTCAGGCAGGCTGAGAACAGGCAGATCCCAGCCCCCGAGGCCCTCACTGCTCACCCCACCTGGTAACACATCAGCTCCTCCCCGACTCCTCTTACCATCCCATCTCACAGACAGAGAAACTGACACTTGGGAAGGTCGAGAGATTTGCCCAAGGCCAGACACCGGTAAAGGGCGGTTACAGCTCAAACCGAGGGGGCCTCGCCTCCCTCCCCAACACCAGGAATGGTCTCCCGGAGTCACTCAGAGTGGAGCCCTGTCACCCACCCAGCCCTAGAAGAAGATGGAAACGTGTATAGGCTCCCGCAGGATTCTTTCTTAATACTAATTTTTATTTATTTGACTGCACCAGGTCTTTAGTTGCAGCGTGTGGAATCTAGTCCCCTGACCAGGGACCAAACCCGGACCCCCTGCACTGGGAGCACAGAGTCTTAGCCACTAAACCACCAGGGAAGTCCCTCCAGCAAGATTTCCATTTAGAAACAGTTACCCTCTCCAGAAGGGCTTCCTGGGTGGCGTTAGTGATAAAGAACACACCTGTCAATGCAGGAGACATAAGAGACGTGGGTTCAGTTCCTGGGTTGGGAAGATCCCCTGAAGGAAGGCACACCAACCCACTCCAGTATTCTTGCCTGGAGAATCCCATGGGCAGAGGAGCCTATTGGGCTACAGTCCATGGGATCACAAAGAGTCAGACATGACTGAAGTGATTTAGCACTCATACACCCTCTCCAAAGCTCAAAGGGCTAACTTCGCATCAAGAAATCTCACTTACATGAAGTTTCCCGTCACCTAAGTTTTGGGCTCCAGAGTCTATGGTAGAGAGACAGCCTGACCTCCTTTTCCAGTAACTGGAAGTAGCTCCCCATCACCCACTGGAGTTATAATTTAGTGTAACAAGAATGACCCTGAATACCAAAGCACAGCAGAACATGCCGCCAGCAGTGCTAAAGGTAAAAGTCCATCCACCTTCTGGGTAACAGTCCTGGTGGCATGTCAGTGTGTTCCTGGTTCTGCCAGCTCCACACCACAGGGCAGCTGGCGATGCCCAGTTAAGGCCAGGTGGCTCTTGCATGGGAGCCTGGCCTCTTTGAACCATAGCGGGTGGGAGTTGTCTCAAGCAGTTTCGTTCATGACAATGGCAGAGGCTCCAATGCAAGTCTCCTATGGCTGAGGCTGGAGATGACACCTCATCATTCTGCTCATTCTCCACTGGCCTGAGCATGTGTGTGTGTGTGTGTGTGTGTGTGTGTGTGTGTGTGTGTGGTGTGTGTGTGTGTGTGTGTGTGTGTGTGTGTGTGTGTGTGTGTGCGCGCGCACATGATGGGGGGAAGTGGCAGAGTCATTCAGCAAAGGACCTGTTTATGGGAGAAGTGAGGCATGGAGACTGATGACTCAGTCTCCTAGACCCTCATTCCCTCCTTCTATGCAAATCAGATGCCAGCTCATCAACCAGAACATCTGAGAAACCAGAGCAGGTGGTCCGCCAAGCAGACTCAGTCAGAAAGCATCTCTCAACTCACAGACTTGGTCTGAACTTTATGGTTTCTTGGCTTCATTGTGAATTCTTTTTCTTCTCTCACATGGATGCACTGAATTCTTCCCTGTCATGCAAGTAGCTCTTATCAAGTCTGAGAAGTCAGATTCCATCTTTAATGCTGAGGGTGAAGGGTCAGAGAAAGAGGGAGAGAGAAGGAGCCACTTCCAGCTCTGAATTGGACACCCTCAGGGACATCAGCTCCCAGAATAATATAGTTATTTATTCTGAGCTGCAACAGAGAAATTGAGGGTCTTATAGGCCAGCCACCCACTTTGCAGATGAGAAAACTGAGGCTTGAAGACAGAGCTCATGTGTCCTAGTCAAGGGTGCCTCACCGTGGTCTTCTATGACCCTGAACTTTTTGCCCAGTTCATCCAGTTTATTCTGGGGCTTTCCCTCTGTGGGTGTCAGTGCGCGTGTCCATGTTTAAAATCATGTCATGAGTCCACTTGCCCAGAAGACTGTCAGCCCAAGCCTCAGGTCCAATCCCACCGCTCTGGGGCCCTCGGTCAAGTCCCTGAAAGAGTCTGACCATCAGGACCTGGCTGGGGTTGCAGCTTTGATGACAGCCTGAGACCTGCAGGAGTCCGTGTTTGTGTTTTCTTCCCATTTAAACTCGGCCTCCAGCCTCTCATGTCTCTGCGCTCCGAGCCTTAACCGGCTGCATAGCGGCCTTTCTGGGAAAACTGAAGTGGGGAAAACACTTACAGTGAGAGGTTGCAGGGGAACTGGATCCTCACGCAGCCTCAGAGAGGCCTCCTTGTGGTTACCGGGTAATTATGAAGGAAGGAGTGCGCCGCGCCAGGTGGAAGCCGTCTTAACCAAGTGACAGAACCTGGCTTGCCCGTCATGGGCAAGCACACGTGTGCGTCCTGTTTAGATGCTTCAGAAGGACACACCTCGCCAAAAAGCTTTCAGTTCAGTTCAGTTCAGTCCAGATCTAATCATCAGGCTACAGGCAGACAAATGCAAACCATGGGGCCGTCTGCAGGACTCACGGCCTGAGCTTTGCAAAAACCTCAATACCACGAAAAGCAAAAATGAAAACAGCGGTGGGGGTGGGAGTGGAGGCGGTGCTGGCTCAGGAGAGACAGGAGGGAAATAACTGAGGCCATTTGTGAACCTTGAGTGGATTCTGGAATTTTTTAAGCTGTAGAATCATTGGGAAATTTTTAATCATTTTGGAATCATTGGGAAATTTTTAATCTCCATTTTATTTATTTCTTCTTTGATCTTTATTACTTCCTTCCTTCTGCTGACTTCAGATTTTGTTTGTTCTTTTTCTAGTTCTTTTATTAGGTGGTAGGTTAGGTTGTTTATATGAGATTTTTGTTTTTTGAAGATTGAGGAACATTTTAACATAGGCTATATATCAGATTGTTGTTGTTGCTAAGTCGTGTCCTACTCTTTGCAATCCCATGGATTTGCAGCCCACCAGGCTCCACAGTCCATGGGATTTTTCCAGGCAAGAATACTGAAATGGGTTGTCATTTCCTTCTCCAGGGGATCTTCCCAACCCAAGGATTGAACCCATGTCTCCTGCATTGACAGACAGATTCTTTTCCACTGAGCCACCTATATGGGGTGGTATTGAGTTAATTGCCTTAGTCATGATCCTAGTATTGGGCTATATAAAACAGAATTCTTATTCTCAAAAGATGCTTGTTGCAGTGCTGAGGGGTGACGTGCATGAGCTCACAACTATCAAATGGTTCAGGAAAAAAATGTGTGTGAGAAGAGGGGGTGGAAGACGTGAGGGAGGGGGAGGGGAGGCAGTGCATGCAAACGGGGCAGATGTGGACCATGGGTAAGTAGGATGAAGGGTAGCAGGTGTTTGCTGCTGTTCTAAGCTTTTACAGTCTTTCTGATGTTTGAAAGTTTTCAAAATAATAAGTTGTAGGGAAGACTGTCCCCAATTGGAGCCTCCTGACCCTCTAGGTTCCCTGTTGTCCCTCAGCTCAACCTGCAAAGGGTGAGAGCTGGGACTGACTCAGCATCTGTCCTCCTGGACTCAGAGCATGTCTTCTCTTTGCTTCCTTTAGAAAGTATGAACAGGCCTTTGTGAGCACTCCGTGCTGTTGTCTCCAGGTGTAAATCAGGTAGTTTGTTCAAGGTCACACGTAGATCCAGTCGGCATGCAGGAGACGGAAGGGACCCAACCTTCAGACTCACAGCCTGGACCCCGAGCCACACCCTCTCAGCTGCCCCTCCCGTCCCTCTTGAGCCTGGTGTGTTGTCACACGGTTTCTGAATAATCCCGGGGAGTGGGGGGCATACTCGCCTGCCTGCCTTAGAGGTGCGGGAGCCCAGCGCAGCCTGGGAGTCACAGCATCCCCACTGGGGGTCATGTCCTCGGGGATTGGCTGCCTGGCAGATGCAGTGGCTCCTGATTGGATGGTGGCAGCTGCAGAGCAAGGAGGTGGGCTCTGGGCACGTTGGCTGTGCCCCTGAACTGTGTCCTGAATGCTAAGCAGGGGGCTTGGGGAAACCTCACCAATCCTTTGTCCCCCTGGGGCAGCCAAGGTACTGACCTCCCCAGGAGGAATGAGACAAGCACGGATCGTGGCTTGTGGTTCTTTTCCTCAGAAGTGGGCATCAGAGCATGGGCAGGCCCGGCTGTGAGCCGAGGAGCTCACTTCTGACCCTGAGGGACCTGACCTTCCAAAGTCCGGGCTAGGGGTAAGGAGTAGGGCGCCTTGCTAAGTGATCACTGCCACCTGTAGCTGCCGTGAGCGCCCCTACTGGACAAAGCGGGCATTGCAACCCCAGAGAAGACTGCCCTGTCGCCTGCTCCTCAAGCCCCAGTCCCTAACCCTTCCCCTACCCGAGGTGTGCCAGGCACAGCTGTGAACCCAGCAGACAAAACTCCCTGCATCCATGGAGCTGACATATTGGGATCATAAATGAGACAGCAAGTGAAATATAAGATGTGCTGGAAGGTGACAGGTGCCAAGGAAGTGTTAAGATAGTGTCCAGAGAAGGGGGTTCCCAGGTGGCTTAGTGGTAAAGAATCTGCCTGCAGTGCAGGAGACTCCACAGATGCAGGTTCAGTCCCTGGGTTGGGAAGATCCCCTGGAGAAGGAAATGGCAACCCACTCCAGTATTCTTGCCTGGAACATCCCATGGACAGAGGAGCCTGGTGGGCTACAGTCCATGGGGTTGCAAACAGTTGGGACAATACTGAGCAACTGAGCATGCATGCATACACATCCAGAGATGATAATGTGACCTCTGTATCAGGAGGTGAAGGCCAGGGTCCCTCAGGTGGGCCTGGGGTCAGAGAGCTTGGACAGAGGAAGAGCAGGTGTGGACACCCTGAGGTTGGGGTTCTGTGGGGTTCACGGGACCCTATGGAGCCCATATATCTGTGGCAGTGAGCAAAGAGGCAGGAGGCAGGGTGGGATGTCAGAGAGGTCGTGGCTCAGGCGAAGGCCACTGTTGAGGTGGAGGCCACTATTGAGCCTGAGGCTTTCACTCTGGATAGAAGGGAAACCACTGGAAGGACTGATTGGAGTAGCATGATCTGCGCCCCTCCCCCCTCAGTGGGCTGGGGTCAGGGAAAGGGCATTCATACCATGCAAGCTAAGTCGCTTCAGTCATGTCTGACTCTTTGCAACCCCATGCGCTGTAACCGGGCAGACTTCTCTGTCCATGAGATTTCCCAGGCAAGAATACTGGAGCGGGTACCCATTTCCTCCTCCAGGGGATCTTCCCTACCCAGGGATCGAACTCCAATCTCTTGCATCTCCTGCATTGGCAGGCAAATTCTTTACCACTAGTGCCACCTGGGAAGCCCCAAGGAAAGTGAATTATCCAGTATGATACTGGCTGACCGCGGTGTTACTTCCTGGCCTGAGAAAAACAGCCCAGACCCCAAGCCCACAGATTGGCTCTGGTCCCCCCATCTCTACAGAGTTTGGGCAACAGAGAAGTACTCCCAGAACCTCAGGAAAGCAGTCAGGGAGGGGTGGGGTAGGAGCATGGAGGGATGGAGCGGAATCTTCACCGGCACTGAACCGGATCTCAGGCTCATCTGAGCCCCCCTGGGTTTGTCTGTTTGTCTGACGTGTACGTGTGTGCTCAGTCAGTCATGTCTGACTCTTTGCAACCCCATAGGCTGTAGCCCGCCAGGCTCCTCAGTGCATGGAAATCTCCAGGCAAGAATACTGGAGTGGGTAACCATTCTCTTCTCCAGGGGATCTTCCAGCCCAGGGATCGAACTTGTTTCTCCTGCATTGGCAGGTGGATTCTTTACTGCTGAGTCAACAGGGAAGCCCTGACTATCTGACGAAGGACATACAGATGCCCAAGGAACCAGGCTTCAGGATCACAGAGCATCTTGACCATACCTGACTGGTCTTTTTTAACCAGCTCCCCTCTTTCTCTGCTCTCCCTTCAGAACCTCGCCTCCGTGAAGAAGGGAGTGCATCAGGACAAGTAAGGCCGGCTCCATGTATCCGGAATCAACCACAGGCTCCCCAGCTCGGCTCTCCCTACGGCAGACGGGCTCCCCCGGCATGATCTACAGGTGACCCCCCTGTGCCATCCCCCAAGCCCCTCCCAGGATCAGTCCTGCCTCTGAGGAGGGGTCCCCAAGCGAACCACCTCCCCATGACCCAGAGAGAAGGGACTAAGTGAGCCCACAGGGCTGTAAGTTGCATGCAAGCCAGCCATTTCCCCATGGTACCCCATGAACTATAGCCCACCAGGCTCCTCTGTCCATGGGATTTTCCAGGTAAAAATACTGGAGTAGGTTGCCATTCCTTCTCCAGGGGATCTTCCAGACCTGGGATCAAACCCGGGTTTCCTGCATTGTAAGCAGATTCTTTACCATCTGAGCCACCAAGGAAGCCTTTAAGACCAAAATGGGAAAGAAAAATATGAGAGGTTTGACCAGGTGGGATAGAGCCAGGATTAGACTCCTGCCTTGTCTCTGACTCTTCTGAAATATTCCGTGGGAGGTAACAGAGGCCCTTCCTGGATTCCGTTTCTCTTTTACACGTCATGGCTCCTGTGGTTCCACCAGCTTCCCCGACACCCTGAATGAGGCTCAAAGCCTTATAGCCAGTGTGGAGCCTGTGGACAGTGGGGGCGGCCAGGTGCTCACTGGGCTCATGAGAACTTCTCCTGGAAAGGCCACTTCCAGATCCAGCCCTGGGTCTTTCCATTTGGAAAATAGCCCAGGCTGAACCACAGGGAGGTAGTGGGGAAGGTGTGGGGTGGAGCCGCTGGCTCCATGGTCAGAGCACGGACCCTGATGGCGTTGCTGGCACAGAAGACTGGGGTGTGAGTGGAACCCTGGGAGCTCATCAGTCCTTCAGCTGCTGGATCTTCAGGTCACTGTCAGGGCCTGAGCCAGAGTAAATGTCTGCAAAAACCATGGGGAACAGGGGCATCCCTCCTTCATCGAGATCCTAAAAAGAACCCCATGGTCACGTGCAGACTTGCCAGCAGGTGGATGTGGGCATTTCCTGGTTTGAGTGTTTTCAATCGTTGTTATAAAGCATGATTCGTGAAAATCCAAAGACTCCCCCAGAGGTTAACCTCTAAGCTTCACTTCGCCGCCTGAATGAGAACCAGGCCAGGCACAGAGACGCCCCCCTGTCCAAATAAACGGGCCTCTGCCTCCCTGTGCCACTGGGTGGCGCTGCCGCCGAGCGCTCGGTACCCAAGCGGAGGGGGGCGGGGCCGGGGTTGCGGAGCGTCGGTGATGCTTCCCGGGCTGGCACCTCCCTGTGCAAGGCTGATGACAACTGTGGCTTCTCTCTCTTCTCTCCCTGTCTCCTTCTCTCTCCTCCATTGCTGTCCGCAGTACTCGGTATGGGAGCCCCAAAAGACAGCTCCAGTTTTACAGGTAACGAGCTTCTCCGTTTTCCCTAAAACCAGCGGCAAGCATGGGAGCGGGTGGGAGGACCCCGCCATCCGGGCCGGGGGCGCTGGTGATTTCTCCGCGCGTGAAAATCCTCCCGGTGAGACTCAGGCTCTGGTCCTCTCTCGGTGTTGCGACGGCACCATGATGAAACCGTGCAGTCGGGCTTGTCGTGTGGGTTCATCTGGAGCTTGCTTTGATTTGAGCTGGGCTCCCACCAGATCTCTCTTAAAACCTCGCTCCTCCGGCAGCAGATCGAGTCTTTTCCTGTGATCCCAGCTTTGTGCTCTTCGGTGGTCAAACTGAAAGACATGCCCCCAGCCCCTCATTCTCCCCCTTGTCCTTGGTTCTGAGCTGATTTGCAGTCTACAGAGCTCCCTGGGGTGTGTGGCTCCGTCGGGACCTGGGTCAGGGTGGGGTTGGATGTGCTGGCTTCTTTCTGATTATTTCTCTGATGAAAGTCAGCACACCGTGTCCCCAGGGGGAGAGGCTGTCAGCAGACGGACAGGCTTGCAGTCCAGCCTGAGGCACGTCCCATGAGCCGAGTCCTCTGGGACAGATCCCTGTCTCCCTCTGTGCAGCCTCTTCCTAACCTCTAGGGTAAGGCATGCACCACGAACACACATGCTCTTGAAAATCTCTAACTCCAGGAATTTACTTTGACATTTTCCTCCACGGGGAACATGTCAGGCTTATGGAACTCACAGGGCAGCGCCGCCAGCTTTGGGACTGGACACGCAGTGGGCAGGGCTCTGTCTGTGGTGCATCGTGGCCTCCAGGCCTGAGAGGTCTCTGTCAAGAGCCAGCTCCCTGGCGTTTGCACCCCAACAGTGACAGAGCCGTGCCGTCTTATTGGTGATGCTCCAGGGGTCTTGCTTGGGCAGTAGGTGCACCCCAGCAGTGACAGAGCCGAGGTGTCTTATTGCCAATGCGCCAGGGGTCTTGCTCGGGCAGTGGGTCTGAGGGTCGGCACTGGACTTCCGTGTGATTCTTCCTTCATACAGTCTTGGGCCTGGCTCTGAACATGACTGTGGGTCTGGGTCCTCAGGCTCGTTTTCCCACTCATGCTTCGGTGCCTCCCATGAGATCTCTCCCCTTAAAGAGAACTCTAAAGCGAGGTCGAAATATGATTCTGCTGGAGGTTTGGCTAGATAACGTCTTGCTCGAAATAGTTAGGGCTGAACTTATTAGGTTTGCAAATGCTCTTACTGGATACAAGTGTTTATCATCATATACATATGTATGTGTATGTGTGTTGTGTGTATGTGTGTGTGTATTTGTATGTGTGTACATGTGTTGTGTGGGTATGTGGGTATGCGTGTGTGTATATGTGTATATTGTGTATGTGTGTGTGTGCATGTATGTATGACGTAATATGCCAGAATGAACGTGTGCCATCCGTCCAGAAGGATTCAACCAGTGAAACCAGACATGCACTTAAACAGCATCCTTAGACGCTGTTCTGAGGCCTGCCTCACTCCCAGAAGGAAAGGAGTAGGTGAGATGAGACCAGGCCAGGCTGGCAGCTGAAAGGGCCCATAGGAATTTCCCAGTAAGTCGAGTGGAAATGAAAGGGTGCCCCACGCCCCTTGCTAACCCCAGAACCCCCCGGATCCACCCTTTTGTCCACCCTCTGGGGACCCTTCTGGGTGAGCATATGATCCCTGTGAGGCCTTCTTGCCCCGAGGAAGGGCTGTGTGGGGGAATTGAATCCCCGAATCTGAAGACATCCCCCACCCCACTCCCTGCTCAGCCTCTCAGCTCCACATTCAACACCACAGGCTCTGGCCTTCCTGCCCTTTGAGGCTCCAGTGTGGTTACTTCACACAGACACTCAGGCGTCTTTTGCAGGGCCTCTGGTGATGACCTTAATGGGGTGTGATCATCCAGCATACTGGGTGCCACTCCCAGTGTGGTATCCTCATCACCCAGCTCTGACATGGCTGAGGGATGGTTATTTAAGTCAGCCAGAAGGGTGGCACCCCTCCTCCAACAGGGCAAAGTGTCCAAGGCCCTGCCCTCCAGCAACTCACAGACAGGTAAGAGGGAAGACCGTGTACCTGTCAGCTCATACACAGGAGGCTGCATAACAAACTACCCCAAGACTCAGGGGCTTATGTGTATGTGGGTTGACTGAAGTCAGTTCATCTAGGCTGTACTCAGCCGGATTGGTCTCTGAGCTTCAGGCTGAAAGCAAGTTTCACCCTCTCTCCATCCTTCCTAACCAGGGGCCATCCCAGGTCTCTTCTCGTGGCAGAAGTGCCAGAGGAAAAATGTCTGTGAAGGCCAATGGTTAGAACAGGCGCAGTCACTGTTGCTCATTCTTTGGGTCAAAGCAAGCTCATAACCAAGCCCAATGTCAAGGGGAAAGTATACTCCCCCCACCCCAGGGGAGAATCACAGTCACGTGATACAGAGAAGGGAAAAGGATGGACCACAGTCACGTGATACAGAGAAGGGAAAAAGATGGGCCACAGTCACGTGATACAGGGAAGGGGAAAAGGATGGGCCACAGTCATGTGATACAGGGAAGGGGAAAAGGATGGGCCACAGTGGTGCAATCCTGCTGTTCCTGTTGTTCAGTTGATAAGTCGTGTCCAACTCTTTGTGACCCCATGGACTGCAGCATACCAGGCTTCTCTGTCCTCTTCTATCTCCCAGAGTTTGCTCAAACTCATGTCCACTGACTCAGTGACACTATCTAGCCATCTCATCCTCTGTGCTGTGCTGTGCTTAGCCGCTCAGTCCTGTCCGACTCTTTGGGGCCCCCTGGGCTGTAGCCTGCCACGCTCCTCTGTCCATGGGGATTCTCCAGGCAAGAATACTGGAGTGAGTTGCCATGCCCTCCTCCAGAGGATCTTCCCAACTCAGGGATCGAACCCAGGTCTCCTGCATTACAGGTGGATTATTTACCGTCTGAGCCACCAGGGGAGCCCAAGAATACTGGAGTGGGTAGCCTATTCATTCTCCAGGGGATCTTCCCAATCCAGGAATCGAACTGGGGTCTCCTGCACTGCAGGAGATTCTTTACCAGCTGAGCTACCAGGGAAGCCTTCTCATCCTCTGCTGCCCCTTTTATGACATTGTTGCACTGCAAGGAGATCAAACCAGTCAATCCTAAAGGAAATCAGCCCTGAATATTCATTAGAAGAACTGATGCTGACTATAATCTTCCCCAAACCTAAGTCACTCTAATAGCATCTAGGAGGCAAACGGGTCTTGGGAGAGTCCAGAGAGCTGTTGGAGGTTTGAGGATGGAGTGAGTGGTTAGCTGGCTGGGAGTCAGGGAAGGTGTCATAGAGCCTTTGAGCTGGACCTTATTCAGGCTGGACAGAATTCAACACACACACCAGTAAGAGCATTCCAGTAGAGGGGACAGTCTGAACACAGCTCAGAGAGGTACCCAGAGAACAGGAAGTAGCAGTCACATCATCTGGGCCCTCAGGGACAGGATAGGAAAGAGAGTGACCAGAGGCCAGGCTAGAGAGGCAGATGAGGATCTGAGGATGGAGGGCCAAGAATGCCAATCAGAGGAGCCTGACTGCCTTTGGTGGGCACTGGGGAGACATCGATGGTGTTAGAGCAGGGCAGGGGTCAGGGCTCTGCTGCAAGAAGGAAGCATAGGAGCAGGGGATGAGATGGGGGGAATGGGGAGGCTGGATGTGGGAGCCAGGAGAGGTGAAGAAGGGCTGAACCACTGGGACCATGGGAGGACGGAGTGGAGGTTATGAGGAGCCAGGTCCACAGGGCTTGGTGTCCCAGGGCAGGCATGGAGAAGGACAATGTGATGAGAGGGAAATGGTACCCAGGGGAAGGAGATGGGCCTCATTCCAAGCAGGTCAGGCTAATGACCACCACCCAGCAGTGAGGCCACAGTGGCCACTTCCAGCCTGGGCATGACATGTGACACAGAGGCCACGGAACTGACTGTGGGCTTCGGCCTTTAAGAACCATCCCAGGGGCTTCCCTGGTAGTCAGTGGTTAGGATTCTGTGCTTCCACTACAGGGAGTATGGGTTCAGTGCCTGGTCAGGAAACAGATCCCGTAAGCTGCATGGTGCGGCCAAAACAAACAAAATCTAAAGAAAAGAGAGAGAAGGAACCATCCCAGGTCCATCGTGAAGGCCTTTCCAGATCATCCTCCACTACCAGTCACCTCTACTTCCAC
Organism: Muntiacus reevesi; assembly: GCF_963930625.1. Lineage (NCBI taxonomy): Eukaryota > Metazoa > Chordata > Mammalia > Artiodactyla > Cervidae > Muntiacus > Muntiacus reevesi. Next base: position 93,367,323 of record NC_089253.1, on the reverse strand, counting down.
GTCCTCGCCCAGCCTCACATTCTTTCCGCTCCACATCTGGGGGTGTGATCCCCCCACTCCTTGCAGCCAACCCTATTAGCAGTGTCACGAGGTGATCAACTCGGCCTCTGTCCAGAATCCCATGCCACTGGCACGATTTCTCAGCTGGAAGATAGTGTCATACTGAGTCTTTGGGGGGCAGGGGTCCCAGGATGACATGAAGGGCCCCTGTGGCCATGAGCCCAGAACAGGGCTCAGCATAGATCACCCCCAGGCTCAGCCGCAAAGCGTCTTCTGAACCCCAGCTCAGGACAGTGAGGAAGGGTCTCCGTGTGGTGTCTTCACAGCGAACTGCAGAAACCTTCTGTCCATATATAGGTCCTGGCAGCATAGGACATACAATCTGGGGCGCATCCCAGCAGAGGGAGGCAGGGCGTCCATCTGTGTGTGCTGAGGGCCTGTCTCGCCAGATCCCCACCCATTCACTGTGCGTGGTGGTCTTATGCTATGGGCCCCTGGGCTCCCCCACTTGCAGATAGTTAAGAACGTGATGGGAAGAAAGCCAACCAGCCTGGATCCCTTCCTCAAAGACCAGAAAGCCCAGCCTGCGCCTCCTCCCGGGGTCCAGTCTCTCCAGGCAGGGGAGCATGCGCCCAAGGGAATGGCAGGACCCCAGCCGGTTCCCCCTCCCAGCCAGGACGCAGAGGCTGACTTGCCAGACTGCACTACGGAACCGCACTTCCCGGGCTTTTAGGGGAAGAGGCGCGCTCGTGAATAATTCAGCCTCTCTCACTGAGATGCAGACGCCCTAATAGGACTAATGGACTCACTGCCTCCAAACCCGACCCTTGTGGGACCTCTCATTCACCGACTGCTTCTGACGTCCTGCAGTGACACTCCCTAATGAAAGAGCTGCCGCACCAGCTCCGTAGACGCCTGGTGAACCCTAGTAAATCAGACTGTGTCCCTTTTAACCAGCAGACGCCAGCGAGGCAGGTGAGTGGTCCCTTCAGCTCAGGAGGCAAGTGGCAGCCGCCTCCTTGGTGGGGGGGAGATGCTGCTGCGGGACAGGCACCCCGGGAATGGACAGCATTTGGGGATGCATTTGGCTGATCTGAAATGAGACCCTCTATATATTTTCAAAGTGGGAAACCTCAAAAAGAAAGCTAGTCCTAGGTAACCACAGGAGGAAGGAGGGTGGGCGTTCTGCTGCTTAAGCCTGCTTGCCTCCCAGCCCTGCCTCTCTGCCCATCCAGGGGACCTGGACTCCAGCTGGTACCCCATTGGGTTCCCCATTAAGACCCAGCATTTTCGAGTTTCCCCAAGAATGATGGCAACAGGAGGCTGGGTGCTGTCTGAAAGGTCTGTTTGGAAACACAGGCCTGAGAGAGCTGGGGGCTATTTCTTTGGGCCTTGGCTTACTGATGGTTCTCGAGCAAAAGTGATTTTGTTTTTCCCCTGATGCAATGCCCTGCATTTTCGAGTCGTGCCCCGGAATGATGCCGCATCAGCTCTGTAGATGCCTGGTGAACCCTAGTAAATGATGCCCCCACCTCCATGCGCGCCCGCTTTGGGAACTCTGGCTGGTTTCTCTGGTGTCCAGACACATGTTGCTGTTTCAAAGAGACCTTCCGGGTTCCTTCTGGATCCCACATCTCGGGCTTTGGTGGCTCCCAGTAAACAGATCTCGGTTCAGGAATCCCAGGTGGAAGGCTGTTCAGCAAGGTTGCGATTCCCGCAGCTTAATGAGGTTAATGTCTTCTTTCCATTTTTCTGTGTCACGGTATCTCTTCACATGAATTCCCCAGGTCCCCATCCACAGGGACAGATTTGCAAAAGGTAGGCCCTAGTGCAGAGGGGACCCTGTAGGGTCTTTAATTAGCAATGGTTGTTAAGGAAAGCTAATTCTTCTTGAGGTAAGTGGGCAGGGTGGCAAAGAGGAGGAGAGAGAGGTTGGGGTCACTGAGAAATCAGGGGGCCAAGGGAGGAGTTCCAACAAGGGGAGTCTTCCCGGGGCCCCTCATCCGAGCACCCAGCCCTGCTTGCCTGCGGAGGAGCCAGCTTATTTCCCTGTCCTCTCCCGCTGGGCAGCACTGTCACCGCCAGAGTCCCTCTGTGTCTTGCCTCCCTCAAGGACCTTAGGACGAGGAAGGTGTCCCAGCTCCATCCTCACTGTACTCTGCCCCTGGGGCGCAGACCCCTCTGTGAGCACTGCAGCCTTGCCCTCCACCTCAGGCCAGGGGCCACCGTGCCCACCCACAGCCCACGTCTCCTCCCACAGGTCCCCTGAACTGAGCCTGCCCTGTGCCGGGGCGACCCTTTCACCCAGCAGCAGGCTCTGGGCTCCCTCTGTGTGGCTGGTGGCCCTGCCCCACCCGTGGGCCCCTCCCAAGGCCACTATAACACAAGATAGGAGAGATGACAGGCAGGGGAGACCCCAGTTCCCACAGAGATAGTTGCTGTTCAGTCTCTAAGTCATATCTGACTCTTTGCAACCCCATGGACTACAGCATGCCAGGTTTCCCTGTCCTTCACTATCTCCCAGACATGATTGCCAGGTGGCACTAGTGGTAAGGAACCCCACTGCCAATACAGGAGACCTAAGAGACGTGGGTTCAATCCCTGGGTCAGGAAGATTCCCCGGAGGAGGGCATGGCAACTCACTCCAGTACTCTTGCCTGGAGAAGCTCATGGACAGAGGCGCCTGGTGGGCCAGAGTCCATGGGGTCGCAAAGAGTCAGATATGACTCTTTAGCAATTTAGCATGCATGAGATTTAGCCTGCACGAGAACCCTACAGAGAGGCTCCCCCCAATTCCTGGCAGCACCCACCAAGTTTGTCTCATTAGGAATGTGTGACTCTGCAAGACCAGGGGCAATGGATAGAGTTTACATTTCGTCCTGCATGGCCCCTAGAACCACTCAGGCCCGTGGTGAGGCTCCTGCCTGCTGGCCTGTCTCTTCTGCACCCTGTATTGTGTATTTTTGTGCCCACGCCACTTATCATGACTGGTGACACGTTCCACGTCTCATGGTTGGCAACCACCTCCCACACACACAGCACTCTCCCACCGCAAGGCCAGCCCTTGTCCAGTTGTCCAGGATGGTTCCATTTCACCCCCAGCAGCCCCCACAATAGGCCTCTGCCTGTCCCATTTCACAGATGTGGAAACTGAGGCTCAGAGTGGTCCAGGTACCTGCCTGGGTCCCACCAAGCAGGTGACACACAGGGCTGCCCCTGCTCATAACTGGGCCACTCAGCCACACGGTTACTGCAGCCCTGAGGCTGTGGCTAGACTTCTGGAGCCAGACCAGGATGGCTTTTTGCGGGTAATGTCTTGAAAGCTAATGGCTATTGATCTCAGCCTGGCTGGGCTGGGCTGGGGACGTGTGTGTCTGAGTTTAACCCTGTTTTTCGGGAGGTGCCCTGCGGCTGCTCCCCACCCAGCTGGTCTCTCCGAACACAGACCCCCAGGGAAGCCAGGAGTGGTCTGCTTTTGCCCCACGCAGGCCACGAGTCACAGGCTACACAGCTGCCTCTGAAGCAGTTGCTTGACGGGTTGTGGGCAGCGTGCATGTGGAGGGGAGGAGGGAGTTGGTGCTGCCCACCCCAAGGGCTTCCGAGGTGCCATTTCCTGGGCCACCCCTCCACACCTCGAGCCTGGGGCCCCCCTGTTGCCGGCATTGTGATTCTCCGGAAAAGTGGGGATTTTTGTGTTGGGGTGTGCCTGCTGGCAGAAGCACCCATCAGAGAGACCTTAGTCTAAACCCTGTGGGAATCCAGGGGTTCCAGGCCTTGCAGCCCCCTCCCCATGGGTCTGAACCATGGTGATGCAAGTCCTGGCCAGGAGAAGGCAGCCTGTAGAGAGATTGGCCTGATCAGGGGCCAGCCCAGCCCCTCCCCGTCAGCTGGGCCAGCCCAGTTCCTGCTCTAGGTGCTGAGCGCGCATGCGCACAGTAGTGAAAGTGGACAGAAGAGTCCCTTTCTTCTTGGACCTGACTTTCAGGAGGATCAGCTCAGCAAACAAGGTGATAGGGATACCTGTGGTCTGTCAGGTGATGACACCTGCCATGGAGAAGGAGCAATGAAGTGTCAGGTGGGGGTGGGGAGCTCACACGAGGAAAGACCAGCCCAGGCAGCTCCAGCACCATCTCCACCCTCAGGGACTCTGCAACTGTCTCAGGCCCCAGGATAGCCCCCAGCCCTTCCCAGGATAATAGAGCTTGTTCTCCCTTGGGGCACAGGTGGGGACAGAGCTTGTCCCTCCACCTCCCGGGCTGGCCCAGCTGAACCAGCTGAAAAGGTGAATCTCACCTAACTCAGTGATGGTGACAATACTGGGGCCCCTGTGCAGGCATCCGGGCTGGGGTGGAGGTCCATGGTCGGTGTGGGGGGGAGAAGGGAGTTCCTGGACTTATAGCCCCTGCCTCCTGTGACCATGTCCGTGTTGCCCAGTCAAAGCCCCTGTAGGATGTTAACACGCAACCATGGTGCAGCCCTTCACTGATCCGTTCACATGTGTGTGTGCATTGACACAGGGCAGCATTCCATGCACACATGTGTTCCCTTCGCCTAGTCTTTCCTGACTCTGCCTCCTGGGGCTCATTGCCTGTCAGTTCACGCAGAGACACCTCACTCCTGAAGGCTGCACAGATTTCCATTCTATGGATGGACCATCATGTACATAGCCAGTTTCCCTACTGATGGACACTTATGTTTTTAGTTTCTGAGTATAATCATCCCTTCAGGTGACGATTTAGCAGTGGGTTTTAACATTTAAGCTTTGCAATTTCCCAACCTTTTCCCTCCCCCTGCCCCCACCTCACTCCCTCCTTAAATGCATCCGCTCAGTTTTCTGTTGCAAAAACTGAACTGTGACATAATTCTTTTGCGCTTGGAGCCAAAGAACTGCGCTGGCGCAGTGGCGCTTTCTACAAGCAGAGAATGACGGTGTGGATAGCACTGCTTTCACCAGTCTGTGAACAAGTAGGGCCTTCCCCGGGGGTGTGACACCCCCGACAAAATCACACGAGAGTTTGCTTCAGCAACAGGTGTGCTTACGCTGCTTCCGGGTTGGCCCTGTTGCTGATTTTACCCAGCAAACAACTCCTGGGGCGCCGTAAAGTCCTCCGCTCTGGGGGCCGGGCTCTCTGCATGCTCCTGTCCTGTTCTCATCTGGAGCGCTCTTTTGACATCGCCCACCTAGAACACAGCTTCACCTGTGCTTGTCTCGTGGTGCAGGGGACAGAGGAGGTGGCTCAGCCAGAGTTCCCCGCCAGCGCACCTTTGAGGACCAAGAACCTCATGGCAAGAGGTGCTTACATCCCAGGGCCGGGGCCCTGTCCCCAGGGCCCAGGACCCCTGGGTGGCCGCTCTAGCTGGAGGATGTGTCTCTGCCGCCGCCCCTACCCCCAGGGCCGGCGTCCAGCCCGGGGAACCAAGGTTGGCGTAGCTCTCTAACCCATCACCACTGGGCATTTCCCATCCGGACAGCGGCAGCTCCCGGGCCGGGTGGGACCATGTTGTCCATGACGTACAGCGAGAGCCTGAGGAGCGTGAGCAGCAGGTGTCACTCGGACTGGGCCCTGCACCCCGTCCGCCAGACCGACACGCTGGAGCTGCAGCGGCTGCGGGAGGTGCGGGCAGCCGCCCAGGCCAGGAACATGGAGAGCTTCCTGCGCATGCACGGCCTCTCCCTGGAGGGCTGCACCGCCCGGCGCACTGGCATGAAGTACCGGTAAGGGGCTGGGCGGGGCGCTGGGCGGGGGCAGGAGGTCCCCTGGACGAGGCGAGGACCGCAGCCAAAGGGGTGCAGCCCAGGAAACGGGGTAACCACTTTGTTGTCAACCGAGGTAAATTCTTGGGGTTTAAGAATACTGACCGCAGGACGTCCCTTGGCGGTTCAGTGGTTAGGTCGCCGAGCTTCCACTACAGGGGTCATGGGTTTGATCCCTGGTCAAGGAACTGAAACCCCACATGCTGCGTGGCAGGCCAAAAGCAAAAGCAGAATGCTCACTGTGGAGGAATGTCTAACAGAGGGAAAACGAGGGTCTGCACAGTCCTCTCCTCCAGAGATAAGCACTGCAGTCTTTGGTGTCTCTTCCATGGGGAGACGGTGGTTTTTTGAAAAAAACTTTGCAGCAGAGTACATTTACTATGTCATCCATCTTCTTGCTATCTCCCTGGGATGTGTTAGTTATTACGGGTTGACTGATACGAATTGCTCCCCAAGTGGCTCAGTGGTAAAAAATCCGCCAGCCCATGCAAGAGTTGCAGGAGATGCGGGTTTGATCCCCAGGTCAGTAAGATCCCCTGGAGGAGGGAATGACACCGCACTCCAGTATTCTTGCCTGGAGAATCCCATGGACAGAGGAGCCTGGCGGGCTACAGTCTGTGGGGTCGCAAAGAGTCAGACACGACTTAGCAACTGAGCACAAGCACGAAGCACTAATTAGGGGAAAATCCTCGATTCATCATCTCTGCCCACAAATCCATGGCAGCATCAGACCATGCGAGGTCCCAGGGACCAAGATGTGCTTGGGTTGGGCTGTCCTTTCCATGGGAAGTGTTTATCAATAGGTGGCCTCTGAACTGGTTGCTGCGACTACACTTAAAGCTGTGATTAGCAAAGGTTTAGGTGTCCCTGGTTCTCGGATGATGGGCTTGTAGGGCTCAATTCCATTGGAAACTCAGAAGGACACTCTGTTTAGCTTGCTTGTCATTGGAATCAGCATCTGTGAAAGTGTACTGACCCACCTCCTTCTTCCTCGGAAAGTGGCCAGAGAGCCCCAGAGCTGGCAGCTGAGTCTGTAAATGACAAATATTCAGCTTTATTCCTGTGCCTTCCAGGGACAAGCACTGGCCAGAGCCAGTCACCCAGAAAAAGCCTCCTCCCCTCTTCTGCTCAGTCTGTGTTCAGTTGCCAGATCTAGCAAATAAAAATACAGAGCACCAGTTAAATCTGAATTTCAAACAAATAACAAGTTTATGCCCTAATCGGGACATACTTATACCAGAAGTTATTTGTTGTTTATTTCAAGTCTAGATTTACGTGGGTGTCCTATATTTGATTTGATTTCCACCTACCACAGACCCCAGGCGTTATCTGGCTATTCTCTGGAGAGTGGAACAGAGACCAGCCCTGTTGCTAAAACGTTTTCTCCCGTGGACAAGTGTTTAGGTCTTCAGGGGTCATTGCATGAGCGCGTGGTTGTCATTTAAAGATATAAAGCACTTCTGCCCTGAGTCCAGTAGGTGGCAGAATTCTTAAGGCTTTGCATTCTAAAAATCCAGACATAAAAGAAAGACAAAGGGTCTGCGAGACTGGCCCTAAGGACCTCCTGATTCTGTTGGAGATTTCTCAAGAGGGAGATGAGGGTCTGAATTTTCTTCTTTTTTTGCGAGTAGGGGAGCTATCCATTGATGTTGTTGTTGCTGTTCAGTCACTAAGTCATGTCCGACTCTGCAACCCTATGGACTGTATCACACCAGGCTCCTCTGTCCACGGGATTCTCCAGGCAAGAATACTGGAGTGGGTTGCCATTCCTTTCTCCAGGGGATCTTCCCAACCCAGGGATCAAACCTTCATTTCCTGCATTGGCAGGGGAATTCTTTACCACTGGGCCTCCTGGGAAGCCCAAGTCATTGATTGTTGCTGTTCGGCTATTTGTTGTTCAGTTGCTAAGTCGTGTCTAACTCTTTGCGACCCCATGGACTGCAGCACGCCAGGCCTCCTTATCCCTCACTATCTCCCAGAGTCCGCCCAAGTTCGTGCCCATTGAATCAGTGATGCCTTCCAATCATCTCATCTTCTGTCACCCTCTTCTCCTTCTACCCTTAATCTTTCTTTCCCAGCATCAAGGTCTTTTCCAATGAGTCAGATCTTCACATCAGGTGGCCAAATTATTGTAATATCAGCATCCTTTAATTAATTCAGAAATATTTGAGGACCTACTTGACTCCAGGCAACAGGCTTGCAGACATTGATTGCATAACCAGGCCAGACAGGGTCCTTCCCTACCCTCTTGGATGTTCCAACCTGGTTGGGGGGTGACAGAGAAAAAGCAGGTAAATGCCTAAGAGAGTCAGGGAGGCCAGGGACAGCTGAGACTCCAGCCATCTGAAGGGAGAACCACTGGAAGTGGTGGGGAAGAACCTTCCAGTTCAAGGGGACAGGGGAACATTTGAGAAAAGAAGGCCTGGGCCAGAGTGAGGAAGACAAGAGCAGTAGAGGGGAGGCCAAGGGAAGAAGCCAGGGGATTGTCCTCCTCCTGGGAGATCCCAGCTCCATCAAGTATAGATATCATTTGTGATGGAGGGTGCCCTGGGGTGAATTATGTCCCTCCAAATTTCATCCACCCAGAAGCCTAGATTGTGAGGCTACTTGGAAATAGGGTCTGTACAGATATAATTTGATGAGCTTACACTGGAGTCGGGTGGGCCCTAAATCCAATGCCTGGTGTCCTAATAAGAGGCCCAATGAAGATGCACAAGGAAGAGGCTTTGTAATGGTGGAGGCAGAAATTAGAGTGATGTGGCCACAGGCCAAGGACTGTGGTCACCAGAGGCTGGCCAAGGCCAGGACAGACCCTCCCCTGGAGCCTACAGAGAGAGCCCTGCCGTGCCCACACCCAGATTTCAGCCTTCTGGCCCCCGTTGATGTGAGAGAACCAAGTTCCGTTGCTCAAAGCCCCCCAGTTCGATGAACTCTCTTGCAACAGCCCTAGGACCTTGGGGTTGTGGATCCTGGGAAAATGTCCTATTTTCCTGACACTCTAAGAAAAAGGTCTGTGTCACATCTGAAGCTTGATGGACTAACAACCGTGAGGCTGAAACACCCTGAGAACCTTGCTTCACAAGCAGCAGCGTTGACAAGAAAACCACTTGAGCCTTTAGCATCTGATGGGCCAGAGGTAGTCACACTGTGGGACCCTTTCTTCATCTGGTGGATTTCATCTTGCTGTACCCGGGAATTTCAGTTAACTGGGAAGAGAGCCTCTGGAACCATGGCCACCAGTTATGAAAGATCCCAGATAAATGCCCTTCCAAGGTTAATGTTCCCAGCAGCAGCTGGGCTGGGACTCTGTTAAACCTGGTCTTAAATATTAATGTAAAAAAGATAACGCCTCCAGATAAGTGCTGCCTGGTGGAGCAAGGCGAACACCATGCTGCCGGCCCAACACATTATCAGTTGAACTGAGCCTGCAGCTGGGAAAAGATTTCATGTTAACTTCACCCATTTTTTTAAAAATGGTCCTCAACTCCTGCTGTTTTTTAAAAGAAAAAAGGCACTGAATTTTAAAATCTCCATAGTCCCTGTGTCAGCTCCCCCTTCCCACATCCAGCTGGCTGTAGTGATGGAGGGTCCGGATGTGTGGCCTGAGACAGGGCAGCAGCTGTGGTCGCAGGCCCATATGATGCCAGGTGGATACTGGACCCTGGTTCAAGGATGCCCCTCTTCTGCCACACACGGCCCTGGGAAGGAACCCAAACTCCCCAGTGGATCCCGCACACGCTGCCTCTGATTTTGGCCTGTACTCCTCTTCCTCCCGCTCAGGGTGTGCATGCCTTTCATTCATATCTCAAAGGAGCTCACTGCATCCCGCAGTCCTTGCACATCCTCAGTGTCCCCCAGAGGGTGCATCCTCCAGATTTTCACAGGGCCAGCTCCCTCCCGTCAGCACAACTTTGGCCTCAGAGAGACTTTCGCCACCACCTGGTCTAAACAGATGCCCAGTGAGTCACCCTCAAGCCCACTATCCTCTTACCTTGTTTTTGCGCATCTGCATCCCGCTGACAGCATGACAATTGTTCTCAGCATCTAGGGCGGTCCAAACCTCTGTAAGTACTGACTGGCTGGTGTTTCCCAGTCTTAGTCTTAACCCACTTTTCAGAACATTCTCCTTCTGGAAATGTCTCTTTCCTGCTGCTTCCTCGGCAGCAGGACTGGAAGCTGCGTCTGAGATTCTGCTGCGGCCCGGAGGGCAGGGAGCCCTGGGCAACGAGCCTTGGCCATGAACTTCTGGCAGGTGCAGGGTCCTGCCTGCCTGCAGTTTTTGACTCTAGAGTGTGGCCTCTTACCACTAACCTCTTACAGGAATCACAGACAGTATCTGATTTGTGGTCAAGCTCATCAAACAGACTTGCTCGTTTATTCACAGGAGGTCACTTCAAGCTGGGCCAGCCAGAGAAAACTTCCTTGAAAAATCTGGGAAGCCAGGTGTGTCTTAAAGGATGGGTAGGAAGAAGGAGGAGGGGCAGGAGGAAAGACAGGCGAGGATTGGTGAGTGGACCAGTCTTGGGTGACAGGCAGGGCAGGTCTACCTTGAGCCGGTCCTGTATCAGTGTTAGGGGTTGCCCTAACACAGCACACACCACACAGAAGCCCAGAACAGCAGCTATTTAGTCTCTCATGATCCGGAGCCCAGAAGTCCAAAAGCCAGGGGTCAGCAGGGCCACACTCCCTCTGAAGGCTCTCGGGAAAGATCCAACCTTGGCTTTTTTTATAATTTTAATTGGAGAATGGTTGCTTCACAATGTTGTGTTAGTTTCAGGTTTACAGCCAAGTTCATCAGTTATACACACGCATATATCCAGTCTCTTTTAGATTCTTTTCCCATATAGGTCATTACAGAGTAATGGGTAGGTTCCCTATGCTGTGTAATAGGTCCTTATTAATTACCTATTTTGTATATAGTAGTGTGTATATATCAATCCCAATCACCCAATTGAGAGTGGAAAACAGTGACAGGTTTTATTTTCTTGGGCTCCAAAATCACTGCAAATGGTGACTGCAGCCTTGAAATTAAAAGACATTTGCTCCTTGGAAGAAAAGCTGTGACAAACCTAGACAGCATATTAAAAAGTAGAGACATTACTTTGCCAACAAAGGTCCATATTGTCAAAGTTTTTCCAGTAGTCATTTATGGATATAAGAGTTGAACCATAAAGACAGCTGAGTGCTGAAGAATTGATGTAATTCTTTCCAATTGTGATGCTGGAGAAGACTCTTGAAAGTCCCTTGGACTGCAAGGAGATCAAACCAGTCAATCCTAAGGAAAATCAACCCTGAATATTCATTGGAAGGACTGATGCTGAACCCGAAACTCCAATACTTTGGCCACCTGATGGGAAGAGCCAACTCATTGGAAAAGGCCCTGATCATGGGAAAGATTAAAGTCAGGAGGAGAAGGGGGTGACAAAGGATGAAGTGGTTGGATGGTATCACTGACTTGATGGACATGAGTTTGAGCAAGCTCTGGGAGATAGTGAAAGACAGGGAAACCTGGTGTGCTGCAGTCCATGGGGTCACAGAAAGTCAGACATGACTTAGTGACTGAAAAACAGTAGCTCTTCCCCTTTGGCAACCATAGGCTTGCTTTCTATAATATGTCTGTGTTTCCTTGACTTTGTCTATAGACACATCACTCCAATCTCTGTCTCTGTCTTCACATGACTATTTTCACTCTGTGTGTCTCTGTCAGTCTCCAAATTCTCCTCTCCTTATGAGTACAGCAATCATTGGATTTAGGGCTCACCCCAATCACCTCCTCTTTATGTCATGACATCTACAAAGATTCTTTTTCTGAAGATAGTCACATTCATGGGTGCTAGGAGTTAGGACATGGACTTGTCCCTTTGGGAGACATGTTTCAACCCACGCCGGGTCACCAGGGCTGACTCAACTCCCGAGCCTACAGGAATGTCACTGAGTGTCCTGGGAGGGAACCCAGCTCTGGACAAGTCATGTGGTCTCCCCAGGTCTCAGTGTCCCCATCTGGAAAGCAGAGACTATAGTCACTTCTAAATAAGGTAGTGATGGAAACCAAAGCTCCAGGCTTGGCTCCTGGTGAGAGAGAAACCATCTTGGAATATCATGGGTACCAACAGAAGCACCTGGAGAAGCAGCCCATGTTCTGTGTGGCCATCAAGCAGATGGGAAGGGAGGGAGGGAGAGAGGTAGTGAGACGAGCCAGTCATTCTGGAAGAGCTGCCGTGCCACGATCCAGGGGTCTCCCCAGCCCCCTGGGGCAGGTTGGGGTGGATCCCAGGCACCATGCCAGAAGCTCCTGTTGTAAGGAATTCTCTTTGGTGGCATTCTGTGGACACAGCAGGGCTTTTACTCGGGGTGGCTGCCCCTCAGATTCATCACGGCAGGAACCAGCCACTTTGTTTTAACAACAGCAGGTACTGGAGAGGCAGAAAAAGAACCCCAAATCTGCTGTGGCTCAAAACCATCCACACTCGATGTTTCTACACCAAGCCCTTGTCTGGGACTCACTTCTCCACCAAAACACGTTTGAAAGGAGAGACCCTTTGGAGTGACATTTAATTGTGGCAAGTTCAGGTTGCAGTCTTATGCTTTCGTTTTTCCACTCTTGTCTTTTCTTGTGATTTTCTAAGTACATTAAGAGTTTGTGACCCCTGTCTGAGGCACGTGGAAAGTTCCAGCTGCGCAAACCCACCCGCCCAACTCCTCTGCTCAGCAGTTCTCTGCTGGACCCGCCACATTTGCCCTGGGTTCCCCGGGCGGGTTCTGAGGTCAGACATCCATTCCCACCGTCCCCACAATGCGTTTTACAGAGGCTTGAGCAGAGACTGGGGACTCTACACCGGGCCAGGTGCAAGAGTCCTGGGAGAGTGGCTCCTGTGTGGCCCCCTGGCCTCTGGTATCACTGGGGAGGCTGAGGTCTGACACCCAGAGGAAGGAAGGTTTATTGGTGCTGGAGAAGCGGGGGAGACTGCTTCACACGGCATGTACTATCTCAGCTGATGCCAGGGGGTGACAGGGAGTTAAAAGGCAGAGAAACAGGAAGGGCGCTGCCATGGGGAGCAGCAAGCGTGAAGGCCCAGAGTCTTTTGAAAGTGTTGACTTTTTTTTCAGTAACAGTTATATTGAGATATAATTCACATACCATATACCCATTTGTTGTTCTGTCACTCATTCATGTCCAACTCTTACAATTTAATGGTTTTAGTATATTCATGTAACTGTGCAAAAATCGCCAATTTTGGAACATTTTTGTCACCCCCATAAGGAAATCCCATTCCCACATTAGCTATCATTCCCTGATTCTCCACTCCCCCCGCCCCCTAGAGTCACTAATCTGCTTTCTGTCTCTATGGATTTGCCTATTCTGAATGCTTTTTTTTTTTAATTTTATTTATTTTGGCTGCACTGGGTCTTCATTGCTTCGTGCGGACTCTCTCTAGTTGTGGTGAGTGGGAGCTACCTTCTAGTCGTGGAGCGCGGTTTTCTCACCGCAGCGGCTTCTCCTGTGGCCGAGCGGAGCACGGGCTCTAGGCACACGGGACTGATTCAGCAGTTGCAGTGTGCAGGCTCAGTAGTTGTGGCACACGGGCCTAGCTGCTCCGAGGCAGGTGGGATCTTCCTGGACCAGGGATCAAACTCGTATGCCCTGCATTGGCAAGCGGATTCCCAACCACGGCACCACCAGGGAAGTCCCCCGAACATTTCATATGAATGGAATCATGCCCTTAAAGAACCCGCCTGCCAATGCAGGAGACCTAAGAGACACAGGTTTGATCCCTGGGTCGGGAAGATCCCCTGGAGGAGGAAACTGCAACCCACTCCAGTGTTCCTGCCTGGAGAATGCCATGGACAGGGGGGCCTGGTGGGCTACTGTTCATAGGTTCTCAAAGAGTCAGACACGACTGAAGCGACTTAGCATGCCCATGACTCGTTTCTTTCTCTTAGCATGATGTTTTCCAGGATCATCCATGTTGGGACCTGTGTCAGTACGTCATGCTTTGTATGGCTGAATAACATTCTACTGTGTGGATATAGACTACATTTTGTTTATTCGTTCATTATTTTATCTGTTGTTAGACATTTGGGTTGCTACGACTTTGGGGCTGTGATGAGTAATACTGCTGTGGACATTCGTGTTCAAGTTTTGGTGTGGGCATTATGTTTTCATTTCTCTGGGCACATACCTTGGAGTGGAATTGCTGGATTGGGACGTGAGATGGGTGACCTTTTACACACTGTGGTGACTAAGTCTTTGTGAATCTCACTTAAAGCTCAGAGCACACCATCTGGTTAAGAGCAACCCTGAGGAATCCATAGTGAGATGCTGTCCCCTGTGGGATCCATAGTGAGATGCCGTCCCTTGTGGGATCCAATGATTTGCCAGTTCACAGAGAACCGAGTGAGATGGAATGAAGTAGAGGATCTCCACACCCTTCAGGCCAGTGCATAACATCACTCAAATCTCTTGATAAAAACACAGCTTCCCAGGACTGCCCTGGCGGTTCAGTGGTTAAGACTTCACCTTCCAATGTAGCAGGTGCAGGTTCGATCCCTGGTCAGGGAGCTAAAATCCCACATGCCTCGGGGCCAAAAAACCAAAACATAAAATGGAAGTAATATTGTAACAAACTCAATAAAGACTTTAAAAATAATCCATATCAGAAAAAGAAATGCATTTCCCCAGGCCCAGCCCTAGAGCTGCTGATTCTGTAGGTGTGGTTGGGGCCCAGGAATCTGCATTTGTAACAAGCTCCTCTAGTATCCTGCTCAGGTATTGAGCATCCCTGCTGTGGACTATAAGCTCCACAAGCCTGGGGAGGAGCCAGAGACAGGGTCTTTGCCACCTGCAGCCTCTTCAGCAGGTATGTGGGCTTCCTGAGAGCTGGGGTCTATGGTCTTCAAGTGCAGGGCCCAGTTGGTAGAGGGCCCAGCTGGTAGAGGGGCCAGCACTGCAGCCTGCCCTGCCTGCTTCCCATCGCGCATCACCCAAGGGGCTCAGGGACCCACGCCAGGCGGATGGAAGAGGAAGGCAGCGCTGGCCTGTGGATCCTGAGGGGCCCCTACTGGCCTCCACAGGTGGCGTCTGTGACCTGCCAGGGCCCCCTTGGCAAAGGTACCAGCTCTGCCCTCCTTTGTCCCCAGGACCAGGTCCCCCCTGCCCCGAGGAGTGGTTCCTGCTGCCGAGTCAGGCCATGGGGAGGACAGACAGGGTACACTTACCGGTGGGGGTGGGGAGAGTCTCTCCCAAGGGCCTCTCCTAACTCCATGACCAGAAAGCCCTTCTCTGCTGAGGGATAGTGGGAGTGCTTCCTGAGGACAGGACCCCAGTGTGAGCACTTTTGTGATCTGAATGCCCTGGTGACCTGCACTGGACCCAAGAGCACTGAGGCTTGGGGAGGGAGTCACTTGCCCCTGGCTGCCCAGCTCGGACGCAGCGGGGCTGGGACTGGATGGAGCAAGGTTTTATTATTAACTTCTCAAAAAGGCAGGGCCAGATCTGAGAGCAAGTGCAGCCACCATCCTCTGTGAACATCTCGGGGTGGCTTCTTCTCTGAGCCCTGTCAGAGCACAGGCTAGATAGCCAGCAGGCGTGCAAGGTTCCTGCAGAGCTGGGTCCTGAGAGACAGAGAGGTCCTCGGGCCAGCCACCTCATTCTGTCAGTGGAAGTCCAGAACTCAGAGACGGCGGGACACTCGCCTGGGATCATACAGCAAATTAGCAGCAGAGCCTGACCACTTGCCTCCCATCCACTCTCTGCTTCTCAGTCACAGGGCAGGAAGGGACCTAAAAGTCAGCCATAGTGAGGGCCACCCTGCAGGGTGAGAGTGGCATGCTTGGGGACAGAGAGCAAAGCCAGCCCTTCCTGCCAATGGGGGCATCTCTCAGGGTTTCAGGGAACCCCTTAACCTTGTTCCAGAAGAGCTTGTTCTCATCTTCATCCTGATCCCCTTAGTGTGGGAAAGGAGGCTGGGCTAAAGCAGAGGATCTTCATTCATTCATTCATTCACTCATCCATTCATTCATCCATCCTTCCATCCATTCATTCATTCCTTAGTTCATTCATACATTCACTCTAAAAGTGTTTATTGAGCCTCAGCTGCAAGCTAAGTACTGTGCAGAGTGCTGGAGTATCTCAGGTCTCTAAGACCACAGGCTTCTTTCCTCACTTCACCTGGGTCATTACCATTCAGAAAGAGTGGCCCTCTCTCCTCCAGATCTCTGGTGATTTGACTTCTTGTGCCAAAACCTGGTGGCAGCCTTGTTTTCTTGGATGAGAATCGCCACGGGACAGAGCTGGCCAGGCCGACTGCCTGGACGCTCAGCCGTCCACTCGGCTGCAGTGCCTGCCTCGTCCAGTCCCGGCTGAGCAGCTGTCAGCCTGGAGCACCCGTGCCGGCCTCCCGGGGATCGGCCAGGGCAGTCGGGCAGCTTGTGCATCCGCTTCATTAATAATGAATCGCCAGACGCCTCCCACACCTCCCGCGCCTCTCGCCAGTCACCTCGTTGACTTGGTGGGAGTCTCAACAGCCACGGTGAGCAGAGCCAGGCTCCCTCTGAGAGACCCGGGGAAGCCTGGAGAAGCAGCTGCTTCCCGAACCCCCTGGCTGCCACACTGATCGGAGACACCCTCCCTCCCCCTCCTGCTGTCAGAGGACGGCAGTGTCGCTCATTGGTCGCGAGTTACTGGCAGCCCAGCCCTGCTGGACACAGCTGGGCTGGGGGTACAGGCGGGCAGAGCCAGACCAGGGTGGGGCAGAGGACGGACCCGCAGAGAAGGGAGAGAAAATGGCATCGCCCCCCACCCCTGGGTTTCTGAGTTCTATCTGATCAGATCTTCTCTAGCACATTTCTGGAAATTTGACTCTCTTCTGTCTGAGACCACACGGGCTTTTTCTACATCATTGCCTTTGGAAATCTTCACTTCTGGCAGCTCCTTCAGCTTCTGGGATAAAGTCTTGTCCCAGGCGGAGCGGGGCTTCCAGGGGCAGATGACCTTGGAGCCCAGAAAGAGAGGGGACGTGGTCAGGAGCTGATCGCCGGCGACATGCAGGTGTCCTTCGTATGCTCGGAGCACGGCCTCAAGGGCCGGGGCCCTGAGGAGCGGCTGGGCCGGCCAGCGGCCAGCAGCCCCAGCCTGGGCACCCGAGGCCGCTTCCGTGCGGTGGCCATGGTGGCCCGGAGCCTGGGACAGCTGTCGGTGCAGAGCCTCCCGAGCGCGGGCGACGCCAGCGTGAAGCAGCCTGGGATGAAGTATAGGTATGCAGTGCGCGGGGCTGTGCGGGGCAGGGCTGCCCTCCCCACAGTGTCTGGGGGAGCTTGGCAGATGTGGGGGGAGAAATAAAATCGAGGTCAGGGTCAGGCCCCAGTTTCCTCCCGATCATTGGTGGGGAGGGATGACGATGACTTTTCTCTGCTTCTGCCTGTTTGTTTCCCTTCCTGGGGGCAGGGGCTGGGGGTTGTAACTAGAGCTGAGCGCGCCCCCCCCCCCCCCATGTCAGATACTGTGTGATACTTCCTCTTCCTGGAAGCTCCAGGGCAATGATCACAGGTGCCCTGCCCTCCCCCTGGGCACACAGGCCTCAGGAATGCCCCCTGAGTGGTCTGATGTCTTTGCAGCTAAGCCACCTTGACAAACCTCAGTTTAAGAGTCAGGGATATAGGGTGAACCATGTGATAGAGTTAATCTTCCCCCACTCCTTGACCTGAGCTGAACCCCAGACCCAGATTCCTCTACAGCAGGATTCAGCCTCTGCAGACCACAGGCAGCAGCTGGAGTTCTCTGCTAAGGGCTCAGGCCTGGCTTCTTTGTGTCCCTCTGCTTGGGCCCAGCCCCCCACGTGCTCTGGGGGGACTCTGTACGTAGAGAGCATGCAAATGTCCAGTGCGAGTGGGGCCTGACATTCCTTGCTTCCCCCCTTGCCCTACCCAGGGTCTTGCTCAGATGTCCAATGGGATGCCCCCAGGTGCAAAAGGAGGGCTGGATCTGAACCCTGGACCCCTGGGTCATCCAGCTAGAGGTCTGGCCTTCCTATAATTTTCATAATAATTTTTGTTGAAGGAGAGTTGCTTTACAATGCTGTATTAGTTTCTTCTGTTTACAGCAAAGTGAATCAAGTTTATGTATACATATATCACCTCCTTTTTGGATTTCCTTCCCTTTCAGGTCACTGCAGCATGTTAAATAGAGTTCTCTGTGCTATACATTCAGTTCTCATTAGTTATCTATTTTATACACAGTATCAATAGTGTATATGTGTCAATCCCAATCTCCCAGTTCCTCTTCCCCCTCTTTCTCCCTTTGTACCCATATGTTTGTTCCCCACATCTGTGTCTCTATTTCTGCTTTGCAAATAACAATGGAATATTATTCAGCCATAAAAACAAATGAAATTGGGTCATTTGTAGAGACATGGATGGACCTAGAGAGTGTCACACAGAGTGAAGTGAGTCAGGAAGACAAAAGCAAACATCATGTATTAGTGCATCTGGAATCTGGCCTTTCTTACTCACGACTTTCTCTGTACTCAGAGCCTTGAGCGCTTTGAGAATGATGTTCCAGGGAAAGGGTAGTTCTTACCACAAACCATCTTCATGAACCAGAAAAGCTAAGTTAGGTCCCTGGTTTCCAACTCTGCTCTCTGAGACTCAAATCACATGGGCCACCAACCTCAGAAAGAGCTGCAGAAGAATCTGGTTGTATTGGAGGAGGATGGGTTTCTAGCTGGTATTGCTGCTGCTGCTTCAGTCTTGGTTGGTACCAACTTGAAAAGTATTGAAAGAATGGATCCTAAGAAATGAGCTGTGTGGCTTAAACCTCTAGCTTAAACCTTAAACCAGTGCCCAGAAAATGGACCTCATGTGACGGACCCATGTCATAAGTCCCAGGCCTCCTCAAGATGAATTCTGGGATAACAAGGCCTTCTGCATCTCCACCTGTAACCCTCCTGCCCTGGATCTTTGGGTACATTTGACATGCTTTTATGGGTCTTTGGGGTACAGAGCTTTTGTTCCCGTCCTCTCAATTCAGTAAGGACAATTCAGAGCAGAATTCTTTTCTAGAAACTCTGGTGGTTTATCTTTTGTTAAGTGGGAACCAAAAACGAAGAGTAAACAGAATCTATTTTTTAGTTTAGATACATGTTACCTGCCGAGACTTTTAAATCAATCCTAAGATCATCAAAAGAGTGAGACCATTTCTAAAAGTATGAAGGATAATGTACACAGGAAATGTGGCTATTGACAGGATTTCCCTGCCAAGATCTTAAGATCCGTTAAAGATTGGACATCAAAGGGCCTGAATGCTTAAGATTACTGTGTGTACATCCATGTGTGTGTATGTGCATCTGTGTATGTGCACCAGTGTGTATGGATCTGTGTGTGCATTGGTGTATGTGCATCTATGTGTGCATCTGTATGTGTGCACTTCTGTGTGCATGTGTGTGTGTGCACCAGTGTGTGTGCACCTGTGTGTATCGATCTGTGTGTGTGTATCTCTGTATATCTGCAACTGTGTATGCATCTCTGTGTGTGTGCACCTGTGTGTATGTGTATCTGTGTGTGTGCATGCCTGTGTGTGTGTGTGTGTGTGTGACATGCTGGAGGCACTGAAGGCAAGACAGGCAGCGTAGGGAGGTGCTTGCTGGGTCAGAGGGTTCAGAGTCTGAGACCCCAGCCCCAGCTTTCCATCCTGTCCTTACAGGTGGCAGGGCCTGGGGAGCTTGCCTTGGCGGTAAGAGGGAGAAGGTGGGCTCATTTCCCTGTAAGTGTATAGTCTCAGAGCTGAAATGGAAGTCAGAACCCAAACCACCAGACACCTCTGCTGAGCACCGGGTCCCTGCCTGATGGAATTGTTCCATGGTGACTCTCCCCGGATCACAGCCAGGGTACATGTAGGTGGGAGCTACAGGGGGCCTGATCCAGGAACACCCACTACTGACCACCTCCTTAAGGAGCTGGCCCTTCACAGTGGCACTGAGAGTGATGTGGCCTGTGCCACCAGGGTGCCACATTCTTGCCAAAGGGTCCCTTTGGCACTGAGCAATAGAGATGCTCAGTGTGGAGGAGGGGAGACCCCAAGGCCTGTGAGTAAAAAGAGGGTCCAGCACTGGATCCTGAGGGTCTGGTCCCAGGCCTGGGCTTCTCAGCCCCACGTTAAACCAGCAAGCACCCCCAGGACCTGTGGCTGCCAGATGCAATCTGATGGCAAAGGTCTGGTAGCCCAGGTCCGTCGTAGGAAGCCTGGAGTCTGGGGGCGGGCAGGGCTGTCAACAGATAATCCCCTGCAGGGTGACAGCTGACAGGAAACCCCAGCATCCCTGTCCATCAAACCATCTCCAAGGCCAAGTTGCTTTCCATCACCTGACCACATTTTTGTCCTCTGCCCAGATGGCTGAAGTTAAAGGCCCTGAACAGCTATTTTTAAAGGATGCATAATTGCCTAGAATGTGAAATGCAGTGTTTAAGGGTGCGGCCCATTGGGGTGGAGGGGGGCGGTGCTGCATGAAAAACGTCACTGTTTTCCTCCAGCAAAGGTTAAATCCCTGAGTCCTCATTAGCCATTTTTCCAGACCACAGGAGGGCCAGGAGACAAATTAATAAAGACTAACATTATCGGGGTTTAGGGATTTAGCCAACTATTATATCACTGTGGCGAGTTTTAATTAGGGGAAGAAAACCTGTAGGAAATACTTTCCCCATATAGAAAGTTTTGAGTGGCAGTGTGTCTCCAGCCCAGGTCCACACGAAGCTGTGCTCTGTTGGGGTGCCCCCACCTCCACCAAGCTGCCGTATTTATAAAGCTTCCAGCCCGGAGATACCCTGTCCTTTCTCATTCCTCCTCCAGAGGCCTGGCAGCGGATGGCAGAACTAATACCATCATTTTAACAGGGAAACAACTTGAGCGGGGTAATTGCAGCATGGCGTGGTGTCCTAGTTTTGCTAAATTATTCCTGTGGGCGGTGGGTGGAGTCACAGCTGCATCACCGAGCACCCCACATCCCTCCGAGGAAACTCGGAGCCCCTTCTGAGGGGCAAAGGCGGTCACCTCTCTTCAACCACAGACACAGGTGGGCTCAGCCCGCTGTCCTGTGTCCTCACCTGTCTGCTACTAAAGCCGCCCAGCCCCTGAACAAGCTGTACGTGCCGGCACTTACTTGCACCCTGATGAAGGGCAGTTGCAGGAGGACAGGCCTAAAACTTCACCTTCTGCAGAGCCTGGCCGGGAAATTGGTGCTCCACCATCATGCCTGGGGGTGGTTTTAGAGAGGCGGGGGGCTCAGTCTCCCTCCCAGCACCTGGATTTATCCAGACCAGGTGCCCAGGTCTTCAAACACCCAGACATCACAAACAGGGTTCTAAAGGTTTTCATGACTGTGCTCATTTCCAGGGAAGGGGCTTCTCAAAGGGGTTTATGACCCAAAATGGTTAAGACTACTGATTAGAACTTTTAGTCCCTGATGCTTTGTTATCGGATCACTCCTAAGCAGCATTCTAATTTCTCACTACAAGTATTTTCTCACTGGTGTAAGATAAACTAGCTAACCTGCTAAAAAGAACTGGCCTGATGCAGGGTCTATAAGT
Source organism: Muntiacus reevesi (assembly GCF_963930625.1). Classification (NCBI taxonomy): domain Eukaryota; kingdom Metazoa; phylum Chordata; class Mammalia; order Artiodactyla; family Cervidae; genus Muntiacus; species Muntiacus reevesi. The sequence continues at coordinate 93,345,992 of NC_089253.1, read as the reverse complement.
GATGTCATTGTGCTTTTCTTTCTTTCTTTAATTCCTTTTTAATTCCTATTTCTTTATACATAACAAAACACAAGTTCACTTTCTACTTAGCAAGCAACATCAATTCAAGCATGATTTAAACTATATAAGAAAATGTTTAAAGAATGTGTTCGAGTCATCAACTCTTGAATTTCATACATACTGTATTTCAGATCTCTCCTCTCAAGTCTGAAGCTAAATCAAGAATATTCCAAGTATTTTTTCCCTGTTTTTGGAGATATAATTGACCCATAACATTGTATAAGTTTAAGGTACAGTGTGATGATTTGATACATTTACCTGTTGTGACATGATCACCACCATCGGTTTAGTTAACATCTGTCACCTCACGGAGTTATGAATCATGCCTCTTTCTAGGGTCATAAACCAAGTGGCTCTGGGTTGGAATGTGCAAGCAATGCTGAGGGCATTAGTAGATTATTTCACTGATTTATAGGAAAAAAAAATAAACACAAGGGGAAACTTGAGTTCCGTTTTTAACGTGGTAACATTTAAAGCCTATTTGATTTATATAGTTTCTCGAATAAGGGAAAGGCTGCCGTCCACCACACCCCACCCCAGTGCTGTGCTTTCGTGAAAATGAGACTCCTGCAGAGTCAGTGTTCCGTGTCCCTTTGCCCAGGCGCACATGTTATCCTATTTCATCCTCACAGCAACCCCATGAGAGAGAGCAGCATCGCAAGCCCATTCTGTAGATGAGCTCACTGAGGCTTCAGGTGGTTACATGATACACCCAGGGGCAGGCATACAGCCAGGAAGGTCGAAGCAGAGTTTGAACTACAGCTTCTGAGCCTCTGCCTGTAGCCACTGCCGATCCACTCCCCTCCCTGGAAAAGAAAGCAGCTGCTATCATGTCCTCATTTAGGAAAATCTACCAGCATATCCTGTAGGAACAGTGGGCCAGTGGCTGAGCTGATTTTAATGGAAATGTAACGAGAAAGCTGGGCAATTTAGAACCTTTTAAATTTGGTGACAAACTGTTGTCAAACTGCTTACGAGTTTATTCTATCCACCCCCGATCAACAACCAGCTGTGATGTGGGCAGGGTCCAGGGATCTTGTAACCGGGGAAACTGAGGCTGCAGAAGGTCAGAGAGGGGAGGGTCAGGCTAGCCCCACACCTGCTTCCCAGGGGGCCACCCACGTGGGGTAGAAAAGCAGGACACAGCACCCACTGAAGTGAGAAACATCCAAGGGCCCTGGGAAAGGAGGCTGGGGTGCACCCTGTGCATCTCTCACAGCTCTCTGGCTGTGAGGTAGGGTATCACAGCCCAGGCAGGTCCCAGGACCGGCATGTCTCAGGAGGGAGGTGGACTTGTGCCCCGCCACTTGTCAACCTCACCATCCAGGCGGCTTCCATAAAAGGCTGGAGAGGGGGCCACCACTGGGGTGGGGAACGTGTTCTCAAAGTCTGGGTGGAATCCAATTTTCTCCCAGGGTGCTCTTCTGTAAAACAGGATATCAGAAAAAGGGCATTGCCTGCCGCATTGAGCTTTTGGGGAATTGGTGACAGGGCCACCCTGCCCGCTGCCCTCAGGCAGGCTCCAGCCCAGCCAGCCTTGGCGGGAGGGACGGGCCAGGCTGGACAGGAAGCCCAGGCCTCAGCAGGGCGCTGCCGCCCTCTGTGACCCCCTGAAGGCATTAATGACAGCCTGCAGCTGGTCCCCATGGACCCAGGACAGGCCCCATCTGGCAGGCACTAAGCAGGCCTGTGGTGGGGCCCCAGGCAGCCCACGCAGCTGTGGCCACTAATCCTGACCAGGACGTGTGCCGCCAGGGGTCAGTCTGGCTCTCGCCCTCCTCCGTGGCTCTGGCTGGGGGTCAGGCCTGCTGTGGGCACGGGCGCCCCTCCGTGGAGCTCTCGTCTCCCCTGATTCCTCCTGCAGACAGGTCCAGGGGCCACATGGCCCAGGGGATGTGGGACTAACTTGTCCTGTACCCCACGAAGAGGGGAAGTAAAGACACACAAAATGCAGATGTGGCGCTAAAGAAATGCAAAGAGAAGCTTCTCACGAGAGAGGGTCCGCAAGGCCTGACCAGTCTTGTTTCAGCCCATGAAACAACACGGGGCCCATTCCATGTTCTCCCCCAGCGGTGCCTTCCAGGGCCTGCGGCGGTCACAGCTTGGCCTGTCCCAGCAACATGGCCGTGCCCTGGTGTGTGGGGTGGGGGACAGATGGCCCTTTACCCCAGGGTGGGTGAGCAGCAGGCTTCTCTCCAAAGGACCCCTGGCCTTCAGAGCCTTAAACGACATGCGTGGGGGGTTCGGGAGACTGGGCAGTGGAAACAATGGGTCCTGCCCTTAGCTTCCTAGAACTCACACCACGTTTGTCTTCCAGGAACCTGGGCAAGTCGGGCCTGCGGGTCTCCTGCCTGGGACTCGGTGAGTGTGGGGGCCTCTCGGTGCCGTGGTGCCCACAGAAGCAGGGGCGGTGGGAAGGCTGAAGGGGTCACCTCTGGGGGTGAGAGGAGGGAGTTTCACCCGGAGCTAGGGTTGGGGGGAAGGAGAGGCTTGGTTGCCATGGCAACCAAGAGGCCATGGGGGAGGGGCCTAGGACAGGGAGGGGGACAGAGGTGTAGCCTTAGTGAACACCAGGGCACGCTGCACACACAGCCCCCTGCCCAGCAGCAGAGAACCAAGGGAGCCCCCTGCCCCCGAAGCCGGCACCTTCTTTCCTTACATAACAGGGTCCCCCATGAAGAGCAGTCAGATTTTGCCCTTTTTTCCTTTTGCCAGATATGATCTCTGTTCCGAGAACATGCTGTCTCTCCACCTCACAGTGCACATGTACACACACACACACACACACACACACACACACACACACACCACCCAGCAAGTGTGAGGACACAGCTGTCAGACCAGCGCATCTTCAAAGAGACAGCCCTGGCCCTGCTGCCCACAGGGTGTCCCCAGAATAGGAGTTGCAGTGGCAAGAGCCCCAACAAACCCGTCACAGCCCGCCAGCCAGCTGCCTGCTCTGGGCGCTTACTGTCCCCTTCGTTCCTTGGCCCAAAGAGACAGAGACTTGCCCCAAAGGCCAGGAGTCCACACGTGCCCAGCACACGCTCACGCAGAGCAGCAAGGTGGCCCATGGCTGCCTTCTCCCCCCACCGCCATGTCCTGCTACCTGAGGTCTAAGCACCCTGGGGAGAACTAGCATCCCTGGGGGCATTCTCTGACTTCAGCCTGTGTCTCTCCTTCCAGGAACATGGGTGACCTTCGGAGGCCAGATCACCGACGAGGTGAGATGGGGCTCCCTCGTTCCCCCAGGCCCCGGGGAGGGCCACCAGTGCCCTGGGTACGTGGTAAAGTCTTCCAAATGTACCAGGTGGTCTTCGCTCAGGGCGGCCTCCATGGCTCCCTCCTTCTGTTTCTCCAGGGTGCCCTGGGGGACAACAGAAAGGGTGAGCCAGGCAGTGGTGCCAACACCTAGCAGCTGGGTGCCTTGAGGCTTCAGCAGATCCTTTAAAGTCTCAGAAACTCAGGTTTCTCATCTGTGTGACCCCCACCTCACAGTTAGGGGAATTCCAAGAGAGCTCACTTTCCAAATCATCAAGCCCTATGCGATCTATGCTGCTGCTACAGAGGATGCCCACGTGGCTTTGAAACTTCAGTAAATGTCTGTCAAGAGCATGCAGATTGTGGGACTTCCCTGGTGGTCCAGTGGCTAAGACTTCCCGTTCCCAATGCAGAGGGCCTGGGTTCAATCCCTGGTCAGGAAACTAGACCCCACACGCCACAACTAAAGATTTGTATGCTGCCATGAAGATCAAAGGTCCTGCATGCTGTGACTAAGACCCAACACAGCCAAATTTTAAAAAATTAGAATGTAGATTTGCAGATTTGCTGCAAACTGAAGACCAAGCAGATGAACATTTGACTGAGCTGCTAACTGTGCATGCCCCAGAGCCAGCGTTCGTGGGATACACTGCCATGGGATGGACCTGCTGGGGCTGCTCTCCCCACCCTGAGATGCAGCATGGCCAGTATCTGTCCTGAAGAGGATGATGATTCCCAGGCTGGTATGCACTTCTGGGTAGGAAGTGAGTATCTTGGAAGTGAGAACTGTGGTATTTGCTCAGAGAGCTCAGAACCTCTACACGAGATGCTGTCTGCCTTCGCGTCCGCCCTGATTACTGTTGGGAAGGTTGCATTTGAAAAATGAATGGGCACTCAGTCATGTCCAACTCTCTAAGACCCCATGGCCTGTAGCCCACCAGTCTTCTCTGTCCATGGGATTCTCCAGGCAGGAATACTGGAGTGGGTTGCCATGTCCTCCTCCAGGGGATCTTCCCAACCCAGGGATCAAACCCATGTCTCTTGCATCTCCTGCATTAGCAGGTGGGTTTTTTTACCACTATGCCACCTGGGAAGCCCTTAAAAATATAAATTAGTTCATTTGAGACCTTTATCTATGGTTGCTCAGTTACTTTTTGAAGGAAAAGCTTGGCTTCTGTCACCATCTAGATGCATTTCATTTGCATTCTGGTTCCTTCTGTGACCATAGCTGTTACAGAACTGTTGATATTCACCCCTGCTCTGAGGTTCCAGGTCTGAGCTATCTCAGACTGAAGTTGGCAGGCAATTGTTTCGCTTCAGCCACCAAATTGTTTCCGAGCACTTAGAAGGTCGGAGCCCTGGAGTCCACGTGCTTTACCGCAAATAAATTGAGTCTGATTCCCCTGCTTCCCTTTCGATGTGGAAGAATTCTGTCAAGGATATGGCTTCATTTCCGAATGGCATTATTAGCTACACTGTATGTGATGTCCTTGTGGAAAAGATACAGAGAAGTGGTCGGATGGTAGCCATCCAATTAGGTGACTTTTTCAGCAACAGATCCGTCGCAGCCAAAGAGTATTGATTAATGATCTGATGATAGCCACAGCTGGCTCCTGCCTCCCCCATGTCCCCATCAGGGACATAGTGACATGTATGAAGACATTGGAAGTTGTTTGCAAGTGACACAAAGCTGGAAGGACGGTGGATACAACAGATGACAGATTCAGGGTTCTAAAAAGCCCTGGCAGGTGAAAATAATTGAACAAAAGAGCAAGCAGAATTTTTGTATTAAATCCTACAGTTAGTGTCCCAAAAAATCAATACATCAAGACTAAGGGGCCCACCTTGCCACAGTTCAGATGAAGAATGCCTGGATTTTATTCTTTAGCTGACTGCCTGGTCTGAGCCAGCGGGATTAGTGCCGCAAGGAGGCAAAGCAAAGACCATCTGGGCTGCAGAGAAACACATGTGCAGCCCCAGGCCCACTGGGTACTCCAGCTGGGTGACCCCACCTGGAATACTGTGTCCCTTACTAAGTTCATGTCCAAAGGAAGGCATTCAGCATGCTGTGGAATTCAGAAACAGAGTTCTGTTTTTAGAGTTGCTTCCTGTGTACAAGACACTGTGCCAGATGACAGGGAGACCCAGAAATGAGGAACCAATGGATTTACTGTGGCAAAGGGGTGTTCCCTGGCTGGACTAGGAAAACATCAGTAAGTGATGGCCCCAGGGCCAAAGCTGGTCCCCAGCCTGTATTCTTTTTATTTTTTGTTTTTCCTTTCTTCTTAAATATATGAAACATAAAATTTGCCATTTTAATCACTTTTCTTGTGGTTAAAATAAGCATAACGTAAAATGTACCATGTTAACCATTTTTGAAGTATACAGTTATCTTGAAGTAAACAAGTATTAAGTACATTAACTTTGCTGTGCAACCATCACCACGTTCTATTTCCAGCATTTTTCATCACCCCAGACAGAAACTCGGTACCCAGTAAGCCAGAACCCCCCAGTCCCTGGTCACCTCTCATCCACTCCCTGCCTCTATGGATTCCACAGCCATTTTTGTAAACAAAGTTTTTTCGGCAGGCAGCCACATCAGTTCAAATTGTCTGAGGCTGCTCTCAGGCTATGAGGTCAGAGTGGAATAGTTGCCACAGAGACCATCTGGTCTGAAAAGCCTGAAATATTTACCCTCAGGCTCTTTACAGAAAAGGATTGCTGTCAGCCATCCTTTGGGGTCACAGCAGCATCTGCAAATATCTGTGGGTTCTTGTCCCAGGGAAGGGGACTTCCGTGGGTCAGGCAGGGATGCAGGACCTCGGTGTTAGTAGACCTCACATCTAATGGCAAAGTGCCAAAGCTGCCCTGGACAGAATCAGGTTTCCAAACTCTAGTTCAGTGTCCTTTCTGTGATCTCACACAGCTACTCAGGCAGAAAATGCCCCCTCGGGCCTGTGTTCCAAGCAGCCTGGGCAATAACAACTTAATAAAAATAGTAGCTGAGAACTTTACCTTTATTATGGCTCCCAATCCTCTATCAACTCAGAGAGGTGGGTGCTGTTATCCCATTCCAAAGAAGCAGAACCTCCAGACTGAGCAGGTACCCGAGGCCACACCTGGAGAGCGACTCAAGGGGACGCCACCTGGGCTCCTGGCCTCAGAGCCGGCAGCCCCTCCCAGATCTGGGGCAGGACGCTGTCCCCTGGTGGGGGTGACAGGGAGGTGGCCCACGTGTCTTCCGAAGTTCCTCCTGCCTCCAGCCTCTGAGACTCTGACATTGGAAATAACTGAAAAGTCACAAAACAGAAGCTCCATTACACAAAACCGGATGTACCCACAGAGAGGAAGTCTTTAGAAGCTGTGTTTTGATGACTGACACGGAGACAGGACCATGATGAAACAGCACAGAGGACAATAGAGACAGCCATCTATATGTCACAATTGCAGTGTTGCAGGGAAAACCCATATGATTGTTGTTCAGTCGCTAAGTCATGTCTGACTCTTTACAATCCCATGGACTGCGCACACCAGGCTTCCCTGTCCTTCACTATCTCCTAGAGTTTGCTCAGACTCATGTCCATTGAGTCAGTGATGCCATCCAATCACCTCCTCCTCTGTTGCCTCCTTCTCCTCCTGGCCCCAATCTTTCCCAGCATCACGGTCTTTTCCAAGAGTTAGCTCTTCGCATCAGGTGGCCAGAGTATCAGAGTTTCAGCTTCAGCATCAGTTCTTCCAATGAATATTCATGGTTGATTTCCTTTAAGATTGACTGGTTTAATCTCCTTTCAGTCCAAGGGACTCTGAAGAGTCTTCGCCAATACCACTGGAAAGCATTTACTTAGAAAAACCTGGAACAGAAATTACACCAAAATCATAGCAGAGCAAAAATCAGCCCTGAAAATTCCCAGATTCCCCCATTCTCTTTCTGTTCACAGTCACTCAGGCACTGTCCTGGGTGTACTTAGGATTGTGTTCAGATTTTTCTTCCTTCCTCTGTCAGCTCATGCTGTCTGCGCACCTGCTGAGGGCCAGGTCCCTGCCCTCGAGCTGCTCTCTGTCTGGAGAGTGGGACAGATCACAGATCCTAAGCATATCCTTTAAAAAAAAAAAACTGAATAATCAGAGTAATCTGGTTTTTTATTTTATTTATTTATATATTTGGTTTTGGCTGTGCTGACTCTTTGTTGCTGTGCACACGGGCTTCTCATTGCAGTGGTTCTTCTTGTTGTGGAGCATGGGCTCTAGAGTGTGCAGACTTCAGTAGTTGCAGCCTGTGGTCTCAGTAGTTGCAGCTCCCAGGCTGTATAGCACAGGCTTAGGTGTCTTCCCAGATCAGGAATCGAACCCTTGTCAGGGATCAAAGCCATGTTTCCTGCGCTGGCAGTTGGATTCCTTACCACTGAGCCCCCAGGGAAACCTCGTAAGCACATCTTAGTCCTGATAAGAATATGTTAAATGAACGATGAAGAATGCATTCTTTTCCTGTGGCTGCTGTAAGAAATTAACCACTAACTGCATGGTTTAGAACAATAGACATTTATTCTCTCATGGTTTCGGAGGCCAAAATCCAAAATTGGTATCACTAGGCTGAAATTAAGGTCAGCAGGGCCACGCTCCCACTGGAGGCTTCAGGGGAGAATCCTTCCTGACTCTTGCAGTGTCCAGGGGCTGCCTGCAGTCCTCGGCTTGTGGCCACACCACCCAGCCTCTGCCTCTGTGATCACATTCTCTTCTGTCTGTGTCAAATCTCCTGCAACCTCCCTCTTATAAGGTCACCTGTGGTGGCATTTAGGACCCATGTAGCTCATTCAGGTGCTTCCCAGGTAGTGCAGTGGTAAAGAATCCACCTGCCAATGCAGGAGATGCAAGAGACTCGAGTTCAATCCCTGGGTCGGGAAGATCCCCTGGAGAAGGAAGGAAATGGCAACCCACTCCAGTATTCTTGCCTGGAGAATCCCATGGACAGAGGAGCCTGGTGGTCTACAGTCCATGGGGTCGCAAAGAGCTGGACACGACTGAACGACAGACACAGCTGAGCCACTAAGCATGCATAACTCATTCAGGAGAATCTCCCTTAATTTAATCACATCTGTAAATGTGACACGACTGTTACCTAAGGTGACATTCACAGATTCTGGGACCTGATATCTTTGGGAAGCCATTATTTAGCTGAACAGGAAAACAGAGAAAGGAGGACTGGGAGGCAGACGTGAGAGAGTAAACCACTTGATGACCAAGAACATCCCTGCCCAGGGGACAGAGAGGAAGAAAGGAGGAGAAACAGGAGAGGAGGAGGGAGGCAGGGCTCATGGAGTGGAGGCAGTTATTTTGGAGACATTGTTACACTTGAGCCCCAGGAGGGAGGAGAGTAGCCAGTCCACTCTGCCATGGAGGGATCCAGAAAACTCCCCCACCAAGGAGCCTTCCTACTCTGATGACAACAGCTGACTAATGGGAGTAGCTTTGACCTTCTCAGCCTCTGAAACCTTTGGGATTCACTGCCAATATTTGAAATTCAGATTTTACACCCGCTCCCCAATATCAACACCCTCAGATAGGCAGATGACACCACCTTCCTGGCAGAAAGCGAAGAGGAACCAAAGAGCTGCTAGATGAAGGTGAAAGAGGAAAGTTAAATAGCTGGCCTAAAACTCAACATTCAGAAAACTAAGATCATGGCATCTGGTTTCATCACCTCATGGCAAATAGATGGAGAAACAATGGAAACAGTGGCAGATTTTCTTTTCTTGAGTTCCAAAATCACTGTGGATGGTGACTGCAGACATGAAATTCAAAGACGCTTGTTCCTTGAAACAAAAGCTATGACAAACCTAGACAGAGTTTTAAAAGGCAGAGACATCACTTTGCCAACAAAGGTCTATATTGTCATAGCTATGGTATTTCCAGTAGTCATGTACAAATGTGAAAACTGTACCATAAAGAAGGCTGAGTGCCGAAGAATTGATGCTTTCAAATGGTGGTACTAGAGAAGACTCTTGAGAGTCCCTTGAACAGCAAAGAGTTCAAATCAATCAATCCGAAAGGATCAACCCTGAACTGGTGCTGAAGCTAAAGGCCCAATACTTTGGCCACCTGATATGAAGAACTGACTCACTGGAAAAGACCCTGATGTTTGGAAAGATTGAGGGAAGGAGGAGAAGGGGCGACAGAGGATGAGATGGTTGGATGGCATCACCAACTCAAAGCACATGAGTTTGAGCAAACTCCAGGAGACAGTGAAAGATTGGGAAGCCAAAGAGTCCGACACGACTTAGCAACTGAACACAACCCCAGTATCCTGGATTTCTGGCTTCTCTTGAAAAATAAAGGGATTTGGTCACACCAGCCACCTTCCCATAGGCAGCGGTTGAACGCCCCCTTCACCCCACTGACACCAACAGGGCAGCGCCCTCCCCCTCCATACCTTCCTGGCCAGTGGGGCTTCTGCGTTTGGTGTTATGAGAAGCTCCTAGAAGCCACAAATGGCTGGTTTTCTGTCCTACAGTTTTTGAGGGTTAAATACGAATTGGCTGGAAAAGTTCATTCAGATTTTTCCATAGGATCTAGGGACTTTCTCGGTGGTCCAGTGGTTAAAACTCCATGCTTCCAATGCAAGGCGCATGGGTTTGATCCCTGGTCGGGGAACTAAGATCCCATATACTGTGCAGCACGGCCAAGAACAAAATTTAAAAAAAAAAAAAATCTTATGGAAAAACTCGAATGAACTTTTTGGCCCACCCAGTATTATTCACCGAACCCTGGGCTGGCCCGAGAGGGAAGCTCAATGCTCTGAGCTGAGCTTCGAGAAATGGCTAGTGGAGGAGTTTGGATCCATGATCCTGCTCAGAAGGATGCCTGCTCTGTTCAGAGATCCAGAGAGTTCATTCTCCACTGCGTCTCGGAGGGAGCTGTCAATTGCAGGCAGATTTCCTCAGCTCCTCGCCTGGAGAAGCACAGGCCAAGGCCAGAGAGTTATCTGAGGACGACAGTTTCTCCATCTGCAAACAATCACACCACCCCCTGCAGTTGCTGGGAAGAATTCGAGGGATTTGACCTCACAGGCACATTCTAGCTGTAGTTTGCATCCGGTCCCAACACTTAATGGCAAATAGATGGAGAAACAATGGAAACAGTTACAGACTTTATTTTCTTGGGCTCCAAAATCACTGCAGATGATGACTGCAGCCATGAAATTAAAAGACGCTTGCTCCTTGGAGGAAAAGCTATGACCAGCCTAGACAGCATATTAAAAAGCACAGACATTACTTTGCTGACAAAGGTCAGTCTCATCAAATAAAAGTCGCTCAGTCATGTCCAACTCTTTGGGACCCCATGTTTTATACAGTCCATGGAATTCTCCATGCCAGAATACTGGAGTGGATAGCTGTTCCCTTCTCCAGGGGATCTTCCCAACCCAGGGATCGAACCCAGGTCTCCTGCATTGCAGGCAGATTCTTTACCAGCTGAGCCACCAGGGAAATCCAAGAATACTGGAGTGGGTAGCCTACGCCTTCTCCAGTGGATCTTCCTGACCCAGGAATCAAACCAGGGTCTCCTGCATTGCAAGAGGATTCTTTACCAGCTGAGCTACCAGGGCAATGGTTTTTCCAGTAGTCACGGTCATGTCTGGATGTGAGAGTTGGACCAAAAAGAAAGCTGAACACTGAAGAATTGATGCTTTTGAACTGTGATGTTGGAGAAGACTCTTGAGAGTCCCTTGGACTGCAAGGAGATCCAACCAGTCAGTCCTAAAGGAAATCAACCCTGAATATTCATTGGAAGGACTGATGCCGAAGCTGAAGCTCCAATACTTTGGCCACCTGATGTGAAGAACTGACTCATCGGGAAAGACTCTGTTGCTGGGAAAGATTGAAGGCAGGAGAAGGGAACGACAGAGGATGAGATAGTTGGATGGCATCACCAACTCAATGGACATGAGTCTGAGCAAGCTCCGGGAGTTGGTGATGAACAGGTAAGCCTGGCATGCTGTAGTCCATGGGGTCACAAAGAATTAGACACAACTGAGCAACTGAACTGAACTGATCCTGCCAGGTTTTATCATGCCCCTGTTGTGGCCTGTTTGTTTCCCAGGACAGTCAGAACAAAGTCCTACAGACTGGGTGGCGTAAAACAACGGAAATTTCTTCTTCACAGTTCTGGAGGCCAGAAGTCCAAAGTCAAGGTGTCCACAGGGCTGCACTGCCTCCAAGGCTCTGAAGGAATTCCATTCCTTCAGATCTGCTGGAGGTTGGCCGTTCTTGGCATTCCTTGGGCTGTAGACCCTTTACCCTAACCTCTGCCTCCATCTTCACATGGGCTCTTCCCTGTGTGTCTGCGTCTATTCATATAAAAACACCACTTATGTTGGATGTAGGACTCACCCCAATGCAGTGTGACCTCATCTGAACTGACCACATATGCAAAAACCCCACTGGCAAACAAGGTCACTTTCTGAGAGTCTGCGTGGACGTGAATTTGGGGGACAGGATTCAATTTAGTACAGGTGCTAAGCCCTGTGGTAACCCAATAGGCAGGGTCCCTGCTCGCAAAAAACTCACAATCCATGGAACTTCCCTGGTGGTCCAGTAGTTAAGACTCCACACTTCCACTGCAGGGAGCACGGGTTCAATTCCTGGTCAGGAAACTGAGATCTCACTTGCCGTGTGCTTGCCAAGTCGCTTCGGTCGTGTCCAGCTCTTTGCAACCCTATGGACTGTAGCCCGCCAGGCTCCTCTGTCCGTGGGATTCTCCAAGCAAGAATACTGGAGTAGGTTGGCATGCCCTCCTCCAAGGGACCTTCCCTACCCAGGAACCGAACCTGCACCTCTTATGCCTCCTGCATTAGCAGGAGGTTTCTTTACCACCAGGGCCACCTGGGAAGACCACTAGTGCAGCCGAAAGAAAGAAAACTAAATTCACAGTCCAGAGGCTATTGCTTCATTCTCCCTGGCTTCTTTCTTCTCTATGGGTCTGTGGTTGAGCTGCTTCCACATTCACCCTGCGGCAGGAGAGGACGTGGGGACACAGGGACAGGGCCTGGGCATTCAGAGGACCTCCCCAGACCTCGAGGTTGAGCTCTGAGCCTCTGGGCCCCCACTCCGCCTGGGTTGGCAAGACAGTGCTGCCTGTGAGTAACCCGGATTTTCTTATTTCAGATGGCAGAGCAGCTAATGACCTTGGCCTACGACAATGGCATCAACCTCTTCGATACCGCAGAAGTCTACGCGGCGGGCAAGTATGTTCCTTTTCTCACGGGAAAAAGCGGCGCGGGCCAACCATGGCTTCCTGGGGGAAAGCCGGAGCTTCTGTTGCTCCCGGGCTCTCTTTCATTCCCAAGACAGTTTGCACCTCCCACTCCCCACGTGCTCTTCCAAACTCTAAACGGCTGGAGGAGGTGTTGTTTTCATGGGGTCAGAATCACAGAGCACTCGGTGACTTGCCAAACTCACATGTGTTCAAGCGGCGAGCTGACCACAGCCCCTCTGGTGCCCAAGATGCCGCGCTGGGCGAGAGCATGATTAAGCTGTAGTCCGGCTCTCCTGCCGTGCCCACGACCTGCAGCCAGCCCCGCATGCCTGGCACTCTCACATCTTAATGGTGCAATTAGGGCTGCAGGGAACGCAGGGCCCCTCAGGAGCCGGGGAGAGCGGGGTCTGCTGAGCCGAGCCCAGCGCTGTAGGAAGCACTTCCCATCTTGGCAATGAACTTTCCTACTCAATTATGTAAAAGCGCTCTTCAGCCAAGGCCGCTGGCTTCAGTTTTAAAGACTGACTGTAATCAAATCATCCACTCTCCTGCATTGGGTTTCCAAAAGTCAGCTTTTGTTTGTGAAATCATTTGTTGGCTCGCTCTCCGTCCTCCCTCTGGCCCCCTGCTGCCTAGGGCGAGCCAAGTTCCCATCAGCTGAACCACTCAGCCTGGCCCGCCGTGTGCCATGGCCTCGGGGCCAGCACCTGCCTCTCGGGCTCTGGGTTATTACCTGCAGCCCAGGATAGAGTCTGGAGGACCAAGAATCAGGACCCCAGCTCCGCCTTTGCCCAAGTCCTGGCCCAGGGGCGGAGGGTCTCACATCCCCAAGGGCCTCTGCTGGGACCCCCTTCCTGAGTCTCCTCTAGTTCCCATCAGTGGCCTCTGTCCCCTGTTGCCACCACCCCCCAATCCCTCTGCACTGGCAACCACTTTCAATCAGAGTGAAACGCTTTCCAGACAGATGAGCTAAGCCAAAGGGTCAGAGTTGGAAAAGCCAGATGCAGATGCTAAGCCCAGAGGCGTCCCCCATCCCAAGCACCCCAGCCTGTTCCCTGGCCCTGCGCCTGCCTTGGCTTTGCTGCCCACAAGAGCGTGTGAGTGACAGCTCCCCACAGTCTCCCCCAGCTCCAGATGGCACTGTGTCCAAGTCCCGCACACCCCCTTTCATGGCACTCCTCGAGGCATTGCTTTCACTCCCCTCAGCCTAACTGGACATCCAGGGTGGCATTGTAGGCCAGCACACTGAGTCCCTCTTCTAACCAGAATGCCAAGCACCCATCTTACTGAGTCCCCCTGCTTCTCATGCTCTGGGCACTTCCCAGATTGCTGCAGGATTTCTGCACCCCCGCTGGACAGAGGCCAGCCTTACCAAATTCACGGCCAGCAGAATTCAAAGCTGAAAGCAACAGGCTTCAGTTGTCACTGCCTACAGCTCCTATAGCCCCAGGACTGCTGCCTGCTCCCCATCTCCTTCCTTCTTTCCTAATCTTTTGTCCCACCAAGGAGAGACCCAGGAATGAAAGGAAAGAGGCTCGGGGCTGAGTGACTTTCTGTGCATCTTGACCATAAATGAAGAGCCTTCAGAATGGATGCTAAACAGCTTGCAAATTAGAGCCCATGATTTCTGAGTGGATGACTCAGGCACTGTTATAATTGGAATGGAGCACTGGGTATGGATCATTCTCCGTCTGTTGTTTTTTGCTCAGAAACATTTTGCCACGAGCAGAAAGTTCTTCAAAGTTAATCCAGTGCTGCAGTGCCAAACACGGCTGGAACGGTCAGCGCATGACCCTGGCTGACACGAGTTTGGTGCAGGGCCCAGAGTGACACCAAGCAGAACAGACAGCAGTCAGCATGGCATCCTTCTCTTTATTGTTAAAAAAGCAAGAAACAAGAGGGACACACACACCCACACTCAGTGCACACACTCATGGGTGCACACCCCCACACTCATGGACGCACACACCCACACTCATGGACACACGCCAACACTCGACACACTCACACTCGTGGACACACACACACACTCATGGACACACACATAAACACGAACACACTCCGCTGGAAATTCAGCCCTGAGTTCTTGTTGATTGTCTCTGCAAACAGAGAATGTGCTTGGTGAATAATCTATGTTTTTTTTTAAAAAAAATCACACACACTTGTCTGGAAACTTCGCCCATGTAACATTGCCAAGTATTTTCCCCAGTGAATTTCCAAGGGGCCAGGGAAGCGGCTGCTGCTGGTCTTTCCAAGCAGGACGTCGCTCCTCCCTTCTCTGTGGGAGCTGGAGCCACTGTGCTGGGACAGTGGCACATGGCCGTGGCCACCTCCACGGGGAGCAACCCTCGCTGCTCCCAGGTGCTCTCCTCACTCTGGAATGAGCGGCCCGAGCCAAGGCAGACCTTAGCAGCCCTGGGTCGGGTGGTGTTTTCACCAGGGGCCCCTGTGGCTGATGAGCAAGGTGGGGTGCGGCTTGGGGTTTCTGTTACCCAGTAATGAATTCCCCACGTCTCGGTCTTCTCTGCAGAGCTGAAGTGGTGTTGGGAAACATCATCAAGAAGAAGGGATGGAGGTAATTAGTTCCTGTGCTCACGTGCTCCAGCTCCAGGGCACATGCATGCACACAGGCACAGGGAGAAAGTTGGAGAAGGCTGCTGGGAAGGAAGAGGCCTGCTCTAGGGCCCCGGGCAGGGTGGGCAGGCTTGGATCCCATGGCTGTTCCTTCCTGTTTGCCGGCAGAGTGCCCACGGTTGGCCTCATGGCCCTGTGCAGCCAGCCTGGCTTACTAAGACCTGGTGGTCCCAGAATTGTTCTTGCTGGGTGGGGGAGAATGTCCCAGAATAGAGGCAGTGCCTGTGCTTCCTTCAAGGGGAGCCAACATTCACAGTATGGGTGGCCACCACCAGGGAGCCAGGGCCTGAGCCCGAGGGTCAGGAACCTCCATCTGGCTTGACACAGAGTTTCCCGCCCGCCTGGGGTCAGGCCAGGCTGAGCACTTGACTGCACTTTGGGGCCACTTGTGGCCTGTGTGTCTTCATTTTCAGCAAAGTCAGAAGCAGTTAGAAGGCTGGGCCTCCCCCACCTCCACCAAACCCCCCCCACCCCCTCCCCTGGTGCACACACTCAGGTGTCCCCCACGCCCTCCCCTGGTGCATACACTCAGAGTCTCCACCAGCCCCTGGGGCCTGGATGACTGACACCCTCCTCTTGACCCAACCCAAGTTGTTTCTTCATGGCTCTAACTGATCCCCAGATAAATCCCTGCTCACTCTGTAAGTAAAACAAACTGCAGGTATGAGTGAGTCCCAATTGTGTCTTAGGTGAACACACAAGGAGACGCCTACCAGGTCATCCCACCTGCCCAAAGGTGATCCTGGCCGCTGCCAGGATCAGAGCCGCTGGCTTGGAGGAGCTGTTTCCTGAGCAGTAAACTGACAGCCCCCCACCCTCATGGGAAGAAAGCACAACCACAGGGGCATTGCCCCCACCCCATCCCTTGGGAATGGTCAAGATCAAATGTGGACAGGAGGAGCCATCATCACCCCACCCACCTGTCCCTCCAAGACAAAGTCAGAGATGTCAGCATTGCCTCTTGTGAATTTGCAGCAGGAGATCTGAATCCATTCCTTTCCCCCAGGCTTTCAGTCACCCGAGTCTGAGCTTCCAGGAGCGTCATCTGCCTATCTCTCGGGTCAGCCCCACCCCAACCTCTCCCCCAACCTGTGGCACCCGGGATGCTCCCCAAGGCTGTCCCACACAGCTTTTCTGAAATGCTGCTTCAGCCAGCAGAAAAGAGCCATAGTGGGTAATCCCTTATTTCACTCCATCCTCACCAGAGCCCTCCAATCTCCGGCCAGCCCTGACACTTGACCTCCTCCAAGTCCCCACAGAGGAGCAGCCTTCTGTTCCCTGGACCACGTCCCCCCCTCCTAAATGTGCCCCCTCCTCTAGGCTCCAGGCTTCAGCCACACTAGACTCCATCTCCACCCGGCCCTTCACTGTCTAACCCTAGTTCCACAGTTAGTTAGTCGCATCCACATAGTTAATTACATCTGTAGGTTTTCTCCTGGCTCGATCCAGGCCCCTGGGCTGGGAACACCCCAAACATTGAGTGATAGAAAAGCGCCCTGTTTCACACCCTGTGCTCCGGGGTGAGAGGGTTTAGGACTCCTGGGTAAGGGCTGAAGATAGTGGGGAGGGTCGAGGAGGGACGACCCCAAGGGGTCGCACCCAGTAACAGCCCTCCTTCTCTTGTTCCACAGACGATCCAGCCTCGTCATCACCACCAAGATCTTCTGGGGAGGAAAGTAGGTGCAGCCACAGGTGACCCCCTGGCGGGGGGCCATGTCTGCAGAGACCCCTGGGGGTGGGTAGCGGGCAGTCATCCTGGAGGAACGGAGGCTGCCCGGGGTCTGTCCTGGGCAGCATGCTTTCCCATCTCCTGGGGCGGGAAGCAGGGGACGGGCTGGTGTGCGTGTGGCCATCTTCCCTGACTCGCGCCATCCCTGTTGAGGGACCCCAAGTTCCAGAAAAGCAGCTTTGGCTGAGTTGCCTTGTGCTTAATCCTCACTTCCCTTTTATTTTTACTTTTGTGGTTTTGTTTCTGATTACAAAGGTAACATCCTAAAAACTTCTGGAAAAAGCAGAAAATTCCTGAACTGTCCTATTCACTCCACTTACCCTGGGCCACAGACCACCCTTGCTATCTTCCGGGAATCTGACCCCATAGTTTCTCCGGGGCTGGACAAAATGGGCTTCATAGGAATTAGAAATATGATTCATTTTAAGTTTTGAAAAATCCAAGTCAGAGAGAGGGCAAATTGAAAAGCAGACATCCCCATCCCACACTGAGCCCCACCATGCCCAGGGCGGCCAGGGTCGAGGACAGCCCAGCTCTGCCACATCTTCTCCACATGAGCAAATCCTCATAGCCTCATGGTTTTATCCCCAAAGTGGAATCAGACTACAAATGGCACGCACTGACCTACTTTTTTCACCTAACATTTTGTCATAAACATTTTCCCCGAAAACCTCTTGAAACATCGCACACACTGTCGCCTGTTTTTCAGAGCTGAGACGGAGAGGGGCCTTTCCAGGAAGCACATAATAGAAGGTGAGGAGGGGGTGGGCCTTAGGATGCCCCTAAACCCTCGCCATCCGCCTGTGGATGCAAAAGTAAAGAAACCAAAAAAAAAAAAATTAAAAAAAAAAAAAAAAAGTAAAGAAACCACTGTGCCCCAGCCCCATCCATGCTGCAGGCCTGGAGCTCTAGGGACGACCCAAACCCTGGTCCACCCAGGCTCACAGTGGGTGGTCCCTCTGCGTCACGAGAGAGGGGCAGGGGTATGAGTGGGTGGGGCTCACGCGACCCTGGGAAGCCACAGACAGGCCTGGGCCCAGAATGGGCCCTGTGCCCACTGGGTGACCTTGAGCAAGGGACATCATTTCCCCAGGCCTCTGTGGCAGCATCTGTTAAAGGGCAGGGGAATAATGCCCACCTCTGGGGTCACAGGAATTGGGAAGGACCCCAGCAAGGTCCTGTGTGTCGGACTCAGCCTGGGGCTCAGCACACGGGAGTCCCACACGGGGCTGGGGAGTGGGCTGGAATGCCTTGCATATCCCAGTTGTTATTGTCTCAGTACCTTTTTTCCCATGTTCATTTTGTCGAAGTAATACAGTCACTCCATTAAAAATAAAATGATTAGGAGGCCTTGCTGCCTGCCCTGCCCTGCCCTGGCCCCCAGCCCTGCAGCTCCGTTCTGAGCTGCTGCCAACTCCTCATTGTACCCCATTGGCCTTCCATGCCGTGGACGATTCACTCCGTGTCAGGCGGCCTAGCTCCTCCTTCCCGGGCCGCTCTAGGAGGGATCCCCTCCATTTGGTCACAGGACTTTGGGGTGTGCCACCTCTTCTCTCGTGGCTGTTCGCAATCTCAGTGGCCTGTGCCCACACATGCGCCCCACCGTCCACAGCTCCCAGGGCCAGGTGCCTTGTCCCTTTCATCTCTTGCTCACAGGGTGAGGGCCCAGAAATGTCTGTGAAGATTGTAACACAACCCCTCCCACCCCCGACTCCTCCCCGACCCAGGTCTGAAAGCTTCCCTGGAGCGGCTACAGTTGGAATATGTGGATGTGGTATTTGCCAACCGCCCAGACCCCAACACGCCCATGGAAGGTACGTTCTCCTTGGAAGCACCTGGCCAGACATTGTGGTTCCAAAAAGGGCAGAAGGTTCTGAACCTGAGGCTCTGATGACACCATCCCAGGGCCCGCTGGGCACCCAAGCCTGGTGAGGTGGGAGGTGGGGCCTACCCAGTGTGGGGAACTCAGCCTCTGATCATTCCCCCAGGTGCCCCTGGCACCTCCAGGCTGAGTCCCATCCTTGCTCCAGGTTCCCACCCCATCCTGGGCTTGAACGCATGCTGTGTTAGCTAAAGTCATGATCCCATGACTCCTTGCTGCATTCTTTTCAATTCTTTCAGTCACCATCCACATTCTATTGGGAGGCTTTAGGGGTCTTTTGCTCTGGGAAATAAACTATTACTTAGAGGAGGAAAAGAAACATGCAGTGCTTTGAAAAGCAGTTTTGGTTTCTTGGGCGCTTATTTATTCTTTGACTCCTATAGTCTCAGCCCCTCCTATCTCCTCCAACTCTCTGCTTTGGGCATCTTCTCATTTGTGCTTCGCTGCTTCAGGGTCTTGGAAAATTCAGTTACATTCAAGTTACTTTTCCTTCATTTGTTTGTATATATACATGCACCCATGCATGTGTATATGTGTGTGTGTGTGTGTGTGTGTATGTGTCTGTTATCCAAACCAGTAGTCTACAAAAAGTAATTTGAGCCTGCGTCCCATGCCCTTTGTCAGACTGCACCCCTCAGCATTCCCACAGCTGTGAACTCTGGTCTCTTTCGATCTTTCTTTTATCACCAGGGGATCCATTTAGTTCCTCCAAGTCAAGGACTTTCATCATAGAAGGTACACAGTACCCTCGGCCCGACCACTGACCTCTGTGTCCGAGTTGCATTTTATGAGACAGTGTTTTTATTTATACAACTCTCTTCCCGCCCCCATGACAAAACTTCTCCATAAAATGCACAAAGGAGAAATAAGTGCCTTATGGGAACATCTTGCAAGTGAAGAAAAGCAAAGCAGAGCGGACGCCCGCCACCCCCCCTCCCATCCCCATCTATGCTGTCACCTCTTTCCTCCCATCCTCCCTCCCATGCATGCACGCCCCCTCCTTGCCCCGCCTTGCATCACCATGATCCATGATCCAGGGGGGCTTCCTCTTGATTTGGGGATGCTGTGATCAGTGCCTGACACCTTGACCCCGGATGGTCTGGGAGAGGGCTGGGGAGACCAGGTTTCCACAGGAGTGAACACACTGGGGACCCCAGGACATTGGCCCCTGGCAGATTGTATCTTCTCCATAGTCCAATTTGCTAAGCCCCCACCTCAACCAAAAACAAAAGGACCAGGTACCAGCTGCTCCACCTCCACCCTGGGCAGGCTGGACCACCTGTTACTCTCACCCCATGCAATGAGGTCAGAGCTTGCCATTGAAATACGATCATTTTTCTCCTGAAGAATACCTACATGAGCTGGGGAAACTCTGAGACCCGGGGCAGCCGCTGGCCAGGCAGTGGTCTATGCCCTGTCCTAAACTAAAGGACCCTGGGCACCCCCACACCAAGGGCAGACCTTGGTCTCCCTGGAAGCTGGGCTGCATCCCACAATGGAAGGGCTCCCGCCTGCCAGCTGGCACTGCCACCCAACCCCTCCCATGTATTATTTGTGACACAGCAGGAGATGCCCTGGGTTTTGGCAGCAGCTGGAAGGATTTGGTCCTCCTGCTTCTATTCAACAGCATTAAATATTGAGGTAGACAGTCATCCCTAATTGTCCGTTTCTGGTGTCATGACACCCAGCTTAGGCAGAAGCACAAGGGCCATGCTCCTGTGCACGGGCTCCATGCCCAGCCTGCCAAGGCCATGGACCCTCGAGGTAGCCAGCAGCATTTGCCCAGGACCCCTTCCCTCCCAGGCCAGCCGCAGGCTCGCATACCACCCTGGCCCCCAGTCTCCTGCTGGACCCTCCTCTCTGCATGGAAGGGAGATAGCTGTGCTCGAGGAAGCCAGGCTGGTGAACGGGGTGTTGTCTGCTTCCCCCACTCCAGCATGTGGGCCTGAGCCTTGGCTGAAGACTTGGGTGATCACGCTGCATGGTCACAAGTCCCCCCAAGGCTGTTTCTAAAGAACCCCACGAGGACGGCCGCACTGGCAGCCTGGGCGCAGGGCTCGAATGTGGGCAGGTGCCTTCCTGGAACCCTCAACCTTGCAACCAAGTGCTGCTCTTCATGTCGAATAGTGTTGGCCATTAAAGTGGTGGCCTGCTCATAGCCCATGGGCAGGGGCTTCCCTGCCAGACTTCCTCCCTGGGATGGGTGGAGAGGAACCAGGCCCCAACCTTGGAAGGAAAGAGAGGGCAGGACTTGGCCTACAGACCTGGAAGCTGAGGTATAATTTTTCAGGGGTCCTGGGCGAGGCCACCGAGACCACCACCCCAGAAGTCCCAGCTACATTAGTTTTCTCCTGAAAAGGGGGACCTTGGCAAAGGGGCACTCAGGGACCGAGAATGGGTGGAAGAGACACCCCAAAAGAGAGGTACCACTCTGCCAGAGACTGTCCCCGTGGGACTGGGGCCTTCCAAGGTGGAGCCCTCAGAAAGGACCTGCATCCTCCTTTCTTCCTTCCTTCCACCCATGCTATCTTCAGGGACCTCAGCTTCCCGACATCTGTGGCCACTTCAGGAGAGGTGGGATTTTCAAGGAGCAGTGTCCATTTTGGGAAACACTCATTCTTCAGCTGAAATTCTGGAACTGCCCTGGGCAGTCTTACGTGCAAGCGCTATGTGTGGGATCTGAGAAAAGCCTGATGGGTAGCCTGCTACCCTTAGCAAAGCTGAGAGAGAGACATCTGAAATGTCTCTCCGCCCTACCGCCCCACCCTCTGGGACCAGCCAGGGCCCCTACCCTGCCCTTTGTTGGGACAGACACTGTTATTACCTCTACATTCAGTTCTCCAGATCCCAGTGACAGTCTGGAGTAGCCCCAGTAGGTGGCTCAGACAGTAAAGAATCTGCCTGCAATGCAGGAGACCCAGCTTCGATCCCTGAGCCAGGAAGATCCCCTGGAGAAGGGAATGGCAACACGCTCCAGTATTCTTGCCTGGAGAATCCCGTGGACAGAGGAGCTTGGCAGTCTGCAGTGAACAGAGTTGCAAAGAGTTGGACATGACTGAGCAACTAAAGCTTTCAGAATACTAGAGAAGGGCAAAAATTGAGTTTATTTCCTGTTGTCGCCTGTCAATCTGATCATAACCTTAATTTGTTTATCTGGTTCTTCCTGAGCAACAAGAGTCCCCAAATCTTGCCCAAAGTAGAGAATGCCCCCCATTCTAGAGTCCAGAGTCACATTCTTTGACCTTACCTTTCCTTCATCCCTCTAAGCTGCCATAGAAACATCTCAATTCATCCATAACCCATATTTTCAAACATTCCATAAGGCCTGTAACTATCTGGGGACACTGTTTTCAAGATCAGCTTCTTGGACAGCAGCTCACTTTTTTCTGTCATCCCAGAAAACCCCGGCCACCCACGCCTCTGGAGCCAGGAAGCACACTGCTTACAAGCTGTCCTGGCAGCATCCTCTCCCTGCTCCTGGCCTTTTTTTTTTTTTTTTTTTTGCAGAATGTCCCCAGATGGGGCCCTGTGCCCTCAGTCATCCCCCCAACCTGCAGTTTCCCCTTCTCTCCTGACAGAGACGGTGCGCGCCATGACTCACGTCATTAACCAGGGGATGGCCATGTACTGGGGCACATCGCGCTGGAGCTCCATGGAGATCATGGTAATGTGACCTCTCGGGGTGTGTGCATCCAGGGGCTGGGCTCCCGGCCCCGCTCCGTGGGTGACGACCTTGGGGCTCTGGCAGGCTTGGTGCCGTTGGTCCCTAATGCAGAGACTACTGGGTACCAAGAGGAGGGTCAGTATGGTGACTTGTGGCACTGATGTCTGCAGACTTTGCAGACGGGACTCTGGGCTTGAATTCCAGCACTGTGTGGCCCCGAACCGATGGCTTCAGCTCTCTGAGCCTCGGTTTCCCCACCTGTAGAACAAGACTGCTAGGATAACCTACTGTCATGAGCCTGTGTGAGGATTATCTGCAAGATCAGAGGTGAAGCTTTTAGCAGGGATCCTGGAGCTCAGCCAGCACCAGCAGTGCTGACAGTGCCAGTCACTAGGCTGAGCTTCCGCAGTGTTCCAGGTGCCATTAGATTTGAGGACTTCGTGCAGACTAACTCCCATTTCACCCTACAGCCTATGAGGTAAGTGCTGCTGTCACCGTTTCTCAGATGTGGCCACTGAGGCACAGAGAGCTTAAGTAACATGCCCAAGCTCACGCCAAATGATGGGTGCCCCAGGCCGTGCAACTCAGAGTCTGAGCTTCCATCTCATAATCAGTGACGTTTCTCTGTCACCCGCACTTTCAGGAAGGCATCCCCTTCCTTGTCGTTTCCCTCCTTGAGAGCCATCAGAAGCTGAGGGTAAAAGACATTTTATAATATTCCTGGGGTATCCCAGAATGGTTGGCAGAGCAGCTCCCCAGAGGCAGACAGCTGGTTGGTGGGGGGAGGGCAGAGGCCTGGGGACTGCATCTTCTCAGACTAGCTCTCAGGCTGACTCCCTCATCCTCAGCTCCAGGCCTCCTCCCCATCCCAGCCCTTCCCATGCCCCACCTCCCAGAATTTCCCACATCTTGGCATGCCTCAGAGGGGAGTTTCTCCCCTAGTGAGTCCCAGATTTCTGGTTCATCCAAAAAAAAAAAATTAAGCAGGATCTTCAAGTTGAATACAACTCAAGAATCCTATGGTATCAATCAGCCTTTGGCATCTGTGACTTTCGTATCATTTGGCATTTTTCTGAAGCTACCTGGACGCAGTGCAGAACTCACTGAGGTGTCAGGATCTCATACCCACTTTACAGATGTGAAAGCTGAGTCTCAAGCTAAACGGGAAAGGGCCTCTCAGACTGGCAGATGGGCTTCCCCAGGAGCTCATGCCCATTCAGTCTGCAGAATGGAGGCCTTGGCCTCAGGGTCCCAGAACTGGGCTGATGCCGGCCACTCTCCCGTCCTGACCTAGCATTTCTTGCCCCTGCTGTCATTCCGGGTCCCGGCCCTAGACTGACAATAATGACAAAATCAGTAACAAGCAGGCACTGTCCTGAGAGCGGGCAACACATGACAGATGGGGAAGCTGAGTCACAGAGGGGTGAGCCCCTTGCCCAAGGCCACCTGCCAGTAAGTGCCAGAACCTAAGTCTCACTACAGAGTCGTGCTTTCCCCCCAAATCCCTTCGTCCTTGGGGTTCAAAAACCCACCCGGTGTTCTCAGTTCATGGAGGGGAAGCCTAATAGTCTTCCAGGGAAGCTGAGAGGAGCGGGCAGGGGGCAGGCGGGCTAGCCAGTTTCCCGGAGATGCCTTTGTGTCTTCTCCCTGCTGCTCAAGAGGGCCCCCAGATCGGCTGGCCCGCAGAAACCATCGGTGCCCCTCTTTGCTTCCACAGGAGGCCTACTCCGTGGCCCGGCAGTTCAACCTGATCCCGCCCATCTGCGAGCAGGCGGAGTACCACATGTTCCAGCGGGAGAAGGTAGAGGTGCAGCTGCCGGAGCTCTTCCACAAGATAGGTGGGTTCCCCGCCCTCGCCCCGCCCCTCCCCTCTCCATCGCCCCGCCCCTCCCCAGCCCTGCTCCTCCCCAGCCCTGCTCCAATCTTATCCCCAGTCTCCCCCCCATACCTCCCCAGCCCCTCCCCCTTCCGCCCCGGCCCCGCCCCTTCACGCCCTGCTGCTCGGCCTCGTCCTGCCCAGCCCTGCCCGCTCTCTTCTGCCACGCCCTTTTCCCTTCTCCCTGCTCCTTCTCGGGGCCCTGGGCTTGACCTCTCCCCCGCTCTCCTCTCCCAGGAGTAGGCGCCATGACCTGGTCCCCTCTGGCCTGCGGCATCGTTTCCGGAAAGTACGACAGTGGCATCCCGCCCTACTCTAGAGCCTCTTTGAAGGTGAAGCAGAGGCGGGGGCTGGGGGAGGGGATAGGCAGGGACAGGCATTTTGGAGGGATGGAGCCTTTGGGGCTGGACGCCTTCCCTGGGCCACTGTCTGCGGAGCGGTTCCAGGCGTGGGAACTTGGATCCCCCAGCTGGCCTGACCCCATGTCTAGAAAGGCTGACCATCTGTGGGACATCTGCCAGCTGAAGAAGCCCCTCACTCCCCCGCTCCCCTGCCCTCGCCCCAAGTTCAACACTCACAACCTGGGCCAGGGCTGCGTGTTCCCTTTCAGATGCCTCCTCCCCTATAGACACCCCTATAGACACCTCTGGCCCATCACTGAGCCTCTGGGTGGAGGGCTGCGGAATTTCTTCAGCATCCCTCAGAGGTGCCCCCAGGAAAAAGTGAACACCCGACACATACACCTCAGAGTGGGGACTCAGAGGGTCTCCAGACTGAAGGGGTTTGGCGGACAAGGAGCAGGCAGAGAAAGGCCTGCCCAGGCCAGGACAGAGCGAACACTGGAGCCCCCAGCCCTAGGGATCAGGATGGCCTGCCTCCCCCATTTCTCCCCAAACCACAGAAGCCTCCCAGACGGCTCCCTGACCTTGCTGTGGGCACACCTCCTGGGCCGCCCAGCCTCCCAGAAGAAGGGAAGATCAGTTTGTCCACCTCCTTGTCCAAGCTCGTGGGCCCAGCCTCAGCTTCCCCTCAGACAGCAGCCTTCAAATGCAGTGGCCCCCATCCTTCCACCTGCCTGGGTCTGGACTACAGCGTCAGGGCCAGGGGGTGCCACCCCAGCACAGACCGTCATTTGTGCCGTGCATGCAGTGGCCCAGGTGACCTGCCCTCACCATGGGCTGTGCTCTCCCCACATCCCACAACCAGGGCTACCAGTGGCTGAAGGACAAGATCCTGAGTGAGGAGGGCCGGCGCCAGCAGGCCAAACTGAAGGAACTGCAGGCCATCGCCGAGCGCCTGGGCTGCACCCTCCCCCAGCTGGCCATCGGTAAGAGGGCTGGGGCGCAGCGCAGGACCAGGGTCCCCAGAAAAATATCAAGAATCCCTGAGTGCCTGGACCACCCCCTCCATCAGCCAGCCGTGGGTAATGGGCTCCCATATTCATGGGGAGGGGATGAGGGGGTCCCTGAGCACTTGGGCCATCTCTC
The DNA here is from genome assembly GCF_963930625.1 of Muntiacus reevesi. Classification (NCBI taxonomy): domain Eukaryota; kingdom Metazoa; phylum Chordata; class Mammalia; order Artiodactyla; family Cervidae; genus Muntiacus; species Muntiacus reevesi. The sequence goes on along the minus strand of NC_089253.1, from coordinate 93,320,150 downwards.
CACTGGGGGCAGCTGGTGCCAGCACTGCTGAGCCCCTGGCTTGCCAGGGCCCTCCTGGGGCACCCTCAGTCCTATGCCTGAGAGGCTGGGTCTCTCTGGCCCCATCATGGGTAGGGCAGAGCCAGAGAGGGCCCTGTGTGGGGGCGCCTTCCTCACCTCTGGTCTTGCTGCCCGCCCCCAGCCTGGTGCCTGAGGAACGAGGGGGTCAGCTCTGTGCTCCTGGGCGCTTCCAGCGCAGACCAGCTGATGGAGAACATCGGAGCAATACAGGTGAGTGGCGCCTGCCAGCCTTGCGGGCCCCGGACAGAGTTCAGGGTCTCAGCCAGGCATCTGTCCAGCATGTACTTATTAAGCACCTACTACATACCAGGCACTGTTCGAGGCACCTGGGCTACAGCAATGAACCAATAAAAGCCTTGCTCTTGAAGGGCTGGCTTTTTATCTGGATAAACAAAAAACAGAAAATGCAAGGAGTAAGATTAGAATGTGTGTCAGAGGGTGATAGGCACTCTGGAAGAGGAGACCTAGAGCAAGGTCAGGGGTATCCAGTAGGGGCAGGGAAGGGGGGAACCATGGACCCCAGTTAAAGGGGGCTACAGGGTAGCCTTGTTGTAAGGATGAGGAATGGGCGGTGCAAATACAATCCAGGCTGATGCGAAGGTGCAAGGTAGGCACAAGCCCAGGACAGCAGCAAGGCCAGAGGCCCGCAGCAGACGGGCACCTTTCCCTAAAGGTTCTCTGGGCACTGCATGCCCTCTAAGGACCTTGGCGACGATCGAGTGAGCTGGGAGCAGAGGAGAGGCAGTGTGACTTAGATTTTAAAAGGCTGCCTCTCGCTCTCTGGCTGCTGAGTGGAGGAAAGAGTTGGGGAGCAGGAGGGGGAGCTGGGAGATTGCTGGGAACTGATGACAGTCTGGGGGTGAGGGATGGCCTTGGTACAGATGGACAGCTGGTTGGGTCCTGGATTTCTGGAAGGTGGACTGACAGGACTGACTGACAGACTGGATATGAGGGTGTGGGACAGTGGGCCAGATCCTGGGGACAAACCACGGGCTTGTCACCTGGAAGGGGGGGTGTTGCTCTCAGGAGGGCTGGAAAAAGCATTTTGGGGGTGTGGATTATCAGATGTTATGGTCCTGAAGTCTGCAACTTAGGCCACCACTGTCCATCCATTCAAGGGGCAGAGCTTAGACCAGGGCAGGCTTCCCTCTGCCCCAAACCTGGAATACAGAAGCAGCAAGGCCCCCTCTGCTCCACAAGCTGCATGCAATGAGAGTGAGACAGGCCAGGGCCAGCAGATAGCTAGAAGAATGTCCCCCTGTTACCAAAGTGAGGTTTGACTGCTCATCATTCAAGAATACTGAGAGATAAGTGTTACGTAAAAGGAAAGACATCTTTATTGAGGAAGTCAGCAGTCCCGGGGAGAAGATGGACTCCTGTCCCCAAACAGACTCCCCCTTGTCAATAAGGGAGCAGGAGATTTCAAAGGGGAGTTTCAGGTACACAGGTTGAGGAGTGGCTACAAGCAGAACAGCACAGTCAGCTCCAACAATCATCTTGAAATTGATCATGTGATCATCTGATCAGGGTCATCTTTTTTTTTAATTGGAGGAATTGCTTTACAATATTGTTAGTTTCTGCCATACATCAACATGAGTTAATCAGGGTCATCTTAATTGTTTCAAGCACAATTAATCTTCAATTCTGTCCATGGGATTCTCCAGGCAAAAATACTGGAGTGGGTAGCCATTTCCTCCAGGGGATCTTCCTGATCCCCTGGCCCACAGTCCATGGGATCACAAACTGAGCGACTAACACACACACACACAATCTTCAGTTCTAGGGTCAGTTTGTTCCCATTCCCCTGAGGCTGGTTCTCAGAATTGTGCATGATGGAGCAGTTCATGTCATGGCTACCGTCTGGTAATGATGTTGTTAACTTCTTCCACCTAATGGGAGTTTTAGTATCTACAGAAGAACTCAAAGGACATGGCTCAGAATACAATCTATAGCCCTTGAGGAAGAACTAAAAGGTCCCTGACTTTGCTTAATGGCCACACTATTATTATTTTGTCCTGTTTTACTGCTTTTCTTTGTTTTTCATTTTCTCACTTCTCCAATTGAACTTATTCTTAGGTTAAAGTTTTTCTACAGACAAGAGGCAGGTATGGAGGACATGGGAGGGGTGGGGTCTGTGCCAGGAAGGCCCCATAACTTCCTGCTCCATTACACATCACCTCACCTGCAGGTTGATTCTGACTAGCTCCCGTCTTTGCACACAGGTCCTTCCAAAACTGTCGTCTTCCATCATCCACGAGATTGATAGTATTTTGGGCAATAAACCCTACAGCAAAAAGGACTATAGATCCTAAGAAGCCCCCAAACATTTGCCTGGACAGTTTCATCTCCCTCCTAGCCTCTCTGTTTGCTCGCTTAAGCTATTTTGAAGCCAAGAGTGTGGTTTGCATCAAAAACAAAACAACCCACCAACATGTCATCAGGAGAAGATCTCAAAAGTCGCTGCCACACAGCACCCGCTGCTTCACGGAACTAATGTCAGATTCATGCCGGAGGGTCGGCATCAATTCAAAGGCGTTCGAGCCGTCCCGCCCAAGCCTGCCACCTCTGCTCATCTTCCACCAAGAAACAACATTTCTCCCAGCCACGCCCCATCTCAGAGACTCAAGTCCAGGCCAGGCCGAGACCCGTTGGGGCCTGGGAGCAGGCAGAGCTGGCCTCTCCTCTGCCGAGAATCCCACCTGGTACTGGGGAGGGGAAGAGGAAGCCAGGTCTGGCTCTTCCTGTGGCCCCTCGGCTGGGCCCTGGTTGGGGTGGCCTCCCGCCAGGGTCTCCCTCATCCCCCCTCTTGCCAAGGGCTCCAGGTAGTCGTTGGGCCTGACATCAGATTTTCCCACACCCCCTTCTCCACACCACCTGCCCCGCTGGGTCTCCGAGGGGCCTTCAGAGCTGTCCTTTGACGCCCACCCCCACCCTTGCTGGCAGAGGCAAGGATCCAAGGGGGTTCGATTGCTCCAGGGGGGACCCACAGGAAGTCAGGGGTCTGACTTCAAGCTCATCACCCCACTGGCTTCCTCGTCCTCACAATTGATGAGCCCCAGTGCCCAGACTCCAGCCCAGGTCCCTCCCCACCTGGTGCCCAGTCCATTACCCCTCTGTCCTTGCCCTGGAAGGCCCCAAGGTCATGCGTGCTTCGCTGGACTGTGGCTGCTGACCACACATGGGGTGGCCAGCCTCTGCTCTGCCCGGGGTAGTGGCCTTGGGGTCTGCAGAGAGGACATTCTGGGACCCTTCAGTGAGGGAAGGTCCCTGGGGTTTTCTGTGCTTCATGCCCAGGGCCTGGACAGCAACCACCCGCAGTCCAGGAGAAGACCCCCGTAGCCTCTCCCTGGAGCAGCATCCCCAGCAAGGGCTCAGACCAGGTCAGGTGCGGTGCTCAGAGCTTGTTGCCAGGGCAGCTAAGCAGCAGTTCTACCCCCAGGACACGCTTACATGGCCTCTGAAGAGGGAGGGATGGCTGGGTTGATCATTCCTTTCCACACCCCACACCCCAGCCTGGAACAGGTTGGGGACAAGGACAGAGGGCAGGACCTTCAGAAGTGTCAGCCCCTCTACAGCCAGGCCTGGGGCTGCAGGGATGGAGGAGGGGAGGGGCCCTCAGCCAGGAGGCCCAGCCCCCATGGTCCTGAGTGGCACCCCAGCTTTTGCTGGCTGTGTAGGGGACCCGAGCCAGGCTCTGTGAATGCACTGGCCTTCATGTGTATGGGCCTGGGTGACTCCTACCCTGGGCACCCCCTACATTCTCACTCACCCCTGGGCAGACATGGACCTCCCTGCCATTATTCCCAAAGGCCTGCCGTCCAGTCCTGGCAGAGCTGAGGCCTAGGAAACTGACTTTAGGAAAGCCACAAGGTGGGGGGAGAACAACTTCCTCCACTTCTGACCTTTGTGCTGACCCTGGAGTCTAGAACCTTCTCCCTCCTTGTAGACTAGGCCCCTGGGGGTCTTCTTCACCAAGTCTCCTGCAAGTTTCACCCTAATGAGCGTGAGGAGGGGACAAGCCTGTCCCAACAGTCGCCACCATCACATGGGTGGGGGGCCTAGCTCCGAGGACAAGATGCTATAGTCCACCAGGCAGAGCCCAAGTGTCCCAACAGCTTGCCACGCTCAGGAGCCAGGTCACCTGCCCCTCCCTGGAGAGTCTGGCTGGACACCCTCCACAGCGCTGCCACCGTGCCCACCCACCAGTGGAAGAGGGACCTGGGCTTGCTGTTGGGCCCATGTTTGGGCCTGCCGCCCCCACCCCACAAGCTTTACATCTGGGAAGGACAAGCCCAGTGGGAGAGAGACGTGGGCTCTCAGGGCCAAGCTCTTCTAAGGCCAAGATGCCCAGCACCAAGTCCCAAGCCTGTTCCAGACCCTGGGGTGCTGTCTGCAGCCTAGTTCTGCATTGCACCCCCTGCAAGTGGGTGTGGAAGGATGGGGCTCCCGCTTCCTGAGGAGCAGTCCCCAGACTTAGTGGGAGGTGGCTGGAGTGGGGAAGGGATGGAGTGGGGCTCAAGGGCAGGGAGAGCCTGGAGGTGAAGAGCTTGGCCAAGGCAGGCCCTGGAGGGGAAGCCTGGGCTTCGGCATGGGTTTGAGGCCAGCCATCCTCACCCTACCCTGTTGAGAAGCCCCTCTGTGGTCCCCAGTCATCTGTCAGCCAGCCTCTCACCCTCCCCTGGAAGCAAAGTTTGTCCCCAGGGGTCCACCTTGGGAGTTCCCCCCCAGGGAAGAAGGCCCAGTCTGCGTGGGAGCGGGACCAATCTTCCTTGCTAAGGACACATGCAGCCCCTACCATTTTTCATCCCAAATCTACAGCAAGCCTGAGGTCCCAAGAACAACAGAGGGGTCTGCCCTGTCTCCTGTTCTCTCTGGCTGTGTAAATAATGTGCTGTTTCTCTCCCCCTTTTTTTTTAATGACTGTGGCTCCTCAGCTAACTGCATCACCACCCCCCAACAGGCAGAAACACCGTATGCCTCGCGCTTCCAATGACACTCAGTGGAGACACAGTGCCGTATTTATGGAATGACAAAATAAAACCCGAGACCATCAGGGTCTGCTCCTGCTCCTCTCCTTTGCAGGGTATTCAGGGTCAGGGCTGGGGCTAGGGCAGTGGGAGGAGGTATCTTTAAAGGCCAGCAGACCTAATCCTGAGCCTGGAGCCAAGGGGTGATTGGGAGACATGGGCCCTGGGGGGAGAAGCAAAGACTGGGGACCAAGAACCCAAGTCTGTCCCAGGTGATTTGGGGTGGGAATGCCCTGCCTGCCCCCCTCACCAACACTGTCTCTCTTGCCACCACAGATTGGTGGCAGGCTGCTGGGCCCCTGGGGACAGAGAGGTCGGGGTCCAGGGGTGCCTACGTGCCCCTCTGGGGGCTCAGTGTTCCACAGCAATGTGATTTCAGGGTGCAGGGGGGAGGGGTTGGCACCACCCCTCCTGAACACCCCTTCTCGGGTGCCCCCCATCCCAGCAAGCCCCCCAGCCTCATGGGGCAGTGTCTTCTCAGGTGGGAGGTAGCTTCAGGCGACACCCCCTCCCCTCAACATCCTCTCCCACTCCCATCCTAAATCAGTGAGAAGCCAGAACACTCTGATTCAATCCTTTCCCAGAGGATTTATTAAAACACGGAAAACCAAGACATACACACGGAGTACAAAGTGAAGGGGACGGTGTCGGGTACAGTCCTTGTCAAGCCTCCCACACATCCTCCCGAGGGCCGGATAGGTCACCACACGCAGGGGCTCAGCCTCCAGCTCCAGCTCCTGGCTGGGACCACCCCCCCGACTCGCCCCAGCGCCCCGGCCCCTTGGCCAGCCAGGGCTTGTGCTGGGGAAGGGGCAGGCGCTTCTCGGCAGGGCCAGATGCCAGCCTGGGTGGGGTTCTGCTCCCTCACCCCCGACACACTGATGCCTGGGGAGGGGGGCAGTGCAGGTGGGACCCTCCCCTCATGCTCAAGCCCAGAGGAGCATAGGAGGCTCGGATTCCCACCTCGGTATCAGGGGTTCAGGACACACACACACCCAATGGGCCCTTTCTGGGTTATCGCACCTAAAAAAATACTTTGTTTAAAAAAAATCTGAAAACTAAGAAAAAAATCCCAAAACACAAGCCAATGACTTTGGGCTGATGCACCACAACCTGTAAACTTCCAGAAATATAAAATTGGGGTGGGGGGGGGGCGGCTTCCTCAATAGACGGGTCATCAGCAGAGGACAGCTGCAGGTGCAGAGGGGGGACATTGGGCTGTGGCCAGGCCAAAACCTCAGCCCCCACCTCCCACCCAAGCTCCTTCCTGCCACCCGACTCTGGAGGTTCCCGAGCCCACCCTCTACACGACCCCCTCAGGCCCTCAACATCCCTGGGACCCAATAACTGGGAGCAAAGGCTGCAGGTGTCCATGGGGTGAGAGTCGGTCAGCCCCCCACCTGGGCCAGGGATCCCCCAGAGGACCCTGGGAAGGGACCCCCAGCCAGCAGGCGGGCAGGTGCCTGCACCAGTCATGAGTACTAGCAGGATGGGCCCATGGCCATCACTTGCAGAAAACAAAGGAGCTTCTGAAGGCGGCTTGCAGGGAGGGTCTCCGTGCATAGGGGGGGGTCTCAGGTTGTGTTTCTATGGTGGGCGTGTGCGAGGGGCCCCCCAGACACAGCCCAACCCAAACTCCCATGGTCACCGGGGAGCCCAGGAAGCAATGCTCTCCGAGACTGTGCCCAAAGATGGTTCAACAGAAAGCCTACTCAGCACTGGTCTAAATAAGAAAGTGGCAAAAATGGGGCTGGCACTTTGGGGCTTCCACTTGCACAACAACCTCCACTGAGGCAACAGCAAAAACAAAACCAGCCTGAAGATGTCCAAGAGCGCGCACGCCCCACTCCCCACACTCCACTACAACTCTGGGAGGGAGATAACTGATAAACCAAGAAAAAACATTCTCTAGATTCTTTTTCCTCTCCAAAACCAGAAACCCACTACCCAGCTGTCCGCAACCCCCCTCCCAGGCCTCCCAGGTGCTGGTCTTGGAGAGCTGAGCCCTTCCTGGACCAGGCAGTGCAGATGGCTGGGCCGATCACTGGTGCCTGGTTCCAGCTGGTCATGGAAAAGGGCAGAGGCCTCGGGAGGAGACGGAGGAGGAGCAGAAAGCAAGGGCTGGCGGGGAAAGGACCACCCGCTCTTGGAGTTGAGCAGTGGGGACGCAGACTCCTGTCCTCCGCCAGGTGCCCCCGACACTCAGGACCCATCCACCATGTTCCCCACCAGCCCAGCCTCAGAACTGACCGCCTGCCTGGGAGGACAGTCATGGGGCCCTGGGTGGGGGGCTCGTGGCGGTCACCTGGCCCATGGCCTGAGCCAGAACCTATGCAAGGAACACACAGGCCCACGTAGCACTGGAAAAACCACAGTGGGCAGGAGTGACGCAACCCTTCCTGGAGGGCGAGGTCAGCTGCTGCCACACGTGTCCTGCCACACATACACCCGTGTACCACTTTCAGGCTGCCTCCCATTCCTCCACCCACAATGCCAGGGTCAGTCAGCCTGGAGATAGTCGGCGCCTTGGGGTCCAGTCCTCTAGGGGTTCGGGGAGAGCCATTTATAGATGAGGGCTCTGGGAGGGCTGGCCAATGGCCCCGTGTCCCCAAGATACCCCCAAATCCTGGCCCTAGTCCTGGCCAGGAAGCTGAACGGAGGCCTCCCATGGTGCCCCAACCCCCAGGCCCACCCTGTCTCTCACTTGGACAGGATTCTGCACCAGGGCTCCACTCCAGGAAGGTCAAGGCTCCCTGGTCAAGGCTCAGAAATTCCTTCCAGGCTGAGGCTGGGCCAGAGGGAACATCAGACATGGACGGACCCAGGTCCTGGCCCATCCCTCCGCTCCTCTGAACTGGAGCCATCAGAGGGTACCACCAACTGGTTGGAAGGCGATCAGGATTCCAACAGGCCGCTCCTGGCAGGAAACAGGGCAGGAGGCTGGGGACACTCCAGTTGGGAAGACTGGAGAGGCCAATGGGTCCAGTCCCCTGCCTCCAAGTTTTCCCCAAACCTTTGAAGAACACAGTGAGGGCTGTCACGGGCCTGCCCCAGATGGCAAGTGCCGGGATCGAGGCCTCTCCAGGGACAGGGGAGGGATAAGTACAGGCTCGAGGCGGCTGGCCTGGTTTCTCCGTGTCGGCCACCAGAAGACGACATGGGGAATGGGTGTGAAGGGCCTCCCAGGGCACAGGGCAAGACCAGGGGCTCCGGGGCCACGCTCAGCACTGCTGGGACAGCAGCCACACCCAGGGAGGGAGGGTAAGCCCCTTCCCGCAGCGGCCAGAGACCAAGGCCCCAGCAGCCCCCAGGCTGACACCTGCCGTCTCTTCTCTCCGGGGAGCACATGCCGTGATCTGCCACGCAGGGCGGGGGCCGCAGACCCTCCACGGGTGACGACAGAATCCAGGGGGCCTGCGAGACAGGCTGGCCAGGGGCAGACACGTGCCGACGGAGCCCTCTCCCCCACAGAGAGAGCACATTACCTGTGGTCTCCAGCCTTGCAGGACACAGCCTGGCCTGGCCTGGACGCCAGCCAGATCTCTACCTGCAGGCCGGGCGACTCCCCAGCCCTGACCCACCTGGCACTGGGGGGCCCCGGTGGGCCAGGGTCAGAGTACAAGCAGTCACACGGTGCAGACGGGACGGGGGCGGGGGGGGGGCACGCCGAGTGCGTCCAGGGCAGGCGCCGCGTCCTCCTCCACCTGGCCAAGTCCAGGGCTTCCCTCGGGTCCGGAGCCCGTCCACAGAGAGAGGCCTAAGTGCTGCAGGTCAGACTCCTCCACACGTCACTCAACTTTTATCAAGACAAATTTGTTCAAGTCTTCATAGGAAAGTGCAAAAAGATGTACAAAGAAATGAAATCTCTTCTAGGAAGTCGTCCTGGCAGAGCTGGCCAAGGTGGTGTGGGGGACACTGGGATTAAGAGCAGGTGGCACTTCTGGCTGGGTCTTGTCCCCAGCAATGGCACGACTCAGTTTTCCCTTCTGTCCTCGGGTGGCCTGGCTCTAGAAAGGCAGTAGCTTTTCTCTCCTGTGGGGGTCAGGCAGGGGGCCCGGCAGGCGTGGCTGCAAGAGGTGGGTCACGGGTCACATAGCTGGGTGCTCACGTCCCCACTGGGGGTTCACCCAACACCCAGGACCACCACTGCCACCTGTCACAGCCAACTGTGACCAGAGGGGCTCCTAGCCCAGACCTCCCACACTTGGAGTATAGGAAGTGGGGACCGCAGGGAGGGCCCATCTGGAAATCACCCCCACCCCAGGGCCTCTACCCTGAAGCAGTGGTTCTACCAGGACAGACAGCTTAGCAGGGGCTGCCGGCCAGGTGGAGGAGGTCAGAGTGGACTGGTGGCTTCTCATGAATAAAACCATCTCCCAGCCAGTGACACTGACCCACACACACCCTGAGCCACCCTCCTGGTCCTGGGCACAAGGTGGGGTGACCAGGGAAGGGGAGTGACGTCCCAGGGCCCCCACCACCCAGCAGGAAAGTGCAGGCAGAAAAGGGTTCCAGGCTGAGGGCAATGGTCCCTGACTCACTACCACGGACATGCACGCACCCTGCATATGTGCACACAGACACACCCATGTACACAACAGAGCATCCCCACGTGTACCTGCCCATGTCCCACCTCCCAGCCTCCCAGGGGAGTGTCTGGAAGCCTGGGAAGACACACTGGCTGCAAGATGGTCCCCAGCGGGTAAGCGCAAGACCCACTGAGCCCCAAGAGGCAGCGGAGACCCCCCAGACTCAGGACTGTGGATACGCGCAGGGAGCGGGAACTGACTGGTGCAGCCATGGAGGGGAGAGGGACCGCGGAGCCCCTGGAGAGGCCTCACCTCCGCTGGAAAGGAGCGCTGCACCAGAGCGAGGTCTCGGGGCCGGCTAGATATCTGCGCAGAGAGAGGGAAGCTCGGCTCGCTGGGGCAGCGGACGCGGGCGGGGCCCGCGGGCGCCCCTGCACATGCCGCCGGGGAGCAGACGGGCACCTACCGGTCACATAGGGCCCCAGGGGCATCTGGTTGTAGTTGACAATCCCTCCCGGTCCAGGGCCCCGGAAGTTGGGCCCAAAGTTGTTGTTGTACATCTGGGAGGAGCCGAAAGCGCCCTGGAGGCAAGGACTCAGGTTTAAAGGTCCGAGTCCCGCACCGGCCCGAGCCCCGCCCCAGGGCGCCCAGGACGTGAGTGCGTGGGGGGCTGGGGCCCAGGGCGCGCGCCGAGCCTGACCTGCTGGATGGTGGGGTCGCCGGCTCGGTTGGTCAGGCGGCTCAGGATGCTGCGCTCCGACATCTGGAGGCGGGCGGCCACCGGGGGGATGCGGGACAGCATGGAGGGGAGGCGCGTCACGTCCGCCTTCATGTCACTCAGCAGCTCCTCCAGCTGGTTCAGGACTGGGGAGGGAGGCAGGGAGGGGGGAGAAGCTGGGACGCGGACGCCCAGGCCGGTGCTTAGTAACAAGGCTGTGTTACCTTGTGACTTGCACGCCGCGCAGCGGACGCCAGGGGGCGCTCCCCAACCCAGCCCTCCCAGCCAACACATCGGAGACCTGCCCGCTGGACAAGAGTTCGGTTTTCCAAACAGCTTCCCCCAGGCTCCGAGGGCTGCGGAGGTCGTGACAGCCGGGAGTTCTGACCCAACACTGGGCTTCCCTCCGGACCCTCGGCCAGCCTCCTGGCGCCCAGGGAGGTCTGCAGCCCTGGCCACACCTCGAGAAACTTCTCCCAAATGGCTAAGGCCACAGAGTTCAGGGCCCTCGGGGTGAGCTTGGCTCACCCTCCCCCTAACCAGCCTGGGCACTTTCTCGGGATTAGGATGGCAAGGGTCAAAGGTCTGAATCCCAGGAGACCTTGAGCAATTACTCTCTAAGCATCAATGTTCCCAACTTTAAAATCAGATAAGAAACCTCACCACTTAAAAATATTACAGAGAGTAAAGGGACAACGTGTTTAAAGATATTGCCGTAAATTGGGAGACTGGCATTGACATATATCAGCACTATATATAAAATAAGGATTTCCCTGGTAGTCCAGTGGTTAAGAATCCACCTTGCAAGGCAAGGGATGTGGGTTCAATCCTTGATCGGGTAACCAAGATCCCACATGCCACAGAGCAACTAAGCTTTCCCACCACAACTCTGAGACCACACACCACAGCTCGAGTCCATAACAAAGATCCTGCACACCGCAACTAAGACCTGGCACGGTCAAATAAATATTCAAAAAGAATTAAATAGATAACCAATAAGGACCTACTATACAGCACAGGGAACTCTGCTCAGTACTCTGTAATGACCTATATAGGAAAAGAATCTAAAAAAGAGTCATTCAGTCATTCAGTTGTGTCTGACTCTTTGTGACCTCATGGACTACAGCATGCTCAGGCTCCCCTGTCCTTCACTATCTCCCAGAGTTTGCTCAGACTCATGTTTGTTGAGTTGGTGATGCCATCTAACCATCTCATCCTCTGCCGCCCCTTCACCTCCTGCCCTCAATCTTTCCCAGCATCGGGGTCTTTTCCAATGAGTCAGATCTATATGTATAACTGATTCACTTTACTGTACAGCAGAAAGTAACACAACATTATAAATCAATTATATGTCAATAAAAACTAAAAAATTTTAAAGGGTCCTTATCTCTTTCACTAAAAGAAGTTAAAAAATAGAAATAAAGCATACTGTCAGGGCTCAATAAACAAATCTGTACAACTTAATATTCTGCTATATCACCTACCCCCTAGCCAGGGCCTACACGGTGCTGACTTTCAGAAAAAGGCCAGAAAAGCAAGGGCCTCACTTTCCCCACAGGTAAGAGCAGAGGCTGGGTGACAGTCTGTCCCATCTGGTTTGGAGGCTGTGCTCTCTGGGCTGATGTCCTATCCTCAGCCCCACGCCCCCACCTACTGCCAAGGAGTCACTGGGCGGGAGCGAGGTGTGGGCCCACCTCCAGGGGACAGGCTCACTCACCCTTGTGCAGGACAGCATTGGCAGGCTTGTTCCCGGCGAGGGACTCCTTGGACAGGTGCTGGTGGCTCTCGGCAAGGCACTCCACCTCGGCCAGGCGGGCGTTGAGGGCCATGGCGGGATGGTTGGGGTCCTGGGTCATGTTGAGGTATGCGGCCCTCCGGAGCTGTTCCTCAATGACCAGTGCCTGCTCCAGCAACTGGTGGGGGCAGGGGGAGGGGGTCAGGGGGAGGGGAGGGACTGAGTGCTGGCCTGGCTGCCTCCCCACCAGCACCCACTCCCACCAGCCAGGCCTCTGAAATAAAGGAAGGAAGGAAAAAAAAAAAAGGAAGGAAGGAACACAGCCCCTCCCCACCCAGTTGTTGTCTAGCCTCTTGGCCACCCCTCAGAGCCCTCCCCAAGCTGGATCCTCTGCACCCATTACCCAGAGCAGGGACACTCGCCCAGTGGGGTCTGGCTCCAGAGCAAGGAGCCAGCACCTGTTGGTTGACTGACTCAACAATTCCCTTTCATGGACAGTCTGGCCCACACCCAGATATACGGGCAGGGTATAAGAAATGCTTGCTCGTTTCTTTGCCCCAGGCCCTCCCATAACCCACCCTCTTGTGGCCCTGTCACCCTCAACCTCTGGCCCCTGCCAAGGACTGACCTTGAACCTGCGGGCCAGGAACTTGTTCTTCATCTCCAGGTAGTTGCCCTTGTGGATCTCAGACTTGAAGGGCTCATTGAGGATCATGTATCTCGGGTCGTTCTGGATGTCCTGCCAGCGGGCGTAGCCGTGCCTAGGTGGGGGCTGTTAAGGGCAAACCTAGCCATGGGGTGGAGGGAGGGGGTGGTGGGGGACCAGCCCAGGGTTTGGCATCTTGGCTCTCCACTTTCCAGACAAGCATTAACCTTGGCTGCAAGAGGATCGTGTGGGTAACAGTGACTTGACAATCAGTGGACTCTGACAGGGGCCCCCAGGGGTCCAGACAGGGCCTGAGGCTTCACTGGATGAACTTCTTTATCCCCCAGATCCAGAGGGTGGAGACAGCCGAGTCCTAACCCCCAGCACCTGTGCTGTGACCCTAGCTGGAAATAGGGCATTTGCAGATTAATCAAATCAATTGATTAAATTAAGAAAGGGTCATCCTAGGGTGGAGTGGGCACCAATCCAGTGACTGAGGTCCTCATAAGAGGAGGAAATTTGGACACAAAGAGATACCCAGGGAAGAAGGCCCTGTGACAACCGAGGCAGAGATGAATGATGCAGCTGTGAGCCAAGGAGCACCAAGGAGCCGGGACAGGCAAGGAAGGGGCCTCCCCTGGAGCCAGAGGGAACAAAGAAACACCACGAGGTTTTCTTGCCAAGGGCCCACAGTTAGAGAGGGGCCGAGTTGGGATCTGAACCCAGGCAAGCTGGCTCCAAGCATCTTTTTTTTGTTTTTTTAACTTTATGTGTGTTATTTATTTATTTAGCTGCACTGGGTCTTGGTTGCAGCATGTGGGATCTGGTTCCCTGACCAGGGATTGAAACCCCATCCCCTGAACTGGGAGCACAGAATCTTAAGTCACTGAACCACCAGACAAGTTCCAAACGTAACCTCAGTAAACTGTGGCCTACAGGCCAAATCCAGTCCACAGCCTGGTTTTGTAAATAAAGTTTTATTGGAACATGGCCATGCTTGTTGGTTACGTATTATGGTTACTTTTGCTACCCTGGCAGAGTGGAGGAGTCTTCTGTGAAGTTCAAAACATCCACTCCTGGGCCCCTCCCAGGAAAGATCTGCTGACTCCTGACCTACAACTTTCCACCTCTCATTATAATGACTAGTCTCACTCGAGACTGTCATCAGTGCCAGCTTTGCTGGGGGACTCTCCCCAGGTAGGTGTGTGCCCCTCTCTTGTCTCTGGAAGGTCTGCACTCAAATATCACCTTCTCTGACTTTCCCACGTTAAACACAACCCCCACCCCCAAAGCTCCCTTTGCCTCATCCCCCCCTTCCATGTTCACTGAGCCCCATACTTTGCTAATTTGTATTCTTCACCATCTACCCCTAGTTGGGTATGAGCTCTGGCTAGACAGAGATTTGGGGCTGTTTCATTCATGGCTGCATACTCCATGCTTGGCACATGGTAGATCATCAGTAAAGATGGAATTGAAGAATGAACTAATGAATGAAAGCCCTCCTAAATGGTGAAGCACCCTTCACGCGTCATCACTGAGAGGAGGTGAGGTCTGGATCAGGTAGGAATTAGGAGCATTCATTGTAGAGTCAGAGGGAAGGGCTGTGTGTCCCTGAGCAAGTCACTTGGCCTCTCTGAGCACCCATTGCTTCCTCCATATAATGGGGATCACAGTAGCAACCCTTTGGGAAGGCTGCTGTGAGGATATGGAGTGGGTACTGAGTATAAAGGGACAAGCTACCTTTATGATCACAGTCACTGTCATCATCACCACCACCAGGAAAGGGTCCTTGGTACCTGGTCAGGAGCACCAGCCCAGACTCCACCCCACACCAGCCCCACACCCCTCCCTGAGGCCCACAGAGGGAGAGACAGGAGCCCTGCCCCGCTGGCGTGGCCAAGGATACGTGACAATGCCCGCCAGCAGCCAGTAGTCATGGCGCCGGTGCCAGATGTCGTAGATTTTCCCCGAGGACACAGCGGCACGCTCCTCATTCTGCCACAGTGTGTGTAGCTCTGGGAAGCCAGCCGAGGGAAGCAGGATGAGGTGCCCCCATCCCGCATAGGGGTGGCCCTGGGTAAGCCTCTCCCTCACCACCCCCCCACCTCCCCCCTCGAACACTTCAGTATTCCAGTGCTACGAGGAAAGGTTATACCATGGACTTTGTCAACCATTCACTCGTTAGTATAAAATAACCATCCACCCAGACTCCCGGGACCCGCGGTCAGGAAGCCTGTAGCTCTCTCTGCCCATGGCCCCACCCCCGATACCTGTGAAGCCCCCATCTGCAATGTTGAACATAAATTTGAACTTCCCGATCTTGTCCTCCTTCTTCCCCTCTTCATCTTCTTCTTTGTCACCATTTTGCTGGGTCTCAACAGGCTCCTTCTCCTCAGCTTTGGTGTCATCTGGGGGAGGACAGACCCAGGCTCACTAGTCCACCCCAAAGACAGTGCCCAGGGGAGGGCTCGCCAGCAAGCACTGGGGACCCAGAGGCAAGCGGGAAACACACCTCCCCACCCACAAGGAACTCACTGCCCCCAAGGGTTTTAATCAGCAGGCCCCTCTCTCTGTTCTGAGCAGGGAGGGCTGCTCTAGGCCTGGGTGCCCTCCACCACCAAGTCAGGACCACCTGGGGAAATGGGGCAGGGCAGGGAGGAGTGTAAAAATGTAGCTTATGTTGAAGGACAGCAATGCTGCCTCGGGGTTCTGATCTGGGGGCAACTGTTGCAGAACATTCCAACACTTAGAAGGACACAGGCTGCTAGCTGAACCCCAAAGCTCCAGGCCAAACTCTATGACCAGCTCTCCTTCCTCCTAGTGGTGGCGGGGACCACAGGAGGGGTCAGGAGATAGGTGGAGGGCCTGTTCTCTGAGGGCTGGCAAGTCCAGGCTCCCATCCAGCAGCTCTACTCTTGGGTCGAGGGAAGGCTCAGGAGGCCCCTCGTGGCTCCTTCAAGAGACCAAGGGGGACATGGGACAGAGCAAAGTCCAGAGCTCCAGACCTGGCCTGAAGTCACTGCTGTCACCTCTGCTGTGAATCAAGCTCAGTTCCAGCTTGTCCAGAACCTTCTCCTTCTCAGGAAACACTTCTTCTGCAAGATAAAGGGTGTTCAGAGAGCAGGGAGGTGTCCAGAGGGCAGAGGGGACTCCGGGCTGGTGGCTTCCCAACAGTATTGTAGCCACTCACAGAATCCACTTTAGCATCTTACTCAGGAGTCCAACAGGTAGCATCTGGGAGGATCCACTGGGAAGGCAGGTGGGGACGGGGTCTCACTCCACCCACCCATCTCAGCAGCAGCCTCTCCCAAACTTCTCTCAAGGCACAGTCCCCAGATCCTCTCTACTGTAGTAACAACCAGAGGACTCAAAGTTCTGGCAACACGTCAGGGCTTCATCAACACAAAGCCTCTCTTACAGACACCCAGAAATATCAGGCAAAAACCTATCACATTAAAAAAAAAATCACATAGGTGTGCTCACAAAACTAAAGAAAATTATCAGGTGCCATAAATGAAGATGGAACTTCCCTGGTGGCTCAGAAGGTAAAGAATCCACCTGTGATGCAGGAGACCCGGGTTCAATCCCTGGGTTGGAAAGATCACCTGGAGGAGAAAATAGCAACCCACTCCAGTATCCTTGCCTAGAAAATTCCATGGACAGAGGAGCCTGGCGGGCTACAGTCCATAGGGTCTCAGAGAGTCAGACATGACTGAGCAACTAACACGTTCACTTTCTATAAATGAAGGGAAACTAAAAGCTCAAGAAGCATGCACTGGGGTCCTGGGTTGGGGGTGAGTGGACACCAGAAAGAGGCTTCCAGGACTCCAGCTGTGTCTCAACACTGAATAGGAAGGGTGAGGCCACAAAGATGCAGTGAACTGGAATTAAATCAAGAAACTAACACTCTTCAACTAGTATGCCTCTGCAAAGGAGAAAAAGTGCCATCTACCAGCTCATGGCCAAGTTGTGGAACCCTGGCTCCCATGCGGAGTCCAGGGTCAAAAAGTCTCCAGTGAGGAGCCAAACCCAACACACAGGTGTGCAGGCTGTGGAATCTGAATTGTGCCATAAGACTGGCCCCAGACCAGCCAGGCCACTAGTCAGACCACAAGGCCCCGGAGTTCTGGAGACAGAAAGGGGGACATTCCTGCTACCCAAGTGACATGGGTTCTCAAGGATAAAACAATCCCTGATGAAGATGCACCCAAATGAAACTCAGGAAGCAATACCCAGACTTCCCTGGTGGTAGAGTGGATAAGAATCCACCTGGCAATGCAGGAGTCACAGGTTCGATCCCTGGTCTGCACAACAGCAAACGCCCATGGGCCACAACTACTGAGCCCATGTTCTAGAGTCGACAAGCCACAACTCCTAGAGTCTTCAAGCCCTAGAGCCTGTACACTGCAGCAAGGGAAGCCACTTCAATGGGAAACCCACACACCACAATGAAGAGTAGCCCCCACTTGCTACAACTAGAGAAAGCCCACGTGCAGCAATGAAGACCCAGTGCAACCAAAAAATAAATAAATAAATAAATAAGAATTGTTTAAAAAAAAAGAAAATATCCATCAGCCAGACAGAGAAGGAAGATAATCCATAAGAAAAGACAAGTCAAAAAAAAGGAAGTAGAAAAAGCTAGATTAAAAATTCTAGAAATTAAATACATGATCATTAACATGTTGGACATTTTACTGCATATTTTTAAGATGTCCTCCCAGACTTCCTGGCCCTGGAGTACAAGCCTTGTACATAATCCTTGGAATTGTGAATGTGATGGATTCTACTCTCCTGAGTAAGTCATGTGACAAGGTGACCTTAAAAGACAAAGATTATCCAGGTGGGCATGACCTCATCACACCAGCCCCTTAAAAGCAGGGTTTTCTCTGAATGGTCACAAAAAAGGACATCAGAGATCTGAAGTATGGTGGGGATTGGTGTACCACTGTTGGTTTGAAGATGGAATGAGCCCCGTGGCAAGAAACGTAGGCAGCTTCTAGATGCCGAGAATGGCCTCCCACTGAGAGCCAGCAAGGTAAGAGGGCTTCAGTCCTCCAACCCCAAGGAGCTGAAGTTAGCCAACAAGAATGACCACGGAAGCAGATTTTCCTCCAAGTCTCCAGATTAGAACTCAGTGCAGTCAATGCCTTGACTTCGATCTTGCAAGTCCCTTGGCAGAGAATCCAGTCACACCACCACAGACTTCTGACCCATGCAACGATGAGCTAACACATGGGTGTCATTTCATGCTGCTAAATTTGTAATAATTCACTGCGCAACCATAGAAAATAGTACCAATAGGTTAAAAACAGGTGTATGAAGAAAGTGAGAACTGAAGCTAGATCTGAGGGTGATTCAAAAAGCCTTGCAGAGAAACAAATCTTATACCTGCTTTGTTTTCTTTTTTTTTTTTTTTTTTCTGCTTTGTTTTCTTTGTTGAATCTGAAGCCTTTTGTTAAACAAGATCTACTTGTGTCTATTGTTAATCACCGGGGTCCCCCAGTAGAATACAAATTCTATGTGAAGGCTTTGGCTTTGGTTCACTGTCTGTGTCCCCAGTGCCTGGGACAGCTCCCAACACACAGTGGGTGCTCAAAACATATTTGTTTGATGAATGAATGAACAAATGAGTAAAAGGAATTCCAGAAGAAAACAAACATAGTGGGAGGAAAGATAACATTAAAGGAGGGGATGACTGAGAATTTGCCCATAATCAATAGAAGACACAATACTCTACTTTAAGAATCACAGCCAGTCACAAGCAGGATAAATAAAAGTTTCATTGTAGTGAAACCGTACAAGACCAAAGACTAACAGAAAGTCTTTAAAATGGTCTTACCATGTTAGTAAAGACGGGAAAGGCAAGTTTCCTACAAAGGAGCAGCAATTACCCTGAGAGCAGCCTTCTCAGCACAACGGAAGTCAGAATACCAAAGAAATAACATCTTCAAAGTGCTGAGGGAAAACTCCTAACCCACCTTGAATTTTGCTAACCATTATTCTAGAAAAATATGACAAGGTATAAAGGAAAAATAACATACCAATGAGAGAAATTTGCCGTCCACAGAAATTTGTTGAAGGCACCATTGAAGGGTATATTTTGGGAAGAAAGACATTGAACAAAGCAACAATGAGCAAACTAGAAAAAACAAAATTGTTAAGAGGGTGGGAAGATCTAAATAAGGTTATAGTTTAGAAATAGTCACAGCACATGGGAGATAAGAGGGAGTGGGTCAGAGCTAAAGTTGCCTGTAGTACTTATTACATTCAAGAGGCAACATGTTAAAAATTTAAGAGTACAAAATAGAATTGATAGCAAACTTTCCAAAGGAGTTGAGAGTAAAGAGGGAAAAAGAAAGAAATTCTGATCAGTCCAAAAGATGCTAGGAGAAAAAAAGAAGAAAAGACAAGGGTGATATAAAGCACAAAATAAGAACAGAAATTCATCCAGATACCCAGCTATTACAATAAATGTAAAGAGAGTAAACTTGCCAGCTAAAAGGTAGAGATTCTATGATGAGATTTAAAACAACAAGTCCCACCATATATTATTTACAAAAGGTATACCTAAAACTCAATTATACAAATAAAAGTTAAGAAATGTAAGAAAATACCTGCAAATCATGTACTTGATATGGAACATGTATTATAAAGAACCCTTATAACTCAATAATAAAAAGATAAAGAACCCAATTGAAAAATGGACAAAGGACCTGAAAAGACATTTCTCCAACAAAGATATACAAATGGCCAATGACATTTGAAAAGATATTCAGCATCTTTAAACACAAGGGAAATACAAATCAAAACCACTTGAGCTATGACTTTTCACCCACTAGGATGGCTAAAATCCAAAAGAGAGATAATAACAAGTGTTGACAAAGATAATGGGGAAATTGGAAGCCTATGCACTGTGGGTGGGAATGTAAAGTGGTACAGCCACTGCAGCAAGCAATCTGGCAGGTCCTCCAAATATGAGTTACCAACCGACCCAACAATTCCACTCCTAGGTATATACCCAAGAGAACTGAAGCCTATCCACACAAATACCTATACATGAATGTTCACAGCAGCATTATTCATAATAGTCAAAAAGCAGAAATAATCCCAAAACCCATCAACTGATGAATGGAAAAATAAAATGTGGTGTATCCACAGGGTAGAATATATTCAACGAAAAGGAATGAAGTTCCAGTACATGCTACAACACAGAAGAACCTTGAAAACTCAAGTGAATGCTCAGTGAAAGAAAACAACAAAAGTGCTAGTTGCTCAATCATGTCTGACTCTTTGCAACCCTGTAGACAGTAGCCCACCAGGCTCCTCTTTCCATGGGATTCTCCAGGCAAGAATACTGGAGTGAGTAGCCATTCCCTTCTCTGGGTGATCTTTCCCGATCCAGGGATCAAACCTGGGTCTCCTGAATGGCAGACAGACCCTTTACCATCTAAGCCACCAGGAAAGCCCAAAAGTAAGCTCAATCCACATAAGCCTAAATAAAACTTAAAGCAAAAAGAATCAGGAGGAATAAGAAGGTTATTACATAATAAACAAACACTTCACCAGAAAATTAGAAAAAACCTGAACCAATATGCACCTAACAACCCAATCCCAAACAAAAGCAAAATCTGGCCTTAGGAGAACAGAGACTAACCCACAATCATAGAGATTTTAACATAAGTCTCTCAGACTTGACTGATCAAAGCAAACCAAAAATGAGTAAGGGTATAAAAAATCTGAACAATATAATGATCTAATGCAGCAGTCCCCAGTCTTTTTGGCACCAGGGACCGGTTTCACGGAAGACAAGTTTTCCCATGGACCCAGGGGGATGATTCAAGAGCATTACATTTACTGTTCACTTTATTTCTATTATTATTATATCGACTCCATCTCAGATCATGAGGCATTAGATCCTGGAGTTTGGGGACCCCTGATCTAATGCACATATTTAGAACCTTATATCCAGCAATAAAAGAATAGATATTCTTTCCAAGCACACATGAGCATTTACAAAATCTGACCACATAAAACAAGAAAAGCAGATTTCAACAATAACATACAGACTCATGTGTTCAGATCACAATGCAATTGATTCAGAACTCACTAATAGGGATTGCCCTAGTGATCCAGTAGCTAAGATTCCATGCTCCCAATGCAGGGGCCCTAGGTTCAATCCCTGGTCAGGGAACTAGATCCCACATACCGCAACTAAGAACTCGCATGCCTCAACTAAAGATCCCACAAGCTGCAATTAAAACCTGGTGTAGCCAAATAAATAATATTTATGCTTTAAAAAAAAAGAAAAAAAAAAAGAAACCACTAATAAGATATAGCCCAATAACCTCCAAACTGTACAGTAGGAAAAGTTAAAGCCCACATGCAGAGAACTGAGGCCCTGGCCCTCGCCTCATCCTGGGCCCTACGCCACTAGGACACAGCAGTGCATGGTCCCCCACCCAGCCCGGGAGAGACAGGCCTGACGCCCCATCAGGGTGGAAGCCCGCACCTTTCGGCCCCTGCTCCGGGGAGGGCTGGGCCTTCTCCATCTCCTCCAGCCGCTCCTCTCGGGCCCTCTCTTTGCCATTGGAGCTCTCCTGCTTGTCCTCTCCCTCCACTCTGTCCAGGGCGGTTGGCAGGGCCTAGGGAGGAGAGACTCGGGAGCTACAGGGCCTGGGCCTCCGCAGGAGCCAGGGAAGGGGCCCTGGGCTTAGAACCCACTCTCTGGTTCCCAGTGCTTGCCCTCAACTATGCTCCAGTCCTGGGGGCTCCAACTCAGAGCCAGGAGGCCCAGCTTACAGCTGCCAGGGCAAAGCCTGAGAGGGTCCCTGGACCCAGCCCCCATCCCACACCCACAGGGGTCCAGACACCGGCATCTTCCCTACCTGGATTTCTGGGGGCTTCTTTGGCTTCTGCACCCCCACCTCCTTCTCATCCATGTAGCCTAGTGGGGCTTCCATTTTGTCTGAAAGAACAAGGGAGAAGGGTGAGACAGGTGGGCTGGGGTGGGGGGAGGGAGAAGGGCAGGAAATGGGGAGTCAGAGAGGATCCTGGGCCAGGCACCTGCAGAAGGACAGGTGAACCAGGGGAGCCAAAGAACCCGGGCCAGGCCTGCAATGTGGGAGCCTTGGAGGACCCTGGGCCCAGTGAGGTCAAAGCCAGGGGCCGACAGGACAGAACTACAGGCTGTGGGGCCTCCCGTCTGGAAGCAGTAGGTGAGGTGGGTGGAGGCCCAGACTGGAAGCCAGCACGGCAGCTGTGGTCCTGGCTTTCAAGGCTGGCTGACTGGCTACCTGCTTCTTCCACGCCTAGTCAGTTCTTGACACTGCAAAGGGCCAGAGACCCACGTGCTCTGAGGAGCCCTGGGAGATGGTCACTACCCAACTCCACATCACAGATGAGAAAACAGAGCTCCCTGGAATAAGGAACCTGCCCTGATTCCTCTGTCCACGGGCACAGGGCCAGGAAGAAAACTAGGCATGTCCACCTCCAGAGGGCACCTGTGCCCAGAAGCAGGATGTCCTCAGAGGCGCTGAGCCTCTCGGGGCCTCACCTGTCACCTGCGACAGAGGCAGAATGCCCCAGGCCTGAGGGGTACAACAGGGAAGAAGATGTTTTACCAGATAAATACACAGATCACCAAAAAAGAGACTCAGAGACAAATAACCCATTAAGGAAGGGCAAAGGATGTGAAATGACGTTTCTCCAAAGATGATGCACAAAAAGCTCAGAAGCACATGAAAAGATTCTCAACATCTTCAGTCACCGGAGATGGAAATCAAAACCACCAGGCTTCCCTGGTGGCTCAATGGTAAAGAGTCTGCCTGCCAATGAAGGAGACAAGGGTTCGATCCTTGGTATGGGAAGATGCCACATACCTCGGAGCAGCTAAGCCTGTGGGCCCCAACTACTGAGCCTGTGCACAGGAGCTGCAACTGCTGAGTCCACGTGCTATAACTACTAATGTTCGAGAACCCTTGAGCCCATGCTCCACAACAACGGAAGCCACTGCAGTACGAAGCCTGCACGCTGCAACTAGAGAAGAGCCCAAGCAGCAACGAAGACCCAGCACAGCCAATAATAAATAAGTAAATAAAACACCACAATGAGACTCCCCCCATCACACTCACTAAGGCTATAAGCAAAAAGTTAAATGAGTGCTGGTGAAGAGGTGGAGAAATTAGAACCTCATACGTGGCTGGTAGGAATGTAAAATGGTGTAATCACTGTGAAAAAGTTTGGCAACTCCTCAAAATGTTATGCCAAGTGAGCCAGAGATTCTATTCCTAGCTATACACTCACGAGAAATGAAAACACCTATTTCCAACTGAACACAAAAGTTCAAAGCAATGTTACCACATTATTCACAATAGCCAAAGGTAGAAACAACCCAAAATCCATCACCTCATGAATAGATATACAAAATGTGGTGGATCCAAACAATGGAATCAAATATTATTCAGCTACAAAAAGGAATGAAGTGCTGACACCCTAAAACCTGGATGAATCTGGAATACATCACATGCTAGTGAAAGCTGGGCACAAAAGGTCACATGGTGCATTTTAATTACATGAAATGTCCACAATAGGCAAACCCATGGCGACAGAAAGATCAGTGGTTGCCAGGGAAAGACATGAGGAGAAGGAATAAGGTGTCACTACTAATGAGTATGTGTTTCTTTGGGGGTTAATGAAAACATCCTGGAATCAAGAGGCAATGGTTGCACAATCCTATGGATATGCTAGAAACAACTGGATAATACACTTTTAAAGGCTTTTGGCTTCCCAGATGGTGCTAGTGGTAAAGAACACACCTGCCAGTGCAGGAGACATAAGAGACACAGGTTCGATCCCTGGGTTGGGAAGATCCCCTGGAGAAGGAAATAGCAACCAACTCCAGTATTCTTGCCTAAAGAATGCCATGAACAGAAGAGCCTCATGACTGAAGTGACTCAGCACACACACAAAGATTGAATACTGTGAATATTGTGGTGTGTGAATAACATCTCAAAGCTGTCATTAAAAAGAAAATCTCAGGGGAGTGATACTTCTTCAGGTGGAAGTTTTGTGGGGGTGAAATGTGGGGAGGACGTGGGGTCTCCTGCCATGACCTGGGTACCCGCCCCCCCTCATTGGAGTCCAGACCTGGCAGGCCCAGAGGGCCAGGCAGGAGGTGGGCAGGGCTGGCGGGCACTGGTGTGTTGGGATCCGAGGAGATGACTTCGCCTGGCTTCTTGCCCTCAGGCCCCTCGGGGATCAGATCCGGGGTGCTGTACTTCCCGTTGACGTGCTCAAACTCCTGAACCTGGGCAGGTGGGAGCGAGGCAGGAGGGAGGTGGTCACAGCTCAGATGTGAGGGCCTCAGGGTGGCCAGCAGGACTGGGGGTGTCCCTGGCTTGGGGTGGCTGCCAACTCCACCCAAGGCTGACCGCAGACCCCCATGCCAGGCCCACCCCCACCCATTCCCACCTGTCATTCTGGCCTCCAGTCCCCTCCCCATCATTGCCCACTTCCCCATCCAGAGATGCATTCTGGTCCATCCCTCTAAGCTGATTCAGACCCTGGACAGCCAGGCACTTGCTCTCTGCCCGCTGACCCCCCTGGGGCACACCCAGGCCATGGGCGACCACCAGGAAAAGCCCAATAAAGGCTATTCACCCACCTTCTTCCTAACTAGTGACATGACCCCAATGCGCGTGAGCACGTGCTGCCTGGAGAGGCCCTCGCGGGGCACGCCGTCCGCAAAGGTCTCCGCGCCGTCAGCCCCCGGCTCACACAGGTGCCGCATGAAGAGGGACACATAGGCTCTGGGGTGGGGGGGACTGGGGCTCAGGGAGTGGGGGGCCGGCAGGACCCCGGGGGACCTCCTGGCTGGAATCGTCACCCATCACCCGCCTCCCAACCAGGCCTGCTGGGTCAGGCCCCAGGGAA
Source organism: Muntiacus reevesi (assembly GCF_963930625.1). Lineage (NCBI taxonomy): Eukaryota > Metazoa > Chordata > Mammalia > Artiodactyla > Cervidae > Muntiacus > Muntiacus reevesi. Next base: position 93,295,504 of record NC_089253.1, on the reverse strand, counting down.
GAACAGAGGGGGCCCCGGGCAGGGGACCGGTCATGGTCTCTGCACAGGAGCCCTGCCCAGGCCTGGACTTCAGCTACAGATATCAGACAGCAGTGAGTTCTCTGGCCGCCCCCAGCCTGGCAGTAACACCGCCCACTGTGCTGGCCCATCCAGAGGAGCCTGCCCGCTCCAGGCGGGCGGCCACACCCTGGGCCACCACCTCGGCCCCTTTACCTAAACTCCTTCTCGCTCTTCCCACGAAGGTCCCGCACCAGCCAGTGGGAGTTGAAGGCATCCTGGGGGGGCATGCCCCAGCGCATGATGGCGTTCAGAAAGGCCTTCCGCTGGCGGGCATTAAAGCCTAGCACCTGGGCAGGGCGGGCAGCGGGGTAGGGGAGCAGGGAATTCAGAGTTGAAGAGAAAGACACAGGGAGGGGAGGAGACGGGGAAGCAGAGGGGGAGCAGTGGGAGATGGGGGGCCTCCACCTGGGGCAGGACCCAAAGGGGCTCAGCCCAGACCAAGGGTCTGTCCCAGCCCCCCCACCTTCACTTGGCATGTAACCCAGAGTAACCCCAGCCCTCCTGTCCCTCCTCCACACCCCGGGGTGGCAGCAGGGGTAAGCTCTTTGCCCTGAAAGATGAGATAAATTCCGGGAAAGAGAAGTGGGAAAGTGGGGGTGCAGACGGGCCCCACCTCAATGTTGCCGCCGACCCGGGCAAGAAGAGGGGGCAAGGGCTTGTCTCTGTCGCTCTTCAGCTGCCTCCTGGATTGTCGCCGTCCACCTGGGGGAGAAGCCCCGCTATAAGCCCTCAGTGGGGCCCAAGATGTCCTGACCCACCCCATCCCACAACACGCCCCAGAGAGCATGACCCTTCAGAGCCTACTCCAAAGGATGGATGCTGGTCCCGATGCCCCAGGGACCCCCAACCTGATCATCAGCTCCCCGACACACAGCCTGGCCCCAGCCCAGAGTCACCAGCCCTGACTCACTCTGCCCTTCCGGCCTTTCCTCAAAGTCCTCGTCCTCATCCTCAGAGCCAATGGAATATTCAGACTGGTTGTCTGAGAGTTCGTCCTGCCACTCTGTCGGGGGGTCAGGAAGAGGGGGCACAGAGTGGGCTGTGCAAGCAGAAGCCCGCCGGAGCCCCTCATACCCAGCCCAATAACAGTGATGATAAAAACAGCCACCGTGCACTTCCTATGAGCTCACTTAACAACCTTACAACCTTACACTACGTTCTCAGGCCTTATACCATCAATGGCCCTATTTAACAGATAGAGAAACTGAGGCTTGACTAAAACCACTAGCAGTGAAGTCATTGAGTCACTACCCATATCTTTCCCCCCAAAACCCAACACCCCACACCAGCTACCAGCCCCACTTCTCCAAGAAGCCTTCCCATCGTCTCCCGGCTCAGGCACTCCACAAGACTCACACTCTCCCCGCCCCGCCCCGGGAATTCCTGCCACAGGGATGTCCTCCCCGCCAGCAGGACCCTGTCCACCGGTCACGCACCCTGGTCCTCCTGGGAGGCGTCGTTGTAGTTGACCTGCTTGCGGATGCGCTTGCCCTTGCCCAGGTTGCGGGCCAGGTCCTCCTGCTGCTGCTCGTAGTGGTGCCGCAGCAGCTTCTCCCAGTAGTCGGGGTCCACGTTCTCCTCCTGCTTGATGATCTCCCGTTCCACCTCCTCCTGGGGGAGCGGGGGCCGCAGGCGGTGAGGCCGCGATGAGGCCTGGGTCCCCGGTGAGGGCGGGGCCGGCGGGCATCTCCGCCCTCGCGGAGGCCTCACTGCCTCTACCACGGCTCACCCTCTAGCAGCTCAAGGGGAACTGGAAAGCCTGCCTACTCCAGGTAGCCCTCCCTGATCACCCCAGCCCCAGCTGGTCTTCCTCTTCCTGCTCCTGTCTCAGTAATTCACTCATCCATTCATTCATGCCACAGTATGCCCTGGCCTTGTGCCAGGCACTGAGATACAGAATTGAATAAGCGCCACCCCTGCCCTCAGGAGGTTCCCAGTTTCAAAATGAAAAGTGGCACTTAGAAGAATAATTAACACCCACAGTCTGCACGTAGGGCGGTGAAATTTGAGAGGTAAGGAGAGGAGCCACTCAGGAGAGACCCAGGAGCCGGAGTTTCTCAAATGGAGAAGTCGTAAAGGGGTGAGGGCGGGGCCGCTCAGGGGCGGGGCCACGAGGGGCGGGGCCGCTCAGGGGCGGGGCTCGAGGGCGGGGCCGCGGAGCGGGGCTTACCACGCCATCCTCCTCGCGCACCACATACTGCGCCACCTTGAAGGAGCTCAGGTATTCATTCATGTTCTGGAGCTCCGTGTCGTCCGTGGCATCCTGGTTCCGGTCCAGCAGCTTGGAGATGGCCGCATCGTCATAGTGGATCACACTGCTATCCTCCACGTCCTTGTTGTCACCTGGGGGCAGTCAGGATGCAGTCAGGGGACCCCCCCCCAACCAGAGCAGGTTCCAGACAATGATGCTTCCCAGGCCCCGCCAGGGGCTGCTGCTGAAGAGTAAGTGACCACAGAGAGGAACCTGTATTGTCACAGTCCCTCGGCCCCTCCACCCGAAGGTCCGCAGGCGCCCGAGGGGGGCAGGCAAGGGAACCTGACAAAATGGGCTTGGGGGCCCACTTCCTTCCAGGAACAGCCATCCAGGATATAGGAGGAGCTGGGGGCTGGGCTTGGAGGGCCCCTACCTGGAGGAGTGCTGCCATGCTTTTTCTTGGCGCTGGCGGCCAAGGCTCCCCCTTTGGAGGACTGGACATCAGGGATGGGCGTGGCGGGTCTCTGGCCCTGAGACATCATGCCTGTAGGACACGGGGATGGGGAGTTGCAGGGCTGGGGGGTAGCACCAGAGATGCCACCCTGGCCCTGCCCATCCTGGCCAGGAGTGGGGAGCAGAAGGAGGAGAGACTGGGCACTGGGGGTGCCCTGGGAGGGGAGTGTCTCAAGCAAGGCCACTCCCCACCATGCCCAGCACCCAGGACACCCACCCTCCACGTCATCCTTGAAGAGCTCCTCCGTGCCAAACTTGAGGATGTCGTCCAGCTCCTGCTTGGTCATGGAGCCAGACTTGGAGCCCAGGCCAGGTCGCACCACCAGGTGGGTGAGCATCATCTTGCGCTTGGCCACCTGCGTGATGCGCTCCTCCACCGAGGCCCGCGTCACGAAGCGGTAGATCATCACCTTCTTGTTCTGCCCAATGCGGTGGGCGCGGCTGAAGGCCTGGGAGCAACCTGCAGCTTAGCACCCGTGTTCAACAGAGGACTGGGGGCCCAAGGCCAGCCACCAGGGGGCGGGGTGGGAGGGAAGCGGGGAGGCATGCAAATGCGCTCATGAGCACCCTCTGCTCCATGGAATGGGCTGTGTGACTGCCCGTGGAGATGTATGTGCACTAGGGCACCTGCATTCCCGACCTGACTGTGTCTGCTCTAGCGCGGGCCCGGGTGCCTGTGCGTGTGCAGGGGTAGGTGTGAGGGGCAGTGTGGCCAGTGCACTTGATGTAGGGAAGCCACAAAGGGCGCTGATGGCACTCATGCCAAGGTGGGGGCTGCACCTCCCAGGGAGTGATCACTAGTGGGGCTGTGAGCCCACCTGTTGGAGAGGGATAGCTACCCTGCAGGGACAGGTGTGACATGAGAAGAGGCTTGAGGCTCTGTGCATCAGGCATCCACATGACTTGACCCAGTGTAAATAAGGTCTGTGTGGGCAGCTGTACACAGGTGCACACATGTGTGCATGATACATGAGTTTGTACGTGTGCCCCAAGAGTGTAATGTGTCTATGTGCCTGGTCCCAAGAAGGGTGGGGAGGAGACAGCAGAGTGTGTCTCTGCTCCTACACCCCCTAACCCTCCCATCCTTCCTCACCAGCTCCAGTGCCCCTTCCTCCCCCCACCTCCACAGGCCTTGTCCCTCTATTTTCCTGTCGTTCCCAAACTGGCCCCCTCTGGGTCCCAGGACCCCTCATTCTGACTCCCTCCATGGCCTTCATCCTAAGAGTGATGGGACAGAACAGGGGTCATGTTCACACAGAGGGCTGCATGTTCTTGCACACATCCCCTGCCCTCCCTGGGCTGTTTCCTCTTTTGTACAGTGGTGGGGGGCTCACCTTCCAGGTGGCCCTTGGGGTTGGGACTCTACGAGGTGGGTCCAGGCAGAGGTAAAGCCCTGAGACAGTCTGGGGGTGGGGGAGAGGGGACGCCCACAGAGCCAGGGGCAGCAAGGGACCCTCTGAGAAGGTTCTGCTGTCGGTGTCACATACCTGGATGTCATTGTGCGGGTTCCAGTCCGAGTCGTAGATGATGACCGTGTCTGCCGTGGCCAGGTTGATCCCCAGGCCACCTGCCCGGGTCGAGAGGAGGAAGCAGAACTGCTGGGCCCCAGGGGCTGAGGAAGAGAGGCAGGTGCCCAGTGGGGTGAGTGAGGGGCATGCCCAGAGGGGCGGGATGGGGGACAAGGGGGTAGCAGGCAGGAGGGCAAAGGGGAGACCAGAGGGAGGGAGCAGGAACTGTGCCCCCATCACAGGCCACAACAGCCTCAGCTGTGCTTGGGGAGCCAGAAGAGGCCTGGGGCCCCTGGGCATGGCGCGGGGACAGGGCAGCCACCTGAGCCCCACAGAGCCCCCAGCTGTACTCCAAGCCCTGACCCAACAGGAGGGACATAAAATGAGAATGAATTGATTTTCAAAGCCCAGGGGGGGCAAAAGAGAAACTACAAACAGCCAGCAAAGACCAGCAGAGTCCCTGAAGGTCAGGCCCCTGGGAGGTTAGCAGAGCTCAGCCTTCATGCCTTCCCAGCTACCACCACCTGCGATGCTGTCAGAGTGACCACTGAACACTCAGGGTCAGAGCTCCAGGGCACAGGCCAGCCCTCTGGTCAGTCCCCACTGCCCCAAGACAGCTGGGTCTCAGGCCCATCCTGGCCTTTCATTAAGTGACCTGGGACTGACCATGGCACCTGCTTGAGCTGCACACAGGTCCCTGATCCACCTGATGCTTCCCACTGCCATGTGCACTGGGACCATGTCTACATCCTGAAGCCACACTTGCTTTACCTCTGACATGAGTGGGCAACAGGGATCGCTGCTTTGGGTTTGGGGGCGGCAGGGCCCCAAACCTGCTCTGAGGGTGGAAGGCAGGAAGCAGCCACAAGCCCAGAGAAACAGACTTCATCTTTCTGAACACCTCTCACTAAAGAGGTGCTGGACCATGTCTTCAGACATTCCCTCCACTCCAGAGCCAGCTCCCAGCCTCCCAGCATCACCAAGGAGAGTTTGGGCTGGGGTGGCCCTGCCCCTTCCTCTGTCCTTCCCCTAGGGCAGTCTGCTCAGCTCTGTCCCTCCTTGCAGCAGTCTCTGTTGCAGGGACAGGCCCTGTTCAGCCCTGCTCATAACTGCAGCTTTAGCTGGTGTCAGTATCAGAAGCCCAGGGGTGCTGGCCAGACCCTCTGCACCAGCTTCATTCAGTAACAGGAATTTTCCTCCTCTTCTGCCCTCCTCCTAATTTCTCAGTTCTAAACACCCAAGCAGGCCCCTGGAAAGTTCCATGGTATGAATTCTTTTTATCAGCTACTAGGACCTAAGGTTGGGTCTGCTTTCTTCAGCAGTTTGAGGAGTAGCTAACTTGACCATAAATTGGGTGGTCTGACTAAGATCCTAGCCTGGGAGGAGAGACAGGGGTCCCCATCAAGAAGTTCTGGGTAAGGTTAGGTACCATTGAATCTGTCAATTGCTTCTTGCCGAAGGCCCCCCGTGATGCCACCATCAATCCGCTCATACTTGTAGCCCTCATACTCCAGGAAATCCTCCAGGAGGTCCAGCATCTTGGTCATCTGTAGGGGACATGGTATTCCTGAGGGACTGCCCCAGAGGAGGGACCCCCATAGGGGTCATGGGCAGGGACCTCATGACAGTTGGGGAGAGACAGAGCAACCTACAGAGTGGGGAGACAGGTGGGACCCAGGCAGGCCTGACTTGGGACCATTCTCTGAAAAAAATTCAGTCTCCAACCTCAACCCCCAGAGCCACCCCATCCCCCATAGCAGCCCCACAACCTTCTGCCAAGACACAGCTCAGAGCATGTGCCACCCTGCTGTCACCTCTCAGAATAAAGTCCCAAATTCTCATCTTGGCATTCTAGGTTTGCCAGATTGGTGCTAGTCCATCAAGCCTTATATTCCAGTGCTTCCTTTGTATCCCACAGCCATCCCAGATTACCTGAACTTTTTTCCCACCCCCTTACTGCCTAGGGAACTCAAACAGCACCTCCTTTGTGATGTCTTCCCTGATTTCACTCCTCCCTATGAGAAGAGAAAGGCAGACCCTTCTGAGCTCCCATAATCCTCCATAATCAATCCTGAGAGATAGTTTAGCTAGACATAAAATTATCAGTTGCAGTTTTCCCATAGTGTAATGAAGATATTGCCATTTTCTTTTGCCACTTCTATTGCTGATATAAAATCTGAGGGCAGTCTAATTAATTGTCATTCCTGTGTAGGTATAAGATCTGAAAAGTGCAGCATTTTCCTTACAATGTGCCTAGGTTAGTTCTTGGTACTCCAGAGTGTGCTTCAGACCTGAGACCACATGTCTTTCTCTAGGTGTACAGACTCCCATTAAATCTGACTTCTTTACCATTTTCTCTAGTTCTTTTTCTGCAATTCCTATTACGGATACATATTGAATAGTTACTAGAGCCTCTCAAAGTGTTTTCTATGCAATGTCTCATTTTTATCTTTGTTTTTCTGTGCTGCATTCTGGGAAAATTCCTCAATTCCAGGTTCCCATTCATCAGTGTTCTCTTCAACAGTGCTGAGAGTTTATCTAATCTGTTGAAATGTTTTGTTTCCATGTTATGCAGATCCTTTCCCTGGTTAGGGGCTTTCCTGGTGGCTCAGTGGTAAAGAACCTGCCTGCCAATGCAGAAGAAGCAGGTTCCATCCCTAGGTAAGGAAGATCCCCTGGAGAAGGGAAAGGCTAACCATTCTAGTATTCTTGCCTGGAGAATTCCATGGTTAGAGGAGCCTGGTGGGCTACAGTCCATGGGGTCGCAAAGAGTCGGACAAAACGGAGTAACTAACACTTTTTCTAGTTAGTTATTCTTATTTCATTTCTTGCTGCTTGTGCTTATTTATTTCATTGGAGTTTTTTGTTTTGGTGGGAGTTTTGCCCATGCCACACTGCTTGTAGTATCTTAGTACCCCGACCAGGGATTGAATCCAGGCCCCCGGTAGTGAAAGTGAGGAGTTCTAACCATTAGACAGCCAGGCTCATTCTGCAGGCTCATTCTGGATGTCAGGGCCGTCTCTTTCACTTTCTCTTTGCACACACTTCTAGGAGTTGTGCAGTTCTCTCTACTTGGTCCCTCAAGGCCTCAGTTCAGAATCATGTCTTATGTTAGGGGGCTAGAGGATTCTGGAGGCTTCCCTGGTAGCTCACTGGTAAAGAATCCACCTGCAATGCAGGAGACCCTGGTTCAATTCCTAGGTCAGGAAGATCCCCTGGAGAAGGGACAGGCTATCCACTCCAGTATTCATGGGCTTTCCTGGTGGCTCAGACAGTAAAGAATCCACCTGCAATGTGGGAGACCTGGGTTCGATCCCTGGGTTGAGAAGATCCTCTGGAGGAGGGCATGGCAACCCGCTCCAGTATTCTTCCATCCAAGTACTAACCAAGCCCAACCCTGCTTAGCTTCCGAGATCAGACGAGATCGGGCACGTTCAGGGTGGTATGGCCGTAGACATGCTCCAATATTCTTGCCTGGAGAATCCAGTGGACAGAGGAACCTGGCGAGCTACAGTTCATGGGGTCGCAAAGAGTCAGACACGACTCAGAAACTAAACAGAACACAGGGAATTCTGGATCCAGTGTCCAGGTCAGCCTACAGTCACAAGCTTGATCTGCTTTCCCCAGATCCCTCGGCCTGCTGCAGGCCGCTGGTGGGATCAGGGGCTACAGGCAGGAGCAGCTGTTACCAGCAGACTTTTATCCAGAGTACACAGAGAAGTCACATCTTAGTCCCTGGTTTGAACAATGGACCTGGCTCAGGCCTACCATCAGGTAGCATTTTTCATGCCAGGCTTGAGCAGCATCACTGACTCCTGTCACAGACATGTGTCTACTTCCGTTTCGCACTCTAGACTGTAAGTGTCTTGAGAACAAGAGCTGGACCCCTGTGGCTAGCACAGAGCCTGACATACGACAAGTGCAAAAGGACAAAGGAACAAGTGCACTGATGAACAAATCTCTGAGGCTAGACAGCCCTGCCTCTAACCACCCCAAAAGCAATGCTGCAAGTGCAACTTCAGAATCAAGCTTCAGAGAGGACTTCCCCTAGCTAACCCAACACAGGGCTCCTTGTGAACCAACCTAAGGGGCCCCACCTTGGGTTGGTTCATGAGAAGTGGGGCTGCAGGGGTGAAGGGTGAGGGCTGTTGTCCCAGCCTGGACAGAAGCTCCAGGAGGAGCAGGCCAGAGGGTCAAGTAGTGGGGAGGACACTGGTCCCCACAGCCAATGTGCCCTGAGTGCCTTGAACTTGGAACCCAGCCAGCTCTCCTTGGTTGCCTCATGTCAAGGCCTGGAGGAGTGACTTTTGACACACAACCCACATAGGGATAGCATCAGGCCCTGAGGGCTGCAGGCAGCTTGCGCCCTCAGCTAGCGTGCGCTGCGGGGGGTGGAGAAGCCAGTCAGCCACCTGCAGGTGGCTCACCTGGGAGAAGATGAGCACACGGTGCCCTTCGTCCCGCAGTTTCTTGAGCATCTTCTGTAGCAGCATGAGCTTCCCCGAAGACTTGACCAGAGAGCTGCCATCATAGGAGCCATTGGGCAGGACGGGGGCCTCCTGCAGACATAGCACAAGGTGGGGTCTTGTGGGGGCTCCCCTCTTCTCTCTGACTCTCCACCAAAGAAGTCTGGAAGGCGGCAGGGGCTGGTGGGGATGAGGGTCCAGCAATGAGCTGAGCACCAAGCCTAAGCCCAGGTCAGGCCAGCCTCCATAGGAACATGCGAGCAGGCCACACAGATGCCCCCTGCACTGTGTCCCCAGGCAGGGCTCAAACTCGCCAGCCCTGGCCTCTGTCTCCCGCTGCTGGCACTCCACCAAGACCACAGACATAGGTGGATGGATGGATGACAGTCTTGAGGCAAGCTGGCCTTCCCAACAAGGTTCTAACCTGGCCTCTGCAGTCTTGCAGGGCACATCCAGGGAAGGCCAACCGAGCCTCCCAGCTGGGAAGACACTCAGCTCAAAGGCTCTGCTGGGCCCGAGTGGTGAGAGCAGCCTGGGGTTGCTCAAGTCTGCATCACCCACAGCACAGCCGCCACGCTTAACTCAGCATTGCTCTTCCTGTTTGGGAGTGGGGTGGGGGTGTGGGGAGGTATAAACTCTGTAGGGTTTAAATTAGAACCAGAACAGCTGTGAAGGTGATGAGTACCAGTGTCCCAAGCTCTCCATGTGGGCACCAAACACGGACTTTCTCATCTGGTCCTCACTTTCGAGAGATGCTGTCATTGCCCTCATTTTATAAAGGATAAACCTGGGGCTCCAAGAGGACCACTGATGGTCCTGAGACCACAGGCTGGGGCCAGGTGTCTGACTGGGGCTCTGGTCTCTCACCTACGACTGCACATCACAATCACCACCCAGGCCTGCCTCCCTGACTCCCTCAGTGACTGAGTGCAGCCAGGTCATCCCTCGGATCCCTGGCCTGGGGTCCTTGAGGCTGTAAGAAACTCTCTGATGTAGCCCATCACTTTATGGTCACACATAGGGGCCCAGGAAAGGAGAGGGCCTGCCCGAGCACTGGACGGAGGTAGGTTTACAGAAACTTCTGGCACAATGGGGACCTGTATCACCTCCCAGTCTTCATACTCCAGGAGGACTGGGGGCTGAAGGCTTGAGCACCTGTCCCAGCAGCCAGGGGCACCACGGCAGCCATGACACTTGCCATGAGGGCCACAGAAAGCCCCCCACAGCAGCCACATGTATGTACCATGGTCTCAGGCCCCTCACATGGCAGCCTCAGGCACTCACCATGGTGGTCAAGGGCCCCTATCACGGTGGCCACAGTGGCAGCCACAGGGGACCTACCATGGTGGCCACAGGGACCAACCACAACAGCCATGGGGGGACCTACCACAGCAGTAGCCAACAGGGGGCCTCCCACAGCGGCCACGGGGACCTACCGCAGCAGCCACGGGGACCTCCCACAGCAGCCACGGAGGACCTGCCACAGTAGTAGCCAACAGGGGACCTCCCACAGTAGCCACAGGGACCCACCACAACAGCCACAGAGGACCTCCCATAGCGGCCATGGGGGCCTCCCACAGCGGCCATGGGGGACCTATCACAGCGGCCACGGGGACCTACCGCAGCAGTAGCCAACAGGGGACCTCCCAGAGCAGCCACAGGGGACCTACCGCAGTGGCCATGGGGGACCTACCCCAGCGGTCACGGAGACCTCCCACAGCGGCCATGGGGGACCTCCCACAGTGGCCATGGGGGACCTCCCACAGCAGCCACAGGGACCTACTTCAATGGCCACGGGGACCTCCCACCGTGGCCACAGGGGACCTCCACAGTGGCCACGGGGGACCTATCACAGCAGTAGCCAACAGGTGACCTACCACAGTGGCCATGGGGGACCTACCACAGCAGCCACGGGGAAGAGGTAGGGGTGGTTGCAGCACTTCTTCAGGTCCATCATGATGTTGAGCAGTGACACCTGGTTCCCACCCCCCTTGGAGTTCAGCGCCTCAAAGTTCCGCGTGAGGATGAACTTGTAGTACTTCCTGTCACAGAGCAAGGAGGAAAGGCAGTCTGCATGCACCTGGCCATGCCAGCCTCCAAGAGGACACTCTGCTCTGCAGGGAGGCTGGGGGCTGGCAGCCAAGCACAGTTGTAGAGAGACCAAGGGGAGCCCCAAGAGGTAAAGCCACAGGCCTGACATCACCCAGCAAGTTACTGGGGGACAGGACAAAGTTGGCAGCCCCAACCCTGCTCAGTGAAATCTAAGAAGAGGCCCCAAGAAGGAAGCTTGTGCAAAAGTTCAGTGGAGGCAAGGGCGAGGCCAAAGGCCATTCCACCCACCCCAGGCAGTGGCCCAGGAAGGCCCACTCAGGCCCTTCTTGGAGAAGACAGGCCCAGGGGACCCAGGGCAGGCCGCTCACTTCTGCATCTGGCTCAGCTCCACGCGGACAATCAGCTCAGTCTTCGCCGGCATGTTCTTGAACACATCAGCCTTGAGCCGCCTCAGCATGTGCGGCCCCAGCAGGTCGTGCAGCTTCTTGATCTGGTCTTCCTTGGAGATGTCAGCAAACTCCTCCAGGAAGCCCTCCAGGTTGCTGCAAGAAAAAACTAGAATGACAGCCTGGAGGAGGCCAAAGCCCTCTATAGAGGGAGCCAGGACTAGAATGGGGAGAAGGCCAACCAGCCCCCTGCCTCTTGCCAGAGGGTCAGAAGGCAGGCCAGCTGGCTGCTGGGCCAGGGAGCACAGGCCTTGCCCTTGGTGTTCTTCCAGTCTCCATCTAAGCCTGGGTCACCCCCACACATTGCAGCTGTCTCAGCCACATAGGCTATCTTCCTATCCTCAAAGCCGTCCTGGACATGCAGTCTCTAGGACCCTTACCCATATTACAGAGAAGGAAACTGAGGCTGGAGGGTGCCCATGGTTATACGGTCCAGCCTGCCCTTGAATCTATATCTCCTGATTCCAAAATCAGCATTTTTAACCCTGAATCCCCTTTCCAAGCAGGAACATGGGGGTAGGTAAGCAAGGAGGCTGAAGCTCCATCTTCACCCCCATTTCCACTATCACCCCCAGTCTTCTGCCTCCCAGCACTGTCGCTAATGTGATCACTCAGGTCTTTGTGGAGGGACAGGGATAATCTGAGCATGGGGTAGGGACAGCACCAAGGGGGACCCCCAAGGTCTTCTGGGGCAAAGTCAGTGAAAAATCACAAGCTGACCACCAGCAGGTGTTCCTCAAGCGCTCAGCTTGTGCCAGTGCACTGCTAACACTCCCATTTTACTGACGGGGAAACTGAGGCCCAGCGAGCAGCCCCAGAGCCAGACAGGCACTGATGCCCCTTCCCTGACTGCACTCGCTCCGCCTCCCCGGCCAGCACCCCTGACTCACTTGAACCTCTCTGGAGTCAGGAAGTTGAGGAGGTGGAACAGTTCTTCCAGGTTGTTCTGAAGGGGGGTCCCTGTCAGCAGCAGCTTATAATCGATCTTGTAGCTGTTCAAGACCCTAAAGAACTTAGAGGGGAACAGGGGGCCCGTCAGGGGGCACAGGGTGGCCAGCCCACCCAGATGGCTCTAGGGGCCAGTGCTCAGCACGTCCTACCTTGGACTGGTTGTTCTTGAGCCGGTGGGCCTCGTCCACCACAAGGCAGGCCCACTCGATGGAGCCCAGGATGGCCTGGTCGATGGTGATGAGCTCATAGGAGGTGAGCAGGACGTGGAATTTGATCTGCACTTCTTTCTGGAGGGAAAGGGGAGTGTTTGGGAGGAGAGCTGGGAGCGCAGTGGATCAAGGTCTCCAGAGAAAAAGGAGCGAAAAGGAGTGTGGACAGGACCCCCAGAGAGCTCAGGGAGCCTGGAGGCTGAGAGGAAGTCACGGGCCACCAAGTCAAGGGGTCAGCTGAGGCCCAGAGCACTGTCCCCAAGAGAGGGGGGCAGAGATCAGAGGGGCAGCAGGGAGCCTGTAGGCAGTGTGCACTCATCCCTGTCAAGCAGGAGTCAGTGATTTGATCCCTGGGTTGGGAAGATCCCCTAGAGAAAGAAATGGCTACCCACTCCAGTATTCTTGCCTGGGAAATCCCATGGACAGAAGAGCCTGGTGGGCTACACTCTATGGATTCGAAAAAGAGTTGGACATGACTTAGCAACTAAACAACAGCAACAACTGCTATTTTGAGCCAGACCTTGGTCGAGCTAATTAACCTCCCCGAGCCTCAGTCTCCTCACCTGTAAAAAGGGAGCAATACTGTGTTTGGTAAGAATGCCACAAGAATTAAAAGAGCTAAGTATGTGCCTCAAAAAGTTACACGTTCTATATTCCTTTTCCTGAATTGGCAGGTGGGTTCTTTACCACTAGCGCCACCTTGGGAAGCCCATGGAGAACATGGAACCTATGGAGGTTCCTTTAAAAACTAAATCAGAGCTACCATATGATTCAGCAATCCCCTCCTGGCGATGTATTAGGAGAAAATCATAATTCGAAGAGATACATGTACCCCAGTGTTCATTGTAGCACTATTTACAATAGCCAAGATGTGGAATAAACCTGTTTCCATCAGCAGAGGAATGGATAAATATGATGTCACCATATATACAATAGAATATTACTCCGCTATAAAAAAGAACAAAATAATGCCATTTTCAGCAACATGGATGGACCTAGAGATTGTCATATTGAGAGAGGTAAGGCAGACAAAGATAACGACTGCTTATATGTGGAATTTTTAAAAATTGCACAAACGAACTTTTTTTTACAAAAGAGAAACAGAGTCACAGATGTAGAAAACAAACCTGTTTCTGGGGGGGAAGTGGGAGTGATAAATTGGGAGATTGGAATTGACATATATACACACTACATATTAGATAGATCATAAATAAGAACATACTGTATAGCACAGAGAACTCTACTCAATACTTTGTAATGACCTACATGAAAAAAGAATCTAAAACAGAGGGAATATATGTATGTGTATAGTTGATTCACTTAACTATATGCCTGAAACTAACATAACATTGTAAATCAACCATACTCCAATAAAATTTTAAAAAATAGAAACAAACAAAATTACATATAGAATTACTGTAGCATCCTGCAATTCTGCTTCTGGGTATAGACCCAGAAGAAATGAAAGCAGGGATTTGAATGAATATTTTTGCACACCCATGTTCATAGCATTACTCACAAGCACCAAAAGGCGGAAACACCCAAAAGTATCCGTGGGCTGAATGTCCATTCATACACATACAGGGAATGTTATCCAATCTTGAAAAGAAAACCTGACACATGCAAAACGTGCTGAGTGAAATGAGCCAGACACAAAAGACAAATACGGTATGATTCCACTTACACAAGGTACCGAGAATAATCAAAGCCAGAGACCAAAAGGATGAGGCTGCCAGGGGCTAGGGGTAGTCAGTATCTAACAGGGACCGGGTTTCAGTTTTACAAGATGAAGTGCTTGGGAGATGACGGAGAGACGGCTGCAGAGAAGTATGAATGTACTTGCTGTCCCTGAACTGTACTTGTAAAAATGGTGAGGATGATAAATGTTAAGTTACGTGTATCTTATCACAATTTTTTAAAAAGACAACAAGTTAAACAACTGAATCAGCAAAGCACCCAGCCCATCACACAAGCCCAGTGTGAGCTCAGAGAGAAGTTGTTTCTGGAACCATTGAGATTATCACCCTCATTAAACAAATGGTAATGAGAATTCCCTGGCAGTTCAGTGGTTAAGGGCTTCCCTAGTGGCTCAGACAGTAAAGAATATGCCCGCGATGCAGGAGACCCAGGTTTGACCCTTGGGTCAGAAAGATTCCTTGGAAAAGGGAATGGCTAACCATTCCAATATTCTTGCCTGGAGGATCCCATGGAGAGAGGAGTCTGGCAGGCTATAGTCCATGGGGTCACAAAAAACTGGACACGAATGAGAGACTAATACTTTCCCTTCCACTTTCCAGTGGTCAGGACTCAATGCTTTCACTGTTGTGGCCCGGGTCAGGGAACTAAGATCCTGCAAGCCTCACAGCACAGCCAAATAAAAGTTACTGGGCATTTCCCAGGGCCATGATTGTTCCTAGAACATGGAGAAAGCCAAGGTGAGAACCCTTGGGGAGGTTGGGGAATGGCCCGCCAGCCCCCAGCACTGCAGCTAGCATGAACGCCACGGCTGCCCAAAGGCCCCCATGTGCCAGATGCAGGAAGCACTGTCCATTCTGTGTCCTCGCTTGTCAGAGTGCAGCCTGAGGACCAGAAGTGTACACACCAACTGGGACTTCATCAGAAATGCAGAATATTGGGACTTCCCTGGCGGTCCAGTGGTTAAGATCCTAAGCTTCTGTGGCAGGGGGCATAGGTTCCATCCCTGGTTGGGGAACTAAGATCCCACATGCAGTGCAGCAAGACCAAAAACAAATTTAAAAAAAGAGAGAGAGAGAACTTCCCTGGTGGCTCAGGGGTAAAGAATCCTCTTATCAATGCAGGAGATATCGGTTTGATCCCCGAGCTGGGAAGACCCACAGAGCAACTGACCCTGTGCACCACAACTGCTGAGTCCGAGTGCCCTAGAGCTCTGCAACAAGAGAAGCCACCGTAATGAGAAGCCCACGCACCACAACTAGAGAGTAGCCCCTGCTTGCCACAACTAGAGAAAAACCTGCGCAGCAACAAAGATCCAGTGCCACCAAAAATAAATAAACTAAAATCAAATTAAAAAGAGAAAAGGAGACACAGACACACACAGGGGAGACAGCCACAGAACAACAGAGGCAGAAACCGAAGAGATGGAACTGCAAAACAAGGATGACCAAGGAAGAGCCACCAGATGCTGGAGGAGATGCAGAAGTGTCCACCCACAGAGCTTCCGAGGGAGCAGGATCCTGCCCGCTGCTGGGTCTCAGACTCCTGGCCTCCAGAACAGTGAGAGGGTAAGTGTTATTCTCAGCCCCACTGCACCCTGTGCTACTGCAGGCCCAGGACATGGATACGAGGTAATCCTGCCTTAAAAGCAACTCTTCGCCAGCTGCTGCCTCCACTGGAGCCCAAAAGGAGAGACCCCAGATAAACTGCAGAACCCCTGTGCACCACCCCCCCAGGGCAAATTGGGCTCCTGTGCAGAGTCCTTCCCGGGGTAAGGGGTGCTCACCTTCATCCGGAACACCTTCTTCCCACTTCGAATGGCATTGTCCTCAAAGGAAAACTCGTTCTCCCGGATCACAGAGCGGCTCTCCTTGTCCCCCGTGTAGGTGACCACGTAGAAGTCAGGGGCCCACATCTCGAACTCACGTTCCCAGTTGATGATGGTGGACAGGGGCGCACTGACCAGGTAGGGCCCTTTGGAGTGCCCCTGGGGAGGGAGATGGATACTCTGAGGCTGCCCAGCCACAGCCCACACCGGCCACCCTCCCCGGCCACCCCGCCCAGCCCTCGAACCTCCTTGTACAGGGAGTAGAGAAAGACGATGGTCTGCACAGTCTTGCCCAGACCCATCTCGTCAGCCAGGATGGTGTCGGTTCCCTGGGCCCAGGAGAAGCGCAGCCAGTTAAGGCCCTCCAGCTGGTACGGGTGCAGCGTGCCGCCCGTGGAATCAATGTACCATGGCTGTTTGTCAAACTTGACCGTGGGCTGCAGAAGAAGCAGAGGTTCAGACACACCCTGGATCCTGGGCCACCAAGGTCCACCGACAGGCCTCTGCATGCATGATTCTTTATGCCTGGAATACTCTTCCCACTCCTCTTGTTCCTGCTAACTTATTCATCCTTCAGGCCTCAGATGGAATGCCTCTGCCTCCAGGAAGTCTTCCCCGACTCCAGGATTGGCTAAGGTGTTCCCACCATGCTCTCCGAGGGTGGCCCCATACATCTACCAGGGCAGTTTCCCAATTGTTGCATTCTCTAATGTTGAGCCCAGCTTGTGGTCACTATACTGGTCCTATTCTGACACAGCATGGACTGAGTCAACATCCATTTGATGCTTGCCCAGGGTGCCTGATCTCGAACATCACCCTCTTTGAGTCTTTTAGTCTACAGCTCAAGGCCGTCATCCCCATGAAGTCCCCCTGATGTATCAGACCCACTCACCTTACCCTGCATCTCAGACTCAAGCCAAATCCCCATTTCTATTTGGACCTTCCATGAACCCCTGGAAGATGAGCACTTCATGGAACAGGTGGGTAGGGCCTTGCCCCCCAGGGCCAGGTACTAGCAAACATCCCAGAGAGGTTTGCTAAAGGAATAAAAGCCAACCTTCCATTCCCCGGTAGGCTCAAAGCTCCCAGGTTAAGTCCTGGATCTCCTCCCCCTGAACTGATAAGAATGGTGTGTAATTAGCAAATCAGCTGCTGTACTCCTGAAGTGAGGGACACTTTTTGATTTAAAGACTTGGAATTACAGAGACTTCTCTGGTGATCCAGTGGTTAAGACCACGATTTCACTGCAGGAAGCGCGGGTTCGATCGCTAGTTGGAGACTTAAGATCCCATGTGCCACGCAGCACAGCCAAATAAATAAGTAAATAAATAAATATTTGGAATTCACCCATCTAAAAGAACACAAGTTCATAAACTGCTCTGAGAAGAGACTCTCTGCTCCCCAGTTTGTGCACTGAGACCCGACCCATCCTTCAAATCGCTCTGTCCCCTGGGAGCTGCCGCTCTACAGGACTCGGGACCAGGACCCCAGGGTGTGAGCCTCCACTTCGGGGAAGGCTGGGTCCCATCATCTCTGTCCCACCAGGTACCTGGCAGGAGTGGGCTGAGCCACAGCGCCCCCTCCTCCAGAGACACAGACCCACGGCAGAGTTCTCCGGAGACCTTGCCCTCCTCTGAGGCCCACCCTGCAACCCTTTCCCGCTCACATCCACAATGGGCGTGTCCGGGGGCTTCTCCTGTTTGTCATCCTTCAGCTTCTTGCCCTTCTTGACCAGCCTCTTGGGCAGCCTGGCGTCCTCTCCCAGCATCAGCTCCCTGGGAAAGAGGGTAGGATGAGAGAGCAGGGCTCAGGCCGTTGGGGAGGCTGAAGGCTCCACCCAGTGGCCCCAGCGTGGCGCACCTGTGGCCCCAGTAGGCCTGCTTCAGGCTGTCGTAGTAGGGGATGTCAATTTCGTCAATCTCCCAGGTGCACTGGTCGTAGGGCAGGTCTTTCCACTTGATCAGGTAATGCACGTCCCCCTTTTTATCGAAGCTGCAACACGGTAAACAGATGGAGGAGGGTGGGTCATCCAGGCAAGGGTCCACAGAGGGCACCTCTCAGAATGCAAAGCCTCTCACCCTCACGGGTCCCCGGGAAGCCCCAGCCAGGAGGGCAGCACCAGGCAGGGACTCCCACGGGCCACACAGCTAGTAGAAAGGAAGTAGGGCATGGGGTGAGTGGCAGAGCAGAGGGACATCTGGGTCAACCACACTAGCAAAGGAGCAAAGCTAGTGTCCTCTCCATCCTCAGTTGCCATGAGTCCCATTCCATCATGAGTAGTCCTCCAGAATTCTCCACTGCTGAGTCAGACAGTTTTCCCCTGACCGTAGACCTTTGTTTTCTCACTTAAGAAGTCCCAAGAAGGAACCTCCCTGGTGGTCCAATGGCTGAGAATCTGCCTACCAGTGCAGGGCACGTGGGTTGCATCCCTGATCCGAGAAGATTCCATATGTGGTGGGGCAACTGAGCCTGCGTGCCACAACTGCTGAACCCATGCACCCTAGAGCTTGTGCTCTGCAAGAAGCCAGCACCATGAGAAGCCGGCACACCCAAACTGGACAGCAGCCCACCGCCTGCCGCAACTAGAGAAAGCCCAAGTATAGCAACAAAAAACCAGTGCACCCAAACTATTAAGTTTTTTTAAAAACTCCCAAGCTATAGGGAGTTTGGGGTGGACATGTACAAACCACTATATTTAGAATAGATAACCAACAAGGACCTACTGTACAGCACAGGAAACTGCTCAATGTTATGTGGCAGCCTAGATGAGAGGGGAGTTTAGGGGAGAATGGATACATGTCTACGTAAGGTTGAGTCTCTTCGACGTTCACCTGAAACTATCATGACATTATTAACTGGCTCTACCCCCTATACAAAATAAAAAGATTGAAAAGGAACAAAGAACTCCCAAAGACTGGAGAGGGGTGTCCATCCCCACGAAATAGAGAAGGATGTGATTCCTCCTGGTGGGCTGTCCTCTCCCAAAGACCCCCGGGGACCTGGGGACCTGATGGCCCAGCCAGCAGCACACAGAGGGTGCGCCAGAGAAGCCTGTCACACACTGCAGCTTGAATACAGCTCCTGGGAGGGTCTCGGGACCTCCCACCCAACACAAGTGCACTGAGCAACCAAGCCAGGGCAGCCCTGCAGGTGGGGGTGCCATGGCTGCCCCAGATGGCAGTGGCTGGGCCTGGGGACCACACGCAGAGAGGTACCAATCCCCGTCACCATGGAAACCAACTGATTCTTTTTTTTTTTTTTTTTTTTTTAGTAAATGATTGATTGTTACTCAGACTCCATTCAGGTAATATATTTGGAGGAAATTCACCTGCCCCACTTTGAAGGCAGGGAGAAAAATCAGCATTTATGTTTACAACGTGCAATTTAATAAAGGTAAAAAATTGTGGATCAGTTCAGCGGTGGAGGGGGTGTCAAGTCACTGTCAGTGAGGCCAGGGGATGGGAGGAGGAGGCATTTCATAATAAAGAGGGTGGCTTTTTCAAATTCTCCCGCACCCCCAACACTGCTTCCTGACGGCCCTGCTATCAGGCACTGGCATCCACCTTGAGCCCCCACAGCAGCCTGCGGGGTTAGTACTCACAGTTCCGTTTCCCATTAGAAACACAGAGGCACAGGGGACTTCCCTGGTTGTCCAGGTGCTAAGACTCCACACTCCCAAGACTTCTAGCTCCCCAACCAGGGGGGCCAGGTTTGATCCCTGGTTGGGAACTAGGTCACACACACTGCAAGTAAGATTTCACATGCCACAACTAAAGACCCAGCCCACTCAAATCAATAAATAAAAAAGAAACACAGAGGCTCAGAGCCCAGAAAATGGGAGCCAGGGTTGGGATCCGAGTGGAAGACTCAGGTTCTGAAGCTCTGCTCTACCCAGCTCCTGCCTTCAGGACACATGTGTTCTGTTGGACCCCAAGTCGCTCTGAGACAGAGCCTCCATGGACCCTACTCTGTGCCTGCCTGTCAGCCACCGCTGGTTCTCAAGCACCTGAGCTCAAGAATCAGCAAGAGCTCCCACCACCCACCAGACCAAAGCCAAACTCTCGGAGGCCTTCTGCCTTTGTCTTTTTACCTGGCCTCTGCAGCCTCTGACCACTGTTACCTAGGGAATTTTGGATTGCTCAACAAAGGGCTATGAAGGGCACTGGAACTTGGAATAGTGGCCAAGAAAGTAACTCCTGCCATCAGGGAAGAACTGGGTTCCAATTCCAGCACCCCTGCCTGTTGGCTATGTGACTTTAGGCAAGTGACTTAACCTTGATGGTGTCCACAAACACAAAGGCGGAGGTAAAAGGCCTACCTCTTGGGTCGATGGCACTCAGTGGTGATAGCTGTGTTATAAAGAAGAGCGAATGTGTACCCACACCCACAGCTCAGGTCCACTGTGGTCCCCCAGACCCTCCCGCAGGTATCAAGCACTGACTTCAGCAGAGGCCAGGGAGCACAAGGGTCCTAGCCCTCCAAACATCCCATCTGCAAGTTTCACAGGCCATTCATCAAGTTGCCGTTTTATACAAATGACTTAGGAACTGTTCTACCATGAGTGTAACATGTGCATATGCAAGTGTAAACATGGGTGCATACATGTACCTACGTGCATGAAAACCCCTCCAGCTGGATGGTCAAATGGCCCGCAGCGGGTGTTCTCAGCCTCCCCTCCTGCCCCCACCACACCCATATGTGGTCCTGTGCCCATTTAACAGACTGAAGGGGCCACGTGTCCAGCGCAGCTCATGCGCGGGGCACGCACCTGTGGTTCAGGATGCGGTGGATCATCATCCACTCCGGCTTGATGCCATAGCGGTAGAAGCGCTCCTCCATCTTGGCATAGAGAGGGTCCTTGTTCTTCCTCTTCTCGCTCTTGCCGTCCTCGTCGCCAGAGCCGTAGTCAAAGGGCGGCGGCTCGTCCATGTCGTTCTTTCTTTGGTAGTTGCGATACATCACTGTGTGGTAGAGCTCCAGCTGCTTGCGGAGGGGACAGAGGTTAAGGAAGGCAGATGGCCATGGCCATGACCCTCCCCCCCCCCCCCCCCCCGTGTCCCCGAACCCAGCTCCTCCCCCATCCCCCCAGGCCGCAGCCTGAGTCCCAGGCAGGACAATCCTCACCTTCTTCCTCCCCCTCCCCAGCGCCCAACAATGTCCCTCACTCAGGGAGCTGGCCAGAGCACCTCACGTCCTAAGCACAGCCGCACCTGCCCAGGTACCTCACCTGGAGCTCCTTCACCCAGGAGCAGTGCCAGTAAGAGAGCCCAGCCCACTTGACGAAGAACTCTCTCTCTGGGATGCCCTCCAGGGGCTTGGGCGGGGGTACACCAGGGTCCACATCAGGCCCCGGCAGCCCCACCATGAAAGGGGCTGGGGGCTCTGTCCACCGCCAGTGCAGGATCCGTTGGACTTTGCCCTTCAGTGGGGGACACTGTGGACAGAGGAAGGTCCCCAAGTTCAGGGTTTAGCTTCAGGTCCCCACCCCAAGGCTCCCTCCAACAGGCTGCTTTGCTCCCCAAGTCAGACAGCACCACAGTGACTCCAAGACACCACCCTGTCCTCAGGAGCCCGCCCATGCCGTGCGGGCAGATGAGGCAATGTGTGTCTGCACACACACGCATGCACACACATACACGCACACGCACAACGGAAGCCCAGATGCACACGGGGTGACCGAGGGCTGGCCAACCCACAGGGTGGGGTATCCAGCACTGGGGGAGGGCTGGGGACATCTCAGAGCATGGACACCTTCAAACACCTATGGTGACTGGAGGGATGCTCTCCTCTCCCTGCTGAAACCGAGGCTACAGCCCAAGAGACCTTGTGTGACCTTGGGCAAGTCACTTTATCTCCCTGAGCCTCAGTTTTCCCATCTAAAAAATGAAAATAACAAAAGGCCTGGTACTTGAAAACTCAGTAAGCATTAGAGAGACGCCCAGTAAACAGTGGCTGTTTATGGGCAGTGGCAGGTTTATGACCACCTCTCTTCATAGCTGTTTCCAGCGAGTCTGAAGGGAATTGAGAAGCGGCGCAGGCCTAGGTGAGGCGATGGGCGGGACTCGAGGCGACTGGGGAGGGCTTGGACTGAGCGGACGGACGATGGGGCGGGGTCGGAACGGGCAGACGCCTTGTGGGCGGGACCTGGACGGGCAGGGGCGGGTCGAGGCCTTGGCAGGCGGGGAGCTCAGAGCTGGTGGGTGGCCAGCGGAGGCGGAGCCTTGATGGCCAGGGCCTGCTGGGGCGGGGCCTAGGTGGGAGGAGGCTGGAGGGGGCTGGAGGGGCCTGGGAGTAGGCCGTGGTGGGCGTGGCCTGGATTGGTGGAGGCGGGGCCTTGATGGAAGGGACTTTTGTGAGCCGGGTCCTTGCCGCAGGAGGGACCTAGATTTGTCGGGGGTGGGGCGTTCGGCGCGGGCCGGCGTAACACTCACAGTACAGCGCGGGCAGAGCCATTCACCGTTTGGGATCTCGGGAAGCGGCGGGTTGAGGCAGTGCAGGTGGTAGGAGGAGGGGCAGGCGTCGCAGCAGAGCAGCTCGCCTCCGTCCTTGCACACGCGGCAGAACTCCATGTGGTCGTCCTCCTCCTCCTCGCAGCCGCCCTCGTCCTCGTCGTCGTCGTCGTCCTTCGGCTCCCACTGGATCCCTTCCTTCTCCTGGAGGTGGGGAGGGGGGAGGCGGGGAGTCCAGGTGGAGGCACCCTAGGCAAGGACGCCCCTCCACCATGGTGCAGCTCCCTCCCTCACTCGCACCGCCCCATGTTCTGCCCCGAGAAGACCATGCAGGGGTCTGGAAGACCAGGACTGACAAAACCCCCACCCCCGGCGTCTGCCAAGGGCTTACACAGTGGGGACAGCTCCACTTGCCCTCAGGAGCTTTCTCCAGCTCGGGGTCCAGACAGACGAGGTGGTAGGCCCTCGGGCAGGTGTCACACAGAATGATCTCCCCACCCTGCTGGCACACCTCACAGTAGTCCTGGTGGTCCGTCTCGTAGCCATCGCCATCATCAACTGGGGAGGGGGAAGAGGCAGTCATGGAGGGCCGTGGCCCCACTACCCATGCACAACCAATCACCACCACGGGCTGTCCTGGCACATACTAGGCACTCAATGGATGGATGAATGGATGGCGATGGACAGACAGGGTGAACAGAATGATGGAAGAGTAAAGAGGGAAAATCCCTGGGGATCCAGTGGTTAGGACTCTGCACTTTGACTAGGGCTCTCGTTCACCCCTAATCAGGGAACTAAGAACAAGCCATTGTGGCTTCCCTGACAGCCTGCAATGCAGGAGACCCTGGTTCAATTCCTGGGTCAGGAAGATCAGCTGGACAAGGGATAGGGTACCCACTCCAGTATTCTTGGGCTTCCCTGGTGGCTCAGTTGGTAAAGAATCCACCCGCAATGCAGGAGACCTGGGTTTGATCCCTGGGTTGGGAAGATCCCGTGGAGAAGGAAAACGCTACTCACTCCAGTATTCCTGCCTGGAGAATTCCATGGACTGTATAGTCCATGGGGTCGCAAAGAGTCGGACACGACTAAGTGACTTTCACCATGACTATGTGCAGCCAGAAAAAAGAAAAAATGTAAAGGGGCGAAGAGATGGATTGAAAACAAGTGAAAAGAAAGAAGGATGGGAGGGAGGAAGGAGGAATGGAAGAAGAAAGGCGGGTGGATGGACAGAAAGATGAATGGACGGATGGATAAAGCGAAGGGAGGAAGGACCGAGGGATGGAAAGAGGGAGGGTGGGTGGGAAGGCTGGGGTGTGGGGGGATAGATGAGTAGAGGGTAGATGACTGAATGGGTGGATGGTGGATGTGGTTAAGAGACAATTCCTTCTCCTGTGCCCCTCTGCCATGCAAATGCCCTGGGGTGACTCACATTATGGGTCCCTAATAGATGTGGACCCACTGAGACAGGACCCCCCTTTCCTAAACACAGAGAGGAGGGTGGTTGAGTAAACACGGGGGACCTGCCTGGCCTGACTGAGGCCTGAGGATGCCCCTCCCTGCTGCCCAAAGGGGGCTCTGCGCTCCACATTCATGTGATGCCCACAGGAACCCTACAAACAGGAAGTCTTACTTCTCTTCTTCTTGCGCCTCCTCTTGCTCTTCTTCCCCAGGGCAGCAGAGCACTCGGAGCGCACGGAGGAGCTGTGGATGCTGGCGCTGTCGAAGTCCGACTCCTCTCGCTCATCCTCCTCGCTCTGCAGGGGCAGGGGAGGGCCCTATGAGCCCAGAGCTGGCCCAAGGGGCTCGTTTCAAGGCTTCTCAGGCCTGGGCAGAGGGTAAGGTATGGCAGGGTACCATGGAAGCTCCGGATACAGGGTGCTGTCTGCAGTTCATCTCATCTTGCCACCCAGCTAAAACACCCCCTAGCCCACTGGTCCAGGCTGATGGCCTGCCACCCTCCCCAAGCGCTGCTCTCCAACCCTCATAACTCTCCCAGGCCCTGCCCTCCACCCTGCCAAACTCCTACACACCCCTCAAGGGGAAACCCTAGGGAGCCTCCCAAGGAGCCTTCCCAGATCTCTCCCTGATGAGACCTGATGCACAGCCTGTGTGCCAGGTCCAGCCTATTCTATTTGTATGTCATTGGCTCTCTCCCAGTACATGCACCCAAACCCTTCCAGACTGTGAGCAGTTCCAGAGCAGGGTGCACCGAAATGGGAGCAGAAGGCCGAGCACCTTAGTCTTGGCTCAAAAGCTAAGCTGAGTGGGGACACCTGCAGCTCTATGCTCCCCTCCACAGCAGCTACACTTGAGACCTGTTACTTGCCTCTCCCAAAAGACAAAGAGATGGCTTCCATCCCTGCCCCTTTGCAGGGCTGAGCAGGTGAGGGAAACAGGTAACCTATGGGAGCAGGAGGGAGGGATGAATGCCCCCATCCTGGAGAAAGAGGGCTCAAAGGCTCAGATACGGACTTAGGGTCATTCTGAACTGAGTGCCAGAGCTGCCCTTGAAGGGCTGGAGCCCTGCCTGCCCCCACCTGCAGGCCTCCTTCCTGGGCCCACTCTCCTAGCAGACCTGGGCATCCAGGCCCCACCAGGACTCTCCTGCCTGCTGCCCAGATAAAGAGGCAGCTGGGGTCAAGGGAGCTGGGACTGAGCCTCCAGCTCAGTAGGGTGAGCAGGAGAAAGAGCTAGAGGCATGGACCACCCAGAGGCCACACTCCAGGGACCCTTGGAAGGATCCAGGCTGACCTCCTCACCAGTCAGGTGGGGACACAGGCCCAGCAGGCAGGCATGTAGCATAAGAAGAGAGAGTGGGGAAGGGGAACAGGACCTGCCCCCCTGCCTGGTACAGGAGAATGAACTGACAGCCTGCTTTTCAGTCATCCAATTTTTGCATGGTGTGCACTCCACACACACTCAGGCTCACACTCGCACTCACCGAGGACCCCTTCTTCCTCTTGCTGCCGACCCCTCCGAAGCGGAACTTGAGCCCAGTCACCTTTCTCCCTTTGCCCTTTTTCTTTGCATCCTTGGAGCCTTTGATCTTCTTCCTCACTCCAGGCCCTGAAAAGCAACACGGCTCGCTCACTTACCACCATGCTTTCACTCAGCCTCACAGGAACCCAGTAAGGAAAGGATCGTTTCTGCTGTCACCCCTTTTCCAACAAAAAAACTGAGGCTCAGGGAGGTGAAATCTTTGCTTAAAGCTGCACAGCAAATAGCAGGGGAGGCCAGAGCATAACCCTGGTCCAGTCCCAGTCCTAGCCACTGCACTGCCATCTTGGAAACAGCCTTGTTTCATCCCTCTCCCCAAAAGGAACTGTCCCCAGTAAAGCCACAGACTCCCAGGGCCAGCAGGGCCACCAAGGGCACACCCACCTACCTGCAGTCCATACCTCGGCCCTGGAGGGGTGGGCTAGAGCAAGAAGCCCTTTCCCCAGCAGCCAGCCTCCAGGTTGCCCACTATACCCCCTACACTGGCACCACTCAAGACCTCCCCCACCTCTGTGGCCAGTAGAGATGAGGCTGTGTTTTTATGGGGCTGGCCACAGGATAATTATCCACCTGGGGAGTAACGACCCGCCCCCAGCAGCCTTTCCCACCAGGCTGAGCAGGGAAGGTGGGGGCCTGGAGGCAGATGGCCTGGCCCTCCTCTATCCACATTCACACAGAGAGATGGGACTGGCAGCCCAGCTGTAACCTCAGTGGCGCCACGGAAAATCTATTTCAATTTTTCAGGCTCTGAATAGGCAGCTCAGGGAATCAATAACTCAGCAGCTGGAGCCCAAGAGGAAATGAGAAAGAAGGCTGACTGGGCGGCTGGCGAGGGAGTTGAGCGGGAGCAGATGCTGAAGACTGCATCACTTGCCCACCAGGGTCCCTGCAGGACCTAGCAAAGGAATGCATCGTCCCAGAGGCCAGAGCTGCTTGGGGCAGAAATAAGAGGTCCCCACAGTCTCCTCCACCCTCCATCAAAACCCAGGTCATGGCACCAGGAAGGTGAGCTGCAGGTGAGCCCACCATTCAGAGTCTGGGGGACATCAATGGCCCTACCCCCAAGGGGGCCAGAAACCCTCCACTCAGGGCAGAGAAGCCCCTCCCGGAGAACTTCAAGTCGCAGACAGCCTCTTCTGTCCCCAACCAGACACCACCGTGGAGTCCAATTTTGTATCTGGACCTCCTTCCAGGTCTCCCTGGGAGGCCGGCACTGACCACGCCCATGCCCACCTAGGCCAGGCCCTCATAAGAGGGATAAATAGGTCATTTTAGGACCCCTTTCCCTGGGAATGGTGCAGCCTCAAACACAAGAGCCCCCCAACTCCCAGCAGCCTGGGCCACCGCAGTCCCTTCCTCCATGCCCAGGAAAACTCCCAAAACTCTGAGCCCACTGTCCCCTCCACTTGTCCACCAGCCCCAGAAGGGAGGCAGGACAGATGCTACCACATAGGTGAGAAAGGGCGTGTGGATCTGAGGTCAATCAAGGCACTGGGTCCTGGGTAAAGACCTGCCCAGCTGTCCCAGCCACCCCAAATTACAGGGTCTGGGGGGCCTCGGACAGCAGAACTGGGTGCCACCCACCCGCAGCCATACCCTTGCCCTCTTTGGTCTTGGCCTTGCGGATGGGCACAGGCTGGGGCGCCTGCTGGGGGCTGATGGGCAGCGGAGGTGCGATGGTGACCGTCTCCACGGCCGCGGCCACTGCTGCTGCAGCTGCTGCCGCCGAGCTGCCCTTGAAGGGGTTGTTGGCGCTGAACTCCCGCCACTTGGCACCCAGGACGGTCATCATCTTTGACATGGGGATCTTCGGGTTCTTCTTGGCGATGAGCGGTCTGCACGGGGGTGGGGGGAGGCAGAGGGTGAGGGCAGCCCCATAGAGGGGACGGGACCCCCATGTGACCCCCCCAAGGCCCATCCAACTCCTCCCACATTTGGAATATGTGGAAAACTGGGAAAAGTGGGACGAATGGAGGGCCGAAGAAGAGGACCAAGCCAGAGACAGCTGTCCACCCTCAACACCCCTGATTTCCTATTTATAGGGCTGGTCACCTTCTAATTGGGTTTCCAGACCTGATAAGACTGAAGACCCAGAGGCAGGGGCCTCCAGCAGGACCCTGGGAGTCCAGTTCCATTTCTTCTAGAGCTGAGAGTGGCCACAGGGGTTTAAGACCTCGGGACTGACTGGGGCCATCGTTCCTGGGGGCAGGACCAGCAAGGGAGGGCAGGACCATCTGTGGAAGCAGAAGGTCCTGTCCCTTCTGCCAGCTCTGCCCAGGGTCAATGTCAGCCTGACACTCCCCCCACCCCAGGAACCCAGGACCCTGTCCCTCTGGCTCCCCACTTGGTTCCCCAGGGAGGCCATCTCCGTGGGTCCCCAGGCATGGTGGCCCCAAGGCCTACCTGAGGAACTGGCTGAAGGCCTTGTAGTTGGTCAGAGTGTGGTAGTCGGCCTCGGAGAACAGGTAGTCCACGTCGTCCAGGCCCCACTCAGCCATGAGCTGCCCCGAGGACTTGGGCTCCTGCAGACACGGGGGCCAGAGATGGAATCAAAGGTGGGGGTCCTTCTAACCTGCACCGCCATCCCTGGGGCCCCACCCAGGAGGCCTGGGGAAAGCGGGGGTGATCATGTCTTCAACTTGCAACTTAACAAGAGCAGTTCACACCCCAAACTGAAAATATCCTAGAGCACCCCAGGTCACCAGTCCCTTGAGCAGTGGGAATGGCTCAGATGCCAGCTTACGAGGGGGTGCGGGACCATGTGTCTGGGTTCAATGTGGGGGTTTGAGGGGAAGCCATGTGCATGCCCAGGGCAGGAATAAGTACAGAACTCACTCTCTCTGCCCCAGGCTATCACCTTGGGGTAATACAGTCACACTTGGACCTCGTGAAAGGACAGGCTGCTGCTGGGTTCTGGGGCCAGGAAGGTGTGTCCTGGCCAGGGTGGGGCATGGGGCAGTGGCCCAGCCGGGGGCAGAGCCCAGAGAGGGGCCCTCAGCAACTGTTTCACTTTGGGAGCAGAGGCACAGGGAGGTGTGTGAGTTCCCAAGGGCACAGAGGTGGCCAGCCCAGGCATCAGGTCACCAAGTGGACCCAGGCTGGCTAGGAAGGGGGATGGCGGGTGGTGCTGACTGTGAGATTAGAACCTGCCAGACAGACTCAAGTACCAATCCTGGTTCTGCCACACAGTGTCAGTGAGAGGTGAACAAGCTAACGTCACCTCTCTGTGCCTCAGTTTCCCCATCTGTAAAGTGGGGATAAAGCACCTACTTCATGGAAGGGAAGGAGCTAGCAGAGGTCTTTGGAACAGTGCCCTCACTCGGATTCCCCACTTGTTCCAGGTAGCCCAGCCCTGCCCACCGGTCCATTCCACCAATCAGCACACACCACTCCCAGGCTGCACCTTTGGTCCAGGTGGGCATGTGACTTAACCAGTCCAGGCAGGGGCAGCCCTAGGTCTCCTATAAGGAAAACTGGGAGACAAGCCAGCTTCCCCTCCTGCTGGACAGGCCAGTGGGAGTCCAGGAAGCCCTGAGCTGCTGCTACACTTGTTCTCAGCCATGAGGATGCCTGGCCTGAACCCAGAGCTGACCCCACAAAGGCAAAGAAACAGGGCCCTGGATCACACCATCAGGTCCCCTGAACTGGAGTCCCCTTACCTCGCAGCTCTTGGGGCTGCTGATCTAACAAACCCCTTTGACTCCCTAAGTCCCTCAGGGTTGGGCTGTCTGCTCCAGCAAGAGAAGGCCATCTGGGCAGGACACACAGGCTCCCTCAGCCCCAAGGGACCCGTTTCCTGGCCTCCCAATCTCTGTGATGGTTCAGAGGCCCTCCCATGTGGGACCTCCTCCCTGGGCCGACCTGCCCCTGACACACAGTCATTCCTGGAGGCACGTCAGGCCTCTGCTCCCACCAGGAAGCAGAGCAGCAAGTGGGCAAGCAATGGCATCGCTCCAGGATCACCCTGAATCGCTCCCGTAAGTTCATCTCCCAAAGCTGTCAGCCTTTCGGCTGCTATCAGTCACAGATGACTCACAACACGCCAGCCAGCTAATGAGCTCCCCCTGGGTGTCGGGGCACCGCGGGCACTTCCCAACTTCAGTGGCTGACAGTCACCACCTCTGCCTCACCCATCAGCCTCTGTACTAATATTTACGGAGTGCTAATCTTCAGATCCACAGCCAGCCCAAACAGAACCTCGGGGAAAGATGGATGGAAGCAGGAGACTCCCAGGTGTGGTGCTGTCATCTACCTCTGCCCGCCTTACCCTCAGCCCTTCCCCTCTCCACGGAGTGGCCTTGAGATTTCTGGAGCCTTGGCTCAGTCACATTGCTCTCCACATTCATGTTCACGAGGAAGAGGCTTCTGCCCCTGGGGAGAGCTATAGGCCCATCGCTACAGCTGCCCTGGCTCATGCTCCCTGGGACACTCTCCTAGACACCCACATGGGCAGAATTTCAGAACACGTGCTAAGTAAATCCCCCTTCTACAGTAAGCAGAGCTGTCCAGCTGCGGCTGCTTTTTTCCTTTCTTTCTTTCTCTTTTTAAGTTTTTGGTTGTTCCATGTTCAGTCCCTGAGTCAGGAATATCCCCTGGAGAAGGGCATGGCGATCCAATCCAGTATTCTTGAGTGGAGAATTGTATAGACGAGAAGCCCGGTGTCCTATGGTCCATAGGGTCGCAAAGAGTTGGACACGACTGGACACACATGCAATACATGGGATCTTAGTTCCCAAACTAGGGATTGAGCCCATACCCCCTGCACTGGAAGTGCAGAGTCTTAACCACTGGACCGCCAGGGAAGTCCCACAGCTGCTGCTTCTTGACAAAAGCTCCATTTGTTCTATTTTCCCAAACTGTTCTAAGTGAGAGGCTCCTGACACCAAACTTGACTTCAGACCATCACTCCCCTTGGAAACAGCTCTGCACTAGGCCAGGCAAGACAATGGACATCAGCAAAAGGCTGCCTGACTTCCTCCCCCAACTCCTCACAGTCATCCCATTGTTGTTTCTGATGTGTCTCGAAGACTTGTGGATACAGTAATTCTCACAAACTCATGTCCAATTTCTCCATGTGTGCACATGGATACACTCACACCCCCAGACCCATCTGTCTCTACACCCACTGGTGGGAAAGGAGGCTCTTCACGCAGCGGCTCTGGGGTCAGAAGGCAGAGAGCTGGCAGCAGGGGCTCAGCCCCCCTCCTGAGAACCCCCCACCCCCAGCCAGGCCTCAGTGTTACCTTGAGGCACCCATCTTCATTGTCATCCTCCTCATCGTCTTTCTTTTTCCGCTTAGCTTTTTTCTCCTTCTTGTCCTTGAGTTTTTTCTTCTTCTTTTTATTCGGGGAGTAGTCACTACCTTCACTCTCTGACTTCTCTTCCAGATCCTCTTCATTTTCCGACAGCTCATCATTGCTCCCCTGGAAGAGAAAGGGGGATGGTGAGGACAACAAGGGCCCCCAGTCCGAGGCAGCAGCACTGCCCTGCAAGTGGCCTCCTGGAAGAGTCAGTCGGCCCAGGCTTTCTGGATCAGTCTCAGCCACCAGATCACCAAAGCTCCGATCACCTAGAACCAACATGGGGCAAGGGTCTCATCCCCGACGTGACAAACGGTGCCGTGCAGGTAAGTCAAGTCATCGTGTGACGCCAGGCTTCACCCTTACAATACACAAGCGCAGGGCAGCTGTCTGGACAGCCCCGGAGTGAGGTCCAGGCTCTGCAATGGACTCAGACTGTAACACAAGTGTCAGGGATGACCCTTGGACACACAGAGGACGTGATGCCCAGAGCCAAAAAACAAAATGCAGGCTAGGCTGGAGAGGAGCCCCTGGCTCCTGCCCCAGACCCCACCTCCGCACCTCTCTGCTTATCTTTGCATCCTATGGAGTTGTTTGTGTCAAGTGAAACTGTGGTTAGCATACAGCGCACGTGCTCAGTGCTCGGTCACTTAGGTTGTATCCAACTCTTTGCAACCCTACGGATCGTATTCCACCAGGCTCCTCTGTCCATGGGATTCTCCAGGCAAGAATACTGGACTGGTTTGCCATGCCCTTCTCCAGGGGATCTTCCCGACCTGGGGATCGATCCTACATCTTCTGTGTCTCCTGCACTGCAGGTGGATTCTTTACCCACTGAGCCACCAGGGAAGTCATGCCAGTCTTATCTGCATGTGGGCTCTCCAGAAGCTGCTAAGGAACAAGCCCACCTTCCCCACGGCCCTCATCCTGGCTGCTTCATCTCAACATGAGACAAGGTAATTTAGGCAGCTCTTAAGCTTGGCTTCCTTGATTTAGTTTCCTGTCTGTACAGGCAGAAAATGGCCCATTTATATGGAGATAAGGGTGTTTACAGACAGAGCATCCCCTATTAGAAAGTCACTGTCCCTCTGAGAAAGCTGTGTATTTGGGGTTTTGAAGATGCAAGTGGGCTGAGGGGGCCCCTCCCAGCCAGGGTCTGCAGGAGAGGCCAGGCACAGATGCTCCAAGGAAGATGATGTTTGGCATCGTCATGCTGGTGGTTTACTCTCTCTTCAAGGTGAGCAAAGAGAGGCACAGAAGAGATGAAGAGAGAACTAGGGAGATGAAGGATGTGAGAAGAGGAATCAGGCAGGGAAGAAAAAGAGGAGATGGAGAGGGAGGAGGAAGGAGGGGAGGAGGGAGAGGAGGGCAGGTGGGGGAGGGAAGGAGCAGATGGAAGAGAAGCCGAGCAGATGGAGGGCAGTAAGGACAGTGGGTCTGTCTGTCCAGGCCAACTGCTGCCCTGTCCAGCCACGTTCACAGTCTGAGAGTCTCTTTCCAGGAGGGAGGTTCTCCCTAAGGTACATCTGGGAAAGGACCCACCAATGGGGTCCCTGCACTTCCTGACTCTTCTGCTTGCTCAGCTCACTCTCTGCCTAGGCCGGCTCCCTGCTTCCAAACCGTTTATGCTCATTAAGCTGCTGAGTCAGTGTACTGGCTGGTGGCTGGCAGGCAGCAGGGCCTGGGCCTTTCCGGAACCCAAGTGTTTCCCTGAATACTGACTCAGTTGGCCACACTGGGCCCCAGGGGCAGTGCACCAGTCCTGGCGACTGCCAGAGCCTGCCCAGGATAGGACAGCCTCACACCCAATCCTGTTCCCAGGGCTCATAGCCACAGCTCCCTGCTCTGCCTCTGTCCTCTGGGGAAGCAGAGGTCACACAGTGATGTCCATTTCCTCTGAGGGTGTAGAGTTCAGCCAGCTTGGAAAGAGCACCCTTCGGAAGACCTGAGAGACAGGGCCTACATCCCAGCAAAGGTAAGGATGGGAGGAGGCAGCCACCACCAGCTTCAGCACCGCGGACAGAGGCTGTGGGGCCCGCCAAGGGAGGGGCTTGGGGCTGGTCTCACCTACAGACCAGACCAGGGATGAGAGAGGAGGACCCACGACAGGTCCTGGGACTCCCTTGGGAGGCTGCAGGACAGAGGCTGTCTCTGAGCTATGAAACCCTTGCTAACCAGGGAACTGGGCAAGTCACTGTAACACCCTGATCTCAGTCTCCTCATCTGTGAAATGGGGATGTCGTAAATGGCAGTGAGAGGAACAAAGGAGGTCCTGTGAAAGAGGGCCTTAAACATTTTGAAACAGGGGAGACTCAAGTACCCACGATGCCCCCAATTCTGCTTGGAAGTCGAAGATGCGACCAGGACCACAAGCTGGAGGACCCAACCAGCCTCATCTCCCTCATTTCTGCAAATCCAGACTGGATTAAAGTCAAGTGCATGGACAGTGCCTGCAGTTGGACGACAATTACAGTGCAGCTGGGGCTTCCCTGGTGGCTCAGCGGTAAAGAATTTGCCTGCCAATGCAGGAGACACAGGAGACATGCATTTGATCCCTGGGTCAGGAAGAGGCAACCCTTCCTTCAACTCTTCCTCCAACTCTTCAACGGGAGGAGGAAATGGCAGCCCACTCCTGTATTCTTGCTTGGAGAATCCCCATGGACAGAGGAGCCTGGTGCACTACAGTCCATAGAGTCACAGAGAGTCAGACACGACTGAGCATGCGTGCACGCACACACACGTGCGTACACACAGGCAACAAGAAGGGGCTGTTGTGGCTGCGCCTGTGGGAGTTTTCCCTGGGCATCTGCTGGGAGCCGGCACTACCATATCCCAAGTGCAGGAGCAGTGAGCGGTGGCCGGCGCAGTGCTGAAGGCAGGGCCCAGAGGGAGCTAGAGGGAGGAAGAGGCAGGGAAGGCCCCTCTGGCAGACACTCTGCCTGTGTGTGCACGGTGCAGGAGGAGCAGGCCTGGCAGAGGGCCCCAAGCTGGGCACTGCCAGGAGGATTGGTCCAGCAGCCACTTTGGGTCTAAGTGGGGGAGCAGGAGGGCAAAGTTCCTTCTAGAGGAATGAGCTGGAACGACACCGGGCATGTCAGTGGCCCCAGTCACCCACTAGGGTGACAACGATGGCAGCCTCCCATTTCACAGAATGGGGAGACCCTCCTCACCCCATCTACCTGCATCAAGGAAAGCCAGCCAGAAAGAAGAGGTGGTTCCCCAGTTCTCCAACTCCCCACCCATTCCCTAATCTCCTCTGTGCCCTTCCTTCTCCCCCCACCAAAATGAGGCTCAACTTGCCTGGTCTACCCCTATCTGTACCCCAATCTCACCCAAGCCCTCTTGCTCACAGAGCCAGGGGCAGGGGGGTTGGTGGCTGGTGGGATGTAGGACAGGTCTTTGGGGATGAGTTTCCCACTGGTATAATAATTCTGTACCCACAGCACCTCTCTGCATCCATCGAGACCAGGGCCTCCTTTCTCCTGTGTTTTGTTTTTCCAAAATCTTACCTTGCAGACAAAGGGGCAAAAGGAAGGGCAGCACATGGTTCTGAAAACAACTGGAAGAGGGGGCAGCCATCAGCAGGACCCAGAGGGATGCAGAGCAGCCAGTGGCCAGAAGGGCAGGAAGGACCAAAAACTAGGAGTAGACCAGCCATATGGCATCTTGAAACTTTCGGGGGTGGTGCGGGCCAAGCCACATTCACAAGGTAGGTAAAGGCACAGGACAAAAATGCCCTAAAAAAATCCCTAAAGCAACCTCAGCCCCAAGCCACACCTGGGCTCTGAACATCAGGACTTATCAGGCTGTGACCTTGACGCTGTCCTCTGGGCTGCAGCTGCCCCGGGCGTAACTCCAGGGGACGCCCCTGATGGTCAAAGAACCCAAGTGAACTTGGAGTCCCAACAGAATCCATGTGCAAAGCTGCTTTAGATGCTACTCCCAGGCTGGGCATGTGAGGACTTGGGGGTAGGCAAAAGGGGGTCTCTGCCCTGAGCCTTGGGCCCACGAAAGGCACAGTAAGCCACCAATGCAGGCCCTGGGGATCCCTAGCGGGCAGCCAGTGTCCACCCTTCCGCCCTCCCCCGTAGCTCTGCAGATATCTTTCCATCCAGGCCTTCCATCTCCCTCTCCCTTCCTTCTATGCCTGAGCTTGGCACACACCACATCTCTTAAAAAGGAGGCATTTCAACTCAAAAGGAGGGACTCAGAGAGTTGGTCATTCTCAAATTGGGGTCCTTCAAGATTGAGAGGGAAAAAGAAAGAATGAAATATGAGCCTTCCCATTCACGAGTGTTATAAACAGTTATAATTTAGCACTGAATAATTGGTTGCTATGGTAACCGCTGCAGTACAGGTTGAAATCATCTCTCCCTCCTGCGCTGGGTCTGACAAGGAGCTTCATCTACATATGCTCAGGTTCCGGCCGAAGCCCGGTTATTTTATGTAAATCAGAATTCACGACTCGCTGCCTGTCCCCCCCCAGCCCCCCCTCAAAAGCCTGCTGCTGCATGGATTCCACCACCCGGGGGGGGCCCTCTGCTCCCTCCACCCATGGTCTTGGGTTGGGGCCACCTGGATGGAGATGAAAAGGAGCAAAGGGGTGACATCCCCCTCACCCACATCATGAGAACTCGGGTCTGCAGGCGGATGGAGGAGCAGGCAGTGAGCACACGGCGGCCGAAATCCCTCTTTCCAGCGGCAGCATGTTTAGACCTTGGAAATCTGACAGCTGCCAAGCCAGGCTCTCAGCAGTGCGGTGGGGGGGGGCAGCAATGGTCCGAAGGCCACATTGGGGGCCAGCCTGGCACTGCCCAGGCTCCTGCAGCCCTCCAGTCTCCCCTGGCCTCCATTCCCTCTGAGATCTGGAATTGCATCTCAGTGGAGAGAGGAAGGAGAGAGGGTAAGGAAGTGAGAGGAGGGAGAGAAGAAAGGATGGGGGAGAGGGCAGGAAGACGATGAGGTGGGCAGGGAAGAAATGCAGAGGGGTGAAGAGGAGGGCAAGGGAAGCCAGGGAAGAGGTAGCAAGAGATGGGTCCCTCATAGAGGCCAAGTTCCAGCCATGGCAGTGAGAGCTGGGCTCAGAGACAAAAACAAAACCCTGTTTCAGGTAGGGCTGGAGAAAGGAGACGAGAGACCTGGGCGATCAGGGTGATCCCAGCATGCGGATGGCAGGCACCAGCCCTCCTGTCCTCGAAGCTACCAGCCCCTCTCCCCTGGCCACACGCCCCTCAGCCAGCCCCCGCCTCACTGCCGCCAAGACTCTGCCCACATCCTGCCTCCTTCCTGACCAGGGCCTCGGGGAGGGGCCTGCTGTAACCAGTATCCAGGAAGGCCAGAGAAAGCTCACCCCCACCTGGAGCCGGGAAGGGAGGCCACAGGCCCCTGGTGCTCCCCTCATGGGCCTTCATCACCATTTGGGAGCCGGGCAGAGACCCAGCCCAAGGCCTGAGACCAAGGGCCAGATGGAACAGCCCACGCTGGCCCAGGCTCCCTCCCTGTCCCAGGAAAGAAGCTGAAAGAGAGAAATTGCTGAGGACCCAGGGAAGGAGGTGCCTGTGCTCAGCCCCAGGACCCAGAATCCCCCTCCACCCGCGTCCAGGGAGCCCCGGGTCTGGGGGGTGAGCCCAGTGGCTGCAGCAGGTCCATATTTCACAGCTTCAACCAGGAAGTCAACCCCTGCATCCCAGGGCCCCACCAGCCCCACACCATCTATTCTTTACTCCCAACAAGGACAGACCTGCAGGCCAGGGTGGGGAGAGGAGCTGCAGCAGGTCCCCCCGTTGCAGAGGGCCTGGTCCATTGCATCTCCCTGATGGAAGCCTCCAGACAGGGGTCCCCCTCTTCCCCTCTCCTGCCTCCACTTCCCCTCCTGGATAATGGGGACAGGACGCTTCAGCTCACAAACCTTCCCATACGCAGCCCTGGGTTTAGGGGTGGGGTGTCCTGGGAGGGGACAGACCTGTGGATCAGGGAGCCCAGGATGCCAGGATCGGGCGGTGAGGACAAAGCTAAGGTGCAACAGTGATGTAGAGCAGAGTGTTGGACAGGGGTGGTGCTGGGCCCGGCGGAGACTCAGGCCCCTCCAGGGGCAGAAAGGGCAGTCTATATGTGCCCGAGGAGACGAACAGCCTGGCAAGGCCTCAGAGGGCAGGGAGAGGCTCAGGGACAGCTGAGGTCAGGAGCCTGGACAGGGCAGCTGTCCTATGGGGGCCTCCCAGAAGCAAGGACAGCTGCACAGCAGACAGTCCCGGAGAGAAATGCTGACCCCTAGCTCCAGGAGCAGCACAGACAGGACACACCTGTGAGGTTCCAGCTGGAGGAGGCGGGCCTGACCCCTCCCTGCCTCAGTCCCCGAGCTCCTGACAGGCCAGCTCCGGCTGACCACCATGAGAACCCGAGGACACGGTCCAGGGCAGGGTCCGCCCTCCAGGCACTTGTAAGGTAACACTCTGCATGTCCCCAAGGCTACTGGCCTTCCCCGTGGCACCGGTCATATGAAGGCTCCCCCCCGGCCCACATCTGATTTGCCCCCGAACAAGGGGCTGGGGGCAAAGTGATGACCACCCCCCTTACCGCAGACACAGAAGTGAGACTCAGACAGGTGTGAGCAGTGGTCTGGGGAGATCTGGGGAAGAACCCAACCCACCATGGCCTGCCCGGCATCACAGGCCTTTTGTCTTCAGGAGTCTCCTCCTCCCCACCCCTTGCAGCATCTTCAAGGACCTTCCATAGCGAAGTCATAACACTCCCCCCCGCCACTGCCCCCATTTACAAAGCCTTGCAAGGGACAAGCCAGAGGCCCATGGTGGCCTTTGAAGCACATCAGAGAGTTCCAGCAGGCTCCACATACAAGCACATTGCTACTCTACCCCCAGGGTCACCAAGCCCATTAACACCTCCCCCACAGCCTCCCCTGCCAGGCTGGACCAGGAAGGTCTCCTCTGGACAGAGGAGGCGAGGAAGCCAGAGAACTGACAGCACTTCCCCTCCAAAAATCCCACAGGCCAGGGGAGGACCAGGCTGGGGGGACAGGCTGCTGGACATTCCTGGGGCCAGATCTCAGCCATGTCGCTGTGACCCTGGGCAAGTTCATCTCTTGGACCTCCTCTGTAAAGCAGGGTGCATACCACCCCCTCCCCATAAGGCTACCTGGAGGATGGGGTAACTCCAAGGAGAGGTGGCAGCTCCCACGTGGTGGGAGACAGGAGTCCCCACATTGCCCTAGGATCATCCCCTCTGAGTACGAGGGGCTTTAAGCTGCAAGTCGGCCCCAGGTTGCCCCTCTGCCAGGAGGTGATGATCATCTGACCCCAATTCCCAACGTCGATGCTGAGGATAAAGTGATTCTGTGTGGAGTGTTCTGGAAATGTGCGCTCAAATTACTCGTAAGAGACCCATCCCGTACTCAGGTCTCCTTATTCTTCTCCCACTTTGATCACGTTCCTCAGGACCCCAAGTCACAACAGGTTGGATGCAGTAAACCCGAGGGACAGACGCCTGCCAGAGATGGCAGAAGGTGCTGCCCAGAGCACCGAGGAAGTGGACACGGAGGCAGGGGACACAGGTGCAAGCGGGAATAAAGGCCCTTCCGTGAAGAGGTGTAAGCGCCGGGGACCCCGTGTTGTCATGGCCCAGGTCAGCCACCAAGGGGAAAAGAATAAACACCCCAAAACAGCCTGATTAAGAAGACAGAACACCTGGGAACTCCCTGGCGGGCCGGTGGTTAGGACTCTGCACTTTCACTGCTGAGGGCCTGGGTTTGATCCCTGGTCGGGGGACTAAAGTTGATGGGACACCACGTGAGATCCATCTCGGGCAGGTATCGGTGGGCGCTGTGCATGGCAGATGCCACTTTTGGCATTCTCACACAAGCTCAGTTCTCAGGACACACTCTCCCTCGCTGGAAGGTTCTGGGAGTCCAGGTCTTTCTCCACAGGCCCAGGAGGAGCAGCCAAGCCCCCCACAGCCCCGGCCCTGCTCACCTCTTTCTTCTTCCTCTTCCCTTTGGACCTGTTCTCCTTGAGCTTCTTGGGCTTTTTCTTCTTGGGGAGGCTCACAGGCTCCTCCGGGAAAAAGTCATCGAAGACTTCAAGGCCACCATCTTCTTCTTCTGAAGGAATAAGAAGGGGGAGGGAGTTAACTCTGCTTCTTCCTTTAGGGAGAGCCACTCCCCAACCCAGGAACAGAGTGAGAGGCAGGGCCACTGGATAGTAAGTTCCTCTGCCATCCAACTGTCCCAGGTCCACTCACCCCTCCCTGCCCCCACTTAAAGACCAACCCTTCTCCCTCCACCTAGTTCTCCTGCCCCAACCCCTCAGAGTCATCCCCCAGACCCACTGAGTGGAACCCAGTCCCTCGGGCCATGTCACACCATTCCACTTCTCTGGGCCTTTCCTCCTGTCATCTGTGAAATGGGACAATAACCATCTTCCTCACTACAACAGTGCTCCAGAAACTGAAACAAAAACAGCTAACTTTGTTGACTAACAAGCCGAGCTTTGTTGACCCAGCTCCCCGGGAAGAAAGCAGCTCCACAGAGTCAGAAAACCATCTCCAGCTGGCCCAGGGAGGGTCAGGGCCTACTTCCCCTCCAGAGGCCCACAGTGGGGCCAGGAAACAGCTCATGCGTGCAGGTGACATCACCCTAGGTGATGCCAGGTGGGCCGTGGGACAAGTGCCTGGGAGTTTGGAGGAGAGACCAGCGGGGCAGAGGCCAGGACCCCCCTTAATGGGGACTTGAAGGCCACACCGCCCCGCCACCTGGCCTAGTCCCCACCTGCACCCACACAGGCCCATCCCCGTCACGTGGACCCAGACCGGCACAGCAGGTGCCAAACACACTCCACTGGGTGCTCCGGACAGTATGACAGTCGACAGAGAGAGGTGTGTTTTCTAGAAACCGCCTGCCTTTCCTGAATTCTTTGCACTTTCATTGCAGCCGAAAGGCCAGGTAAGAAGACTTGTCACGTAGGCATCTCTGTGCTTCTCGCCACCCCCCAAAGGGAGCCTGTGGCTGAGGTCTAACCCCCACCCAGGATGTCAGGGGGATAAAGGGTATGAGCCCTGAGTTCTGTGGGGCTGGGGTGAAGGTGGGGAATGGGAGGGTCCTCTTGGGGGCAAACGGCAGCAAGACGACACAGGAAGAACAAACACCCAGAGACATCCCTGCTGGTGCAGTGGATAAGACTTTGAGCTCCCAATGCGGGAGGCCCAGGTTCAACCCCTAGTCAGAGAACTGGATCCCACACGTCACAACTAGGAGTTCACATGCCTCAACTAAAGATCCCACGTGCTAAGTCACTTCAGTTGTGTCCAAAATCTTTGCGACCCCATGGACTGTAGCCCATCAGGCTCCTCTGTCTATGGGGTTCTCTAGGAAAGAATACTGGAGTGGGTTGCCATGCCTTTTTCCAGGGGATCTTCCTGACCCAGGGATCAAACCCTCATCTCTTATGTCCCCCGCATTGGCAGGTGAGTTCTTTATCACTAGCACCACCTGGGAAGCCCAGAGATTCCCCCATGCTGCAGCAAAGATCCAAGATCCCACGTACTGCAATTATGATACAGCGCAGCCAAATAAATAATTTTTTTAAGTATATAAAATGCCATTAAAAAAAAAAAACACCTAGAAGAGAGCTACATCTGCCTTTCCAGGATGAAGGAAGATTCCAGAATGAGCCAGTCGAGCCTCCAAAGGGTCCACCAAAGGAGCTTCAAGAAAGCCAGTCCCCCACACCAGCAGCTTGTCCTCCACCCCCACCCTCATGGCCCATGTGCACAGGGCGGGGGCACAGAGAGAAGCACCGGGGGGTGGGGGACAGGATGGGGAGTCTCACTTAGCCTCAGGCTGGCCTCTGAGAGGGACCCCACTGTGAGACTGACACCCTGGGAGACCCTGAGGAAGGCGAGACGTGCCAGGGCCACCCAGGGGACTTTCCTCTGGGAAACGGACCGAGTGTCCTCGATGAATCAAGTTTAAATAACAGGGCCACCTCCCCCCCAGGATGCCTTTTAGAGCAAAACATCCTGGCTGCTGAATGTGTCAGACCTACAGATGTTTGGACACACATCTGCACCCTGGACACCCCCAACATCCCCCCCCCCCATCCTCCACAGGGGTCTACTCCAGGGCCTGGGGCCTTCCCAGGCAGCACTGGTGGTAGAGAAGACAATGCAGGAGACATAACAGATGTGGGATCGATCTCTGGGTTCGGGAAGATCCCGTGGAGGAGGGCATGGCAACCCACTCCAATATTCTTGCCTGGAGAATCCCAAGGACAGAGAAGCCTGGCAGCTACAGTCCAGAGAATCACAAAGAGTCAGGCATGACTGAAGCGACTTAGCACACAGTCAGGGGCCTGAGACCCCTGTTCCCCACAGTCCCCAGTGGGGAGGGGGAAGGTGCCCCTGGTCACACTCTGAATACAGTTGGAGGGCGCTGGTGACCCTGGCGCCCAGTGAATGCCCCCCCACCCCTATGCCCTGGAGAGCCATCTCCCACACGTTCCACTCCCTACCTGGGGAAAGTAAGGGCTGCACCACCGACTGGGCACCCCTCTGCACCAGGGTCTCCTCCAGGGTAGCCAAGGGCCTGTGGCCTGCCCCCCCCCCCCAATCTTGCACAGCAGAGGTCGGTCCACTGGAACAGGCGGCAGGGCACACCATCCTGCCAGGTGGATGACAGACATGGAGAGAGCCAACTCCAGGCAGGTGAGGGAGCTGTCACAGAGGAAGGAATGACCTGAGGGTGGGCTGAGTGCTGGCCATCCCCGGGAGGCTCACTCAGTGGTCCTGACCAGCAGAGGGGGGCAGTGCCGAGGACCCTGTGGAGGGCACAGCTGCTGTGGCTGGCACAAGGGCCGGGCAGTGAGGGTGGGCCCAAAGCTGGGATTCACGTGGGCAGGCTTTGAGGGGAGCCGGGCAGAGGAGGCAGGAACCAACCCCATCCTGTCCCCTGGACCCTGACGTGGGAGGGGTAAAGATTCTCGTGCCAGTTGGAAAGGTGCAGGGGCACCCCCAGAGCCATCCGGGAGTGGAGGGCTCTGGGGAACAGCGACATGGTTGGTGGGGAGCCAGGCTGGGAATCCGATGCCCACTCCCCCACCCACCTCCACCTCCCCTGGAGCTGCAAAGAGACCGCCTGGGCAGAGCCGCCCCCGCACCCTGGCGATGCCCAGCACAGTTATGTAACAGGCTCAGCTGATGCAATCGGGAGGGGGCCTCTCCCTCCTGCCTCCAGCCTCCTCCCCACATCCCCCGTCCCCTCAGCAGGGCAGTTTCCCAGACTGGGGAGGCCAGCCCAGCACAGAGTCACAGACTGCCCGGCTGGCAGGCACAGACAAGGGGATGTGCAGGTGGCCGCAGGAGATTTGAGAAGAAAGCTGGCATCACCCATGGGCGGCGCCCCATCCTGCCTGCGAACGGGGTAGGGGCACCTCAAGCCTTAAGCACAGCTCCGGTCTCAGAGGAAAAAGCCCCGGGCCCTCGGCCCCTGGACAGACCTCTCCCTCCATTCCCAGGAGACCTCACAGCCCAGGGCCATCTGCCTGGTTAAATTCCTCCTCCGGGAAGGTTCCAGACTGGCACACGTGGAACGGGACCCCACACTGCCCACCCGCATCGTCTTCTCCCGCACGGCTTCTGGTAGCCCCGAGGACCCCCAGGGCTGACTTTCTGTGACAGTGCTCCCACAAACCCCCATAATTCCTGCCCAGCCCTGCTCCCTCCTCTGTCTTCTGAGCTTCTTCCAGAACCAGACCTGAGGAGTCATATACAAGCAACCCTTCCTGCTGCCCCTCCCAGAGACCGGGCATCCACCCCCTCCCCAGGGCATCCAGCCAGTGGTAACGTGGGAGCCTGCACTCCCTGGGGTGAGGCCACCAAAGAGAAGCAGCCTCAGGACTCCTCATCCTGCCGGCTCCCAGCCCCGCCTGGCTCCCAGCTCTGCCTGGCTGCCCTACAGCCCTTCCAGGCTCCTAGCAGTGTCCCGTACCAACCAGGGCCCCAGGCTCCATCGATCCCAGACGGGCTATAATTAGGACCCATTTGCCCTCTTCTGTCTCCCAGGCCTGGGGAGGGGGCAGGGGAGGCTGCTTCAGAGACAAGACGGGGGGACATGTGGGGGACCGTGAACACAGGTACCTTCTGTGGCTTTTCCCCAAGTTTATGCCCAGCCCCTCGCCAACTCCTTGCACACACTGGCTTAGCCCTGAGGGACCCCCCAAGCTGCTCAACAGGCTGCTGCCCAGACAAGGGGGATGGACCCATCCCAGAGAAACAGCTTACAACAGTGGATCTACCTACCGCCTGCACCAGGCTCGAAGCAGGTAGCGTATGTTTGTTTATAGGACTTCATCTACTCCACACAGCAACCCGGGGAGACAGTAATGTTACCCTCACTTGCAGATGAAGAAACAGGCTCCAAGGATCTCATCACTTGCCCACTTCTCAGTCTCACAGCTGGCAGGCGGCAGAGCCAGGATAGAACTCTGGCCGGTGGTCCCCACACCTGCCCCTCCCTCCAGGTGTAGGACCCCCCTCTCCCCCAGAACTCAGCCCTTCCCTGCACCTACTTAACAAGCATTTAAACAGCACTGCCCCTGTGTCATGCCTGGATATGCCCTGGGGACGCTGAGGTGACTCAGGCTGGCCCCTGCTCTGGAAGGTCATCAGGGCTCCCTTGGGGTGGGGGTGGTCTGAGCTAGTCCACCCCAAGTCCCCGAGCTCTGCCCACCCCCTGCCCCTGTCCTCTGGGGAGGGGCAGCAGCAGAGCCCAGAGGGGCCTGGGTAAGAGTGCAACCCCCCAGGCAACTTAGCAAACACAAGGTGATCAGAGCAGAAGAAAAACATGATTGTGAAAGGAGGAGTTAGGTCATCTGATTCCGGGCAGCTGATGGATCTAGGGAGGCGGAGCCAGGAGCCAGATCAAGAGCTGGGCATCAAGAGGTCCAAAAGAGTGAGCCAATGTCAGTGATGGGGACCCAGCCCAGCATCCACCCTCTCCTCCAGGGCCTGGGGAGAGGGGCTCCTTCCATTCCCCCAGACAGGAGACAAGACCACCTGGTGGCCAGGAGGAGGGACAGGGGAGCACAGGCTTCAAACCCCCGCCCCTGCCTGGTGGGTGGCCCCCAGCCCCTTCTCCCCTGAGCTCACATCTTCATCCTTATAATGGGCCGAGTCCTGGGAATTCCCTGGTGGTCCGGTGGTTAGGATTCCACACTTCCACTGCCAAAGACACGTGTGATCCCTAGTTGGGCAACTAAGATCCTCCCAAGCCGAGTGATGTGGCCAAAAATCAATCAATAAATAAAAATTAAACAACAAAGGAGCCAAGCACTGCCCTTCTCACAGGATGATGAACTAGAAACTGTGAGATGCAACTGAAGTGCTTGGCAATGGCAGGTGGGGCCCAGGGCCTCAGGAAGGTTAGGATGGTGGGAACTGAAGGACTTGGGGGTTCAGGCATCGTTGGGCCAGGGGTTCTCAGGGCCACTCTAGGGCCGACCAAGGAGGGCCCACCAAGACTAAGGTTCCTTTCAGTCCCCAGAGTGCCCCCACATCACGGGCCTCCACAGATAACGGCAGGGGCAGGAGAGGGAGCAGTACTTCTGCTCAGGAGAGGATTAATAATTTA
Organism: Muntiacus reevesi; assembly: GCF_963930625.1. Lineage (NCBI taxonomy): Eukaryota > Metazoa > Chordata > Mammalia > Artiodactyla > Cervidae > Muntiacus > Muntiacus reevesi. Next base: position 93,251,200 of record NC_089253.1, on the reverse strand, counting down.
TTTATGACATTTAACAAAACCCAGACATCACCTCATTGGCGTCTCATCAAAGCGTCAGTCCTGAGCACCATGGGCAGGCAGCAGGAGGGGGGAACAGGGCAGGCTTTTACCCTAAGGGACTGGGGCCGGGAAAGAGTGAGGAGGGAGGAGGGTGAGGGCCCAGAGCACTGCCAGAGAGGAGGAAAGAGAGGCAGGAGGGAGGGGCTGGGGAGAGAACCCTGGAGGACCAGGGACACATGAAGGAAAGAGAGGAACAGCCAGACAGAGAGAAGCAAAGACCCAGGGAAGACAGACTTGGAGAACAGACAAAGGGACAGACAGGAGGACAAAGTGAGAAGACAAACAGAGAGAGGGAAATAAGGACAGAGCCAAAGGCAGAAAGTCTCAAAAGTTCTACCTGCAAAACCCCCAGAAGGTCAGACACTATATAGTATGTTCAGTACTTGGCTCAGAGAAGGCATGCAAGAAATCTGTGCTGGGTGGGTGAGTAGATGGATGGATAGACAGATGATGGATGGATGGACAGATAGATGAATAGATGAATGGACCAATGGATGGGTGGATGGACTGGACAGATAAATAAATGGATGGGTGGACAGATGGATGGATGGATGGATTCCGTTCAGTTCAGTCACTCAGTCATGTCCGACTCTTTGTGACCCCATGAACTGCAGCACGCCAGGAGGATGGATGGATGGATAAATGGATAAATGGATGGATGGATGGATGGATGGAGACTGGGTTGGATGGATGGATGGATGATGACTGAGCCAGTGGGCAGTGGGTGTACATGGTTAGTTGGTTAGTTTTGTGGTTGAATGGGTAGATGTTCAGATGGTACATACATGGGTCGATGAACAAGTGGGTGGGTGACTGAATGAACTGATGAAATAACAGATCAATTGGGAGTGAGGGGAGTCTCTCACAGGCCAAGCCACTGATCAAAGAGTGCTGATACTGTGCCTTCCTCCTCTCAGCAAAACGTATTAAATTTGATCAGGCTCTCACCATTTCCCCAATGGCGGGGGAACAGGTTAAGAAGACACAGACCTTTGGGAAGCATGGTGCTCTCTCCCTCCTGCTCTCTGTGCCCACAGAAGCCTAGGTGGGGCCCAGTTCTGTGGGCTAGGGGTGCATGGGCCAGGCAAGTGCCAGAGTGGTCCTCCTACCTGGCCAGGAGAGAAGCTGGGCTCACCAGCTCTAGGAAACCCACCCCCTCTGACTGTGTGGGATGGAAAGGCTGGGCCTACCAGGCAGGGACCTCTGAGGAAAAGGCCTGGAGTGCCAAGCCCACTTCTCCCTTCCTCCCCACCTCCCTCCAGCACCTGAAGCCCAGGCTCCCTGCCCCCAGCTTACCAGATGAGGGTGCATGTCTCGGAAGCATTTCCTTGGGGAAAGCAGACCAACTGCCCCCCTTGGATGGTGCTAATTATAAGCCACACTTTATGGGCACCTATTATGTGCTGGGCACTGTGACCTAAATGTTCCACATGCACCATCTCACCAGCTCTCATAATAACCCCTCTATGAGGTAGCTGGTGCCACAGTCCCATTCCACAAGTGGGGACACTGAGGCAGAGGGACCAGGTGTTCTGCCCAAGGTCAGGCCATGAACAAGCAGCAGAGGTGGAGCCACTGACTCTCTCAAGCCCTCTCGTGGACTAGCCCACTGAATCCTCAAGAGACTCTGGCAGCCAGGGTCCTTGCGCCCAAGAAGCAGGCACCCTGCCCTCCTCCTCCAAGTCCCCCTCCTCCCTCCTCCTCACCCACTAGCCTCAATGCCAGAGAGCTGGCCTGGGCAAATCTGGGTGGCAAGAACACTGCTGAGGAGGGTGGGAGACAGGCAGACTGAGGAAAGTAGATGTGACAAGTACTGAGCCCACCACAGCAGATTGAAAACTTGGTGTGACAGCTCCCAGTACACCGGCTCCCCCACCGGCAAACTGCCACATGCCGGACCTGCCGGCCCCCCATCCCTGTGGGCCACGGTCACCAGCTCAGGTTGAGGGTTGCAGAGAAGCCGAAGGGGAGGACAGGGGCCCGGGCAGACAGCACTTCCGGAGAGACACGAGGCCTAGGCTGAGGCTGTCATCATGTCCAGAGGTCAAGGTAACCCAGGGACACCCCAACCCTCAGACCCCAAGAATGAGCCTCTCTCACCAGCACCCACAGTGCCAGGCACAGTGGGTGGTCACAGGGTCAACCTCAAGGGGGGGAAGCCCACTGATGCAAGTCAGCTGATGATAATATTCCAGGGAAATACTGTCAAGAAAAGGAAGCATTAAAACGGGCCTGGGAATGAGAGGGGTGGGCCTATGCTCAGCCAGGAGCTGGAGACCTGAGTAGCAGGAAGGAGGCAGTCATGAGCCGGGAAATATTGGGTCTGGCAGAGGTCACAGTCAATGTTCAGGACAGGATGGAACCTGGGGGGTTCCAGAAGAATCTAGAAGGCTAATACATGAGCAAGGAGGTGGGAAGTGGCACTGGGGGTGGAGTAGAACAGGGGTTTTGCAGTCAGTTCACACCAGTGGGCTGGGGTCTGCTTTGTATTTACAGAGGTGACCCTGGCTGCCGAGCAGAGTGTGGTCGGTGAGGACTGGTTAGGAGGCTTTGCAGTGGACCAGGTAGAGGGGACAGTGGCTGGGACCAGGGACACAGAGAGGGGCTAGGAGCTCAGGAAGGCTCAGGACATGCTCTAAAGGTGTCTCCCTGGGGTCAAGCACCTGGTCTTGTGGAAGGACAAGTTGTAGTCTCTGCTTGGCAGGGCTTTGAGGGGCTTCTTAGAGACCCTGGGGCCAACCCTACCCCCACACCTGCCTGGAGCAATGGATGCAAGCAGGAGGGAGACAAGGTGGTGGGCAGGCGACTCTGGCCAAGACCCAAGCCCTCTGGCCCTAAAGGAGTGAGCTGGGTGCCCATCGGCCTGGGGGCACTTCCCTGGCCGCCTCCTCTCCCCACTCTCGGAGCCTTGACACAACCAGAGAGATTCAGAGAGTATGGCACAGGAGGACAGAGGACCCCATCAGGGGGTTGGTAAAGTCCTGGAAATAAACCCGTTCATGCACTCTCAGCTGTCCACTGCCCCCATCAACCAGTGCCACAAAGGGCCACGCCCCGAGTGCCATGCACCAAGGAAGCCAGTAACCAGCTTTCCCTAAGCCAGCTTCCGTGGTAGAAAACAGCCCTGGGTTTCAGTGCCTGTGTTGGGCCTCTGTGTTCCCTTCCGGGAAATGGGCCTAATTCCCTGGCCCCCAGGATGTAAGAGTCAACCATTGTCCAAGCAACTCTGCCCATGTGGGGCCACCTCACCCCCAATCCCCTCACCCCAGCAGGCCCTTTGCAAACTTGGCCAAACTACCTAAAGAGCAGGGTGAGGCCCCAGTCACCATGTTAAAAGAAGCAAACAAGTGGGGAGGGGTGAGGAGGCGCCCCCAGTGGGCGTGGCCACCTGGTGGGAATCCCCTCTAGGAAGAGACAGAACTGACACCTGGGTCCTCCCCTTCTCACCTCCTGCATGCAGGAGCTGGGGTGCCAATGTGCGTAATACTCTTGCCCCTGGAAAAGGGGCTCCGGGGGCCAAACAGCACACTCAAGGGCGAGGAAGGGCTCCCGCAGTTTCCGCAAGTCCCCTGGGAGGCCAGAAGGGGCCGTGACTTGGTGTGGGGACGCTGAGATGTGACAGAGTCCTCCGGAAGGGAACGAAGACGGCCGGTCCACAGTGTGAGGCCCTGCCCAGCTGTGCGGGAGGGGAACGTCCCAGACACACGGTGAGCAGTTAAGTAAGGAATGATCCTGCAAGGTTGCCCCTGAGGCACAAGCCCTGTTTTCTGCTGAATTCAGGAGAGGGATGGAAAGGCAGGGGCGGTGGCCCTGGGAGTCAGGCCCGGAGCCAAAGCAGGGTGGGCTGGGAACGCCACTAGGCGGGCGACCGCGGGCTGGAGACGCCGGCCGGCGCTAGGGCGCGCCAGGACGACGCCGGCGGCCCGGGCAAAGTGCTGGGGAGCGGCGGTCGCGGCACTCGGCGGCCGGGAACCGGGAGCGGAGTCCGAGCCCGCGCGCCTCAGCCTGGAGCCTTCGTGGGCCCGGAGGGAAGTCGCCCCTGCCCGGGCGCTCGCCCAGTCCCCTAGTCCGTCCCGTCCTCCGCCCGCTCCGGGCCCCACCCAGCCCACCCTGGAGCCGAGATAGGCCGGGTCCCGGTATCTGGTCCCGCCAGCCCCGCCGGTCCCCGCGAGGGCAAGGGTGCGCCGTGCAGGGCGAGAGCGCGGGGTGCGCGGCTCCAGCAGTCGAGCGCGATTCCCGCCCCCTTCAAGGGCACGCGGGCTGACCCCCGCGGCGCCGCGCCCCCTCCCCTCTTCGGGCGCCCGGCGCAGGCCCCCGGCGGTCCTCCGCCCGCACCGTGGCCAGGGTGGCCCCGATAGCACCCGCCCTTGGCGGCCCGCGCGCCGCGCCCCGGCGCTAGCCAGCCCCGCGCCCTTGGCCGCGCGGCGCCAGCAGGGCGGGAGCGCAGCCCGCAGCCCGGCGCCCCCTCCCGCGCGCTGCCTGCGCCGCCCGCGAGGTCCGGCCCCCGGGCCCAGCAGGTCCCCGCGCCCCCCGCCGCCCCGGCCCCGAGCGCAGCCGGCGCCCCGCTCACCTGACATCTCGTCCTCGTTCTCCATCTCGTCCGTGAACAGCCGCGGCAGCTCCTCCTCGGTGCCCAGCGGGCCCCGCATGCCCGGCACGGGGGGGAGGGGAGGTGGGCGCCCCCCCTCCCGCCGGGCGCGGTGCCAGCCTTAACCCGTGCGCTGCCGGACGGGCGCGCGAGGCGGGCGAGGCGGCCTCGGCGAGAAGATGGCGGCCGCCTGCCCCCCCACCCCCCCAAACCTCCACCCCCCCGTCTCGACCCCCTTCTTCTCGGCCGCCTTCGCCCAGCTCCCCGCAAAGCCCGGGCTGCTCCTCCCACCGCGCCCCGAAGCCCGAGTCCCGCAGCCGGCCGAGGTGGTGGCAGCAGAGCCGGCGGCACGGCGGCACGGCGGGGGGGCGGCACACATGCCCGGATTGTGACGTCCAGTCTGGTTGCTGTGGCAACCCCATCCCATCGTTCCGGCAGCGCGACTAGTTAACAGCAGAGAACAAGTTGGGGGGACTAGTCCGGAGCCTCCGGGTGCAGGGTGGGGAACCCGGCACTCCGGCAGGGGGAGCCGTCGAGGCGCCCGCGCGCCCGGGGACCCGACGGCCAAGCGGGCAGCTGGGACACGGGCGGGCCGGACCCAGTGGAGGCAGGGAAGGGCCGGCCCGCGCGTACCCGCGGCAGGGCCCGCTGCCCCCGCCGTCCCCTCCGCCCCCGCCCGGGAAGGGTCCCCAAGGGCGCAGGGGCCGGGTCCCCGGAGCAGCGGGCAGCGAGCTTCCTCTCTAGTCACACGCGCCCCGCCCCTGGTCGCCTCGCACCGAGCCAAATACGCTTCTATAACCCCCTTTCCAAAGAACATTCGAAGAAAAAAGCGTTCCGCACTTGGGGAAGGGCCGATCTGGAGACAGCGGGTCTGATTCCTCCAGAAAAATCTGCAGGCTGGCTCCTCCCTCACTCCATCGCACCCGGCTGCCACCGCCCACGTACCCCCCTCCCAAAACGCCCCTCCTGGCCGGTCGGCTTTAAATACATTCAGCCCCCTGGGGGTGAGGGGGAACCGCGTTCTCAGTGCCCAAAACTCCCGCTCTGAAGCGACACCTGTCGCGGAGTGGGAAGGAACCGCGCCCCCAGTCCTCGGGTGTTAAAGGTGAAGATGGAGGCCAGAGCCCTAGGGAGCAAGACTGGAATTTTAAATAAGCGCTGCCAGTCTCGGCTGCAGCGAGTCTTAAAGCTACTCTAAGAACGCAAAAGTTTCAGCGAAGGACAGGCTGGCCGGTTTTCTAATCCTGGAAGAGCCCGGAACCCTCACCTCACTGCCTGGGGCCAGACATCTCTGGAGGAACCCGCTGGAGACCCAGTGGCGCCAGCGACCCGCAGGAACCACCTGACTCGGGAAGCCCAAAGCAGCTGTGAGACGGCTGGCATCCACCTCTCTGGTCTTGGCTGAACACCTGCTTCCTCCAGGTGGACAGACACCAGTACCCATGCTCACTGGCATCAGCAGGCAGGCTCACCCTTCCTGGGGCCTTTGAGGAGCCAGGAGAGTTGTGGGCGCTTAGCAAAGGCTCCCAGCACAAGACCTCTTAAGGAGGTGGCCTGAAGAGGACAGGTGGCACAGGGAAGGCTGGAAAGATGAGTCCCACATTCCTCCTCTCCCTTCCCATCTAATGAATTGCCAGTAAGCCGCAAACCAAAGATCCTCTTCATTCACTCCTGGGCAAGGACAGGTCTATCCAGCCTCCTGGACAAAGTGCAGGGAGCTGGGAATACCATCTCTTGAATTGCTTTTAAACCACACTAGGAGAGACGTTGAATCCACCCTGGGCAGGCACCCTGCCAGTGTCAAGGGACAGGCAGGGAGGAGGCGGGATAAGAAAGCAAGGGCCCCTCCCGGTCTCCTGAAGCTGTATATCACCTCCTGGGCACCTCGCTGAGGGAGCCTCAATCACAGATGCCTCAGCAGGCCTGCATTTTCCCCAGCAAGGCTGCCTTCCTCTTCCCAGACCTTCTGTCTTCCTGAAAGTTAACCATCCAGGAGACCTAAAAACTGCCCACCCTTTTGTCACCAGCCTTGCCCCCAGCCCCTCCCAGATGGAGGAATCAGGTCAGGACACTTCCACAGGTCCCCTGTCCCACTCTAGAGAAGTTGGGACCTACAGTATTTCCCGTCACCAGAAAGCCCCTCAGCACACAGGAACCACTAACTGTGGCTCCTGTTCCCAAGGTGAGGTTGAGAAAGTCAGATATCTTTCAACCAAGAAGAGTTCCAGCTGCTTAATTTCACAAATCAGTCGCGATGTTAGTCATCATCCTCCATCATAACTAGAGCAGTCCTTTCTGAGAAAAACCCGCACAGCAAAGAAGATCCAGCAAAACCAAAATATATATATATTGACTCTGTCCAAGGTTACCAAGCAAAGGCCATGGTACTGCCAAATCTGTGGTTGTCTGGTCAGGGACCCACCTCCTAGGGGTGTGCCCCCTCACAGGAAAGGGTCAGCACAGGACCCTACATACAGCCTTGAGAAGTTCGGGAGCAAGTCAGAAGACGGGCCAGGCAGCAAAAGGGAGACAAAAGCAGACTGCCAAAGCCAGTTTCCAGGCTCACCTGAGCCTATCAGTGGCTGGAGGACCATTATCAACTTATGGAGATGCTGCCCACCTTCCAAGAAACCAAGTGAGCCCTAACAATGCTGAGGTCTACATGCCCCGTTAATTTTGACCAATTGTCTTAGTATATGACATGATCAAACCGTCGCACTTTCTCCATGTCTGTGACGTTTCTGAACACCTCAGTGCTAGGCACCACTGATTGGCCAGAACTCATCTATTTCAACACAAGGCTCCTCCTGAAATGCTGCAAGGATGACAAGACAGAAAAGCACACCTCCACCACTGAAGGAGTCATGGGGTGTGTGGGGTGGTCACAGGGCCTTTGAAAGGAAAACAAAGTTAAACCTTTAGTTAAAGAGCTGGTATTGATCAAGCCAAGGGTGAGGTGGAGTTGGAGTCAGCTGAGAACAAGACTGTACCAACTTCCTACTTCACTACCTGCATGAACTTAAATCTCAGCTTCAAACTCTCCATGACTAATCTTTTCCTGTGCCTTGATCAAGCAGGTGAGTCACGAGGCAAGACAGATCAAAAGGAAATTGGTCTAAAATGTAGCCCAGGCCCAGCTGGTATAATGGGTGCCAGGTAATTCAAGTTCACATCACATCCATCAGAAAGTCATGTGTTTGCCAAGTTATTTCTCTGGCTCTGGGTCTGAAGAAATTCTACAGAGTTTGGTTATAGTACTCTCCAGAACCTGAGGCACAGCAACATAACTAAGGTGAAGAAAGAGGGAATAAAATACACATGTTCTTAACAAACTTAATGAAGTTCAAGGTCATTGCTAGTACAGCAGAACAACCAATTTTTTTGTTGTTAAACAGATTAACATGAAGTCCTTTAAAAAAAAAAAATCCTTGCACAATAATAGTAGCTGGGTGTTAGTCACTTTAGTATGTGATCAGAAGTCAAAACACAAAAGTTAAAAAAGGCACAAAAACCAAGAAGTTTCCATTTTATTACAAATTTCAGCCCAGGGATAATTTTTTACAATCAAACTAAGGTTTCTATAATGGAACATCAGTGCAACAAACAAGTACAATTTGCAAACCCAAATCACAACCTTGCTAACAAAATTAATAATCATAGTAAGGGACAGTACCAAAGAGCTTCAGTTAAATTTGAAAGAAACCCTGCCTTCTCTAGAACAGAAACATGCAAATAATTTTGCTTCAAGAAATTTGCATAGAGAATGGTACTTTACCACAAATGAACTTGCAAACCCTCAATATTAAATTCAACTCAAAAAGCACCAAATGTTAACATTTCTAACTATGCAACTATCAAGAATGTAAGAATTGCAGGTGGGTGGAAATGAACCGTAGGCAAGCTCTGGAAAACCATGAATTTGTTATATCATCTTAAGACAATGCACTTTCCTGCAGGATGGTTTAGACTTGAGGGCACCTTAAGGTATTAGATCCTCTTCTCCCTCTTGATTCTATCAGCAAGTCACATCTTTACAATCTTAATGACCTCGGATCTTTAGCCTCTACACACAGGGCAACAGAACCCATTGTGGGAATAGTATGGTGGGAACACTGCCTTCAGTTTGGTTTGTAGAATGACATTAAGTCCAGCTGTGGCCTAAACGGAGTGAAGTGACTATTCCCTGGGCATCTGGACACTTCTCTTCAGCCTGAGTTGTCTCCCAGCCCCTTTCCTTCACACCCAACCCCAAGAAGACTCCAGAGCTCTGGGCATCGAAGAATTTCGATCCCAACCCATGTCTCGATCCCACAGATCCTCACCCCCTTCTGGAAACTCCACTACTCCTCATCTCCAGCTCCCCCTGCTGGGGTCAGAATGACAGTTTGCTGCAAAGACTTGCAGAAACAATTATTTTACAAATTCCTATAGTGTAGACCTTTCCTTAATCCAACACCTGGGACTTTTACAAGAGCCACTCCCCAGACCCTTTCCTGAGGGGGAGCAGAATACAAGGCAACACTGAAGGACCACATTTTATTTCTATGGGAAGAAAAAGGATTAGCATACATAGTATCCATGTGTATCAAGAGTAATTTGTGATCACAAAATGAAGACAGAATCACAAAACTGCCCCAGAACCCTCCATTTTTTCAACACTGCCACTTTCCCAAAAGAGAACCTCAGAAGCAAGTCCCTGGTTCTGCCTGCAGTGAATCGGGAGTTGCCACGTTTGTATTCCTCAGCCTTTAAGAGGTACCAAATGGAACTGACAACTCACCCCCAACCCCCAGGCCCTCCTCCACCTGCTCAGTGTCACACAAGTCAGTTCCCTCGAAGGAGCCTAGCTCTGTTTTGCTATTTCTACCACAAGAATTGAAATCTTTAAGCAGAAAAAAAGTTCAATAACAAGTGAGAGACAGCCCAAGTGAAGCCCTTTTACTATGATTTCCAATTTTGTTCAGTCCACACTGCAGAGATACAAGGAAAACCACCATTTTGGTTGATAAATTTTATTTAAGAACTTATACAAATATTCCCGTTTGAGTTTTAATCCTCATCTTCCTCCTCTTCTTCATCTTGATTAATCTGGAAGTAACGCAATTCGTAACTTTCTTTGCTGTTAGCGACTACGCGTAACCAATCTCGTAGATTATTCTTCTTCAAATATTTTTTGGTAAGATATTTCAAATACCTGCAGAGAAAGAACACTTGAGAACTCCACTAGACACAAGACATTCTTATATTCTGAAACACTGTAACTTTTATGAAACCTGTGCATTCAAAGTCACTACAATTCAAGGTATTTTCCCATGGTTCAAAAAATGGCAGTTGGGAAATATACCCAGTCACTGTTCTAATGAGAAAAAACATCAGCCACATTTCTTCTAACTAACCTGGCCATAAAAATGAGAACAGATTAAGATGTGACCGCTGTCCATGAAACAAGAGCCATCACCTAGAAAATGGTCTGTAGTGATCACTGGGGAAAGAGATCAAGGTGGTCACTTGGAACACAATCTTAATACCTTTTATTAAGAAATTGCTGGGTTCCTAACAAGCTCCAAGTACTTCACCTCATTGACTAAAACCTCCTTTTGAGGTTGCTGGCTCCTGGGACCGCAGCTCAGGGCCCTGTCACATTCTCACTCCAACTTTGAGATGTCCATCTCCCAACACCCCCCAACTGCCCTAACTCAAGCTGTGCACTTAAGCACCTGGCCTCCTTGGTCCACTCGCCCAGTGGCCACCTAAGCCTATGTGAGCTAAGCCTCACCCCCAAACACTGCTGTCAGGAAACCGTTCACCTAAAGGCAACAATGGCTCTTTCGCTCAACACAAAGCCCACAATCCTGCTCTCTAATCCATCTGCTTATGAGGTTTATCTATTCTGGCATCTTCCCAGAACCATAAAGAGGGAATGGAATGTTCAGCAAACCCACCACTGGGCAAGTTAGTCTTTCCAGACATCAGTGTCATCCTCTATAAAACAGGACTCAAGATACTCACCATCTCTTCAGACTGGTACAAGGACTAAATGAGATGCACTGGCAAACTCTGGCACTTTAGATGGGACCAAGTGTTAACAAACCGGGAAACCCGAGACCTCCAGGAAACTGTTCCACTGTGTTACTTACGCCAACCAAGCAATCTTCACAAAGATGTGAAGATCTCAGTTCAATTCTACCCACTTTTCCCTACATAAAAATAAAACAATTTGGTCGTTTCACCTACAAAGTATTCTCTTTTATTTCCATTTACTATTTCTACTATATTATATCCAGGTAAAGTGGGTTAATTCAAAAGTTAAGGTGGCTGGATTGTTTTCATAATAGATACGGGGGGAAGTTAGGTTAAAACACAGAAGTTCAGAGATAAGCGAGAAATGTTCCACTGGTCCCTGATGGTCCAGTGGATAAGACTCCAAGCTTCCACTGCAGGGGGCATGCGTTTGATCCCTGGTCAAGGACTAGATCCCGCTTGGTGTGGCCAAAAGAACGTTCTAGATTAGGAGCCCCTTGAATGTTTCAAGAAAACATAGTTCTAACAGATCAGGTTCTTTTCCTTCCCTACTTGTCAAACAAGAGAAAATCTGTGAAAACTGAAGTGACATGGATTAGGAGACATTCTCACACTAGGTTAGGAGATTTGGAAACAGACCACAGGATGGCAGGCTCTTCCCTGCGAGCTCAGCGGGGGCTGGTGGGGCAGGTGTTAAGTACACCTTGGAGGCCCTTCGGCTATCCTGTCTCTCATGCCATCTAACTGCCTTCTGCACACATAAAATAACTCAGCCAGGCAGAAGGGGAGTAATTCAGGGACTTCTCTGGCAGGCCAGTGGTTAGAACTCCATGCTTCCACTGCTGGGGGCCTGGATTCAATTCCTGATCAGGGGACTAAGATTCCACAAGTCACATAGCCAGAAAAAAAAGGAGTAGTTCTAAAGTCATCTCTCTTTTTTTTAATTTAAATTTTATTTTTTTTTTAACACCAAAAACATTTTGTATCGGGATAGTCAATTAACAATGTTGTGATAGTTTCAGGTGAATAGTGAAGAGACCCAGCCATTTGCTGATTGATTTAGTTAAAAACATAAGCAAAGGGGAATTCCCTGGTGGTGCAGTGGTTAGGACACAGCACTTTCACTGCCAAGGGTAAGGGTTCAATCTCTGGTCTGGGAACTAAGATCCTGCCAATCACTTCGTATGGACAAAAAAATAAATAAATGGGCCTACAGGAATTAAATGAGGTGGCTTCAGTCTAAACTGAGACTTCTGATCCCTCATCTAATTATGGTAGCATTTACAGGAAAAAAAGCCTAGTGTTGCTGCAGTCCACAGGGTCGAAAAAGAGTGGGATATGACTTAGCAACTGAACAAAAGGAAAAAAAAAAAAAACAGAATTAAAACTAAAAATGAAAAAAAAAAAAAAAAAAAACTAAAAATGAAAGCTCTTCAAAGTGATCTAGAGGCAAAGGAAGTAATACGCTCACTTTTAAGAATACAGTCTAAGCAAGTCTGAGCATCATTTACTGCTGGAAATCCTTTAGCCCAGAGGTCCCCAAACCCCAAGCTGCGAGACTCGTCTGGTCCGAAGCCTGATAGGAAGTGGGCCACAGAGCAGGATGTGAGCAGTGGGCCAGACAGCGAAGTTCCCCATGGCTTGTATTATTGCCAGAACCATTCCCCCCTGCCATGGAAAAACTGTCTTCCAGAAAACTGGTCCCTGGTGCCAAAAAGGTTGGGGACCACTGCTTTAGGCTGTGGAAAACAAAACTGCAGAGAACTACCAAGAGGTGAATACTTTTAACTGCCACAGTAACATTCGTTCATTCACCACCCCTCACACTGGACACTGCTCCAGAAGTTAACAGAGGCAACCACAAAGCAAATGACTCTGCAGGGAGCAACCTTCCTGGCCAGGGTGGGTGGGAACCTTAGCTGAGGAAACAGACAAGTAACGCCTCTCCTTCCCATACCTTTTGGAAAAGGGCACCTCGGAAGTTACAGTAATCTTGCTCTTGCTTCTTTCGATGGTTACAACACCGCCACCCAGGTTGCCAGCTTTTCCATTCACCTTGATCCTCTCCTGAAGAAACTGCTCCTGTAGAAATCGTCAAATGGACCGGTTAGTGAGGAGACTAGTTCATCCATGTTACCAGCAAAACACTTTTTAATTTTCTTTAATTTCTCTTCTTCTGGTAAAGAATCCACCTGCAGGGCAGACCTGGGTTCAATCCCGGGGTTGGGAAGATCCTCTGGAGAAGGGAAAGGCTACCCACTCCAGTATTCTGACCTAGAGAATTCCATGGACTGTATAGTCCATGGGGTCACAAAGAGTCGGACACGACTAAACCATTTTCACATACTACTTATTTTTAATTTTTTGGCCGCGCCATGTGGCATGTGGGATCTTAGCTCTCTGACCAGGGATCGAACCCACAACCCCTGCATTAGAAGCATAGAGCCTTAACCACTGGACCATCAGGAAAAGTCCCAAAATATTTTTTATACTCCTATCTCTAAGCATATAGCTGGTCATATGTTCAGTCTCTGACTCTTGGGTCAAGGGTAAAGAGTAGACAGGAAACCTAGGCCCAAGCTTACACCTGTAGATATAGGCAAAAAAAAATGGCAAGCAGCCTCTGAACCTAAGACATGTAAAGCACTGTCCTCAGTGTGATCAGAGAAAATAAATCTTCAACCACGCAGAAGAACAAAAACATACGGCAACCAGAGCTGAGGGGCCACGTGCACAGCACTGAACAGCAGGAGGGACACTGGCCCAGAAGCCCAGAGATGGGACTCGGAAAACCCCAGAGGAAGCCTGGGCTGGCCACTCACCTCCTGGACCAAAAAGGAGGACTTTTATGGTTTTCTTGATATTGCAAAGATAGGAAGGCCCTTCAGCTCCCATCCCTACAGTCCTCTATTTAAAAACTCCAATCTGGGGACTTTCCTGCTGGTACTAGGACTCTGAGCTTCCATTGTAGGGAACATGGATTCAATCCCTGGTCAGGGAACTAAGATCCCAAATGCTGCACAACACAGCCCCCCCACCCCAAAAAGACACCAACATACAATACATTAACTGTCGACAGGAAGTGTGATGAGGTCAGAAATCTCGACTTTTGTGTCTTAGACTCATAAACAACTGTTTTCTAACCTAAGGAGGCACCTAAAACAAAGACAGTCACATACACATATTGAGAGACAGTGGAGGGAATAATGGCAGAACAGGGCCATCAGACATAAAGTGGAAGAAGCTACAAGTTAGGAGGGACAAGAGGCCACAGAGAAAAGCAACAAGACAGAAGGAACACGGAGCCACGGAGGGACCTGGAGGCCAGGCCAGGGCCACGCACGGCAGGCATCTTACAAGAGGGCAATCAACTACAGGCTACCCAGACACCACACTTTGTAAGTCGTGGCCATAGGCCAAGCTGCTAATATTTTAATTTAAAAATTATTCTTGTTGTAATGATATTAATCTTGGCAATAGTTGACCTCTGGAGACTTAAGAGAAAATGTCGACTTAGGGCTCCACACAACAGTATGTCTGAACTCCCCCAAGCTTTGCTCGGCTATGGAGAAGAAAGCGTAAAATGCCAAAACCAAGTTGCAGATTCCAAAATGTGGCAATTAGGTTCATTTTTCTAGATTTAGGTGAAATAGAGGAGTATTGGGGAATGGGGCCAACATGAGGGCAAAAAAATCAGTACAGAGCAAGGTCTGAAAAAAACCAAGCTACAATTACAAATCAGCAAGCAGGATATTTTTGCATGAATACTGAAGCTCTGACACTTAATACAACAGAAAGCTCAAGGAGATGCTGTCCTCTGTCTAAGGCCCCAGAACCAAGCATCAGGTCCAGGGCACAGGCAGCCCCTGGGCCCAAAACGTCAGCGTCAGGGTCAAGCTTACACCCAAACACACCTAAGTGCAGAGGAGATGCTGGATCCAAGGAAGTTCACCAGATAAATTTTAGGTAAGATCTTTTTGGAAACTGAAGAAGAAAAGGTGGCCCTCTGGCAGTGACTTGTTCCAGTGCATCTCCTTTACTCTTCACTGTCACACCCCTGAGAAAGCAAGGCTTAGAACCAGAAACAGACAAGAGATCCAGAGTCGAACCCAACAGCAAGAACTGCAGAGCAGCCTGAGCCTGAAAACAAACAGGCTCCAGTATGTCTTCTCAGCAATATCCGAAAGGGTTTGCTACTGTCCAGAGTGGCATCAGGGGGTAACTTACAAAATTGGCAGCATCCATGATTCCATCTTCTACAGGGTGGGTACAGTCCAGAGTGAATTTTAGGACTTGCTTCTTTTTTTTGCCTCCCTTCGCCACAAGCTTTTTCTAAGAATAGGATAAAAATGACAAGAGAGATAAAGGCATAACCAGTCAAAAACAAAAAAAAAAAATTAACAGAAGTGGAAAGACCAGAGTTGTAGAAGTAAACACAAATGCAAAAACCACGGGATTCTGTTCCCCTGCAAGGGCGCTAAGGATGGAGGATGGATAATACTCAGGATGCTGCTCTGGGGTCATGCCCTCTAGAAAAGGAAACTCATTACAGCACCCTTTTCCCATTTAACTTTTCAGCATCCCTAGTTTCCAGGCAAATAATGGAAGGTCTGTTAGTTTAAGAACTACAATAAAAGAAATGCTTCCTTTTATTCACTCTAAAATTTTCAAAATAAAGAAACACTCACTTGTTTTCTTCCAGGATTAGGGCACAGGCATGAAAATGCCTTGCATACCTAAAACAATTTTAATCTGAATTGAATACATGTCCTAACTTTTCCGACTCAGGGGCCAATCCAGTTTATCTGTTTTTTACCTTCGTCCTGTCTCATCTACTTTTTCAGGACAGTGACCAGAACCACACATCCTAGCAGCCCATCTAACGCCAAATGAAACAAGGGTCTAGCTAAAGGTTCTAATTACAACAAGACTGTTGACAATTTCTGGACTTCTAACCGATTTAATCTCTGAATGAGCACTTTCAAACCACCAGTTTAGCTACAAGGTTCCAGCTCCTTCATTCTCACAAAGATCCTTATATAAATATTCTCCCTCTACAAACTCCAACTCCAATTTTTAAAAAAAAGCACTTGGACAACTTACCTGTAGTTGCACTTTAAAAAGCCATTCAGAATCTAAAAAGACCTTTCCAAGAACACATTTCACATCCTTTCCTGTCTCAAAGAACTTCACCTAAAACTTGTATTAACTGGATGAATTTTTCAAACACTTAGGCTTCGACAAAAGTCACTCGTTCTTTTCCTTCCTAACATGTCTTCTTAGTAACAGTCAAAGGGGCTGTTTTAAGCCCCGGAAACACACAATCAGCAAGCAGAAGACCTGCCGGCAGGATACGGGCTTCATACCCCCCACACCACGGTTTTAAATCAAAAACATACAAACGCCCAAAAGCATTAAAGGCCCACCCAGGCAGAAAGCTGGAGAAGCGCCCAAACTGTTAATAAAGGTGTCCCAACAAAGAAGGGTAGGGAAACTTTCTCCAAGTAATCTGGAAGGAGACCATCTACAGCCAGTGACATGAGGGCGCCACACGGCCCAGGCTCAGCCTGGCCGACACAGAATCCAACTGGGCTCTCTCCGGACACCGGAAAGGGTCTGCAGAGCTGCGCCCTTTAAGATCTAACTTCCTCCGGAGACGCGAGAGGGTCCTCTAGCCCAGGCCTCCTCGTGAAAACTGGCCAGTGAAGCGTCCTTTCGTGGACCCTGCCAATGATCCCCTGAGTCCCGCAATAGGTTTTCCGGTTGCGCACGGTCCCCGAGAATGGCAGGTCCCCTCCTTCCCCTCCCGCCGCCCAGGTAACCGGGCCCAGGCCTCGGCTGCCTTACGCCGGCTCCAAGGATCGCTGACCAGCCCAGGCTGCAATCTCAGTCCCCCAGCTCCCTGCTGACCACAGGCAGGAGCCCAAGCCCGAGCGGCGGCTTCCGAAAGCCCCAGATCTCCCCCTCGCGCCTCGGGCCGCGGCCTCCTCCGCCCACAACGTGCGGGGATCGGCGGCCACCCTGGCTCACTCCGGTCGGCCTGCTAGCCAGGCCCCGGTAGGACGATGCTGAGCGCCGTCCGCCAAGAGCCACGTAGGGGCCGGGCCGGTGAGGCCCACGTGCTTCCCCCAGAACCGAGGCCTCACGCGGAGTCATACTAACCACAGGCGCCATGGCGGCAGCGGAGGCAGAAAGGGAGGTGAGCGAAATACGCAGACGCAAAGAAGCCGCAGCGCGCAGAGCACGCAGGGCTCAGGCCGTACTAATCTCTCTGCCACGCCCCCTCGGTCGCCACTGTCTTGCCCCGTTCTGTACGCTCGGGGAGCGATTGTTTTTACCTGAATGCCAAAACCCATCGTCTTACGCCCCTCCCACCTAAGATTGTAGGGGGAGGGAGGAAGCCGAGTAGCCTGTCCCACTGCAAAGGATCGGAGGGGGGAGCCTGACCAGACGAGCCCGAAGAGAAATGAAGGGATTCGCTCTACTTTTGACAGTCTTTAAAAAAATGAATAAGGAGATTCAATAAACCGTCAACAACCATGTAGTGGGATGGGAATCGAACCCACTAATTTGGGGAGATGAGGCCTAATTTGGGGTCCTAATGTCCGAGAGCACTTGGCTGCTTCCTACCCAAAATCCCAGTCAGGAAGCGGGTGCCCAGGGGCTGCCTCCCGGTGCTAGCCCTCTAGGCTGCAGTCAGGTAGAGTCTCCACCACCTCAGACTCAAGCTGCCCATCCTCGGGTCATCCTAGCTTTCCAACTCATCTCTTCTGGTGCGTACTAAGCCGCTTCAGTCGTGTCCCACTCTTTGAGACCCTATGGACTGTAGCCCGACAGACTCCTCTCTCCGTAGGATTCTCCAGGCAAGAATGCTGGAGTGGGCTGGCATGTCCTTCTCCAGGGGACCTTCCCGACCCAGGGATCGAACCTGAGTCTCTTAGGTCTCCTGCATTGGCAGGCAGGTTCTTTATCACTAGCGCCATCTCGGAAGTCCCTCAGCCCTTCTAGTTTCCCAGCTTCAAAAATTCGTCTGCCAGCGCTCCCCACACTGGCATACAGGCAGGAACCACCTGGGGATCTCGCTCCAAATTCCAATTCAGTGGGTCTCATTGGCCTGAGATTCTTCGTTTCATGAGAGCTCCCAGGAGATGCTGCTGCTGCTACTGCTGCTGGTCCACGAACCAAAGTTGAGTGGCAAGGGGTCTTCATCCCCAGGTCTCCCGTTCCACACACCGGACTACTTTCAGTCCCTCATGTCCTTGCTGTTAGGGGAAACACTGACTGGAACCGCCCACTTTAGCCAGGCACCATAGTAATTATTTGCATGATTTATGTTATGAGAGGCCGTCCTGATAAAAACACAAAATTAACAAGCCACCACCAACCGGAAGAATTTCGGGTAAGTCAAAAGGAGACACCACGTGTCCTACCAACCTCCCAGAATCCTCCTTGCTGGAATCCATCTTGGCCGAGTGATGCATGTGCCACAAGGAAGGACCCTCAATCAGAGTGATTGACATCTGAGTGTTTCAATCAGAAACAACCCAGAAACTAGTCCCATCACCATAAAACCCAAGACTTTCTCCACCATGTGGTGGAGCAGTCCTCCTGGATTGCCTTACTCTGCTGCTCTCTGCCCAGGCACCCCTTCCCAAGAAAGTCTCTTGCATTATCAGCACATGTGTCTCCTCAGAGAGACACTCATTTCTGAGTGATAGACAAGAGTCCACCCTCTGGCCCTGGAAGGAGTCCCCCTTCCTGCAACATTACCAGTTCCAGTCCAGGGTCCTGCATTATAATCACTCACTTGTACACACCCTCCAGTCCCTGTATCCACCTGCCATGTAGTCACCTACCAGAAGCCCAAGCCTAGCTTACAGTAGTGTTAGGATACTCTCCCATGCTGATTAGTCCAGATGTACCAGTTGACCAAGTTCCAAACCCACCTTACTATTCTTTTTTTTTTTTTTAATAATATGTATTTATTTGTATTTGGCTATGCTGGATCTTCTTTGCTTTGCAGGCTTTTTTCTCTAGTTTTGGGGAGTGGGAGCTACTCTCTAATCGGGGTGTGCAGGCTTCTCATTGTGGTGGCTTCTCTTGTAGTGGAGCAGAGGCTCTAAGGCACACGGGCTTCAGTAGTTGCAACACATGGGCTCAGTAGTTTTAGCTCTTGGACTCTAGAGTACAAGCTCAGTAGTTGTGGCACACGGGTTTAATTGCTCCTCAGCATATGGAATCTTCCCTGATTAGGGATCGAACCCTGCATTGGCAGGTGGTTTCTTTACTGTTGAGACACCAGGAAAACCCCCATGCTGCTTTGCTGACTGCAAACCACATTTCTGCTTTGCCAGCCAGGTTCTTTCAATGGGGACCTAGGAGGGAAACTGCAGACTGGAGGAAAAAGAAGAGACTTATCTTGGTTTACTTCCTGCTTGTTCCTGTTCTGTTGGTGTCACCTCCTCCTGCTTCTTCATCCTGGTAGCAGCAGTTGGAACAGTCCAGAAACCTCAGCTGAATCCAGTTGCAGTTATTCCAACACTTGTAGAACCAGCTTCATTGTCTTCTCCCCAACACCAGCTGAGCAGTGCTCAGCTTCCTGAGCCCCCTCCGTCAAGTGTCTACAGTCTAATAAGATCATCCTAGGAGTGGCAACTACTTCTTGCAGTTGCTAGAGTTCTTATGTTACCCCTCAAGTTACCTAGTTCACAAACCTTTGTACCTGATTAACAATCCTTAGTGTGCTTTTTCCCAAGTGACCTGACCCCTCTCTTAACTTAGCAAGCCTTGGGGCTACCTGCCAGTCCTTTAAATAATTTTTTTCACACCTCTGGCCAGAATGCCAGCTCCTCACGCCAAAACATCCCTCTCAACTGATGACCTCCATTGCTCTCTTTTTGAAAACACAGAAGCAATCCAAAAAGAATTTTCAGATACACACCACCTGGGTCTTCCAGACCCAGGAATCAAACCAGGGTCTTCTGCATTGCAGGAGGATTCTTTACCAACTGAGCTATCAGGGAAGCCCAAGACCCAATGCAGCCAAAAATAAATAAATATTTTTTAAAAGTTGACTGCTAATCTTATAAAAATATAATAATAATAAAAAACTCCCATCTTAAAACAGAAAAAGCAATCTCTCAACCCCCAACATTTCCTGTCATATACCACCCCTTTCATCTCCTGTCTGCTATGTACTGAATGTTTGTGTCCTTCCCAATTCATAAGTGAGACCCTAGTCCCCAAAGTGATGGTATTTGGAGGCAAGTCCTCTGGGAAGTAATTAGATTTATAAGCGATCATGAGGGTCGGGCTTCTTGGTGGGACTGGCAAAGAAGACACCTGAGATCTGTCTTGCCATGAGAGCCACAGGGAGAAGAGAGCCGACAACAAGGAAGGGTGGCTGCACCAGGAGCCCAATCTGTCTACACCTGACCTCGGGCTTCCAGCCTCACAACTGTGAGAAATTTCCGATAAACCACCCAGCTGGTGATATTGTTTCCTCTGTGTGCTGTCAATTTCTCCTCCCATTTCCTTTTGAACCCACTTGCGGGGGTGGGGGGGTGCTTTGCACACACACACACACACACCAGCCTCCAGGACAGCTCTCATCAAGGTCACTGATGATGTCCTCCTGTTGAGAACTGGGGTTAGGTCCTGGTCTTCTTCCTGCTTCTATTAGCATCTGATACCAGAGGTCACTCGTCCTTGGTGACCCTTCTTCCCTGGGTCCCCAGGACCTCAATCTCTCCTGGTTCTCCTTCCACCTCTGGTCACTCCTTCTCTGTCTCCTTGCTGCTCCCTCCTCCTCCTCCCTGGACTTGAAGGTCTACAGGAAGCAAAGTCCCTCTCGTTTTTATCTACACTTGACCTTTGCCATACTCCAAACACATATCTTTTTTTTTTTTTTTTTTTTTGGCCATGCCACAGGGCATACAGGATCTTAGTTCCCTGACCAGGGATCAAACCTGCATCCCCTGCAGTGGAAGCGCACAGTCTTAACCACTGTTCCACCAAGGAAGTCCAGACACATAACCTTAAGTATGACTCCCCAAGTCTGTATGTACAGCCTCCAGCGTGAACACCTCTCTAGTCTAGAGGGTGAAGATGACCACCTTCACCCCAAAGATGCAAGCCTCAACTCTCCATGCCCTTGCCTCCACTCTCCATCCTCAGCCTCACCCCAATCCTGCATCCCTTCCTCTCCACCCACATTGGTCTTCCTTTCCTTCCTTCACATTTATTCCAACTTCTGGGACCTTGTACTTGCTGTTGGCTCAGCTTTGAACTCTTCATGGCTTTTCTTGTGTCTCATTTCTTCTCATTCTCCAGGAGCTCTGCCCATCCACGGTTATCTAGTGTGTCTTCAGCTCCACCTCCTCCCAGCTGCCCTCCATTATATCATTCCGATTCTTTCCTTCAGAATATTTAACATAGTCTGTCATTGTTATATTTGTTGATTTGTGTACTTGGTGAACCTGGTTTGTCTATTTCTATGTGTAGGGCCCCTGGTGGATGCTCAGTAAATATTGATACTACTCAAATAGTAAGGCTGTAAGGTGGTCAGGATTGGTGACTCAGATGGTAAAGAATCTGCCTGCAATGCAGGAGACCCGGTTTCAGTCCCTGGGTCGAGAAGATCCCCTGGAGAAAGGAATGGCTACCCACTCCAGTATTCTTTCCTGGAGAATTCCATGGACAGAGAGGAGCCTGACTGGCTATAGCCATGGGGTTGCAGAGTCAGGACACAACTAAGCAACTGACACTTTCACTTTTTTTAAAGATGGTCAGGATTAGTTGAGATAATACAAGTAAAGGAGCTTTGAATAGTACCTTGACCTGTAAACACTTGCCACTGTTACTATGACTTGGAGCACAAGGGCTAGAGAGGACTGTGCTAGCGTTAATTTAGGCAGGTTGATAGGGAGTCCAAGGCTCCTTTAAGGAGGAGGTGAACATTCTTGCTCCAGTTCTTTTGCCTTAGTCACATAGGCTGCACAAGCAACAATGTGTCTTGCTCATGCCTTCCTTAAGCCTTGTGGAACAATGTATCTTGCCTGAGAGCCGGCTTTTCTTTAGATCTGAAGCTAATAATTACAGAGCAGTACTGGAAGGTGGCTGGATAGCATCACTGACTCCATGGCCATGAGTTTGAGTAAACTCTGGGAGTTAGTGATAGACAGGGAGGCCTGACGTGTTGCGATTCATGGGATTGCAAAGAGTCAGACACAACTGAGCAACTGAACTGAACTGAACTGAATACCTCTTACTGGAGAAGGAAATGGCAACCCACTCCAGTATTCTTGCCTGGAAAATCCCATGGATGGAGGAGCCTATTAGGCTACAGTCCATGGGGTTGCCAAGAGTCTGACACGACTGATCGATACTCATGGGTATGCTTTCCTTAGGCTCTAAGTTAATAACTATAATTGTAACAAATCTTGCCTAGGAACCTGTTTTCTTAGCAACACTATATCTCTCCCAGAGGCATGTTGCCTGGAACCCATTCTCCCTGGCTAATCTTGTGTCAAAGTTATCTCAGGATGTATGCCTTAGGAAAGGGTCTGGTAAAACTTTCAGTCTTGAGGTATTCTTTTTATCTATTTTCAGCAGCCAGCTGAAAAGTGTATAATGCCCTGCTCAATCTATCAAAGTGGGTACTCTTCCCACCCCCTTCTGATGTCTACGTCAGAAACTTTCTCTGTCCTTTCATTTCAATAAAATCTTTGCTGCACAAAGCTCTGAGTGATTGAGACTGAATCTTTGGTTCTGGAGTGAAACCTTCAGAGACCACAAACTCAACACCTACCACCATAAGCTATCAACCCTGAAAAGAATAGATGTTTCCTGCCTAGAGTTCACTTCCTTTCTTCTCCCTTGCGAACTTCTACTCATCCTTCAAAACCCAGCTAGAATATTATCTCCTAGTTTTTCCTAACTGATTAGTAACATTTAATTGAGCAGCTTCCATGTGTCAGGCTGTGGCTTGACCCTGATTTCCGGGATGGGGGTCAGGGTGGGGGGGTGGTGGCGGGAGCAGAGATGGGGGCTGCTCTCCAGGAGCTCAGGATGGCATGTGCAGAGAAAGCAGGCAATTTGGAGAAAATCACCCTGGGTGAAACAAGTATACAGCAGGCCAAGAAAGGCAGAGGGGCCCAGGTGGAAAGGCTCAGCGTGTCCTCTCTCACTCTCTCCCTCCTAAAGCTACCTCTTTGTGCGGCACTCCGCTGCTGATGGAACTGGCATCTTAATTATTTGGAGGCTTCAGTTCAGTTCAGTCGCTCAGTCGTGTCCGACTCTTTGTGACCCCATGAATCGCAGCACACCAGGCCTCCCTGTCCATCACCAACTCCCGGAGTTTACCCACACTCATGTCCATCAAGTCGGTGATGCCATCCAGCCATCTCATCCTCTGTCGTCCCCTTCTCCTCCTGCCCCCAATCCCCCCCAGCATCAGGGTTTTTTCTGATGAGTCAACACTTCGCATGAAGTGGTCAAAGTATTGGAGTTTCAGCTTCAGCATCAGTCCTTCCAGTGAACACCCAGGACTGATCTCCTTTAGGATGGACTGGTTGGATCTCCTTGCAGTCCAAGGGACTCTCAAGAGTCTTCTCCAATACCACAGTTCAAAAGCATCAGTTCTTCGGTGCTCAGCTTTCTTCACCATCCAACTCTCAAATCCATACATGACCACTGGAGAAACCATAGCCTTGACTAGATGGACCTTTGTTGGCAAAGTAATGTCTCTGCTTTTTAATATGCTATCTAGGTTGCTCATAACTTTCCTTCCAAGGAGTAAGCATCTTTTAATTTCATGGCTGCAGTCACCATCTGCAGTGATTTGGAAGCTCCCCAAAATAAAGTCTGACACTGTTTCCACTGTTTCCCCATCTATTTCCCATGAAGTGATGAGACCAGATGCCATGATCTTAATTTTCTGAACGTTGAGCTTTAAGCCAACTTTTTTACTTTCCTCTTTCACTTTCATCAAGAGGCTTTTTAGTTCCTCTTTCTGCCATAAGGGTGGTGTCATCTGCATATCTGAGGTTATTGATAATTCTCCCAGGAATCTTGATTCCACTTTGTGCTTCTTCCAGCCTAGCGTTTCTCATGGTGTACTCTGCATATAAGTTAAATAAGCAGGGTGACAATATACAGCCTTAATGTACTCCTTTTCCTATTTGGAACCAGTCTGTTGGTCTCTGTCCAGTTCTAACTGTTGCTTCCTGACCTGCACATAGGTTTCTCAAGAGGCAGGTCAGGTGGTCTGGTATTCCCATCACTTTCAGAATTTTCCACAGTTTATTGTGATCCACACAGTCAAAGGCTTTGGCATAGTCAATAAAGCAGAAATAGATGTTTTTCTGGAAAAACATCTTGCTTTTTCAATGATCCAGCGGATGTTGGCAATTTGATCTCTGGCTCCTCTGCCTTTTCTAAAACCAGCTTGACCATCTGGAAGTTCACAGTTCACATATTGCTAAAGCCTGGCTTAGAGAATTTTGAGCATTACTTTACTAGCATGTGAGATGAATGCAATTGTGCGGTAGTTTGAGCATTCTTTGGCACTGCCTTTCTTTGGGATTGGAATGAAAACTGACCTTTTCCAGTCCTGTAGCCACTGCTGAGTTTTCCAAATTTGCTGGCATATTGAGTGCAGCACTTTCACAGCATCATCTTTCAGGATGTGAAATAGCTCAACTGGAATTCCATCACCTTCACTAACTTTGTTTGAAGCTTAGGACGTGCATTTCACTTCATTGAAGTCTGCCCTGATCACTGGGAGGTCCCCCTGTTCTAACCCACCTCCGAGGCCCTGAGAGGTCGGAATCTTGGCCGGGGCGGGGGGCGGGGGGGGGAGCCCAACCTGCCAAACGCAGCAGTGGCATGCCAAGCCCTCTCACGTGCCTCCCAAGCCAATGGATGGGAGGGGCGGCTGCTGCTCTCGGGCGCCCTCAACTGGCCGTTGAGGAAATAGGACCGCGCTGACCAACTCCTGTCCCGGCCAAGTCCGACCGGACAGAGCCATATGGCCGGGGGGCCATAGACCCCTGAGGAGCCCGCAGCCAGGGCCTTCGCCCCGCTCTGTGCGGCGCTCCGGCGACTCCGGGATCGGGGCTCTGCCATCCCGGGCGGCATCCAGTCCAAGTTTCGAACCCTGGCCCCACGGGGTCATTTCCAGCCGCGCGTTCCTGCCACACTCCTCCTCCGGGCGGGGGGTACAGTGGCCGTGGCCGTGCCTGTGACCGGAGCCCTGGGTCAGAGCGGTGGGGGATCGCGGAGTTCGTTCGGTGCAGGCCCTCGCGGCGAGGCAGCAGCCGCCGGCCTGGGAAAGGTGGATGGAGCGGAGCACGGGGGGGGGGGCGGAAGGGGTGCCGCCAGAGGGTCACCCAGAGGACACCGGCGGGAGAATTCCTGAGGTGGGAGTAAGGGGAGGTTGGGGGGGGGGGATAAAGAGGGAGGCTGGGCGTTGGGTAGGAGGCATTGACTGACCTTCCAGGGCCGCCTTGGAGACGTGGGAGGACGCACAGGGTCTGGCCTCTCTGGGGGCGTCCTGCCCATCCTCCCCGCCCCGGCGCGCTAGCCCCCAGCCCCGAGCCCTAGCTGCTCCCCCGCTCCACGATCTCTAGACGCCGCGAAGGGTCCGGGCCGGACAGGTAAGGGGGACCCGCACAGGGGAAGGGGGGCTGCGGATGCGGGCGCGGGCACGGTGAGAGCTCCCCCCCAAAACAAGGGCGCCCCGCCGCCCTCCTGCGCTGTCCCTGAAGATGTCCGGAGCTATCTTCACGCCTCTGGAGGGGCCGGGCGCCCTGGATGGGACAAGCGGCCACCCCCTCGTGTGCCCGCTGTGCCACGTGCAGTATGAGCGCCCGTGCCTGCTGGACTGCTTTCACGAGTTCTGCGCGGGCTGCCTGCGTGGCCGTGCTGCCGATGGCCGCCTCGCCTGCCCTCTGTGCCAGTGAGTGCCTGGAAGCCCCTCTGGGAAGGGATCTGGGTGCTGGGAGGGAGGGCAAGACTCTTCAGGAAGAAGGCTGTGAGAGACTGCACCGAGCTGGTGCCTCTCTGCCAGAGATTGTGAAGGCTCCTGCCCATTTTACAGATCAAGGTAACTGAGACCTGGGATTATGACCCAAGGCCTCTCAAGATAAGTCAGGGGGCAAGGGCAGGCTAGAGTGCCTGAGACGTGGAATTAGATGCTGCTGGAGTAGGCGATCGCAGCTCCGCATCTGGACACTCCCAATGACTCACTTAGGGGTCCTTAAGTCTTAGGTCAAAGTAGCAAGTTATGTTGGCTCAAGTTACCTGTGCGTGTGTGCTCAGTTGCTCAGTGTCTGAGTCTTTGTGACCCCACGGACTGTAGCCCTCCAGGCTCCTCCTCTGTCCATGGGATTCTCCAGGCAACAATACTAGAGTGGGTTGCCATTTCTAGGGGGTTTTCACGACCCAGGGATTGAACCCAAGTCTCCTTTGTCCCCTGCATTGCAAGTGGATTCTTTAGCTGCTGGGCTACCGGGAAACTCAGGATACCTGGGGTGGCCCTGAATTTGCCTAATGTGGTGAGAGGGGCTTGAGGGGAGGCTTCTGCCTTTGACACCCTGAGTCGCCAACCCCCTCCCAGGATCCCTCCAGGACTGGGAAGGGACTGGGTCAGAGTGAGCACTGACTGAAATATTTATAGATGTCAGGCCTGCAGGCACCCCGCCTCCCACCCTATTTTTAGTTCCGCCTGGAATGTTCGCAGTAGGAAGTGGGTAGGGAGCCTCGGGGAAGGGGCATCTGGAGCTTGGCTGAAGCTTCTCCACAGGCACCAGACGGTGGTGAAGGGCCCCAGCGGGCTCCCTCCAGTGGATCGGCTGTTGCAGTTCCTGGTGGACAGCTCAGGGGATGGCACCGAGGTGGTGCGCTGCGCCAACTGCGACCTGGAGTGCGGCAAGCAGGCAGGGGCACCTGGGGTACGGTGGGGAGCGGAGGGCACCAGGCTGCACTGTCCTGATGCCATATCCTCAGAGGATCACCAACAGTGGGCTCTCCAGCCCCTCTCAGGCACCTCATAGCCAGAACAGGGGCCCCATTTTACTGGTGTGGGGACCGAAGTCCAAAACAGCTCACTTGAACCAACAGTGTGTTAGGTGCAGGGGTTAAAGCCATTTGGATTTGGGGGGAGTTTACTGGCCCCCAACTCAGGGCAGAGTTGTGAAATGGAACAGGAAGAGCCATCCAGTACACAGACCTGGAGTCCCTCGAGGGTCCACTGCTACCTGGGTAGCGGCGAGCTGCTATCTGCAGCCAGAGAGGACAGGGGATGTGAGCACACTGTCTCACTGGGGAGAGGCCATCCTGAAGGACCTGGGAGCAGAGGCCAGGCTTCAGGCTGGACTGAGACGTGCACAGAGGACTCTCTCTGGACTGCGGAAGCTGGTCTGAGGATTCCCAGGAGGATGTCTCTACAGAAGCAAAAGGTCAGAGTGTGCTGGCAAGTTCTAGAATATGTGCTACCTGGAAGTATGGAGATAAGGAGCAGTAGGTGAGGGGCCAGACATAGGGAGAGCCTGGGGAGAAAATGGCCTTGAATGCCGAAGAAATTGGGGGTCTGTGTTTTCAAAGCCATCCCTGGGATCCATGCCTTGGACTCTCAGCCACAGGGAGGGGCACCTGCAGACCTTCGCCCCTTTCCCCCTCCCAGTCAAGTTCCAACTCCAAATGGCTGGGGTGAACACAGTTATGTGACTCCTCTTGAGGGTGCCAAGAGGGGCTTGACAGGTCTTGCCCACGGGCACATATACGTTTCTGTTGTAGGTTAGATGTTTTGCAAATACAGTATCTGCCCTCCCCACAACCCTGGGGAACCCCCTCCTCAAGCCCGTTATGGGTACCTCCCCCTTACCTACTCTCTCAGTCTCGATATTCTCTCGTCTGTAAACTGGGGATACAGAGCACTGCGCGTCGGGTTTACACGAGAGGGCTGCCGGCGGCCCTGCCCCCTGCCGGAGATTCGCAGACGCGCAAAGACAGGCTTCCAGTTCACTGGCGGACTGAGCCCGAGCTCTGTCCGCAGGACGCGGAGACCACATACTTCTGCAACACTTGCGGGCAGCCGCTGTGCGCGCGCTGCCGCGACGAGACGCACCGGGCACGCATGTTCGCGCGCCACGACATCGTGGCCTTGGGCCAGCGCAGCCGCGACGTGCTCCAGAAGTGCAGTGAGTGCGGCGTGCGGGGACGGGGCCGGCGCCGGGCGGGGATGGGGGCGGGCGCTGCCCGGCGCCCTCACCGCCGCCCCGCCGCAGCGCTGCACGCCGAGCCCTATGTCCTGTTCTCCACCGACAAGAAGTCGCTGCTGTGCATCCGCTGCTTCCGGGACATGCAGGGGTGGGTAGAGGGCTCAGGAGGTGAGGGGCTGGCGAGCGTCCCGGAGCGGGGCTCACGCGCGGGGTCCTTGCAGGGAGAGCCGCGTCCACTGTGTGGACCTCGAGTCAGCTTACGTCCAGGGCTGCGAGCGGCTGCAGCAGGCGGTGCTGGTGAGCGCGGGCTGCCGGGCGCGCCGGGGTCGGGGTTGGGAACGCGAGTCCCCAGGAGGCTGAGGCCGCCCTGTCCCCAGGAGGTGAAGGCCCTGCAGACCGCCACGCGAGAGGCCATCGAGCTGCTGCAGGCGATGGTGGAGGAGGTGCGACGCAGCGCGGCAGAGGAGGAGGCCGCCATCCAGGCCCTCTTCAGCAGCATGCAGGTGAGGCGTAGGGGGGACTGAACAGCCACAGTCCAGAATCCTTGTCAGCATGACCTGACTGGGCCCAGGCCTGCCCCAGCCCTCCTAGAGATTCCAGTATAGCAAGCACTGAACTACTTTCAGGAGTTAGTTAGTAGCCGGGAAAATTCAGAGGAGGAGCAAGGGCTGGAGATGGGAGGTGGTCAGGGAAGACTTCATGTAGGAGGTGACATTGAAGGTGAGGCTGCCCGTGCTCCCAGGCAGGGGTAGCAGAGCTCGTGGGCTGGAGTGAGAGCCAGCCTAAGCAACTGTGTGGCTGGGGCCCAGGAGCCTGGGAGAGTGCTGGGAGGGGGCAGGGCCGAGTCTGCCCAGTCAGTTAGTGGACTGTCCCTCCCAGGACAAACTGTTAGAGAGGAAAGCGCTGCTGCTTCAGGCCGTGCAGAGGTGAGTGGTGGCAGGGTCTCCACCCTCTGCCCCTTGACCTCCAGACACCAGCTGGAGCCTAGACCAGTCCCTTCCCACCCTAAGAGCAAAACATCCAGGTGTCCACCCCGGCGGGGGAAAGCAGGGTGGCTTGGGGAAGGGGAGACAGGGAAGGATGCACAAAGCTGGTGGGGAGATGGAACCACCCAGTTCCGAGGCCCCGCCCAGGTGGGGGTGGGCAGCCCTCCCCTTGGAGATGAGGCTGCCTGCCCCTCCCCCAGCCAGTATGAAGAGAAGGACAAGGCCTTCAAGGAGCAGCTCTCCCATCTGGCCACTCTGCTGCCCACCCTGCAGGTAAGGGGAGCTGGGGGCATGGGGCCAGGCACCCCACCCAGGCACTGAGCAGCGTCCCTCTTGCAGGTTCACCTGGTCATCTGCTCTTCCTTCCTCAGCTTGGCCAACAAGGCCGAGTTCCTGGACCTGGGCTACGTGAGTGCCCCCAGCTCCTGGGTCCCCCCCCCTCCCAGCAGGAGCCCACTGTGCACGTCTGAGACCCCCACCTCAGGGCTGGAGGTTGGCCACCTCCTCCACATTGCCATCTACAAACTACTTGGGGGCCAGCGGAGCCCTTTTAAAAGGACAGCAGGGAATTCCCTGGTGGTCTCCATTGGTTAGGACTCTGCAAGGGTCAGTCCCTGACGGGGGAGCTAAGATCCCCCAAAGCCGCCAGTGTAGCCAATAAATAAATAAGAGGACAGCAGAGCCTGAAAGGAGCATAAGCCTCCTCCCCTAAAACGCAGAGTACTGAAGTCCAGACATCCCAGCCTTTCCTGTCGATTTGGGGGGCGGGGGTGGGGGCGGGGGGTGGGGTGGACATCGGGCCAACCCCAGGGAGGATCGGAAGGCAGGTAACCGTCCTAAAGGCAGACTCGCCCTCCGGACCCCTCCCCTCAGTGTCACCCCCCTCCCCCGCCCGCACCCACCCACCTGAGAGCCCTCCCCTTCCCCGCTCCCCCGGCCGCAGGAGCTGATGGAGAGATTGCAGGGCATCGTCACGCGGCCACATCGCCTGCGACCGGCACAGAGCAGCAAGGTGCGTGGGGGCTTGGGGTGAGCCGGGGGCGGGGGCGCGGGCCTGGAACGCAGAGTGGGCGGGGGAGACCGGGGCGTCGGGTGGGCCGCGGGCGGGGGCGCAGGCCCGCAGGGTAGGGACCTACCTCACGACCTCTTCCCACCACCCAGATCGCCAGCGACCACCGCGCCGAGTTCGCGCGCTGCCTGGAGCCGCTACTGCTGCTGGGGCCACGCCGGGCGGCGGGTGCCGGGGGTGGCACCAGCACGTGAGCCGCGAGGGCGCTGGGACCGGGAACGGGGAGGCGGGCACAAGATTCCCATTGGGGTGGGGGCAGGTTTTCCCAGCTCACCGAGCTCCGGGCGCCGCGTCTGAGCACCTCCGACCTCCACGCGGAAGCCTGCCCAGCCTGAAAGCAGCCATCCTGGTCGGAAGCCCACGGTAGACGGCTTGGAGCCGGGTCAGGGGTAAACAGGAGGACTCAGGGGCTGCCCCCAACCGCAGTTGTGCATCTGGATTGGGGTGTCTAAGCCCTGAAAGGAAGGGTAGCTTACAGTGGGGTCTCGGTCACCAGAAGCTGCAGGGGGTCTGACTTCCGGGAATGGGGGGGCAGTCTGAAGAGCTGAAGATCCCTAGGAGTTAGGAGAAATGCCTAAGCTGGGGGTGTCTGCCTAGGGTCCCAGGACCCCAAGCACGGGAGACTGGGTATCAGGCCAAATTTTCAAGGTCCAGTATCTGCGTGTGCACTTACGGTGTGCTGGGGACCAGCCCTGAGAACATCCTGATGGACTCTTCTGCACACTGGCATCACCCTCAGGATTTTTAAAAATACCCTGCTGATGTCATGGGTCTTGGGTGGGCAAAGCCTGGCATCAGGTTTATTTTGGGCCCCTGTGTGGTTCCGGTGTGCCGCCTGGGGTGAGAGGCTGGGGGAAGGGAAGACTCTCTGGACCCCCACAGCCACATCCACACGAGTTCTCTCCCCAGGCTCGCAGGGGGCCCGGGCCCCAAGGTGCTGAGGGGGCCCGGCTGCCCTTCCCCAATGGGGAAGATGTTGGGGTCACCGGTCCAAAAGCCCACACTGCACCGGTCCATCAGCACCAAGGTGCTGCTGGCGGAGGGCGAGGACTCACCCTTCACAGAGCACTGCCGCCACTACGAGGACTCTTACCGGGTGAGGAGGCCGGGGTGAGGAGGCTGGGATGCGCCAGTGAGGAAAGGCCCCACCCCTTCTCACCAAAGTGCAGTGGCCAAACCTCATCGGGCCACCAGGGCTGCCAGGCGCCCCTCCACCGAGGCCCCCACAGTGCACCCAGCCTGCAGGGCACACGGGCACACACCGGTCTCTCCCCTCCCCCAGCGCCTGCAGGCAGAGATGCAGAACCTGAAGGACCAGGTACAGGAGCTGCACCGGGACCTCACCAAGCACCATTCTCTCATCAAAGCCGAGATCATGGGTGACATCTTACACAAGGCCCTGCAGGTGGATGCCCAGATCGCCTCGGAGTATGCTTCCGTGGAGGGCCTGAGAGCAGTCTTCCAAGAGGTAGCCCTTCCCGAGGCACCTCCCTCCCCTGCAGCCCCACCTGTCAGCGTGTCGGTGGGCTACCCCCAGATAGGAAGTGGGGGGGACCTCAGCCTGGTGCCCCAGGAGGCCCTCACAGGCTCTGGAACCTGGGTCTCTGCTGCCTGGAACCCAGAAACTTCCTGGGAGCACACTGGAACCATGGGAACTGCCTGGGAGCACCCTGTGGTTCTGAGCAGCTAGAGGACAGAAATGCCAACAATGGAACTTCCAATTCGGCCATGTGCAATATCCAGCTTACTTTCTCTTTCAGATTTGGGAGGACTCCTACCAGCGGGTGGCTAACGAACAGGAGATATATGAAGGTCCCAGGCAGCTGCTTCTGAGTGTTCCCCCTCCACATGCTTTCAGGGGCAGGAAGCCAGTTACCTGATAACCAGATTCAAACTCCCAAACTCTTCTTATTTATTTGGCTGTGCTGGGTCTTAGTTGTGGTATGGAGGATCTAGTTCCCTGACCAGGGATGGAACCCGGATCCTCTGCATTGGGAGTGTGGAGTCTAGCCACTGGACCACCAGGAAGTCCCCCCCTTAGTTCTTGACTCACAGCTGCTAACTGACCCCCCAAAAATATATCTGAGGTCAGAATTCAGTAAGTAGGATGACTTTAGGAATCTTACCTCATGCTTTAATTAGAGGTAATCACTCAAATAGTTGGGATATTTACATGAATTGAGGCTGGAGAGTGAGGATCTGAAGCCAACAAGACCTCATGCTCTGGCCTGGGCCCCCACAGCCCAGCTCCATGACCTTCTCCAGCTGAAGCAGGAGAATGCCTACCTGACCACCATCACCAAGCAAATCACACCCTACGTCCGCTCCATTGCCAAGGTGAAGGAGCGACTGGAGCCCAGGTGAGACTGGAGGTATTCTGGGGGAACCAAGATACTTCTGGATGTGGATAGAGAAAGTGCCACATCTTTGAAAGAGCCCCTATCAGGGAAGTGGGCCAGGTCATGATCTGGGCAGGTCAGGTGCTGGACCTCTGCTGAAACACAGAATGTGTGGGCTGCTCTGAGTTTCTGCTTCTAGGCACACAATCACCCACCTCTTTACACTTTGGAGGTGAAATGAGGATCTTCAGCTGATTCAGGCAGCAGGACACAGAGGAGAGAGAACTTCCCCAGCCCATGATTAAGCCAAGTCTAGACAGGGACCTGGACCAGGCTCTCAGCACCATCCTTGGGCACTGGAAGTGTTATGGGGGCAGAGGGTTTCTTGGTGGCAAGTCATCAATGTGCCTGCCTCTCAGGTCACAAGCCCCACGGTGGTTGCCCTGTAGCACTGGTACACCGTGGTCAGCCTGGGTTCTCCTTCTAACACCCTCCAGGGGACTCCATTTGCCTTGCCCCAAAGTGAGATTTCCTGATTCCAATATGCCACATGTTCCTTGTTCATGATTTGGTGGAGCCTATCCTCCAAACAGCATCTTGAGAGGATGGAACAGACATGTTTTGAACAGCACAAGTCTGATGTATCTTTCTTTCTTTCTTTTTATCTTTTCGTCATACTGCAAGACATGAGGGATCTTATTCCCAACCAGGGATTGAACCCTTGTCCCCTGCATTGGAACCCTGGAGTCTCAACCACTGGACCTTCAGGGAAGTTCCTATAGTCTTTATTCTGCCTTCGTGCTTGACTGACTGATAGTTTTGCTGGGTATAGAATTCTAGATGGAAATTCTAGATTGGGAATTATTTCCTTTAAAGGCACAGCTCTACTGTCTTCTGGCTTCCAGGGTTGTCTTTGAGAAGTTTGAAAGCATTGCAATTCCTATTCCTTGTAATGTGACCTACTTATTCTCTTTAGAAGCTTGTGGAATCTTCTCTGCTCCCAGTGTTATAAAATTTCATATTGGTGCAGGTCTAGCTATAGTTCATGGGGTTGCAAAGAATAGAATGTGACTTAGCAACTAAACAATAGCAAAAGTTTTATCCATTGGGTACCAGTGGGTCCCTTCAATCTGGAAATATGTGTCCTTATCTGGGCATATTTCTTTTTGAACTGGTTAACTCATTTTCTCCACTTTTTTCTCCACTTTCTGAAATTCTTATTGAATACTGGACTTCTGTGACTGGTCCTCTGATTTACCTTCCCTTTTCAGTCCTTTTTTTCTATCTGTTCATTTATCTGCCATACTTTCTGGGAGATTTCTTCATTTATCTTCCAACTTGTGTATTTAGTTCATTATTGAGGAAAATTTCCAAGAGCTCTTTTATTTTTAAAAATATATTTATTTATTTGGCTGCACCAGGTCTTAGTTGCAGCACATGGGATCTTAGATCTTCATTACTGCATGTGTGATCTTTAGTTGTGGCACTTGAACTCTTAGTTGTGGCATGTGGGATCTAGTTCCCAGACCAGGGATTGAACCCATGCTCCTGGCATTGAGAGCATAGAATCTAAGCCACTGAACAGCCAGGGTAGTCCCCAAGAGCTCTTTTAAATGTTATAAATTGGCTTTTACTTCCAAAGAGGTGTTTTTGGTACCCTGACTGCTCTAGTTACATAGCATTCAGTTGTTTCATGGACATGACATCTAACCCCTTTGGGAGCTGATAGATTTTTTTGCTTCTTTTTTTTTTTTTAAGTTTCCTTCTCTCTGAAGGCTGTTTCCTCCAAGTTACTTTTTGTTTGTTTCAGTTTCTACCTTCCATGTTAAAGGCTTTTCTCAGATGTCAGGAAATCTTTGATTGCCTCTTCATGTTAGGAGTGAGGTCGGGGAGAGCAAGTTCAAGCTCTGAGCATGTGGGTCATGTGAGGCATCTGGGTGGGTGGGGTTTTTTGCTTTGCCTTTTTTTTTTTTTCCTACTTTTAGCTGTTCTGGGTCTTCGTGGCTGCTCAGGCTTTTCTCTGGTGGCAGAGAGCAAGGGCTGCTCTCTAGTTGCCATGAGCAGGCTTCTCATTGAGGAGGCGTCCACTGTTGTAGAACAGGGGCTCAGTAGTTTCACCTCCTGGCCTCTAGAACACAAGCTCAGTGGTTGTGGAGAACAGGCTTAACTGCTCTGCAGCATGTGGAATCTTCTCAGACCAGGAATCGAACCCATGTCTCCTGCATTGGCAGGAGGATTCTTTACCACTGAGCCACCAAGGAAGCCCCATGATTAATTTTTTTAATACCCCCATATCAGTTTTAGATCTTTGCCCAGTTTCCTTCCTGGAAGGTCACCATGTGGATCATTTGTCTGCACACCTAATTTTCTGATTTTCAGTAGTTCTCACCCATGTGTCATATGCTCCCAGAGACTAACCTTTCAGAATTCAGGGTTGGGGAGATGCAGCTATTCAGAGGTAGGGACCTTAACCTTCACTGTCCTATTTCAGTCCCACCCCCTGAGTTGCAGAGGCAACGGGGCTGCCTGTTCCTGAGCCCCCCGAGGATTCTGTGGTGGGAACTGGTGGGACCTCAGCTTCTCAGGTCTGCTGAATTAGTGGACACTTATCTACTGCTCTCCAGCTTCCAAATTTTGCTGTTATTCTTTCCTACTGTCAACCTGGAGAGGACATCCCCCCTCATTGTTTTGGTCCCTTTACTAGTTTTAGTGAGTTTGGGGAAGGAGGAAACTTAAGAGTGTGTGTGCACAATTGCTGTATTAATCCAGAACTGCCAAGCCACTTTTTATTTTTTTAATTTTATTATTTTTTAAATATTTATTTACATATTTCTTTTTGGCCATGCTGGCTTTTCATTGCTGTGCAAGGGCTTTCTCTAGTTGCAGTGAGCAGGGGCTACTTTCTAGTTGTAGTGCTCGGGCTTCTCATTGAGTTGGCTTCTCTTGTTGTGGAGCACAGGCTCTAAGAGCATGGTTCTTCATGGTTCTTCAGTAGTTGTGGCCCATGGGCTTAGTTGCCCTGTGGCATGTGGGATCTTCCCAGATCAGGGATCAAGCTAGTGTCCCCTGCATTGCAAGGCGGAGTCTTAATCACTGAACCACCAGTGAAGCCCCAAGCCACCCTTTTGAGTGACTACTTTAACAATCACATTGAGTGGTTGCACTCATAATACTTTTTGCAGTTTTTAAAAAATATTCACTTATTTAGCTGCACTGGGTCTTAGTTGTGGCATGTGGGACCTTCATTGTGACATGCTAACTCTTAATTGCAGCATGTGGGATCTAGTTCCTGGACCAGGGATCCAACCCAGACTTCCTGCATTGGGAGTGAGGAGTCTTAGCCACTGGACTGCCAGGAAAGTCCTCCTTTTGCAGAGTCTTGATCAAATCCTAGATCCCTGGATCCCTTGATCAAATCCCTAGATCAAATTCACCCAGGACTAATGACAGTGTCCTCCTAGACTGACATTCAGTGCAGTTTACTCCAGATACTGTGATTCCATTTATAGAACCTCAAAACCAAGCAGAACTAACCTCTGGTGTTATAGTCAGGATGGGCGTAACCCTGGGGGCCTCTAAGTGGAGGTGACATTGTGGTGTCACAGACCCCACTTGTTCACACTCTGTGCATCCTTCCCTTCCATGTGCCCTGCTTTGGTGAGCAGTTGGCTGCCAGTAGTGAGCTCCTGCCTGCCTGTAAGGGGCAGTACCCTGGCAGTCACTCCTCTGTAGGGAAACGGCATCTGTGGTTGGTGTCAGTGACTAGAAAGGAGCTCAGGCTGGAGCCCAGCCCCTGGGGTTTTGGGATGAGCAGGGAGACTGCCCCTCCCCTTCTTCGTGGACCACTTTGCAGGTATCTAGAGTTGCCCGCTGCCTCCTCCCCTCCCAGTGCTGGGAACCCCCTTCAACCCCACACCCTGGATCTGCTCTTGTTCCATCATCGGCAACCTTCCAGCTACATCCTTTGACCTTGGAGCAGTGATCATGAGCCTGGACTGTCTGTTGCCTTCATCTCACTCTTCTCTTACTACTGAGACACCCCATCCTCTCTGACCCTTCCAGCTAGTCCTTCTTATACCTTTGGCTTGGCTCTGCCTCCTCAACTCAATGCCCAAATGTCAGTTTTCCCCAGAGCTCAGTCTCAGGCACTCTTCTCATCCTGTGCCCTCTCCTTAAGGGGCTTCACCCAGCCCGCCCACCCACCCCCCCGCTTTAAAACCCCATGGTAGAACTTCCCTCACTGTCCACTGGTTAGGACTCTGTGCTTCCACTGCAAGGGGCATGGGTTCTATCCCTGCTCAGGGAACTAAGATCCCACATACTGCATGGTGTGTCTCCCCAATTTTTTTTTAAGTTAAAAACACCAAAACCCCATGGTGTTGCAGATGACCCCCAACCCACTGCCCCAGCACAGACCCACCCAAGACTTATCTTCATGTACCCCTTCCTGGGGGTCTCCACTTCGATGTCTCAGGGCACCCCAAACTCCACAAGGACCCCAAGAGCTCAGTTTCCTTCTCCTGAACAAGCTACTCCCGTCTCATCTCAGTGCAGGCATCACTGTCACGCAGGCGCTCGTTAAAAGCTCAGGAGACATGATTCCCTTCTTCCACTCACCTCCATTGCTAACCCCTGCCCACATCCTGTTGACTCAGCTGTCATGGTCCACCTGCTCTGTCTCCATTGGGGCCCCCAGTCCAAGCCACCATCGTCAACCCCCTCTCCACCCTAGCCCCTCCAGCAGGTCACAGTCAGTGTGTCCTGGGACCTGAGAGTCCTTTCGGGACTCTCTCTGCCCACCTCTGTCCTCATCAGCCCCTCTCCACACCTGTCATGATGGCCTCTTGGTTCTGCAAAGAAGTTGGACTGGCTCCCACTTCCCCATCTCCGCCTGGAATGTTGTTGCTTCAGCTTGTTCCAGGGACCGCGTCACCCAGGCCTCAGCTCGAGCATCAGCAGGGAGGCCTTCCTGAACCTTCCTTTTGAAAGCAGGTCTTACTCACAGTCACTCCCACCCTATTCGGACCTGCAGTGCCCCACCTTGGCATGTCTCCCCAACCAGAACAGGGCTCCCAGGAACGCAGGGCCCAGCACCTCTCATCCAGTTATGGCCTTGGCCCTCAATAAATATCTGAGGCCCGAAGCCCAAGGTGGGCCCTGAGGGTGTGCTCAGGTTAGGGTTTGTGCCATGAACCTGAGCACACACACCAGGCTGGCTCCACACCGGGTCGGCTCTGCTGCATCCAGACCCCGGGAACTGCTTTCTCGCAGGTTTCAGGTCCCTGTGGATGAACCATCAGACCATCCACAAAACATGCATGATGATGGCGTGAATGCTGAGGCCCCGGCCAGGTAAAGCGGGTCTTTTCAACCTGAGCAGGTAAATGATTTAATCTCAGAGACAAACACAGATGATACAGACAGACTTCAGGTTTTCTTTTGGTCCCTGCTTGCCACTGACCAGTTCTACAGCCTGGGCTGGGCCTCTATCTGTAAAATCTGGGGGTTGGAGAGGTTCTTAATCTGGGTGGTGCCTTCAAACCAGTGATCTTGTAGATGACAGATGTGACATGGATGGACATGACCAGAGTTTTGTAACCAGGGATGCCCATGGCTGCCACCTTCCTTCCCCATACACCTCTGAGCACCCTGGTTC
This sequence comes from Muntiacus reevesi, assembly GCF_963930625.1. NCBI lineage: Eukaryota > Metazoa > Chordata > Mammalia > Artiodactyla > Cervidae > Muntiacus > Muntiacus reevesi. Next base: position 93,213,259 of record NC_089253.1, on the reverse strand, counting down.
TTACGCCATGTGACTCAAGAAAAAGTGACTGAGGGTTATTTCTTCCTCTATTGGAGCCACAGTGTTTGCCAGAATACTTGCCAGAGGGAGAAAAGAATGTGCAGTAACAGAGTGTCACTGTCACAAGCAGATCTTCTCGTGTTTCACTGGAGTTGTAGAAAATTGGAGCTAATAGGGCCAGTGGGTGGGGAGAGGTCTGCTGTGTCCAAAGCCGCCGTGGGGTTGGTGACAGAGCAGAAAGCAGCCCCAACCACTCCAGGCACCGCGTTCAGTGCAGTTGCTTCAGGGGAGGGTTGACTCAAAGAGCAGGGTCACAAACCTCTGAAACGGTCTGAACTGTGGACGTTTTTGCAGCTAGAAGTCTTAGAAGCAAGATGAGTCCTTTAGGAGACGATGTGGTTCTGGGTCTGCTGTGGTCACCCCCTGGTGCCCTTTGGGAAGGCTTGCTGTTCTGAAAACCTCTGCCTGGGTGGATTTTAGCGCTGGGACTCCAGGGAGATGGGGACTGGAGCGGACAGGGGGGTCACGCCTAGTGTTTCTTTAGGAGCGATCCAGTAAGTGTCACAGAGAAGAAGGAGAAGAACTCAGAGCTGAGAAACAGCCGAGCTCTGGGCAGCCTTGCAGAGGAGCCTCCACTGAAAAACAAAGACACACACAGACCCAAATCCAAAAATGGGGGTGATGTCTCCACCCGGAGGGAATGCCCAGCTTAGCCTGGGACCAGTTCCAGGGTCAGGCACTTTGCAACAAGCCAATCAAGGTCAGGACAGTTAAGAAAAGACAGTTCCTGTTATGTGTTTTGTTTTTTTTTTTAATTTGTAATCATTTATCATCAGTAAAACCCAGACACTCCAGCAGGTCCCCGTTTCAGGTTCTCTGGCTTAGGCTAGACTTCTCATGGCTCAGTCCTGACCCTTAACACAGTGGCTCCAGGAGGCATCCCAGTTCATCCTGCACCTCCCTGTGTACTGGGCTGTGAGCGCCCACCAAGGTGCACCCTCTGAATTTCATGAACAAGCCTTTTGGACTACTCTGCCTCAGAGGAAGCCTATTCCTTCTGAAGCACGGCCCCACTGTTAGCTGGAAAGTTATCCTAGTGCTCATCACTAGGCTCATCGTGATCCTAGTGCTGACTCAGCCAAAGGGAAAAACCTTCGCTCCAGCTTTTCTCTGTCGGGCCTGGGCTGAGCTCATAAAGCGAAGAAAGAGCACCTCCGTACCCACATACCCACGACTGTCCCCACCTGCCGTCACCCACCTGTGTGCACCTCTAATGATGTTAAAGCATGATTCACCCGCAACTTTGCTCCAGTGGTTTTTCATTCTCACCCAGTAGCCTTTTTAAGTGGAACTTAAACAGAACACTTAAACATGCAAATTAACCTGCAAGACCCTGATGCTGGGAAAGATTGAGGACAGGAGAATGGGGCGACAGAGGAGGAGATGGTTGGATGGCATCACTGACTCAATGAACATGAGTTTGAATAAGCTCCAGGAGATAGTGAAGGACAGATAAGCCTGGCGTGCTGCAGTCCACAGGGTCACAGAGTCTGACACAACTGAGCCACTGAACAACGACCTTCATGACCTAACATTCAAAGTTCTGGAGGCAAAATGATGCCGAGTCACATCTTAAACAAATACCAGCTTGATTTAGCGATTCGGGTGGCTTTCATGTGCTAGGTAGGCCTGCAGGTCAATACACTGGTCCACTGGTCACAGCAGCACCCAAGGCCTGCACATCTGCTGTGTGCACCCAGGTCCCATCCCAAAGCCATCACAGACCTCCCGGGTGGGGGAGGGAAGGGCGGACCTCCACAGTGGTGAGGGGGTGTGGGCAGGAGGAACACAAGCTTAGAGGAAGGAATTCAGAACTGAACCGGGAGGCAGACACGTCTGACTTTATGTTGGAGGTTCTGGACGTTTCTTAACTGTAAGTAACAAGACCTTAAGAGTTTCTGAATCCCACACAGTCACACTGCTGTTCATAGCGAAATCAAGTACAGTTTTATTTAAGAATTGGAAACCATCAGTACCTGTGAAAGAAAATCCAATATTTAAATAAACATTTCTGCATGTAAAAAGAAGAGCAATTACTCTGTAAGGTTACTCTCCTAGCTTAGCTATGGGACAGACCCTTAGGAGCGAGCCCAGGAGGGCAAGACTGACAGCAAGTCTCCCCCCACCTCCACCCCCCCAGCCAGACAGGCTGGGGGTGGCCCGGCCTTGCTAAGTCGCTACAGAAGCAAAACGCGGAGCAGAGAGAGAGCACAACTATCTAAGGCAGTTAAGAAAGTGCAGAGAAGGGCCAGGGAGTCACCATTCCCATCACGGAGGGGCTGCTACCAAAAGGAGACCCTACTATTAACGCAACCCCTGGGTTCAGGGACATTTCCTCATCATGATGACCAACCAGAGTTAGATAGTTAAAGGGATTAATAGAGTTTACTTTTTAGGTGTACAAAACGGCTCATGACCATGAAAAGGTGGTGGAGTATGCTGCATTCTGTCAGGTTTGCCCCACAACTTCTTTTCCATAAACCAGCATTCTTGGCCCCAGCCTGCAAACTCTCATGAAGTGTTTTGTTTTACACTGCTTCCAAACAACTTTGTTCTATGCGGCGCCTCTCTTCCATTTCAGAGTCTCCACTTTGAAACCTGGGATGGAAAAAGAAGTCTCCTGATGGTTTCTTAATTGGAGGGAACTGGCGATGTGGCCCTTACCCAAAGAAAAGCTTTCGGGAATACCCAAAAAGCTTATACCTCATTAACCTGATTCTCCTCCCTGCATGCTGGCACTGCTAAATTTATGAAGTTAAAAATAACCTGAAGATCTCAGTGCTAGATGAACGTCGATCGCTTGCCAAAGCCTGTCCCAAAGCGGTTCATCTCTGATCCCTAAGTAATTGCTGATTTCCGCCCTGGGGGACAAAGCAGGGCAGAACGTCCTGTCAAGCCCGGGTGGGTGGTGTGACAGCATCTCCCTGGGACACCAGGGCCGGCCTCTTGAGCCCCCCGCCTGGCAGGCAGTTTGAGGAGGGACAGACTGTCAGAGGCCAACACCTTCAGTCTTACGGTCCACAAAGCCAGGTGTTATTAGCGGCTCTCCATGTATTAAAGACAGCCTCACGGTCCCCAGTGTTGAGGAAAGCTGGGTCCTATCCGGCTAGCCGCAGCAAGAACTTTTGCCTTGGAGAGCAGGGGCCGCTGCCAAAGCTGCAGCCACACCCGCCTCCATCCTGCAGTCCTACTAAGTGGGTTGACTTTGCTGAGCGTGGCCTGAGGAACAAGTTTAGGACTGATTCAATCCTCACACACACTAAGTGCATCTGACGTCCCACCAGGCAGCGTTCCCGCCAGAGGAACCTACCACCTTGAGGCTGCCGCCTGGGCTGTCGGCAGGCAAGACCCCAGGAGGCCGAGGCTGGAGTGTCACACCCCTCGCCGACGAACCTGTACACCTCTTTGGTATATATAATCATGAAAAAAACTAATTCGGCCAGGAAATCTAGAAATAAATAGCATTTTGAGTTGGTAAGATGCTTTTTTGAACACACGTTTCCGGTATCTGGTATGGTGAATCCAATGTCCAGTTTTGTGTAACTCACGCGGTACTGGTTTTGTTTGTCATCTCTCTCACCAAAGTGTTAAAAACATTTGACATCGTTCTTCTAAGTCTTCACAACACCCCTGTGAGGTAGGTGGTATGGACCCATTCTACAGATGGGGAGGTCTAGGCACAGCAGGGTTTAGTGACTCCTTGAAAGCCAGGTGGCGTGGCGCAGCAGCGCTCCAGTCAGGCGCCGACGCTGCCTTCGATCCATGCTCCAAGGCGCCACCACAGGGCTTCATGGACAGAGTCACACTGAGACCTGGTTCCTCTCTCTAATCCAGAATTCAACTAGCGCCTCAGAGCTCGGACTCGTAGAGCCAACCACTCTCCCCAAACTTGAAAAACAAAAGTAGTTGTAAGGTAATTAGCCTCCAACTGATAAAAATAAATGGAAAAAAAAAAAAAAAAAAAAAGCAGTGACTAAACCTCAGCTCTATTTTTTTCATGAGTTGACTTGCTGGAATTTTATAGTTGCTTATGCTCAAACCCCTTCGAAAAAGAGTCTGAAATGGCATTAGGGATGATAGAAGTTTGAGAACAGACCATAGGAATCAATGGTTAATACATTCAAGTCAAAACACAAAAATATAAGCTATGGTAAAAGAAGAATAAACCCCAAATAAATGGAGAGCAGTATTTCTCAGTGTTTAACAATGCCTTGCACAGAGCAGGTGTCCAGGAAGCATTTCTTGGATAAAGGACGAATGACACATCTTTGACACGCCTGTCACTGGTAAACCAGGCCCTTTTGGAAGGAGAGCAGGTGCCAGGCCCCTCAGAAAGCCACAGGGGCCCACCATCTCCCTGGCGCGGAGAGCCTTGGTAACCTGAAGCCTCAGCCAGGTCATTGGGGGCATCCATGGTGCCCTTCTGCCGAATAAAATGTGAGGCTCATACACCGTGTTAAGTCCTCTTTGAGTTTATACTGCTATTTTTAAAAAATATATAAGTAAATAGGATGAGATATGTGAGGAACCAAAGGAAGCATCTTAAATTGTAGAGAAGCTCACGCATGTAAGGACGGAAATAAGGAGGTTAAAGCTGTGCTGTCTCTGTTTTTCGGTTAAAGTGAGGATTCTGAACGTGTCTCTAACACTAATAAGCACTGATGCCCGTGCGCCCCTTCCTGCGGCAGGCGCCTCACTCACGTGAGGGGGGAGATCACCTCTCTCCCCAGGAGTCTTGGTTATAACTCAACACCCCTGGCCTCGTGGGGGGCTGAAGTGTGGCCTAGGCACTCCCCAGGCACGTCTGGGGGGCGCTGCTGGGTATTGCTGTTATTTGCTTCTTGTCCACCTTTAATCTACGTCCTACCTTGATTCAGCCCAAGAGCAGGCTGCTCCAGGGCGATGGGGAGTAGGGGGCTGGGGGTGGGGGTTCCTTTGGTCCTAAGGCCTTCTGACCATTTGATTTTGAGTGATATTCCGGAAGAGTAATTGGTGACATAGAAAATGATTAAGAAAATCCATTCTGCAGAGTGGTCGACAGGAGGCAGTTCTGTCCCCAGGCAGCAAGGAGCGGGAGGCCCCCCGGCCTGGCCTGGGCCACCCTGGGCCTGTCATAGCTCCACCTTGACCCCTTTTATGAAAGGCAGGCCCGTGGGCACCCGCTTCTTATACTCCAGGTACTCCTCTCCGAAAAAGTGGATCAGCGAGATTTCTTCCTCCTCTGTCCGGTCGCGGAAGAACCGCCACACTGTCAGAGCGTAGCTCACCCCGCAGATGGGGTTGCACAGCATCACCTGACGGAGGGAACACAGCGTTAGTGGGCCAGGGTCAGTGTTTCACACCGTGAACCTGAAGGGCATCAGCCGCTCTCCAACACCCACAGAGCACTTCCTGTCAAGGGCCCCGAGGGACTCTCGAGATATGTGACTAGGGTCTTGGAGACCCTGAGCCCAGGGCCAGAGCCCCATGAAGTCACACCAGCACGTTCATAACAGAACTGAACACCTGTCGCTGTAGCTTTGGCTGGTCTGCTTTTCTCTTGTTCCCCTTACCTGACAGGTATCTAAAAATTACAAGGGCGACCCCACGTGTGAATTCCTGTTGTAAACACCACTGCCTTCCCCCATGGCTCCCAGCTTGACCACTTCCTGTCCCGGCCCAACACCTCAGGACCTGCTCCCTCCCACCCCACAGCTCCCTGGTCCTCTGCCCCCAGCCCAGCCTCCCACGCACACTGTACACTGTCCTCCCTGGAAACCACTCCCCCTGCTCACAATCATGCCTCCTTAGCACAGCTTTCAAAGTCCAGAAAAGTAGCTTCTTGGCCCACTTCTGTGCAGCTCAGGAGGCCTTTTGACCTCCCTTCCCCAACCTGCCCAGGACGTGTTTCCCTCCATGGGTGACCAGACCTCACTTCTTACTCTCACCACTGTTTACTGAGTGTCTCCTGTGTTCCCAGCACAGGCCAAGCCCTTTACCACCGACCAGGAAGCCATTCAACCCCCAGAGCAAGCCTCTGAGGTGGTGCTGCCACTCTACTTAAGGGAGGCCAAGGAGTGGACATCAGAGTTGGGACCCACCCAGCCGGCAGGCACGTGAGGCCTCTCAGCACACCCTACAGTGGGTCTTCCCACTCTTAGGCCACAGTTCGCCATGGAGCTGAAATCAATCCCCTGCATCAGAAACAGCGTCGCAAACACTAACCGCTCGAACATAGCGTGTTTTGTACACCGGCAGGGTAAGGGATGTTTCAGAAAAGATTTATTCTGCATTCACATACACCTGTGTGCTGGGTCACAGAGTAAAAAGATCTACAGTCAAAGAGATGTGAAAACTTCTTGAGGGACTTCCCTGGTGGTCCACTAGTTAAGAATCTGCTTTCCAATGCAGGGGATGTGGGTTCGATCCCAACAGGAAACTAAGACTTCACATGCCCCGAGGCAACTGCTGAGCCCACAACTAGCGGTGGGTGTGCACTTTGACGGAGATTCCCCAGGACACAGCAAAGGGCCAGCGTGCCACACCTGAGACCTGGCACGTGCGTGCTCGGTCGCTCAGTCCTGTCCGACTCTGTGATCCCAGGTACTGTGGCCCGCCAGGCTCCTCTGTCCATGGGAATTCTCAGGTAAGAATACTGGGGTGGGTTGCCATTTCCTTCTCCAGGGGATCTTCCCGACCCAGAGACTGAATCTGGATTTCCTGCGCTGCAGGCAGATTCTTTACTGTCTGAGCCACCAGGGAAGACTCAACACAGCCAAATAAATTTAAAAAGGAAAACAAAACCTTGAGTCCTAGAGCACTTAGGTTTACTAGTCAGCATTTATGGCAAATTACATGATACCTCTGCAATCAGTTTGGAGCCAGAGAATGTGATTGTTAACACAGGAAGTTGCAGAAATGCAAGTTTTAAAATGAAAGCCACACAAGAACCTGCCCCTTCTATACCACTGGGGGTTACCAGAGGGTCCCCAGGTACCAGCGTGCAACGGGATGCCTGGGGCCCAGACTGGATGTTCTGGGCCCCAGTGATGTATCTGCTAAGCTTTACCCACATACTCTGGTCAAGTTCTTCTAGGTCTAAGAGAACAGATTCAAGAGACAACTGTCCAGAAACAAGGCTCAGCCTGCCGCCTAAGACCCAGCAAACCTCCATCACTCACGTTAAACCTGACACACACCTCTGGGCTCACTAATGTGCTGTGTGTGTGCTGTGCTGCGTGCTAAGTCACTTCAGTCGTGTCCAACTCTTTGCGACGCTATGGACTGTAGCCCGCCAGGCTCCTCTGTCCATGGGGATTCTCTAGACAAGAATACTGGAGAGGGTTGCCATGCCCTCCTCCAGGGGATCTTCCCCACCTAGGGATCAAACCTGCATCTCTTATGTCTCCTGCATTGGCAGGCAGGTTCTTTACCACCAGCGCCATCAGGGCTCATTAATAGCAGCTTCTAATGAAAATCAGCTAAGCTGCCCCTTGAGTGGCAGAAGGCTCTCCCCACATCCGCATCTCTGTCCTCACCCCACTGGATGAGGCTCCAAATCTAAGTTAAAGAGGTAGAAAAGGGGTACGAAAGATGGGGCAACAGCACCCAGAATCACCGAGAGTTTACAAGTTTGGGACACCCGGGTTTTAAGTATACAGCAAACAATGTTAAAGACAAAATCAGTTCTTTTAACTTTTATTCAATTATCACTTGAAACACAGCAGGGAACATGTATACCTATATAAAAAGGACCAAGACTTCCCTGGTGGCCCAGTGGTCAAGAATCTGCCTGCCGACGCAGATACAGTTCTGTCCTGGTCTGGGAAGACTCCACATGCCTCAGGCAACTAAGCCTGTGTGCCCCAACTACTGTGCCCTAGAGCAGACAGAGATCCACAAGAGAAGCCACGTCCGCGAGAAGCCCGAGCAGCCCACGAGCAGCAGAGGCTATCCAGAGCAGCCAAAAACAAATAAATTCATAAAAATAAAGAACAAGAATAGGACCAACAAGTAATTCTCTGGTGGTCCAGTGGTTAGGACTCTGCTTTTACTGTCCAGGGCCCAGGTTCGACCCCAGTCAAGGAACCCCTGGTCCCACAAGCCACGCGGCACCACCAATAAATAAACACAACATTTTAAAAAGAAAAGCAGGGGGAGAACCAACAACTTTGTAAATACACTGAAATCCACTGAATCGTACACTCTGAAATGGTGAATTTCACGGTATTTGAATTATCTGTCGATTTAAGATATTATTTTTAAAAACTTTAAAGGGGACTGGCATTGATTCTGACACCATACCTGGGTTCCAATACTCCAGTAAAACCACCCGACGTAGGACGGATGCCGGAACCAAGCGTATACCCCGCTGGTCACCAGAGTGTGGGTTTCTGACTTTTCATTCTGCACCACGTGGTTGAAATTGGAACCAGCTGTAAACATTGCCGCTTTCCTCAGACACTCTCCAAACACTACCATCAGCAGCCCCGTGGCGCTGATCCAGGTGATCTGCTTCAGTTCTGCAGGACAGAGATGGTGACAAAGGGAGAGTGAAGACCCTGGACCACTGAGCTCTCCCTCTGCAGGCTTAAAATTAAGCTGTTTCCAAAGATGGGACACTAGAAAACACGCTGGCGGTGGGGGGATCAGCATCAGTCATCACACTGAAGCTTAATTATAAGCAGAACACACCCTCCAAAGTTGTGCTGTTCATCCATTTACTCGGAAGCACCAACAATCCAGTTAAAGTATCATGGCAAAGAGGTGATGGGCTCCCATCCTTCCTCTGGGGACAAGAGCAGCTAAGTGAAGCAAAGAAGGCTCAGCATTTCCCACCTTGGCCCTCTACTGAATCTGAGGAACTACATACATGTTATTTAACTTGTTGCACAAAGTTCAGTGTCAGAGTAGCTACCAGATGCAATGGTTTTTGCTAGTAGAAATTTTCATATGAAATTTCTCAAGTCGCAGAAAATGAACAGATCCAGATCCCCCGATTATAAAACTGGGGTTACAGCTATCAGAGGCTGAAACTTCAAGTTAGATGGTGGAAACTATGTCTCACAGGGCTTCAAGTGAAAGGTCAACATGTCCCCCATTCAAAATCCAGAGGTGGAATTCACAAGCGAAGCTAGCCTTTTATAAAGAGCTTAGTGAGGATAGAGATCTGGGGAAAATCACTCGAAGAGATTAGACCTGGGAGGTGACTCCAGGTCGCTGTCCTCAGGCCCCCGTGGAGGCCACCCTGGAGAGGGAAGAGCAGGGCACACTAACCTGGCCAGAAGATATTCTCAAGTGTGAACTCTATCCAAGAAGAAAGAGCCGCGACTGTGTACTCCAGACTGTGATTCAGGAGAAAGGAATCCAAGGACAGGCTCTTGGGGTTATTGACTGCTGTGACTAAATATTCAGAATAGTGGAACAATGACAGGGAGCACATATACCTATTTAAAAACAAAAAGAACATGAGGTAAGTTGAGGCAAGAGAATCAAGTAAGCCATAAGTCCAAGTGCTGATTTGTTCTGAACTATATCCCTGAATTCTCTAATGAGATTCTGTTGTCACCTGAGAGTGGATATCAGGCATAGGCACCCACAATACTCCCTGAGGTTTGCAGAAAGTGGGGTTGTAAAGGGACTACATCTTTGAATATCACAGGAGGAGGGGGAAAAAAGAAAAACATAGGTTAGGAAGGCATTATGGGCCTTCTGCCTTTAAAAGAAAAATGACATTACACACAGTAAAACATGAAAGGGGGAAGTACCAAAATAAAGCAGTGATGTATGTCGAATACAAAAATCCAAAAAACTGAAATAATTCCAGCAAAGGAGGATTAGATGGCTCAGAGTATCGACAATAGGAGATAAAGTTTTTACCTGGAAGCCACTGGTTCATATCCAGGTCAGGGACTAGAAGGCTCAAGGGACTGAAATCATAGTGTAGGGAAAATCCTACACAGGCCGTGGGGGAAGCATTAGATGTGACCTAATAGAAATTAGAGACGGAAAAGGCCTGTGAAGACGAGCCAGAGCCTTGCCCCTTCCCGTCACTGAGGACCAAGACCCTCTTTCTGGGAAGGGCAGGTCACATTACTGAAGGTGCAGTAGATGAGGACACCTACGGGGAGGATGCCACGGGAGACCTCCTTCTATCTGCGAGGTCCAGGATGCAGGAATCTAGGAAGTTAGAGGCCTCAATCCCTCAGAACCCTCACTAGCCTTCAGCCAGTCAGGGACACGGGACCATCACTACTGACCCTCTGATCCACCCACCCTTGACTCACAACTATGGTTCCCAAAGCACTTCTTACCAGCCAAAGTGATTCCAGGAAGACTGGCTAAAACTTAGCAGCACTCCACAGCCAAACACAAAGCCAAGGAAACAGGCTCGGATGGCTATCTGAAACGGACCCAAAAGAGGCTCAGTCACCTGGCTGTTCAGAGCATATGTCCTACTTCCTGGCCTAAGTAGGCCACCACCAAGTCCATCGAGTCGACTTGCTAAGAGGTTAAAGGCGTGAAGCAGGACTGCCTGGACTCAAATCCCAAACTCCCCTCTCTCTGTGGCCTTAGGCAAGTTACTTAACCTCTCTGGACCTGGGCTTCTCCATCTACATATGGGGATGACCACAGTACCTACCTTTGAGGGCTGCTGTGAGAATGACCCATGTAAAGTACTTAAGAGGAACTGCTATAGAAGTTTTTAGCTGCCATTACTATTAGGGTTGTTTTTATTCAGGGCTGTGGGAAAACAGCGTAAACCTAGCGTACTGGCCGGATTCTCCCAAGTCCACGCAGCGAATCTGGTCGGGACAGCCGGGACTCCGCGCCCAGCCCCCTCCACGTAACTGCGGGGGCCTTTGACCTCAGACTTGACAGTAGGTAGGTAGTTCTCCACACCTCAAATTACATAAAAGAACTCGTGGGCCCGCTCACTCCCACCCCACGCGCTCATCTGCCGCAGCTGCTGAACCGCGCCAACTGCAATTTTCCACCCACTCCGCCGGGCGGAGGGGGCCCGCGCCCCACGGCCCCCAGGACTGACGGGGAGGGCGCCCTCCCGCCGCCTGAACTCGCAACTGCTTAAGAACACGGCCGGAGGAGGCAGCCCCTCTCGCGGGCCGCGCTGTCGGCCGACCTGGACCTCGACCCCGGCGGGGTACCGTGCCCACGAGCGACGCCCAGCCCGCCCGGCCCCCATCCCCGCCCCGGCCCTCGGCCCGGCCCGCACCTGGTAGCGCGGCGGCCGGTAGAGCAGCAGCAGCAGCGCGTTGAGCCCGGCCACGTAGAGCGCCAGCCCGGTGCGGCCCTGCAGGCCGGCGCGCGTGAGCAGCGGCAGCGCGAGCACCGAGGCGCCCAGCAGGAAGGTGGCGAGGCTGAGGCGCGCCTCGGAGCCCGGCGGAGCCCGCGCCGCGCAGCCTGCCATGGCGCAGGGAGGCGGACAAGCGGGCGGCGGCGCCGGCTGTAGCCCTGGGAAACCTGCCCGCCGCGCCTGCGCACTGCGCCGCCGACGCCGGCCGCGAAGGGCAGCCGCCCGGACCTGCACGCTGCCGGCAAGCTCTCGCGATACCGCCGCGCCGCGCGGCTGGGGCCTGAATTTGGCGGGAGCGCCCCGCCCCGCGGTCCCGCCCCGCCCCGCGGCCCCGCCCCTCCCCCGCGGCCCCCGCCCCTCCCCCGCGGCCCCGCCCCACTGTGCCCCCAACCTGGTCCACCTGACCCAGGCGGAGTGGAGGGGGGCGCCGCAGGAGCCTGGGTCTTGAGCCGAGAAGTCACCGCCAGGAGTCGGCCCCAAACTTCAGGATGTCCCTTGTCCGGAGAAATCACATGAAATCTATAGCTTCCCCTCTCCCCGGCTGCGTGGTCCCCCGAGAAACCGACACTTGGGCGTGCAGGCGTGAGCCGGCGATCCGCCTCCACCCCACCTTGCCCGGCCGGCCCCGTAAGGTCCGCGCGCACGGACCGCCTTGCCCTCGGCAGGGTCTCCGAGCTCCCCGCTGGGGGCCCTTGCGGCATTCATGCAGCGGGATGACCGCCCACTTCACTTCGTGTCGGGGGAGAATGTTGGCATACGGTGGAAATCCTCAGGACATTATTTTATAGGACAGAATAAAAAACTTTTCAGTGTGATCCTGACTTCACTTGGGAAAAACAAAAGTATACGGATGAACCTGGGAAAATGATTGGAATAGAAGCCAAAATTATTTCACAGCAGTAATCTTCTGGTGGTAGGGGAACTCTGGGCGACTTTAGTTATCTTTTTTATATGGTTTATGTATTTACCATATGGCCCAAATCAATATATATTATTTTATAATTAAAAATTGCTCTTTTTTTGGACTTTCCTGGATGGCGGTCCACACTTACAATGCAGGGGGCCAATGTGCCATCTCGGGTCAGGGAACTAAGATCCCGCATGCCAAGTCACAGCAAAAAAAAAAAGAAAAAACTAAAGAAAAATTGTTCCTTTTTGAAAGAGTAAATGCCTCCACTTCGGGTGATGGACGGATGATGGAGAAAGGCAAGTAAGCAAATGACTAGAATAAATTACTGTGGGATGAGAGTGAGGCAGGAACCAAGTGAGGATAGAGCATAGAGCGGGAATGAGAGGGACCCCAGGGAGAGACACATGGGAGGGGTAGGAGTCTGCCTGGGAGAGTTGGTACCGGCAGCCTGCGGCTGGAAATGAGAGCAAGGGCAGCTACAGGAGAGAGAGAAGGAGGGAGGGGACAGAGTCTGCAAACACAGAGGCAGGAGGAAGTCAGCCTGAAGCAGGATAGGGGACAGGCCCCAGGGGAGGCTGGAACCCAGAGCAGTGGGTCAGAGAGCGATATGCCTGGCCCACCTAGGGGTCAGCCCAGCTTGCATCTGAGGCTCTGGCCACCCTACCCTTCTCTGTCTTTGTGGGACCTGGCAGGAGGCCTTGTGTTTGGACAGCTGGGTTCAGTGGAGGATGGAGAGCCTGGCTCAGCAGCTTTGTAACCTTGGGCAAGACACCTCGATGAGCCTCAACTTTCTGTGAAATGGGGATCCTGACTCCAGTCTCCTGTTGGTGATCTGTTAAGTCCAGTATCTGTCTAAAAGGTGTTCAGAAGACATTTGCTAAACTCGGTAGACGGGGACTGAAAGAAGTTTTAATGTTTTAAAAATCTAGTATCACCCAGTTGCAGTGTCATGTGGGAAGGAAGTCTGGGCCTTTTCTGGGGGCTGAGAGCAGGGACTCCTGCCACTGCCCCCAGTTTCTACCAGCTCCCCCACTCAAGACCTCTTCAAAAAAAAAAAAAGACCTCTCCAGCATCGCCAGGACACCTCACAGCCACTAGAGGGTGCTTATTGCATCCTCACTCCTGGGAGTGAGTTTGGTCCTGGGGTACAGGGCTGCTCCAGGGAGGCTCCCTTTCTAGCCAGGGGCATCAGCTTTCCACGCTGACTAGTGGATCTGATTTGCCCCAGGGACAGTTCCTGCTCTGGGGGAGGGGCATGGAATAACATGTAATCCAGACTGGAGGGCTTCAGCAACTGTCTTTTCTCTGCCCATCAGTTCCCCTTGGACCATACCTCTCCATCAGTCTCATCGTGGAGAAGGAAGAAAGAATGGGGAGGTCATCCCCTCCCAGGTGGGGCCAGGTCAGGGGTGCAGGGGAATTTTTCGAAGTCACTAGAGTCCCTGGAGAAGGAAATGGCAACCCACTCCACTATTCTTGTCTTGAGAATTCCAAGGACAGAGGAGCCTGGTGGGCTACAGTCCATAGTGTCCCAAGAGCCATACATGACTGACACTACTAGAGTTCTGAATCTGTGAGGACCCAGGATTCACAGGGGAGTGATGGAAGGTAAAAGCAAGTAATCAGATGTATGCATGCACTGACACAGACCCAGAGAAACAGAGTCACTTGGAGATACAGGCACACAGAGGAAGAGTGAGTAACACAGATACAGACAGAAACTCAAAACACAGAGATCTGATCAAACAGGTTTTGCCACCAGAGAGGAAAGGGAGCTGATCAGACAAGCCCATTCACCATGCAGCTCTCCAAGTGTCCTCCAGTTTGTCATCCCCCAGGATAAAGGAGCAGCACACCTATAATAATAAAAGAAAATAAAGAAAAACTGCTTGGTCTGAAGATGCCTTGCTTGTTTTTGTCCCCCACCCCCCCCCCCCCAAATAAGCATTTGAATGTGTTTTGTTCTAGGAGCTGTAAGGCCCGCACAAAGGGACCCCTTTCTCATGCAGGAAGGTCCTTCTCTGGGGCCTCCCCTCCGCACCCCACCCCCAGCCAGCCAGCCACCCACCAGCTGAGGTAGCTTTCCATCCTGGGCCCAAGAAGAGTTTTTTTTCCCAACAAGAGTTTTAAAGAGCCCTAAGAACCATATCAACTTTTTCAAGTTAAACTGCGGGCTGAGATGAAATTAGGCTCCCTTTTTTCAAACAGGGTTGCTTTATTGAGCAAGAGGAATTGTAACAAGAGGGAATGCTGTAGAGCCAGTAGGAGGCAGGGGCAAGGATGGGTGCTAACCTGGCACCTCCACCCACACCAGCTTCCCAGGATGAAAAGCTGACTCCTGTCCAAGCGTGACACGGAGTCGGAAACAGCCCGGGAACTCTGCCTCTCCCTCCTTCCTGCTGGTGGGTCTCCAGTCAGGCGGTCAGACATTGTCAGAGAGGTCTCCTGGGCCTCCTTGTCACTCACAGGCCTCTGCCCCATCCACTTTTCACACAGAGGCCAGGAGGGGTCTATCCAGTGTGGCTGCAGCTCACTCTGACCCTCCATAAGGTTTTTTTTTTCCCTTTCCCTTCCTCTGGCCTCTGCCTGCTCCGGGCATGAAAGCCCCCTCCCCGCAGTCTGGTAAATGACTTGTAATTTATGAGCACATCAGTCCAAAGTGCATAAGTCATATGGGCACAAAGGGGCCGGGTAAATATTTAAAGATTACAGCCAGCTGGGGAGAAGCACAAAGGCCTGGGACAATGAGGGTCTCCAAGAATTCACTCTCTCCGCATTGGGCCAGCCGGGTTCAGTGTTGATGCACTCACCGGAGTCCCAGCCTTTGTGCCCCAGAGGGCCCTCTGCTGCCAGGCTATTCGGAGTCCTAACCCTGCTAAACAGAGTTAAACAATCGCAGCCTCTCCAACCCCATCTGGAGACAATTGGCTGAGTCATTTTGGCGCTTTTGCTGTGTCTCAATAGTTAATTACATGGAGCCATCACTTCATTCCATTTTGAAATGCATTGCGGGAGGGGGAAGGGCACGCACTTTTCTCCCTCCAGTCACCGCACCAGGGGCGGCCTCCACAGCACCGCCCCTTAGGGTAGCTTTACATGCCTAGGGACTACGGGAAGGAAGGGGTTCCCACCCAGGGACGTGGAGAGGCTGCATCGTTCTGTGATGTTCTTTCTTTTGCCAAAGTCATGAAACCAATTGGAAGGGAGGACAAAGGCACAGGTCACTGTGGCCTTAAATTCCCCAGCCTGAGGAAGCAACTGGCATTGAGTGGCCCTGGAAGCCCCCAACACTTCCCTGGACTATAGAAGGAATTTTTCTTGAATGAGCAACGGAGGCCTGTGTCCTCCTGCCCCCCTCCACAATCCCCGCAGCACTCTGCCTGGACTTGTGCTCTTTTCCAAGCCCCCTGGGAACCCCAGAGGCTAAAGATGGAAAGGGAGTCAGCGGCCTACATCCCGGCTTGCATAAGTCCGGTTTCTAAGTTGGTCTATGCCCTTGCCGGCAGCCCGAGGGCGCTTCGTTCTGCTTGCTCTCAGGGAACGAAGTGACGAAGTGAGCCCGCTGCCTCTCCCTCTACATGGGATAAAACGCCTCCTCCGCCTCTGCGCGCCCTCGGAGCCTGGCCTGCCTGACGGTGTCTAGGATGCTCAGACGCAAAACTTGCAAACACACCTGCGGGTCCCTAGCCTGGGTCTCCGAGCAGCATCCCGGTGGAGACTCCTGTCTTTCCCAGTGACCTTGCCAAATGCAAAAATCTGCCTTTAACTTAGTGGGGGAAACTGCTGTCAGAAGACAGAGCCTGAATTAGGGGTAAAGGATGGCTAGGGTAAGGGTGGGTGAAAACACTCTGAAGACGGTGGGGGGAGGGGGGAGTAAGATAGAATTTGCACGGAGATCTCCTTTCAGTCTTGAGTCCTGCGTGTTCCTCATCCAGCTTAGGGCGAGCAAGGAGTCAAGGTTGGTGGCAAGGATGGTGGCAAGGAAGCCGCGCAAGGACCGGGGCAAGCCCAGAAAATGAGGGAGGGGAGTCAGCCTAGGTGGGGAGATGCCGGCCTGAGGACATGCTGCAGGAGAGGTGGCGCGGCGGGCAGTGCTGGGGTCGGGGTGGGGAATGAAGATGAGGGTAGAGGGCAGCCGAGGTGGAGGCCGGTTAAGCCGGCGGGGGCGGAGCTTGACCACTCGAATTCCGCCTGGGCTGCCCCTGCCGGCTTTGCTTCCCGCAGCCAGAGCAGAACATTGCGAATTAGCGCATTTTGCGGTCAATTTTCCACTGCTTAAGAAACACTAAGCCACCACGTGAGCGGCCTCACCCAGCGCGGCCCGGCTCTTAAGGCACTGGCTGTAGAGGAGTGTTGGCTCTAGGAACTGCGGATGCCTGGGTGCAGGCGGGGGCGTCCCGTGGGCCGCTTTATTGCGGCCCTAACTCTGGAAAGGGGCCGGGCCCGGTTCCCCCGCTGCCGGGCGCGATTGCTGCGCGGAGGGCCATTGGTTTGCTAATACCGCCGGCGCTGAAAGGCGCGGGCGGCGGTTTATGGCGAGGGCTCGTAATTAGAGGACAAATTGCCCGGCTGCCCGCGCTCCTCCAGAGAGGCGCGGGGGTGAGGGGACCGCCTGAGCGAGGCGCACGCCCTCCTCCGTGCAGGGAGCGGGGGTGAGGGAGACCGCCGGAGCGAGGCGCGCGCCCGCCGGTGTGCAGATGTGCCGCAGCTGGAAGCCCGTGCGCAGCGGGGCGCCAGGAGTTTGGTCCCGAGGAGGCGGGCGCGGGCGCGGCTTTGTGGGGCCAACACAATGCACTTAACACTCGGCTGCCCCCTTTGTGCCCAGCCGCGCCTCCCGCCCCGAGGCGCCTTTGTATCGCGCCGCCACCGCCCCCACCCCATCCCCTAAGCCCGAGCGAGGGCGCGGAAACCACTCGGGCCCAGCCGACCCCGGCGCTTCAAAGCTGCCCGGCGCGTGCCAGCGCCCCCAGTCCAGCCGCGGCCCCGTGGACCGCCCGGGGCCCGGCCCGGTCCCGATCTGAACTAAGGGCCCTGCGGCCGGGGAGGAAGAACACTTCGGAGCCACGGTCACCAAGCTTCTGACTGAAAGGAGGGAGGGGCGCGATTCTCCACGCTGCTTGGCGCCTAGAAACGCCGCTGCCGGGCAGGGCCGGTCAATACCCCGAGCGGGGGTGGATGTCAAAGAGGATGCCCCGGCTCTAGGGAGCTGGGGGCCCACCAAGGACCCAGCAATTTCCCTCCCCCTCACTGCAAAGGCTAGGTTGTAAAGTCATCCGCAGCAGGGCTCCTGTGCTGAACTTTTGGGTCCTTGTGACTTTCCCATCGCCCTCACAAGCAGCAGTAGGGGGCTGCATGTTCATGAACTGAGGCCAAGATAACTCAGTTAAGGAAGATGTGTAGGTTTGAATCCAGGGACTCCCCCAAATGGACAATTCCCGTCCCTCGCAGCTAGTGTAGTCCAGTTCCTGAAGCCCAAGCAGGGACTGCCCAGGAGTTTTGCTGGAGTGCCTAGCCGCTGCTGGCACGGGGCCTCCTCCTCTGAGCTCCTTGGGTCTTCAGCCTGAATAATGAAGAAGGGGTTGGCATCTTGGGCCTCCAGTGATGCGCTCCCTGGAGGCTCAGTGCTCTTCCCCATCCCCATCTCCCACTTGTTGGGACCCTGAGAAGGCTAAGGGGCAGGAGTGGGGGGAATATATTCCAAGGCCTTCCCTGTAAGGGAACAGAACCTGAGTCGTCCAGCCTGCAGACTCAGGACTGGGGGTAGGAGAAGTCATTCTGACTGCCCTGGCCTGAGGCTGCCTGCAGCTTGCCCCTCCCCAGCTTGAAGAGAGTGGTTTAGGTCCTAATAGGGCCAGAGGGCCCCTGAGCCCAGACTGCACCCCAGCACAGTACCTCTCCCAGTCCTGAGGTCCCAGCAAAGAGGAGGCTGCTGTGGCCCCGAGGGTGGGCTGCACGCTTTAATGGGACACATGTTGCTGCGTGGCCCCCGCGGGCCCGGCTTTCAGTGGCCACAGGCAGAAAATCGCTGTATTGTCCCAACATTAGGGAGACTAATGCGGCGTCACCAGTGGCCAGAGCGTGAAGCCGGCAGAAAGGCCTCACGTATCTTCATCAGGCCAGAGGAGGCCTGGTGCTCAGTCACCATCATTAGCAGGGCCTGCAGCCAGCTGGGCTCATGGACCTCCCCCAGTGGGCGTGTTGGTGAGGCCCAGAACCTAGGGAAATTGGGACGGTACAGGGTTTGGAAGGCATGGGCATGGGAAGGAATCTCAGACTCAGGAAGAGGCGAGGATGAGAGGGATAAAGGAAAGACTGGAGGTGAGGCCTGGGCTAAGGGGAGAAAATGGGCAGAGGGAGGTGGGGAACTTGCCTGTTTGTCCCCCTCTCACCCCTCCCCCTCGGGGTTCCACTCTTCCAGGAGCGCCTCATTGACATGTAAACGAGGGTTCCCTATAAAGGTGGTGCTGCCTCCAACGGGCTCCGCTAGTACAACATGGGCACTCAGCCTGAGACCCAGGGCTGCTCTGGTGGCCCCACTGGCAACTTCCGCAAGGTCTGGGGTCCTGAGGGTTGCGGGGGTGAGGGATAGGACAGAGTGCACCGAGAGGGCCAAGGCTCTGCAGGTCATGTAACTATTGCTCACCCACAGGTCTCCAAGCCGCTGATGGAGAAGAAGCGAAGGGCACGCATTAATGTGTCACTGGAGCAGCTCAAATCATTGCTAGAGAAACACTACTCGCATCAGGTGAGACCGGGGACACGGTGGAGGTGGGGGGGGGGGGTGATATGATCCCCGGCCTCATTTGCTTGAACCCAGGCTGCGGTCCTGAGAGCCCTTTCCATGGATCTGCAGATTCGGAAACGCAAGTTGGAGAAGGCGGACATACTGGAGCTGAGCGTCAAGTACATGAAAAGCCTTCAGAACTCGGTGCAAGGTAGAGGGAGGACCTGGAAGGGTGGGGCAAGGGGCTGGAGAGGGAGGCTTGTGGGGTCAGAGCCATGGATTCTACAAAGCCAGATAAAGCAGAGATGAACAGAAAAGAACCGCTCAGGGCAGCTGAGTGAGGAGGTATTGCTGTAAGCGGGGAGGCAGCAAAAGCCTGGCTGGCTGCAGACTTGTAATCCGAGTGAGTGAAGGTCTGGACCCATGGGAGGGGGTGAGTTTCGGCCTCCCTCACGTCCCACCCCTCCCTCCCTAATCGTCCCTTTCACCCCTCCCTCCTCTTCCATTCCTTCTCTCCTTTTTTTTTTTTTCCTCCTCCCCCTCCCTCATTCTCCCCTCCTTTCCACTTTTCTTTCGTCCGCTGCCCTCCCCCCAGGGCTCTGGCCGGTCCCCAGCGGAGTCGAGTACCCGTCGGGCTTCCGCGGCTGTCTGCCCGGCGTTAGCCAGCTTCTGCGGCGCGGAGAGGAGGGCGGCGCCGGCCTGCACGGCCCGCCGGTGCACGAGCGCGCGGGCAGCAGCACCATGGACAGCGCCAGCCCCGGCCCGGAGGCGCCCGAGCGGCGCGGCCCCTGCGCGCCCCCAGTTTGGGCCCCTGCTCCGGCCGCCGGCGGATCACGGTCCCCGCCACCCCGGCGCCTCCTCTCTGGCTGTCTCCCCGGCGCCTCCATCAGCATCCCGGCGCCGCAGTCGACTTCTTGCCGCTTCGCGGAGAGCCCGGGGCCGGGGCTGCGCTTGTGGCGACCCTGGTGAGGCTCAGATGCGGCCTCGGACTCAAGGGGACCCTCGTCTGGCCTGAGGACGCAGAGACTGTTTTGAACGGCCGGGACCCCAGGCGTAGGTTCTGATCCCAGGACGGGGTGACCGGGAGGGGGCCGCGTCTCTGCTAACTCTGGGAAACACACGAAACTATGATTGGACCGGGTTCTGAGCGTCTAGGCATAACCCCATCCCCGCCCCAGTTCTACCTACTCAGGCTGGACCCGCTCTCTGCTCCTCCCACCCTCTAGTGGGGCTGGGAGGGGTTGTCCCGGGCTGCACCCCTTTCCCAGGGCCCTTGGCGGGCAGCCCGCCCTCTCCCCCGCCCCGCGGCCGCGCGGCGGTGGGAAGGTCGCCGTCCGCAGCGGCCCAGAGCGGACCCCTCGCAGCGAGGAGAATCGCTGCCCCGCCCCGGTCCATTCAGCGGGAGGGGGACGCCCGGTTCCCACCGGCACAAAGCGAGCTAGGCTCCGCCCCGCCCCGCTAGCGAGGGGCCCCCAGCCCACCCCCACCCTAGACCCACTCGGCTTCCACGGATTCCCACCCTCTCCGCTAGCGGCGCGGCCCACACGCTGGCCCGCGCTCCGAAGTCAGTTCTCTCAGAAGCCCCCTCCTTAGAGGCCCCGCCTGGTGAGGTGCTCCGCCTACCGCCCCCGCCACCCGACGCCCTGCTCCGCCAGGCTCCTGGCAGGGAACCTCCGCACCGTCCTGCCAACTGGAGATATGCTAGGGCAGACTCCGGCTCCTCCCAGGGGGTAGTTCACTTATCCCCACTCGGAAAGACCTCGGCCTCCCAGAGTCTCGGCCTTGGACCGCTGCCTCTAGGGAGCCCACCATCCTTGACAACCCTCGGAGCGCTGTGCGACGGTTAACGCGTCCGAAAACGAAGTCATTGCTATGCCCAGACTCTAGCCCGGGAGTCCCGGCCTTCGAAGGGCGGGCCGGGGGCGTGGAGAACAGGGATCCTGCGCTGAGACCAGGAAGAGATCGCGGCACCTCCTCCCATCATCTTGAAATGCAGAATAAACACAGTGCGAACCTGTGGAATGGGTATAAAGAGGCCGTGAAGGTTCTAATTTCTCCCATGATGATGCCTACTTGGGTGAATCTGTTTGAAGTACAAACATCAACTTTGTATAAAACATTTCTTTTGGGGTTGCCCCTGCCTTGCCCTGTGCTAAACCCGTTCTGGTCAGACCGCGGAGAGAGGCGGCCTGGCTCCCCTACCTGACCCAGCCGGCTCTCTGGAGCCGGTGCTGGGGTCCCGCCGTGGTGGTCCTGGGGCGGCCTCTTGGGTCCCGCTTTTCTGCACTAATCCTGAGCGCCACCAGATGGCGCTCTTACACCGCGGACCCAGGGGCGCGTCCTCCAAATCCCAGCCCAGGTTGGTGGGCGGGTCAACCCGCACAATGAGTCCGCCTCCCCAGGCACGTCTCCCATCGCAGTGCCCCTGGCTTCCCCAATGGCTCAGATGGTAAAGAATCTGCCTGCAATGCAGGAAACCCAAGTTCGATCCCTGGCTCGGGAAGATCCCCATGGAATGGCAACCCACTCCACTATTCGTGCCTGGACAAACCATGGAGTAGCAAAGAGTCAGACATGACTTAGCTACTAACACTTTCTCGCTCTAAGAACCAGCCTCACTGGGGTTAGCGGTCCCTGAAGCCATCCCTAGGCAGGAGCTGCCACCTGCACTCACAGGGCTTTGAAGCCCACCAGGCCGCTGCTCCTGGCCTGACTCCCCTCCAGGATTTGCAGAGAGGAAAAAGTCAAGTCCGACCCAAAGGAAGGGCGCACTGGAAGAGGAATTCAGGACCCAGAGGGAGAGAAGTTTAGGGGCAGCTTGGCCAGCAGTGCTGTTAGATTCTAGGGAGGTGTTTCCATGAAACTGGCCTGGGATTGCCCAGTGCAAATTATATAGGAAGTTTTTATTGGAGTCTGTACAGAAGAGAAATGCTCAGTTGTCAAAAAAAACTACAAACGGATCCCTGGCTCTGGGCTGGATGAAGACAGATCTCCCTTCCAGGTGAACCCAGGGTCAAGCTGCTCATCAAGGCAGCAAACAGGCCTGGAAGCTAGACAAAGTGAGAGAGTGGAGCCCCAGGCCCTGGAGGCCTCCACTTGGGGTTCTCCCTCCTCTTTAATTTTGTAAAATTCAGGCCTGGAGGGACTTGAGGGGACCAGGCTTCCCTGCAAGTATTGCCGTTGGATATGAGATACACAGAGTGAAAACTCAAGGTGGACAAATCTGCCAGCCTGAAGGGGGGGGGTGGGGGGCGGGGGAGACAGCGGCTAACTGGTGACCTCTGCCCCCACATGACATGTCGATCCTTAAAGGCACAGCAGCGTTGGCGAGGCAGGCCTCCCATGGCTGAGGCTTGACTGGAACATTCTGATTTACTCACCTGTGGCTAGCTCCTCCCCCCAAGTTACCCCACAGCCAGAGATTGAAGAGGCCTCTGAAGCTAAGACAGAGCTGGGTAATTCTCCCCAGGTCTCTCTGGAGCTGGAACACTGTCTGAAGGATGAGGAAGCCAGATCAGCCCTCAGAGGGGCAGAGGCAGTGCTGCAATTCCAGATTGCAGAGCAGGAGGGAAGAGGGTGTAGGCCAGCTCCTCACAGGCCCCTGGAACCTACTTCAGACTTTCACAGGTAGGGGCCACTGCATGGAGGCAGGGGATGGGATGGGACCGCCTTTGCACACACCCCCATCCCTACAACCCAAAGTCCACAGGTATTCCTGGGCCTCTTCTTAGCCTGAGTCTAGGGTCTTCCTCCATGCAAAACCCAGCAGACAGTCCCTGGGGGTCCATGGCCAAGCCCAGCTCTGCAAGAGCTGTGCCTAGCATGGACAGCAAGAGAGTCCTTACTCAGGGTGGAGGAAGACTCACCATGGACCAGACCTTACACCCAGAACCTGGGAGGACTCTTAAGCCAAGATCCCTTTCTGGCCAGACATGCACAGGTTGGGGGTGGGCACCGGGATAAGGTAGCCCACTCCTGCTTTGCTTCAGTTCTCTCCACCACATAACCCACAACCTTCACGGCAGGGGTCCCAGGGGTGGCTGATGTGGTGGGCACAAACAATGAAGGCAGAGTGATGAGGGAAGGGATGTGCTAATAGGGGTCAAAGTGAGTGTTGTGCTTGTGTTTGGCTGGGGAGAGTGCCCAAGGGGGCCAGGGACACTAAGCGTGGGAGGCCTCAGGCTTGGGGGCCACACTAGGCCACTGAAGACTGACCCCCACAGAGGACCCTGGGAGGATCCTACACTACTTTCCCTCCCTGTCCACTCCATGGCCAGGGTACACAGACCAGGAGACCTGTCCAAACAGTCCTGAGAGTTAACATGGTCACCTGCTCATCACAGATGGGGAAAGCGAGGCAGAAGAGGTCAGCAGGGAAACCTGCTCAGAGAACTTGGCTTGGGCTCCGAAGACCCCTGTGCTTAGAGACCCTCTGTACCCCACCCCCTGAGGTGTGACAATTACAGTGCAGAGTAGAAAGCCGGATGGAGTCTGGTGGCTCCTGCACGGCTGGGCTTTGTTCTGTTTGGCGGTGTCCCTCTCTGGGCAACCCACCATCACCATCACCCTAGCCCAGTTGCTGCGTGTGGAGCCCGCCTTTTCCCAGGTCCCAGCCTCACTCTGCCACGGAGGTGCCCTGCCCAGAGGCTGGTCCGTAACCAGGGTGGTTGTCCGGGGGGGCGTCGTCCCTCCAGGCAATGGTCGCCCCGTCAAGGCTGGCACATGTCTGGGCAGCTTGCCCCAAGCCCAACCCGGGCTAGGGTGGCATCTTTGGTGCTTTGGCCCCGTAGGCGGCCCAGCCCGCCTGGTGACTTGGGGGAGGCGCCGGCGGGCCCTAGGACGCGGAACCCAGCGAATCCGAGTGCAGTGTGACATAGCCCGACGACTCCGAGGGCGAGCTTAAGAAGCTGCTGGTGCTGCCCGCGCCCGCCGCGCGCAGACCCCCGGGCTCGCCCCACGACGCGCTCAGGCCGGTCCGCAGGGTCCCGGGATGCGCGTGTGCGGCCTGGAGCGGCCCGGGGCTCCTCTCCGCCCCGCCGCCAGGGGGCGCCACGTCCCCACCGGGCTGGGCGCGGTCGCGGGCAAGGGCGCAGGCGGGGAAGGGCCCGGGCGGGCCGGGCTGGCGGCGCAGGGACTGCGGCTCCCGCTCGAAGGCGGTCAGTGCGAAGGCGTCGGGCAGCAGCGAGGCGGAGGCGCAGCGAACGCCGGGCCCGGGGCGGAGGCAAGGGCTGCTGGGGGGCGAGCCGGGGGCGCAGCGCGGGCCGTCGTCCAGGGCCGGGGGGCGCAGCGACAGCAGGCTCTCGGCCGAGCGACGTCGCGGGCGGAAGGGGGGCGCGTCCTCTGCGAGGGCCAGCAGGCTGCCGCGGCGCCGATCGGGCCCGCCTGGCATCACCAGGGCAGCCAGGTCCTCGCCGGAGCCCCAGCGCGGCAGGAACGTGGGCAGCGGGACGGCGGCCCACACGTCTGCGTCGTCGTGCGAGAAGCGTCGCGTAGGTGGGACCTGTGAGGATCGCGTAGTTACCTCCCACCACCCTCCTGGAAAATGGGGACCTAGCCTCCCCTCCCCGGGCAGGGTTGCCTGGAGTCGGGGATCACCAGGCCAGGGGCCCCTGGTTTGAAGCTGTGCGATTTGGGGCAACTGACGATCTCTCCAAATCTGTGTTGTCATCTGTAGCTTGGGTCAACTGGGGAGAAGTCCCCTTGAGTAGGGTGCTGAGCCCCAAAGAAATAACACAGGTGCCAGGCTGAGCACCCTCCTAGCGCACAAGGGAACTGGGGCACAGGGGCTAGGGTGCCCCTCATGGGCTCTGTGACCTGGGCCAGCCCATTTTGGGAGGTGAAAGGCAACCCTGGTACAAGATGGGCTCCTACTCAGAGAGGAAAGGCCTTGGAGAGGTCAGGGTATCCCCCACATGCATATTCCACGTCTCCAGCCCTGCCTCTCTCTACCTGCAGGTACTGCATCTTGTCCTCCTGCAAGGGCCGCAGAGGGTAGAACTGGGGCAGGCCCCCCTCCTCCAGGGCAGAGAGCTCATATTTGGCCATCCTGTCCAGGGCCACAAAGTCGCCCCCGTAGCTGTAATCCAAGGAGCGCTCCAGCACTAGGTCTGGGGGGACGCCACCTTCCAGGCTGGTATCTGCAGGGCAGGGCAGAAGTTTAGGGCCATGGAAACTTGGGGGGCTTCAGGAGTGAACCCCCAGGGACCCCTAGAGACACATGCAGGGCTGGTGGGCGGGCTAGCAGAAAAGAAGGGTGGGGTGCTCCGTTCAAATCCTGACTCGGCCCCCTTTTAGTTGCAGGACTGGGGAAGTCACAGACCCTGAGCCAGTTTCCTCTATGGGGATGGGAACTAAACAGACACAAGGCGTTGACACTACCAGGCAGGTGGCAGGGGCTCAGCCCAGGGTCACATTGTTACTGCTGGGGAGAGACAGGACTGGGTCCTCAGGAGCCCCTGGGGGCAGTTCGCCAGGACCCCTAAAGTCAGAGACTCCAGGAAATATTCAGGCTGGACTCCACAGCCACTGTTAACTGGAACATCTGATTAACTGAAACCCTAGTAGAGGGGCAAGCCAGACAGAAGAATGCTCCATGGGACACTGGGTCCCTTAGGGGTTCAAGCACCTCTGGGGTAAATCAGGGAATCTGAAACCTGTCCTCCCACTGACCCCAGTGATCTCCCCTAGGCGCCACTCTCCACGGAGCCTTCCTCACCATCATCCGAATCCTCATCATTGGCCAGGAGGGCCATACACTTCTCCCAGACAGCCTTGAGATCAGCGCGGTAGCGGTCACAGGCCCAGAGGAAGACAGGCAGCAGCAGGGCCTGGGTCACTGAGCACCACAGCACACACAGTGCCATCCAAGGCGCCGAGGCATCTGCCCGTAGGCTGCTGAAGCTCACCACCTGTGGGCACAGGGGTCGGCCTGGCACCCGGCAGGACCCCCATCACCCCGCTTCCCCTCCCAGCCTCAGTTCTCCCATATGCAGGGCAGGTCTGACTGCCCACCCGCCACAGAAGGAGGCAGAGGAGGTGACAGAACTCCAGGCTCTTCTTGGGCAGGAAAGGGCCGGAGTGTGAAGGGAGAAGTCCATGCCCGCCCACCGACAGCTGCTCACTGCCAAGATGGATGGTCACAAGACTGTGTGCGCACCAGGAAGCACTGAGTATGGCCTCCCTCATTTCATCCGTGACCGCCCGAGGCCGGGGAGCCAGGATTACCATCCCATTTTTGAGAGCCAGGTCTCCAATCTCCCGGATCAGAGCCTTTCTACCATCCTCCTTGCTCCCTGGCTCGTGTCCTTGGCCCTGCCTCTACTCTTGGGGCTGACCTCAGACCCAAGTGGGGAATCAAAGCAGTTTCTGAGGATCAGAGGGTCTAACTCGGTGGCTTTTGGCTCATGGCCCAGGGGCCCCTCATTCCTCTGCTCCCAGGGGAGTTCACTCCTCCATTTAGAGTGACACTGAACTGTTCCCCTTTCAGAGCCGAAGTGGGCATGATGCAGACATACATTGGTTCTTCCACACGAGCTGTGTGACCTTCAGAATGATGCTAAACCTCTCTGGGGCCCAGTTTTTTCATCTGTGAAATGGGCCAAGAACATCTTGAGGCAAAGATTCCAGACACTGCACCAGCCCTGCAGCATCATGTGGGTTCCATAAACAGTACTCCCATCTATTCACTACTCAAGAGAAGCTGGGGGGCCCTACCCCACTGCTATTCCCATCTGGCTCTGCAATTTCACACATGTGCCTTCCCTCTACCAGCAAAGGGCCCCACTGCACACAGGAGGTCTCCACCTAAGGGGTACCAGACCCGTTCAGGGTGGGGCTACACCCTGCCTATGAAGCTGCCACCCCCCTACCTGTCACCTGCTGAAGCTGGGGTCCTGCAGTGATGCCCTGCTCAGCTGCTAGGATGAAGCCTCTCTTGGGTCCTTGCCCCTCAACCCGTCCCTGTCCAGCTCTAGACCCTCTTCAGGGGCTGGGCTGGAACTTTATGTGTGGGAGGGCTTGGCTCCTGAGTCCAGACATCATTCTTGGGCTAGGCCTGGAGCACAGCTTCATAGACAGGAGCCCAGGCAGCCTCCATGGACCTTGGACCCTACGTGGCAGGGTCTTCAGACCAGCCCTCACCTTGACCTTCCTCAGCTGCTGGTGCGTGCATGCTAAGTTGCTTCAGTTGTGTCCAGCTCTTTGTGACCCCAAGGACCATAACCCGCCAGGCTCCTGTGTCCACGGGGTTCTCCAGGCAAAAATACTGGAGCAGGTTGAAATGCCCTTCTCCAGGGGATCTTTCCGATCCAGGGATCAAACCCACATCTCTTACATCTCCCACACTGGCAGGCAGGTTCTTTACCACTAGCACCACCTGAAAGCTTGTTCGGCTGCTGGGATCAAGTCCAACTCTCCAGCACACATTCAAGGCCTGTCCTGCCTCCCAATTCAGGGCCAAAGCCAATTCTGCCACACCACATTCCCCCTCTGTCCACCCTGGGACCTGGGCCCAAGAGGAAGCCTGTGAACCCACCTTCCATACCCTCTGTATCAAGTGGATCTAACCCAGATCAGGGGTAGAAAGTCTCCTGCCATGTGATGGAAAGACCCTGGTCTCTGCAGCCACCTAACGTGGGTTCAGTTCCCACCACAGCTGCCCTGACTGTATACTGGTCACTTGACCTATCTGAACTTCAGTTTCATAACTTATAAAGTAGGGGTGATGATGATGCCTCCTGAAAGGATCAGTGTGAGGAAGATTCAACTGCTAATGCCTGGAGCACCCAGTCCTACTCTGTCCCAGAGCCCATGTCCCCGCTCCGGGCTCCTACCACCCGCCAGGCTCACCCACCAGCACGGGGAAGCCCATAAGGCAGTCGTAGATGACCACGATGGTGGCTACCAGGCCAGTGATCTGCAGAGAGGTCCTGGCAGGCTCCGAGCCGTCGATGGAGGAGCGGCGCTTGCCCTGCGCGTCCTCCACCACGATAGTGGGCACGGTGAAGGCGCGGCGGTCCGCCCGGCGCCCCACCTGCACCGCCAGTGTCTGGAAGAGGGCAATGGCCGTGCAGACGGCACCCATGGCCACGCTACCGCCCACCAGCAGCAGGAAGCAGACGCCAAAGCCCAGGCCGATCTCAGCCACGATGAAGCGGCAGCCGTGGGTGTAGAAGCGCTCACTCGTGTCATGCCAGCCGACGGCAGGCAGGGCCGACAGGATGAAGGACACCATCCAGATGCCCATGACCGTGTGGACTGCCTGCTTCTTGGCGTTGCTCAGCCTGGCACAGGGCAGGGATAAGACAGAGAGGGACCTGGCATCACTCACAGGGTCTCTCCCCAAGCCCTGAGGGTCCTCGACTGCCCTGGTTCCCAAGTACATCATCACACGTCCCTTTCCCCAAGCACTTCTCTACTGGGTACCTGCACACCCACACACACCTACATGCACGCACCCCTGCAGCCCTCAGTGTGACAGGTGACGAACCCTGCAGGGGGGCCCTGTCCCCACACTGAGGCCGCTGTGCGCTCAGGCACACGTACCCCCCTAGGATGTTTGTGTGCACACAGGTACCCGCCCAAGAACTCACCTGTAGTTGACAGGCCAGCGGACCATCCACATGCGGTGGTAGGAGAGGGAGGTGACGGAGAAGCAGGTGGCCAGGGTGAGGGTGTAAAAGGTGGACACAAAGACCTTGCAGAGGCCCTCGTTCCACTCGTAGTCGGGGCGCTGGCGCCGCAGCTGCACCACGGCATAGGTGGCGATGGGCACGGCCACGTTGAGCATGTGGGTGGCCGCCAGCATGCACAGCAGGAACTCTAGGGGCTTCCACTTCTTCTGCTTGGCCCCCACGCTGAGTATGCCCCAGGCGTTGGCCAGCAGCGAGAGGCCTCCGCACGCCAGCCAGCCCACCGCACTGCCAGGCAGCCGCCTCTCATCACTCATGGTGCAGACAGGAGCTGGCTGGTGGCTGGGACATCCTCTTCAAGCCAGGCCTCAGCTCAGCGGAGCAGTCCTCACACGTGGCGGCCCAGGGACACCGGGGACCATGAGCATCTGTGGGGGGCGGGGGCGGGCAACACAGGGCACTCAGTGACTCTCCCCTGGCTCCAGCAGCAGAGCTCTTGGGGCTCCTGGAAGTGGGAGAGAGAGGGGGTCCCCTGATGCTCCGTTATCTGTCCGGTCCTGGCTTGGGCGGGGCTGCTTTGCCTTCCTCTCTCTTCTCTGAAGCCTCCTGGCTCCTGGGGGGGGGGGGGTGTATACAGTGGTGTTCAATCAATGCACATCCCCTCACTTCCATCTACTCCTGGTCAAGGTGCAGCCTCTAGGCTAGCTTCCAGGCTGTGTGCATCCTCAGGGAAGCTGCCAGGCCAGGCCCAGGTGGGCAATGTGCCACAGGCGTACCTGGTGTTGTCCCACGACCAGCCCTCTCACCTTCACACTTCCCAGATCCACACACAGCCCACATGACGCTGCCCCAGTGCATGACGGGGGCCCTCAGCTTCATCCGTCCCACTTCATTTGGCCAATGAGGACAGGCCTGGAGGATGAGCCCCCTGAATCTCTGCGTGAGGAAAGGGTGATCTGGGGACCAGTTTCCTGCCCACTCTGGGAAAGCATGGCCTGCTTGTCCTGGGTCAGCCCCCAGCAGGCCTTCCACGGCCGGGCACACCTGGAAGGCCCTGGCAGAACCCCAGGCTGAGTCCCACTAAGCTCCAGCACACACTCATATCCTCTGAAATGAGGATGATGATGCTTCCTCCAGGGGGCAGTTAGGTGGACAGACGCCTCATCTCTAAAGCCCAGGGTAGGCCAGGTCACAAACACAGTGGGTGCTCCGGACACCTTGAGTAACATGGGACTATAGCTGGCCACAGACCAGAACTTGGCCCCAAGGACAGCCTGCGCATAGGATCCAGGCAGGAGGCACATGTTGGGGAGCTCCCCCATCCTACCAGAGAGAGAGAGGGTGACCCCCCCCCTTCCGGCCTGGCACCTCCCTGCACAGAACAGTGGCCAGTCGTCCGATATGAGGCCCACCATAGCAGGCCACTCTGGGCACAGTCTGGAGCAGGCAGTGTGGGGAGAAGCACGGTGCTAAATGCAGGCCTCCTGTGTACGCTGCCTACACTTGGGCCTTCTCACTCTCTAGCCTATTTAATCTCAGTGCCTGCAATTCTCTTGTTCCCAACAGAGAAGATCCCCTGGAGAAGGGAATGGCTACCCACTCCAGTATTCTTGCCTGGAGAGTCCCATGGACAGAGGAACCTGGTAGGCTACAGTCCATAGGGTCGCAGAGAGTTGGACATGACGGAGACTAACACTTTTAACACCTACGGGTACCCCTGAACCAGACACAGCCAGATGATCCCCCAGGCACTGTTCCCAGCTTGATGTGGACAGGCCATTGCAGGCCCCTGGTGCTCAGGACAGGGGAAACAACACTTCCCAGCCCACTGCTGGGCACCCCTGCTTGTGTTGTGCAGTGTGTGGCCTTGACCCCTGTGGACACCAAAGGACCTCTGAGTCCTATGAGTCTCATTCATCTCTGTGCCCCTGGTACAGGCCTGCCTGGGCCCCTGACCCAGATGAGAGTCTATTCTGGACCACACTAGTGCCCACTAATGGTCTTAAGGGGGGCTGGGGGACTTCTGGAGCCAGACAACTTCCTTCCCAAACATTAGGCTTCTACTTATACACCTGCTGTCCCTTTGTCACCCTAGACCCAGCATGGGAGGAGAGGCGGCCCCACTGGACCCTCCAGCAGTTGTTCAGGCGTCCAGCAAGCCTCCTTGACCTCAGCATACAGAGGCCACTGGTGTGGGGTAAAGAGCTGTTAAGACTCCAACTCCAGCTCCCCGGCCAGTTACTTGACTTAGCTGGGCGTTAGTTTTCGCATCTATAAGTGGACATGAGGGTATCTGTCCGGAGAAGCATGTGGGTAGCCAGGAAGTTATGCCAGAGAAAGCACTCAGAATGGAGCCAGGCACATAGAAAGTGCTCAGTAAATGCTGGCTGTATAGATGTGTGTACTAAAGGCCTCCCTGCTCTCTGAGCTACAGCACCTCTCAAGGTCCAAGACATTGAACTCAGAGGTGTACTTGAGCCTCAGACCTGCAGGCAGACACAAGGTAACCCCAACTGAAACCTGGGACAGGCCAGCTTTGGGGGTGATGAGGCCCCAGGGCTACCCTAAGGGGCACCTTCATGGGTCTGGCAGCCTACTCTGGGTCCAGAATGGGCAGAGTACACATGCTGCTGTGGGTCAGAGGCTTATGTTATCAAACAGAAAACCAGGTTCACCATGCACCTGGGCTGGTGTCTATTTCTACTTGCATTGGGCTTCTGTGGCTGTCAAACTGGGAGGCCTTTCCTCAGATGCCCAAGCAGGCTGTCTGATTCCTGGGACCCTGGGCCCAGCCCAGCTCACACTACCCACCTGTTGATTACTGGTACAGAATGGTGGGGAAGATGCCACGGGCTGCCACTGGCACAACCCTTCATGGTGCCCATTCTTCTGAGTCTAACCTAACAGCGTCTCACTTCAGGGAAGGGTCCCAGGTGTGTAGGCAGGAGAATGTGCCCTACAGGGGACATTCATCCTTCAAACAGGTGCCTTCCTCTCAATTCATATGCCCAGTGATCTTGTCTGAAGGACTTCCATCATCCCTGGTGGTCCAGTGGCTAAGACTCTGAGCTTCAAATGCAGGGGTCCCCAATCCCTGCAGATCAGGGAACTAGATCTGTAACTAAAACCTCGTACAGCCAAACAAATAAATAAATGTATACATTTTTTAAAGATGGTTAAGCAGAGGTAAAACCATTTGCCCGAGTTCTTATGTGCCTGAGCCAGGATCCAAACTCTGTCTGACATCAAAATCCTGACTTCTTATTCATTAACATGCTTGGATACTTGGCTTTTTCTTGTTCCTTGAGCTGAGGTTGTCTTTCTGAGCCTTCTACCCAAACAAGATGGGTCCTACTGTCCCAACAATACAGACGGGAACAGTGAGGCTCAGAGTCCAGGGCAACACTGGGGAGGAAGCCTGGACTCTGTGGACTCCTGGGCTGGTTGGTGGTCCTGGGATGGGGGAGGAATATCTCCGGGATGGGCTGGGGAGCAGACAGCACGGTCTCCAAATGCAGAGTGAGAGAGGGGTCTGGCTCTGCAGAAACCAGGAGACCCTCTTCTTCCAGATTGGTGACACCTTCTGCTCACTCACAGGGAGCAGGGCCAGACCCCAACACCCCGCATCACAGTCTCCGCAGCATTCCAGGACCGGACTTCTCCCTCTCTTGCATCCCGGAGTCGCTCCCTGCCGTCCCCTCCCCCTAGGACATCGCTGGGAAGGGCAGGTGAGACGGACCTGGAACCCACCGGACTCCCTCCGCAGGGTCTGCGGGCGGGGCCCCGACGTGACGTCACGGCCGCGGGCCAATGAGGCCGCACGGCCCCAGGGCTCTATTGCGCAACAAAGAGAACCCAGAACTTGAAAGGAATCCCGGGCTCTGCTGCCGCCCCCAGGCTGCTCTCCGCCCGCGCTGCTGCCCATCGGTCCCGCAGGGCCCCGCTCGGCCGCCGCCCAGGGAGGAGCTCTCGGCGCGGAGCCTTCACATCTCCAACACGCCCCCCGCCCGCCACGCCCGCCCCCCGCCGCGGTCCCCGCTCCTCTGTCCTCCGATCCCCCGCCCGACCTGGCGCTCGGTCCGACCCCAGCGGGGCCCCCGGCCCTGCCTAGCCCCGAGGGCGCGTCCGAGCGGCGGCCGGGAGCCGAACGCCGACGGGACTGCTGTCCGGACGCCCCCCGAGCTTCTCTGGATAGGGGTGGGCCCGGGACCCTGGATCGGCCATCCCCGCCCCCTGCAAGCAAGTCCCCCGGGGCGGCGCTTCCAGGCCCAGAGGGAGCGGCCGACCCCGGGGAAGTTACCCCGAAGGTCCCCAAGTTGGGGGGGGGGGGGGCGGGGTGCGCAGACCTAAGCGGAGCCCGCAGACATCGGACAGGCCCTGTGACGGGCAGACCGCGGACAGCCCCTCCCCGCCCGAAGTCCCCCCGCCTGGGGTCGCCTGCCCGGCCGCCTCCGGGCCAGGGCGGCGGCGCTTACCCTGTATTCGGCCGCCCGAGGCTCCAGTTAGCTGCTCCCGCCTCCGGCTCCGGCTGCGGCTCCCGCGCCCCCTGACCGAGCGCGGGCCGCCGGGGACCGCGAGGGCGGCCGGCGGCGGAGCGGCCCGCGGGCCGGGGCATCCTGGCGGCGGCCGCCCGTGGCCGGCGCGTTCCGCTCAACTCGACCCCGCTGCCCCTCCCCTCGCTCCACCCGCCACCGCGGCCGCGCTAGGATCCCGCCGCTCGGCTGGCTGCGCCCCGGCGGCCGGGGGCGGGGGGCGGAGCAGGGCGCATGCCTCCGCGGGCGCCTCCGCACCGCCCCTCGGACCGCCCCGCCCCCGCCTCTCCGAGGCGCGAACCGCTGAGTCTGTCTGTCTGTCCGCGAGTCTGTGGGTCCTCAGTCTCGCATCGGCGGGGGCGCGCCCTCCGCATGCGCGCCTCCCGGCCGGAGCCCCCTAGGGAGGGCGGCGTCTCCGGCGAAGCATGGGCAATCTTGGCCTCTTGCTGTCGTCTTCGGTCTATTCACACTCTGGACGCTGAACACGGCCTGCCAGCCGCCTGGGGGCTTGGGGCAGGAATGGACAGTGGGAACCTAGGGCCGGGAGTAGAGGGCTCAGGGACGGCTTCTCAAAGAAAGTCGGATCTAAGGTGAACTATAGGGGCGGAGCAGGGAGAATACTTAGGGGGTCCTGAGGACTAGCGGCCTCCAGAAATTAGGGAGTCGTTCATGCGGGGAGCCCGGGCAGGGAGAAGTGAGGTTGGGTCAGCTAAAGGTTCAGACAGCTTCTTCTGGCCGGCGCGGAGGTTGGGGAGTTGCGGGGGCGGGGGGTCCACCATGGGAATAAGGGATCGTGTGAAGGGACCACTGGGCTGCCGGTTTTTACCTCTCCTCCCATGGGCTCAGAAATGTTCTCTGTGAAGCTGAGACCAGACCACTCAGCTGGAAGGAGACAGGGAGGGCGAGTCGGAGTCCCTGGCCCTCTCTTCTCCCTCCATTGGGAGCTCACCCTCCACTTAGCTAGCTGGGACAGAGGCTGTCACCACTAGGCTAGGTGGAGAAACCCAATAGTCGCATTGATGGGGGTCTCTGGAGACCCAAGTCACAAGAGAGAGTGGCCGCTGGCATCCTGGCATCCTAGCCTCCCTTCCAGCCAGAGGATGCTGCCTGCCTCTTCTAGGAAGCCAGTGACCACATGCATCCTGGACAAGAGCCCTCCAGAGTCACTCCCGGGCATCACAGCATTGTCCTGCCACACATCTGGGAGGCATCCATGAGCGGGAAGCCCTGTGCCCAGAGGAAGGTAGGCATCTGCCCAGGACCAGAGTCAACCAAATGCAGTGAGTGCTGGCTGCACCACCCAATAGCCTGGCTCCTGTGCCTACCTACACCGGCTCCACACCTGGAGACAGCTGGCGAGTTAGGAGCAGCTTTTAGGGGACCCAGAGGGAGCCTTAGGGTCAGTCTTGTCAGACACATTGAAGCTGTCTGAATAGCACGGTTCCACAATGAAACGGGGTTGGTGAGTGCGAGTCCTGGGTCATGTGCACCCTGAGTGTGGTGATCAGGGCCCCTGTGAGCTCTCCATGGACAGGCCAGCTCCCTGCCCATGTGGTCCTGGTGGTAAACAGACCAGCAGCAGTGGGAGGCTGACACAGGGTAGCCGGTAGTCAAGTGTGGCATTTCTAAGACCATCCAGAGCCTGGGGCCCGACTGCTGCCCAGCTGGCAGAGGGCAGCATGCCCCACGCCTGTGGCCCCAAGCGCACCTCCACAGCTCACCACGGCCACCTGGACTGGTACCCCTGCCCCAGCTGGCTCTGGGGGCACGTGGGAGATGAGCTTCCCAGGGCTGCCTTGGGGAACCCCAGGACCGGGGTACTCAGCGCCTGGCATGACTGACTATGGCTTCTCAGGGCAAGGTTTGGCCGGCCTGCACAGGATGGTTTTGCTTGCCCTGCCAGGCAGGCCGCCGCCTCCTCCCTCCCTGCCTCGGGCACCCAGGAAGCTGGCATGGGAGGTGGGGTATGGAGCTGGGGAGTCTGAGGCAGCCTCCAGGGGCTGGGTTGCTGTGGCCTCTTGCGGGTGTTCCCTCCCGATGCTCCCAGGCAGGAAACAAACCCGTCAGCCGGGACTGGGGCCGAGACGGATTCCAAAGGTCTTGGCGGGTGTTTCTGCACATCTGGAGCCGCATTCTCTCTCCTGGGCCCAAGGGAGCCCCATGTGAGGATGCGCCATTGACGACCAGTCTCATCTCCAGGTTTCAGGGATGAGCCTGGGTCAGGAACATTCTCACAGGCAGTAATGACCAGGAGTGCTGTTGGAGGGGACTTTCTCAGCGGTGGGTGGGTGGGTGGGTGGGGAACTGGACCCTGCAGCGGCCTCAGCTGCTTACCTGCCCTGAGGCTGCTGGACCAGATACGTGCGGCGCACACATATGCAGCCTCCTCCCTCACACGTGCACACACGTTTGCAGAGACAGGGATACCGATACAAGTGCATGCATGCACACAGGCTGACACACTGCCCCTCAGACCCCCATGCCACAAGCCTTCCCAGTAACCCCACTTGCCCAAGTGAGAAGGCTGGGGGCTCCTCCTCAGGCACAGAGGCCCTGGCACTAGCTGGGGAGGCCCCCCTCCGGTAGAACCCCTGCCTCTTGCTCTGAGGTGTTCGAGCTGCCTCTGGTGAGGAGAGGCCAGGCCCAGGGCAGGGCAGCTGTGGTCGGTTTGATTGAGTTTGGCTCTTTCTTTTTTTAAATATTTAATTTATTTGTCTGTACTGGGTCTTAGTTGCAACACAAGGGATCTTCAATCTTCATTGCAGCATGTGAGATCTAGTTCCCTGACCAGGGATTGAACCCCAGCCCTCTGCATTTGGGAGCATCTTAACCACTGAACCACCAGAGAAGTCCCTAAGTTTGGCTCTTTCTGCCGAAACTTTGTCCTCACAACTGCCCCAGCCCCCATCAATGGGAAGGCACTGGATGGGGCCTCAGAGCCTGGAACCAAGGCCCCTGGGCTAGGGTGGGGGGTGGGAAGGGAGGGAGGGGTGATCTCTCTGACCAGCAGGTCATCAGGCAAACACAAGTGGGCGCTAGGGCAGGTCCAGGTCCAGGCACCCAGAGGAGTGGGGGGCAGGAGGGTGGCCCCCAGGAAGGTAGAGGAGCCCACTAGGCCCCTGGGTGACCCCCAGATCCCACACCCAGGGAGAGTGCAACCCCCCAAGACAAACGACCACCCAGACCAAGGTCCAGCCAAACAGTAGCTTTATTAGTGAAGCTGAACTCTACATACGGTACGTGTGTGCCCAGGTCACCCCAGGGTCTCCAGGGACTGCGCGGGCATTGGGACAATACTGTGTAGCGTTTACACTGGAGTGATATAAATAAAGCTTTGGTGTAGAGGTTTTCGGGAGAGGTTAACACTGCGAGACGAACACTTCACACAACCCCAGTTGTCAACGTGAACTGGGTTTTTGGCCGGGGGGTAACTTCTAATGATGCGGCGCTGGGGTCTGTTCCAGGCTGGAGGGGCGTCTAGGCCTGAGTCTCCGCCTGGCCCTGCCGCTTCGCCTTCATCTGCAAGTACCGCCCTTTGCCTTCCTCGAAGCGCTTCTTCTCGTCCTCGGTCTCGGGCTGTGGACACACAGAGGAGCAGGCAGGTTAGAGAACCAGGGAACGTGGGCACCACTCCCGGAGGGCAGAGAAGCCAGGCCAGGCCCCATCTTCCTGCAGCCCATGGGGCAGAGACCCCACATTACTTTCCACAGCAGGTGGGATGCTGAGCCCAGGACCTTCATGAGAATGAACTTTAGCTGAAAATGCAGTTGATAATGAACTCGGAAGAGGGGCCAAAGGAGGACCCTGTGTTTGCACTCCCAGGGAATGCCAGCTACTCTTGGTCTCTGCCCCAAAGGGAAGTGGGGACAAACACCGTGCTGACTGTGTGACCTTGAGAAGGCCACTTTACCAGGAGCGAGTGACTGCTTTGTGGGCAGTCACCCCTGGCCAGCACAGAGGCCTAGGAGGTGGCACCTAGTGTCCACCTCACCTCTTCTCTGTACAGCCTAAGAAGCCGGGTCCTCAAGTGACCAGAGACTTGGCCAAAGGCCATGTATCGCCCAGGACCATCCTCGCTCATGCCTGCTGACCAGTATGACAGTGAATGGACCCCGTTTCACTCTTGAGGTTGGCCTGACCCGGTCACTAAGTGCTGTGGCCCCAGAGGTCACGGCAGCAGCAC
The DNA here is from genome assembly GCF_963930625.1 of Muntiacus reevesi. Taxonomy (NCBI): domain Eukaryota; kingdom Metazoa; phylum Chordata; class Mammalia; order Artiodactyla; family Cervidae; genus Muntiacus; species Muntiacus reevesi. The sequence continues at coordinate 93,175,928 of NC_089253.1, read as the reverse complement.
CACTGGTCACTTCCAAGGCCCCATCTGTCCCACCGCAGAGTTCTTTCTCACCGCCCAGAGGTCAGGGATTCAGGCTTAAAGAGCTCTGCTAATTCCTCTGGACAACACTGCCTTGCGACACTCTGAGGGTGTCTGAAAGCCAAAGAAACGGGGCAGGCGCCCTTCAGCTACAATGACACCAAGCCCCAGCAGCTATTTTTAGGCCCAAGGGTTTTACAGCAAATGGTATATTGACAAAAGAGAGAACAATCAGCCAGAGGACGGAATGTCGGGTTATACCCAACACGCCCTCCCTTTCAGCCTTCTCAGAAATGGTTCGCTAAATGTCACCAGGTGTGAACTATCAGAACCTCACGGCTTGGAGCCAACAGAAATCCGGGCATCCGAAGCACTAGGCTGTGCTTCTTAGAGTGGTTCTGGTCCCCGACTGAAGACTCTCGGGGCACACGTGGAAAACGCTGACTTTTCCAAGATACTTTATTGAAGGCCGGCTCTGGTTTCATCTCTGGCTGACTTTTTCAAAAATGAAACTTGACGCTATGCAATTTGACCTAAAACAGCCCAGGAAAATAGAATGTTCTATCTCCATTTTAGCAGGAAATTCTAAGTCGGGGGGGGGGGGGGGGGGCGGGGCGGGGACACAAGACATCCTTGGGGCTCCAAGTACTCCAGCCCCTGCTGAAGGCACCCCATGAAAACAAGGCCACATCCTGCTGAGCCCAACCCAAGGCTCCCACGTACATGCAGGTAAAAGGTGCAAGATCGGAGCTTCTCAAATGTGCATGTACAAGTCACTGAGGATCTTGTAAGTGCAGATTCTATGTGTCTGCAGTGGGTCCGGGGACTAGGACCCTTTCCTAACACATGTCGGGCGATGCAAGGCAGCTTGCCCATGGAGCACTGTAGGTAGAAGGATCCTGGTCCCTCTCCATGTCCATCCCTGTTCTAAATGAAAGTGAAAGTCATGTCTGACTCTTTGTGACTCTGTGGACTGTAGCCTGCCAGGCTCCTCTGTCCGAGGGATTCTCCAGGCAAGAATATTGGAGTGGGTTGCCATGCCCTCCTCCTAAGGATTTTCCTGACCCAGGGATCAAACTCAGGTCTCCGTCATTGCAGGCACAGACAAAGTGGCCAAGAATGCAAGGTCAAGGCCACCAGGCTAAGACAGTAGGGACTTTATCCTCTCCCACCTCTGTATGGGATTTGCCTGGCATGGTTGACCTGTGGCTCCCATCCATGATACATGAAAACCCACTGGATTGTACATTTACACGGGTGACCACACAGCACATATTTCAAAACCACTGCAGAGGTGTGAGTGCCATCCTAGTTTACAGAAAGTCAAAGGGAAGGTTCAGCGTGGCGGGCCCCCACCCAAATCCGGGAACCCGAGGGAGGCAACAGGGCAGAGGTGATGTTCACGGAACTAAATCAGGGCTGGATGCACACGCTCCCATGAACACACCGAGCACCCTCCATGGGCCTGCCTTGGGAGCTGACTGAATGGCTGACCACACACCAGCAAAGAGGTGGGCGGTGCTGCACTAGGAAAGTGACAGTGGCCTGGATCAAAGGCCAAGTGGAGCAGAGTAAGACGGTCTCAAGGGCCAGGTGTAATGAGGGTTCCTAGGAAGGCATGCAGGCACCCCCCAGCTCGTGAGAGTCTGTGTAACCACCCAGGAGGCGTCCAGGGTTATCACGCCCCCCTCCTATGAGGATGTGGGGCAGAGGCTGAGTGACCTGCCCAAGCAACAGCCTGTAGGAGGCAGCCACAGTCTGAGCTGCTGCCATCCCCTAGGCCAGCTTGTGCTGACAGGCTCTCAGGGGTGGGGCTGCTGGTGGGCAGCAGGGCACACGGTGGCCCTCCAGCATCACCCTGGTGAACATCCAGAATGAATCTGGAGCCCACCTGAGTCCGCAGGGCCCCAGCCTCTACAGCCTTCTGCAGCCAGAAGAGGACAGGTCAGGGGCAGGGGCAGATTCCCCTTCCAGCCCTGGCACCAGGCGCCTCCCGGAGGAGGCCAAGAGACGGACGCTGCACCTTCCCTTCCCACCAGGTCCCAACGCACCCTCAAGGGCGAGGGGGGCTCATGTGGCCCTGATGTGCGGCTGTGACGAGCCTGGCCCTCCAGCCCTCCATCAGGTTCCCCCAAACGACTGCCACTACCCCACTCCAGAAGTCTCTAGACGTGTGCACTGAAGGTTCTGGACGCTTCTCAGCGCACGACCCCAGGAGGAGAGAAGGCCAGGTGCAGGTATAAGACCTGGGCAATTCTGGTGTCCGCCCGGCAGGGAGCGGGGAGGAGCCACAGCCCGGCACCAGGCCCCAAGGTTGCTGTTCCGAGCAAGTCCCTGACGTCAATATTCCGCAGCCAATTCATCAGCCAGGATCTGCCCTCAGACAGACCTCCTGCCGCCTGATGATGGATGTGCGGGCAGCGGGCCGGCTGCAGAGCACGGCCAAACCCTGTTCGGCCCGGAAACAAGGAGCTGGCGAGGGCTCACCCCTCACCTTGTCTCCGGGGATGGCAGCCTGTGTGGGGAGCTCTGGGCTCTGTGGATTCAGTGCTGCCACCCCACATGCTGATGGCCCTTTCCTGCCCACCTGCCCTGGGGGGTGTTATAAAGACACCTCAGGGCTGGGGAGAGGGGTGTGGGGGCAGAACAGAGTCAGGGGTGAGCAACTCTGCTCTCAGTGGAGGCAGGGTCCTACTGCCTGCTGCTGGACGCTCAGCCTCCCCAGGGCTGTGAGCTCGGATAAACAGCTCTCCCAGCCAAGTGACTAAGAGGGGCCACCACTTCCCTGCTGGGCGCGGAGCTGGCAGAACTAGACAGATGGCTCCCTGCACGCGGCCCCACCCACAGCCCAGCTGCTGCTGCCTCCTCGCAGCCGTCTCCCTCCATCCGGCAAAGTAAATAAATACATAAGTTGTTGGCTGTTGCTGTTTTTAATGGGGGGTTGGAGGTGACAGGGAGGAGGACAAAGTTCCTCCGTGGGAACCATACTTCCTCTCAAGTGCCTAAAGCTGTTGGCAGGAACTACCAATCCCCGCAGGCCGCCCGTCCCCCAGCCTGGGGGTGAGGGCTTCCTGTGCATTTGAAAAAGCACAGGTGACAGCAAAGGAGCCCACTGGCAGCTCAGGGTGCGGTGACCCCTGTTTACCTGCCTGGTGGAAGAGACAGTGTGCACCAAAGGCTCTGGACGCTTCTCTCGGCGCCGGACAGACATTGGAATTGACCAGGTCTGGTACCTGCACCTGGGCCTCTCCCCTCCTCGGAGGGGTGCCAAGGACCATGGGGTCACAGGGACCTGCCATGTGGCCAGGCGGCCTTCAGGATGCTCCCGGGGCCAGCTGCGAACCAGGAGTCTCCAGGAGGTGACGTGGTGAAGGGTCTCCTGTGGGGCCAGTGCAGGCCACTCTGCACACAGCAGTTACACTGTGTGTGTGTGCTCGCCAGCACACTCATGAACTCCTGTCATCATGAACAGCCTCAGAGACGAAGTGTACTCCTGTTTGCCAACACATAGCTGACACCCTGGGAGGAGGGCAGTTGGCCCTGGGGGTTAACTGAGACACAGGGGTGGGGGTGGGGTCCCGGGGCATGGGCCCCCCTCTGCTGGGGGCGCCCTGCTGGCTCCTGCCTGCTGGCTCTGGGCCTCTGATGTTCATCTTTCCCTCCTCCCGCCAGCACTGTCTCCCGGGCTCCTTTCCACTGGTGGGAGAGCCTGTGGCTTTCAGAGCCTAACAGTGCAAACCAAATGTTTTCCATTTTGCATTCTCTGTGCTTCAAGAACACACATTTGAAACTTGGCAGAGAGGGTGAGTGACTAAGCTCCACCCTCAGTAAAATCAAGAGCTTGTCCTTTTTGTAATTAATGAATGTCTGGTGCGAAGAGGGTTTCCAGTGGTAATAGAACAACTTCCTGTGAGCCTGAGGGACGCAGACCTTCTTAATTAGGAAGCCATGCAGCACAGCCTCTCCAGCCTTCATAACAGGAGACGAGAGGGATCTTGGGACAATCACCAGGCAATTAAGGTGTCGTCTGATGACTGGGGCCACTCGGCAAGGTGTGGCCAGGGGCACTGGCGAACTGCCCACAGGCGGCTGTGTCCCCCAGCTGGGCCCACAGACCCTGACCCGGGGCGGGGATGGGCTGGGCACCAGGAAGCCACAGTCTGCAGTCTGGTATCTAGTTCCTAGGGGCCGCAGGCTGGACTGTGCAGCTATTGTGCCAGGCTCAGCACCGCAGCCCCGAGCACACAGCATCACAGCCTCCAATGACACAGCCAATGTGGAGAGTTGTAAACACCCTCACTGGGGGTTCCCCTCACTCTACAACACTGGCTGTGCTCCTCAAATAACTGCTCTCCTGTACGACCATGAAGTTCTCCTGCAGAAGGGTTAACAGGTAGCCAGGAGAGGCAGGGAATACAGGTGCTGCCAGGAAGGAGGCAGGAGGGTGCACCCCCACGGAGGGGGGCTCGGGACCTGCTCGCCATGCCGGCCCCCAGCCTGGGTGTGCTGACACGCCAACCCCTCCTCACTGCCTTTTGCCGAGCCCTCCCACGGGCTGGGCCTGGGCCAGGAGCGGTGCTCTCACTGCCAGCTTTTGCCCTGTGTGCACTGTGTCAGCATCTTTCCCGCTGTCTGTCTGAGGCCACACGGTGCCTGGAACACAGTGGGGTCCCGGAAGCATCTGCTGAGTGAATGAACAAGCAAACCAATGAAGATCAAAGCAAGAAAGTCTGAATTCCAAACTGACGTGACTGTGTGTTAAAGATCAGAACCGACTCAATGGACGAGTTTGAGCAAACTCTGGGAGATGGTGAAGGACAGGGAAGCCTGGCATGCTGCAGTCCATGGGGTCGCAGAGAGTCGGACACGACTGAGTGACTGAACGATGATTCAGAACTGAGGATTCTGCTCAGAGGACATATTCAGGCATCCTCCACCTGGAGCAGCTCCAGAAGGCTAGGACCACTGAGGGGCTCGATAGGGGCCTGTGCTGGTGACAGGAGGCATGAGTGGGGTGTCCAGTACACCTGGGCATGGACAACGCCCCTGATGAAGCATCTCCACTCCTGCAGGCAGGGCTGGCATGCTATTCTCTGATTCTGTGCACACCTACCAGTGAGTGGGGAGGCCCTTCTGCACCCTTCCTACCCCTGGGGGGTTCCAGGGTCTTTTCGTCCTTGTATTTCTGAGCACCCAGGAAGGGGCCACCTTGGCCAAGGGGTTCAATGTCTGCTCCATGTCAACTTCACGTCAAAGTCACGTCTCATCGCTAGCACCGTGGTCTGGGTGGGTGTGGATAACCCACCCCAACACCTAGTGAGGAGGTGGGTCGGCACTGTGTGAATTCAGTGCTCAGTTCCCGCTGTGGGCCCAGAGCACACCCCAACACCAGTCCCATCCTGGAATAGGGAACGGCCGCACGGGCACCCAGGTCTTGAGAGCCGGTCCTCAGGAAACCTGTATGGTGACTGGCCCTGGATGGGGCCCTGAGGTTTGGCCGTGATGGAAGGAGGAAGCACCTACAGCTGAGAAAGTACAGAGCTCACATTTCACCGCTTCTTGGTGGAGCCCCGCCAGCTATGAGCCCGCCACTCCAAGAAAGAGGGAAGGCCAGTGGCCTCCTCAATTTCCTCCCTGCCTCCTGTTTTCATCCTGATTTGTCATTTCAGTGCTGGCAACAGAGGCCCCCGGGTCCAGGCCCTGTCTTCCACCTGTCAGCAGTTCCTGGTGGACCAGGAGGGGACAGTCTACAAGCAGCGGCCAAGACCCCTGCACCGCAGGTTGCTCTGAGGTTTGGGTTTTCTGGAAGCCAAGCAAACCAGCTTTGAAAAGACCCTGCTCCGTGACCCCAATGTGACGTGGCCATGTTTCTCAGCTCACCAGGGAAAACAAATGATCCTTTTCCAAATGACCCACAAAGCAGTTGTGAATGCCCATGTCCAAAACTGGCATCATGTGACTGCCCTGGCATAGGGTCCAGGTGGCTCCCTCGGCGAGAGGAGACCTCCCCCGACGCGGGTCTCCCAGGACCTTGGGGTCTGCAGCACCCACGTCTGAACCAGAGAACGGAAACCAGCCTTGCCCCCGCTTTAACACAGGGTCCACTAGTTCTCACGTTTGGGGGGACTAAAGTCCTCCCACTCCCAGGTTGAAAAGTCACCCCTGGGAGGTGCTGGGACCAGTGTGGAAGCGGGTCCCAGGGAGCCACCCGTCCAACTCTGCCCTTCACCCCGACCCTCGAGGTCAGAGGGCACGGCCGCAGGGAGGCCTTCAGAGGGAGCTGGCTGGCTCCACAGGCCACACTCGCCTTTAACAATCGGCCTGGAAGTGCCGGCATCTGCTGGCGAGGTGCAGCAGGCCCTCCCAGCATAAAATATTCATCAAGACAAACTCCCACAGCCACGCTGCCTTCCGTGTCAGCCAGGCCCTGGGGACGGGAGCTAAAAATAGACAGGAGGAGAAGTGCTGACAATGGGGGTGGGGAGGGCTGAGCCCCCACGTGCCACACGTGGGCTCAGAGACAGACGACGCGGTGTTGGTGGTTCCCCAGTGAGCGCTGCAGAGGCCAGGCTGGAGGCTGGGGACTCTGCCCACCCTCCCCCACTAGAGGCTATTTTTATCCACATCGGTGGCCCCAGGACACCTCAGTGAAGAATCAAAGACCATCTTTAATTAGCAAGGATAGCCTGCGTCTACATGCAGCCAGCCAGCAAGAAGCGGCCATCACCAGCACTGGCCCCGAAAACCTGGGAATTCAGTCCCCGTCCCATTCCCTTCATCAAGCAGGTGACTTCCTCTCTCATGCCCAGCCCCATCCCAGGTTCCTGGGATTCTGCAAAGGGAGCAGGCAGCCCCCCAGGTACAGAGACGGACCCAGCCCAGGAAGGCCAGGGGCTCCTCCACAAAGGGCTCCATGATCACAAGCAGCTCTCCATGGAGACTGGACCCCGGGGGAGCCACTCTTCCCAGACTGCTGCTGGCACTGGTCTTCCCAGCTGGCTGAGTTCTGGGGTACAGGCAGGGCGGAAGGAGCCCCATAGTGCCTTCAATTGAGCCTAAAGCAGCCCCTGGGCAGGCACGCCACATAACCACCAACAGCCGGATTTTGCCACCTGCATCTACCACGGAAGGAGCCTTTTCAGAATGCAGATGGTGGGTATCCTCAGACAGCCTTGGTCTCAGGGCCATGTGGGGGCCCTGCAGGCCCTCCTCCTTCAGCCAACAGCAGAGGAAAGGGCCGCAAGGGAGGTCCTGGGCCAGGCCTGCCCTCCAACAGCTCAGGGGGGCCACACGTGGTCGCTGCCCCTCCTCTCCTGTGACCAGCCCCATCCCCAGCCCTCTCAGTTGCTGGCTCCTTTTGAGCTCCCCCTTCTACCAACTCCAGGCTGTTTCCAGGCAACAGGAGTCACGGGGTGATGGGAGGAGGAGTAATAAAGCTTTATCCAGAGAGGGGAAAGAAGGTCATCGAAGGAGGAAATTATCTGGGAAACCATGGCAGGAGCTGATATCGTGATGACTGGAGGGAACTGTCCTGGCAGAGGAACAGCCAGTGCAAAGGCCCTGAGGTTTGGGCTTCAATTGGGTGAACCTGTATGGTGACGGGCCCTGAGTGGGGCCCTGAGGTTTGGCCGTGACGGAAGGAGGAAGCATGGGAACAATGGCGGCCGACTTGGCTGGACCAGTCCGTGCCCAGGGCACCAAGGAGCTGCTGAACCATCGAGGTGGGAGAGGCAGCGAACATGATTCTGTTCTAGCGTTTGCTTGGACACAGTGCAGTCAGGGAGGTGGCAGCAGGAACAGGGCGGGTATGTGGCTTGGAGCTGAGAGGGGAGAGGAGCCAGGCCGAACACACCGCGAGGAGCAGGGTTCTGGGGGGAGGAGGCTGGGAATATTATGCTTGAGATGCCTGCTGAGACCCTGGGGAGGAAACAGAGGCGGCCTGGGGCCTGGGCCCACCCCCAACCAAGGGCAGGGTGCAGGCAGGCTCTCTCAGAGCCCAGGTGAGCTGGCCATGGGGTAGCTGTCTGAACACTGCAGAGTCCCTCACAGTTGAGTCATGCCAAAGCCAGGGAGAGGCCAGTGAGATTAAAGATGGAGAGCATCCTTGGATGGGGCCGCCCTGCTGGAGCCTGGAGGCGAGGGAGGAGGGAGGACGGAAGTCAAGGCCTCACTTGTGTATGGTGAGAATCCAGTAAATAGGACGGAGATGCTAGGGGCAGCCAGGCTGACAGGTGTCCCCAAGGGGCCCTGTGGCAACATGGACAGAGACAGGACAAGGGTCTGGAGAGAACAAGGGTGGGCCTGCACTTGGGCCGAGAGGGTCAAGGCTGAAGGTCAGGTCTGTGGGTAGAGGTCAAGGGGACACAGATAATCAAACAAGGGGCCAGGTGGGGTGGCAGCCATCCCACTGTGCCATCAGGGTGGCATGCAGGTGAGGTGAGCACCCCGTCCTTGGGCTCAGGAAAGTCCATCAGGAATGCTGGGGGGAGGTTGGGGGAGGCGAGGCTTTCCCAGGGAACCCACCACGACTGATGAGAGGTGGGGGGTGCTGTGGCTGAGGACCCCTACCCCCGCCTCCCATAGGCCTGGTCACCAGGCAGCAAGGCCGGGGCTGTATGAGGGGCGGTGTCAGTCCAGACCCCACCCGAGGACGGCACCCTCCCTGGCCACCCCTTCCTTCCTTCAATACGGCAGAGCCCCCACCCTTCAAGGCCAGGTTCACCAGCCCTCCTCTCTGCAGCCTCCCCCACCCCCCAACCTGCTTCACCAGAGCCCCAGGAGGGGCCGTGGGGGACGGGGAGGGACAGGAGAGGGCCTGGTGGGCAGCCAGGGCTCCTCTGGCCATGTTAGGGGCCTTCACGAGGCCGGATGGCTCCCCCGCCAAACCAAGGTGCTGCCCCGTGGGCCTGTGAGGCCCCAGAGAGGAGGAGCGGGGTCGGGGGGGGGGCACATTAGCATCTCTGAGAGGTGGGACTCAGATGCCACCAAGAAGTGTCCCCCCCCCACGCAGGCCAGACGGCCATCCTCAGCCAGAGAAGAAGCACGCAGGACCTCATGCAGTCCCATGAGGAAGTGAGCTTCAGTGCCATATGTTTACTGTGACAGAGGCTCTCAGTACACGCTCTTCTCCAGGAGGTGGAGATCTGCGTGGGGCACAGACGCGGCGGGGGCGGTGGCAGCCCTGGGAGGCGCTTCTGGAAGCAGGGCTCAGACTCGCAGGGGGCCCGAGTCGCTTGCCAGCCACTTCCACAAAAGCGCCAGGCGCTGGAGACCCTAACACACCCCCACCCCTGCCCAGGCTTCTGTGCTCTGCACAGCCCAGCCCAACCTCAGCGGGGGATTCCAGCTTCCTCCTGGCCCCCTGGTGGCAGACCCAGGGCCTGACTCAAGACCAACCAGGAGCAGCCTGAGCAGAGAGGCCTTCTCCACACCCAGGCTCCCATGGGCCAGCTGCGTGAACATCTACAAGTGACTCAGCCTTGCTGGACTGAGGGGGTCCTCACCAGTGTAAGAGGGTAACGCACAGGGAAGCCTGGCCCCCAGGGCCGGACTGAGCTTGGCTGAGAGAAGCAGGCAGAGGACTCAGAGCTCCAAGCAGGGCACTTACTGGATAGGCATCACTAAGGAATGTGTGAGGTTATAAAGCTCTCATTAGCCTCAAGGGAAATCTGGACGCATCATTCATTCCTTCATTTGGTCCTTCATTCCTTCCTCATTCGTTCAATACACAATTACCGAGTGCCTCCCAGCCAGGCTTCCTCACCACTCGCCCCCCCCAACCCTCAATCCCGGCCGCCTCTGCTCCCTAACTCCTGGGCTCTCTCAAGGCTAGCTCGTGCCAAGTTGCTGGCATTTGAGCTTCTGGGACCTCCCAACGTGGCCCTTACCCGCTGGCTTTCCTGGGGGCTCCTGTTCAGCCCCCGGGCACCACTTCACAGCCCTCAGGTGGAAGCCGCCAGCCCAGCACACACCCTGCTCCTCTGAGCACCCACATTGCCTGTCTCTTGCTTCAGGCCTTGCACACAGCAGGATTCACACACTTTCCAGGGAGCACCCCCCACGTACTGAGACTTGCAGACCCAGTGACCCCTAGGGAGCACACGTGTTCTAGTCTTCGTGAGGCTCAGACAAGTGGGGGTGGGACAGTCGGCAAGTGACCAGCATCACCAACTCGGGGGGCTGGTGCTTTGGAGCAGGGCAAGGCGGGGACAAGGCCAGACCATGATGGGGATGCTGTATGGGGGTCAGTGAGGCACCTCCAAGGAAGTGACACTGGGCTCACCCTGGGGGGTCAGGACTGACCCCTGCAGGTGGCCTGGAACCTCTGTGGGAGCAGCAGGGCTCCAGGTGAGGCAGGAGCAGGCTGGGGTGGAGTGGGTGGCAGGGGTGGGGTGCACAGACCCTCAAGGCATGAGCCTTAGGATCATGCGTTTTATTCTAAATGAACCAGAATCCTGAAGTTTCAGCAGGGAAGTGACGAGATCTGCACTGCTGAGAACAAATCACCCCTGTGCTGGAGAACAGTGTGTGTGTGTGTGCACGCGCGTGCGTGTATACGTGGATGAGTGTGTAAAGGAGGGGGGGACCAGGAGGAGGTGCTGCCAGTGATCCAGACAGGGGCAGGGTAGTGTCCCAGGACCAGGCAGGGCTGGGCGTGAGGGAGGGGGAGCCTTAGAAGACTCTGGTGAGGTGGGAGGGGGGTTCAGGATGGGGAACACATGTAAATCCATGGCTGATTCATATCAATGTATGGCAAAAACCACTACAATATTGTAAAGTAATTAGCCTCCAACTAATATAAATAAATGAAAAAAAAAAAAGACTCCTGTGATTGTGGCCTTGAGTGCTGGGGATCTGCAGGTAACAAGAGCTGAAACGGGGGGTTGGGGGGCGGCGCTGAGGCGGGTGGGAAGAGGGAGGGAAATCCTTACATGCTCAGTGAATCCAACCTTCTCTTTTCCAAATTAAGAAAATGCTCGTGACCCTCACCCCCAGCATCCCCAACAGCAGTCTCTTGGGTTGTGGAACCCAGGACAGTTCCAAGGGAACCCTGCTGGGGACTGAGGCTCTCCAGGATCTGTGCCTGGATACCCAGGGTCTGCTCATGGTGGTAGCTGCCCGCCTGCGCCCAGTCTGGGAAAGGTCATGAGGCTCAGCCTCGAGGTGCGGGGTCTGGTTTGGCCCCATTGTGTAGGACTCAGGCCAGGGGCTCCTTGAGAGGACCCTGGGAGGGTCCTCTCCCCCTACCCCGCTCCAGCAATCGTACATAGCACCAGGACCCCCAGGGCAGCATGCTCATCCCTCGGCAAGGAGCTTGTAAGGGGCACCACCTCTCACACTGTCTGCCCAGTTCCTCCCCCGCGCCCCCAGGGATGGGCTCTCACATGTGACCTGCACCTCAGCCAAGGCTGCTGGCCCCTCAGCCCAGAACAGACTCTTGTGACTCGGTTTCTCCTGGAAGCCCGGCGAGTGCCCAGCAGGCTGGCCCAGCATGGGGTCAGTCACTCCCAAGGACACCCGGGCCAGAGGGGTCACTCACCACGAGCTGAGGCACAGGCAGAGACTTGCCCTCTGGGCTCAGGGACACGTAGGTGAAGAAGGCACTGGCGGCCCGGTAGCGCTTCACCAAGTTGTTCACCACGGGGTCAGCGTCGACCAAGACCTCAATCTCCATGGACTTATTGCTGGTGAAGGTCATGCGTCCGGAGATGGTGATGACACAGCCTGCGGAGCACAGAGAGCGGGTCAGGGTGGCCAAACCAGGCCGGGCAGGGAGGACGCTGCAGACGCCGGTGAGACAGCACAGACCGCAGTCCTCACTGTGGATGTCACAGCGCCAGCACAGGGGAGCCCAAGAGTGTTCGCTTTCTGATTAGCAAGTGGGCCTCCTTCACTTACGGAAACATTCAGAGCCGAAGGGGTCCCGGCAGCCACCCAGGCGAGGGTCTCTACCCCCGGGGAGGCAGCGTCTGGGGAAGGGTGCCGGCCCCCCACATGCTCTCAGGTCCCTCGGCGGGTTAAGGCTGAATCTGTGCTGACCACACTCTGGCCTTACTTGTGGCCCTGGAGCTACATGGCTGCCTCCCCCCGACCCCCCACCTGCTCTAAGGGCCACTGAAGAACCTTCCGCCACCCTCCCCAGTCCCTCCCAGCCAGCTCTAACATTCCGGATGCTGGTCTGATGGCAGGGTTGCGTGTATGGTCAGGCCAAGCCTTCATGCTGACCGCAGTCCTAAGTCCCCTGGAGCCACTGTCTGCACTTCAGCCCATGTCTCCTTCCTACCTTCTGTCCAGGTGGGGCTGCATCTCTCCTCCCCGCCAGTCTTGCCCATGGGACCAGCACTCTTCCCTGGGCCAAAGATCTGCCCTCCAAAGACACCCCCATGGCCCTCTCTGTGGTCAGAGTCCCCGTGTGCCCCCACCTCCCAACTCCAGCAGTTTTCCTCACAGATGGTTATACATTCCCATGATACTGTCCCGGGGGGGGGGGGGTCCCCTGCTTTCCCCCACCCCCACCCAACCTCTCTGCACTCCCCACACCCTTGGGTCCTGAACACCTACCCTAGAGCATCTCTCCCAGTCACAGGCTCCCTGCAACCTCTGGCCTTGGCCTTCCCTTCCTCTGACTTAATCTCACGGAACCCAGTTTTTCTCCTATAAACAGACTTGAGGTGCCCCTCGGGGTAACTAGGGACTGGCATGAAACGAGCCAGGTGCTGAGACTCCTGCCTGGTGGCAGCAGGCATGCGGTGCACTTATTACCACCACTGATGGTGCTTTGCACCCCAAGGCAGCACAGATGCTTAGGGCTTTCCTCTGACATGTGCCCAGGACCACCACCCCAAACCAGCCTGCTTCTGGGCCAGGCTCAAGGAAATTCCTGTCTAGGTCAGACCAGTGCTGGCTGCAGTGACCTAACACCTGAGAATCCCAATGTCCCAGCTCCACAGAGACAGTCCCACAACACATGTTTAGAGACCAGGACAGACAAGTCGGGGCAGCGGGTGATGGTTAGGGGTCAGCGTGTGGGCAGTCAGAAGCAGGACCAGTTATTTGTGTTATAAAGTACAGATGCTCTGTGCCACACTCACCCCATATTCACAGGGAGCACTCCGTGTCGCACATGGCCACTTCTGGGGGAAAGGAAGGCCAATGAGTCAGCAACATGCAAAGTGCCTAGGCCCACCCTGGGAACAACCCCCACGTGGCCCCCATGGGCCATCTCTAGGGGAGTAGGAAGGGGAGGTGGGCGTCCCTGAGGGATCTCCCAGCATCCCTACCCATCCCCATCAGCCTACCCCAGTGCCAGCCACCACCCTCTCACCCATGACCAGACAGCAGGCTTGGGGGGCCACGAGCTGAGGAAGCAGGCCCCTTCCTCAACAGGAAACTCACCAGAGCTCCCAGCCAAGGGGCAGGGATGCAGGGGCAATGAATGCAGAGCCTTTTAACAACTGTTTGTCCAAAAAACAAATGAAAACACACCCATGCCGTACCTCCTGTGTAAGCCCCCCACCAACTGCATGGCTGATCATTTCGGGTAGAAACGTGAAGAAATTTTTCATCAGAACTGACTTCAGACAACGAAGCAGGCTGATGATGAATGTGAGATCTGAGGGGACACGGTCCTGAGAGCCACTCACGGTAGGAGACGCAATGACTGCCTCCTGGGAGTCGGGAAAGCCTCAGTGCAGCCCCGGCACCAGCACCACTCCTACTTCACGAGCCCCAGGCTGCCTCACACCAAGGTGCCTGAAAACGGGAAGCCAGACTCGGTAACTGAGGGGCAGGGACTGAATTTGAAACTGACAAGAAGAGACCCCAGTGCAGCCAAGGGCCAACCTTCCCTGACCCTTGGCGGGGAAAGTACACCCCACACAGCCCTGGGGTCTGCGGTCAGTCACTGGGGAAGGGGTCAGTCACGGAGGCCAGGGGCACCCCAGGGCAGCTGCGGCCACACCCATGGCTTGTCAGCTCCCAGGAGCCAGCAAGGCTCCCACCAGCCGCTGCCATGTCGCCGGCTCCCCCCAGGACCCGAGAGAACAGAGCGGTCAGTCCACAGAGGCGGAAGTCACCAGCAATGGGCCCAGCTTTGTGGAAACAGACATGCCTACTCCACAGACCACCCCCACACAGCCCCGCCCCATCCACCCTCTGCACGGGCACCTCTTTCTCGAACAGAGCTCTTCTTTTTCCAGGCATCCAGCCCGAGGCACCTGCAGGTCTGCTCAGCTCCCTCACAGCCTGAGGGCCCCATGAGTGGACGCCCCTCACCCCTGAACCAACACGTGGCCCTGTGTGGACAGCAGCCACGGAAGACTCCAGCCGGGTGGGGCCCCTCCTGCAGATGCTTCACCTCAGCTGCCACGGTGGCCGCCTCTGCCCAAGCAGCCCGGCAAGCCACGCTCCCTCCCTCCAGGGGCAGGGCCACTGCCTCTGGGGGTGCTGGGCCGGCCTCAACCTCAGCCCGGGACAGTGGGGGCCTGTCTCGGTAGAGCACGACCCCAGCTCGAGTCCAGCTGGGCTCCTGTTCGCTTGTCTCAGAAACTGCAAGGGCAGGTGTGACCTGCCACGTGCTCAAGGGTGCCCCATGGGGGGCAGTGAGACACACGTGGCCCTGGTAGAGTGGTCCAAAGGGCTGAGACACTGCCTGGGGACTGTCCCGCTAGCTCACACACCCAAACCCACCCGGACGACAGCTCGCTAAGAGTGGTGGAACACGCTCAAGGGGAAAAACAGCATCTCCCGCAGGCGCTGGGTACCACGTGCCGCCTTGGATGGGGAGGGATCCCAGGAAGTGAGGCCAGGAGGGACCACCCAGTTCTCCTTTGAGCCACAGAAGCAGGGACAGATTAGCCCTGACACAGACAGACTGTTCCCATGATGGGCAGGCTCTCCACGTCTGGAACTGCCTGCAGGGCCCGCCAATCCCCCAGGATACGGTGCCCTGCAGAGGAGCCCTGGGGCCCACGGGCACTGGGGGTCCCACAGCCCTAGGTTTGAACTTGGGCAGGAGGCAAGGCTGGAGCCTGCTGTGCCTCAATTTCCTTGTCTGCAAATGGCTGTCTCTCTGGGAGGTCACTCCGACACAGTACGTGTGTGGACAGAAGCCCAGGACTGTCACGTCTGGGGGTCTGAGTGTCCTTCTCTCACAGCCCTTGGGGTGGGGGAAGTGTCTGAAAACCCAGGCGAGAGAGTGCCCACAGAACGCCCTGTGGTGTCTTGAGGGAGTGAGAAGTGTCCTTCTAACAAGGTAATAATAAGAAGTGACATTTAAAAACAAATCGCTTCCTTCCTCTCTTTCTGCAGCAGGCACATTTGCATCAGGCAAGAAGCTGCTTCTGACGCTGTCACAATGAATCAAACGGGCGAGTGCACTGGGCAGGGAGCCTCAGCTCTTCAGCGGTGAAGACATGGATGAACCCCTGCCCTTCCACCTGGGCCTCAGGACACAGGCAGTTGTCTCGGATCTGAGGCTGAGGAGTGACTGCATTCATGGCTGGACTCACGGGGGGCGTCCCCAGCATAGGAGCCTGTCTGAGAGGTGCGGACTCAGCTGTGCTCTCGGGGACCCTAGTTCCAGTGCAAACCCTCTGTGATGATCCACCCGTCATCCCTAACCCCCGAACCTCAGAGGGGCCCATGCCCACTGCTGGGAGGCTGGCCACAGAGGGGGAGCACCTCCCATCCCACAAGAGCTGAAGAGCTCCGTGCTCTCCTGGGGTTTCTGCGAGCATCCTATCCCCAGGGCTCGCAGGGTGAGACCAGAGTGGGGAGAACGGCAGAGCTCAGAAGTGGGCTGGAGCCCCACCGCCTCTCTGTGTCAGCTGGAATTTAACACAAAGGGACCTCACAGGTGGAATGAGGTGATAGATCTTGAGGTGGGAGCTCAGCCTGCACCACCCAGGTAGGCCCAAGGTCATCTCAGCAGTCCTCACGAGAGGACGAGGGAGCCGTGACCACAGACGCAGGGTCAGGGAGATGCTGGGCTGTGGCTGTAAGGGTGGACAACGGGCCACAAGCCAGTGAGTGCAGGCGCCTCTAGAAGCCAGAAGAGGCAGGAAGCAGATTCTCTCCTGAAGCCTCAGGGAGGATCGCGGCCTGTTGACCAGGGAGTAGCACTTTCAATACTGACACTTTCATTACTGACATTGAATCATGGCCGCATGTGGCTACTGACTGTTGTGGGGATGGTGCTGGGGGGCTCGTGTGGGTAAACCTGACATAAGCAGATTTAGAGCTACGGGGAGCAGAGACTGAACTGTCTGCCTCTAACTGTCCGAATTCAGCAGGAAAAGGGGTCCCTGGGCCGAGACTATGAGGGGACACAGGCAGAGCCGGGCCTTCCTCGGGGCCAGACGCCAATGACTGCAGAACCCTCAGCCCTGTTTCAGTCTGAAGTCTCACATACATGTGATGGGGGAACCATCGCTCCTCTGGCAGTTCAGTGAGAGCATCTGCAGTGGCTGGCGCTGCACCTGATCAGCATCGCCGCTGAGGCTGATGGCCCTGGGCCCTGGCAGAGGACCCCGTGCAGTTCAGGCCCGGAGGGTGGTGGGAGGGCACCAGGCATGGGTTCGAGAGCTCTGACCACTGTCCCCGCCTCCCCGCCTGGCTCCACCACGGACCCGCCCTTTGGCCATGGGCACTTTCCTTAATCCCTTGACCAGCAGTTTCCAAATCAGAAAACTGGATAAACAGGGCTCCTATCTCATTGGGCAGGACAATCGTATGCTCCCCCACGTGAGGGGTAATTGTGTAAAGCATTCAGCACCACGCCTGGCACTCGAAAGTGAGCAATGCACCGGAGTTAAACAGAAGAGGCACACGCAGCAAGCCAAGCTGCAGGTCACAGCTGATCCGTTTCTAAGTCACAGCGGGGCTGCCTCGAGGGGCCACCCAGGAGGGCCGCCAGCTCCCCCTGCACATGGTGCCTCTTCCAGGGCAGGTTTCAGACAGGGATTCGGAAAAGAAAGCAGAATACTAAAACATTGCTCTTCCCAAGGCTACACTGCCAAGTACTGCAAACTTTGAGAAGAGTTCAGTGTCTAAGCTCCAAGGAGTTGGGGCAGCAAGCGTGCTTACGATAAACATCTTCTAGAGACTTCGCTTCCCACCCTGAGAGTCTGGGGGGATCACTTCTCCACAAGAGCAGTGTAGGTCAGCTGTAGGTTTTCCTACCCATGGCCTCCAAAACCACCAGTTGCCTCCAAAGGCAACTATTTTCCCCTTTGCACTTTTCTTAGCATTTCGGCATCTCAAAAAAAGTCAGAAACAGAGCAAGTGAAAGTAAGCTCAGGACTTTAGGCTTCACCAGCTTGCCCCGACTGACGCCGGCAGCCCTGTTTTCAGGTGGGCGGTTGGGATCCCCTGTGGCCTCCCCAAGCACTGACCTCACCTTGGTACCACTTTCTGAGGGATCTCAGGTATGTGACACTGGACTCCCCCCCAGGCCCAACTTGTGGACAAAGTGCTCCTCCTCCACCTCGATGGCCTGGCTCGAGTTCGATTCTGTACACGACCGCCAAGACCCCTAAACCCGCCGACCTCAGTGGGAAGGGGGACGAACCCTGGAGGACTTCCAGTGTCCGGTGGAGGGGCTGGGCTGAACCCGGAGGGGTCACCAGGACGACAGGTAACTGTTGTTAAAGACCGTGAATGTGGGCTGGAGGGAGGGTTGATGAGGGTATAAGAGGTGGGCCCTCTGTGGCCCAGGCGGCAGTGATGGTGTGCTCCAGGAATCTGGTTGGTGACAGCAAACCTGCCACACCCTACGAGAGGGCACTGCCCCACCCTGCAGGCTGCCCCCACTGTGTCAGAAGTGTGGGTGCCACCAAGCCCCCTCTCAGTACACACCCGCTGGGGCTGAGATTCAAAGTCGTCCTCTGAACTACTTCCGGGCGACGTCTTCATGCCACAAAGCTGCACACGTGGCTCCCTGAGAGACACCCCCCAAGTGACCATGGAGGCCACAGCCGGGCCGGCGTCTGCGGACAGCACACCAACGCCCGTCCTCCGAGGAAGCAGCCTCCCCAGAGGCTGAACAGAGACACAGCTGAGCAGTTCCTGCCTCGACCCAAAGGCCTGGCCTCCTCTCCATTCCAGCTGTTGTTCAAATGAAATATGGTGAAACAGGGGAGTCAGAGAAAGTCACACCCCCTCTGCTAAGACCCCCATCTATGGTCATCAGAATAACGGCCCCAAAGGCGCATCTGGCCTCCATAACAGGGAGGGGATGCACTGCTGACACCTGGAGCTCCCAGGCTGTGGTCACCGCTGCGCCACCTGGGAGCACTCACACGCCCTCTTGCTGCCCTGCCCTCCTGCCAGCAGAACTGGACACAGCCATGCAGCCCTCCCCTCTGCGGTGGCACCAGCTCCCGCCCTCGCGGCCGAGACCAAGGACCAGCAGCAGCTCACAATCTGCGCCCCGAGAGCCCCACGGGCTCACAGCCATCTCAGCAGATTTGCATCAGAAAATCGAAGCGGAACCATGGGGAATGTCAACACCACCCCTTCACCAAGTGTCTGACACTCTTCTGATGCCCAGCGCCAGGAACCCTGAGCCCGCAGGGTCACCCAGGCGCGGCCGGCCTCGCCCTGTGCATCCCCAGAAAGGAGCGGACAGTGAGAGAGGACGAGGGGCCAGGGAGCGGCAGTTCCCCCGGGGCCTCTGCCCCTCCGTGTTGAACACGACATGTGACAACTGTCTGAAGCGGCCAGGACTGAGACCTCATCGGCAGTGACTGGCCAGGCTCCTCCTCCTCAAGCCACAGCGAGGCAGGGAGTGAAGAAGTCGACAGCTTCACACGGGGACACTCCTTGGGAAAACAACAAATAAGGTGTGACACTGTCTAATGGCCCCGGGGACACTGCGCTGAAACGGGCCAGACTCCATAACTGTGACTTCAGTGTGGCCCACATTCCTTTATACACAAAACAAGATGTGATCCGAGAAAAGAGAAACCAGTCTCTCTGCTCCCTGGGGCTCCCCAGGCCGGGAGGCCCAGCTCTGGGGCCTCGGGCTGCACAGGCTCAAGGCCAAGGCTCTGATGCCGCAAGGGGTTTGTGGGGGTGTGGGGTGCAAAGGGCTCAACGTCGTGGGGGGCAGCCCACAGCCCAGCCCTCACTCTCACTCCATCCACAGTGGAATGTTCCAACAGAAAAGCACGGCGTGTGAAAATGAAGATCCCTTTCACTGTGTTTTGGGCTTTTTTTTGGCCACACCCTGAGGAATGTGGGATCTCAGTTCCCCGAGGAGGGAGTGAACCTATGCCCCCAGCAGTGGACGTTCAGTGTTAACCGCTGGACCACCAGGGAAGTCCCCTTTTCTCTGTGTTTTGGAATAAAACTAACTTTTCAGAAACAAAGTCTTTTCTGCACCCACACTGCCCTGACATCTCCCAGGTTTCAATGCATCCCCAGGAAAAGTGCTCTCCTCCGGCCAGGGTTCACAGTGTTCCCTCAAAACAAACCAACTGAGCATCTCCTTGCCCAACGACCATCTCCTTGACCTCCCCAACCTCCCTGTTGAAACGTGATTCTGGTCACAAGAGGGATGGAGGGTGAAGAGCCAGGGGTGAGGAGGGGTGGGCTCCCTGTTTCTAACAAAGGCAGACTTCACTCTCTGGGGCCTTCCCCTCAGCGGTGAAAGACCTGGCTGATGGGCTGATCTGGAGGAACTGGCCACCTCTGGAGGACACCCAGCTGGCAGTTCTCAGAGGGCACTGGGGATGCACTGAACGAGCATGATGTCCACTGTGGGTTCTGACATCATGTTTAAAAGGGACACTGTGATCACAGTGATTTATCCAGGGAGCAGTCAGTTCCAGAAAAGGAAGGGCCAGGACTTGCAGCCAGAGAGGACCCTTCCTCTCCCGAACGTCCACAGCACCCCCATATACAGCACCAAGGCCCTGGGAGGACCTGCC
Source organism: Muntiacus reevesi (assembly GCF_963930625.1). Lineage (NCBI taxonomy): Eukaryota > Metazoa > Chordata > Mammalia > Artiodactyla > Cervidae > Muntiacus > Muntiacus reevesi. Next base: position 93,155,979 of record NC_089253.1, on the reverse strand, counting down.
AAGATGGACAAGACCCACTCATTTTGGGAAAATTCTAAAAGGACTGTGATCTGCATCTGACACAAATACCTACTAGTTGGGAAGGGGTTCTGAAAGCAGGGAGTCACAGACCACCCCTTCCCTCCCCTAAAGCACCCACCCCAGTCCAGCGTGAGTCAGATGACGCGCTCTCGACCAGGCTGGGAGGGGAGGCACCCCCGTTTCAGGTTGCTCTGTCCCCAGTGGGCAGCACTTATTTGCCAAGCATGTCTGCAGGCGTGTGCGTGCAGCTGGGCTGGACCCCAGCTGGAAGGGGCCTCAGAGGCCTGGACCGCTGGCACTGCTCCGCCCAGCACTGCTCCCCAAGGCCGGGGGCGAGGAGTCAGCCCCCGCTTCTCTGTCACCCCCACCTTCTCTCTGTCCCTCTCACCGCCTGGACCCCTGACCCCAGAGTGAAGTAAGGGCTGCTCTCTAGGGGCACACAGCCTCATCTCAGAAGACACAACAGACTGAAGGGACAGTCACTGTATGTCTTCAGATGAGCACGGAACCATTTCCGGGTGGGGATGGGACTGGATCTCTGCTGGGAAAACCACCGGCTCTGTCCTGGATGGCGCAGATGGGCTGAAGGTTGGGGGCTTCCTGCTCTGACCCGGCTACTGCTGACGACACAGGAGATCCATCTCCCCTCCCCCAGAGGCTACACGCCACCACTGTGCACGTGGGGTCTTCGCAGGGCTCTGTGTACCAGGCCCCTCAAGAGGGTAAGTTTACGCTGTTCTTTAGCAGGAACTAGTGACAAGTGTTAGTCGCTAAGTCTTGTTCAACTCTGCAATCCCACAGATTGCAGCCCGCCAGGATCCTCTGTCTGTGAAGTTCTTCAGGCAAGAATACTGGCGTGGGTTGCCATGTCTTTCTCCAGGGGAACCTTCCCAAACCAGGGATCGAACTGGCGTCTCCTGTATTGCAGGCAGATTCTTTACTGTCTGAGCCACCAAAGACGCCCCTAATGAAATGGTTAGATAGCATCACCAACTCAATGGACATGAGTCTGAGCAAACTCCAGGAGACAGTGAAGGACAGGGAAGCCTGGCGTGCTGCAGTCCATGGCGTCGCAAAAAGTCAGACACAACTTAGAGGCTGAACAACATCACAGTGGGATAAAGCCCTCTGGCTTCTGTTTCTCTGGCAAATGGGCAGAGACCAGGGCCCGGGGGAGCCAGCGTGAACCAAAAGCAAACTGTACACAGACCCAAGTAGCCAAGGCGGCCCCTCTCTGTCGGTGGAGTTTGTTACCTTTTCGGATCTTGTCATGGAAGTTAATGGCATCCACGGAGGCCGTGACTATGTTGGTCTTGCAGTGACGTGCAGCCACGATCCCAGCCACCTCGTCCATGAGCTTCATGGTGACCCCTGCAGAGGAAGGCAGGCAGCAGGTTAGATGTGAAGGAGAGGAGCCCACTGCCCATCTTGGAAACAAGTCATGGGAACTGATGCCCCTGCTTCCACCAGTAGGGCTGAAGCTGACTGAAGTTCAAGCTGAAAATCTTGCTTCCTGGGAGCTTTGGAAGACGACCTCGGCTGAGGGTCTAGGCCACTGACAAAGTGCTGACCCTGCTCCTAATCTCTACAGGTGTCCTATCCTGCCGGGAAAGCTTCGTCACGCCCTCTTCTGGGGTGGCCGCCATCAGAAAGCCAGATGACAAGAGCTGGAGGGAAGGTGGAGAATCAACCCTCTACATGGCTGGTGGGGATGGAAATCATGCAGCTGTTTTGGAAACAGCTGAGAGGTTCTCAAAAGGTTGGACACAGAGTTGGCACATGACCCAGCAATTCCACTCTTAGGTGTGCACCCAAGAGAAAGAAAAATATCCATTCACACAAAAACTTGTACACATATCTCATGAGGGCCTTACTCATAATACACCAGAGCAGAGAAACACAGATGTGTATCCACAGCTAAAAGGACAAAGACAACGTGGTGTATCTGCACAGTGAAATATTGTTGTTTAGTTGCTAAGTTGGGTCCAACTCTTTTGCAACACCATGAACAACAGGTTCCTCCTCTGTCCACGGGATTTCACAGGCAAGAATACTGGAGTGGGTTGCCATTTCCTTCTCCAGTGGATCTTCCCAGACCAGGGATCGAACTCAAGTCTTCTGCATTGGCAGGTGGATTCTTTACCACTGTGCCATGTGGGAAGCCCCACAATGGAATATTACTTAGTGATAAAGAGAAACAAAGTACTGACAACAGGCGACGTGGATGAAACTTAACATTATGCTGTGTAAAAGTCAAATACAAAAGACCACGTATTAGAGGATTCCATTTATATGAAATATCCAGAATATGAAAGTCCATAGAGACAGAAAGCAGACTAAAGGTTGCCTGGGCACAGGGAGTTCAGGAGAAGTGGGGACTGGCTCCTAATGTGGGTAAGAGGTCTCTCCTTGGGGTGATGCAAGTGTTCTACAATTGCTTGTGGTGATGGCTGTGTGACACTGTGAATACACTACAGAAAAATCAATGACCTGTAACGGGTAAGCTGTATGGTACACGAATTACATCTCAATAGAGCTGTTATGTAAGAAAACAAGGGAGATCACACCAGTCCATCCTAAAGGAGATCAACCCTGAATATTCATGGGAAGGTTGATGCTGAAGTTGAAGCTCCAATACCTTGTCCACTTGATGTGAAGAGATGACTTATTGGAAAAGACCCTGATGCCGGGAAAGGTTGAAGGCAGGAGGAGAAGGGGGCTACAGAGAATGAGATGGTTGGATGGCATCACTGACTCAATGGACTTGAGTTTGAGCAAGCTCAGGGAGATGGTGAAGAACAGGGAAGCCTGGAGTTCTGCAGTCCCTGGGGTCGCAGAGTCGGACACAACTTAGAGAATGAACAACAACAATATGCTTTTTCCCTTCGACTAAGACAAGACTGTGGAAAAGAGTTCAAGGTCATGATGAGAGGTGGGGGCGACATTAGTGTGTGCAAGGTAGGGGGTCCTGCACCCAGAGTTCCCAGGTTACCTGGTGGTGTCACCAGGGGAGGGGAGACTTGGAGGTTGGACAAAAAGAATTTATGTTGGAATTAATGCTTAGAACACAGAAAGTACCTACAATTAATTCCTTACTTATTCATCCTGAAAAGCAGCTGTTAAGAGCAGACTATATGGAACAAGTAACAGTCAGCTCCTTCAACCAGCGTTTTGCCCCATTTATCCAAAATGTGGGTAGAGGTTCCACAAGGGATTTCACTGTTCCTAAAAATACTGCAGGATCTAGCGTGTGTGGCCGGGATGGGCCCCGAGCCCAGGGCACACGAGCTGAGTGGGAGAGGGGGAACGTGAGCAGTTGGTTGAGCTCCTGATGCCAGAACCCCCACCAGGCCAGACCACAGCATCACGTGACCTGGAAGCTGGCACAGGGTGGGGACACGCCTTGTCGTCCCCATGTCCTGACCAATTCCAAACCTGACATGCAGAACTCAGAAAGGACTGCCAACTGAGTGATCAAGGACCAAAGGAACTCTGATTGACCCAAGAAGACAGCTCTGACAGCGAGTTCCCGGCCCACGCCTGTGTTAACGACCATAGTCAGCTCAGGTGAGGCCGGGGAGAGCATGCTCATCTCATCCACAGAAAGCCAGGCAAGCTGCTCAGGGGCGTGTCTGATAAACTCCACATCATTTAAAACTAGCATACCATCTGAACAGACAGCCCCCTGCCCACCCCCAGCAGTCAGCACACAAATCTGAGCTGGGAGACCTGGGAGAGAACTGGACCTGGCCGCAGCTCTGACAAGAAACAATGGTGTTTATAGCACCGACCCCTGGACTGAGCACATGGCCTCCTGGTGCCCAGGTCAGGAGCAAGCATGACCTCACCATGCAAGCCTATTGTCAGATGATGCCCCAATTTGGGGTTTATCCCGGGTCCTGGGACAGTGATACATGGGCAGCTGGTGACCAGAAAGAGGAAGAACCCCAGCCTCAAGGGACGGGATGTCTGCTCCACATGGCCCGCACCTGGACCATCCCCATCCACCTCCATTACCTCTGCCTCCCGGGACCATGGTGGGGTCATCAAGAAGTGACAGCAGGTAGATCTTAGCATTCAGGACACAGAAAAACTTTTGGAGAAGAACTTGGACATGTGCAGAACTCAGTGTTTGGCCTTACACAGGCAGGAATCCCAGCCCCCGCAGTGTGTGTGTGTGGGAAGCGCAAGGTCAGAGCTAGAAGCAGAAACCTGTGCCCATGGCTCCCACAGCCCCGAGTCTGTTCTCATAAATGCAATGGAGAAGCGTGAAGCAAAACCGGGCCCTCTGGGGTCCTGTGTGCAAAGTGGACTCTGGGGGCTACTCAGAGAGAAGGGGATTGATCTCATAAAACTGAGATTATAGGTACCTCGGGGATACTGTGAGCTCGGTTCCAGATCCGTGCAATAAAGGGAATTTAGAAACAGCTGGGTCAAACGAATTTTTTGGTTCCCCAGTGCATATAAAAGCTATGTTTCTACTGCACTGTAGTCAATATTGTGTATGCAATAGCATTATGTCTAAAAAAGCAATGTACACATCTTAACTGAGAAGACTCTATCGCTAAAAGATGCCGTCAGGTCCTTCAGCAAGTCATATCTCTGTGACAGCAATGTCGGAGATCACCGATCATGGATCCCCGCTACAAACATGATAATGACCAAGTCTGAAATACTGGGAGAATTACCAAAACACGACACAGAGACATGAAGGGAGCAGATGTTGTTGCAAAAATGGCACCAACGGACTTGCTCCATGCAGAGCTGCCATGAGCCTTCAATTTGTTTAAAAAAAAAAAACTTTGAAGTGCAATCAAGCGAAACTCAGTAAAAGGAGGTCTGCCTGTATAATATAAACACTGATTACGAGCTGTCTTCCCTCTTCTGGGTGAGCCCTGGACCGGTCGCTGCGTGGGTCTGGTCTGAGATATTCTTGTTCTCCCTGCTAAGAGAAAATGGCCCTTGCAGAAATAAGACAGTAAAACCCTCATAATCTCAGTCCTTTATGATGTTTGCAAAGAAGGACTGTCACCACAAAACACCCTTAACGATGTCTGCAGACAAGATATATTACAATCAATGTGTCCACTGAGAAAAGTAAATTTTGTTTAAAAACAAAAACGGGGACTTCCCTGGTGGTCCAGGGGCTAAGACTCTGAGCTCCCAAAGCAAGGGGCCTGGGTTTGATCCCTAGGCAGGGAACCATATGCTGCAGCTAAGACGCAGCACAGCAAAATTAATTAATTAATTAATCTTAAAATTAAAAAAAAAAATAAAAAACAACCCAGAAACCCAGTCGCCTGGTTTGTTAACTGTCCTTCTTCCCACTGCTGTCCTGTCAGGGGAAGCCATGATCTCTGCTTCACTTTTTTTAATACTTCAATTAAAAATATCAAGCATCAGAGTTTGGAGGACAAGGCAACCCACTCCAGTATTCTTGCCTGGAAAAGTCCATGGACAGAGAAGCCTGGTGGGCTGCAGTCCACGGGGTTACATGACTGAGCATGTGTGCATGAGGGTGGAGGGAGATGGGCTGGTAGTAATAAAGTGGCAGAACTAAAAAAAAAAAAAAAAAAAGCATTAGCATTTTCTCAAAACTGCATCTTTCTAAGTTCCCACTGAAAAACTGCACCAATCCCTTCCCAGTTAGGTACAACAGGTGCCGCTGACGATGGGAGGAGGACTTGGCAAGTTACAGTCTGTTGTTCACTGTCCTGGTTGCCCGAGATGTGTCATTTAAAAGATGACAACAAAATTGTAGGATTGGTTGGCCTTGGGTTCTGCATTCATTTCAGGAATTATGGGAAGGGAAAAAATAAGACCTGCTTGGCCACTAACATACAGATAAACATCGGGTACCAGAGATATTTTTGAATCTAACATTTAACTGCTTACAGGTTGTTTTTTCCTTTTCCTTTTTTTAAAAAAGTATTGACAACACGTTGACTAGCTTAAAAATAGAGGCTTAATTTTCTTTTCCTGGACCCGCCGGGCTGACTGGGTCGCGCCTGCTGCAAACCAAAGCAGCCATTAGCGGCTCCCAGCTCGGTGCCACTGCCTCTGCCCGCACTGTGGGTGGCGATTTGCAATGCCCCCATTTCTATATTTAATCCTGGCTGACAGAGTGTGGGTGCCGGCCTCCTATATTAAGAAAACGATAGTAAGTTCATCTTATTTTAACTAGCCCACCCTTTAGAAATTATAAGGGGAGTTATTTTAAGAGCCAGCTGAACGACAGCCTCTGGAGACCGTCTGGCTTCTCCTTGCCAGGTTTCTTTATTTTTTCTTTATTTTTTAAATTAATCAATTTATTTTTTTGGCCACACTGCAACGTTTGTGGGATCTTAGTTCCTTGACCTGGGATTGAAGCGGTAACCGCCACAGTGGGAACACAGAGTCCTAACCACTGGACAAGCAGGGAAGTCCTCCCCACACTCTCCTGCCCCGCCCTCCCCACTCCCGATTTCAAATGTACCTGCAGGTCTCTGACACCAAGGACAGAGGAGTATTAATGAAGGTATCTAATAAAGACTGTATTGGGGGTTAATCAATGCACAGTGTAGTGAAGACGACTCGTTTCTAACGACAAAATGTCAAAGGGGACATCTGGCTCCCACTTGCCCCGAGCATTGCAGACGCAGGGCCGGGGAGAAGGGCTGCCTGGCCACGAGGCCAGGTCTCACTGCTCACATTCTGTATCAGGGAGCTGGAGAAGGTCACAGTCAAGTGTGCTCACTGCTGCTTGAGAATCAATGCCTTCCCTGTTCTAATCAGGCAACAAGAGAAGCAGGGCAGGCAGATTCCTGTTCCAAATGCCATGGAGAGCAGGGAACGGGGGCAGTGGTTATACTCAAGCCCCCCACCCCGCTGACCCCTCGCCGAGAGAGGTGGCCACCTTGCAGAAGTTTACACAAGACCCAGAATCACGCCCATGGGTGTCAGTTTCCTCTCGGGTATCTGGGCTGTGGTCTCAGGATGAGGACCAACAGTGGAGAATTCACATTCCTGATGCGGAACAGGAAGGACACTGACAGGGGTGTGACCCCAACGATCACGGGCAAAGAGAAAGCAAAAGCTGCTAACAGGTGACCAAAACCAAAAGTCCATTCGCAGAGAAGGACATGCTCAGGCTACACGGCTGACCAGGTTTCTCAAGCTAGATGCTCTGCATTTTGATAAGAGGAGGGACCGGAGCCACCCTGTGTCCAAGGCGTGGGAGCAGCCTGCAGGCAGGTGTGGGCAGAGGAAAGTCGTCCGTGGTGGGCATCGCTGCGTCCTCTGACCAGTGAGCAGGAGCCTCCTGGCCAGCCCAGGAGAGGCTGGTTCACAGCAGCTGGGGCATCAGGGCTGTGATCAGACCCCAGCTCCCAACCCGTCATTCGATGACAGGGAGCCTTAGCAGCAGACGATGGTGTTTTTAGAAACAGAGACTCTTAGAAAGTGAGAACCGGAAGGCAGGGGGCTGTCGCCGAGGCAATCGTCAACTGCACGATGGAGAATCAGGGGCCCAAACCGGCCTTCGCCCCCTCATCTCTTGACCCCAGGAGACCAGAAGTTCCTCAAAAGGAGGAAGCACGCTTTCTCGCCTCCTTGCTTCCTCCCCAGCCACGGATCTGACGCCCTGTCCACCACGAGGAAAGAGCTCCAATGAAAGGAGGTCACGAAACTGGAGAGGAGCATCTGGGCTGCATCCTGTACTCTTCAGTGAAATCAGTCCGTTACCCGCCCCCGCCGGTGCACAGGACGCCTTTTCACAATCACCCAGCAACACTCAGTAGATGCCGTCTATGCAGGAGCCTCCCCCACAGACCCCATGCCTAGTCTCCCAGGCCTCCTTCACCTGGGTCCCTCTGCTGGCACCCTACCTCCCCAGGGCTGGCGTGGTGGGTCTCCATGGCAGGAAAGCGAGATCAGCAAGCGGGCAGGTCGTGGTATGGGCTCTTACACCAGGTGGACAGGAAAGGCCTATTCTCTTATTCCAGAGACCTGAAGACAAAGACAGGCCTCCAGACAGATGTCCATGGGGCCTGAGCAGACCCAGCTCAATCTGCCTTCAGCTCCGAGTAGACCAGTCAGGGAACTCGAACCAGATGTGAGGCCATTTGCCAGGAAATATGCAGACCCAGAGATGACAGTGGAAGCAGCAAGAACTGACTCTGATGTTTGAAGTTGGAGCCCAAAGGTTTGGCTGACAGGTGACACAGAGAGTCTTTGAGACAGGCTGAGTCACAGAGGTCACAGGAATCCTGGCTCCACAACCAGAAGGATGGTCTCGTTGCCACCACAGGGGTAAGGCCGGGAGGAACCCAGGACTCGTGTCTGATACTCTGTGCCAACCATCCCAGGCTGGTCCTAAAGAGGAAGCTGGAGTCAGGGGTGGGCTGGGGGTATGCGGCTGGAGCCACCGGCCCAGGCTGGATGGGGCCTGGGTCCCTGAAGCTGGCAGGAAAGGAAGACAGGCAGGAAGGCGGGACAGCACAGGGGCTGCAGGTGTGGCGGTGGCAAAGGAAGCAGGGGAAGGCGAGCCCGGGCCTTGGGCAGGGGAAGCCGGATGAACCGTGAGGGCCAGACCAGCCCGCCAGCTTTGGCAGGAGGCTCCAGGGAGGATAAGAGAGGGACCGGGCCGGAGGGATGGAGAGTAGACACTCCAAGGTGCGGAGCAGGAAGTGCCAGTGCCTGCTGGGCCAGGCAGATGGGGGCTGGTTCCCTGCAGAAGCCACCACAGGGGCAACGAAGCACAGGGCGGAGCCTGTCCTCCGAGTGGGCCCACACCAGCAGCTCTGAGGATGTGGGAGCCACGTGCTGGAGTTACCGCCCGTGATTCCAACAGAGGAAAGCTGCTAATCGCCCAGGACACAGCCACCTGCAACTGTCAACTCAAACTGTGTTTCCAAAAGACGTCTTCTGTTCACTCAGAGGACATTCACTGAGCTCCTTTTCCAAGAGCACCACGGGAGAGAGGCCAGGCAGGGTAGGAAGATGGGGTGCCAGGAGGCGAGTGCCTGAGAAAACCACAGTCATCACAGGAGGTAGGAAGCGGGGAGCTGTCCAGCCAGGACGAGGGGGGTTTGGGGGAGAACAGACACAGGTGTGCGTATGACTGGGCTGCTCTGCGTTCACCCGAAACTGTCATAGCATTGTTAACTGGCTATATCCAATATAAAACACACTGAAAAGAGAGGAGGCATTGGGGTTGTGGCGGGTGAAGCGGCAATGGTGCGTCCGCCTGCGGGGGAGAGGCTCAGGATGCTCCAGGAAGACACAGTGTGGGCCCAGGCAGGTGAATGGAGCCAGGTGGGAAGGCCAGGCTGGACATCAAGGCAAGAGAACAATGGGCATGTCAAGGGGAAGGGAGTCAGAGGTGAGCGCATGGAGCCGAGAGCCGCAGGGCCCAGGCTGAGGGCCCCCACCTCCGGGGTCTTCCCTCTCTGATTTGCCCCCCACGGCCAGAGAGGTCTTAGAAAAGCCCAGTGGTCTCGGCTTCCTTTCACGTCTGGCCAGTTGTGCTGGCAACGCCCCTCTCAGGCTGGGAGAACCATGTGGAAAACAGCCGACAAAGGGCCAGGCAAGGCAGTCCCCAGGAGAGAAATCACGGCAAAGGACATTCAGGAACCAACACGAGAGAAGGAGCGAGACCTTTAAGAAGATGAATCAGAGACAAAGGCACAAAACCACCCCCGCTTTTCATCAAATGTGAAAAAGTCATGTGTCATGATGGAGTTAAAAATCCATCGACACAAAGCATGCCGCAGAAAACAAACAGATCTGCACACCAAAACAAGGAAAATCAGTTTTTCTATTTCAGGCAAGTTTTTCTATAATTATTACTATTATTCATTCGTATGCTGCTACGTTCCTGCATTTTTAATTATTTGAGTTATTTTTATCACCGAATCTCCTGGGCTCTCCAGGTATGTCACTGTGCCATCTGCAAAGCCAGAGAGCACTGCTGCTTTTCTGCCAGTTCTTGTGATTTTGCTTTCTTTCCAGTTTTACTGTGGTGCCTAAAATCTCTGAAACAATGTTAACCTGCCTGACTCCTGACCTCAGGGGAAGATCCTCCAGGCTCCCCTCTGAATAAGATCTCGCATTAAGGCTTTTATCATGTTGGGGGAGTAAAATCAATTCCTACCCTGACTGTTTTTATCAAGGATGGGATTTTGGATGAGTTTATAAAAAGGTCTTGAGTGTTGCAAGAACCTAAACACCCCACAGACAGCTGCTGGGTCACCCCTTTCAGCCAACCATGGGGGAGGGGAGTGTGGAGGGAGAACGGCCTCTCCTGGGCCAAGATCCCAGGACTTCCAAGTGGAGGACTCAGAAGGCAGAAGCCCAAAGCCTGGCCAGCGCTGCCACACAGAGGCCCTGAAAGTCAGCACCCAGAGAAGCAGGTGCTTCTTTCAGGCTGCTTTTCCTCACAGCAAGTAAGTGTCCTCCTCACCCTGCATTTCACTCCCCACATCTTTTCTATTCCCTGGACTGGTTACCAGAGGCCCCGCCCCTGCAGGTGATCTCCAGCCCTCCCCACTACATCTCATACCAGCTCGGCGCTGCCCAGGTCTGTACTGTGTGTGTTTTCTAGGTGGCGGGGTAGGAGCCAGTCCTCAAGCGAAGATTACCCAACGTGTACAAACCAAAGAAAACAGGGCAGGAGAGGAGTTTCTCTAAGACACGTGTGCAGCACGGAATTACTGAAAAAAAGCGAAATTAGCATCCATCTCACTTCGCTATTTTCTCCTGTGATTGGCGTCCACTGAATTACATATAGTTTACGAAAAACTTTCATTCAAATGACTCAAACAGCATTCTTGGTGACGGCATTCCCTCTACAGGAAAATACAGTAAGATCACTGTGCTCAGTGTTTTCTGCACGTTCACTCCCGGTGAGTTACGACGCATCAGAAGAGAAGACTAGTTTTGGTAAAATTAGGAGGCACGATTTTTAAATCATGAACACAAAATCCCTACTAAAATAGGCACTAAATATTATAAAGCCATTATAAACACTTCTTTAACGTGTATTTTAAAAAAATGACTGTTAAATGCAGCCACATAGGTTATATAAATGAGAATAAAATGCCTTATATTTCTAAAAGATTCCAAAAATTCCCTTGCTGCCTGCATTTCATGGATGCCTCAAGCATGTGAAGAAAGATGGACTGAAGAGTATAAACTTACTGACAAAATCTGGATGAAATAAGCAAAAATTCTAGCACAGAGTTTCACAAACTTCAAGTAGAAAAGAGCTCTATGAGGCTTCCCTGATGGCTCAGTGGTAAAGAATCTGCCTACAGTGCAGGAGACTAAAGAGACGTGGGTTCGATCCTTGGGTTGGGAAGATCCCCTGGACAAGGGAATGGCTACACACTCCAGTATTCTTGCCTGGAGAATCCCAGACAGAGGAGCCTGGCGGGCTACAGTCCGTGGGGTTGCAAAAGAGTCAGACACAACTGAGCACACTATACACTACGAGTCTCAAAGACAGTTCTCAGCAGTTCCGGAAGCCCGGCTGTTGGATATAGGGGCTAGTGAAGAACAGAGAGCTGCTGAGGTCACAGCACCTCTCTAAGTAGAAAGATACCCCGATTGTCACAACATTCACGAGCCGAGAACGTACCCTTTGCTATGAACTACAGCTTCCCTTAGGGAGGACTAAGTTCATCAGATCCAAGGGCATTGTGACCAGCGCTTAGTTCAAAGAGGAAAATTATCATGAAATTGGATAAAGAAATACACAAAAAGAGGATTAGTTAAAAAAAAAAAAAACAACTTGAAAAACACATCTCAAATCAGGGCCCATTCCCTGATTGTGACAGGCCCAGGGCTTATCACCCCAAGCTTTCCAACCCAAGCCTGACCTGTATCTCTTGTTTCCAGAACAAGCTTCTGCAAAGCATCTCTCTGACTTTGTGCAAAACCCCAGAGCCTACACAAAGAGTAAGACTGAGCCCTGCTCTGGAGGCAACCCCTGGTAGAAGTATCAGTGTAATCCTGCATGGAATGGCACTATTGGAATGGGGTTTTGAAGGATGAATAGGAGTTTTCACAGTGGAGAAGAAAGGAGAACTTGGCATTTCGGGCAATTGGAAATGAGTGCATATGAATACCATGTGCAAGTGCCCATCACACCCGGGGGATGAGGAATTACTTGTATGCCAAGAGGAGTAGTGCCCAGACTCCCACCACCCACACAACTTCTGCTAACTGCCATACTGCTTCCCGACTTTTCCCCTTTTGTTTTTTCTTTATATCATCCTTTTTTCTTTTTTAAAGTTTACTTTAATGTCATTTGAGATGATTATTTCCATTAAACTATGGATTATGACGTACCATTTATATTTTCTTTAAATCACAAAGAAAATAATCACACACTGTTAAAGTAGAAAGCATCCCTCTGTGAGGCTGGAGCTAAGTCCTCTTTTGTGCCAGCTGTGGTCCCCAAGCTGGGAGCTCCAAGGCCTGTGCTGTCTGAGGTGGAGTCTGATTAAAGGAAGAAACACATGCAAACACCAGAGGCAAGAGCATGCTGAATTAACCCCTCTCTCTTGGTGGGTCACACTGTCACTCCCTGGTGACCCCACTGTTCCCCCAAAGGCCCTGCCCTGACCCACGGGCAGCCATTAGACGTCTCGTGGCTGTAAGCTCCCAGTGTTGCGTGTGACCCTCCGTCAGGACAGTTACCCATCTGACTTTCATTTACCAGTTTTAAAAATAGGCGCTGATAGTATTTCGGTAATTTATTATGCAACTTCTTAAAAGTTGAAATTCATACTTCATTAAACACAAGAGCCTAAATTGGGTCAGATGCCAGCACGGTCTCCTGGGGGGATTAATGAGTGAGTGGGAAGGGACAGCAAGGGTCACTTGTCCTTACCTCCGTGCACGAAGCCGTGCAGGGTGCAGTCGGAAGGCCCCACCAGGTGGATCAAGCTGGACTGGCTGTAGCTGACCGTGTTCGGCTCTGAAATCATGAAGGAGAGAGATGAGGTCACAAGACTGATCGGTTTCCACAGCTTAAGGGCCCTGCAGCGTGACACTGTCCTGACGTTCACATGGTCATTGCCACCACCCTGGGTGGGGTTTCTCTAAGGAACACTGGTCTCAAAACGATCCAGTCCACGGGGGGAAGGATTGAGGATTAACTAGCCACTTGGATAGTGGGTCGTGATGTCATTTCCTGGGGACACCAGTGTCCCTAGTGAGGCCCTGCCCTGCCCCACGGGCAGCCACTGCCCACCTCCACCTCTGGGCTATAAGCCCCCAGGATGGAGGTGGCCATCTGTTAGGACACAGTCACCCATCCGACTTTCATGCCCCACTCCATAAACATTTTAGCAATTTATTACACAGCCTCTCGAAAGTTGTGACTTCATTAAACATAATAGTAGGCAAAGACTCCGGACCAGACAGAGACACCGCAGGTGTGAGACCCCAGACCCCATCCTGGACTGCAGCTGGCCCTCGGTGCCGACCCGGCCCAAGATACGCAGCACCGGAAGGGATGCTGGCTTTTCCTCCTGCGTCCCCCATGCATCTTCCCAGAGCCACCACCCCCTCACCCATGTGGCACGGCTGCTGCTGCAAATCTCTAAGAGGCTGCACTTAAAAAAAAAAAAAATGAAATAAAGCCCGATCTCCAGAAAGTGACACCATCCCTCAAGACACTGACTCTTCTGACAAGTGTGAGTAATTCAACAAAGGGGCTTCTGGGCAGACCCCCTGCCATGCCTGCTTCCGCCTTCCCAGGCCCTTCTGGGAAGGATGGCTGACGCCCATCTGTTTCCTGCCCGCACAGCTGGTGCTCAGAGAGGGTGGCCCCTTCCTGCCCCAGCAAGACGGAGCTGCCGAGGCCGCCAGCCTGCTGGGCCCCTGAATGGCTGAGACACCCTGCAGGTGAAGAAAGGTCCTTCCTGTGTTTGGACGTAGACAGAAAAGCCTGTGCAGGAAGTAACAGTGTTCCGGACCCAGGTCGGGTCACCCAGCGTCGACAGTTGCCTCTGAGACTCTGCCCACGTGGGATCCCAGGAGGTGTAGTTGTCTGCGGGGGTCTTGAAGCAGGAAGATCTGCGTTCCTGTGAGCAGGGGTTTTGAGGACTAACTTTCAAACTCAAGATATTTGCTATTTGTTCTCAAGCCTCCCAGCTTAGAGAGATTTAGACTTAAGTTTCAAGCTCATATGTGAAGTGCCATCTGCTCCAAGAGGGCCCTGCGGGAGGACTCGACCATCTTGATGTGCTCTTGGCTGGGAGGGCCCTTCGCTGTGGCGGAGGCCATGAAGGGGCTCCAGCTCGGGAGATGGGGATGGCGCGGGGCTCTCATTGTTATCTATGGTCAGCGTCTGTCTTGGGGGGTTCTGGCGACTGGCCTGCTCCCCCCTGCCTGCTCTCCAGGCTCCCTGTGTGACTAGCAGAGGCAGGAGCCAGCTGCCATGGGAGGTCCTGGTGTCAGCCTCGGATGGACACTCCACCTGGGATGTATCTGAAGCCACAGCCTGTCGCAGTGTCGGGAGCCAGTGGAGAACGCCCTGCCGAGAGGCCAGCTCTGAGGACTCCACCCTCGGGAGCAGGGGCACAAGGACGCTGTCTAAAACCAGACAACAGACGGCATGCGTAGCTCCATGGCTCAGGGAGGGGGCCCCAAGGCCCCCAGCATCCCCAGGGACTGTGGTCAGTGCAGATAACCCCCAGGAGGAGATGCTTCCTCTCCCAGATGCCTCCCAGGCTCGGGGTTGTCCAAAACAGTCCATATCATCAGGGAACCACACTGTGTCTCAAGGAAACATCGCCGGACACACTACACTGGATGAGAAGGCAGGCCCTGAGAAGGCATCCAGGACGCTGCCCTGCCCAGTTCCTCATTTCATTCCAAGTGGAGAATAGCACCCAAAACCCTCTTTCTGCTCAGGAGGAGATCATGGCCCCTGCTGGTCAGGTGCACCCGTGGCCACACCTACTGTGGCCTGGGGCTTCAGACGCCCACCCTGGCCTGGGGAGACTGGACGGAGGGCACAGCCCGAGGGCCACAGAGGATACCAGCTAAGTCCCTCTGCCACCACAGTCATCAGAGAAACACTCCAGGGCAGCACTAGCAGCCCACGACACCCCCGATCTTCAAGGACTGCCTCCCTTGGGCCTCTCTCTGCAAAGAACAAAAAGGCACCGAGAGCCACACAGTTCCCTGTGGCGCTTTCTCTGCTTTGTGTCCTGCTCATAAAAAACATCAAAGTAGCTATTTTACAGCATGAATGGAAATGAAAAGCCTCAAATCTGGCCCACTCTCAGGAACTGCTCTGACCAGTTAAGAGGTCTGCAGGTGGACAATGACAAAAAAAATTTTTTTTTTAATTTCTAACAATGGAAATAGCATACAAAAACCTTTGTCATGTCAACTATCTGCTTACTCAAATGACAAGTCATTTGAAATAACTATAACCACCGAGTCAAACAGATGCCCTCCCCCTGTGTTCTGTAGTAATGTTTAAAATATCAATTAAGTCATGTCTACTAATTCAGTGCTCTTGGAACCTGCGTTGCTGTGCTTTTAACAAGTGAAAACACCAACCTTCTGACGGGAAAGAAAAATGCACCCACACCCTCAGTGCTCCGTCCTGGGTGATGAGTTGCAACTCTGGGGGTTCAGAGGGCTTCAGAGGCTGGGACTGTGCCGGGGGGTCCGCAGACACCTCCTGTCCCTGGCCATCCTCAGTGGCCCTCCCCTGTTCTTTACGCCCTGTCTCTTAGGGGAACAGAGAAATGTGAGATGGGTCTTCAAAGCGCGAGGGCAAGGCACAGATATACAGGGGTCATCTGAGGTTGTGACCAGTGCCGCCCGAACAAACAGACGTGGGGCTGGACAGGATGGTGGTCACTGTCCTTGAGGGTGGCGTGGACACATGGGACCAGGAGGGAGAACTGGGCAGGCCTGTCTTCTCGCCTGCTGCCTGGCTGGACCATACTTCCCAGCCCCCACAGGACAGTGAGCAGAAGTGTCCCGACCCACGGCCAACCCTGACAGAGAGCCTCCCTGCTCTTTCCCCTCCCGAGGTGCCAGGAGCTACCGGACATAGAGGTGGAGCTATGAGGCCAAGGTCCCCACCTCCTGGAGGAGAGTCCCCGGATTAGGACTTTACAGGGGAATAAACCTCTAGCGTTAAGCAGCTACCACGACCTTGACTAATGCGCCTCATCTTTGAACCTGCAATTTCAAAATGATGTCTGGAAACTGAGTGAGGTCCCCAGGACAGTCAGAGATAAGCACAGACAACCCCCCTCCTTCATGCCCATAGCAGGAACCTGAGGTGCAGACAGGCTAAGTCCCCATGGAGCAGAGCTGGGGTGCATGCCCAGAGGTTCCTTCTCCTGCTCCCTCCTCCTCCCCAGGACAAGTGCTGCTGGGAACTGGGGTGACAGGGCCTGGCCAGACCCCAGGGAGAAGGCTCTCCCAGCCAGCCCCCAGAGAGCAGGCACCAAGCCCTCTTGTGCGTGGCTCAGAGTGGATTGGCCGGCAGGGGCGGTCAGGTACTGGCTGACCTCAGGGAGGCAGGGTACAGGCCCAGCCCAAGAATGAGCGGATGGTATGACTCATCAAGACCCCAGATGTTGGGCTTCCCTGGTGGTCCAGTGGATAAGAATCCACCTGCCAATGCAGGGGACATGGGTTCGATCCCTGGTCTGGGAAGATTCACATGCCACAGAACAACTAAGCCCAAGAGCCACAATTACTGAGCCTGCGTGTGGCAACTACTGCGCCTAGGCACTGTAGACGTGCTCCACTAGAGAAGCCATGCAGAGAGATGCCGGAGCACCGCAAGGAAGAGAAGCCCCTGCTCACCTCAACTAGAGAAAGCCCGGGCACAGCAACAAAGACCCAGCAGAACCAAAAAATAAACAAATAAAAAGAGACCCCGGCTTGACTTCAGACTCTGCTACAAAGCCACAGTCATCAAGACAGTATGGTACTGGCACAAAGACAGAAATATAGATCAATGGAACAGAATAGAAAGCCCAGAGATAAATCCACGAACCTATGGACACCTTATCTTTGACAAAGGAGGCAAGGATATACAATGGAAAAAAGACAATCTCTTTAACAAGTGGTGCTGGGAAAACTGGTCAACCACTTGTAAAAGAATGAAACTAGAACACTTTCTAACACCATACACAAAAATAAACTCAAAATGGATTAAAGATCTAAAAGTAAGACCAGAAACTATAAAACTCTTACAGGAGAACATAGGCGAAACACTCCGACATAAATCACAGCAAGATCTTCTATGACCCACCTCCCAGAATATTGGAAATAAAAGCAAAAATAAACAAATGGGACCTAATGAAACTTAAAAGCTTTTGCACAACAAAGGAAACTATAAGTAAGGTGAAAAGACAGCCCTCAGATTGGGAGAAAATAATAGCAAATGAGGAAACAGACAAAGGATTAATCTCAAAAATATACAAGCAACTCCTGAAGCTCAATTCCGGAAAAATAAATGACCCAATCAAAAAAATGGGCCAAAGAACTAAACAGACATTTCTCCAAAGAAGACATACAGATGGCTAACAAACACATGAAAAGATGCTCAACATCACTCATTATCAGAGAAATGCAAATCAAAACCACAATGAGGTACCATTACATACCAGTCAGAATGGCTGCTATCCAAAAGTCTACAAGCAATAAATGCTGGAGAGGGTGTGGAGAAAAGGGAACCCTCTTACACTGTTGGTGGGAATGCAAACTAGTACAGCCACTATGGAAAACAGAGTGGAGATTTCTTAAAAAACTGGAAATAGAACTGCCATATGACCCAGCAATCCCACTTCTGGGCATACACACTAAGGAAACCGGATCTGAAAGAGACACGTGCACCCCAATGTTCATCGCAGCACTGTTTATAATAGCCAGGACATGGAAGCAACCTAGATGCCCATCAGCAGACGAATGGATAAGGAAGCTGTGGTACATATACACCATGGAATATTACTCAGTTGTTAAAAAGAATTCATTTGAATCAGTTCTAATGAGATGGATGAAAATGTAGCCCATTATACAGAGTGAAGTAAGCCAGAAAGATAAAGAACATTACAGCATACTAACACATATATACGGAATTTAGAAAGATGGTAACGATAACCCTATATGCAAAACAGAAAAAGAGACACAGAAGTACAGAACAGACTTTTGAACTCTGTGGGAGAAGGTGAGGGTGGGATGTTTCGAAAGAATAGCATGTATATTATCTATGGTGAAACAGATCACCAGCCCAGATGGGATGCATGAGTCAAGTGCTCGGGCCTGGTGCACTGGGAAGACCCAGAGGAATCGGGTGGAGAGGGAGGTGGGAGGGGGGATCGGGATGGGGAATATGTGTAACTCTATGGCTGATTCATATCAATGTATGACAAAACTCACTGAAAAAAAAAATAACAAAAAATAATTAAAAAAAAAAAAAAAGAGACCCCGGCCGTCCTAGCAGTGGGGACACTGGGGACGGTGGGGATCAGACTACGAGGTGAACACTGCTTCAAACCCAAAGGCCAGGGAAGAGGCAGAGCTAATTCCATCATAAACCTGAGAGCCCCCAGAATGGATGGTGGGTCACAGGACCAGACAGTCCCTACACAGTTAAGGCTGGACAACTAATGGTCATGAACTTGAAGAGTTCAAGGTAACTGTATTTTGTCTTGTCAGATGGAGGAAACACAGTAAGAAAAACTGGGCTTCTAAAAAACTCCCAGACTCTCTGAAAAGACACCTGAAAGATGAACTTGGCCCCTCGCAGGGGTTGCTAGGCAACAGCCACAGAGATGAAATCTGATTCTGACTGCAAAAGTAACGGAGAGCTGCAGAACCAGGGGGACTTGCGGGTGGTGGCTTGGCAAGTCCAGGGTCAATCCTGTCTCCCCAAGGTGGGACAGGGGTCCTCCCACAGGGAGGGGCACAAGTGTTAGGAGACCCCAGTGCCAAGTGCACATGGCAATGCTCAAAAACCCTGCGGAGAATGGATATGCGACATCCTTAAGAAGTGGTTAAAAGTCAGTCCCTATTGCCTAGAAAGATGCATTTTTATTAGGGCCAGAAAAGGTGAAACTAAAGCTTATAAAAATCTATCACAAAAGCTTGAGATTCAGAATGCCATCTTACAGTAATATCACTTGAAAGTAAGAGATCTTAAAAAATACTATGTATCAGATTTACAATCAGAGGAGGGCAAACAGAAAATAATCTCATGAGTGAAGGAGTTTAAACTGATTGAAAACCCTGAGTAATTTTAGTTTCCCAGACAGTCAGTCAAAGGAGTAAGCCAGGATTAACCCCATGGCCCTCAAAGCCCGAGACTGCCTTCAGCCCCGGCTTCTGTCCCAGCACTAGCCAGCAGTCACCCCAGGAGGGGTGGATTCAGCCCTCAGAGGCCAGCCAGCACCTCTTCCAAGCCCCTCTCTTTGCTGCTTTCCGGCTGACACTGCTGCTCCCCTTCAGTCTCTGACAAGGACCCTGGTCACTGGATTTAGGCATCTCAAGCCCCTTGATTCCCTCTGCAGAGGCCCCCCTACGCAAATCAGGTTGCGGTCACAGGGCCCAGGGACTTGTGATCTGTGTCCTGGGGGGAGGAAGTTGCCATTCAACCTGCTCCAGGCTCTCTCCCAGGAACGCCCCCAACACCAAGTCTGTGCCTTTCTTTAGACATCGCAACTCCCCCGTGTCCCTCTGTGCCTTTCCTGACCTGCCTGCTCACCCGCCCTCCTGAAAGCAGAGCCTGGGACTGAGGTCGCTGACCGCCTGTGGCACATTCCCAGGGTCTGGACACACTGAAGTCTTCACAAGAGCCTCAGTCTCTCCAGCCCCGGCCCTGGAGCTCACTGTGCTCATTAGCGGGAGAGGGGCAGAGTCCAGGGCTCATGGAGCAGCGGCATCAAGTGGAGAAGGGGTGACCTGGGGCCAGTCCTCAAGACAGCAGGCAAGGGCCGGATCAGGAGCCACACCACCCGCACGCAGGGCCCATGAGGTGCTGCTCTGGGATCCAGCATGGAACATGGACACTCACCCCGGGAGCCCGGCCAACACGGAGAGGAGGGGACATACAGCCCACACTCCTCGCAGGAAGATGTAGTCAGGTGTGCGCAGAGGAGGGTGACGTGCGATACCAGGCTGAAGCCCCAAGGCCCAGCCCTGAATTTGTTCCATCAGGGACTCGCGGGACAGCCTCCCTTACCTATTGGGACTGTGGACGGAGGTTTTGTTACGACCGCAGCCCTCCAGGCACGAGGAGGAAGACTGGAGGAAGCAGCCGTGAGGAGCCAGGCCTGGCAGAGCTCTCTGCGCCCCAAACTGTCCGGGTGCTCAGAGTCCGTACTGAACCCATGTCTGGGCAGTGGGCCCGGGAAGGACAATGTGGGACATGCTGCTGCCATTCTGTGTTTTTTTTGGCTGCATTGGGTCTTCGTTGCTTTCTGTGTCTGCTTTTCCCTAGTTGTGGTATGCACGCTTCTAGTGATCGTGGCTTGTCTTGTTGTGGAGCACAGGCTGTAGGTACATGGGTTCACTACTTGCCGTGCACAGACTCTAGGGTACTCAGGGGGTTTCAGGAGTTGTGATTCCTGGGCTTTAGAGCACAGGCTCAATAGTTATGGCTCACAGGCTTTTAGCTGCTCCATGGTATGTGGGATCTTCCCGGACCAGGGATCGAATCTGTCTCCCCTGCATTAGCAGGCGGATTCCTATTCACTGCGTCACCAAGGAAGTCAGCCATTCTGTCTCTTTATGAGCTGGAAATCCCATCAAAAACACACTCCAGGTAAACTAGAGGGACAAACTCTTCGTGGCCAGGTGTGCATCCCTCTGCCCAGGTAGCGGGGCCCCTCCCCTCGGGGGGCCTCCCGGTCAGCGCTCCATGGCAACAGACATACCGAGGCCTTCAGGCTTGTCCCCCAGCCCTATGGTCAGCTGCGCCACATGGACAGGGCTTGCAAGCTGCAGGGTCAAAGGGACGGTGCCCTACAAGACAGCACCCGGGGATGCACTGGCCCCAGCAAGACAACGCTCACGAGCAGGCCTCACCGCCTCGGCCCCCAGACCGCAGCCCGGCTCCTACCTGGGTTCAGGACGGGCTGGACGATGTCCCCATTGCGCCACTTGGTCTCCATACGCTCCAGCTTCTGGGCCTCGTAGCGCTTGCGGCCCTCCTCCTCCTGCTCCTGCCGGGAGTACTGCGGGGCGGGGCGGGGTGGGAGAACGGGAGAGGGTCAGGTCTGGCCCCCAGGTCGCCTCCTCGCATGTGCCCCGCCTTCCTGCAACTGGAACTATATCTTTCTCTGACAATACACGCTCGATATAAATAATAAAGACACAGAGGAGGGGGAAATACCACGGAGACCTCCCTGGGCAAGAGAGATTGGGTCAGACATTTGAGTGTCGTCCTCCCTGGAACTGCTTTTCTGCCCGTGTGTATAAAAGGTTCTGCCGTGCTGTATGTGAAGCTCAAAAGTCATAGCCTTCCCTCCTCTCATGTATCATCCTGCCATAATTTATGTGATGGATCCATAATATCTGGACACTTAGTCTGCTCCCAGTTTTTCACCATTAAAACATCACACTGATGATCTCAGCCACTTTCCATGTTATATTTAGCTGCCTCAGTCCTTCCTAGACACAGAACAAGAGAGTCGGAGAGCCCCAGAAAGGCTGCCCTCAAGACCAGGAGAGGAGAGGGCAGGTCCCCGTGTGCCCCAGATGCTGGGCAGCCTCACTCTGCTGACTCCCAGCCACTCGGGCAGGCTGCTGGTGTATAAGGAACACCCACCAAAGCTCTCCTGATGGATCATTGGTATTCTGATCCAAGAAGGTAAATATAAACATGAAAATAAAAGTGGCAAAATGGAGAATGTTGGGTCCTCTGGTGCCCACTGCCCTAGGGCCCAGTGCAGGCAATACCCTCTGTCCTGGGATCCACTGGAGAGGTCTGGGGTCCTCAGGGCCTCCCTGCTGACCCCTGCCTGGCCACTCTCCTGACAGGCTCTGACTTCTGCCCTTCCATCCATTCCACTTGCATCTCCCGCTCAGCCCCTGGAGAGGCAGCTGGGCTCTCTCTGACCCTGCAATTTCAGATCTGCTTTCAAAAGCTGGTTTTCAATATCTTGCTTTTCTTGCAAGTGGCTCAGCTGCAAAACCACTGAAGTCTGAACACATTCAATGGCCTCATTACCATCATCTTGGGCTTGAGAGTCCGTCTCTGAAGGAGGCTTTGAAGGCAGCGGGCTGGTATGTCCAAAAGAAACAAAGTATGGTGGGTGTTGAGGGCACCAGGGAACCCTGAGCCTCTCCCTCCGTAAACAGACAACCCCTCACGTCCCACCACAGAGCAAGGCCTCCAAGAGCAGAGACCATGCTGTGCCTTGCTAGGGAAGCTGAAGGATGACTTACGTGTCCTCAAGGAATGCCTTTAAAGAGATTTTTTTTAAAGAAAGAGCCAGCCTCCCCAGTCTAATAAATCCTCGTGTCCAGCAGGGTCATGAGACCTCTGCACTCATGTGGGGGCTGACAGGGGCCCCGGCTCTGATACCAGCCATGAGGACCAAGAAAACACAGCCTCTTCACAAATGCCTCCTGCTGACTTAAAATCTGGGGACAACATCATGACAACACGCTCTCGATGGGCTGACACCCAACTCATCCTCAAGGGTTCATCAGACTCCACTCACTTGAAGCAGAAGACTGCCCAAACATCCAAGGCAACAGTCTGAGTGAGCCTTTTGACTTAAGCTCACATTGACACACCAATAAAAACCAGAGTCCACTCCCCAGTGCTCCCCCAGCCTCTCGGGGGCCACAGATGTCTCCAAGACATCAGAGGTCTCTTGATTCATCACAGGGTCACCGAGGTCCCTGGTCCCTGGGGGACGAGGTGGAGCATAGTGACAAAGTCCTCGCTGAGTGACACCACAGGGGACAGCTGGGCTTCCCCAGGAAGAGGCACTCATGTGGTAGATCCACACACACACACATATGTGTGATAGCAATGTATGTGCACGTGTGCAATGTATGCTCTGTGAGATATCTACGTATATGTATGTGTGGGATGTATGTATGATCAACATAACATACCTGCATGTGTGAGACATGTAAGACACACACACAGAGGCAGAATGACGTATGTGTTCAGTAAATAACCACTATCATTGAGGGGTCAGCCAGAGGAGGCTAGCAGGACCTAGGAAGCCTGATGGTCAAGCTCCCAGCACCTGAGCGTCCGTGCTCCTGGGAGTCAGAGCTGGGCTTTCCAGGACTCAGATGGGCTGTGCCCCAGAAAACAGCAGACCTATATGTGAAGTCAAGCGAAGGCGTGTACGTGGGCCTAGCACGTGTTAGCAGGGGAAGAAAACGCAAATATTAGCAATGGCTGCAGCTGTAATCACACAGCTTCTCCCATCTGGAGCTGTCTCTGCACCCAGTGGAACGCTTCCAACACCCCCTACAACATGGGCAGAGTTGATATTTATGTCTCATCAAACCCGGCTAAACAAAGGGAATGGGAAAGCGACCAGGGGGCCCCACCAGGATGTGGGAGGGAGAGCGGGGGACGAGAGGGGTGATGTGCAGAGCTGCCCTGTCCCCATGGGGAGACGGACAGGAGCCAGCAGAGCCCGATGCTCCCTGCCCCTCCCCTGCTGGCTAAAAACCCACCAGCTCTCAGCAGCCAGGCCCACCCCACTCCCCGCCTCTAGGAGCCAGAAGGAAGCAAAAGCTGACGTGCCTGGCCCAGGAATCCTCCTTCAGCAGCAACCCCTGAAGACATATCACATGGCTACTGAAGCCAGAGATAAGGCCTGCTGGAGACTTCTAAAACTGTGTAGCATCTGAAAACTAAATCTAAAAGTTAAATAATTGTGTTTGAGTGTTTATATGAGATGTGGCTAATTTAACATCAAGTGCTTAGTGGGAAAGATGAAAGTGAGGATAAGCACACTTGTATTTTCTAAAAAGATAGTCACTGAGCCTCAGACTCACACCTGCTTCTTGGGTCTTAAAACCCCTCAGTCAGTGCTGCTTGAAAATGACAAAATGGTCAGCAACAGAGAGAGCAGCTCCAGGAAGAATGCGGTGGGCAGGGGGTGGGGGGGTAGGTGGTACGGGCAGGGAGGGAGAGAGAGAGGTGGGCTGGACTGAAGGCCAGTGTTCTGGCTTAAACAGCAGCCTGTCAGAATCCCTGTCCACCTGGGACTTAGCATGTGACCTTTCTGGGAACTAGGGTCTGTGCAGGAATAATTAGTTAAGACACGTGCACTCGTGCGTGCGCACACACACACACACGGAAACCGCATAGGCAGAGGCTGGAGGGATGCGATCACAGGTCAAGGAATGTCTGGAATGCCTGGAACTAGATGACACGGGAAGGATCACCCCTGGCTTAGAGCCTCCAGCAGGAGGGCAGCCCAGCCGGCACTGTAATTCTGCACTTCTGGCCTCAGAGCTGGGAGAATGAACTGTGGTTTGAGCCCCCAGGCTGTGTCACAGGGGCTCCTGGGAAACTCAAACAGATGGGACATGAGGGAGTCTGGCCAGAGCACCTGCCCTCTCCTCGCGTGTGGAAGGACAGGCGGCCCGGAGCTGCAGACACCACCACCCTGCCCTCACAGTACCAAACCCAGAACCACCAACCGGATGCAGACCAAGGTCTGAGCACCCTTCCCGGTCCATGTGGAGAGGATGCCTGTCACCAGGAATGCTGTTTAAAAGTCTAGACTTAAGGGCAGTTGGAGCCCAGAAGCTGAGTGGCCCTCCCCCAACTCCCCAGGGCCTTGACCGCCTTCACAGGGGCAGGCAGCGTGCTGGTCAGACATGAGCTACGGGCTGGGAGCACCCCCCAGGGGACAGGGAGCAAGCCCCGACTGCCCTAGGCCTGTGGGCGGTGGGGGGACACGACAGAGTGGAAGGGGCCTGTGGTGGGGGAGCAAGGAGGAGGAGACTAGGGAGTGCTCCTCCATGAGTGTGATACAGTCCCTAACTGCCTGGGTCCCCACTTTACTGTTTCTTAGAAGTTTCTTCTCTGGACATCTCAGCCACAGAAAAACACTCCCTGCAGGGGCAGACACGGCCAAGCCAGGCCCAGGCCTCTCTGAGAACAGCTCGTCATTGCAGGGGTGAGAGCAGAGCGCCTGGCCGCCAGGGAGAGCGGGTCACAGATGTCCTCGGAACATCCAGGGATGGGGGGACCACAGGAGGAGGGGTGGGGCGCGGTGAGGGGAGGAGTTAAACCCCTTTATCAGCCTAATCTCCCCCTCGGAATGCCTGCCCCCCGAGCCTGCCTGCAGTGGGGCACCTGGGCATGAACACGACGAAGTCTCTTCATGTACAGACGTGACTGTCCAGAGAAAAACCCAAACAAGAGAAACCAAGGAAGGAAGTGGACACGGCAGGAGAGAGAGCGGGGCTGAAACAGAGCTGTCTCAGCCTGTCTCCCCAGGACTGTGGTCTCCCCTAGACTGGTCACCTGCACAGTCCTATTGCCCATCTTGCCTCTGACCAGGGCCCTCCAAGAGGGGTCTGGTATCTGCGGGGCCCAGGCCAGCCGCTCTGGCCTTCTCTGCATGAAGGGACGTCCCTCCCCCATGCCTCCCACTCTCCTAAGACTTGGCCCCCTCGCCCCCTGCCTGGGAAAAGTGGGCAGGGTCTCCTTACCACAACCGGAGGCACCTCCAGGACCTTGTCCACATTCTTCAGCGACAGGGGCACGTACCACAGGGTGGCCTTATTGGTCAGCTTTTTGGTACCTTCAAAGAAGAAAGACATGTGAGGGATAGCCTGGGAGCCGGCAGGGCGGCAGGCAGGGCCAGCGCCACCTTTGGCCTCTACCCCCAGGCCTCCTTCAGCCTCTAGGTGCAAGTGTGGGCACAGACTAGGGGGAAGTGTGGACCTCAGGTGGGGAGCCCCTGCCCCAGCATGCTGCCCCACAGAGGCTGCTGGGAAGACTTCAGATCTTCTGGTCTAAGCTGGGGGGGGCCTGTCGGCTTTCTAGGGCTTTCTAACTCAGAAGGCCCACAACTGGAGGGCGCCGACTCCAGGCAGGCCTCCAAGGAGCCTCCAGAGGGAGGAGGAGGTGAGGGCTGGGGTAGGGGAGGCGGGCAGACTGGCCTCGGCCTCCCCCCAGGGAAAAGCAGGACAAAGCCAGGCTGGGCCCCATCTCCACCGAGAGATCCCGGCTGACGGATCTCATGGGAGAAGGCCCTGCTGAGGAACTGGACATCACGACACCCAGAACAGGATCGTCCTCTGAGGGACCCAGCCACTGGCCTAAAGGTCCCCGAGAAGAGCTCTGGGTGGGCAGGAGGCAGCTTGTGGACATCAGGCTGAGGGTCGTGGAGGTGGGGCCGTGGGACACAGTCAGAGTACCGCCCGCCCCCCTCCAGGCCCCCTTCCCGGTGGTGGGGGGACCACACCAGGCACAGTTGGCAGGACTCAGCCTCACTCCAGATGCTCCCAAATGGGGGCTGAGAGCGCACTGTGGGCTGCTGGCTTCGGCTCTGGGGTGAACAGCAAGAAACAGTACCGTCTCTGGGCACCGAGCCTGGCCTCACGGCAGAGTGGGGCGCCCAGGGCGGTGACCTGTCTGGGTTGAACATCACGGGCCAAGAGAGCCCAGGGATTCCTGGGTCCACACCCTTCACTTGTGCAGGAGGAGACTGAGGCCCAGAGAAGTCAAGGGGCTTGCCTAGGTTCATAGAGAAGCTCGAAGCCTCCCAGACCCCATAATTTCAGGAAAGTATTAATGTTTGCGAGGATGCCTGTTAAAAGTTGCCTCTTTGACGTGCAAGATTCCATGCAGCAGAGAACAGAACTTCAGGACAGAGAGTACATAGAGCAGAGGAAGCAGCCTGGGGGCCTGGCCCTAAATGCTTCCTACAGTTCCTCTGACCTGCCCCCCAAGGCGATCCTGGGACTTCTGTTTTCTTCCTTAAACTAGATCAAAGGTCCAGGCCAAGACCCGGCAGGTCGGTAAGAGAGAGGGCAAGGCCCACCAGGACGTTTCCACAGTACCACCAGGACCACAGGCAAACAACATGGAAGAATATCTTCACTGCTCTATGACGGAGAGTGATTCTGACAACCTGCTCTGGGGAGTAAAGATTTCCTGTCCTACTCAGCTAGAGCCGGCCTGATGGCCCGTTTCCATGGAAACTCCGAGTGGCCCTCCTCCAAACCCAAACGAACACCATGGAGCAAATGAGGCAAAACACTCGAACTGTGCTTTCTCTATCATTCAATAAAACCACCAAAAGACAACGACAGCACTGAAAACATCTATCCTGAAATTCTGAGGCTCCCAGCCATTTTCTGGAGCGCTTCGCAGCAATCACATCCCAGTGAGCTTAATATTTTGACAGTTGCCAGAGATGAATGAGCAAAGGTTTGCTGGTTGTCTGCCTTGGGCGCGTGCTCGCCTGGCTGCCTCTTGAAGGCGGCGCAGCCCCGAGTGAGGGGGATGCACAGAACGGGGGCCCTGCCTCCAGGGGTTGTGAAATACGGAGATGGCACGTGAGCAGCCTCCTTGCTCAGGCTCATTGCCTGTTTGTCCACCCAGCCTGGTCTCCCCACCTGGCCATGTTCAAAGCACCTCCGGGCAGCCCTGTTCTGAACCAGGCAGCCACACAGCCTGCCCTCACATCCCAGTGGACACGCAGGCAGAGACACATCAAGGCAAGAAGACCTTGAGACACGGGGTCCCAGGATAAGAGAGACTCATACAGACCCAAACAGAGAAAGATGGAGAGAGGATGCCACAGATACAGACGTGGTGCCAAGACCCAGAGGGGTACCAGATGTGAGATCAAGGGGGGGAGGGGGGCACCCAGACCTGCAGCAGGGGCTCGTGGGCAAGGTGGGCAAGGCGACCAAGCCGTGGAGAGAAGACGCAGCCCCAGGGCTCCAAGTGTCCACATCCACCCCATGACCCAGCCTCAGGTTTCTCCCTCGGCCTCGGCCCTCCCCCGTGTCCAAAGGCTGGGCAGTGCTGGCCGGTCCCTCCTCTGCTGGGCCTCTGTCCCCCTCACATGCCCACAGCCTGCCCGCTGTCCTGGGAGGCCGTGCTCCTCACAGCCGCTGCTATCCTCGGGGCAGCTTAGGCTCTATGTGCCCGCCCTTCACAGCCAGGGCAGCTGGGGACTGTGTGTGTGTGTATGTTGTAGGGGGGAGGGTGGAGAGCATCCTGACCACGAAGTAGGGGGTTTCATGTCGCTATCACGGGCACTGGGTGAGCACTGCCCACTCCTGCCCACAGAGGGAGGGTCCTGCGAAGAAAGAAGAAAGCGGGCAGGAGCACGTCCTTCTAGACAGCGCCCCCTGCTGGCTTTCTCTCAGCACAGGAGCAACTCATCCAGTCCTTCCTTCCTCCCTTCCTTCATTCATCAGTGACTGAGTCCCTGTCCATCATGAGCCAACGGAAGCTGCAGGGGCAGGGGACATGCCCACTCCTCTCAGACATCGTCAGTCCAGCACCAGTCCCCTCAGCCTCCTTCTGCAGACACCCGGGCTGGTCGCCAGGCAGTCGGCAGCATCACTCTGACTGTGACAACCAAGTCTGTCCCCTTGAGAACCACCTCTGGTGAGAGAAGCCAAGATCCCAGGATCCCTGCCACATAGCAGAGGTGAGCTCCAGTCTGAAGGCCCAAGAGGCCCCCTGTCCCCTGCCTCTGGTCCCCGCTCAGTCTGATGCCATTCTGTTCACGGGCTTCCTCCCTGGCCGAAGCCTCTGATGTCCAGAAAGGGGGCCTGGATGACGGGAATCTGTAAAGCAGGCCCCTACCCTGTTTTGAGACACCAGAAAATTGCGGTGAACAAAACCAGAACTGCTGAAAACACTATCAACTAAGTGTGAATTTCAAGAGAAGCAGAGAGTGCAGCCAGTCATTTCCTCCCTTGGGTCCTGAGCAGGGAGGCTCCACTCCCATCTCAGGCCAGGAGAGCAGGACTGGGTCACTGTGGTGGGAGCGGGCGTGGGGGAGGCAGATGGTGGGCTGCTAGCCCATGTGGGAAGTCAGGGTCGGAGGACCCCTTTCTGTGCCACTGCCTGAGACCAGCATCCAAGGTCTCTGATGCTGGAGCTGCCCCGAACAGAGCTCAGGCCACAGATCAGGACACGGGGCACAAGCCAGCTGACTGCTCCCCCGCCCCAGGCTCTGCCTCAGCTGCACCATTCACCATGCGGCGGCTGGGCCTGCTGCGGTCATCGAATGTTCTAGATGGGGAACTGAGCGCCTGGCCTGTGTGGGGGAGAAGCCTGGAGCCCCATGAAGATCTCTGAGCACAGCACTCCGCAGGCAGCCATGGCTGAGAACGGGGTGTTGGAGGAAGGGCAAGGACCTAGGCAGCTCCCTCCTCTAGAGCCGGCAGGGCCTCTCCCCTGGCGGGACACCGGGCGGGCTGGGATGAGGAGCGGGGCAGCCAGGGCACCAAGGGGCTGCCGGCCTCATGAGCATCTCGGTTATAAAAAGCAGTGACTAAACGGGAGCCACACTCCCCTGCAGCGCCCAGTGGGGGCAGGAAAAAGGGTTTCCATGGTTACCACTCTGAGGAAGAGACTATTCAGATCAAACCCGAGTCAAAGGTTCATCCAGTGAGCACCAGCCCACAGCCTGGCTTGCAGGGGCCCCCGGGGTGCAGAGCAAGGGCCCGGCCAGCGCGCTCCAAGTGCCCTCCGGCGGGGGGACTGGGGGTACATTAGCAGGGCTGGAGGGTCGCTGGTGCCCTCCCAGCCCACTGCCAGCCCTCTGCCCAGACCAGCTGGCTGCCAGCCCCTACCCCAGGAAGGCAGAGGGAGGGGGACCACACACCGGGCTCATTGCCTAAACTACACCCGTGCCCCGACTTCCCATCTGCAGAGCGAGGAGGCAGACGTCACTGCCCACAGGAGGAGGCAGGAATGCAGGGAGGTCATCACAGACAGTGTCAGGATGAGCCAGGAGCCACGGCCGCTGCGCCTGCCCCAAGGCCACCGTTGCTGCACGCGGACGTTACCTGTGAGGATGTTCTCGGACATCACATGCACCTGCACTTCGACCGAGTGCTTGGAGGTGTAGGTGATCTCCGCGCTGACATGTGCCACCTCGCCAATGCACATGGGCGACAGAAAGTCCGTGCGCTCCACCCGGGCCAGCGCAGCCACGCAGCGCTCCTGCAAAGACCAGAGGCGGGTCAGTCATCCCAAGGCCCCACCCTGGACATCGTCCCCTAGAACGACCTTTGGTTTTTTTCCCCATGGGTACAGTAAAGCAAGTCATGGGACTTGCCTCGCAGTCCAGGGGTTAGGACTCCACGCTTCTGCTGCAGGGGGCATGGGTTCAATCCCCTGGTCAGGGAACTAAGACCTCCCATGCTGCGTGGCATGACCAAAGAAACAAAAGTTTTTTTAAATAAAGAATAAAGTAGAGCAAGTTACTGTCAGCACACACACTTAAATGCAAAACCAGGAGATGAAGCACTGCCTGGGGGGCAACAGGGCAAAGCTGTTGATACAGGTGATCCTGGGTGGTGGGGTTCCAAGCAACTTCTCTTTCCTGACTTTTCTAAAAAAGGATACGTATTGCTCGCATAATGGAAAGTGAAAAAAGGAATACATACTCATTATGGAAAACTTGGGAAGTACAGAAAAGTAGAGCAGGGAAAATTCACCCCTCCCATCGAGAGACAACCACGCCTTCTACTTTGGGATCTTTCTTTCCAGGCTTTTGTCCCAAGAATACGGGTTTTACTGGTTCACTTGTCTGCCTGGCTCCTCATTGTGCAGTTTGAGGTATATGGTTGACACTCATAGTCATGCATAATTGTCACTTATACTCACCTATAGTTGTCATATATAATCTCACCTAGCTGTGTATATGCTAAATATCCACTTTCACAATCTGCTTTTTTCACTCAACAGGAAGAAAAATAACCTGCCCATGTTACGACAAGCTCTTAGCAATCACATCTCTTTTTAAAAAATGTTCTTTTTCCTTTAAACATACAACCCATTTTCATGATTCAAAAGGAACAAGAAGGCTTATGTCCCCAGCCACGAGGGGAATCCCTGGGAGCTCACGCTTCATGAAAATGAGGGACTCACTTCCTCCTTCCTTTTCTCAATACTTTCTACGGCTGCCATTTCACAATACTCCACTGGAGGATATCCACGCAAGGGTATTTTTTTAATGGCTAAACAGAACATTCTTCTGTTGTTAGATTTGGGTCAACCTCAATTGTTTCTTATTATGAATAACCCTGTGAGGAGCTTTCTTTTATTTAAATCATTTTCGGTCCTGGGGATGGTTTTCTGGGGAGAAGCAAACAAACACCTCACCAAGTGTTCCCACAGTGCCTCTCAACAGGCAGAGTGCTTGCCTGGCCCCAGCACCTCTCCACACCAGCACTGAAAATCAGGTGTTTTTTGTTTTTTTTTGCCTCAACATGCAGCATACAGTTTGTGGGATCTTAGTTCCTCAAGGCTCTTGGCAATGAAAGCAAGGAGTCTTGGGACTTGCCTGGTGGTCTTGTGGCTAAGACTCCAAGCTCCCAACACAGAGGGCCTGAGTTTGATTCCTGGTCAGGCAACTAGATTTCACATGTTGCAACTAAGAGTTCACATACCACAGCTAAAGATCCTGAGCGCCACAACTAAGACCTGGTGCAGTCAAATATATACATATATACACATATACGTATATACAAAAGAAAGCGTGTTGGAAAGTTTTAACCACTGGACGCCAGAGGACTCCTGAAAATCAAGTTTTTTTAGGGTCAGTTTTTACTGAGGGAGCATTGGTTTATAGGGCTTCCCACATGGTGAAGTGGTAAAGAATCCACCTGCCAATGCAGGAGAGGCAAGAAACATGGGTTCAATCCCTGGGTCAGGAAGATCCCTTGGAGGACATGGCAGTCAACTCCAGCACTCTTGCCTGGAGAACCCCAGGGACAGAGGCACCTGGCAGGCTGCAGTCCACAGGGTCACAAAGAGTCAGACACGACAGCATGCACACACGCACTGATTTATAACACTGCATGAGTTTCATGTGTACCACGTTCTGTTTCTACTTCTCCACACCCTACAGCGAGCTCACCACCAAGAATACAGCTTCCATCCATCACTAAGCATAGATCCCTTCACCCACCTTGCTCCTGGCCCCCTCTACTTCACCCCTTCCTCTCTCTAGTAACCAGTTCTCTGTCCTCTGTATCTACATGCTTGTGTTTGGTTTGTTCATGTATTTTTTGTTTCTTTCTTTTTTATATTCCACCTCTGAGTGAATCACAAGGTATCCGTCTTTTTCCATCTGACTTATTTCACTTAGCTAACACCCTCGTGGTCATCCATGTTGTTGCAAATGGCAAGAGTTCATCTTTCTTTATGTGTAACATTCCACAGTGTACATATATACACACCACAACTTCTTTCTTTTTTTTCAGTTGAGTTGTGCAGCTTGCAGGATCTTAGTTGCCCAACTAGGGATCAAACCTGGGCCCTCGGCAGTGAAACTGCAGAGTCTTAACCACTGGACTACCACAGAATTCCCCACAATTTCTTTACCTATTATCCATCAGTGGACACTTAGATTGTCTTAGGTCTCAGCTACTGCAAATAACGCTGCCATGAACAAGGGGATGCAGATACCACTTCTAATTAGTGTTTGCATTTTCTTTGGATAAATATTCAGAAGTGGAATAGCTGGATCATGTGTCTGTGTGTGCTAAGTCGCTTCAGTCATGTCTGACTCTTTGCAACCCCACAGACTGTAGTCCACCAAGCTCCTCTGTCCATG
Source organism: Muntiacus reevesi (assembly GCF_963930625.1). NCBI lineage: Eukaryota > Metazoa > Chordata > Mammalia > Artiodactyla > Cervidae > Muntiacus > Muntiacus reevesi. Next base: position 93,123,178 of record NC_089253.1, on the reverse strand, counting down.
GGATCTTCCAGGCAAGGATGTTGGAGTTGCCATTCCCTTCTCCAGAGGATTTTCCCAACCCAGGAATCAAACCCACATCTCTTACATATCCTGCATTGGCAGACGGGTTCTTTACCACTAGCACTACCTGGGAAGCCCATCAGTTTAAACCTCTATGCTCTTTTCCGCAAGGGCAAGACCAGCTTACGTTCCTACCAACAGGATCCCTTTATCTCCACATCTTCACCAAGACTTTCTATCTGTTGTCTTTCTGATGACAGCCACTCAGGCAGGCGTGTTTCTGACATCTTGTGTTTCTGATCTGCATTTCCCTGACGACTACTGATGGTGAGCATCTCTTCACACGCCTGCTGGCCATCTGCACGTCTTCACTGGAAAAATGTCTATTCAGTTCCTCTGCCCATTTTTTAAATGGGTTGTTTATTTTTTGCTGTTGAGTTGTAATAGTTCTTCATATATCATGAAATAAGCTTCCTTTTCAATCTACATTAACCAAATGACACTAAAGATAGTCTTATGTTTGATCTTCACTGCCAATCACAGCACCCAGCACTTTCACGACTTTGTATCAGAATCAAGAAATCAGCCGGCTTTTTGAGGACACTGGGCGTGCTAGCACGGGTACCCCTGGGCTGGGTGGGCAGCTCCTGAGGGACTGTGGGTCCTGTGCCAGTTCTGGGTTTCACTTTGGCAGCTGGTCCTCACCACACCCTCCTGTGGGGGCTGGAGACGTCAGGCTTGCAGGTGATAGTCAGTTCGAGCCCTGGTGTGTCTGCACCCTTCCCACTGGCCACCTGCCACCACCTACGGCAGCAAAGTACAGCTCTCCCACCTGTGTGAGAACTCGTCTGATACCTGGCGAACAAGCCAATTCCCCAGCCTGCCCCAAACCCACAGAACAAGCCTCTTGGGAGGGAAGCCAGGGACCTCCATGTCCACCCCTCCCCAGGAGAGCCTCAGACAGGCAGGAGTCTGTTCCTATAAAGGTCCTGGAGTCAGGCCCCAGAGCGGCGATGCAGCAGGGGCTGTGCAGGGAAGCACAGCATGTGGGTTCACCCTCTGATTCAAGGGGGGACCTGTCCTTCCACCCCCACCCCACCCCCCCCTCACCCGCCCACAGTCACATCACCCCTGAGGCTGAAACAACCTGAGGCAATTGCTGGGCTTCCAGCCCTGAGTACATTTGTGGGGCTACAGCACCACTCGCTGGCACGAAGTGGGAAAGGCAGGTGCTAAGAGAGCCAGGCAAGAATGAAGGCACAGCCTCAGGGCCCCTTCTGGAATTCTCCAAGCTCTGCCTGCAAGAGGCTGCTATGAAGACCTACAAAATCTTCTAGAACTAACACCAAAAAAAAGATGTCCTTTTCATTATAGGGGACTGGAATGTAAAAGTAAGAAGTCAAGAGATACCCAGAGTAACAGGCAAGTCTGGCGTTGGAGTACAAAATGAAGCAGGGCAAAGGCTAACAAAGTTTTGCCAAAGAACGCACTGGTTAGAGCAAACACCCTCTTCCAACAACACAAGAGACAACTCTACACTTGGACATCAACAGACAGTCAATACCAAAATCAGACTGATTATACTCTTTGCAGCTGAAGATGGAGACGCTCTATACAGTCAGCAAAAAAAAAGACTGGGAGCTGACTGTGGCTCAGATCATGACCTCCTTATGGCAAAATTCGACTTAATTGAAGAAAGTAGGGAAAGCCACTAGACTATTCAGGATTGATCTAAGTCAAATCCCTTACAATTATACAGTGGAAGTGACAAATAGATTAAAAGGATTAGATCTGATAGAGTACCTTAAGACCTATGGACAGAGGTTCATAAGAGGTCATACAGGAGGTGGCGACCAAAACCATCCCCAAGAAAAAGAAATGCAAAAAGGCAGAATGGTTGTCTGAGGAGGCCTTACAAATAGTTGAGAAAAGAAGAGAAGCAAAAGACAAATGAAAAAGGGAAAGGTATATCCATGTGAATGCAGAGTTCCAAAGAATAGCAAGGAGAAATAAGAGAAGCCTTCCTATGTGAACAATGCAAAGAAAGAGAGGAAAACAACAGAATGGGAAAGACCAGAGGTCTCCTCAAGAAAATTAGAGATACCAAGGTAACATTTCACACAAGGATGGGCACAATAAAAGACAGAAACAGTGAGGACCTAACAGAAGCAGAAAAGATTAAGAAAAGGTGGCAGGAATACAAAGAACAGTACAAAAAAGGTCTTACTGACCCGGAAAACCATGAAGGTATGGTCACTCACCTAGAGCCAGATATCTTGGAGTATGGAGTCAAAATGGGCCTTATGAAACATTACTATAAACAAAGTTAGGGGAGATGATCAAATTCCAGCTGAGCTATTTCAAATTCTAAAAGATGATGCTGTGAAAGTGCTGCATTCAATATGCCAGCAAATTTGGAAAACTCAGCAGTGGCCACAGAACTGGAGAAGGTCAGTATTCATCCCTATCCCAAAGGACAATGCCTAAAAATATCCAAACTACCACACAATTGCATTCATTTTATATGCTAGCAAGATAATGCTCAAAATCCTTCAAGCTAGGCTTCAACAGTACGTGAACTGAGAATTCCAGGTATATAAGCTGGATTTAGAAAAGGCAGAGGAACCAGAGATCAAATTGCCAACATCCACTGGATCACAGAAAAAGCAAGAGAGTTACAGAAAAACATCTACTTCTGCTTCACTGACTATGCTAAAGCCTCTGACTGTGTAGATCACAACAAACTCGGGAAAGTTCTTAAAGAGATGAGATTACCAGACCATCTCCTAAGAAACCCTGTATGCAGGTCAAGAAGCAACAGTTAGAACAGGACATGGAACAATGGACTGGTTCCAAACTGGGAAAGGAGTACGTCAAGGCAGTATATTGTCACCCTGCTTATTTAACTTATATGCAGAGTACATCATGCAAGATGCCATACTGGATGAAGCACAAGCTGCAATCAAGATTGCCGGAAGAAATATCAATAACCTCAGATATGCAGATGACATCACCTTAATGACAGAAAGCCAAAGAGGATATAAAGAGCCTCTTGATAAAGGTGAAAAAGGAGAGTGAAAAAGCTGACTCAAAACTCAACATTCAAAAGATGAAGATCATGGCATCCGGTCCCATCACTTCATGGCAAGCAGATGGGGAAAAACTGGAAATAATGACAGACTTTATTTTCTTGGGCTCTAAAAACACTGCGGACAGTGACTCCAGCCATGAAATTAAAAGTCGCTTGCTCCTTGGAAGAAAAGCTATAACAAACCTAGACAGCATATTAAAAAGCAGAGATATCACTTTGCTGACAAAGGTCCATCTAGTCAAAGCTATGATTTTTCCAGTAGTTATATGTGAGAGTTGGACCATAAAGAAGGCTGTGTACCAAGGAACTGATGCTTTTGAACTGTGGTGCTGGAGAAGACTCTTGAGAATCCTTTGGACAGCAAGGAGATCAAACCAGTCAATTCTAAAGGAAATCAATCCTGAATATTCACTGGAAGGACTGATGTTGAAGCTGAAGCTCCAATACTCTGGCCACTTGATGCGAAGAGCCAAGTCACTGGAAGAGACCCTGATGCTGGAAAAGATTGATGGCAGGAGAAGGGGTGACAGAGAATGAGATGGTTGGATGGCATTATCAACTCAATGGACCCAAGTTTGAGCAAGCTTCGGCAGATGGTGAAGGACAGGGAAGCCTGGTGTGGTGTGGTCCATGGGGTCGCAAAGAGTCAGACACAACTGAGCGACTGAACAACACACAGCCTCCCGAGCCCATACTCCTCACTCCCAGTCCTGGGGCTTTTTCTTTTCTACGGCCAGCCTCTCCTGCCAGGCCTGGCTTGGACCCCCACCGTCTCTCTCAGGGGCTCGGCACCCGCCTCGGCCCCGGACCTTCAGGTCCAGGCCTGTCTTCCTCACGGCCACCAGGGGGCGCTCTCTGAATGTGACGGGTTAGCCCCAGAACTTCAAGGGCGCTGAATCAATCTAAACTCTCCGCAGGCAAGAGAGCCCCTCCCTCACAGCAGGGTCCTACGCAACCTCACCCCACTCCTCCCCACACTGAGGCCCCCAGGCCCACGTCCACCCCCCACACTTACCCCAACCTGGTTCATTCTGCACACATGCACCCTTACAGTGCACCCTCACAGTGGTGCACACCCATGAACACAGTCCACACGAGTGTGGAATCGGAGGACAGGGACATGGCAGGTGGCTGGCCGAGGCCCACAGGATCCTGAGGGCGGGCTTCAGAGAATGTCAGGACCCCACGGGGCTGGGGGCCAGGCAGGACCTGACAAGCTGCATGCCCGGCAGCTGCCCTGAAGCCCTAAAGCTGCAAGTCTGGCTCTGTCTGGGCGGCAGGCGGAGAGCAGGCACCATGGCAGGAGCTGGTGCAGGCCTGCAGGCCCTGCAGCCCAGGAGCCACCAAGGGAAGAGCCCCAGACTTGCCAGTGGACCCAGGGTGGGTCGAGCAGGGGACAGATCTGGGTGCAGGCAGTGTGACACCCAGGATTAACTGCTGCCCACACAGGCTCTGAGGTGCTGGGGCCTCTCAGACTCAGGAAGCCACAACTTTCCCCACACGCAGGGAAGGGGCTGAAAAGGTGTCTCTCAGTTTAGTTTCTGGGGGTTACCAGCCTCTCTTCAATGAGCCCCAAACCAAGTGCCAATCCAAGGGGTCCCTGGTCCAGGGCCAGGGCTTCTGGAAGCCCCCAAGGCCCAGGGAAGAGGGAGGGGCAGGGCCCAGGCCCAGGCTCCACCCAGACTCCTGCCCCGAACCCACAGAGTACAACAGGGCTGGAGGGGACTGCCTCAATCTCCCAGAGACCTGGCCAGGCTGGCGGAGGGTCCCCAGACGCCTACCCCATTCTGGCTGTTGCAGTGCCGGGTGCTGATGATGGCTCCTGCTTCCTCGATCATCTTCAGGACGGTCCCTCCGTGCACATTGCCAGCCACGTTGGCATCATCTGGCCGCATGATCCTGGGGGGAGAAGAGGCAGGATAAGCCGCCGGCAGGATATCACTCATGAACAGCAGTGACCCCAGGAAGAAGGCCCTCCAAAGGCCTGATGGCTCCCAGAGAAGGAAAAGGACTCCCCACGTGTCTGCTCACTGTGGGGTGCTGATCTGACCTGACGGCCAGACAAGGGGCTGCAGGGTCGTGCTTCCACCAGTGGGGCAGGGCAGAGGGGGATCTTCCTGCCCTGGAGCCCAGGCACCCAGCCTGCCAGTGGGAGAAGGCCCCTGCCCTGGCAGGAAGGGATCGCGAGGACCTTCCGCAAAGGCTGTGACCGTGACATCGAGGCAGCCCGGCCGTGGCGTGCCCAGCACGCCTGCCCCTCCTGGCTCCCAGGACCCACAATGACCCGCAGAGCTGAATGAACAAGGACACAGGCTATGACCCCTTGGAGAAAGGACACATTCCCAGGACCACCATCTCCGTCAGGAGTCCCAGAGGAGCTGGCCTCATGTGGTCATGGATATTCTGAGAACTGGAAACATCACAGCATCCAGATCTTCACCAACAAGACAAAACCTGATTGCTGCCTGCCCCCAGGGCTCCAAGAGAACGCCCAAGGGGTGGGTTCCCTGGAGTTGAGAGCTGGGAACTCCCCAAGGTCAGGAGGGACTGAAATCACCCCATTTCCCCAAGAGGAAAAGCCATGTCTTTGCAGAGGGTAGCAGCAGGGAAGCCCTGTGAAGTCCCTGGAGTCCCAAAAAGCCAGCCTGGTGCAACCCCACAGAGCTTGGCCCTCTCCCAGACACCTGTCTGGCTGGCTGATGAACTCTGTCTCCACTAGCCTCAGGCCTGGAGGCAGGTACCAGGCACTAAGTGAGTGTGCAGTTTCCGGGTGCCCGGCATCACCTGGGTCCACCCACCCTGCTCCAGTCTGCTGGCCAGCGTGACCCTAGAGGCTGGACCCCCGACTCTGGGCCATGAACTCCAATGCCCTCCTGGTCTGGCTCCTTCCAGATGTGGAGGCTAAGCCAGGCAGCCTCAGAGATGGTTCCCGACTCCCAGGCTTACTGGCTGGGTGACCTGAGCAAGCTGCCAAAACCCAGCCACCTCCACATCCTCATCCAAAAAGGGGAACAACAGCACCACCGCACTTGACCGTGGGAAAGACTGAATCACAAGATGGCACAGATAAGGAGCCTAGCACACAGTCAGCAACATAAACACTCACCAGCACTTCTTCCTGCTTCTCTAAACGCCAGGCAGAAACCACAGGAGGGCTGCAGCCTCCAGCATACAGTCACCAATGCCACTTTCTGGGGAGACCAAAGGCTGTCTGGACCTGTCGCCCACCCCCAAAGTCACCCCTTCAGCCTGGGGGGCATTCAGGACCCCTACTTCTCACCTGCATCACTGGATCAAGGGCAGCAGTCACGGTCGCCCAGGCAGTGGCCAGGGGAACCCCCAGAGCACAAGAAAGGAGCCTCATTTGGCTTCTCAAATGTTCATTTTAAAAGATTTTTTAATCAACTCAAAATAGATTAAAAACTTGAACATAAGACCCAAAGCCAGAAAACTCTTAGGAGAAGACGTAGGCCGTAGTGATGTTTTTTTCGATTTGACATCAAAAACAAAGGCTAGAGAAGGAAAAAAATACTCAAGTGAGACTACATCAAACTAAGAGACTCCTGCACAGCAAAGGAAGTCATCAGTAAAATGAAAACATGGGCGAAAGTATCTGCAAGTCATATATCCGATACAGCATTAATGTCCAAAATACACAAAGAACTCATAAAATTCAAGAGCAAAACAAACAATCCAATTAAAAACTGGGCAGAGGAATGGAACGGACATTTTCCCAAACAAGACATACTGATGGCCAACAGGCCCATGAAAAGATACTCAACATCACTAACCACCGGCTGCCAAGTCACTCAGTTGTGTCCAACTCTGTGCGACCCCCTGGACTGTAGCCCACTAGGCTCCTCTGTTCATGGGATTCTTCAGGCAAGAATACTGGAGAGGGCTGCCACACCCTTCTCCAGGGGATCTTGTCGACCCATGGATCAAGCCCGTGTCTCTTTACCAGCTGAGCTACCAGGAAAGCCCCCAGTGCAGGGGAGGTGAGTTGGATCCTTGGCCTGGGAAGATTCCACATGCGATCAGGGCAACTAAGCCCCTGTGCCACAGCTACTGAAGCCTGAGCGCCCTAGAGCCTGTGCTCCACGACAAGAGAAGTCACCGCCCTGAGAAGCCCGTGCACCGCGACTAGAGAAAGTCTGCCACAGACCTCCAAAGGACTGAAGACCCAGTGCAGCCAAAAATAAAAATAATTAAAAAAAAAAGTCAGTGTTGGGATTTCCCTGGTGGCCCAGTAGCTAAGACTCCTGAGTTCCCAGTGCAGGGCGCCTGAGTTCTATCCCACATGCCACAACTAAAAGATTCCACATGTTGTAACTAAGGCCTGGTGAATAAATAAATACTAAAAAAAAAAACAAGGTCAGTGTCTGCCAGAGGTTGGGGTGGGGGTGGGATAAGAAGACAGAGCAGAAGACTTTTAGGGCAGTGAAAATACTCTGTATGATTCTGGAATGGTGGTCACATCACTACCCAGTTGTCCATAGCGTGTACAACTCCTAGAGTGAACCTCAATGTAAACTGTGGACTGTGGTGTGATACTGAGGTGTCACTGTGGGTTCATCGACTGCGACAGATGTACCTCTCTGTTGGGGGGTGCTGATAAAGGCCGAGGCTGTGCATATGGGGTAGAGGGTGTGTGGGGAACCTCTGCACTTTCCTCTCCGTTTTGCTGTGAAACTACAGCTGCTTTGAGGACTTCCGTGGTGTCCAGTGGTGTGGACTGCTTCCACTGTGAGGAACTAGGATCCAGCAAAAATAAAAATTGCTCAAAAAGTAACCTCTAATAAAAAAAGTTGTAAAAAATATTTTTAACATTTTGAGTTTTAAAAATTCTCGCTTACTATTAAGCTCTCTCTCTCTCTCTTTTTTTTGTTTAAGAGGTAGCCAATTCAAATAATAAAACGACCATATCAAACTCTTTCCTTTGCATTTGTTTTCAACTTAGTAAAGACCGGATGGTCCACCTCTACCCATAGGCCCAAGGGCCAGGAGGGAGTCCAGACAGGGGAGGACTGAAACGATTCTACACCACGCCGCCTTCCCCAGGAGCACCAGGGGTTGTGTCTGGGGAGCCCGACTTATCTCTGCCTTTTTGTAGAGTGGAGCTGTGCACGCTGGCCTGGCGCAGGGCCAGGGAGAGCAAACAGTGGGCCCCAAGTCCAAGGAGGAAGTGCTCACATCCGGGAGGGCCGAGGAGGGAGGGGCTGGGGAGGACAAGGGACAGAGCCTGGAGCCACCCTGTGACACTGGGGGTCCGGACGGACCCCACAGCACCAAATCCCACTAACTCCGGAGGGGCCCCTGGGCACTGGGCTACAGGCCCATCCCCACCCCCTCGTCCTGGTCACCCCGGGTCCTGCCCAAGGACTGTCCTAGTGCTCCCAGGCCAGCTGGCACCCGCACGGTACAGACGCAAACCTTCCCCAGCGACCTGATTCTGCCTCTGCTCTGCAGGTCTGCAAACAAGGCCAGAGCCCAGGTCCCGCGCAGCCCCTCCCTGGGACCCCAAATCAGATGCCTCCCCCAGGGCGTCACGGAGATTCCATCCCAGCCTCCACCCCAGTGCCGCTGGGGCTGTGATTCTGCACCCGCCTGCCCTGTCTCCATTCCCTCCTTCCTCCAAAGAGCTCTGGAGCTGCTGGGCAGGGTCTTCCTCAACTCAGTTCCCCCTGAACTCCCACAATGCGTGTCACCTCCAGGCAGGCAGGAGTGCGAGCAGCCAGGGGAACGTGGGGCCCCTCGGTGGAGCTCCTGCTTTCCCATTTTTAGTAAAGACACGGATATGGAAAGTATTTCACTTTCCTCTTCTCTATTAAAAAAGAAGCAAAGACAGCCCAGCGGAGCACACACATTGCGACCCGGCACTGCCCGCTGGTCTCTGGTCAGGAAGGTGAAGGGGCCGTCCTGGCGCTCACAGCTGGCCAGCTGCGGCCGTGCAGGGGTTTGAGTTGAAGATACCAAAGCTCTGAGTTTTCTAGAGAAGCCGGCAATCCAGAGTCTAATGTGAAAACTCCTGGAATTTGACTGGCAGCACCTGACTGAAAAGGCCTCCTCGCAGGCCAGCTCAGGACGGCAGAGCAGGTGGTGAGCGTGAGCCCATCCTGGGGGGGACTCTGTGGGCCCCATTCCCTTTTCCACCTCTCTCTGCCCCTCTGCCCATGCCAACCTGCAACTCCCTCACTCCTTGAACCCCAGAAGCTCCAGGGAAAAGTGGACGTTGGCCCAGGGAACCCTTCCTGTGCCCCCATCCCCCATGTCCTCTCAGCTGGCCAGTGGCAGGGACACTGCCTCCAGTGACCAGGCCTACGTACCCCAAGATCCTCGCCACCATCTTCCTCTCTCCCTGCCCTCCCAGCAGTGGCATCTGGATGTCACTCTGTCACCCTGTCACTCACCACCCCTCCCCCTCCAATCCAGCCACTCCTGCCCTAAACCACAGGATGAGCTGGCCAGGGCTTGGCCCAGGGCTGACCGAAGCAGACACCGCCTCCCCCCTGCTAACCTCTGAAGCAGACACTAAGCTGATCACAAGAGCAGGAAGGAAGCCACACAAACCTGAGTCACAATCACTTTCAGATGGTGCAGACACCCACCTGGGCGCCGGGAGAACTTCAGAAGCAGTGACACCTGGGTCAAATCCTGGAGAGGGTGTAGGTGAGCCACGGACAGAGGGTGGGGCACGAGGGATGCTCCAAGGAGAGCTGGGATCTCCAAAGAAGACCCCAGAGACGGGAGAGCTCGGCAGATACAGAAACAGACAGTGGTCCCCCCAACAGACAGTGGGGGCTGCGGATGGAGGGGCTTCTCTGCCTACGTCTTGCCTCCCAGCCCAAGCCCACCGTTCACCTTGCTGCCCCAAAAGTCACTTCTCTTAAGCAGGAGTTCACGGCCCCGCCAGACCCTCCGGGGCCCCTTCTACAGGAGAAAAATTCAACTCCCAGGACTTCCCTGGTGGTCCAGTGGTTGAGACTCCGCACATCCACTGCAGGGGGCATGGGTTCGATCCCTGGTCAGGGAACTAAGATCCCGCATGGCACGTGGGGCAACCAGAAAGAAAAAAAGATTCAACTCCCTAGTGAGGCCTCTGAAGCCCTCAGGGATATGGAACTTCCCTCACCTATCTCCCACTGCCTCTCGGGGCTCTAGGTTGCACCTGCCCAGGTCAGTGCTGCTGGCTGGGCCCACCTGGACCTTCCCTCCACCTCGCCTGCACCAGTGTGTCCTGGCAACACGCCACCTCTGCCCCGTGAAGAAAGGCAACTCGTGGACGAATGGGGAGCCTAAGTAGACACAAAATTCCGGAGAGCAACCCAGCTTTATCGTCATCCACCCAAACTCCAGATACATGGGCTGCTCTAAGCCAGACATCCCACCGAGAGGAACTGAGCCTACAGATGTTTCCACACATGACCAAACCAAGTGTGTTCAAGGTTACTCACTGAAAAGCTGTTTTACGTTCAAAAGCTGGCTGTGTCCTAAATCCGCCAATGAGGGGCTCGTTAGATTAAGTTACACCCACATGACACAGAGTGCACAGCCTCAAGCAAGAGGGAGGCAGGGTCTCGGAGAAGCCCTGTTAGATGAGAAAAGGCTCAGAATGACAGGAGACGGGTGACCGTACCTGCAGGCCCGGTGGAGACCACCCTTGGGGGCAGCCCGGGAAACCAGAAGCTTACAGTGCCCCTAAGAGGGGAACCAGCCTCTGTGTCTTCTAAATTTAAAACCATGTCAAAGAACTTCCATGATGGTCCAGTGGTTAAAACTCTGTTCCCAATGCAGGGAGTGTGGGTCAATCCTAGGTCGGGGAGCAAAGATCCCACCAGCCCCACGAAACCATGTCAACCATGTCAAATGTTAATAAATCCACAGTCTTTAAAATTTATTCAAAGCACAGCTGAAACAAAGGTGCTCAGCAAAGCCTTCTCTGAACTCAACGCAGCAAGGCTACCATCTCTGCTGGTTCCTGTGGGCGGGAGAGAGGCAGGGGAACAGAGTGGGAGAGGCCATTCCAGGAGCGGACTGCAGGCAAGAGATGATGGGGAGGCCGGAGGAGCCACCCTGCTCCCCATACATCTGTGTGTCCTGAGGGCAGGCCCTGTCCCTCTGCTCCTCCTGGTCCAAGGCCGGGCCAGGCCCCACCCCACCCGGAGCCTCTGGATGGGGTTGAACTGTGTCCCCTGACACAATTCGGATCAGCTAAAGCCCTGACCCCAGAACCTGTGACCATGATCTGATTTGGAACCAAGGTGTTTGCAAATGTGGTCAAGTTAAGATGAGGTTGTTATCAGGGCCGTGTTCCCATGACTGGTGTCCTTAGAAGAAGACGGAAATCTGGACACACCAGGGGAAAAGGCCACGTGACACGGAGGCAGAGACCAGAGTGAGGCTTCGACAAGACAAGACATGACACACAGGCACTGCCTGCAGCCCGGATGCTCGATAATGAAAGAAAAGCCCTTCCCCGAGAGCTTTCAGAGGAGCGTGGCCCTGCCAACCCCTGGTATGGGACTTGCGGCCTCCAGATGTGAAAACGTACACATTTCTGTGTTTTAAGCCACCTAGGTGTGGTCGTGTGTTACAGTGACACCAAGAAACCCAGACAACATGTGGCCTGAGGCCCCTGCCCGGGTAGCCTGAGCACCACCCCCAAAAGGCAGCAGTGAGCGGCTGGACTGAGCCCCCACGGCCTACAGCCAGCTCAGGTCCTGCTCCCCAGTCCGGCCAGCCCAGGCCAGGCCCCTGAGCAGCCTTGGTGGCAGCCCCACTGATGACTGCCCCCTGCCCACCCTGCCCACAGCCCCGCAGCATGAGGCCAACATCTTCGACTCTGATAGGAAAATCTCAGTGCTAAAACTGAACACTTCCACATGAGCTCCATGGGAACTGGGGGAGGCGGGGCAAGGGGGCTGTTTCCTTTACCCAATGGTGAAAGCAGAACTGTCTGAAGGAGAAGATGGCAGTGCCAAGTCCAGCCAATTTCCAGGACACATGAAGTCCTCATGGGGTTTTCACCAGCACCCAAACATGGGCAGAACCACTGGGCTTGCTGGGTCCAGGCGGGTTCCCACAAGGCAGCCAGCTCTAACCACGCCTCACGGATTGTGCCAGAAGCTCCCCGGACCTGTCCCTGCTAAATGAGGCTCAACCCAGAGAGGCAACGGCAAGTCAGGACAGGGACTGTTGGGCAGAGCGCCACTCCCACCTTGGAGCTGCAGGTGGCAGTTGAGAAGGTGCCTGTGGCGGGAGCATCCATAAAGCAGGATCTGAACAGGAGTCCGAAGGCAGGCCAGGGAGGAGACTGACAGGGTGGGGTCTGCCACTGCTGGTGAGAAAGGAGCTCCAGGCTCATCTGGGGGCACCCACATGCCAGGAGGACCACATGGGCTGAGGGCACGTGGGCTGGTTCACACCCAGCAGCCTCCACCATGGGGCCCTGAAGGCCAGAGTCAGGCACATATGAACACCCCATCTTCCTATGTGTGGGGGACTCTGCCCAACAGAAGGCTGTATGGTATTGCTTGTTCTCTCCAATTTGCTGCCTAAGAAGGTTCCAGCAAAGCTCCTTCAACCCCGAAAGACCCCAGAGGAGGCAAGGGGGGAGAAACAGCTGGGCCGCCAAAGAGGCCCTGGGACCCTCCTAGGCCCCAAAGCAGGACACGAGAATGAACCAGTGCAGGTGACGCACCCAGCCCCACCGATCCCAAAAACCCAGAGCACCCTGAACAGAGCAGACAGGAAGCTGAGCAGCGCCTGGCCCAACCGCAGAAATCTGCTGGCAGGAGAAAGGAAAGCACCAGGCGGGCAACTTGGGCGCTGGAGCCAGGTGGGTGAGTGCCAGGCCTCGCTGCCAACTCCCCAGGGCACCCATGATATGACCCCGCCAGGAGCCCATGTGGATATCCAGAGGCCAAAGTCCCCGTCCTGGATTCAGTTAACCACCTAACCTTCAAGGTCAGCAAGACCTGGGCCAGGCCTGGGTGCCCCCGGCTGCATGAAGCCAGCCAGTCTGTTGCACACAGGGGCCTAGTCCCCCTACCACCTGACCCCATCTGCCACAGGGGTCCCCACACGGGGGGAGGTCCCACAACTGGTGGTTGGTACCTGTTTAGCTGGGAAGCCATGTGGGCTGGGACATCCCAGGTCCAGAGAGAGGCAAGGGGCCAGCTGCAGCCGACTCACCCGCCCTCTCCGACTGCAAGAACGGTCCCAACCCCTTGGCCTGGCGGGAAGCACCCTGGCTTCCTGGGCTGCCCAATCGAACCAGGAAGGGGCCACTTCACCAGCCCGAGAAGCCTACAGAAAGCCAGTTGTCATAGAAACCTCATCTTGTATTTAACAACAGTGGAGAAGGAAATCTAGCCCTCCTGCTCCTGCTGCCCTGAGATCTAGAAGGCACAGGTGCCCTCCCCAGTCAGCGCCGGGGACTAAGGCCAAGCCCCAGGCCTGGACCCAAAGCTTCCTGACACTCAGACAGAGTGGCGGAGGGGGTGTCATGAGCCAAAGTAAACGAGACAGAGGGAGAGGTCCCATCAGATGCAGAGGAGCTGGCATCTGAAACCTGGCCCCCAAGCTCACCCTGAGTGGTAGGGGCTGTTGAACCCTGGCAGAGAGGCAGATGGCTGTTCAGCCCCCTCCTGGCTGACCCCCTGCCCCCACCACACAGACCCTCCTCCTCACCGCTCAGGTGCACTAGCTTCTCCTGTCTCCCCCAGCTGGGTCTGGGGAAAGAGGACCAGCTGGCAGAGAGGCCCTGGTGCTGAGGCGAGGCAGCAGCCAGGGGAGAGGAGGCTGGACGTGTCCTGAGTGTCACCCAGACCCAACACATCCCTGCAGAGCCACAGTCACCCAGGCACCATGATGGGCGGCATGAATGAATGAACCCACCCGCTCAAGGGCGTCCTTCATAAAAACTGTCATCCTGGCTCGGCTCCCAGGCACCTGTCCAGCTAGCCTGCGCAGACTCTGTTATTAAGAGATCAGGTCAGGACATGGCCCTGATGGGGCCTGGCAAAGGCAGCCTGCCACTCGGGCCCACAGAGACCCCCTGTCAGAGGCCAAGTGCCCTCGCCTCCTTCCCGGGGGCCTTCCTAATATACAGATGGATTCTCACTAAAGGCACTAGTGGTCCCACCTTTATGCAAAAGAGAGAAAGAGCATTCCAGACTGATTAAGAACATCCCAGCCTGACCAGCACCACAGCCCCCGGTTCCACAGGGAGGCGGGCTCCCAGCCTGGGTGGAAGTGGCAAGGCTACCCTCAGCTGGGCCTACCCCAGGATGCCTGGAACCTGGAGCTAGGCAGGCAGGTGAGGGGCCCGCCCACCACACCCACAATGTCCGCCTGGAGGGGAATCAGGGCTGAGTCTAGGACAAAACCTCTCCCACGAGCCTCTCCACTCACACAGCCTGACAGGTCCCGGCCAGGACGGCAGACCTTCCCCAGAAGATTTGCCCGCAGCCCCTGGAACAGGTTCTATCCGGCAGGTCTGGGCCAACCTGCTCCGGCCAACCGCCGGGTCCCACGCCGGGTACGCATGTCAGACGCTGAGCTGGCCCCTGGGGAATGCAAAGTGGACAGACGCCATCCCCACCCCACCCGCCCAGGGCCCTGGTCCCCTCGGATCAGCAGGGACCCCCCCTCCTCCAGCCCTCCCCGCTTCCCCTCCCCTGGACCATAGGCGGCTCAGGACATGAGCCACCTCAGAGGTTCTGGGCGCCCCACACGCTCGGTCTGATCTAGTCCCTCTCTCAATCTCAGGTTAGAAAGAAGGCCCCAAGGCCCCAGATGCCCACTCCGGCCCTGGCCTCCAGAGTCACATGCCGAGGCCTGCCAGTCCCACCCACCCTGGCGCTCGGGCGAGGGTCCCCCAGACACCCCCACCCCGGCTGCCCCACAGTTTCCCCATGGCTCCCAACTCACAGCCTGGCCTTCCCTCTGAGTTGGACCTGGTTGGTACGCCTCCGGAAGGCTGAGAGGGGCACAGCTCGCCGGACCAAGAGCATGGCATCCGCAGCCTCCACGGTCCCTCCCAAAGCCACGGCCAGATGGGCTTAGAGAGGGCTCCCTGGCCTGGAGCGGTGCCCTTTGGACTTGGCCGGTCCCACACAGGGGCATCGCTGCCTCCCTAAGCAACCGTGGCTTCCCTTTCCACATGGCGGGCTGGGCACCCCCCTCCCCAGATAAGGGGCGGTGCCCAGAAGCCCATCCAAACACTCCAAATACTGCAAGTTCTCTGGCCTTTTTTGTTCAAATTTTTGTTTTTTTATTTTTAAGTTTTTTGGTTGTGTCACCAGATTTGCAGAATCTTACTTCCCCAACCAGGGATTGAACCTAGACCCTCGGCAGTGAAAGTGCTGTGTCCTAACCACTGGGCGGCCAAGGAACTCCCTCCTTGACTTTTGAAAATCCTGTAAAATCGTAAGAAATTGGAGTAGAAAGAGATGTTGAAAGTTAGCCGGTTCAAGCCCCAGTTTCTACCCGGGAGGAAGGCAGGAAAGGTGGCAGGCCCCAAACAGTCAGAACCAGAAGACACCAGGGGTACCAATCCGGGAAGGAAGGCTGGGTGGGGGGAGGCAGTCTGCGCGGCTCTGTGAAGGTCAACAACTGCCCTCCCCACCTCCCCTATACACCAACCAGGTGATGCAGGGAACTTGACGATTATGACCCCACATCAACAAGAGAAGCAGGCACCATTTGCCCCACCAGGCTGTAAGTTCATTACAAGACTGGCTTAAAGATGCAACAGTCCTCAATGGAGCAAACGGAGAATCCTGATATCAACCTGTACCTGAAAAACTTTCTGAATGATACATCTACCAACGGCATGGTGAGGATTCACACGGCATGTGATGTGAGCACAGGACCATGAGACATAGGAAATGGACTGAGATCCATAACTGAGGCAAGGCTATCTAGAGAAGTGCTTTTAGACAAACCACAGATTAAGACTGAAACAAGGCGTCGTTGGAGGCAAGACATGTTTCACATTTGGAGAATGAGCCACTAAATGATATGCAGCATCAACTACTTAAAACCTAGAGAGAGATACAAGCTAAACCCATTGGAACTTAGATTTTTTTTTTTAATTAGAGAAAAACAGAATTCAGGGAGGGGAGAAAATCTGCAAGAAATGACGCAAAATTAACTGTCTAAACCCCGCCCCTCGCAGCTCAGTCCTGTCAGGGAGGCTGAACCATGCCTCCACCGCCACTGGACTCCAGCCATGAGCAGACCTTTCCACAAAGAGAACCATCTGATGTCAGTTTAGCTATATGAGTAAACAATTTTGAAGCTGAACAACCATAAGGTGCTATTTCCTTTCTATTAAATTAACCAGAACCATTTTAAATGACAAAACCAGATGTCTGGAAAGGTTCATTGAAACATTATTCATAATAGCCGAAAGGTGGAAACCCAGGTATCCATCATCGGATAAATAACATATGGTCCATCAACACAATGGACCATTATTTGACCATAAAAAGGAATGCAGTACTGATACACATTGATAGAAGGAATGTTCACGTGTTGGAGTCTGGGGAAGTCATTCTGGCTTATACATGAGTTACCCTGCATTCTATGCTGACTAGAAAAGCCTGTTTGTGGTCCAGCAGACAAACATTGTGTGCCTGCTCTAATTACTAAAGGAAAGGGTGCACTGACCGGAAGTAAAGAGAGTTCATGTTCAGAATAAAGCGTGGGGACTTCTCTGGTGGTCCAATGGCTAAGACTCTGAGCTCTCAATTCCAGGGGTCTGGGTTTGATCCCTGGTTGGGGAAATAGATGGCACATGCTGCAACAAATAGTTCCAATGCCGCGGCTGAAGATGGAAGATCCTGCTGGCTGCAGCTGAGACCCAGAGAAGCCAGATAAATAAAGAAAAAATAAGGATTAAACACCTCCTCCCTAGGACGCCAATGCTCATTACTCCTTAAACAGTCAGACTCCCTTCCCAGGTGCCAAGGCCACACTGATGGCCTGGGTACGTGGGGATGTGGTTTTCTGAAACCAGAGGGAAGGTCTCCTTGACTTGATGTTCTCTGTTCTGACAAGACAGAAAACTGTGCTGAAAACCCTGCTTCTCCGCAGCAGGGAGAAGCAATCTGAGCAATCTGAGAGGCTGGCTTCTGGGCTACAGTCCTCAGTTTGGCTCAAATCAAACTCTTTCCTATTCCTGTTATACACTGTTTATTAGTTACTTCCCTCAACAACACTAAAACGTGGATGAACTCTGAAACGTTATGCTGAGTGAAAGAAGCCAGTCATGCAAAAGATCATTTAGTATATGAGTCCACTGATATAGAATACCCAGAACAGGCAAATCCTAGAGACACGCAGACGGTAGACCGGCAGTTTCCAGGGGCTGGGGGAGGGAGGTAGGGAGTGAAAACACCCACGAGGTTGTGTCTGGGGTGCGCTTTGTGGGGAAATAACCACTATGTCCTTCAGCTCTCAAGGTCATCTGGAAACTGAAGAAGGTGGAGAAGACAGCATGCTTCCGCCCACCTGCCTCACACCTGCCCAGAGAGTAGGGGCTACACCGAGTCACCAAGGAGAAAGGCAGGAATTGAGAGGCAAGGTCCCGGAGCTCAGAGAATCAACTGGCCCAACTGATGGTAGGCGCCCAGGAGAGAAGATGAGCAGAGAGCTGAATGGCTTTTCCTAGAACTGGAGGCCAGTTTCCTCCCACGGCTTCCCTGGTGGTTCAGATGGCAGAATCTGCCTGCAGTGTGAGAGACCCAGGTTCGATCCCTCAGTCGGGAAGATCCCCTGGAGAAGGGAGTGGCAACCCACTACAGTATTCTCACCTGAAAAACCCCATGAACAGAGGAACCTGGAAGGCTACAGTTCACGGGGTCGCACTGAGTCAGAAAAGAAGGAGCGACTAACACTTTCACTTTCCTCCCGCGGAAGCCCACCTCCAAAGGCAGAGAAAGCTGGGAGGGGCAGAGATGTACTCTGGGGACATAAAGAACTCCCAACGGTGAGAAAACCAAAGCTGCAATTTTTTTAAATGGGCAAAAGACCTGAGCAGACACTTGGCTAAACAAGGTACGGAGGTGACAAACACAAACATGAAATTATGCTTGACAGTTAGACATTAGGAAACTGCAGATTAACACCACCGTGAGATCCTCTCACACTGCAGCATGGCTAAAACGGAAAAGCCCGACTGTACCAAGTGCTGGTAAGGCTGTGGAGAAACCGGGACTCCCAGGGGCTGCCGGAAACAAGCAGGAAACAAACACTAAATGCGCAACCACCTGGGGACACAGTCCAGCGGTTTCTTAAACAGTTACACCTACACCTACCATCCCATCCAGTGTTGCCCCGAGTATGTCCCCTCAGAGGCCTGCACACCACTGCTCATGGCAGCGCTTCCTGTAACAGCCCAGAGCTGGACACGATTCAAATGCCCATCCACAGATGAACGGATGACAGACCGAGGTCCATCCACCCATGCAAGGGAATGCTACTTGGCAATAAAAGGAACGAATGCTGGTCCTTACAGCAACGCAGGGGAATCTCAAAATGATCACACCAAGCAAAAGAGGAGAGGGTGGACAGAAAAGAGCTCTGACTGCATGGCTCTACTCCTACAACACTCTCAATTCAGTTCAGTTGCTCAGTCGTGTGCAACTCTCTGCGACCGCATGGGCTGCAGCACGCCAGGCTTCCCTGGCCATCACCAACTTCCAGAGCTTGCTCAAATTCATGTCCATCAAGTCGGTGATGCCATCCCACCATCGCATCCTCTGTCATCCCCTTCTCCTCCTGCCCTCAATCTTTCCCAGCATCAGGGTCTTTTCCAATGAGTCAGTTCTTCCCATTAGGTGGCCAAAGTACTGGAACTTCAGCTTCAGCATCAGTCCTTCCAATGACTATTTAGGACTGATTTCCTTTAGGATGGACTGGTTTGATCTCCTTGAAGTCCAAGGGACCCTCAAGAGTCTTCTCCAACACCACAGTTCAAAAACATCAGTTCTTCAGCACTCAGCTTTCTTTATGGTCCAACTCTCACATCGATACATGACAACTGGAAAAACCACAGCTTTGACTAGACAGACATTTGTTGGAAAAGTAATGTCTGCTTTTTAATATGCTGTGTAGGCTTGTCATACCTTTTCTTCCAAGGAGCAAGTGTCTCTTAATTTCATGGCTGCAGTCACCATCTGCAGTGATTTTGAAGCCCCAAAAAACAAAGTATGTCATTGTTTCCATTGTTTCACCATCTATTTGCCATGAAGTAATGAGACCAGAAGCCATGATCTTTGTTTTTTGAATGCTGAGTTTTAAGCCAGCTTTTTCACTCTCCTCTTTCACTCTCCTCTTTAACATTCTAGAAGATGCAAACTAGTCTACAGGGATAGTGGGTCAGTGGGTGCCTAGGAAGGAGAGTGGGATTATCAGGAGATGAGAAGAAACTCTTAAAATGATGGCTGTGCTCATGACCTTGATGATGGTGATGATTTTTCAAGTGTTTACATATGTCCAAATGGATCAAGTCACTCACTTTAAATGTGTACAATAACATAAATTATATGTCAATAATGAAATAAACAAATACCCCAACCACCGACCCCAACAGCTGCTGTGTGAAGAATCACGTGCTGGTAGCAAACACCTAGGGGTTCTACTCAGTCACTGAATCTACGAGAGTTTACTGGCATTCAGTCCATTTCCAAGAGTGTCTCAGCCACCAGCTTCAGGACCACAAGTAGGAAGGAGGCGGCCAGGTTGCCCTGGAGCTCCACGTATGGCCTCACTAAGAGCCCTACCAGGCCAGCATGCCAGGCACCACCAGGCACCAATCACAGCCCTCTCAGCCCATGGGATCCACGGTGAAGCCCCCAGGAGCAGCCCAGCAGGCCCTGAGGACTTCCCCAGAGTCAGGCAGAATACGGCCAGTGGTCCACACGGTGACACCCAGTCTCATTGTGTAAGGGGCTCCCAGACATCCTTGAGAATTGAGGAGGATGCCCTCCAAAGACACTGTCCTGGAGGTCTGGGGGATGCAGAAGCTGGAGCAGATCGTGAAGGGGCTGAGGACAGAACAAGGGCAACCCTCTCAGCCTCTAGAACCCCAGCCCTGCCCAATATCCTGGGCATCGAACAGCCCATCCTGCCAGACATCAACTGCAGACCACATCAGCAGACGGCTCCCCCAGAAAGCCAGTGTGGAAATGCCAAGGGCAAGCTGGCCCAGGAGACGCGGTCAGGGTTCAAGCCGTGGCTCGGCCACACCAGCCACGTGCCCCTAAGTCAGCCACTGTCCCCCTGGGCTGTTTTCTCACCTGTGACCTGGAGGGCCCATGGAGATCTGAGTGTTCCCTGAAGCTGTGACAGCCTTCAAGGATATCCGGGACCTAAGAGAAGCCAGGGACACTGAGCTCCAGGGCTGGCCAGAGGACACAACCTACAGAGGCGCTGTTAGCAGAGGAGTGACGAGCACTGACAAGGAGAAAATATTTATAAACCACGTGTCTGATAAAGGACGTGTATCCAATAACCAACAATCCAGCATGAAAACGAGCAGAAGATCTGGAGGGACACCTCATAAATGAAGACACACAGATGGCAAATAAGCACGTGAGAAAGATGCCTGTGTCACAGGTCACCAGGGAATCGCAAACTCAAACGACAACAAGCTACCACTCACACTCACCCTACCAGCCAAGATCCCGATGTGACAACGCCAGACACTGGCGAGGACGCAGAGCGGCAGGAGCTCCCACTAAACCCTGAAGGGACACAACGTGGCGTGGGCATGGTAGAAGACTGTAGAGACTTCCTACAAAACTAGGAATTCAATTCACTCTCTTCCATATAAACTATCTAAAAACAAAGTAAAATGAAGGCTAAGCACCAAAGAACTGATACTTTCAAACTATGGTGCTCGAGAACACTCTTGAGAGTCCCTTGTACAGCAAGGAGATCAAACCAGTCAATCCTAAAGGAAATCAACCCTGAATATCATTGGAAGAACTGATGCTGAAGCTGAAGCTCCAATATTTTGGCCACCTGATGCAAAGAGTTGACTCATTAGACCAGACCCTGATGCTTCAAAAGATTGAAGGTAGGAGGAGAAGGGAGTGACAGAGAATGAAATGGTTGGATGGCATTATCGACTCAATGAACAAGAATATGAGCAAACTTCGGGAGATGGTGAAGGACAAGGAAGCCTAGTGTGCTACACAGTCCATAGGGTCGCAAAGAGTCTGTTATGACTGAACAACTGACTAACAACCAAAAAAAACTTAGTAGGTACATGGGAACAATTACAAGCAAAATCAAGCCCACTAAATTATCTCCGCTATGGCTGAGATAAGACTATTCCCACTAGGAATTCCCTGGCAGACCAGCAATTAGGACTTGAGCAGCTCAAATGGTAAAAATTCTACCTGCAATGCAGGAGACCCAGGGTCTCCTGGGTCAGGAAGATCCCCTGGAGAAGGGAATGGCAACCCACTCCAGTATTCCTGCCTGGAGAATTCCATGGACAGAGGAGTCTGGCGGGCTATACAGTCCATGGTGGGCTAAACACAAAGAGTTGGACACAACTGACTAACACACTCACTTTTTCATTCTCACTGCCAAGGCCAAAGGTTCAATCCCTGGTCAGGGAACTAAGATCCCACAAGTCAAGAGGTTAGGCTGTTCCTACTACTTCTCAGATGACTCAGGCCACTTAGACCAACTCCATGCTGGCTAAGAGTCCCACTGTTATGACAAGATGGGACCAGCCTGTCATTACAGGAAGCACAGAATGACAATCAAATAGGATCGGGTCTCCTAAGACACCACAGGGCACCAAAAGCCATTTAGCTGTTAGAGTTCCAACATGCGCGCACCTGTCCCCCTGCTTCAGGGGTCAGTGTCCACAGAGTGATGCCCAAGCAGCAACACTGTCATGGTGGTGAGTGTGGCTCCTGAGCTGGACCATGAACATCCACATGCTCAAGGTCACCAGGGCCAGAGGCACCAAGAAGCAAGTGCAGGAGTTCTGAAGCTGGACCCCTGCCACTCCCCCAAACAAAATTATTTTCCCAGACAAACAAACAAACAAAAAAAAAGCAAAACAAGTCTGAGTGCCAAACACAAGCCTGAAGTTCTGGTCACCAATTATGACATGGGGATAAGGTTGGGGTGGGGGTGTTATGCCCACCATCAAGCAATTCTCAGACCCCAGCTGGGTGTCCTACAAGTCAACTTGATTCTGACTCTCTGCCTGGACACAGGTCAGAAACCAGCATGCAAGTCAAGAAGCAACAGTTGGAACAATGGAGTGATTACAAATTGTGAAAGCAGTACTCCAAGCCTGTATACTGTCACTTACTGATTTAACTTCTATGCAGAGAACATGTGAAATGCCAGGCTGCTGAATCACAAGCTAGAATCAAGATTGCAGGAAGAAATAACAACCTCAGATATGCAGATGACACCACTCTAATGGCAGAAAACAAAGAGGAACTAAGGAGCCTCTTGATGAGGATGAAAGAGGAGTGAAAACACTGACTTAAAACTCAGCATTCAAAAAATGAAGATCTTGGCATCCGATCTCATCACTTCATGGCAAATAGATAGGGAAACAATGGAAACAGCGGCAGATTTTGTTTTCCTGGGCTCCAAAATCACTGTGGAATGGGACTGCAGCCATGAAATTCAAAGACACTTGGTCATTGGAAGAAAAGCTATGACAAACCTACACAGCACATTAAAAAGCAGAGGTAACACCTTGCTGACAAAAGTCCGTCTAGACTAAGTTATGGCTTTTCCAGTAGTCATGTATGGATGTGAGAGTTGAACAAAAAAGAAAGCTGAGCACCAAAGAATTGATGCTTTTGAACTGTGGTGTTGGAGAAGACTCTTGAGAGTCCCTTGGACTTCAAGGAGATCAAATCAGTCAATCCTAAAGAAAATCAATCCTGAATAGTTACTGGAAGGACTGATGCTGAAGCTCCAAAACTCTGGCCACCAGATGAGAAGAACTGACTCATTGGAAAAGACCCTGATGCTGGGAAAGATTGAGGGCAGGAGGAAAAGGGAGCAACAGAGGATGAGATGTTGGATGGCATCACCGACTCAACGGACATGAGTGTGAGCAGACTCGAGGAGATAGTGAAGGACAGGGAAGCCTGGCGTGCTGCAGTCCCTGGAGCTGCAAAGAGTCAGATACAACTTAGCGACTGAAAAAGAACAACCTGGAGACAGCATCAGACCCCCACCCACCACCCTGCACACCAATCCCAAGTCCAGGCTGTTGTTTGTGTTACAGACCAGTTATAGACAGTTTCCACCAAACTCCTCCTTGGGTTTGATTAATTTGCTACAGAGGCTCACAGAACTCAGGAGACCCATTCACTCATGAGATCACCATCTTATTACAAAGGACATTAAAGGATATGAGTCATCATCAGCCAGATGAAGAGACAGGCAGGGCAGAAGCATGTGGGAGGCAGAGCATCCACCTGCTCTCCACGACAAATCTGAATCTCCACAGGTTCTCCAGTCCAGCTCCCTGAACCCCATCCTTTTGGGCTTTTATGGGGACTTCACAACAAAAGCCTGATTGATCCCATCATTGGTCACTGATTCAATCACTGGTTCACCCAGCAGCCCCTCTCCCCTCCCTGGAGGTCAGGGGGCTGGGACTGAAGTTTCAAGCCTACGATCACCTAAGGCTTCCACCCTACGGTACTTTCTGAAAGTCACCTCATTAACATAAGCTCGAGTGTGATTGAAAGGGGTTTGTTACCAATATTAAGACACCTTTATCACTCCCATCATTTAGGAAATGCCAAGGGTTTTAGACTCTGCCAGAAACAGGGATGTAGATCAAATATGTATTTCTTATTATAAATCACAATATCACAAAGCCACACCTGAATGAACACAGCACCAGAATAGCAAAGAAACACAAACAAAAAAGTGTGGTGTTTGCTGCAAAGGATGTTCCCCACCCCAGGTCGTCCTGATCAGTTACAAGGCTAAGGTTTCCACCTGCTAAGCCCCCAGAAGGTAATGGAATATATAGTTGGCTCCAGAAGAGGCTGAAACCTGAAGCTTAGACTTTGAATAGGTGGAGAGGCATGGCCCATCTCCCCATCCCATACCCGCCCTCACCAATCCTCCCCACCACCTCCGCCGCCGTCCAGTGGCCTGCATGTTGCCAGGACAGGCCAGAACTGGTTGAGGCAACAGATCCCCACCCTCAGGTGTTCCCCAGCCCCCATTCCTGGGTGCCACACAGGCACACACACCAGGAGCCCTTCGGGTACCCACCAAATTCTACAGGGGGGAAACTTAGCCTTCCCAGACCCCAGGGCAGTCTTACAAGCACTTGGTCAGCGAGCACAACAGCCAGGCCTATGGGGCACCAGAAGTGCACTTTTCTCTAGGCACCTGAGGTGCAGAGAAGCTCTCGGCCTTATGCTGAGTATGGGAGATAAATCACACCTGAACCTTTTAATCCTAAAGGAAATCAGTCCTGAGTACTCATTGGAAGGACTGATGCTGAAATTGAAGGTCCAATACTCTGGATACCTGATGCGAAGAATTGACTCATTGGAAAAGATCCTGATACTGGGAAAGATTGAAGGCAGAGAAGGGGGCGACAGAGGATGAGATGGTTGGATGGCATCACTGACTCAGTGGACGTGAACTTGGGCAAACTCCAGGAGGTTGGACAGGGAAGCTGGCTGTGCTGCAGTCCATGGGGTTGCAAAGAGCCAAACATGACTTGGCAACTGAACAACAACAAGCCTTTTAATCCCACCCACTCATAAACCAAAAGTAAGCAACAGCCATTTCCAGGCCAGCTGGCAGGTCAGGGCTGTCTCCATTGACCAGTTCCACGCTTTAGCAGCATCTAGCCTGGTCAGGGCAGGTTAGGGCAGGCGATGAGGCATCCAATGCCCATTGTGCTCACCTATTCAAGGTCATTCAAGGTCATTCCTGCCCTCAGTTTCCCCATCGGTAAAGCAAGGGTGATTCCTACGTCCGCTGGGGCTGAGAGCTAAGCAAGTAAGCACGTAGGACGCAGGGAGCAGATGGGAACAAAGTGTCAACTCAGGACGTGGGTGCTGCCTCCAGGGCATAGGGCTGCAACCCCATAGCTGGTGGGATGCTCTGCTCCCAGCACAGCCAGGAGGAGGGACAGTTAGTCTCTGAAGGAAGTTCTCTCTCCTGGACACATCCACTCCCAGTCTGACAGCTGCCTCCGATCTTCCGACTTCTCTGACACTTCACCACCTGCAGCTTCCCAACTCTCAAGGTTTCTTTTTTGGTTTGCTTGTTTTGTTTTTTTTCCATCTCTTTTCCTATTTTTTATTTTATTTATTTATTTATTTTTTTTTTACACTCATTATTTAGAGAATACTTTATTAGTTTCTGTAATCAAACCCATGTAGATAAGACCTTACATATTTAATACAGTGCGTTACCCCTGTACAAATGGAAAAAATTATGTTTAATGTTTCTAGACCAATATGGCTGTTAATTTCTGTACAATGCCAACCCAACACGGTACAACTGGGATACTTTTTCCAAAGTTGACAGCACAGCTAAAGTTTCCAAAAATTCAAATTATATATATATGTATATATATATAGATTTATTTATTTATATAAAAAGACCAATAGCAGTATGTTATGCATCAATAGCAGCAACAGCTTTTCCAAGTTCTGCAGTCATCTGAACAAAATTATAGAGACATCCAGCACACTCCATTTAAAAAAAAAAAGGTAAAAAACAAAACCTCAGAAAACAGCAAATTTCTGTTACTGTTGTGGTACCTGGCACCATTTTTTTTAAATTATATTTCTCAATCATCATCTGGAAAGAAAACATTCTAGAATAACGTCATTAAAAACAGATCTGATAAAGCACGGTCACTACTACATATCATAAAGCAGGTACAAGATATTTTACATTCACAGAGGTATGATACAGTACTGTCCTACATCTATAATACTAGAGGATGTAATTAAAAAGGCATTATTTGAGACTTGATTCTACTTTTCCAGCAGAGGGCCCAAAGGATGGTTATGACACAGCTCTGGTACATAAATGCACCTTCTTAGATAGGATTTCCTTTCTTTATTGGCATAGTTCTAGGTACTCACTGCTCTTCATGAACATCAGCTAAAAACCGTTTAAAAAAATAAACAAAAAACCACCACTGGATTCATACAAAGATGACTGAGGAGAGGCAAGTAGGACTCAACTTAAGTAGTATTTGACCAACTCCATCATATCTGAATGGTTAAGAGCTTCATGGAAGAAAGGAGATGCCAAGTAGCACTTCAAAGCTTTGGGCCACAACCAAAACACAGCTATTTTTTATTTTATTTTTAATTGGAGGAAAACTGCTTTACACTATTGTATTAGTTTCTGCCATCCATCAACATTAATCAGCCATAGGTTATACCTATGTTCCCTCCCTCTTGAACCTCCCTCGCACCTCCGACCCCACTGTACCCCTCTCAGGTTGTCACAGAACACCAGGTTTGAACTCCTTGCATCACACAGCCAACTCCCACTGGCTAGCTGTTTTAAATATGGTAATGTACATGCTTCAATGTCACTCTTTCAATCTGTCCCACCCTCTCCTTCCTACACTGGGTCCACAAGTGTCTGCATCTCCACTGCTGCCCTGCAGATAGGTTCATCAGTACCATCTTTCTAATTCATCAGTTCCATATGTGTGTGTTAAGACACGATATTTGTTTTTCTCTTTCTGACTTATTTCACCCTGTATAAAAGGCTCTAGGTTCATCTACCTCATCAGAATTTATTTAAATGTGTTCCTTTTTTATGGCTGAGTAATATTCCACTGTATATATGTACCACAGCTTCTTTATCCATTCATCCATCAAGGGACATTTAGGTTGCTTCCATGCCCCACCTATTACAAATAGTGCTGCAATGAACTTTGGGGTACATGTGTCTTTTTCAGTTATGGTATTCTCAGAGTTTATGTCCAGTAGTCAGATTGCTGGGTCATACAGTAGTTCTATTCCTAGTTTTTTAAGCACTCTCCATACAGTCTTTCACACTGACTGTATCAATTTTCATTCCCACCAACAGTGCAAGAGGGCTCCCTTTTCTCCACATCCTCACCAGCATTTATTGTTTGTATATTTTTTTGATGACGGCCATCATGACAGGTGTGAGGTGATATCTCACTGTAATTCTGATCTGCATTTCTCCAATAATGAGTGATGCTAAGCATCTTTTCATATGTTTATTAGCCATTTGTATGTCTTCTTTGGAGAAATGTTTAGATCTTCTACCCAATTTTTGATTGAGCTGTTGGGTATTCTGGTATTGAGCTGTATGAACTGCTTGTATATTTTGGAGATTAATCCTTTGTCAGTGATTTCATGTGCTATTATTTCCTCCCATTCTGAGGGTTGTCTTTTCACCTTCCAACTCTCAATGTTTGAAACACGGCTTAGACGGCCAGTCAGGCCAGCTGGCCCCTGGCCTGCCACAAACCTGAACCTCTGTGCCCTGAGGTCTGAAGGGGTCAGATTCAGGGCACCAAGGGGTCTGGGTTGTGTGGCCTGGCCCTGGGAAGGTCCCCTTGGGAGGCCCAGACACCAAGAGCCAGCACCTGCCACGGG
Organism: Muntiacus reevesi; assembly: GCF_963930625.1. Classification (NCBI taxonomy): domain Eukaryota; kingdom Metazoa; phylum Chordata; class Mammalia; order Artiodactyla; family Cervidae; genus Muntiacus; species Muntiacus reevesi. The sequence continues at coordinate 93,095,446 of NC_089253.1, read as the reverse complement.
ACAGGCTAAAGTCACAGAACAACCCAGGGAAGGGGGAGAGGAGGACCTGGACCAAGGGGGTAGAAAAGCCAGTGGGGGCAGGGGTAGTGCTCAGGGAGGCGAGTGGGAACAGAGAGACACAGATCTCAGAGACCTCATACACAGATCACACACAGACTGTCCTCTTCTCAAGGAACTGATGCACGATAACATCTACACCACATCCCACAGGGCACGCCCTGTACCGTGGCTCATGGATTTCTGGCAGGGATCAACGAATCTGGAAAACAGAGTTCAAAGCAAGCTGGGAGAAGCTGGAAGAAGCCACAGGGAAACAGTCAGGAGGTTTGTGGTTTCAGCGTACCACTAATCAGCCTATGACCTTGACCAGTAACCCGGCCACTCAGCACCTCTCTCTCAGTCCACAGGCAGAAGAATTGAACTGGACCCTTACCTCACACCATCTCTGAGGAAGAAGGGGAGAGAGGTCCAAGCCCTAATGTAAAATCTGAAACCATAAAACGCTTCAGAGAAAACACACAGAAGCTCTGGGACTTGGGTTTGGCAATGCCCTCTTAGAGAGGACAACAGAAGCACAAGCAGCAACAGCAACAACAAAGAGAACAACAAAGAGAAACATCGAAACTGTAAAGCTTCTGTGCTTCAAGAGATAATAATCAAAAGCGAAAAGACAACCCACTGAATGGAAGAAAACCGCTGCAACCCATACACTTGAGAAGGGATCTGTATCTAGAGTACAGAAGGAGGGACCTCCCTGCAGTCCAGTGTTTAGGACTCTGTGTTTTCACTGCCCAGGGCCCGGGTTCAATTCCTGGTCAGGAAAGGAACTAAGATCCTGCCAGACAATGCAGCACAGCCAAAAAAAATACAGAAGGAACGCCTACAACTCAATAATAAAAACACAAGCCAACTGAAAAAATAGGCAACAGACCTGAATAGACAATTCTCCAAATGTACAAATGGCTGAGAAGCACATGAAAAAGTGTATGTGACTGCTCAGTCATGTCCGACTCTTTGCCACCCCATGGACTGTAGCCCGCCAGGCACCTCTGTCCATAGGATCTTCTGGGCAAGAATATTGGAGTGAGTTGCCATTCCCTTCTCCTGGGGATCTTCCAATCCAGGGATCAAACCTCAGTCTCCTGCAATGGCAGACAAGTTCCTTACCCCTGAGCCCAAGGGAGTATCACTAATCATCAGGGAGATCCCCACTGAAACCTCAGTGAACCACCACTGTACACCTGCCAGGGTGGCTATGTATAACAAGTATTGGTGAGGATATGGAGCCCGTGAGAGTGAGAAGGAGGCAGCTGCTGTGGAAAACATTCTGGTAGCACCTCCAAAGATTAAACAGAGTAATTAACTCTTGAACCCAAGAATGGGACTGCTGAGCTGTTTTCATTCATACCACCTCTGACATCAATTGGGTGGGGTTTTTCCTCACACCAGCCATTTCTCCAACTCTTGGCCATTAGCCAGGCGCACTACAATTGGATTCATTCCTGACCCCTCCTAGGGCTTTCTCAAAGGCTCAGTGGTAAAGGATCTGCCTGCCAATGCAGGAGACACAGGAGACATGAGTTCGATCCCTGGATCAGGAAGATCCCCTGGAGGAGGAAATGGCAACCCACTCTACTATTCTTGTCTGGAAAATCCCAGGGACAGAGGAGCCTGGTGGGCTATAGTCCATGGGGTCGCAAAGAGTTGGACACTACTGAGCATGTGACCCCTCCTCAGGCTGAAGAGTTCGCTGGAGCACCTCACAAGACTCAGGACTCAGGGTTATGTTTGCTGTTGTTGCTCAGTTGCTAAGTCACATCCAACTCTTTGCCACTCCATGGACTGCAGCACACCAGGCTCTTCTGTCTTCTACTATCTCCCAGAGTTTGCTCAAATTCATGTCCATTGAGTCAGTGATGCTATCTAACCATCTCATCCTCTGCTGTCCCCTTCTCCTTTTGCCTTCAATCTTTCCCAGCATTAGGAACTTTTCCAATGACTTGCCTCTTCACATCCGGTAGCCAAAGTATTGGAGCTCCAGCATCAGTCCTTCCGATGAATATTCAGGGTTGACTTCCTTTAGGACTGAATCTTCCTGGAATGCCAGAGACTGAGGTTCCATCCCTGGGTCAGGAATATCCCCTGGAGAAGAGAAAGGCAACCCACTCCAGTTCTTGCCTGGGGACAATCCCATGGACAGAGGAGCCTCACAGGCTACAGTCCATGGGGTCACAAAGAGTCAGACAAGACTGAGCTATTAACACTATACTATGCTCTCAATAAAGGACAGAAATAGTATCAACCTAACAGAAGCAGAATATATTAAGAAGACGTGGCAAAAATACACAGAACTGCACAAAAAGATCTTAATGACCCAGACAGCCACGATGCTGTGATTACTCACCTAGAGCCAGATATCCTGGAATGCAAAGTCAGGTGGGCCTTCGGAAGCATCACTACGAACAAAGCTAGTGGAAGTGATGGAATTCCAGCTGAGCTATTTCAAATCCTAAAAGATGATCCTGTGATAGTGCTACACTCAATATGCCAGCAAATTTGGAAAATAGCAGTGGCCACAGGACTGGAAAAAGTAAGTCATCATTCCAATCCTAAAGAAAGGCAATGTCAAAGAATATTCAAACTCCCCCACGATTGCACTCATCTCACAAGCTGGCAAATTAATGCTCAAAATTCTCCAAGTTAGGCTTCAACAGTACGTGAACCGAGAATTTCCAGATGTTCAAGCTGGATTTAGAAAAGGCACAGGAACCAGAGATCAAACTGCCAACATCTGCTGGATCACAGAAAAAGCAAGAGAGTTCCAGAAAAACATCTACTTCTGCTTCACTGACTACGCTAAAGCCTTTGACTGTCTGGATCCCAACAAACTGTGGAAAATTCTTCAAGAGATGGGAATACCAGACCACCTGACTTGCCTCCTAAGAAATCTGTATGCAGGTCAAGAAGCAACAGTTAGAACCAGACATGGAACAATGAACTGGTTCAAAATTGGGAAAGGAGTATGTCAAGGCTGTATACTGTCATCCTGCTTATTTAACATATGCAGAGTACATAATGCAAAATGCTGGGCTGGAGGAAGCACAAGCTGGAATCAAGACTGCGAGAGTAATATCAATAACCTCAGATACGCAGATGACACCACCCTTATGGCAGAAAGCAAAGTGGAATTAAAGAGCCTCTTGATGAAGGTGAAAGAGGACAGTGAAAAGCTGGCTTAAAATAACATTCAAAAAATGAAGATCATGGCATCCAGTCCCATCACTTCATGGCAAATAGATGGGGAAACAATGGAAAGAGTGACAGACTTTACTTTCTTGAGCTCCAAAATCACTGCAGATAGCGACTGCAGCCATGAAATTAAAAGATGCTTGCTTCTTGGAAAAAGAGCTATGACAAACTTAAGAGAGCATATTAAAAGGCAGAGACATTACTTTGCCAACAAAAGTCTATCTAGTCAAAGCTATGGTTTTTCCATTTGTCACGTATGGGTGTGAGAGTTCGACCATAAAGAAAGCTGAGTGCCAAAGAATTGATGCTTTTGAACTGTGGTGTTGGAGAAGATTCTTGAGAGCCCCTCAGACGGCAAGGAGAGCCAACCAGTCAATCCTAAAGGAAATCAGTCCTGAATATGCAATGGAAGGACTGATGGCCAATACTTGGCCACCTGATAAAAAGAACTGACTCACTGGAAAAGACCCTGATGCTGGCAAAGATTGAAGGCAGGAGGAGAAGGGGACAACAGAGGATGAGATGGCTGAATGGCATCACCAACTCGATGGACATGAGTTTGAGCAAGCTCTGGAAGTTGGTAAAGGACAGGGAAGCCTGGTATGCTGCAGTCCATGGGGTTGCAAAGAGTCGGACATGACTACAGGACTGAATTGAACTGATATACTCTCTGGTGACTAACTTAACCCCCAAAGCCCTCTCCTCCAACCCCCAGGTCTTGAGTGGGGCTGAAAGTCCCACCCCTCCAATACTGCCAAAGTCATTTCAAAGACCAACCCCTTCCTAAAACTGCTTTCTCTGGGCCACCAAGCACTAGTCATCTCCTTGGCATACAAAAGATGCTCTATCCAAGGTTTTCCAACATTTTCCCAAGGGTTTTAGGAACTTGCCAGGAGCATAAAAGACATTCCCATCTACCCTACTGAGAGAGTCATTTCCTAGGCAGGTTGATAAGAAGTCTAGGGATCCCCAAGGAGAGAGGGGTCTGGAATTCTAAAGGAGGCAGAAAGGACAAACTTTTTTTTCTCTCTACATTCCTTAGGATTATATAACAATAATGTATCCTGCTTCAGGACAGTCTCTGGAAAAAACCTCCTAGCTGATCCTGTTACCTTAAAATGTGAATTATGGGAGCAGGTCTGCTGAGGTCTTCACAACCTCCAGACATTCTTTTGATTCATTGTAATGACTAATTGGAGAGTATATAACTCCACTGCTAACACTGGCAAGGGGGTACTTTCTGCCCCCTTCTGATGCCTATGTCAGAAGCTTTCTCTATCACCTTTATACTTAATAAAACTTTATTACACAAAAGCTCTGAGCAATCAAGCCCCATCTCTGGCCCGGGATTGAACTCTTCTCCAGAGGCCAAGAATCCCGGCGTAAAAACATATGCCCACACAAAAACATGTGCAAGAGTGTTCACAGGAACATTTATGCATAAAGGTCAGCTGGAGACACTGACATGCCTCAGCTGACTAATGGATAAACAAGGTGGTTACATAACCCTAAGTGGAGTATTATGAAGGAAGCACTGACGTGTGTGACAATACGGATGAACATTGAAAACATGGTGCTGAGTGAAAGAAACCAGACACAAAGACCATATCACTTGGCTCCAGTGACATGAAATGTCGAGAACAAGGAGGTCTATAGAGAAGGAAAATAGATTAGGGGGAATGGAGAGAAATAGCTTTTCTCAAAGAGGTCACGAAAATGTTCTAAATTGGTGGCGGTAATGACTGCCCAACTGTGGATGTTCAAAAAGCCACTGAACTGCATACTTCAATGGATGATACATCAATGGGATGCGAATGACAACTCAATAAAGCTGGTACAAAGGACCAGAATCCGCCCACTGGAGGAGGTTTCTCCCAAGTTCACTACATTGCCAGAGGATTAGCCAATCACAAGAGGACAGCTACCCCTGTCTCCCTCCACAAGTCCAAAAACAAAACAAAAAGCCCAGCTCAATGTGTGGAGGGCAGGGGTGAGGAGAGTAGACACCTGCAGCCCCTGCTCCCTTGGCAGCCCCCTTTGGCAGCCTGAGCACAGGCAGAGACCTGCCAGCACAGCAGCCTGCTCCGATCTCAGGGTGCTCTGAGCTCCGTGCTCATTCCAAGCTCTCAAAGCCCACCTCCTCCAACAAAGCTGAGTGGGGTCCCAGAGGAAAAACATGCCAGGTCTCCACTGAGGATGCACACACAGAGGGGCACACTCAATCCCACAAAACATGCAGTTCACAACACCCAGCACCCACTGTTTACTCCAAACCCTTACCAAGAAATCCTAAGTCATATGGCCTGGGCTGGACACCCAAGGCCTAGCATGGGTCAGGGCACAGTGTCCCTGTCATCCTACCTTGTAACGCTGACACCAAGTTTAGACGACAGAGCAGATCTGGTTCCAACAGCCTGGACGGAAGCCCAGCACCTCTGCCCGGGCCTCTTGGAGTTCCTGGGCCCCAGACACCCCTGGGCAGTGACTGGCCTCCTGGAAGCGGCCTGCCCACCCAGCTCACAGAGGCAGAGAGCCCGGGTGAGCAGCCTCATCCTGCGGAGTGCAGCCCAGACTGTTCACCCTGAGCCGGCACGGGGTTTAGCCACCGCCTCTCCGCCCTCAAGGGACCTCCCCGCCACTCAGGAATGCTGCAATTTTCGCACTCCAGTAGGGAGGGCCTACTCCCTGGATGGTCCCTCCTCCCAGCAGCTGGCAGCGGCCGTGGCTCTCACAGGCTGCAGGGCCCAAGATACAAAGAATCCGTGACCCAGTATGAAGTCGCTGAGCTGGTTTCTCTGATGAGCAAACGAAGGATGAAGGTATCCACAGGACCACAGCCGGTGCGTGGGACTGGAGGAAATGGGTGGGGCTGTAAACCATGCCTACCAAGGTTCCTTCTCCAGGACCATCAATCAGGCAGGCAGGAACAGTCCCCCGCCCCCACCCCCTGGAAGGGCCTCCGCACAGCAGGAGGACAGGAAGGTTGGGCAACTACCAACTAGCCCAAGGGTCCAGAGACTGCTCAGATGAGCAAGACGCCACCACTGCAGGGCGGAAATTCGCGGTCGCCACGTGAGGCTCCAGCAGAGAGCCAAGGAAGACGCAGGCTCCCCACCCCGAACTCCCAAGAAACAGAGGCAATAGGTCTGGAGCTGTGACTCCTTTTTACTTCTTTTTCTTTGGCTGTGCTGAGTCTTAGTTGTGACATGTGGGATCTTCCTGGACCAGGGATAGAACCCGTGTCCCATGCATTGGCAGGCGAATTCTTAACCACTGAACCACCAGGAAAGTCCCTCCTTCTTATTGTTTAATGTGGACAACATTAAGAGGCTTTCCCCAGTAGAGAGAAGGTTCCAAGGTCCCCAGCAAACAGCTTCAAATGGTGGGCTCTGGCTTCCCTCCTGCTTCCAGGTGTGACTGATGCAGGGAAGAAGCCTATTTTGACTCCACATTGGCATCTGTTTCTTTGAGTTGCTTTCCATTGCTTTTGTTATTATAATCATACTTAATGGCGTGCCTGGGAAGAACCTACCCTTCTGCTTGACTGTAAACTAAAGAGCCTTTGTTCAGCTCCTGGAGAGATAGTTTGTCCCAGAACCAAACCAGTCGATCCTAAAGGAAATCAATCCTGAATATTCATTAGAAGGACTGATGCTGAAGCTCCACTACTTTGGCCACCTGATGTGAAGAGCCAATGCTTTTTAAAGGACCCTGATGCTGGGAAAGATTGTGAAGAAGGAATTCATAGGGCCTGGACTCCACCTTAGGCCTGTGCCTGCTGACCGTGCTCGGCCACCTCTCCAATGGACTCTGTACTCTGTGTTTAGTGTCTATGGAAACAACAGAAGGATAAGATCCCCTCCGGACAGGGGAACCTTGAAGATCATATCCAGGTTACTCATCACCTAAGAGAACACAGACACAAATCACCCCTTCCTCCAGACAGGCCATAAATTTTTCTGTACCTATCGGAGTGTAACCTTGGGTTTATTGATTATTGGCTAATTGTTTAACTGTTTGAGCACATACTGGGATTGTATTTACCCTTCCTTTGTTTATGTAAGTCTCAAGGAATTTGGGGTGGTGGGTTCGGACATGTACACATGGGGTATAAAAGATTTTCACAAATGCTGGTCGGGGTCCTTGACTAAGAGGAGACTCTGCCTTGGGCCCGCCGGTGTAATAAACTGCACTCCACTATCTGCATTGTTCTTCTGAGTGAGAGTTTCCTGGAACGCGTGGCTACAACAACTGAAGGCAGGAGAAGGGGACAACAGAGGATGAGATGGTTGGATGGCATCATCAACTCAATGGATATGACTGTGAGCAAGCTTTGGGAGCTGGTGATGGGACAGGGAGGCCTGGCATGCTACAGTCCATGGGGTCACAAAGAGTCGACACAACTGAAAGACTGAACAATAACAAGCTGTGAACAGAAGAGACTGACACACCCCTTCTAAGGCTGGCCATTCCCTTGGAGATGTTTTGCAAGACTGAAGACCCTTTCACTTTACTTCCCCACTGCCTCTCCCTCTCTATCCTTCCTTTTGACTTTAGTTCCTCATTGTTTCTTTCTCTCTGATGTATAAAAGAACCTGGCATCCAGACCCCAAGAAGATGGTTATTTTGAGGTGCGGACTTAGCCTGCCATCTTCTCAGTCAGATAGCTTTCGGAATAAAGTCGTCTTCCTTGCCTCAACACCTCATCTCTCGAATTCACTGGCCTGTTGTGCGATGAGCAGAGTGAGCTTGGACTTGATAACAAGACTAAAAGAAATCTCAGAGGGCACAGGTTGGCATTTGTAAATATCTCAGCAGTTCCTCCAAGAGATGAAGACTTGGTTTAAAAACTGGACCACAGGAATTCCCTGGCAGTTCAATGGTTAGGACTTGGCACTTTCACTGCTAAGGCCCCAGGTTCAATTCCTGGTCGGGGAACTAAGATCCCACAAGCCATGCCACAGGGCCAAAGAATAAAAATAAAAACAGAACCACAAAACAATTACCCACCTTAAGCATAATACAAATTCATTAATATAACTTTTTCTAATTGGCTTTACCCAACAGCTTGTGACTCAGGCAGCATCCCACTTAGCAAGCAGAAAGGAGATCCTCTCAATAGCACTAAATAGCAAGTAAGTGCTTAAGTTTCCTCAGGTGCGTTCAAAACGTTTTGAAATCTGCAATTGTGAACACTTTTCTTTTTGACTGCACCTCACAGCATGCAGAACCTCACCACTGGACTGCCAGAGAATTCCCCCTTTTTTTTAAGGTAAGGTAATTGCATTGTAGTTATGGCTTTTTTAAAAAATAATAATAACCTTTACCGAGGTACAATGTGTGTACTGTAAAATCACCTACTTTTAACGTACAGTTCACTTTTGAAAAGTGTATACACCTGTTAGGGGAGGCACACTCTGAAACTGCCCACCCTGGCCAGGCAACCCTAGTCATCACTCGTGTGAGTTATTTTACTACAGGAGGGCCTCATAAGGAACAGGGAAGTAATAAGTCACCACCAACCGGAAGAGCTCAGGAAAGGTCAAAAGGAGACACCACATGTCTGACCACCTCCCAGAATCCTTCTCGCTGGCAGCCATCTTGCCTGAGCAACCTGTGTGCCACCAGGAGGGTCTGACTGGGCAAGGACACGCCAGAAACTAACCCCATCACCATAAAACCCAAGACTGCGACCACCGGGCAGAGCAGCTCCTGAGTTCCCTTACTCTACTTCTCTCCGCCCAGGCGCCCCTTCCCAATAACATCTCTTGCTTTGTGTCAGCTCGTGTGTCTCCTTGGACAGTTCATTTCCGAGTGTTAGACAAGAGTCCTGTTCTCTGGCCCTAGCCTTAAGGGGTCCCCCTTCCCACCACACACCTGTGTAAGGGACCGCAGCTACGACGGAACATTTCCAGCACAGCACAAAGTGCCTTCCTGCCCCTCTGCACTTGGTTTCCCCCCAGCTCTGGCCCCTGGCACACAGGTCTGCTTTCTATCACTACAGTTCTGCCTTTTCTAGAATTTCTCATCAATGGAGTCAGATACTCAGTGTAGTTCTTTGAGTTTTGTGTGTGTGTCAGTATCAGTGATTCTTGCTACTGTTTCCTAGTAGTTTTCATTATCTCTTTATCAGACAATGAAGATGTGAGTTCTTTCCAGCTTTGGGTAGTTATGAAAAAGTTCACAGGGACTTCCCTGGTGGTCCAGGGGTTAAGATTCTGTATTTCCACTGCAGGGGGTGTGGGTTCGATCCCTGGTCTGGGAACTAGGGTCCCATAGGCCTCATGGTATGGACAATGAAAAACCCAGAAATTCCTTAGTATCATTAACTATCGAGGGACTAGTCAAGTTTCCCCCAAGTATCTCATAAATGTTCTAAAATCAGATTTTGCTGATTTTCTACTGAAGCATCATTTGTATGCAGGAAATCAGGATTTATAACAAGCTTCCTCTGTTGGTCAGATGTAGGCAGCCCGTGAGTATGTGACCATAGAGTTTACCCTCCTCCTCAGGATACCTCTGAGAGTTAAAGAAGTGGACCAGGAGGTACACAACACAGTCACCACTCCAGGTTGGGACCCCCTCCCCAGAGAAGGCCCACCCACAGAGGAATGCAACTCCTGGCCTGACTGAAACCAGGGAGCTGGCCTGTGGTGGTGCCAAGCCAAGGGTGAGGCCGGGCTGCCTGGCTAGCTTACAGGCGGAGGTGGGATGGTGGGTGAGCACAGCCTCACCCACCACAGGCTCCCTGGGCTGCAAAGATTGCATCTTCACCCAAAGTGGCCACATTTCCACAGGAAGGAAGCCAGCACTGGGCATCATTTTATGGAATGTTCCAGAACACTACCTTCAAGTGTGGTTTCTGTAACTCAGATTCTGTGTTTTCATTAACTCTGCTGTGAGCCCAAAGACAAAGCCCCGAAGAGAAAAAATTCCAAACAGGCCTACTTGAAAATATTTTGAGTTTAGTTCTAGTAAAACGCATATCACAATAAAGCAAGTCACAGGACTATTTTGGTTTCCAGTACATACAAAAGTTACACTATTAAATGTACAATAGGATTATGCCTAAAAAAATAGTGTACCAAAAATAAACTCAAAATGGATTAAAGATCTAAATGTAAGACCAGAAACTACAAAACTAGAGGAGAACATAGGCAAAACACTCTCCGACATAAATCAAAGCAAGATCCTCTATGACTCACCTCCCAGAATACTGGAAATAAAAGCAAAAATAAACAAATGGGACCTAATTGAACTTAAAAGCTTTTGCACAACAAAGGAAACTATAAGCAAGGTGAAAAGACACCCTTCAGAATGGGAGAAGATAGTAGCAAATGAGGCAACAAAGGATTAATCTCAAAAATATACAAGCAACTCCTGAAGCTCAATTCCAGAAAAATAAATGACCCAATCAAAAAATGGGCCAAAGATCTAAACAGACATTTCTCCAAAGAAGACATACAGATGGCTAACAAACACATGAAAAGATGCTCAACATCACTCATTATCGGAGAAATGCAAATCAAAACCATTTGGCGTGTACCTTTACACGCCAGTCAGAATGGCTACTACCCAAAAGTCTATAAGCAATAAATGCTGGAGAGGGTGTGGAGAAAAGGGAACCCTCTTACACTGTTGGTAGGAATGCAAACTAGCACAGCCACTATGGAGAACAGTGTGGAGATTCCTTAAAAAACTGGAAATAGAACTGCCATATAACCCAGCAATCCCACTCCTGGGCATACATACCGAGGAAACCAGAACTGAAAGAGACACGTGTACCCCAGTGTTCATCGCAGCACTGTTTATAATAGCCAGAACATGGAAGCAACCTAAATGACAATCAGCAGACAAATGGATAAGAAAGCTATGGTACATATACACAATGGAATATTACTCAGCCATTAAAAAGAGTACATTTGAATCAGTTCTAATGAGACAGATAAAAATGTAGCCCATTATACAGAGTGAAGTAAGCCAGAAAGATAAACACCAATACAGTATACTAATGCATATATATGTAATTCAGAAAGATGGTAACAATAACCCTATATGCAAGACAGAAAAAGAGACACAGATATATAGAACAGACTTTTGGACTCTATGGGAGAAGGCGAGGGTGGGATGATCTGAGAAAATAGCATTGAAACATATATATTATCAAGTGTGAAACAGATCGTCAGTCCAGGTTGGATGCAGGAGACAAGTGCTCAGGGCTGGTACACTGGGATGACCCAGAGGGATGGGATGGGGAGAGGGGTGGGAGGGGGGTTCAGGATGGGGAACACATGTAAATCCATGGCTGATTCATGTCAATGTATGGCAAAAACCACTACAATATTGTAAAGTAATTAGCCTCCAACTAATAAAAATAAATGAAAAAAAAAAAAAATAGTGTACACACCTTAACTTAAAAAACATTTTATTTTATACCTACGGCATGGGGAATATACCCAATATTTATAACTAGAAATAGAGCATGGATTTCCCAGCTGGTGTTAGTAGTAAAGAATCCACCTGCCAATGCAGGAGATGCAGGTTCCACCCCTGGGTCAGGAAGATCTCCTGGAGGAAGACACGGCAACACACTCCAGTATTCTTGCCTGAACAATTCCATGGACAGAGAAGCCTGGCAGGCTACAGTCCATGGAGCTTCAGAGAGTTGGACACAACTGAGCACTGACTGCACTGAATAAATGGAGTATAACCTTTAAAAATTGCCTATCTATATTGTGTATGCATGCATGCTAAGTCAGTCATGTCTGACTCTTTGTGACACTATAAACTGTAGCCTGCCAAACTCCTCTGTCCTTGGGATTCTCCAGGCAAGAATACTGGAATGGGTTGCCATGCCCTCCTTCAGAGGATCTTCCCGACCCAGGGATCCAACCTGCATCTCCTGCAGCTCCTATATTGCAGATGGTTTCCTTACTGCTGAGCCACCAGGGAAGCCCACCTATACTGTATACCTGTAACTTGTATAATATTATACAGTAACTATGCTTCAATTAAAAAAAAAAACTTTTAATTAAAAAGAATTTATCACCAAAAAATGCTAACCCTCAGGAACTCCCTGGTGGTCCACTGGCTAAGAATTTGCTTTGCAATGCAGGGGACATGGGTTTGATCCCTGGTTGGGAAACTAAGATCTCACATGTCTTAGGGTAACTAAGCCTATGGACCACAACTACTGAGCCCATGCTCTGACACAAGAGAGGCCCAGGTGCCGCAACAAAGAGCCTGCATGCCGCTACCAAGACACAGTGCAGTCAAATAGATGACTAAATGTCTAAAAAAAAATGCTAACGTGGCCAAAAAAATGAGTAAATGTTTAAGAAAAAAATTGTTAACCATCACCTGACAATGCCAAGTGGCCACAAAACCCTCAATTTGCAACAACAACAACAAAAAAATGCAGTACCTTCATACTGGAATTAAGTGAGATACAGTAAGATGAGGTGTACCTGTACTAAAATTCAGGTCCATCCATTCATCTTTATTGGCATATCTACCAGTTGTACCTATCACCAATGCAATGGAGGTGAACTTGGACAAACTCTGGGAGATGGTGTGGGACAGAAAGGCTTGACATGCTGCAGTCCATGGGGGTCACAAAGAGTCAGACACAATTAGGCAACTGAACACCACCACCACCAGCCACATATTGTCACCCTGCTTATTTAACTTATATGCTGAGTACTTTATGTGAAATGCCATGCTAGATGAATCACAAGCTGGAATCAAGATTGCCAGGAGAAATATCAACAACCTCAGATATGCAGATGACACTACTCTTATGGCAGAAAGCAAAGAAGAACTAAAGAGCCTATTGATAAAGGTGAAAGAGGATAGCGAAAAAGCTGGCTTAAAACTCAACATGATCTTCAAAAAACGAAGATCATGGTATCTGGTCCCATCACTTCATGGCAAATAGAAGTCATCTGGTCCCATCCCACTTCATGGCAAAATGGTGAAAAAGTAGAAACAGGGACAGATTTTCTTTTCTTGGGCTCCCAAATCAATGTGGACGGTGACTGCAGCCATGAAATTAAAAGGCGGTTGCTCCTTGGAAGAAAAGCTATGACAAATCTAGGCAGTGTATTAAAAAGCAGACAAGTCACTTTACCGACAAAGGCCTGTATAGTCAAAGACATGGCTTTTCCAATAGTCACGTATGGATGTGAGAGTTGGACCGTAAAGAAGGTCTAGCACAGAAGAATTGATACTTTCGAACTGTGGTGTTAGAGAAGACTTGAGAGTCCCTTGGACTGCAAGGAGATCAGACCAGTCAATCCTAAAGGAAATCAGTCCTGAATATTTATTGGAAGGACTGATGCTGAAGCTGAAGCTCCAATACTTTGGCCACCTGATGTGAAGAGCAGACTCACTGAAAAAGACCCTGATGCTGGGAAAGATTGAGGGCAGGAGGAGAAGGGGGCAATAGAGGATGAGACGCACCGACTCAACAGACATGAATTTGAATAAACTCCAGGAGATAGTGAAGGACAGGGAAGCCTGGCATGCTGCAGTCCATGGGGTCCCAAAGAGTCGGACACAACTTACCTACTGAACAATGAACAACAACCTTCAAAACGCAATAAAGTGAGACGCAATAAAATGACGTGTAATTGTACTAAAATTCAGGTCCATTCCATTCATCTTTATTGGCATCAGGTGCTTTGCTAGGCATTCCTGGCACAAGAGAAAACAAAGCAGTCCCTGAGCTCAAGACACTTAGGAGCAGATTACATGGAAAAGCAGGGCAAGCAAAAGAAAAACTTGTAGATTTGACACATCTACTTACAAACAAAGGATTCCAGGTTACCTGCCCGGGAGGCTATGTTCCTGCCAAGGTCTCCCTCCATTGGCTCTGTTGCTGGAGAGCTAACTACAGTCCCCACAGTTTCCCCAAGCTTCCCTTAGGAAACCCTGCCATCAGAGACGTATCAGGAATTCTGGTTTTTAAATTCCTCTCCTTACTACATTGTCCCATAAGGTAGCCACCAGCCACAGGAAGCCAGACTGTTTACACTTAAACAAATTTAAATGCGGGACTCCTCTGGTAGCTCAGTGGTAAAGAACCTGCCTGCCAGTTCAGGAGACCTGGTTCAATCCTTGAACTGGGTTCGATCCTTGGGTTGGGAAGATTTCCCTGGAGAAGGAAATGGCAACCCACTCCAGTATTCTTGCCTGGGAAATCCCATGGATAGAGAAGCCTGGTGTGCTACAGATCATGGAGTAGCAAGAGTCCGACACAACTTACTCACCAAACAACAGCAACAGATGAATGCAATTAAACATTCAGTTCCTCCACATCCAACCACATCTCAGGCACTCAGTGGCCACTTGTGGCTAGTGTCCAGCACGCTGCAGACGCAGAGCATCTCCATCACTCTCTAACAGCCTGGTATGGGACTGACCTTCAACTTCATTTGGACCAACACCTAGGGGCTCCTACTAGGGGCCCATGCTGATGCCACGGTTGAGCCTCACAACTAGATGTGAATGTGAGCTTGAGCAGTAGACAAACCATGACAGTGGGGGACTTCCCTCACGGCCAGTGGCTAAAACTGTGCTTCCCCTGCAGGGGATGCAGGTTCAGTTCCTGGTCAGGGAAGTCCCACGAGCCATAAGGTGTGGCAAAAAAAAAGAAAAAGAAAAAAAAAACCACAATGGAACACCCGACAGGGAACAACCCACCAGTTGCCTTCGCTCCCTTGGCTGTCTGGGTCCAAAGCCACCTTGGTCCAAGTCTGTAACCTCTGAGGGTCTCATTTTCCGCTATCGGTAAAATGACAGAGTTGGGCTGGGAGTTTCTAGGGGTCAATCCCATCTGACATTCTAGAACTCTGGGTCAAACAAAGGAAAAAGCAATTTGTTAACAAAATATGAATTAGCATCACTAAGAATAAAACCAAAGAAAAAGGCTCTTCTGAGACTTTAAATGCTGTTGCAGAGTTTTCATGTGGGGCTCAACCAAAACAAGGGTTCATGGGATTCCCTGGCAGTCCAGCTATTAAGATACCTCGCTTCCAATGCAAGGGGCAAAGGTTTGATCCCTGGTTGCATCCAAAAAAGAAAAGGAGGAGGAGACAGCACACCGCAATGGCTTGCTGTCCAAAGTTCAGGCTCTGATGTAAACTGCTCCTTTTCTTTACAACTGCTCAGCACTGTGCCAAAGGTTTTATATCTCACAGCGACATTGGGCACAAGACAAGAATACTGAGGTCTAAAGCCCACAAAGACAAGAGGCATAACTGGGATTCCAACCAGGCCCTCAGCTTCCTGAGTCAGGGTCCCACTTCTCAGACAAAAAGAGCTTCCCTTTACTTACAAGGTGGCAGTCATTCTGCCAGCCCTGGATAACACTTTGTTTAGCACCTGGAGCACACATGATAAAATAAGGGTCAAAAAGTTAGGCAGCTTCCAAGAAGCAAAGGCCGTATTCACAGCTAGGCCTGGCACTGCCTTCCCCAGCCTTTAGAGCCCCTCTCCCTTCAACACCTCCTTCTGAACCAAGAGCATGAGACAACTTTTTTTTTTTTTGAGACAACTCTTAATTGTCTAGGATGGTGGGGGTTGTGGGATCCTCTCTCTTCGAGACTGTGAACTCCCTAAGCTGGGGACCCTCCCTCGGGGCATTTCACACCTAGGAGGCAACCAGGGACACTTAATTAAATTCATGGCTGGGCTGCTCTAGGCCAAAAGGCTCTTCTTTCAACATGGGGTGTCTGCTTAGATGTCCTTAAAGGGCTCCACCCTGCTGCTACCTCCACTACAGTGTCCTGGGGTTTCTCTGGGCCAAGCCCTTGTGACCAGGGACCTCATCACAACCCCTTCCCACTCTCTTTGACAGCTGTGTTGGCCACCTGAGGCTCACCTCCGCCAGGGATCCCACCCCGGTGTCCCAAATTCAAGACAATGTGCCATTGTGAATACTGGAAAGGCAGCCAGATAAGCAGGCACTATGAGCAAGAAGTGTGGCCCCATGTGTAAGTGCCTAAGGCTGTTTGTTAACTATATTAGAAGCTGGTTTTTAAAAAGATACTATGTATAGATGGGCTATTCACCATCCTGATGAAGTATTAATAAATAAAAGCCCAGCCTTCCATGAGTAGACTGAAATCAGTATCTGCTTTCGCAGGGAGCAGGAGGAAAACAGGTGGGTCTGGAGAAAGGAGACCTGTCAGGAGCTGCAGCCCCCCTCCTCCTGTGGCTGAATGACCTTAAGAGTCTCCTGGGAGCCCTGTCATCCACCCTCCCAGAAATGCTGGGCAAGCCAAACCAGACGCAAATAATGAACAAACCCTTTGCAAATGATGAGCTCCAAGGTCACCTGGCCATTATGAGGTAGAGATTGACCCCAAGGACCTGATTCCAGGCCTGTCTGTCTCTTAGGATCAGTTACTTGGATTAGTATCCCCCTAACCTAGAGTAGGTGGGGCCAGGACAGTCACACAGCCAATAACAAATCAATGGCACAAGGCTCCCTCAAAGATTTCCTCTCCCTTGAAAAGAAAACTGACCTTGAGGTCGGGACAGGACTCCAACTGAGTCAGAAGTAGGGCTGGGTTCAGGGGACTCCACGGATCCAGCACCGCGCCCCAGCCTTTGTCTCTTCCGAGATGTCAATATTCTCAGGAAATTTCATTGGCTTGAACCCAAGGTCAATGTGACGCCCAACCTAAGAATCTTAGGAGCCGAGCCCAAACAGGAAGGTGCTGTCACTGTCAGTGGTGCAGGAAGCACAGGCCCTGCCTGCAGGCCCAGCGCCTGCCGGGCCTTCCAGACTCCTCACCCTTCCTCAGCTCAGGCTCAATACCCGCTTCCGTTCTGTCCGAGGGAATGGAAAGTAACCTTGAGGTTACCCTGCTCCGGTCGGAAATGAGCCGGCTCGAGGTCTTGGGCATCCTCGGGGCCTCTACCCACCAGCACCGGAGGAGGAAGGCTGGGGTGGGCCCCTGACAAGAACCCTTTACCCCCATTCTGTAAGATGCTTTTGGGCCCAATGGACCATCCTCTGTTCTTAGCTCTGAGCTGTCAGAAGGGAAAGGTACTTCCTCTTCTTCCTGTTAACAGCCGCCTCCCCCACACCAAAACCTTGGCAGGGTACTGCAAGGTCTGCGTAACTGCAGCCCTCGCCCACTCGGGCACCCACTCCAGGGCTCAAAGGGTTCTGGCCGCCGCCCAGTCGAGTGGGTTACCTGTGCCGCACATGTCCGGGAATCCGGATGGCTTTGCACCACTGCCCGGATAACGACCTCGAATTAGGGGTCTCAATGGGACCTGGGGTGAGGCCCCGGCATGCTCAGGCACCCGGCGGGGCGGAGCTGGGCGGGGCGCGGGGGGCCGCGCTCCGACCCCCGCCCTGGGAAGGGCGCCGCGCCGCTTCCTCGCGCAAACGGCCTGCGTGACCGCGGCGCCGCCCAAGACATGCGCCGGAGGCCGGCGCGGCAGCGCGCGGGGAGGCTGCCGGCTCTATGGCATCTAAGGAGCATCCCGGCCGCGGCGGGCGGGTGGGATCCGGAGGTGACCGGCTCGGCGGAGGCGGGGACTGGGGAGGGGAAGGCGCGGGGCCAGTGGGGGTCTGCTAGGCCCCCTGGCCGCCCGCCCGCCCGCCGCGCGCCCCTCTTACCGGCAGATCTGGATGGCAGACGGTGTCTCGGCGGCGGGGCCCGACATTGTGGCGGCGGCGGGCGGCTGAGAGAGCGCGCAGGTGTCTGGCAGGCCCGGCGCGGAATGAATGAGACCGGGCGGCGCCATGGAGGGGGAGGGGGGAGGCGGAGCCATGGCGCCAGAGAGGCGGGGCCTGCTCGCCGAAGGCGAATCGAACGCTGCCTCCCTCGAAGCTCCGCCCCGCATACCCGCCCTCGCCCCGCCCCCGGGCCGGCGTCCGCTCCCCCGGCGTCCGGTTCTGGCGGCGGCGGGGCCGCGGTGGGGCGCCGCTTCCAGAAGGTTCGGCGGCGGTTGGGCGGCGCCGACACGGGACTGGGTGGCCGCGATAGTGAGCCTCGGCTCGCGCTGAGCGTGTTCGTTTGGGGCTTTCCCCTGCGCGTGCCTGACAGTTCGCGGGCCTAGGGGCGCGCCCACCGCGCGGCGAGGCCGTAGGCGGAGGCCTTGCCTTCCGCGTAGGCTGAAAGGCCAGCGGGAGGCCGCGGCCGGCACGGGCCTTCTCAGATCAGCCCTGAGAGGAAATTGGGGGCGGTTTACCATAAAGGAGCCTTCATGGCTGAGCTGGGAGGCACGTGAGTGCACCAAGCCGGGAGCCCCGAACCATCAGGCCTCAGCGAGTGCCTTTGCTGCAGGGACACGCAACTGCTGGAGAGAGGCCAGGAACTGGGACCCGCCCACACCGCCCGCTGGAAACAACCTCTGGGTGATTTCTGAAAGACTTGCCCAGAGAGCCGAGCCTTTGCTTAGCGATGCGTGTCCTGCAGAGAGGAGGCCTAAAGGTCTGTTATGTTCCACAACGCGTGCCCTGTAGTGCAGTTCACAACCAAATCCGCGCAAGAAAGAGGGAGAAATGATCACTGTGCCTGCGGAATTTTGGAGAACTTTTTACTCCGTGTGAGACTTGACTCTTTCCGAGCTTTTTACCAGGGACACAAATTGCCTCTGTACTCAGGTTTTTAACAATCAAAACCCACAGAAATCAAGCTTCCCTATTTATTGTTGGTTGTTGAGTGGCTAAGTCGCGTCCAACTCTCCTGCAACCCCATGGACTGTAGCCCTCTCACCTCCCCACCCCCATCAGGCTTATCTGTCCATGAGACTTCCCAAGCAAGAATACTGAAGTGTGTTGCCATTTCGTTTTCCTCCCCTATTTATACTGATTAAATCGCTGGAAGCATCTAGGGTCACCAAGCCTGTTTAACTTCTTCCAATATGGGTCCTGAAATAGATTTCTTGTGATGGAACCCAGGAGCACTAGCAGGCTCTGCAGTCTTTGTTATGCCCGATGTCTGAATCCCCGAGCGGGAAGAGAGAAGGCTTCCAAGACAATGCAACCCGCAGGAAGGGAAGCAACTCGCAGGAAGGGAAGTTTATTACTGACTCGAGCCAGGACTCCCTGCCCGCAACCAACGCAGTGGTGCGAGTCAGAGAGCCCCGAGCCCAAGCTGTTACACAAATTCATAGGGTGAGAAGCGGATTGGTTACACATTTGCAAAACGATTTCATTGGTCAATACTTTCGAGCGTGCAGGACTTTCCTGGGGGTTTCCGCCCAGTTCCTAATTTCCTAATTGGCAAACATCGGTGAAAGCTAATTGGTCCTAATTGGCAAACAGTGGTCATTGTTAAGCGAAAGCTACCTGATAGTAGGAAGGCCTACTCCTAATCTAAGCTGTGTTACTTCTGCTCGCCTCACAGTCTTAGGCAAGGAAGATTCCTTATCTATAAAAATGGTGTAATAATAGTCACTTTCTTCCCTGGTGGCTCAGACGGTAAAGCGTGTTCTTGCAGTGTGGGAGACCCAGGTTCAATCCCTGGGTTGGGAAGATCCCCTGGAGAAGGAAATGGCAACCCACTCTAGTATTCTTGCCTGGAAAATTCCGTGGACTGAGGAGCCTGGTGGGCTACAGTCCATGGGGTCGCAAAGAGTCGGACACGACTGAGCAACTTCACTTTGACTTTTCCAGACCTGTGGGGAGATGAAATGAGTTCATCAGGGATAGCAGGTGAAGAAGTTAGGGCCTTTCTTACTCTCTCTGCTCGCCTTCCTTGCTCATTCCCGCTCTCTAAATCAGCCATTCCAGGTCAGTCAGTACAAAGGAGTGAAGATTTCCTGAAGCCCTGCCCTACCTGTGTGGGTGGGCGCAGGACTGTGAGACTTGGAGACATTCCTTTCTTCAAAAAGCTGAAAATCTAATTGGGAGACAAAGCCAGGACACAAAAAATCTGACTCCTACCACCTTCGGAGGAAATTCCTAGACTGGGGACTGGGCTGAGTGGTTTAGGATCAAATAGCCAGGCCCCTCCCAGGATGAGGCAAAAAAAAAAAAAAAAAACCTGGAGCAAAATCAGCACCTTTGGAAAAGGATGTGGCTACCCTTTGGCCCAAGACAACATCTGTCAGCAGTTTGGTGTGAGAAGGCCCCACCAGTCGAGAAGAAGCCAGGGAAGATAACAGCTCAACCCACTTCTAATTGTGTCCTGGATTCTATAGGGAGAAAAAACATAGTCCAGGGTGATCCACTTGTGTGTGATTGCCAATGGTTTATGACGTTGCTCTGCTTTAAAGGAGAGCAGTGGGGGACCCAACCCCTTAGCAAAAACATCATGAGATTTACACTGATCTCGAAGAGTCTGTCACCTCCCCATTTTAGGGTTGTTTTTTTCCTACTTTCTTCTCAAGCTAGTGGAGCCATTTCCATCCCTCTTGTTCAGCGAAACTTCTCAAAAGAGCTGTTTATAAACACAGCCGCTCTCCTCTTCCCCCGCTTCCGTTCTCTTTGGAACCCACTCCACTCTAGCTTTTGTCTCTTCCGCTCAATTTATTGAGGTCACTAATTCCTTGCAAGTTGCTAAATCCAATAATCCTTTGTCAGAAGTCATTTTACTTGACTTCTCAATAGTATGGAGCTGGCTTGATCCTTCTCTTCTTGAAATGCTTATTCCTTGCCACATACTCCTACTCTTCAAGCCTCTCTGTACAGCTTGCTGTGCTGGTCCATCTCCATTCCTTCCTCTCAGGATTTTGGAGAACCCCCTAGCAATGTTTGGACTCTTGGGGGCTCATCCTGTTTTATGGCTTTAAATCCTATCGATTGGACAACTCCCTACCAGATGTCTCCAGCCTAGACCGCACCCCTAAATTCCAGATTTGTGGCCGAGGCCACACCTCACTGTGGTTATGTGATAGACATCTCCCATTGCCCCAGACTTGGTCCTCTTGCAGTCTTCCCCCATCTTGGTAAATTACAGTTCCTTCCTTCCAGTTGCTCAAGCTAACAATTCCTCTCACACCCTTCTTCCAGCCCATGGGTGAATCCTGCCAGTTCTATGTTCAAAATAAGTCTGGGACTTCCCTGGTGGCTCAGTGGATAAGAATCCATCCGCCAGTGCAGGGGACACCTGTGCATCCCTGATCTAGGGAGATTCCACATCCCTCGGAGCAACTAAGGTGTTTGCCACAGCTACTGAAGCCTAGTGTTGAAACTACTGAAAAACCACGCCCCCTAGAACCTGTGCAAAGAGAGAAGCCACTACAATGAGAAGGTGACCTACTGCAACAAAGAGTAGCCCCTGCCTCACCACAGTTGGACTTCCCTAGTGGCTCAGATGGTAAAGTATCTGCCTACAATGGGGGAGACCCAGGTTCAATCCCTGGATCAGGAAAATCTCCTGGAGAATGAAATAGCAATCCACTCCAGTGTTCTTGCCTGGAAAATCTCATGAACAGAGGAGCCTGGTAGGCTACACTCCATTCGGTCTCAAAGAGTCGAACATGACTGAACGACTTCACTTTCACTTTTCACCACAGTTAGAGAAAGCCTGTGCAAAGCCACAAAGACCCAGCTCAGCCAAAAATTAATTACATTTTTTAAATGGCTAGAATGTGATGATATTTCCCTATAATTCCAGAATCTGCCCATTCCTCCCTCCATACGTGTGGCCTCTGATCCTGCTCTCCCCCTTGCTCATCCCCAGCCATTTGACCCCTCCCATAGTCCCCAGATACCCCCCGAGCCACCCTTTCCTCAGGCACCCGTGGGCTCACCAGCTCACATCCTCAAGTCTTTGATATCATGTTCTAAACGAGGCCTTTCCCCACCATCCTATCTAAGTTACAAGCCCTCCACATTCCCTATCTTTTCTGGCTGATTTTTCTCCTTTGCACCTAATATCATTTAATATTTATTTTATTCCTCAATTTAGTTTTTCTCGCTTAACTCGAATGAATGTGCCATGTGGGCAGGAATTTTTTACTGTCTTGTTCATGGTGCTATTCCAAGCTCCTAGAAGAGCACATAATAAGCAATATATATTATAAGAATGAATCAAGGGAGGTTTGCTAACAGCGTCATATTTAACAGCAGCAGTTACTTAATTTGCACACACTTTCTTTGGACCAGAAATATTTTCTACAAATTGTAATAAAAAGCATCATGTAAAAATTTATTCAAAATTTTTTGGAAAGACATAAACTTGACACTTGCAAACTTTGAGGGAAAGGACTAGGGGGTAAGCCCTAAAGAGGCCTCATCTGTTTTTATTATTTTTTCTTGTCACTATAGACTAATGAATATGAAGCAACAGGTATTCACATACACCAATGGTGGAATATAAATGGGTATAATCTCTTTGAAAATTAACTGAAGATAATTACTTAGATTGAAAGTAAGGGAGAATTCCCCGGAGTCCTAGTAGTTAGGTAAGAATCCACCTACAAAGCAGGAGACGTAAGAGACATGGATTCCATCCGTGAGTTGAGAAGATACCCTGGAGAAGGACATGGCAAACCACTCCAGTATTCTTGCCTGGAGAATCCCGTGGACAGTGAACCCTGGTGGGCTACAGTCCATGGGGTCACAGAGAAACACAACTGAAGCGACTGAGCACACATAGGCACTAAGGGTTAGGATTCTGGGCTTTCACTGCAGTTGTCCAGGTTCAGTCCCTGGCTAGTGTGGTGACCCAAGGACAAAAGAGCAGGTAAAACCAAGGAGGGTGTTGGAATGCAGGAACAGAAAAACCAGACCCTTATTGTCCTTCCCTCCCCCATGTTGCAACTATTAATGGAACAGTATAATCTGTCTCCCTTCCTGCCCCATAGGGAGAAGGTATTTGCCCTGTTCTTCCCCTACCCAGTATACATGCCTCATCCAATCAGCAAATGACACACAAGATGCCTATCCCACTCCTTGTACCCTGGGTATAAAAGTGGACTAAGGACCCCTGTTCAACGTCGGTTCTCCCTTGAACTGGACGCTGTTCTAACAGCATCTCCCACTCTAATGAACTTTATTTCCCTCTCATTCTGGAAATCAGTCCTGAATATTCATGGGAAGGACTGATGCAGAAACTGAAACTCCAATACTTTGGCCACATGAAGCAAAGAACTGACTCATTGGAAAAGACCTTGATGCTGGGAAAGATCAAAGGCAGGCAGAGAAGGGAATGACAGGATGAGATGCTTGGATGGCATCACTAACTCAATGGGCATGAGTTTGAGCGAGCTCTGAGAGTTGGTGACGGTCAGGGAAGCCTGGCATGCTGCGGTCCATGGCGTTGCAAAGAGTCAGACATGACTTAGCGACTGAATAACAACAAAGAAACCTAAATACTATTTTTTAAATTGACTAGGGACTTCCCTGGTGGTCCAGTGGTTAAGAATCCGCTGCCAGTGCAGGGGACACAGGTTCCATCCCTGGTTCAAGAAGATTCCACATGCCCTGGGGCCACTAAGCCTGAGTGCCACAACTACTGAAGTCTGCTTGCCTTAGTGGGGGTACTCAGTAACTAGGGAAGTCACTGCAATGAGAAGCCTGAGCAATGTAACTAGAGAAAGTCCCTCACGTGGCAATGAAAACCCAATGCAGACAAAAAAATTATATTGGGGGGGGGGGTGTGTTCAGTCACTCAGTTGTGTCTGACTCTTTGAGACCAAAAAAGAAAAACAGATAAACTGAAGATGTGGTTTTCTGGTGTAGGCTTGAGTTTATAGCTCAGAGAAAGAGAAGAGGCCTAATGAACACAGGACAATTGCCCCCAGGTGCATGTAGATGAGCAGCGTCTGCCTAACCTGGGCCTGGGTGGGGGTGAGGCAGAGGCAGGTGAGCAGGCCAGCCCCAGGGAAGGACTCCCATTACATACACTCAAAGCCCTGGGTTTCACTGCTGGTTGTTCCTTCATGTGGGAGAAGCAGGACCCCTGAGTACACAGGGGAACTTCCAGCCAGCCTGTGTCCCCATGTCACGTTAAGGCCACCCTGTGGGGAGCCTCGACAGACTGGGCAAAGTCAAGATGTGCTGAGAGTGAGATGGAGGTGCTCCATCAAAGACTTCCCTGGTTGTCAAGTGGTTAAGAATCCACCTGCCAATGCAGGGGACATAGGTTCAATCCCTGGTCCGGAAAGATTCCATGTGCTGTGGGGCAACTAAGCCTGTGGGTTACCACTACCAAAGCCCACGTACCCAGAGGCTGTGCTCCGCAACAAGAGGAGGCCAAGCCCTGCAACAGCTAGACAAACCCAAGCACAGTAACAAAGACCCAGTGCAACGAAAACTTAAATTAATGGATTAACTCTTTTTTTAAAAAAATAAGCACTTGGAAGAGCACCTGGCACAGAGAAGGGGCAGCAAACAAGTGGTGT
Source organism: Muntiacus reevesi (assembly GCF_963930625.1). Classification (NCBI taxonomy): domain Eukaryota; kingdom Metazoa; phylum Chordata; class Mammalia; order Artiodactyla; family Cervidae; genus Muntiacus; species Muntiacus reevesi. Next base: position 93,070,879 of record NC_089253.1, on the reverse strand, counting down.
GAATTAGCCCAGGAACCAGGCTATCCTGAGTTCCTGGGTCCAGGGTCATTTGACCAGACAGATTCAGATCCCAGACTTGGGACAGAGCCCTCTCACTGGGGTCCCCCTCATTCAAGCTGGGCTTCATACTAGAGAAGGACACTGCAGGATCCTCCAGGCACTGCTTGTCCTCCTGGGCACTGGGCAGAGGATGCTGCTGGGAGAGGGGGGCCTGCCTCCCCCCCACTCACACAGCTTGTCTATTCCTTTTATATTTACTTATTTGGCTGTGCCTCGCATCTTGTGGGATATTAGTTCCCAGACCAGAGATCAATTTCAGGCCCCCTGCAGTGGAAGCACAGAGCCCTAACCACTGGACCACTAGGGAAGTCCTTTCTCTGTTTCTTTTAATGTTGGTAGTATTGAGCTGTTTTACTAAAGATTTGGGTTTCTTGGGGACTTCTCTGGTAGTCCAGTGGTTAAGACTCTGCACTTCCACTGCAGGGGGTCCGGGGTTCAGTTCCTGGTCAGGGAGTTAATATCCCACATGCCACCTGACATAGTCAAAAGAAAAAAAAAAGACCTGTGTTTCTTAAGAGATGCTGGACGCTTCATGACTGTGCTTCTAAACCACTGGAGTGGACACAACCCTCCTGTTGCCAGGAGGAAACATGTAAACAGGGAAGTGCAACCCCCCTATCCCAGCACCCCCACAGCCCTGGTTCACAAAGGGAGGACAGACTCTCAAAGGGAACTGCAGAGGCTGTCTAGAGAACAGACCCCACAACCTCAAGTACACCACATTCCTAACCTTTAAAATCGAGCATGGAGCCTTGGGACTCTGACCCCAAAATGAACCCTCCAAGGAAACCTAAAACTAATAAGAAAGTGAAAGTCGCTCAGTCGTGTCAGACTCTTCGTGACCCGCATGGACTATACAGTCCATGGAATTCTCCAGGCCAGAATGCTGGAGTTGGTAGCCATTCCCTTCTCCAGGGGACCTTCCCAACCAAGTGATTGAACCCAGGTCTCCCAAATTGCAGGCAAATTCTTTACCAGCTGAGCCACCAGGGAAGCCCAAGAATACTGGAAATGGTAGCCTATCCCTTCTCCAGCACATCTTCCCTACCCAGGAATCAAACCGAGATCTCCTGCATTGCAGGCAGATTCTTTACTAGCTGAGCTACCAGTGACTCCCAAAACTAATAAAGAAAGTATTTGAAAGCAGGACTCCTAATCTGAGAAGTCAAGCCAAGAAGCCAAGTCATTACATGGAAAAGAAAAACACAGAGGAAAAAAAAATGTTCAAAAAAAAAAAAAAACCCACCACGAGTTAAGGATAGATGTAGATTCATTTTCCAAATGAAGCATTTAGAAATCATCTCTTGGACCTTAAGTAGGTCAAGCTTTAAATCTAGCATTATAGCCGTGCCCTGGTGCCTGCACCTTAATAGGTTAGAGAGAGACCTTCAGACGCCTTTGGCCTGGCAGGCCAGCCGGGCGCCTGGTCTCTGAGTTAGGAGCTCTATAGCGGCACCTGGGAGCTGAGTGAGCTCCCACATGCTTAATCCTTACACTGTCAGGCTTTAGCCCACAGCTAGAGTGCTTGCTAAAAATCAGAGTAAACTTTCCCGTGTTCAAATTTTATGGGGAACCCCATGATTACAACAAAAGCCACGCAAAGTCAGAGTCACTCTGCTAGTCTCACATATATGATAGCAAAAAAAAAAAACCTAGGGTATCCTTACTTGTCTCTGAAGGGACCTGGAGAAAAATGTTGGTTTCATACATCAAGTAATTGCTGATTCAGACTTCCCCAGGTCGTCCAGTGGTAAGTACGGGATGCAGATTCAACCCCTGGACTGGGAACTAAGATCCCACGTGCTGTGGAGCAATTAAGCCCACTTGTTCCGGAGCCCACATGCCGCAACTAGAGAGTCTGTGCCCCATAAGGAAAGATTCCACATGACTCTGAAGATCCTGCATGCAGCACCGAAAGACCTGACACAGCAAAAAAAATAAATAAATTGCTGTTTGAAAGAGCCAAAGGGCCCTTATTTTTAAGAGATGCTTAAATTGAGTTTCCTGTGAATGGGGCATTGTGAAGAGGGGTGCTGCTGCCCATCAGCCAGCCCCACCCAGCAGATGCCAAAACCAGAGGCGTGTGTCTAAAATGACCCCGTTCTCTGCAGGCTCCCCAGGGAAAGACCGATTTCTAACCAAACTGCTGCCTGATCTGGGGGAAGCTCCACGTCAAAGTGTCCAGGTCACTCAGGGACCGCGGCTGCTCTTTTCCTTAACAGTACAGTAACACAGAAGGATTTGATGTCAGGGGATGCCCTTAGGGGGGATTCATAACCATAATAGGGCGGCTGCCTTGTTTGGTAGAGAGATTAAGATGAAGGGATCTGAGGCCCCAGGGCATGAACCCACCCGACACCTCCTTGCTCTGTTGTTGTTCGGTCCTAAGTCGTGTCTGACTCTGTGACCCCATGGACTGCAGCACACCAGGCTCCCTTGTCCTCCGCTGTCTTCTGGAGTTTCTTCAGATTCATAGCCATTGAGTCAGTGATGTCGACCCACCATCCCATCCTCTGCCACTCCCTCCTTCTTTTGCCTTTCATCTTTCCCAGCATCAGGGTCTTTTCCAGTGAGTCGGCTCTTCGCATCAGTGTAATATTGGAGCTGCAGCTTCAGCATCAATCCTTCCAATGAATATTCAGGGTTGATTTCCTTCAGGATTGACTGGTTTCATCTCCTTGCAGTCCAAGAGACTCTCCTTGCTGTGTGGTCTTGGGCAAGTTTCTTGACCCCTCTGTGCTTGAGTTTCCTCATCCACAAAATGAGGATAATAGTATATATGTAGAGATGAAATAGATATGGATATATGCTGCAGTCCATGGGGTCGCGAAGAGTCAGACATGACTGAACGACTTCACTTTCACTTTTCACTTTTATGCACTGGAGAAGGAAATGGCAACCCACTCCAGTGTTCTTGCCTGGAGAATCCCAGGGATGGGGTCGCACAGAGTCGGACATGACTGAAGTGACTTAGCAGTAGCAGCATAGATATAGTCTAATAGAGTTTTTATGAAGATTAAGTGAGTTACATGTAAATCATTGAGGGGGGCAGGACTTCTCTACTACTGGACTTCTCTACTGGTGGTGATCTATCTTGCAATGCAGGATACGCAAGTTCAATCCATGGTCGGGAAAATAAGAACCCACAAGCTGCAGAGCAACCAAGCCCATGTGCTACGACTAGTGAGCCCAAGCTTTCAGGGGCCCGTGCACTAGAGAGAGTCACATGTGCCACAAGGAAGATCTCATGTGACACAAACTAAGACCTGACATTGCCAAAAGCAAATAAATAAATATTAAAAAAAAAAGCAATGTATCATTGAGGGAAGTGCCTAGTCCACAGGAAGAGCTCAGTCAATGGTGGTTGACATTATAACTAATTAACTATCATTATTCTCATGCACCCAGCAAATACTCACTGAGCATCTCGTATATACCTGGCTGTGTGCCAGGCTTTTTACCATCATACCTGACACCGCACAGTACCATCTGGATATTTATAAGCAATGTGTACAAGCAGACAAATGCATAAATTCTAATTGCACAGCTTGATTCATTGTAATAAAATACATATACTCATGGAAGCCACTCCCCAGATCCAGACAGACAGCATCACCAGCCCTCCAGAAGTCTCCTCCTGCTCTTCCCCAGGCATAGGCACCCCTCCTCTGGGCAGGCGATCACTGGCTGCGGCATCAGTGTTTCCTGAAGCAGCAGTCTGCCCATGTTTGCTGCTATATAGTATCCCCTTGTGCAAATAGGAAGATTCTTGACATTTCTAATTCAGAATTTCTCAAATGTTGTGTCCTTCCTCATCAGTGCTTCCAGACCATTTTCTTTGAACTTTAATGTCTTCAGAATATACACTCCCTTACCTTTCTTTGTTGCAGTCTTCTGGTCACAAAGCTGTCATAGCCTCTCAGTCCTCCAGAAATGCCATCACTCTCTCTGTGCCCACTCCCCATGTAGGGCAGGTGATTGCTAATCCATGGCGACAACCCTTCCCCACTGCCTGACTTCCCTCCACATTGCCTCAGCTCTGCATTCTCAAGATCTCACCCTGGCCTTAGCTTTACCCACTAGTAAAGGACAACTTCTATGAAATCTCAGCCTCAGACATCATTCTCTCTGACTCCACCACCAACTTCCTTCTAAGCCCTCCAGTCCCAGCTCCAGTAATCCTTAGCTTCTGCAGACCTTCCCTCCTCCAGCCCAACCACCTCCTCCCTGGCCTCAACTCCCGCATTTTGTCTCTTCCCTTCTTGACATGGGGTAGGACACTGTGGTCCTTGCCCACCTCCCACCATGTCCTTTGTCTGACTTTTGTCTATGGACAAACTTTAGCCAAAGGGTAAGTGTAATCAGAGAAGTGAAAAAATGCAGAAAGAAGAGAAAATAGTCCAATAGGAGTAAATTATAATAGTTTAGTCATTAAACATAATCAAGGACCTTTAGTTCCTTCTCAAGGGCCCTAGGTAATATTCTGAGCCATATCCTACGAGCTATCTTGTAGAGACTGAAACCCGTACCAGGTGGAAGACTTAACTACATGATGACCAGAGTGTAGCCATGACATAAGCTGCCACAGTTCCAAGAATTGGTCTCAAAGAAATGGGCACAAATTGACCCCATTTGGAACTGAAGGTAAACAGTGCTTGGAACAATCAAGATGACACTGACCGCTGGGGCCTGATTTCAAGATGACTGTTTAAAAAATGACTATCAGAGCTGACTGTGTTGTTTCTGCCTGTAACCCCCTCTAGCCTATAAAACCTCTTATGCACTGATTGTCAGTGGGAGGGGAGTCAACCTTTGGACTGGAGAACGCTCCCCCAACACACAGTTTGCAGGCATCCAAAATAAAGCAAACTTTTCTTTCCACCAATTTGGCCTCTTTATTGGCACTTGAGTGGCGAACAGCCAGTCCCCACTTTTGGTTACATTCTCACCTGCTCCTGTTGGCAACACCAGTCATTCTAGCCTTCCTGTGAATCCACCCCCAGCCCCCTTGTCCCTCTCTGGCTTCTTTGTACTTCTTGCTTGATAAAACTGCAGCCCTGGTTAAATCCAACTTAGCCCCTATTCTGTGCCTACAACACTGCAGCTGAACATAACTGGAGAAAAACACATAAGAAAACTACACATGTTAGGCTTGTGTTTTTGGTGGTGGCTTATGGTTTATCCCTTATGGGAGGGATCTTAGTTCCCCAACCTGGGATTGAACCCAGTACCTCGGCAGTGAAAGGGTGAGTCCTAACCACTGGACCACCAGGGAATTCCTAGTCTAGTATTTTAAATTTTTATCAAAGCATGATTTGCGTACATAAATGTCCACATATTTTATGTGTACTTCTGACAAATTTTCATAAAGTGAACAAACACATATAACTGGCTCCTGCTGACCTTATTATAACTTATTATAACTTATATATAACTGGCTCCTGCTGACCAAGTTATTTTTAGCAGCAAAAATGGGTCTATTCGGGAATAGCAGAGATTTGCAATTCAGGACAGGCAAGCTATAACAAAAGCCATAGTTGTTGTTTTTTTTTTTTTTAATAAGAAAAGCCATGACTTTATAACAAAAGACCAATCAACAGAGGAGAGGCGTGTTACATTACAGAGGAAAAAGGAGGAAGATGGGAGGGTTTGCTCTGAGTGAGAGAAAAGTGACAGTTCTCTCAGTTAGTTGATTTCTTGTCAGAGATGTAGTGTTCGTCTTTTTCTGTTGGGGTCTGTGACTGATGACTCTTTTTGATAATTCTTCCAGTTGGGGTCCGTAGTTGGCAGTTCTTCCTGCAGTTGATGGTGAGTGGTACTGCCTAAGAGCTCCCCCTTCTGGCCTCCTGACTCCATCTTCATGAGGTTTCCCATTGTTAATTTTCACACTCCCATTGCCAGAACAGCTTCACACCTTTCCAGTCTCTGCCTCCTTACTAAAGGTCCACCATCCGACCTCCAGCATCATAGACCAGTGTTACCAGTTTGTTAACTCTGTGTAAATGGAATCTCTGGTAGACCCTCGGGGATTCCCTCTTATCTCATCTGGTAAAGGAGCTGCCTGCAATGCAGGAGACCCCAGTTCGATTCCTGGATCAGGAAGATCTGCTGGAGAAGGGAAAGGCTACCTGCTCCAGTATTCTGGCCTGGAGAATTCAATGGACTGTATGGCCCATGGGGTCAAAAAGATTCAAACACGACTGAGCGACTTTCAAATGGAATCCATATTGTATGTGCTTTTTAATATATGGCTAGTATTCCATTGTATGAACATATCACTTTATAATATGATAATTCTCTCATTTATTTTTTGTTTTATTGAAGTATAGCTGATTAACAATATATATAATAATATATAATATAACTGGCTGCTGCTGACCAAGTTATTTTTAGCAGCAAAAATGGGTCTATTCGGGAATAGCAGAGATGTTAGTTAGTTTCAGGTGTATAGCAAAGTGATTCAGTCACATATACATATACACATACACATGGGTCTTCCCTGATGGCTCAGCAGGTAAAGGGTCTGCCTCCAATGCAGGAGACTCAAGAGATGCAGGTTTGATCCCTGGGTTGGGAAGATTCCCCTGGAGAAGGAAATGGCAACCCACTCCAGTAGTCTTGCCTGAAAAATCCCATGGACAGAGGAGCCTGGTGGACTATAGTCAGACATGAATGAGTGACTAAGTGCGCACACGCACACACACACACACACACACACATTCAGATTATTTTCCATTATAGGTTATCACGAGATATTAAAACAGTTCTCTATGCTATATAATAGGTCCTTGTTGTTTATTTTATATGTAGTAGTGTGTATTTCTTAGAGTCTTCCCTGGTGGCTCAGATGGTAAAGAATTTGCCTGCAATGCAGGAGACCTGGATTTGATCCCTGGATTGGGAAGATGTCCTGGAAAAGGGCATGGCAACTCACTCCAGTATCCTTGCCTGGAGGATTCCATGGACAGGAGAGCCTGGTGGGCTACAGTCCATGGGGTCACGGAGAGCAGTACGCAACTGAGCAACTGGAAAGGCATATGAAGCATATTGTTTCCTGGGGCTGCCGTAACAAAGTACCACAAACTAGATGGCTTAAAACAACAGAAACACTTTCTCGCACAGTTCTGAGGCCAGAAGCACTAAATCAAGGTATCAGCAGGGGTGTGCCCTCTGAAGGCTCTAGGGAGGAATCCTTCCTTGCTTCTTCCAGCTTCTGGTGACTCCAGATGTTCCTTGGCTTGTGGCCACATCGCTCCAATCCCTGCCTCCATCTTCACATGGCCATCTTCTCTCTGCATCCCTATGTTCCTCTCCTCTTATAAGGACATCAGACACTGAATTTAGACTGCACCTAATCCAGTATGGTACACATTGGATTGTTGGATAGCATAACTGATTCAATGGATATGAACTTGGGCAAACCCTGGGAGTTGGTGAGGGACAGGGAGGCCTGGTGTGCTGCATTCCATGGGGTCGCAAAGAGTTGGACATGACTTAGCATCTGAACAACAACAACAACAATCCAATGTGACCTCATCTTCACTTAATTACATCAGCAAAAACCCTATTTCCAAATAAGGTCACACTCTGAGTTTCCAAGTAGATGTGAATTTTTAGAGGGGCTACTATTCAACCCAATGAGCATTCAGGAAATCAACCCAGAACATTCATTGGAAGGACTGATGCTGAAGCTGAAGCTCCAATACTTTGGCCACCTGTCGTGACGAGCCTGCTCATTGGAAAAGACCCTGATGCTGGGAAAGATGGAGGGCAGGAGGAGAAGGGAACAACAGAGCATGAGATGGTTAGGTGGCATCACCAACTTGGTGGACATGAGTTTGAGCAAACTCCGGGAGACAGTGAAGGATAGGGAAGTTTGGCTTGCTACTGTCTATAGGGTCGAAAAGAGTTGGACACGACTTAGTGACTGAACAACAACAACAAAATTCAATCCACTATATCTAGTATATTAGTGGGAAGAGATGCCCTAAACAGTGTGATACATCAAGAAGTAAAGAATTTTGAGCGAGATAGAAACTGGATGGAAAGTGAAACTGATCTCACACTGCAGAACATGAACCCTCAGGATTTCTACCTCCCCTCCTGGACACTAGGCTAATAGCTACAGTTCAGCAGTTACATGTCTCAGATGGGGAATGCTGGACCTATTAACAGGACAGGGACAAAACCCGAAGGAGCTGGAGAGAACACATGGGACTGGATTCAAAAGGAGCTAAGTCGAGAGAGCAGAAAAGCGAGCTGCTTAAAGAGGGAGTATACGACTCTGGGAACTCCCTCCCAGAATAAGGATTTATTGCCCTGGTGTTGAGACGGTGTGAACATGCTGCCAGGATGGCTCCTCGTGGCAAGGAAGAGATGATGGCCCAGCCTAAGGGAGGCAACTGTGCTTGAAAGTCTCAGAGAAGGGGCCTTGCTAGCTTGAACGTGCTGTATAAGGCTGGAAAGAACCCTAATGAGTAGGTTTCTTGGGTGAAAATGAAGGATCAACCATTTACCAAATTAGTGAGAAAGAAATGGTGAAGGGACTTCCCTGGTGGTCCAGTGACTGGGCTCAGAGCTCCCAATGCAGGGGGCTTGAGTTCGATCCTTGGTCAGGGAACTAGACCCCACATGCCACAACTAAAGATCCTGCATGCCATAACTAAGACCTGGCTCAACCAAATAAATAAGTAAGTAAACAAAAAAAAAAGGAAATGATGAAGGTGCACCAGCATCACTAAGAAGCAGAGTGGAGGCTGATAGTCTGAGATGGCATTATAGGACCAGGATCCTTGTCATCTGGGATGAAGGGTTGCAAAGCAGCAGAGGCTTGACGGCCTCTGCCAAGAGGTCAGAACTATTGTGATGATTGGCCAAGACAGGGGGGGCAGTCAAAGTGCCCTGGCCCACAGAGAGTTATGGAGACAGTGAAGAGAACCAGCATCCTGGGGGCCAAAATAGATGGGCAGTCAGCAAGGGTACTGCTCTGTCTGCAAAATTAAAGGAAACAATCTTTAAAGAATGGATATCAAAGGATGTCACAAAGGATGCCAAAAGAGTAGCAATGACTCCAATGAAAAGCAATGATTTCTGTAACCATTTTTTAAAATCCAGATGCATATCAGAATTATTCTGGAATTCTTTGAAAATTACAAATGCCCAGGTATTGCTTTTTCTCTTCAAAGCTTCAGATGTGTTTCTAATGAGCAACTGTCTTTAAAAACAACTGGACTATATGATGATTTTTCACTCTTATCTAGTTTTTTCACTTTTTCTATTTCATATTCAGTGCTCCCACTTCATTGTAATTTATGTTTTCCAATTTTTCTGTCTCTTCTTTTTTTTAAATATTCTTTTTCAAGCCTTTATCAAGCACGGTCCAAAAAACCTTTGTATATGTACATAGTATATATAATATAATATGGACTTCCCTGGTGATTCAGATGGTAAAGAATCTGCCTGCAATGCAGGAGACCTGGGTTTGATCCCTGGGTTGGGAAGATTCCCTGGAGAAGGAAATGGCAACCCACTCCAGTATTCTTGCCTGGAGAATCCCCATGAACAGAGGAGCCTGGCAAGGCTCCTACAATCCATAGCTCCATACAATCCATAGATTGTAGGCTCCTACCCTACAATCCATAAGGTCACAAAGAGTTGGACACAACTGAGCAACTAGCACATAGTACAATGTAGTATATTTTTTAAAACTTATAAATTTTTGCCTAACTAAACAGTTTGACATTTTGATTCTACTTGTTAGGCTTAGTATGAATGGAATGCTAGATTTCTAATTTTAAAAAGCAGATACACAACAAACAACAAAGTGTACTGTATAGCATAGAGAATTATAGTCAATGTCAATATCTTATAATAACCTATGGTAGAAGATAATCTGAAAACTAATATATGTGTTTATGTATAACTGAATCACCTTGCTGTGCACCTAAACCATTATAAGTCAACTCTACTTCAATAACACATAGATTAATGGGAAAAGTAATGATTTCATTAAAAGAAAAGAGCTTATCTATGAAACAGAAACAGACTCACAGACATAGAGAAGAGACTGGGGGTTACCATGGAGGACGGGGTGGGAGAGGGATGGATCGGGAATTAGGGATTAGCAGATGCACATTAGTGTATATAGGATGGATAGACAACTAGGACCTGCTGTATAGCACAAGGAACTGTATTCAATATCCTATGATAAATCATAATGGAAAGAATATAAAAAAGAACATATATATGTGTGTGTGTGTGTGCAACTGGATCACTTTGCATACAGCAGATACTTACACAACATTGTCCATCAACTATATTTCAATAAAAAAAAAATTTGAAGTAATGATTCCTTGTGGATCTTCCATCCCTGAGACAAGGTTTGAACCCAGAACCCACTGGTTGAAGGAAGCCTGGGTTTCCATGATCTTGTGACTGAAAGCAGGCCTACATCTAGAGTAATGATTCCCCCAGCCTTCCTCATTGGAGTGTATGACACTTATTTCAATGACTGTACGCCAGGGGTGAGTGTGCAAACATTTCCAAGACCATTGGACACAGAGTCTGAGTTCATACTGATCCTTGGAGCTCTCAAGTGTTGTCACCATGTCAGGGGACATGGTGAAGGGCATGTAACAAATGGACTCCTGGGCCTGTATGGCTCACAATGGATCCACTGAGTGTGTGGACATTGTAGTCATTTCTCTGGTCCCCAAAAGTAAGATTGGAATATAGAGACTTGATATCTGGCACAACCTCCACATGAATTCCGAGACCTATCCTACACAGTGGGGAAGGTGAAGTGTAAACCTCTAAGTCAGCAATTTCCTGGAGTTTAGATAATTGCATCTGACCTACGCTGAGCACTGAAGAACTGATACCTTCAAACTGGTGATGGAGAAGACTCTTGAGAGTCCCTCGGACTGCAAGGAATTCAAACCAGTCAATCCTAAAGGAAATCAATCCTAAATATTCACTGGAAGGACTGATGCTGAAGCTGAAGCTCCAATACTTTGACCACCTGATGCGAAGAGCTGACTCATTGGAAAAGACCTTGATGCTGGGAAAGAATGAAGACAAAAGGAGAAGGGGATGACAGGATGAGGCAGTTAGGTTAGGTACCATCACCGACTCAATGGATGTGGACCTAAGCAAAGTCTGGGAGATAGTGAAGGACAGAGGGGTCTGGCGTGTTGCAGTCCATGGAATCGCAAAGAGTCAGACACGACTTAGCAACTAAAAAACAGCAACAACAACAACCTGACCTATAGGGAAATAGTATTACACCGTGTGAATTACAAGAATATAGAAAGGTGAACCTTCTATGTTAGTTTTATTCTCATTGTTCCATCCATATTATAGGATCCTACAGCTTTCTATATCTGAATTAGACATAGAAAAGTCATATTAACGAGCTTGAGGATTTCCCTGGTGGTCCAGTGGTTAAGAACCCACCTACCAAAGCAAGGGACAAGGGTTCGATTTCTGGCCCAGGAATATCCCACAGGCTGCAGAGCAACAAAGTCTATGTGACACAACTACTGAGCCCGCACTCTAGAGCCCAAGCTCTGCAACAAGAGAAACCATCAGCAGTGAGAAACGATGAACCAAAATGAAGAGTAGCCCCTGCTTGCTGCAATTAGGTAAAGTCCACACAGCAACGGAGACCCACCACAGACAAAAATGAATTAAAAAAAAAAAACAACAAAAAGGTTGGGAAAATAAAGAACTGAGTAGAAAAAAAAAAAAAAAACTCAGTAGGATATGCTTTTTAGTTCAGTTCAGTCACTTAGTCATGTCCAACACTTTGCAACCCCATGAACTGCACCACACCAGGCTTACCTGTCCATCACCAACTCCCAAAACTTGCTCAAACTCATGTCCATCAAGTCAGTGATGCCATTCAACCATCACATCCTCTGTTGTCCCCTTCTCCTCCTGCCTTCAGTGTTTCCCAGCATCAGGGTCTTTTCCAGTGAGTCGGCTGTTTGCATCAGGTGGCCAAAGTTTTGGAGCTTCAGCTTCAGCATCAGTCCTCTTGATGAATATTCAGGACTGATTTCCTTCAGGATTGACTGGTTGGATCTCCTTACAGTCCAAGGGACTCTCAAGAGTCTTCTCCAACACCACAGTTCAAAAACATCAATTTTTCGGAGCTCAACTTTCTTTATGGTCCAGCTGTCACAGGCACACATGACTACTGGAAAAACCATAGCTTTGACTAGTCAGAGCTTTGTTGGTAAAGTAATGTCTCTGCCTTTTAATATGCTGTCTAGGTTGGTCATAGTTTTTCTTCCAAGGAGCAAGCATCTTTTAATTTCATGGCTGCAGTCACCATCTGCAGTGATTTTGGAGCCCCAAAAAATAAAGTCTCTCACTGTTTCCATTGTTCCCCCACCTATTTGCCATTAAGTGATGGGACCAGATGCCATGATCTTCATTTCTTGAATGTTGAGCTTTAAGCCAGCTTTTTCACTCTCATCTTTAACTTTCATCAAGAGGCTCTTTAGTTCTTCTTCCTTTCTGCCATAAGGGTGATGCCATCTGCATATCTGAGGTTACTGATATTTCTCCCAGCAATCTTGATTCCAGCTTGTGCTTCATCCAGTCCAGCATTTTGCATGATGTACTCGGCATACAAGTTAAATAAGCAAGGTGACAATATACACCCTTGATGTACTCCTTTCTCAATTTGGAACCAGTCTGTTGTTCCATGTCCAGTTCTAACTGTTGCTTCTTGACCTGCATACAGATTTCTCAGGAGGCAGGTCAGGTGGTCTGGTATTCCCATCTCTTGAAGAATTTTCCCGAGTTTGTTATGATGCATGCAATCAAAGGCTCTAGTGTAGTCAATGAAGCAAAAGCAGATGTTTTTTTGGAATTCTCTTGCTTTTTCGATGATCCAACAGCTGTTGACAATGTGATCTCTGGTTCCTCTGCCTTTTCTAAATCCAGCTTGAACATCTGGAAGTTCTTGGTTCACATACTGTTGAAGCCTGGCTTGGAGAATTTTGAGCATTACTTTGCTAGCATGTGAGATGAGTGTAATTGTGCAGTAATTTGAACATTCTTTGGCTTTGCCTTTCTTTGGTATTGGAATGAAAAACTGACCTTTTTCAGTCCTGTGGCCACTGATGAGTCTTCCAAATTTGTTGGCATATTGAGTGCAGCATTTTAACAGCATCATCTTTTAGATTTTGAAATAACTCTGCTGGAATTTCATCACCTCCATAGCTTTGTTCATTGTGATGCTTCCTAAGGCCCACTTGTCTTCATACTCCAGGATGTCTGGCTCTTAAGTGACTGATCACCCCATTGTGGTTATCTAGGTCATTAAGATCTTTTTTGTATAGTTTTTCTGTGTATTCTTGCCACCTCTTCTTAATATCTTCTGCTTCTGTTAGGTCCATACCTAACAGAAGGTATGTCTGTCCTTTATTGTGCCTATCTTTGCATGAAATGTTCCCTTGGTATCTCTAATTTTCTTGAAGAGATCTCTAGTCTTTCCCATTCTATTGTTTTCCTCTATTTCTTTGCATTGATCACTGAGGAGGGCTTTCTTATCTCTCCTTGTTATTCTTTGGAACTCTGAATTCAGATGCTTATATCTTTCCTTTTCTCCATTGCCTTTTGCTTCTCTTCTTTTCTCAGCTATTTGTAAGGCCTCTTCAGACAACCATTTTGCCTTTTTGCATTTTTGCTTCTTGGGGATTTTTTTTTTTTTATCACTACCTCCTGTACAATGTCATGAACCCCCATCAGAGCAAGACCCAGTCTCTCCCATCAGGTAGCTTTCATAAGCCCCTTATCCTTATCCATCAGAGGGCAGACAGAATGGAGACCACAGAAAACTAACCAGACTGATCACTTGGATCACAGATTTGCCTAACTCTATGAAACTATGAGCCATGTCGTGTAGGGCCACCCAAGATGGATGGGTCATGGTGGAGAGTTCTGACAAAACGTGGTCCATTGGAGAAGGGAATGGCAAACCACTGCAGTAATTTTGCCTTGAGAACTCCATGAAAAGTATGAAAAGGCGAAAAGATATGACACTGAAAGATGAACTCCCCGGGTCAGTTGGTGCCCAATATGCTACTGGAGAAGAGTGGAGAAAAGGCTCCAGAAAGAATGAAGTGGCTGAGCCAAAGCAAAACAATGCCCAGTTGTAGATGTGACTGGTGATGGAAGTAAAGTCTGATGATGTAAACAGCAATACTGCATAGGAACCTGGAATGTTAGGTCCATGAATGAAGGTAAATTGGAAGTGGTCAAACAGGAGATGGCAAGAGTGAACATCGACATTTTAGGAATCAGTGAATTTAAATGGACAGAAATGGGTGAATTTAATTCAGATGATCATTATATCTACTACTATGGGTAAGAATCCTTTAGAAGAAATGAGGTAGACCTCATTGTCAACAGAAGAGTCCAAAATGCAGTACTAGGATGCAATCTCAAAAATGATAGAATAGCCTCTGTTCATTTCCAAGGCAAAGCATTCAATATCACAATAATCCAAGTCTATGCCCAAATCACTAATGCCAAAGAAGCTAAAGTTGAATGGTTCTATGAAGACCTACAAGACCTTCTAGAACTAACATCCAAAAAAGATGTTCTTTTCATCATAGAGGAGTGGAATGCAAAAGTAGGAAGTCAAGAGATAACTGGAGTAACAGATAAGTTTGGCTTTGGAGTACAGAATTAAGCAGGGCAAAGGCTAACAGTTTTACCAAGAGAATGCACTGGTCATAGCACATACCCTCCTCCAGCAACACAAGAGATGACTCTACACATGGACAACACCAGATGGTCAATACCAAAATCAGATTGATTATATTATTTGCAGCCAAAGATGGAGAAACTCTATACAGTTAACAAAAACAAGACCAGGAGCTGACTGTAACTCAGATCATGATCTCCATATTGCAAAATTCAGACTTAAACTGAAGAAAGTAAGAAAAACCACTAGACCATTCAGGTATGACCTAAACCAAATCCCTCAGAATATGCTGGAATCAAAGAGAAAACAAAGGTAGAGAAAACACATATGATAAAAATGAATGAAAGCATAGTGGGAAAATAGATGTCTATTAATTTAATCCTTTCTATGTCATTCTTTGTTTAGAAGTAAAGCACTATCACATACATCTGTCATTAGGTATCATTTTTTTAAAGCGTGCTCATTTTGGAATGGATGGATAATTACTAATAGCATATATCAAATTAACAGTACATATATTTATAAATTGCTAAAGCTGTCACTGGATTACTAACACAGTATTTGAAAAAAAAAGTGCAAACTTCCAAACAGCCCACAACCAAGATAGTAAATCAAAACAACCTAGATTCCCAGAGTGGCAAGAATTATTGCCACACTTAAAAACCTAAGGGATGCATCACAGCTTCATTTAGTTGACCAGACTGGTCACTGTGAAAACCAGATGGAGCCTGAAGGACTCAGTTGAGTAGTTGCCCCAATTCCAAATGTGGTATCTTAAAAAAAAAAAAAAATTGGCCGAACCCCACAGCATGTGGGACCTTCGTTAACTTGCACCCCCTACATTGGAAGGCAGAATCTTAACCACTGGACCACTGAGGCCATCTCAGATATGGTATCTTTCAATATATTGCTTGGTGGTAAAATCCACATAAAAGTTAGTATCTCAACCATTTTTCTGTGTGCAGTTCAGTGGTATTAAATCCATTCACACTATTGGGCAACCATCACCACTGTCCACCTCTAGAACTCTTCTTATCTTGCAGAAAGGGAACTCTGTTCCCATTGAATGCTAACTTCCCATTCCCCCCAGACCAGCCCCCAGCATCCCTGGTACTGGGATGTGGCCTCTTTGCTCAAGCAGGAAGGAGACTTTTGGAGGGCTGCTGATGTTGTGTGTCTTGATCTGCAGAGTGGTTTCCATGAGTATGGGCTTCCCTGGTGGCTCAGATTGAGACCTGGGTTCAGCTCCTGGGTTTGAAGGATCCTTTGGAGAAGGGAATGGCTACCTCCAGTATTCTTGCCTGTGAAATACCATGGACAGAGGAGCCTGGTGGGCTATAGTCCATGGGGTCACAAAGAGTAGGACATGACTGAGTGACCAACACTTTCACTTTTTCACTTTCCATGAGTATATCTATTTTATCATAATGAATCAGGTTGTGCAACTATAATTTGTCCATTTTTCTGCATGTACACTTTACTTATAAATATCTAGATGGTTCCTGCACTGTTTACAATTTTAGTTCCCTGACCAGGGATGGAACCCTAGGCCCCAGCACTGAAAGTGCTAAATTCTAACCACTGGACCGCCAGGGAATTCCCACTTAGTCAAATTAACCCTCTCTCAAGTGAAAGGTGTGAATCTATTGACTCAAACACAGAAAATCAGAACCCCTGAAGGTGGGACTCAGGAATCTGCATTTCACAAGCTTCCCAGGGGGTGCAAAGAGGCGGGGTGGGGGGTAGGAATTGCCCTGAGTGATGTAAATGTTTGTGTGAATCTATACCTTGTAAAGAATCCACCGGCAATGCAGGAAACCCAGGTTCAGTCTCTGGGTTGGGAAGATCCTCTGGAGAAGGGAATGGCTACCCACTCCAGTATTCTTGCCTGGAGAATTCCATGGACAGAGGACCCTGGCAGTCCATGGGGTTGCAAAGAGTTGGATGCTACTGAGTGACTAACACTTCCACTTTATACCTTGTAATTTATAGCCTTAAACAAATGGAGGAAGCAAAGAAGAGGTATTTATCTTATTACTGTCATTGCAGGAGACCCAGGATACATCCTGGGCAGAAATGGAATTACCATGCGGCTGATGAGGCTTAAGCTTGGGTCTGCCCCCAAGCAAGGGCAGGTAGCAGAATGTTTTAGGAGCAGAGGGAGGTGGGGGGGGAGGGGTGTCACCAGGAAGCACTCCTATGGAAGCAGGTTGGTAAATTGCTTAAAGAGAAACAGAAGAGGACAGGACAGGAGTCTGCAGGCAGCGCTAGCTTGATGCAACTGATTTTTCATTCTGAATAAATATTCATTTCCATCCTAAATCTATACTCATAATTTTACATGTTTTCTTACAGAGGGCTTCAAAATGTAGTCCCCATAAAACCTGGATTTGTCTCTGATTCTTGGAGTCCAGAATGGTTCTTAGTTCTGTAAGCACTTTGTCCTATGCTCCCCGAGGTTTTTGGTTTGGTTTTTGTTTGAGGATTTTTTTTGGGGGGGGGAGGGCTGCTCTGGGTCTTAGTTGAGTCATGTGGGATCTAGTTCCCCTACCAGGGATTGAACCCAGTCCCCTGCGCTGGGAGCATGGAGTCTTAACCACTGGACCATTAGGGAAGTCCCTTCCCAGATATATTTTTTTTTCCCAGACATTTTTAATGTACTGAGCACCAAGACATAGGGCTCTCCTGCCCATCCTCCAAACAGAACCAGCAGTGGGCACATAATCAGCTGAAACTCTCCTTCCTTAGCCCCAGACCAGGGTATCCTGGGCTCACAAAGTGTGGTCCTGTGACCAGCCACCAGCCCTTGCTCCCTACTGGCCTCCAATGGACCTTCTGTAACAAGACACCACATATGCCTCTAGGGCGTGCCCTCTAGTGCCTTTCTCACGCTCCTGAAACCATTCAGAGTTTTACTATAGCTGCTTTAAGAGCCTGGGGCTCTGCCAGGGCCTCTCAAAACCCAAAGTGAAACCAGTTGCTCCCAGGAACCCTCGGTGCGTGGTTGCCTTCTCCCCTTCCTCGCGTGCCCAGGCAGCTCTCTGCAGGGCGGCCACCTGGCAGCTCAGGGAGACACACACACACAGGCACACGCACCCCAGGGACGCGGCCACACTGGCAGGGGGCCAGGCAAGAAGTAAAACCAAGGGAAATAACACCACTGGGTGAGTTAGTT
This sequence comes from Muntiacus reevesi, assembly GCF_963930625.1. Classification (NCBI taxonomy): domain Eukaryota; kingdom Metazoa; phylum Chordata; class Mammalia; order Artiodactyla; family Cervidae; genus Muntiacus; species Muntiacus reevesi. The sequence continues at coordinate 93,052,922 of NC_089253.1, read as the reverse complement.
CACTGGGCCGGCTATAGCAACCGGGTATGTTTTTAAAAAGTATTTCCAAAAAAAAAAAAAAAGTATTTCCCTGGTGGTCCAGTGGCTAAGACTCCTTGCTCCCAGAATTGATCCCTGGTCAGGGAACTAGATCTCCCATGCCACAACTAAAGATCCTGAATGCCACAATGGAGATTGAAGATCCCGAATGCCACAAGACCAAGCACAACCAAATAAATAAATATTAAAAATAGAAAAGTCAATATGACTGCTTATTGATGTATGAGGTGGCTGCCCACACACAGCAGGGACAGCCCCCTCTGTGTTGCCCTGTCTCCAGACTGGTCGCTCCAAATCACCCTGGGGAAGACTCTTCAAAGGTGCAGATTTTTCCAGACGTTCCCCACAGGCTGTGTTCATTCCGATCCTATTCTAGATAAACCCGTGGAAGACTCAGTCTTGGAATCTGGGCTTCCCAGGCAGAGCAGAGCAATTTGTAAATGTTTATTAGAGGAGTCCTCCTTGGTAACCTGCTCTTTTCTCTCACTCATGGAAACCACACCTGCCTTCTCCCACGTAACTAGTGCCACCGGGCTGGGTGTGACCCGGTTCCAGTCTGAGTCTCCTCAGTGCTCCAAGTGACAGCTCAGTGCTCCCGCCGTCATTAGGTCATTGGACAATTTCACTCACTGGTTTTTGAGGCGTGGGAGCCTTTTCTCCAACCAAGCATGATAACCAGACGCAGCTAGTCTCAGTCACAGGACCAGAGCAGAGAGAACGTTGCAAGAGCTGTCTGCTGAGCACCCCGTGAGCCTTGTAAGGGTCATTCAATGCTCCTGAGCGAGGCCACCTCCCTCCCACACCTTAGGAGCCCACTCTGCCCAGGGCTCACCTTTGACCACGAGACAGGGCCCTGGGAATACCTGGGGAGTTGCCTGAGGGAGGCGCCAGCAGGTGCCTTGTGGAGGAGGGCTGTTGGTGTCCCTATTTCACAAGCCCAGCTCGGAGGGCCAGCTGAGAACTTCTAGGCAACTCCTGCACGTCCCTGCTGGGAAACCAGCTTCTCGCCTAGGGCGCAGAACCTCACCCGCCTGGGCATGCCTCACCTCTTTGCCAGGGTTTGACTGGCCTCAGAACCCCGGAATGCCTGACCCTGTGAGTCACTGGGCTAAACACACCCGCCCCGACCGCCTGTCTTATGGCTTGACTGGGGCCAGGTCAACGAGAGTCACAGAGCTGGGGACCCAGATGCACTCAGAAGAACGCAGTGGCCTCTAGTGAGTCAGTTCTTACCAAGTTTAAACTCCTATTGAAAGTTCTTATTTAAAGGGACAAGGAGCCTGCCCGGGGTGTGCCTGAGGGATGGAAGTCCTTGACTCAAGGAGGAAACTTGAACTCACAAAGTGAACGTGGGCTTGTGGATTACCTGCCCCCCTCCACTTGCTCCTGGGCACTCAGGCACGCAGGCTTGTGTTCCCAGGGACTGCCCTCCCCTCTCTCCACACCCTCCCCCACATTTGTCCTCTGGTGCAGCAGCTTTTCAAAGGGATGTTAGGGATCTGGAGGGTGGGAGTCGAGCCAAAAACCAGGCTGTTGGGGGTTCCATAGAGCATGGACCAGTCACACCACCTGTTTATTAGCTCATGTTTATTGAGCACCCGCCACGTGTCAAGTTCCCTGGGGACAAAGAGGTACACTCGGCCTCGGCCCTGCCCTCCAGGAGCATACAGTCCAGCCAGCTACCCCAGACAGGTGGTAGGACGGCCCACCTTGCCAGGAGCTCACCCTCCTGTCTTAACATTGGCTTCTTCAATGATGCCCGCAGCCTCTCCAAAACCTGACACTGGAGTCAGTGTCTAGGTCATCACAGATTTCTGTGGCATATAGCTCAGTTTAATGACCCCCCCCATCAGCTCTATCTTCTTGACCCCAGTGCCCCAGTCCCTCACACAGGCTTGTTGGACTGGGGATGGGGAGGAAGGACTCCCCATCTCCCATAAATGCTCTGTGAAGCCCCAGGAGATGCTGGGAACATGACTGAGTGGGGGGAGGGGCGGAAACAGGTTATCACCTGGCACCCACAGCTCCCCCTCCCCTCCAGACCTTCAAAGTCTCTCTGGCTTCCATGGGGAAGCAAGAAAAGTCTTAAGAACAAGCTGCTTCCACTTATCTGTCCTGACAGTAGCAGAGAGCAGTTCAAAAGAGAAAATGAGAAAAGTAGACTCCTGTTCCTCAACCTGCCTGAGTTTCTGCTGCCCCAGGCTAACCTCATCAGCACCGGCTCTGTGCTGGGCCCCAGGCCCGGCCCTTCAAGGCAGCAAGCTTCCTCCAGGCCACAGGGCATCCTCACTCTTGTAGCATCCCTCTTCACACCCCAAGACCATGGGGCTTGGTGTGCGATACACAGGTGTTAACTTAGTGCTTGAGGGAATAAATCCTTCCCCAGCCTACCTAAGGAAGCCCCCACCTCTAGGCACACAGCCCTGGTGGCATCCTGTCCCTATAATTAACTGGAAGCTTTAGGCAGGAAGCCAGGAGTGGAGGTCAAGGCTCCCGCGCCTGCAGAGCCCTTCAGGCCACTGCTGCCGTCTGCCCAGAGGGTCCCAGGATGAGCTGGAGAGGAGGCAGACTCATGCGGGGCTGGGAGAGTAGTGACCAGTCAGAGCAGATGGCTGCACCTGGCTCAGGTGAGCTCCTTGCCCAGCCCCTGGGCTGCTGCCAGCGCTGGGGCAGGTGTGTGGGCTTCGGGGGCAGCTGTGACTGGCCCAGCTCCCAAGCTCTTCCACCTGCTGAGGCAGGAGGTTTTTTCTAGCCCAGACATCCCAAGCTGGGACTGAACCTGGGCCTCTCCCCTTATTTCCTGAGTCCCGGTGGACTTGTCTGCCAGCACAGATCACAGATATCCGGATCTGCCCCGGTTGTAAGTACCCGGCTTGTCCGTCGTGGTGGGAACGGGAGCTGCCTCCAAGAGCTTCCGGAGTCTGTCCAGCACTCCTGATCCCGCGCGATCAGCAGGGTCCGTAGAACGGCCCTGGGGGCTACCAGGGCCTCCAGAGACCCGGATTCCGGGGAGGTTCGGGTGGTGAGGGCGCGGGGGCGGGCGGCGGGGAGGGCGCTGGCGGGCCGCAGGGGTCCCCAGAGCGCCCGCCGTCGGGGGTGGCGCTGGCCGCCCTCCGGCGCAGGTGTTCCAGCAAGCGAGCGCTCACGGCAGGCTCCAGGACGCGGCAGGTGGGTAGCACGCGAGCCAGGCGCGCCAGGCACGCTCGGTAGCCCTCGCGGTAACTGTCGGAGGGTGCTGCGGACGGAGAGCGGCGTCAGGCGCGGGCTGGAGCGCTGGGCGCAGGCCGCGGGGCCGGGCGGGGGCGGGGTGGGGTCACTCACTGGGCGCAGCCGTCGGGCCGGAGGACGCAGGCAGCTCCTGCAGGAAGCGGACGGTCATTTCCAGGATGTCCGCTTTCTCCAGTTTAGAGTAGCGGGAGCTCTGTGCCAGGCCGCGAAGGAAAAGGACAGAGAAACGCACAAACAAGACCGACCTCCCGCAGGCTGCCGTGAGAACCGCGCTCCCAGGAGCTGGGTGGCCTCCCCGAGCCTTGCGCGCCGCGCACTGACCACTTATCTGCTCCGGGGGCAAGAGGATCTCCACCCGCCCGGTCTCCTCGCCCCGCACCCAGGGACCCCCTACACCCAGCCCCAGTGCGCCCGGCGGGGCCCCGAGGCCCCAGTACTCACCTCCCTGCCCAGCAGCGGCAGGATGAGCCCCTTGAGCTGGCTCAGGCTCTCGTTGATGCGCGCGCGGCGCCGCTTCTCCAGCAGCGGCTTCAGGCTCTGCAAGCGGGCGTGTAGGCCGCGGTTACGTCCAGGCCCCCGCCCCCGCCACTCTGCCCCTAGTCGCCAGTCCCCTGGCTCCTACCTTGCGCAGCTCCGCCGGGTCCCCTGCCCTCCGAGGCAGCCCCATGCTGGGCGGGAAAGCGGTGCCGCTACGGGGCCGGCCCGTGCAGTCCTGCGCGCGAGCGCGCGAACACCGAACGGAGACCGAGGCCCGCAGGGAGGTCCGGTGCGCGACCCGAGCGGGAACCAGTGGTGCGCGCGCCACGCCCGCAGCCCGGCTTTAAGGAGGCAGCGGACCCGCCCCGCCCCGCCCCGCCCTGCGGAGTCAGGCCGCCTGTGGGTTCCACCTCCGCCTTTGTTCCAGCGCGGGGTGCGGGCGGGAGGGGGGACGGCGGAGCCCCGGGAATCCCTCTCCAGGCCTTGGCGTCCCATCTGCGGCGGGGTCGCGGGCCTGGGGCACCTTCCTCCCAGAGCACCTGCGGGGGTGTGTGTGGGCTGGAGGGAAGAGGTTGTGGCCAGGCCCTTGCCCTTCCTTGTCCAGCGCCGCCCTTCCCTCGTTCGAGATCAGCGGCTCCTCTGAGCCCCGCCCTGGGCCTGGGCAGGGGACCCAGAGGCGGCGGGACCCCCAAGTCCCCGGCGTCAGGGAGTTACTACTCAGCTCAGGTTTCTACTACGGGGAGGGACTCGCCCCACCAGTTGGGCTGCGGGGCTAGAAGGGGAGACCGAGGTCCGGAAAGAGATCTCAACTCGCTCCGGCTCCAACGGCTGGAAATTGGCCATGCAGGACTAAGCCTCCTGCGGTTCGGTAGAGTCCTCTGGCCCTCACCGACTTAGGGATCACCTGCCCCCACACCCCCGTCCTCGGTTTTGCATAGGGAAACTGAGGCCCAGAGAAGACGAGGCAACCCGGGAGCACTTGGAGCTCATTTTCATTTCACTGGCTCCAGCTCCGGGCTCCCACCCGCGGGACAGTCGGAGCTCACGAGACGGGCGGGGCGGGGCGGCCCTGGGCGACGTCTCTCCCTGCCCGCCCGGGCCCCAGCGGCCCCGGGGCCCGCCTCCGCGCCGCGTGGCCGTTGCTGCCGCAAACTAGCTGGGCGTCCCCCGCCCATCTGCTCGAGGCTGCCCGCCCTCAACCGGCTGGCCGGGCAACGGCCAGCACGGCGGACCGCCAGGCCGACCCACGGGAGGAGGGCGGGCTGGACCCACGGACCCCGGCCGAGAGGAGGAATCACAGGATGGAGCCGACCGGCGCTGTCCCGGGTGCTGGAGGGGGCCCATCCCCTCCACCGCCCAAACCCCCATCTCCGAGCACCACCTTTGACGTTTGGCCGAAGTTCCCAGGCCGCGTGCTCCCCCGGCAGGGCTTGAGAGGGCAGCGCGCCATTCACGAAACGGACGAGCAACCTGGCGAGTGGGGGAGCTCGCCCTGCCCAGACCAGACTGACGACCGTGGGTGGAATACACGCTGGACCCTAAGGGCCCTCTGGCTCTCACCTGCTTTACACCCCATGACTGGCCTAGCTATTAGAATAAATCAGCATATTTAGCAGAGTAGGGCCTGGGGGTGCCTAAACCACTGTCTCCTCCAGTCGTTGAGCTCAGGGCTCCTATGAGCAGGTCTCCTCTGAGGTCATTAATGATTCTTTAGGGGCTCAAAGAAAATGAGCTCATGGATCCCTCACTGATCCCCACCTACCACACCTGGGCCACACACACTGGCTCATTCGGCTTTGACCAACAGGCCCTCTCCCTGCACCAACATCTGCATCCTGGCTGAGAGACCCTGAACCTGACTCCTGGGGAGGAAGGTTCTTCCTAGAACAGCACTGTCCATGTCTGTAGACCACCATTTTTAAGACTAAAGGGTGGGGGAGAAAACTCCCTTTTCAGTTACCCCAAATTTTATTCATTTATTTGGGCTTCCCTTTGGCTTGGCTGGTGAAGAATCCACCTGCAATACGGGAGACCTGGTTTCAACCCCTAGGTTGAGAAGATCCCTTGGAGAAGGGAAAGGCTACCCACTCCAGTATTCTGGCCTGGAGAATTCCATGGACAGTATAGCTAGCCCATGGGATCACAAATAGTTGTACATGACTGAGTGACTTTCTCTTTCACTATTTATTTATATATGTCCTGCAGCATGAGGGATCTTAGATCCCCAACCTGGGATCGAATCCATGCTTCCTGAAGTGGAAGCACAGAGCCCTAATCACTGGACTGCCAGGAAACTCCAGTAACCCTATTTTTTTTTAACCTTTTTTTTTAAATTGTGTTTATTTATTTTTGGCTGTACTGGATCTTCATTGTTATGTGGGCTTTCTCTGGTTGTGGCAAGTGAAGGCTACACTCTAGTTGGGGTACACGGGCTTCTCATTACCATGGCTTCTCTTACACTGGAGCACAGGCTCTAGAGTCTGCAGGCTTCGGTAGCTGTGGCACGTGGGCTCTGCAGTTTCAACTCCTGGGCTCTGAACCACAGGCTCAGTAATTGTGGCACGTGGGCTTAGTTGCTATGCAGCATGTGGGATCTTCCCAGTCTAGGGGTCAAACCTGTGTCCCCTACATTGGCAGGAAGATTCTTAACCACTGGATCACCAGAGAAGTCCTTACCCCAGATTTTAAAGTTTCTATTCTAGTCCCCCATGGCTGTTCCCTTCATCAGAAGAGTTCTGGGGGTTTTGCTGGTTTATCTGGAGGAAGGAGTCATTTATAAGCAAGGGAACTTAGGTAAGACAACCCAGTGGACAGAATTCGGGGATGCAGGCTTTAAGGAAGCTGAGAACATTTAGGGTACAGTGGGGACACATTTCACCTGGGTCCCTACCCTTGAGTGGGGAGAGTGGTATGAACAGCTGTTTTCCACGTACCTGGGATGGGCAGATGCCTGATCCCAGCAGAAGGATCTCCAGGTGGGGGAGGGAACCCCTAAACTGATATCTGGAGGGTGGGGAACACTGGAGGTGCTCTGGGCGGAGGGAACTTCAGGGACAGAAGGAAGAAGGAAGGGCTCAGGAGCATCTGCCTCTGAGCTCTGCCCCTTACTCTTTGTGTCACCTCTCACCTCGGGCAAGACAAAATAAAAAACAAAACCAGGACTTCCCTGGTGGTCCAGTGGATAAGAATCCATCTGCCAATGCAGGGGATATGGGTTTGATCCCTGGTCCAGGAAGATCCTGCATGCCATGGAGCAAGTAAGCCCGTGTGCCATATCTACCAAAACCCATGCTCCTAGTGCCTATGTTCTGCAACAAGAGAAGCCATGGCAATGAGAAGTCATGCACCACAACTAGAGAAAGTCTATGTGCTGCAACAAAGACCTACTGCAGCCAAATATAGATTTAAAAAGTATAATTAAGTTAAAAACCATAACAATAAGCAAAACAAAAAGAACCTCCATTTGCCTCAGTTTTCTCAGCTGTAAAATGGGTGTAGTGTTGTGCCTCTCTCATAGCATCCCCATGGGATTAAACATGCAGACAAAGCTTGGTATGATGCCTGCTAACTGTTAGGTCTTCCAGAGATGTGTTCTTGCTGGTTATGGGCTCTCTAGAGATGCTTGGGGGGATCCAGTGGACACAGTGCAGCCCAGAAAGGACAGAGAAGGCCTGTATCTCAGCCTGACTTTGAGCGGCATCCTCAGAAAGGAGTCTGAGAAGATGGTCAGCAAGGATGGGTGCTCACAGGTGACTCCTATGGAGATGTCCTTATCGGCATTGGGAGGGACAGCTCTTCTGCCTTGACCAGTGCCATAGCAGCAGCACATCACCGTGATCTGATCCCCAGAATGACAAAACCGTGTGATAGATGAAAGTGTCCAGGAATGGGGGGCCACTTGGAAGGAAGGACAAGAATTGCAGGGATTTTTTTTTTAATGGAGGAAGCACAGGGAGGGGCCTTCAAGATAATTTATTTTATAGGCTTCACCAGTGATCTAGTGACTCTGTGGTTAAGACTCTGTGTTCCCAATGCAGGGGGCATGAGTTCGTTCCCTGGTTGGGGAAGATCCTGTATGCCGTGTGGTGTACCACCCCGCAGAAAAAAGAAGCCACTTTAGTTCTTTGTCCTCAAAGTACCCCTAACACTCAGGGTACACTTGCCACTGTGTAGGCCATAGGAAGGATGCTCTAGCAGTACCAAGTGCCAGCTGAATCACTGATGCTGCCAGGCTAAGACTCCTCCCTCCCCTGGTCTGAAAACCTCTGGGTAAGGGTCCTAGATGCCAGCAGTCACAGGTCCCATGGGGGATTGAGGTGGGTCTGGTGTGGTGGTAGTGGCTAGAAACCCATATGGCCACTGAGGCCCAGAAGATCCAGTTGAGGAGGGTACCATGTGGCTCAGATGGTAAAGAATCCACCTGTAAGGCAGGAGACCTGGGTTTGATCCCTGGGTTGGGAATATGCCCTGGAAGAGAGCATGGCAACCCACTCCAGTATTCTTGCCTGGAGAATCCCCACGGACAGAGGAGCCTGGTGGGCTACAGTCCATGAGATCTCAAAGAGTTTGACAGGACTGAGCGACTAAGCTCATGACACTCAAAAGTCCACTGCACGTGGCGCCACCTCGTGGTGGCCCCAGGTAATTGGACACCCACTGTTCTATTAAAAAGCATACATTACTTGGCTGACAAAGGTCTGTCTAGTCAAAGTTATGGTTTTTCCAGTAGTCAGATACAGATGTGACAGTTGGACCATAAAGAAAACTGAGCACCCCCAGAGGAATCGGGTGGAGAGGGAGGTGGGAGGGGGGATCGGGATGGGGAATACGTGTAACTCTATGGCTGATTCATATCAATGTATGACAGAACCCACTGAAATGTTATGAAGTAATTAGCCTCCAACTAATAAAAAAAATAAAATATAAAAAAAATAAAATAAAAAAAAAGAAAACTGAGCACCAAAGAACTGATGCTTTTGAACTGTGGTGTTGGAGAAGACTCTTGAGAGTCCCTTGGACTGCAAGGAGATCCAACCAGTCAATCCTAAAGGAAATCAGTCCTGAATATTCATTGGAAGGACTGATGCTGAAGCTGAAGCTCCAATACTTTGGCCACCTGATGTGAAGAATTGACTCACTGGAAAAGACCCTGATGCTGGGAAAGATTGAAGGCAGTAGGAGAAAGGGATGACAGAGGATGAGACGGTCAGATCGCATCATCAACTCACTGGACCTGAGTTTGAGCAAGCTTTGGGAGTTGGTGATGAAGAGGGAAGACTGGCGTGGTGCAGTCCATGGGGTCACAAAGAGTTGGACACAACTGAGTGACTAAAACACACACATACACACACACCTCTTCCTAGAGGCCCCTTCACTCTGGGCATTTCCAGCACCATCCTGTGCCTGTCCCACTAGCCATTGGGTAAAACAGCCCCTGGCAGAGCACTTGCCGGGCTTCAGTGGGGAGGTGGTGAGGAAGGGCCACTCCCATCGGGGAGGAAGGGATGTTTCAAGGTTGCTGGGTGTGCTGACTGAGTTCTCACAGCTACACAGCCCAGTCTTCCAGCAGTTCTTCCTCCTGTCCAACCCGCGGGGCCTCCCTCCAGCTCCCATGAAGGGCTTCTGGCCAGGCAGGTGGGCAGATTGGTGCGCGTGTACTCTCCTGGGCCACTGCCCTCCCAGGGCCATCCTGCACCCTTGTGGGGGGTCCCAGGCCTGCTCCCCGGGTGACTGCTCTGTCCTACCTCCCCTGTGTCCGCCCCCTCCCCCTCCCCAGCCTTGCAACCAGCTTCTCTGCCTCTCTTTATTTGGCAGCCTCAGGGCCCCAAGCTCACAGTTGACTCCCCCACCTCAGAGGGTAGCTCTGGGCGTTCTCTGAGCCCAGGGTCTCTAGGACCGAAAACTAGAATACACCAGGCCTTCCTGTCTTTTTCCTCTTCTCTCTCACCCTCCCTCGGGAAATCTGAAATCTGAGGACAGTTACTGGGGTCTGGGGGAACCCAGAAAGGCTGAGGGCCAAGCAGCCGTCCCACCCTCCAAGGCATAGATCCAGAACCCCTTAAGGACTAGTTAGGCCCGTTCCTGGTGCATGACCCTTGCTCCCCAAGTCTCTCAGGCCTGGGGCTTTCCTCTGTGCGCCTTCGAATTTAGCCCAGCCCACCGCCCCTCCCCAGATGGCCCTTCCCCGGCTGCCCATGTAGCCTCCACAACTCACTCCCTAGCTCCCCGTTTTCCTGTTCTGACCACACTTGTCACTCTGTGGAGTTTCGGTCAGTTTGCTGGCTTGTGTCCCCAGCGCCTCCAGCTGGCACGGGATTGATGAATGAGTTCGTCTGGACGCTCTGGATGGCTCTCGAATTCGAATTCAGTCTGATCACCCTCTGGGGTCTCCGTTCTGACCGGAGGTATAATAAATTAGGAGAGAAGTCCCTGGGCGCACAGCCCGTGTAGCCGCAGTCCGGCGCTCGGAGCGGAGGCGGGGCGGAGGCAGGGGCGGGGGCGTGGCGTGGCGGGGCGGGGGCGGGGGCAGGCCCGAGCCTTAAGCCGGGCGCCGCGGGTGCCCCCTACCCCAGAGCGCGGCGGAGGCCGAGCTGAGCCGGCGAGGCAACGCGGGACAGAGGCCGGGCCGGCAGCCGCTCCGCCTCCCGACCCGCAGGCCCCGACGGCCCGGCCGCCGGCTCTCCCTGTGCCCGAGGAAGGGCATATGGCGCCTCGGGGGACGCGCTGAGTCCGGGTCGCGGCGCCGCAGGCGGCACCATGGCCCTGGAGCAGGCGCTGCAGGCGGCGCGCCAGGGCGACCTGGACGTGCTGCGGTCCCTGCACGCCGCCCGCCTGCTGGGGCCCTCGCTGCGCGACCCTCTGGACGCGCTGCCGGTGCACCACGCGGCCCGCGCCGGCAAGCTGCACTGTCTGCGCTTCCTGGTTGAGGAGGCCGGTCTGCCCGCTGCGGCCCGCGCGCGCAACGGTGCCACGCCGGCCCACGACGCCGCCGCCACAGGCCACCTCGCCTGCCTGCAGTGGCTGCTGTCGCAGGGAGGCTGCGGAGTGCATGTGAGTTTGCGCCGCTCGCTGGGTCCCCCAGGGGGCTTCCTCCCCAGGAAGGAGTTCTGGCCTGGAGCCCTCGTGGCTCAAGTGTGGATGGTTTGGGGCACCGCGGAGCCAAGCCTGCTTCGGGGTTCCCGCCAAAGGACTTGGGGCAGGGTGGGCTCCTGGGTTGAGAATACCCGGGCAGATGCTCTGGCAAGCCCTGGCCACCGCCTAGAAGAGCACTGGGTGATGAGAAACCAGAATGGAGTTGGGCTCCACCGGGATAGCATTTAAGGTGAGGGTGTGGGGAACTCACTGATCCAGGGAGTCCTGGAGAGTAGGCGGGAGGAACAAAGGGTCTGGAGTCAGAAGCCCATGTCCTTCAGGATCAGGTCTGGGAAGGGTGGTGCACAAAATCCTGCAGCCCACCTCAGGCTGAGTTGCATGTGTCCCTAAGGAGGAGGCGAGTTGGTAAATGCGTCCTTCCCAGGATCTGAGCTGATCCCAGGGCATCAACACCTTCCCACCTCCCAACTTCTTCAGCTTAGCCTGAGTCTTCCTGCCCTGAGACCCCACCTGGTCTCACTCAGTGGCCACGGGGCTGGTGTCAGCCAGTCTGGCCTCTCCTGAGCGGGACGAAGAGGAGGCAACTCAGGTCTGGTGTGTAGCTTTCCTGCTCAGTCCTGCCAGAAACAGAGCATCCAGCAGGGTCTAGGCCTGGGGTCCCGGTGTGCTCCTGATCCCCGGGAACTGCCAGTCCATCGGGACACTGAACAGGAAACACACAGGTTAAAGAGTAAGCCAGGTACCACCAGGTACTGCTAGGCCATGTGGGGGGAGCATCAGGGAGCTGCTTGGGCAAGGTGGCCAGAGAAGGCCCCTCTGAGGAGTGATCTCTGAAGGAAGTTTTGGCTGATGGGGAAGAAGTGGCCAGGTGATGACCAGAGAAGTCTGAGCACAAGGAGCAGGAAGTACAAAGCCCGGAGGGGGACACATTCTGTCCTGTGACGGGGACAGCAAAGAGATGAGCATGTCTGAAGTGGGATGAGGCAGGGAGAAGCCAGCAGGGCCAGGTCCTGTAGGATCGTAGGCTGGGTTCAGAATTTGTAGGATCCTGTGGTTGTAGGGGAAAGCCAGGAATGGAGGGCCAGAACTCATTTTCCGCTTAACAAGAGACCACTGTGTTAACTGGATGTAGTAGAGGAGGCAGGGGCGATTCTGAGCTGACTGGCTGTGCCGTAGGGATGGCCGGGCCCCATTCCCCCCACCTTTTAGCCTCAGGATGGCAAGGCCCCCCATCCCACCCTTCCTGGGAGATGGCCAGGTCCCTTATCTCTGGGCCAACTCTGTTATCAGGAGTTCCTGGCATGTGGTGCCTGCCTACTCTTTTGGGAGGTGGCATGCCTCCCCGATTCCAGTGTCCAGCTTTGACCGGAAGCCTCCCCAGCCCCTGGAGAGGCGGTAGAGGAGCAGGTGGCCTTGTGCTCAGCTTATCAAGTCCCCCGCCCTCTAGCCCCAGCCAGCTTGGGTGCTGGGGGCGGAAGTGTGTATGTAGGGGAGGATGACCTCGATCCCGGGCCCTGCTCAGCCTGGGGAGATAAGCAGCTTTAGGGTGCAGGCCATAGCACGTGAGGCTTCTGGGGCCTCTGGGGCTGTTGAGACCTTGAGGACAGGTCACAGGCCTGTGATCCTCTCCTTCCTGGGGCCTCCCTCTCCACCCCCACCCAGGGGCCCAGAGCCATCAGGATCCCCTGGAGCCTCAGGCCCACCATCCCCAAGGCCAATAGGAAGGAGGGTTTTTCTCAAGAGCTGGAGTGCAGGGCGTATTTCACTGTGGGCCTGTCTAGCTCACTTCTAGCTAGTTTTGTCCCTTGGGCTCAGTTAGTCATTCAATTGTGTCCGACTCTGCAACCCCATGGTCGCTTGCACTGTAGCCCTCCAGGCTCCTCCCAGGTCCATGGGATTCTCCAGGCAAGAATACTAGAGTGGGTTACCATTTCCTTCTCGAGGGGATCTTCCCAGCCCAGGGATCAAACCTGGGTCTCCTGCATTGCAGGCAGAGTCTTAGTACTGTTTGAGCCTCGAGGGAAGCTGCTGGGCTCAGGAGGACAGACTAAACCAGTCTTCCGGTCCTCCGTGGGCATTCTGCACAGAGGCCTCTCAGCGTCGTCCTCCGCCTCCTGTGGGCTGTTGCTCTGCCTCCCCTTCCTCTCTGCCTGTGTTCTAGCCCCACCCCACAGTCTGACTGTGACCTCCCTGCCGTGCCCCTGGGCCCTGTTCCCTTGCGCCCTCACTTCCCACATTTCTTAGAGGCTTCCCTGGTGGCTCAGATAGTAAAAAATTCTGCCTGCAGTATGGGAGACATGGGCTTGATCCCTGGGTCAGGAAGATCCCCTGGAGAAGGAACTAGCAACCCACTCCAGTATTCTTGCCTGGAGAATCCCATGAACAACAGAGTGGCCTGGCGGGCTACAGTCCATGGGGTTGCAAAGAGCTGGACACGACTGAAGCAACCAACACTTCTTCACTTAGAGGAGCCTCAGCGGTTCTCCCGTGACTGAAATGCACCTTCTTTAAGCTCAGAGTCTCTCCAGTTTCCGCAGCCTCAGCCACACCTGTTCCCATGGTGCCCGCCTCCACCACTGCCCCACCGCCCCTCCCCGTGCCCCTGCCTGGCTCCCTGCCTACCTCTCCAGCATCCCACATGCTTGGTGCTGGGAGCTCGTTCTGTTCCAGACCCAGTGCCCACTCTCCTAAACTCCCAGCATCTGAGCCCAGATTTCTGGGTTCTCGGTGTCTCCCCGTCTTGGCCTGCAGGTCACATACCCCCTCCCACAACAGACACTCACACCTGGATGTTCACAGAAGATGCTATCAGCACTCCTGGGCCCAAAGCATTGGCCTGTCTCCTTTGGAGTGCCTGGGAGGGGATCTTGCTCAAGCCCTTCCCCGGGGCTGCCTCTAGCCCACACTGACCACCACTGGCTAACTGCCTGGGTCCTGCCCACCAGTCGCCAGAGGCTTCCTCCTCCACAGGGACACAGCCTGTTCCCTGGAGGCTGGGAGCAGGGAGTCTGTTGGGGTGGGCGGCTCTCTGCACTGAGGTTGGGTTGTTGGAGGTACATGAACCTGGAGGCCTCTTTTTATGGGATACTTGGGGAGGGGTGGGCTGAGGGAGGGGGCAGGGTTGGGTGCAGGGGGTACCTCCCCACCCTGAGAGCAGGCCCGATAGCGATCCTTCCTGACCAGTACTCCTTCAGGTATTCCCTCAGCACCTGGGTGACAGAAAGGCGCTCCTGCTGGGACAATGACAGGTGCCATGTCCTGAGAGCCCAGCATGCAAGGCATGGTGCCGCACTAAGGGCTGAGATCCAGAGGGGGCCAGTCAGGCGCCAGAGGACAGAGTCGCCCTGGTAGCTGGTGGGATGCCGGAAGTGGCCTGAGCGAGGGATGCGGGCAGGACCAGGCTCAGGACTAACGAGGTCTCCCCCCACAGGACAGAGACAATTCTGGTGCCACAGTCCTGCATCTGGCTGCCCGCTTTGGCCACCCTGAGGTGGTGAACTGGCTGCTGCGTCACGGCGGTGGGAACCCCACCCTGGCCACAGACACAGGCGCCATGCCTGTTCACTATGCCGCCGCCAAAGGAGACTTCCCCTCCCTGAGGCTTCTCGTCAGGTCCCACCCTGAGTAAGGACCCTTTTCTCCAGGGGCTCTGGGTGGGCCGGTGGGGGCCCTGGGGGATACCTGAGGTTGTCTCCCTCTCTAGCATGCCAGAGGAATGACTGCTTCTGGGCCATCCCATGGCCAGGGCCCTGGCCAGAGACCGCACTTACGCAAACTGACAATTCTCCCCTCCTGGTGGGTTGCCCACAGCCACAAGCCTCAAGCCCTGCAGGCAGATCCTCCCCGGCCCTCCCCAGTTCTGGAGACGGCCACACAGACCACTTCCCCTCCCCAGGATCCTTACCAGCCTGCAACAGGCGGCCCTCTAGCTCTGGCCTGGGTTAATTTGCAAGATTGATCCAAATGGGGCATAGGGATGATGCCTAGCAGCTCCTAGACTCTAGTCAAGAAGGAGGAGCCATGGCTGCTATCCAGAGTGAAGGGAGGTGGCCCCTTGCCCAGACCCTCGCCCTGCCTCCTGGCCTGTCACAGAGTAGCTTGTCCTCCCCTGTGGCCAGCAGCTCATTCCCACTAACCAGGGGGGTGGGGCTCCCAACCCCCCTGGGGCCCTGGGCAAGCGCCTGGTCAGAGAAGGCAGCTGAGCCATAGGCTGGGTGCACCCCAGGGTGGGGTGGGGGTGCAGAAGAATGGGGTTCAGTGTAGATCCCAGGAGTCATGGAGTTCCTAGGGAGGAGGGAGCCAGGTCTTAGGTGTACCTGGAGGGAAGCAGGGGTCCCGGGGGGAGGATACCACCCAAAGCCAGAGGGAGTGGGACACCAGTGACCCTGGGACCTGAGTTGGGAGCTCTGACTGGTGATCTTCGTCAGTTCAAGGGGACATCTGGGAAATAAGTGGAGACAGAGGACCCAGCCTCAGGTTGAGAGCTACAAGGTGGGACGGCCTGTCCTCACCCCTGAGGGTGACTACCCAGCCACTGGCCGCCAGGGAGCAGGCAGGAGGCCAGGCTGGCCCCATGGCCAAGTGGCAGGGTGGCTCCAGTGGGCAGCCCCTTGGGCAGAAGCACACGGTGTGCAGGTGGAGCAGCTGAAAGCCCCCAGGCTGGGCCCAGGATGGCTGGGCCTGGCTTGTTCTTGCTAAGCAAGGGCCCCTGGTTTGGTTAATGGGAGGCCAGCAGGTGCACCTTGCGGGGCAAAGGTTTCACAGCCATCCCCACCAGAGGCCACTGGATACCACTTTGGAGTGAACCCTCTGCCTCCAGACAAGCCAGGGTCTGGGTCACATCAAAATCAGTGGGATTTCAAGGTGGAGTGCCCCAGGCACCCTCGAGTGTTGGCTCCCACCCTGCAGCCGTCAGCACCACTGGGGGCTGGTCCCAGACTCCCTGATAGACTCCCAGGTGAGGACTGGGGCACTGCACCTGTGTGTGTCCCCACCTCGATGGTTCTCACCCCACCCCCTCACCCAACACGGAGGTCCCGAGAGGGGAGAGACAGGCTGTGGACGTCCTCTCACACCTGCCAGCCTCCCCCATCGCACAGGGTTGGTCCCAGGAAGCCAGTCTGATAGAAGTGCCAACTTAGCTCCAGTGGTGTGAACTGAGGGCCTCTGGCCCCCACCCCGAAAGTGCTGATGGGGGTGGGGTGAAGCCCTAGGCTGGCCCCTGAGCCCATCCTCATGGAGAAGTCTGAGGCCTAGGACAAGCCTCCATGGGGTGGGGTTCCAGCCGTAGGAAGGCTCAGGCTGTGCTGGGGGCACCCTGGCAGACTCAGGGCCTGGGGGACCCTGAGCCCTCCCAGGCCATGCCGTGGGACTGGCTGTGATTGGGCCCTGGCACCCACTCTCTGGCCAGATGGCCTGGACCAATGAGCCACCAGCCCCCCATGAATCTCAGGGAAGTGGACAGAGGCCTGGGGCTCTGTTCCCACAATGATGTGTGGCTTGGCTGATAAGGAGGTACTTTTGTGTGACTGTCAGGCTGGGCTCAGGTAGGGGGAGGGGGCTGGGAATTGAGGCGGGGCCTGCTGACTGGAGGACTTGGGGGCCGGCGCCCACACCCTACCTCAGAGGTAGAGACTCCTGCTCCCCAAGGCCGGGGACCCAGGGCGGGAGTGGGGGTGCTGGGGAGGGGCAGAGGCCCAGGCTGCGCCAGGCCACAGGGTGCAGTCAGGGGACCCAGGGAGTCTGGCTCTGGGGGAGGCTGCCTGGGCTCTGCTCTCATGAGCCTGCTGTGAAACGCTGTGAATTATTCACGAGGGCTCAGCTCTCCCTGGCGGCAGGTGAGGGAGAAAGAGCTGCTACTGAGTGGGAAACTTGATCCTGCGCAGGAGGCTGTGGGCAGCCATGAGCCATGGCTGCTCTGACAAGCTGCAGAGGAGCAGGAGGCTGGAAGGCCTCAGGGGAGGGCCTGGCCAAAGACAGGTTGCACCCGGGGGCACCAGCAAGGCCTGGAGCGTGCAGGAATGGCCCACACCCACCCAGCCCTCCTCCAGTCTATCCCAGTCCACTGGGCGAGTCCTCCCAGAGGCAGAGGAATTGCCACTGTGACCTCAGAGGCCACTGCCCTGTGTGACCTTCCCTCTGAGCCCCCTGGGGAAAGAGTCCTTAAGCTGCTGGCCTGGGGGCTGGCTGGAACTGGGCCAGAGCTGTCCCAGGCCCTGGGTCTGAGGGAGATGGGGTTGGGAGGGTCAGCCCTCTTGGCCAGGGACACTAGAGGCTGGCGGAGGGGGACCACAAAGGGGATGAGGAGCAAGTAGCCCTCAGAGCTCTTGACCATCGTGGTGGCAGCGTCTTGGGGCCCAGGAACTGTCTCATGCTCACTCTGCCTCAACCGTGTGATCACCGGGGGCCTGAGTAACCAGAGGAGAGCCCTGGGCTCTGCTGGGATACTTAGGCCTGAGAATTGAAGCTGGGGAGAGTGGGAGGGGCCGGCAGGGCTCCAGGCCTTGTCTTCCCCCTGGGGCCCCGCCATGGTCTACCAGTCATGGAGAGCCAGAAAACCAGTCTGCCCAAAGATTTCTGACCAGCTGCCTCCTGCTGAGTGCCTGCAGGGGTCTGACACCAAGCAGCCCTCTGAGCCTCACCCTGGGCAGTAGCTCTATAATCAGCCCATTTTACAGACAGACTCTTGTAAATTAGTGGCTTATATTTTTTATTTAATTTTAATTTTTTTAAACACCAAAAATGTTTTGTACTGGGGTGTAGCTGATTAACAATGTTATGGTAGTTTCAGGTGAATAGCAAAAGGAGTCGGCCATACATGTGCATGTATCCATTCTCCCCCAAACCCCACTGCTCCTATCCAGGCTGGCACATAACACTGAGCAGAGTTCCATGTGCTGTACAATAGGTCTTTGCTGGTTATCCATTTAAATATAGCAGTGTGTACATGACCTTCCCGAAGTCCTTAAGTATCCCTCTAAAAAATATTTATTTATTTTTACTTATGTATATATTTGACTGTGCTGGGTCTTAGTTGCTGTACACATAATGTTTTAGTTGTGGCATGTGGACCCTTAGTTGTGGCACATGGGATCTAGTTCCCCTACCAGGGCTCGAACCCGGGCCACCTGCATTAGGACCGCATTCAGTCCTAGCCACTGAACCACCAAGGAAGTCCCCTCATCCGACTCATACTTATTGAGCATCTGTTCTGGGCCAGGTGCCCAGGGCACATCAGTGAACCAGACAAACAAATGCCCTTGCCTCATGGGGCTGCAGATACAGAAATGGTGTCTCCAAGGGGCTAACGGTCCCGCTGGCTCCCTGTGTAGCCTTGACCAAGCTTCAGCTCCTCTCTGGGTCTGTCTCCCACTCCTGTTGTTGTTCAGTCACTCAGTCATGCCTGACTCTTTGCAACCCCATGAACTGCAGCACGCCAGGCTTCCCTGTCCTTCATTATCTCCTTGTTCAAACTCATGTTCACTGAGTCACTGATGCCATCCAACCATCTCATCCTCTGCTGCCCCCTTCTCCTTTTGCTTTCAATCTTTCCCAGCATCAGGGAAATGAGTTGGCTCTACACATCAGGTGGCCAGAGTATTGGAGCTTGAGTTTCCCACTCCTGGCCCAGGCGCTAATCTCTTAGGGCCTTTCATGTTCATCTGGGATGCCTGTTTTCCTTCCGTAGTGCTGAGTTTTGTGGAAGTTGGCTGCTCCTGGAACCCTGTCCAGCTGGAAGGTTCAGGCAGCCCTGGCCTCAAGCAAGAAGCCTCAGTTGCTCACCTACGAGGGAGCCCCAGACCTATGGCTCAGCTCCCCCTTAGAAGGCCGGGGGCCTTTGCCTAGGACTGGGGCCGCTGTTCCCTGCCAGGCATCTATTTCCACCACAGGCAATAGGGTGTGTTCACTCTCAATTACCACTCCCTGGTCTGCCCTTGTATTTGCTGAGATCCCCTGGGCAACAGAGCCTGGGGGAGCCCACACTGGCACACTGGGGACACTGAACCAGGTGGGGAGGCTCTGAGAAAAGAGGGGCCTGATGGAATCATGGCCCACAGGTAACTCCTGATCCAAGTCTGTCATGGCACCTAGGCCCAAATTGGCCTCTCTGCCCTCTTCTTGTCTACCTGTACCCCCCTTTGAGACCACAGATCAGATCCCTGGTCAGGCCACAGGCTTCTCCATCACTGATAGGGAAGGCCACTTCCTTGTAGCAGCCCAGAAACCCTCCTTACTCTGGACTCCCCACACCTCACCTCCAACTGCTCCCTAATCACCAACTCTGCTCTGTCTCTTGGGTTTCCTTATTGCTCCTGCAACAGGCCGATGCCCTCTGACCTCTGGCCTTTGCTCAGGTCAACCCACTTCAAGAATATTGAAGTGAGTTGCCATTTCCTTCTCCAGTGGAGCACGTTTTGCTCAATGGACACAAATTTGAGCAGACTCCGGGAGATAGTGGAGGACAGAGGAGCCTGGTGGACTACAATCCATGGGGACACAAAGAGTCGGACATGACTTAGCAACTGAACAGCAGCAATAAGTCATTCCCACTGCCTCGCTCTCTTCCCGAGAGCCCAGGGTTGCTCCCTTCCCCCTCCAAGTCTGTGCTCCCTGCACCTTCCTCACACTGTCATGCCCCCAGATGCCTTCCCTCCTGGTCTTCCTCACTCTCCCTGCTACCTGGCATTACTCTCTGTGCATCTTAGTGGGTCCTCTTATCATCTTTCTCCCCATGTAATGAGAGCATCTCTTCCTCTCCATCCTGCATCCCGAGGGCCTGACACTTCATAAATACTCACTGAAGGAGGGAGGAGTCTGGAATCCACCGGGCTCTTGTCCGGCTCTGCCTGCAGCTCACTGCCTGTGACCTCAGACAGAACTCCCTCCAGGACTCCTGGGGCCCATGGGCAAATGGACCAGCTGAGGCCACATACAAGGAGGCATCACAGAACTCCAGGCCCAGCTGCCCTTCTCACTCACCCCCATGTCCACTCACTCAACAACTAGCACCCAAATGTAGCCTAAGTGCCCACCCTGCTAGTGCTGGGGAAGTAGTGAGTCCTCATGGCTTCATGGAGCTGACTTGGGGCACTCCCAGGGGCAAAGAAGGGGCCAGACCAAGAGCGTGTGTACACACAGAGATGGTCCTGCTCATGCACCAGTGTGTTGGGTGCCGTGGGCTCAGGTTTGAGAGGGCAGAGCTCTGCTGTCTTCACTGTTTGCCCCGTCCTGGCCTGTGGAAGCCTCCTATTGGGTGTCCCTGGGATGAATGAAAAAAGTGCCAAGACAATTCAAGAGTCACAAGTGCTGTGAAGTGGGCCATGGTAGTTTGAAGGCAGTGGTTTGAGGGATTTCTTTAAAATGAGGGGGTCCAGGAAGGCTTCTCTCTCTTTTTTTTTAATTATTTGCTGGGTCTTTTTTTTTTTTTTTTTGTGCTGGGTCTTAAGTCACGACACACAGGATCTTTAGTTGCAGCATGCAAACTCTTAGTTGTAGTATGCGGGATCTAGTTCCCTGAACAGGGATCAAACCCAGGGCCCCTGCATTGAGAGCACAGAGTCTTAGCTACTGGACTTCCAGGGGAGTCCCAGGAAGGCCTCTGTGGGGAGGTGAGAGCTGAGTGGGAGAGGT
This sequence comes from Muntiacus reevesi, assembly GCF_963930625.1. Classification (NCBI taxonomy): domain Eukaryota; kingdom Metazoa; phylum Chordata; class Mammalia; order Artiodactyla; family Cervidae; genus Muntiacus; species Muntiacus reevesi. The sequence goes on along the minus strand of NC_089253.1, from coordinate 93,032,456 downwards.
CTGCCCTGTCAAGACCTGGCGTGGGAGCATAGCAGGTAGAACTGGCCAGGGCAGTGGCCCTGGGGAATCACACTTGTCCTCATGGTGAACCAGGAGGGCCTGGAAGGCTGGGAGAATTACAGACCAGTGAAGGCTTATTCCAGGCTTGCTGATGGGTTGGGTGTAAAGCTGTTTGTTCTAGAATCTTCCTTAAATCAGGGCTGCATTTCTTCCCCAGGCCAGTCCTGACTGTGGATCATTTCAAACAAGTGCAGAGGTGTGATCAGAGAATAAAGAGACCTAGACCCGCCATAGGCTTCAAGACTTTCCATTCCAGTGGCCTTACTCCACACCAAGATCTAATCCCGGTGGAGATCAGCTGCTGCCAGACCTCCCTGGGGGCAGAAATTATTGCCAGCAGGGAGGATGCTGAAGATGCTGTTCTGTGACCGGGGTCTGCCTCCGTGGGCAGCTCAGTCCTTGTTTCTCATGGCAACAGTTGCAGTAAGCTGCCGGCCAGTCCTGGATGGAGGTTTTCAGCAAACCTTTCCGAGCATTCCATGTTTCTTTCGTGTCATCCAGGATGACTTAATAGTTACAGTCTGTCCATATCATCTTTGTTCCCAAGAGGAATAAAAGTATACATCTTGATTTATGTGATGGTTGCTAGGGAAACTCAGACTTACAAAAGAAGTCAAGGGTTTCCAAAGACTCCGAGAGCTAGGACTCAAGGGAGGGTGGCCTGGTGTCCTTTGCTGAAATGGGGACCAAAAGGGTGGGGTGAGGGAGTGTGGAGAGATTTGCTCCATGTGAAAGCATGTAAAGGGTGAATTCCCAGTGGTCAGGACTCTGTGCTTTCAGGGCCAAAGGGGTGGGTTTGACCCCTGGTTGGAGAACTAAGATCCCACAATACACGGGGAATGGCCAAAATTTTTTTAAAAATTAAAAAGAAAAAAAAAAGTATGTGAATTTCAAGAAACTGCTCAATGCCTGGATGGTTGAATGGGCTGAGGGGGCTGCCGCATGTACTTCAGGTCCAAGCGGGAGAGATGAGTGGCATTAGGTACAGGTGGCCTTTGACCCCAGGAAATAGATGACCTCACCAGGAGCAGAGTGTGTTTAGAAAGGAGGTTTTGGGGCACCCCAACATTTGGAGGTCAGGGGGCCATGCAGGGCCTACCCAGCCAAGGAGGCTGAGAAGACCTGGTCTGAGCTTGTTGGTACCAAGAGGAGCAGATGTTCAGGAGCAAGGAGGGGACAGCAGATGAGGTTGGTAGTGTGGAAGTGATGGTGTTGAGGCCTGGAGGGCCTTAGGGGGTTGTTAGGTCAGACGGGGGCAGCAGTACCAGGAAGCCAAGACCTGCCTCCCTGGGAGAAAATTTGCTATTTTCCAAAGTTTTCCCCTTTGTCTCTCACAAGAGGCATGAAGAGACCACAACTGTAATACTCATTTGTCCTGTGTGGAAACTGAGGCCCAGGAAGGTAAAGAACACGCCTGGCCCTGCAAACTTCGAAGTCAGGGCAAAGGGCAGGGGCTTGGACAGGACCGGTCACCCATGGCGCCACTATGGCCAGAGCTCGATGGGCTGGAGCCGGGTGGGGTCTCCCGAGACCCCACCCCTATGCTCCAGTGACTCCCCATGGTCAAAATGCTGCCCGGCCTGACCTATGCTTGGTGGAGCCTGAATACCCCAGGCCCGCAGTGCCCCCCGCCAGAGGCACAGGGAAGAGGGATCCTAAAACACATGGAAGGTGCTAGGCCTTGCCGAGGGCTCTCCAAGCATGTCTCAGGGTCGATTATTATCCTTACTTCATAGACGGCTTTGTGAACGGAGACCGGATGCAAGACACTGCTTGCAAGCAGCCCACAGGCCAGGCCCTTCTCACACTGCAGCCCCCTCTGCCTCTCAAGTGCGCCTAACTCTCAGCCTCCTCTGTAAAAGGGAAATGATGCCAACACTTCCCCTGTAAGGGCATTAGACGGACTAGATGGGGGACACGTGTACTGTGCTCCCTTCCATGCTCAGCACAGAGCAATTGTTCAGTGGATGGTACTGGCTATCCCTGTTATGTGTTAATCCTTATATATAACTTATACATATGCTACATAACATATACTAGTTATGTATATGTATACTGAACTGAACTGATACTACCCTATACATAACATATATATACACATAACCTTATATGTATACTACTACATAAATTCACTTCTCTCTCCATCTAAACTCATTATTTCATTCCTTGCGCTCATCCATATTTTTAAAAGTATTTATTTATGTATTTATTTGGCTGCTCTGGGTCTTAGTGGCGGCATGCGGGCTCTAGTTCCCTGACCAGGGTGACCAGGGATCGAACCTGAGCCCCCTGCATCGGAAGCTTGGAGTCTCAGCCCCAGGACCACCAAGGAAGTCCTTTGTAGTTTGCTTCAGTGAGAGTGAGGGTGCCCATTCTGCTTGCCTCTAGGCTGATGTAGAAGAGGGAAATAAGGCCGGGACCCCCTTTCCCACCCCAGCTCATCTGCGAACCTGCCGCATGATCTGGGGTCTCCCAGGCTGGAGGCTGTGACTCTAGAATGGGTTACTGAGCATTTACTTTCTAGCAGAGCCTCCGGATGGGGTGTCAACCAGTGGCCTGGTGGGAGGCTATGGGCTGGACTGCCGCCTCCTGCTCAGGTCCTGCTCTACGCCAGCTTCTGAGACCTTCTGAGATCTCAGGCTGGCTGGACACCCGTGGGTCATGAGTTACCTGCTGAGCAGGAAGGACTGGGAGAACAAGGCTCCGAGCAGATCTAGCGCCCTGAGCTGTGTGCATTGTCTCAGGCCTCCCTCGAGAGCCCAGTGGGCCCTGGGTAGTGGCCCCTCCAGTCCCCAATACCCGGGACCCAGCACTTGCTGTGCCTTGGTCTTTGTTGTTCAGACCCTACTAAGCCATTTCTGACTCTTTCCAACCCTGTGCACTGTAGGGTCACCAGGTTCCTCTATCCTTCACTATCTCCCAGAGTTTGCTCAAACTCATGTCCATCAAGTCAGTGATGCCATCCAACCATCTCATCCTCTGTCGTCCCCTTCTTCTCCTGCCTTCAATCTTTCCCAGCATCAGAGTCTCTTCTAGTGAGTCAACTCTTCACATCAGGTGGCCAAAGGATTGGACCTTCAGCTTCAGCGTCAGTCCTTCTAATGAATATTCAGGGTTGACTTCCTTTAGGATTGACTGGTTTGATCTCCTTGCAGTCCAGGGGCCTCTCAGAGTCTTCTCCAGCACCACAATTCGTGCCTTGGTTACGTGGTGAATAATTCAGGCCATGGAGTGTCAGTCATGAAATATTCAACAGGCTCCTCCTGAAGCACCAGCATGTGAATGGTGGGGGGTGGGGGGAGCGGGGGACGCTGGCACCGGGGCGTGGAGGCTGGTGGCTGAGAGCCAGCACCTTCCCCAGGTACGGCGTGTGGGTGGGGACTCATCACCCCACTCCACTGTGACACAGGTGGGGTGATGGAGGGCAGCCAGGCAGGGTCCCAGGCTGAGTGTCAGGAGGATGGAGAGAGCTGGGGCTTGGTGCCCGGTGGGGGCTGTGGGCAGCCTGGGCAGGGGGCAAGGGGCAGGAAAGTGGACGGGGATGGGGTCTTAGGGACAAGGGGATGTCAGCTGAGGGCCCGAGGGGTATGTGAGAGGGAGGGGCCAATCATGGTTGGGTGGCAAGAGGGTGCATGATGGAGTGGGGGCCCAGGTAGAGGAGGGCTGGGTGGCCTGGTGCCCTCATTAATGGACACATGGCTGGCAGGTGGATGAGGGAGGGAAGGTGTAGATGGTGGGGGTGGAGTGTGTGATTGACGTCGTAAGCAAATAGATGGGGGAGGCATACGGGTGGGAGGGTATGACGTCTGATGAAAAATTGCAGTTCCTGAGGCCCAGAGTCCTGACCCAGCCCAGAGGGACTTAGCTCATACTCTTCCCCAACCCTCCATGCTGGATCCACCGGGAGCTCCTGGGTCTGGGCCTAGATTGTGGCTCCACCTTGTGCTCATATCCGGTAACTACACCCTGGTGTCCACACCCATTGTGAAGCCAGGAAAACTGAGGCTCCGCCAGCTGCCAGGCCAGCGTCCCTATTCCTCAGCAGCACTCCACTTCTTGAGAGTGGCTCTCCAGTTAAGACCATCCTGTGGGAGCTGGGAGCAGGGATGAGGGGCAGTGACAGCTGCAAGTTAGGCCCAGAGAAGCCTGGGGGAGTGAAGACAGGAAACTGCCCCTCCCCCACTCCCTTGGTTCTTGCTCTGCACCTGACCCTGCATCACACAGACAGGTGTGTGCCCAAGCACCACTTACCAGCTGTGTGACCTTTGGCAAGTCACAGCCCCTGAGCCCCTCTGCAAAATGGGGATGGTAGTAGGACTTAAGGTAGGGTGTTCACTGAGAATCTGCCTTCTAGTGTCATGGCACCTGGGACATGCTCAGTGGATAGCATTCACCTGTAGGGTGGCCAGACTGACAACAACCACAAGACTATTTTAATTTTGGGTAAACAACAATTAACAGTTTAGAATATGTATGGCTGCATGCCCATTGGGCATATACTTATACTAGAAAATTATTTGTTGTCTCTTGTGGCTCAGTGGTAAAGAAGCCACCTGCCGATGCAGGAGACGCAGGTTCATTCCCTGGGTCAGGAAGATCCCCTGGAGAAGGAAATAGCAACCCACTCCAGTATTCTGGTCTGGAAAATTCCATGGGCGGAAGAGCCTGGCAGGATACAGTTCATGGCGTCACAAAGCATTGCACACGACTGAGCAACTAAGCACATCCAAAGTTCAGATTTTTTGTGTTTTATCTGGCGACATTACCACTCTGCCCTCTGGGAGTTCAGTCTTCTGGGGGTGGCAGAGGCTATAACAAGTTTTGATCCATTGGGCATGACAGGTGGCCCGTGGAGTGAACCCAGGGCAGTATGGGGCACGGAGGCTGGAAAAGCCTGTTCTTGTAGTGGAACAAGCCTCGTGAAGGAGGGATCTGTACTGAGTCTTTAAAAAGTATGTCTGTCTTTATTTATTTGGCTGCACCAGGGCTTAGTTGCAGCATAAGGGATCTAGTTCCCTGGCCAAGGATGGAACCCCGGGCCCCCTGCCTTGGGAGCATGTAGTCTTAGTCACTGGACCACCAGGGAAGAACCTGTACAGAGTCTTCAAGAGAGATGGGAAGAGCATCACCAGTCGGGGGAGGGGGGGGGGGCGTAATCAAAGACACAGAGGTCAGACAGCAGGTGTGAGGACTCACAGTGACAGTGGATCCATGTGGTTGAAAAGGTAGGGGGAGGCCAGACCACAGCATCCTTGTAGACCTTGGTAAAAAGGCGAGTTGTTCACTGAGGGCAGAGACTAGCTCAGTCACTAGACATGCACTGTGGAAAGGAGGCTGCGAGGGGTAGGTGGGGAGCAAGCCAGAAGGCCCCCACCCAGGAAGGCTGGCACAGGACTATGTCCAAAGGGAGTTGGGCAGCCAGGTCCAGCGACTAGGTCTTCTCCAGTTACCCTCCAGAGCTCCCCGGGAGCGGTCAAGGGGCGAAGGAGGCTTTGGACGGGGGTGGGCGCTGAGAGCCCACGGTGGTTGCTCCGTATTCCGCAGGGGAGTGAATGCCCAAACCAAGAACGGTGCCACGCCCCTGTACCTGGCGTGCCAGGAGGGCCACCTAGAGGTGACGCAGTACCTGGTGCAGGAGTGCGACGCGGACCCGCACCTGAGCGCCCACGATGGCATGACCCCGCTGCACGCCGCAGCGCAGATGGGCCACATCTCGGTCATCGTGTGGCTGGTGAGCTCGGGGACACGTCGGGGCGGGGTCCGGGGAGGCGGGGCCTGTACGGGACGGGGGCGGGGACAGGAGGGGCTGGCGCCCAGTCCCCGCCCCTCTCTGCCCCCGCCCCCTCTCTCCCAGGTGAGCTGCACCGACGTGAGCCTGTCGGAGAAGGACAAGGACGGCGCCACGGCCATGCATTTCGCGGCCAGCCGCGGCCACGCCAAAGTGCTCAGCTGGCTCCTGTTGCACGGCGGCGAGATCGCGGCCGATCTGTGGGGCGGGACCCCGCTGCATGACGCCGCCGAGAACGGGGAGCTGGAGGTGAGGGCGGGGCGGGGGCGGGCCCGGGGCGTGGCCCGGAGGCCAGGAGAGAACGGGAGGGGCGGGCGCCCTCTGCTGGCGCCGCGCTCACAGCACAGCTCTGCCCCCCGCGCCGAGGTTCCGGCTATGGGCCAGGGGTCCTCACTGCGCGCCCCTGCAGTGCTGCCAGATCCTGGTAGTGAACGGCGCGGAGCTGGACGTCCGCGACCGCGACGGGTACACGGCCGCCGACCTCGCAGACTACAACGGCCACAGCCACTGCACTCGTTACCTGCGCACCGTGGAGAACCTGGTACGCCCAGGGCGCTGCTCCCCCAGCTCACCGTGTCATTGCACCCCCCCACCCTGCCCCCACCTCCACCAAGGGGTACGTGTTGTTACCCCTTTTGCCACGGAAGAAGCTGAGGTTCAGGAAAGTGAAGCCCCTTGCCCAAGGTCACAGGAATAAGTGCCCTAGACCACTACTCCACATGACCTCTAAGCCCAGGACCACTGAATCCTGGGGAGTGAGGGGATGCAGGCAGAAATATCGAGGGAAAGAGAACCAGTCTCTTCCTGAAGAGACCCAAGGCTCCGATAAACCACACTTACACACAATGGGAACAGTAAAGTGCATTCACCTGCCCCCAGGTATTAATTAGCTCATTTAACTCTCAGGCTTCCCAGGTGGTGCTAGGGGTAAAGAACCCGCCTGCCAATGCAGGAGAAGTAAGAGTCGAGGGTTCGAACCCTGGGTCAGGAAGATCCTCTAGAGAAGGGCATGGCAACCCACTCCAATATTCTTGCCTGGAGAGTCCCAGAGGAGCCTGGTGGGCTACAGTCCACAGGGGGTTGCAGTGGACTCTTTGCAGTCCATGGGGTTGCAAAGAGTTGGACACAACTGAGTGCATACACACATACATACCATCCTCTGAGGTAGGAAGTGCTACTGTCCCCATTTCACAGGTGGGTAAACTATGAGTTTTGGGGAGACCCAGTGGCCTAACCTGGAGATCCCGCTCTTCACCACTACTCTGCATGTTTGCTCACTGCATGGCTACTTCATAATTGCAAAGCTGTGTTACTCTTTTTAAATTATTTTATTATGGTTACAAAGCCATGAAGTAACCCACTGGGACTTGAGCTCAGGTGTGGGTGGCTCCCAGTCCAGGGCTCTGCCTCATCTGGTGCAGGAGGGGAGGAAAGAGGGCTGGTTTCACAGGCATCTTCAGAGGGGGCAGCTTGGCCATGAGAGGAGCTGAAAAATGAAGCTGGGAGAGAGAGGGCGATGGCCTCTTGCCCAGAGCACTGCACGCCCTGCCTTCAAGCACATGGGGACACGCTGGTTCTGGGGACCTCAGAGCACAGCAAGACTCAGGGGTCAGAGACTGCGCTGGCACCGAGGAAGAACTCACCCCCCGCCAAGAAAGGGCCGCCCAGAGAAAGTAGTGATGCTTAGGTAGTGAGCAACCTGTCACTGGGGTATACAAGCAGAAGTGGACATTGTGAAGGGCATTTCTGCACTAGGGTGGGCTCCTTTCCACTGAGAATATCTGAAATTGTTTGGGGGTGGGGGGAACAGTGCCTCCTAATGGAAGCTTTGGCTGCAGGCAATGAGCAAACAAGAACCACTCCTTGAATTCTGACTGCAGTAGGTATCCTGCCTAGTGCTTTATGGTATAATCACAGTTAATATGCACTGTATATTAATATTGTCAGTTGACACATATGGTATTTACTGGCTACCATGCACTGGCACTTCACTAACTTTTAAAATATTTGTTGCAACATAATGAGGTAGGAAGTACTGTTACTCCCATTTACAGATGAAGAGTTTTAGGTGCAGACAGAAAGGACAAGGGACAGAAAGGTCATGCATGGAGCTAGTAAGTGGGGGAGATGAAATTTGAAACCATCCCCCCCAGGCTGTAAAGCCCTTGTCCCTAACCTCTGTTATCCCCAGGTCAGAGCTGGGCCCCCCTGGTGCCCACTGCTGCCAGCCAAGGAAGGCTTGGCAGCTTTAGGCTGCCGCCCCAGCTCAGCTCCTATGGTTCCCCATGGCTCATGGCTTGGGCAGCAGGGCCTGGCCCCGCTGAACTGGGTGGGGTGGGGAGGCGCTGGTCCCCACACTAGGCGGGCCCAGCTGCGTTGTGACAGATCCAAGCCATGGAGGATACTGGCCCAGAAAAGGCAAACACTCCTGCAGAGCCCCTAATTACGGGGCCAATGAGCGTGGCCGCTGAGCTGTTACCTGGTGCCAGGCCTGCCTACCATTCCCGGGGGGCCTGTGACACTTCTCAGGCAGGGAGGGGGCTCAGGGCAGGGAGGAGCAGGCCTGGGCTGGAGGCAGCAAGCGAACAAGCAGCAGTCTTGCCGGCAGCAGGGCCAGCATGGGCAACGTAAGCAGAGCCCCCACCCTAGCCTGCTCCCAGGTGGGAGGGTCAGGTCATGGGCACAGGCAGGGGCAGTGGTGGGGGATGGCTGAGCTCAGGCTGACCTCCTCTAGCTCAGCTAGGCCACCCCAGGCCCCACCCTTTCCCCAAAGGCTCTATTAGGAGACTGGGGCTGGGCTGGTGATGGAGTTTGCTCCAAGCCAGCAGGGAGAGATGGGGGTTGCTGGCCCATCCTGGGGGATCAGTCTTTCCTGCAAGTTGTGCGTGCTGTGCACCCCTCCCCTATCTCCAGCTGCTCAGATGTTCTTACCCACTCAGTGCCTATGCCCCCTCGCTGCACTGGAGCCTGGGCCCTCTGCCCGCTGGTGAGAAAGGGGAAAGCTGGTGCCATGCGTGCCCTCGCTTGGAGTCCAGCCCAGTGCCCTCTCTTCTGGTGGTCCCCAACCCCCGAGCTGAGACCAGCCAGGGCTGGGAGTTTCCCAGGAACCCATGGTCCTGCTGTTGGGGGGCTGGGTTTGAATCTCAGCCTGGGAAGAACCTGAGAAGAGACCTTCTCATGATGGGGAAGGGAGCCCAGAAAGACAAGTGGCTTGACCAAGGTCACACGGCAGGACCCCGGCCCAAAATGTGCTGGTCTTTGGGGCAGGATTGCCCTTACGGCCTCCTGTCCCACTCAGAGTGTGGAGCACCGCGTGCTGTCCCGGGATCCATCCGCTGACCTGGAGACCAAGCAGCCTGACTCAGGCATGTCCTCACCCAATACCACCATGTCGGTCCAGCCGCCGAACTTTGACCTCAGCTCGCCCACCAGTACCCTCTCCAACTACGACTCCTGCTCCTCCAGCCACTCGAGTGTCAAGGGCCAGCGCTCTGTGCGTGGTGAGTGGGCTTGGAGGAGGTGGGAGGGGGAGCAGATGAGAGCCAGCCCAGTGGGCCCTCAGGGCCACCCCTGGACCTGACACCCAGAGACTGCCCAGGTCACCAGGAGGGGTCGCTGCTTCTGGTGAGGACAGGTGACACTCATGCTTGTGTGTCCATCACAAACGTGCCTGTACATCCACAGGTACCCTCCCACCCACAGAAGCTACATGCACCCCACTTACAATTCATCCTTGTTGACACAAGTTCCCCACACATCACACACGCCTACCCACACTCGAGTGCACACTTGTACAGGTGTACACACAATCTATAAATATGAATACACAGACATGTGCCCACACCTATACTACCTGCACACACTCATAGACCCCAGGTCTAATGCAAACACACTCATAAGTGCAAAGAAGCATGTACGCACATTCGTGAACACACATGAATGCACACTCGGGCAGAAGCCAGGCATGTGTGTCCACACATGCGGACCACGTCCTAGCTTAGGTGTGATGCCGGATTCAGGCCACCAGGTGGTAGCCTGCAGAGCTGACGGGCACCCTGCAAAGCTAGGGTGTGGCCGTCCATATTCCTGTCACCTGTCCTGCCAGATCTGTCCTGAGGAGCCACCCCTCTGCCCTCCAGGTGGCTCTGCCCTGTAAGCCCATCCTAGAGCCCAGACCCTCTGCCAGCGCCCCTCCCACCTGAGCACAGTGCAGGGCTGCGGGTGGGCAGGGCCAGGGTGATGGTAGACCCACAGTGGAGTCATGCATGCCAAGCTCCACTGGAGCCAGCCTCCCCCAGTGGCAGGTCATTTCCAGGCAGAAGAGGGGTCTCCAGCTGGGGGTCAGCCTTTCTGAAAACTCCCTAACCCATCTTTCCCTCCCTCTCAGGGGTTCCCAGCCCAAGAGCAGCAGACATACAGAGCTACATGGACATGCTGAGCCCAGAGCCGGACCTGCCCCATGGCAAGGTGGAGAAAACCAAAGCACCACCGCCACCACCCGGCTTCCCTCCACCACCCCCACCCCCAGGCACCCAGCTGCCCCCACCCCCACCAGGCTTCCCAGCTCCCAAGCCCCCTGAAGGGCTAAAAGCTGCTGACATCTACCTGCAGACGAAGAACAAACTCCGACACGTGGAGACTGAGGCCTTCAAGAAGGAGGTAGTGAAATCCTCCCCCCCACAGCCTGCCTCCCTCCAGATCTGGGAGGGGGCTGATGGGGGACAGTGGAGGCCAACAGCTAGCCCGGCTCGTGGGTACAGGGTGAGGGATGGGGGCCCCTGGTCCAATGGCCTGTTCAGGAGTCAAAACTTCTGCTCAGTTCCATGGCGACCCAGGGCTGGATGCTGGAGACAGGGAGACAAGGAAGACATAGCTACCACCCTTTGGGGAGATGGGGAGCAGGAGAGGCATGAAGGAATGTATACCCTGATAGCCATGCCTCTCAGGAGCTGGATCCTCACCCCATCTTGCCCAGAGGAGCAGAATGCTTATAGAGATGGCAGAGAATACGTGTAAACTGCCTCCCCACAGACCTACATGTACCCAGCTCTGGGCACAGGGGGAGAATGGCTCCCAAGGGAGTGTCTTCCAGGTGGGAGATGCAGGCAGTAGTGAAGGTGAGGGTTGGAGGAGTGTGGAAGGGAGCACCAGGAGGGAGCACCACCATGGCTCAGCACCCTCAGGAGTGGGGGCTGGAGGCAGGGGGTAATATGGAGGCTGGCTCCCCAGTTTGAGGCTTCAGCTCCCAGGTGAATAGACAAGCCGGTCCTAAGATGGGGTCTCTCGCTGGGGAGAAGCAAGCTAGTGAGAAGGGGCTGAGTTCAGGGGGGGCGCTCTGAGTGTGAGGGACCCATGATGCAGGGCCTGTAGGATCCTGGCCGAGGCCTGGCGTGGACAGCCCAGAGAGTCCTGGGCGGCACGGAGGCCAGGAAGGAGCCCTGGAGTTCTGGCCAAGAGGAGAAAAGGAGGCTGGTCTGAGAGGGGAGGGCCCCTGAGACCCCAGGTGACTGAGTCTGGGGTAAGGAATAGAGCCCCGCTAAGGTCCTGTGGGAGCCTTAACCTTGTAGTTCTCTCTCAAGCCCAAGGCAAGCTCTCCAGAGCCAAGCTCAGTAACCAATTCCCACAGATGACCCAGGTCACAGGACCACCGGGTGGAGGAAGGGAAGGATACAGTCCCTGCAAGGCCACCCGCCTACCCGCTTCTTGCCACCTCAGACCAGGCCTTCAGTGGCTTCCCCTTTCATCTCTGGAAGGTGGAGGGGGCCCAGGAGAGGCCTGCAGGGTGCCTTGGGCCAGTGGACTTTCCCGGCCAAGCAGGTGGGCTCCGCTCTCAGCCCCCAGCCGCAGGACGGGTGGCCCGGCCCCGCTCCCTCCCCTCTGCTCCCCAGAGCGAGCACCGGGACTGCGCGGTCCAGCGCCCCTCCCGGGTGTGTGCGTGCCCGGAGGCAGGCGCTGGGCCGCTCCACAAAGGTCTCTTTGTGTGCTCCGCGCCCCCCGCCGCGGCTTTTTCCCCGACAGCGGGCAGGGTCGCGGCGTCCGCGCCTCGGGGCTGCAGGGGGCGCTTAGGGGGCAGGCCGGCCCAGAAAACGAATCCTGCGGTGTCGCGTTTCCTTGCAACGTGAGCCCTGCCTGGTGGGGCTCGGAGGGTCCGAGGCCACCGCGGGGACGCGCGGACTGAGGGTGGGGCAGGGGACAGCCCCTGCTAGGAGACTTGGCCTTTGGCCCCTCCGCCTCTTGTCTTTCTTCCCGGGCTGGGCTTTGTGGGGGTCGGCTGCGACGGGGCGGGCCGCCCGCGCTGTCACCCGAGCCTGCACTGCCGCCCCTGAAACCCGAGTCTCGGGCGCGAGTGTCGGTGTCCCTTACGCAGACCGCGATGGTTTCCAGATGCGGGAGGGGAAGAGCGGGGGCGTGACCCGGAACCCCGGGGGGCCAAACATGGGGGTGCCCACGGTGAGGTCCGAATTGTCTCTGGCGAATGGAGGCTGGGGTGCTCAGCGCGAAGCGGAGGGAGAGAGGTGCCGCGGGGACGAGACCACATCTGGCCCGCGGGGTAGGCATGGCGGCCAGGTTTGGCCCAGCAGTTGGCGACCCCCCCCCCCCCCGTGGCATTCCGACTGTTTGGGGGGGGTTGGCCGGGGATTGGCAGGCTCTGGGTGATGTCAGGCCGACAGAGCTCTTCGGCGCTTGAGGGTGCGGTCGGGCGGGCGGGCTGGGCTGTAACCTGAGCGGAGGGATCAGGTAGCGCAGGTGTCGGGTCGATGCGGCCCCCACCGCCAGGTGCACAGCGGGGGGCCACCGGCACGGTCGCAGGTAGGAGCAGACGCGGCCCCGGGCCGGCCCACCGAGGGCCCTGGGCAAACAGGAGCGCAGCAGGACGCGGGCTCTCGAGTGGGGTTCCGCGCAAGAAAGGCGCGCGGGGGACCATCTGGGGGCCGCTGTGCGGCTCAGGCCCTGGCGCTGCCGAGGGCCCCCCCTGGCGTTCGGCCTGGGTCACCCTGTCCCCGGGCCCGCCCCTTTTAGCCTCCGTAGGGGCTCCTGCGCCCCTTGGCCGGCGCCCAGAACCCCTCCCTGTGAGGCCAACCGGGCCTGCCCTTTCACCGAGGCCCCGGGTACCTTCGCCCCAATCCTCGCTCTGAGAACGGAAGGGTCGGGGACCGTGAGCCCTCGGAAGGTGAAGCGCCGGGAGGCATAAGGGACGAGTACCCAGGGCTCACTCCGCCCGCTGTCTTCCCGCAGCCCAGCTCCCGCGACGGCCGCAACGGGTTGCGGAGGCAGGACTCCGGCCGCAAGCCCCGCGCCTTCAGCAAGCAGCCCAGCACGGGGGACTACTACCGCCAGCTGGGCCGCCACCCCGGGGAGCCGCTGGTCGCACGCCCGGGCATGGCGCACAGCGAGGAGGTGCGTGCCCGCCAGCCCGCGCCCGCCGGCCGCCCGGGACCCGGCCGTGCCGCCCGCGTCTCACTCGCTGGCCCCTCGGCTCCCCCGCAGGCGGCGCTGCTCCCGGGAAACCACGTGCACAACGGCTGTGGCGCGGACCCCAAGGCATCCAGGGAGCTGCCCCCGCCGCCCCCGCCGCCGCCCCTGCCTGAGGCCCTGAGCTCGCCGCCGCCTGCTCCGCCTCTGTCCTTCGAGGGCTCGGGCCCCGGCTGCGGGCAGCGTCGCTCCTCTTCCTCCACTGGCAGTGAGTAGGGGCTGGTTGAGGGGTGGAGGGCGGCGCTGGCCCTGAACGGGGAGGGAAACCTAGACCACCCCCTCCCCTAGCTGCCACTATTCTGGTGCTTCCTCTTTACCTACTTGATCTTTCTGCAGCCTCTACCCCAATGAGGACTTGACCCTAAGGGAAGGCTCGGAGTTGCTTCAGCTCTTGTCAGAGCAGGACTATGCTGTGTGATCTGGGGCAAGTCCCCTGCGCTCTTTGGTCCTGCCTGCTGCCTCTGGCCCAGTAGGGAAGGCCTCCCAGCTCTGGTGGCAGGCTGGTGCTAGAGGGAACCTCAGAGAAGTAGAATTAGCTTCAAGGAGGCAGTGTTGCTGGGCAGACTTCTTGCCCCATATTTCTCCGGAGTGACTCTTCCACTCCTGGCCGTTTTCTCTTGTTCTCCTGGGCTAGCCATTATACATTCCCAGGCCTAGCTATGGGGGGGGGGGGGGCGCAGCTGTCCATCATACCCTGCCCTCCCCCTCCTGGTGACACCCCCGAGCATCATCCTTTTTAAAGAGCTAGACCAATGACCAGGATTCCCGGGCTTCTTTTCTGAAATGTAGGGCCACCTGCATGTCAGGGCCCCCAGCAGGCCCAGGAGGTAGTATCTGGGTGCTGATGCTTCCATTCCAGTCTCAGTGGGCGGCAGAGATGCCTTCCTCACCCAGCCACTCGGTGCCAGGATCGTGGTTAAAACCACCATCCAAAGCTTCATCTCCCTGACTAGGGCGGGAGAGGCTCCAGTAGGATTCCAGGTAGGGCCAGCCTGGGCTCCTTGGGTACCTATGGAGCCACAGCCCCTGCAGACTGGAGCCGTGGTAGCATGTTCATCATCAGTTGCGCCTCCAGCTTTGGGGTCAGTGTCTTCCCTTGGCAGTGTGGAGCAAGGCTGAAGCTAGGAACAGAAGAAAAATGGACTCTGGGCTTCTCCAGACACCCCTTCGCAGCAGAGCCTGGGCTGGGTGCCCTATCCCAACCAATGCCAAGACTGAGGCCCTGGCGAGGGGGTCCAGGGCCCATGGCAGCCCAGCCCAGCCCTCAGAGCACCAACAAAGCTGAGAACTGAGCAGACCACCCTTGTGGAGCCCCAGCGCAGCCTGAGCCAGGGGCAGATGGACCACAAAGTTCCTCCTCTCCCCGGCCTCGCTGGGCATCTCCCTCCCTCCCCTCCTCCCGCTTTCCCTGCTGTCCTGGCCTCACCCCAGCCCCCTCCCTCCCCTAACTTCGCTGTCGCTTCTCTCCTCTCCGTCCCTAGAAGTGAGAGTCCTGAGACACAGGAAGAGTGAGTAGCTGCGTGCGCGGCTCCCGGCTGAGGCGCGGGGGCGGGGCTCAGGGCAGGCTCAGGATAAGTCAGGCTGGAGGGGCTGGGGGCTCGAGTAAAGGACAGGAGGAGGGGCCGGCAGGTGAGGGGTGCCGGACGCCACCGGCTGGACCGCCACTACTCCCACCTGCGCGTGCGCATTCTGTGCGCGGCTGACGGTGTAGCCTAAAGAAATGAGCCGCCAGCCGGCGCCCATCAGCACTTTTTGTCTTTTTTCCCCCTCCCACTACTGTGCTCGGTGATCCCCAACCCCGGGGACCTGGAAGCTGTTGGTCCTCCCTTTTTTCCCCCTCACCGAGCCCTGACCCCTCCTCCGGCTCGAAAGACAACCCTCTTCAAACCCCGGTCGCCGCCGCCGGCCTCGTCGGAAAATGCAAACTCTGCTCCACGCATTTGCATGTCATCCGCTTGGCCCTTCTTCCTAAGTGCCCCCACCCCATAGTCTTAGGGCTCGGCTCTCCTGGGGCCGCCAGAAGTGAGCTGTGCTTTGCCATAACTGTGCTCCGGGCTTGCAACCAGTGTGTCTGCGCGGATGTCTGTCTGGGGGTGGGGGGTGAGGGGGTGGGAGGGGGCCGACCAGGTTGTGGGATCCAGGGTCCAGTGTCTAGAGCCAGGGAAGCCCCAGGTGACTCAGTCCAAGGGTCACTGGGCTTTGCTGATGCAGAGAGGGTCAGAGGGGAGACTCCACCCTGGTCGGGCTGCGCCAGGGAACCCGGGACAAAGGTCAGGTGGCTAGCCTCAGGTAGTGTTTTGGAGCTGGGCAGTCAGTACGCTGGGCGGAGACATTCACTAGAGTTGCCAGGGCAGGCCCAGGAGCTATCATGAACTCCCAGGGCCCTCCAGGTGGGGGCCCCACACCCCGTGAGTAGGGCCGGGAGGATGGTGGGGCCGCACTGGCTGCCAGCCGAGGAGGACCCGCCTCTGGGGTCCCCGAGAGCTGCCGGGGTGGAGGGGCAGGACCTGGAGAGCTGCCCTCTGAGCCCAAGGGAAGGCCGGGCCCGTCCTGACTTGGGGAGGCGGCAGCAGAGGGCAGGTGGGGGGCGGTGGGGCTGCGGGCCCCACACCGGGCCAGCGTCTCCTCTCCTGCCTCCGCGCAGGCACCAAGTCTTTCAACATGATGTCCCCGACGGGCGACAATTCGGAGCTGCTGGCTGAGATCAAGGCGGGCAAGAGTCTGAAGCCCACGCCGCAGAGCAAGGGGCTGACCACGGTGTTCTCCGGCAGTGGGCAGCCGGCCTCCCAGGTAGGAGACGCGGCAGGCGGCCCCGCCCCGGTTCCCCTCGCTCCCGTTTGCCCAGCACTCAGCCCCGCCGCTTCTCCTCGTAGCTGGAATCGCCGTTGCCGCCGGCGTCGCCGCTGCCGCCGGCATCGTCACGGCCCCGGAGCCCCACCCCGCCGGCCGTGGGGTCCCAGCCATTGCTCAATGGCAGCGTGGCTCCGGCGCCGCCCGCCACCCCTGCGCCGGGCGTGCAGCTGGACGTGGAGGCGCTCATCCCCACGTACGACGAGCAGGGCCGGCCCATCCCCGAGTGGAAGCGCCAGGTGATGGTGCGCAAGCTGCAGCTGAAGATGCAGGAGGAGGAGGAGCAGAGGCGGAAGGTGGGTGGGGAAAGGCTTCCCAGAGCGCCCTGGGGTCTGCACCTGGGCCCGTCGCCCCTCCCCCACACTATCCCCCAACCTGTTGCGGCCCTTTCAGCCTCAGACGGCTCCCATGACCTTTGGGGAAACGCAAGGTTGGACCACCACCCCTCTCCTGGGACTGTTCCCAGTCTCCACCGCCAGCACTACCCCCACCACCTCCCAACTGCCTGTCCCTTGATGAGAAGGCAATGTTTATCTAGCTCTAAAGTGCCCTCAAATCGCTTGTGATCTTGTTAGCATGACTATTGTGGTTCAGGTCCTCTGGGTGGGGCTGGGCTTCTTCACTTCCAACAAGCTCTCAGGTGAGGCTGACTCATCCTAAGGACACCAGGAGGCTTTTGGTCATAGACTGCCCTGGGCCCCTTTCCTGAACTGCCTGATCCAGCCTCAGGCTTCTCATCTGTCACCATCACTGGCTGGCAGGATAGTTTGCCCTTCATCTGCTGAACAAACATCCCCTGGGCGTCGTCTTGTTTATCGCACACTGTTGTATCCACCGGGGATTCACAGTGAATATGTCAGGGCCTGCTCTTAAGGTGGCTGTGGCGGTGTGGAGGCGGTGTCAACCAATAAGCAAACACAGCACCTTAGTAGCGTGATAAATGCCCCCAGGGAGGAAAACAGGTCAAATGAGGAGGTGCTCTACTGGGGAGGGCAGAGGACTGGGGCAGCCTGAGATCCACCATCCTATTAATACTTGGGTTTGGGGTGGACTTGCTGCTGCTACTGCTTCTAAGTCACTTCAGTCGTGTCCGACTCTGTGTGACCCCATCCCTGGGAGTCTCCAGGCAAGAACGCTGGAGTGGGTTGCCATTTCCTTCTCCAATGCATAAAAGTGAAAAGTGAAAATGAAGTCACTCAGTCATGTCTGACTCTTCTTGACCCCATGGACTGCAGCCTACCAGGCTCCTCCGTCCATGGGATTTTCCAGGCAAGAGTACTGGAGTGGGATGCCATTGCCTTCTATGAGGAAAGGAGAAAGTGATGTCTAAGGTAGACGTGGAAGATTAGGAAGAAGGGGATAGAGAAAAGAGTGGGGCAAAGAGCAAGCAGGAAAGACAAGG
The DNA here is from genome assembly GCF_963930625.1 of Muntiacus reevesi. NCBI lineage: Eukaryota > Metazoa > Chordata > Mammalia > Artiodactyla > Cervidae > Muntiacus > Muntiacus reevesi. Next base: position 93,014,883 of record NC_089253.1, on the reverse strand, counting down.
GAGGTCTGGGACTCAGAGCCGGTGCGGTGACTCCAACACAATACTACCCAAGGGGCGGAGCTGGAGATGTCAGTCCTGGTCACTGGAGACGTCAGGTCACCAAGGCCTGGCTTTGAAGAAAATGGACTTTCTCTTAGAACAGTAGGGAGCCTGGGAGTGGGATTGAGTGGCCAAGTGGCATCATCATTTTTTTTAAAATTTCTATTCAATAAGTATCTATTAAGTGCCAAGTGAAAGCTAAGTAGTGGAGTACACATGTACATGTCACTGTATCTACCTTTAAAGCACTCACCTTCTGGCAAGGGAAACAGGTATATAGAATTCAGGGAAATAACAATAGATACCAGCCCAAACATAAATTTATGTATAGATGCTTCTTTCAAAGTTGCGGCATCATCATATTTGTATGTGGCAAACATGGTTCTAAGTGGGATGGTACTAGCCAGGATGGATTGGGACGCCTGTGAGGTGATGGCCGCCCCGCCCCCCACCCTGCTGGAAAAGTGTAGAATGAGGAACAGATGAGACTCTAAGAAAGTGCCTGTGGAGCCTAGCTCTATCAATTGTGTTATTCTAGGAGTCACAGTGGGTGGGAATAGGAGTGGAAGCCACAGGCTCTTTAGCAGCTTCTCATTCAGCAGTAAAACCGATGGCCTAGACAGGGAGGGCTTGGCTGCAGGGGGACTTTGATTAGGGGGGTCATCTGTCTGGAGTGAGGAGCGGCCTCGCTGGGATCTGGCCTCAAATTGCAGACCTTGGATGGGGAGGGAGAGGACTGCCGTCTGTCGCAGCTTCAACGCCTTTTGCATGTTCCTTCGGTGGTGTAATGAGCGACCAAACCAGGTGTGGAGACCCCATCCGCCGGCCCTGCCTCTGCAACAGCGCCCGACGCCCGGCTGTGTGTCTCTGCCAGCGACCAAAGCGGACACTGCCCAGCGCCTGGAGCGGCGGCCTGGGCCGAAGCCTCGTCCCAGCGTAATCGCGCGCCGACCAGGCGCGGCCCGTCCCTGCAAACGCAGCCCCGCGAAGCCATTACACCACCCAGGACATGCAAATGGCGCCTCCCGGCGACCGTCGCGGGAGCCGGGCCAGAGGGAGACGCGCCCCCCTCCCCTCTCTTGTCTTCCCCGCCTTAGCTGACGGCCGCCAGCTCGTGCTGCTACCCCCGCGAGGGCTGGAGGTACTCCCGCGAGCACAACGCCATCCTCGGGCCCTTCGGGGAACTTATGACCGAGGCCGACATCCTTCGCATCGAACAGCAAATTGAGAACCTGCAGGTGCTGCACAAGGCGCAGAAGCTGGAGGCGCGCCTGGAGCAGCTGGAGCTAGAGCTGGAGCAGCTGCTGCCCATCTCGGCCGCCCTGTCGGCGCCGCGCTTCACCGTCGACCCACGACGCATGCACGGCCGCGCCGCCAGCCTGCCTGCCTGGTGCAGCAAGATCTCCGTGCTGCTCAAGAGCATGGCCTCGCTGCTGGCCGCGTTGGGCGGACGGCCGGCGCATCCGGCCGAGCTCCTGGCTGCCGACACGGGCCAGCCGCTGCCGCCGCTGACTGACGCCCCCTGGCGGCCGGGCCCGCTCTGCCTGGGCCGCTCGCATTCGCTCAGCTGGTGCCGCGAGGCCGTGGCGCGCGAGATCCTCGAGTGCGGCGTCTCTGTGCGGCACCTCCGCGCCACGTACGAGCGACGCGCCCAGGGCTTGGAGCCCCCGCGCGGCCCGCGCCGGAAGCTCTCGCTGCCTGCCAGCGCGCCGGACCGCGACCCCATCCTCGAGGAGGACTACGTGGGGGCCAGCCCCAGAGAGCCGAGCACCGCCGTCGCCGCCACCGCCAACGGCCTGCCGGCCGCGGGCGAGCCCGTGGGCGTCCTGGATTCGCCCGAGGCGCCGGGCCGCCAGGCGGCGCTGCCAGGGCCCGAGCAGCTGGCGCGCAGGCCGCCGTCCACCACCGAGCTGCGCGGCGTCCAGGACTACATTGACATGCGCAAGGAGCGCATCGTTTACCTCTTCCTGGAGCACTGGCGCAAGTGGACCTTCCGCGGCCCCGGGCACCACGCCCAGGTGCGCCTGCGCAGACTCCTGCCCCGCGTGGTGGCTGCGGGCGCCGGCGCCGACCCCGGTCCCGAGGCCGCTGCTGCCTCCCGGCCGCCGACGGGCGATGGCCCGGACGGGCGGCTGCTGCGCTTGCTGAGGCAGCGGCAGGTGGTGGGCAGGCTGCTGGGCCACTGGCGGAGCCTGCTGCGGCAGGTGCCAGCGCGCCAGCCCCGCGGCCGGGCCCTGGCGCACGGCCTGTACTGGCCCGAGCACTTCCTGCCGCCCCTCGACGGCGGCGCGCCCCGGCGCTACGACAGCCTCACGCTGGACCTCTTCATGCTCGGCTACTTCCAGCTGCTCGAAATGGGCCTGAGCCGCGAGGAGCGCAAGTTCCGCCACCTGCTGTGCTACGAAATGTTCGACCGGCTGGGCAGCCACCCGTGGGAGCTCATCCGTCTCTTCCACCGCGTGGTGATCGAGGAGGTGGAGGCCGGCCGGCGCAGCTGGAGCGACGGCTTCGAGGACCTCAGACGCCAGTTCTTCGAAGACAGCCCGGAGGCTGAACCGGCCCGGGGAGAAGAGGCGGAGAAGGAGCAAAAGGAAGGGATAGATAAGGATGAGAGGGAACCGATGGAGGAGGCCAGTACAGCTCGGGCAGGGAATTGGCCAGAGGGGCAGCCCGAGGCGCCGGCCCCTGCGCGGCTGCCCCCGCCTTCACCCCCGCCCGCGCCTCCCCCGACGACAGTCCCTCCTAGTTCCGAAGACCCTCTGGAGCTGGTGTCTGAGATGGGCGAGTTCAGCAATGAGGACATCTGCCGGTATATCGACCGGAGCTTCTCCTTCTGGAAGGAGAAGGAGGCAGAGCTCTTTGATATCTGAGACACAGGATCCAGAATTTACCCTCAAGTGTCTTAACCTGGGCCTGGATGCCTGTCTGATCCCCTCTAGAGGTCAGAAGCGGCAGGAAAAAACCAGGACAGGATGAGTGGCCTTGGAAAAACCAGATTGTCCAGGACCAGGCTGTCTCAGTCTTTAGTGACCGACTGTGGGGTGTTGGCAGGAATCGGCAGGGCAGAGCACAGGGTCAACCAGGTGTCCCCCTCTGACTCTGCAGCAATACCTGGCTCCGTGTGAAGCCAGGTGGAAACAGCAGCCCCTGTGAGTGGGGGACTGGGTCCCCCTTGGGGCCCTGTGGCTTTGATTTTTCACTGAAGTTCAGAGCGACCTCTTTGGCTGAGGTCAGGGGAGCCACATGTGCAGTGTTCATTTGACGTGTCCAGACTCTTTCTCCTCTGTAATAACATGCAAGTAATAAAACTCTTTGCTGTAAGCTGCCTGTGGTTGGATCCTCCCCGGACGGTGTCATTGCAGCCACACAATTGTTGAGCTGGTGGTCTCCCCCCTTTCAGAATAGGATAGGCATGGGCCAGAAGTTCCTTCTCAGTGGCATCAGGGACCAGTCTGAGCCTCTCTGAGCTGGCAGGATCTATGGAGGCCCAAGTATGAGTCTGCCCAGAGATTCTGGGTCATGGGCCTGGAGCCATCTATCCACCCAACCCTGTGGGAAATCTCCTTCTCTACTGCTCTTCTGCACTCAGCTCTTGACTCTCTGGTGCCCCCTCTAGGACACAGGGGCCTGAGTCTTCCATCCATTTGCCCTACAGAAGACGGGTCTCTTCCTGCAACCTGCTGTCCCTGACTCAGAGAGGTCCCCTGGGTGGGGGTGCTGGCCCCATCTCCCAGCCCATGCTGTGCTGTGTTGCAGGAGGAGCAGGAGGAGGCCTGGCTGGCCAGCATGCCTGCCTGGAGGCGGGACATCCTGCGGAAGAAGCTAGAAGATGAGAGGTGAGCTCTGGAAGACGCGGGGCTCAGCAAGGTGTCTTGATTGTGTCCCTGAGGTGGTGGCACCAACCAACGCTCTCTCTTTTTTCTTCCAGGGAGCAGAAGCGGTGAGTGTGGGGCTGGGCCCAACCTGTGTCCCATCCTCCCATCCAGTCCCAGTCCTTTCGCCTCTTCATCTAGGCCCATCGTGAGCATTTCCCCTTGTCACTCAGCCCTGTTTGCACAGCATGTTTGCTCCCAATAATGCCACCAGACATTAGTAACTTATCCACTGCCCCCAAAAGTCTAGCTCTTATGCTGTAATAACCTGTACCCCCAATTACCCAGCTCTCTCCCATTAACCTAGCTTCTTTGCCCTGCAGTTAATCCAGCCTCGGTATCAATAATCTAGAGCATCTGTCCCTCAATTTTTTTTTAAACAAAATGTATGTCCCTCAGTTCTTTAGTTTTTACCCCTAGTAATCTAGCCAAGTGCTGTCTGATAGAGGTATCATTTGAGCCACAAATTTTCTAGCAGCCACAGTGAAAAAAAATAAAAAGATATGAGTGAACTTAATAGTATATTTTATGTAACCCAGTGATAGTAATTATAAAAATTGAGATGTCTTACACTCTTTTTTAAAACTAAGTCTTCGAGATGCAATGAACATTTTGAGCCTACAGGCATCTCGGTCCCAATATTTCAAATGCTCAACGGCCACACGTGCTTAGTCTTAAGGGAACAAAGATGCTGATGATGCTTAGCCTCATCACCAGCACAGATCTAGCTATATTCTAATAACCTGTCCCCAGTTACCCAGCGCCTATCTCCCAAAAATGTGGTCCTTCTGCTGCCCAGCAGCCCTACCCCAGTCCCAGGAACTCTGGTTCTAGCCCCAGTAACTTCATGCCCTTTCCCCACGCCGCCCCCTCCTCATCCTCTGCCACACTGTCTCAGCACTTGTTTCCAGTAACACCCGGTCAGCAATAACCCAGCCACAGTCTCCCACTCACCCAACTCCTGTGTGTTCCACCCCCACCCCCGTGACCCCAGTCTGCCGCTAGTCAAGCCCATCTGTCCCCAGCAGTCCTACCCACATGCCTCCTAACCCATCCTCTGTCCCCAATCCCCTTCTGCCCCTATAACCCATGAAACGAGTGCCTCTGTCCTCAGCAACCCAGCCCCTGCCCTTAGTAACCCACTCCTTGCCACCGCTGACCCCGCGTGGGGCCTGGCCCACCCTCTCACCCTTGCCCGGGGTTCTGCCCCCACCCCATGCCTAGGAAAGAGGAGGAGAGACAGAAGCAGGAGGAGATACAGCGGGAGAAAGAGCAGTCGGAGAAGCTGCGGACGCTGGGCTACGACGAGAGCAAGCTGGCACCCTGGCAGCGACAGATCATTTTGAAGAAGGGGGACATCGCTAAGTACTAGACGCAGCCTCGCGAGCTCGGGGGTGCCCCCAGACCCGCCCCGGCCTACTGGGCCTGGGCGGAAGGGCGGGGAGCCGCCCTCCCCTCCCGCGCTGAAACCCTGTCTTGACCCCGACCCCGCCTCCGCATCCTCAATCCCGGGCGATGCTGGAGCGCGCCAGCCGCCTCCGCCGCCGCCGCTCAGAAAAAGTGCCCAAGCTGTTGACGCAAAAAAGATGCTGCTTATTTGCATGCCTACTTACATATATTTGCATGTTCGTTGAATGTCAAAGTGTGCAGAGCTCTTCCCGAGCTCCGTGGGTGATGACTTTGTTTTCCTGCGGGGAGCGCGCCCGGCTGCCGCCCCCTCCCCCGCACCCCGGAACCCACGTCGCTGGCGCATCCTGGGCGGAGGCAGGGCCCGCGCTCGGGGAAGGGGTTTTCCTCCCTCCCTGACCCAGATCGGCGCCCGGCCCAGCCCCGGCCGCATTTCCCATCCCCGCCGAGGGTTTCCTCTCAGTCATGTTTACCAGAAACGATAAAAACTGCAAACTGCCCGTCGTAGGAACGGAGTTGCCGCTCTGGGCGCCCCACCACCCTCAAGTCTGCGCGCCGTCCCCAGCCCCGCACCTCCCCGGACCCTTTCACTGCCCTGGTGGAGTGAGCGGAGGACAAGGGACCCTAAAGCTGTGTCTCCCAACTGCTGCCTCCCCGATCCCCGCCATCTCGCACCCCCATTAAAGCTCTCTCAGCCGCCCGGGGCCCATGCTCACTCTCGCCGACACCGCGACTTCCTCTCCTCGGGGTAACTGGGCCACGGCTGAGCGGGAGGGGCAGGCTTGGGATGAGGGTCACACTGGCCTTCGCCGTGGGTGGCAGTAAGACTTCTGGCCCTTCGGAAACCAAGTCTGGGCCGCTTAACACCCCCAGCCCCGCGGAAATAGCAAGCTGTAGCTTTTCTTCATAGATTTAATACCGAGGCCTCAACCAAACACAGGCCGAGAAAGAGCTGAGAAGCCTCGACGCCCGCCTGATCCTCATTGGCGCTGCCTCGCCTTAACTGGACCCTGGGGGCGCTCAAGGGTGAGGCTGGCTGGCGCTGCTACGCAGAGCCATGCCAGGGGCTTAATAAGTGACATTAAATGTCTACACGCATAAGTAACCGTACTTAGGGCTTCTGCAAGGGCCACCAAGAGCCCCGAAGTGGCGGGTGGGCCCCGGCGTCACGGGCCGCGCTGTAGGCGGCTCCGCAGGTCCTCGGCGCAGCCGTCCAGCCCCATGCGCTCCAGGGCCGCATAGACGGCGCCCAAGCCCGCATGCTGCTGCTGGCGCCAGCGCTTGAGCATCTCGTACTGCTGGTCGCGGAAGCGGCCGACCTCCACCTCCACCGCCTCGATCTCCGCCTCGCGCAGCCCGAGTGTGCGCACGAACTCCTTCCAACGCCGCGCGGGCACGGCGTCCATCACGTCGTAGAGCTGCGGGCCAGGCTGGAGCGTGGCGGCCGCCGAGCCTGCAGGGGGCGCCGGCGAGAGCGGCGGCGACGGGCCTGCGGGCAGGCCAGAGAAAGCCAATGGAGGGTGCGGGCAGGAGCAAGGGACAGGGGCCAAGTAGGGCAGGAAGGTCCACCTGGCCCATTAGGGAATGTGGGCAAGTGTCCACAGGAAACCACAGCTTATCACCTCAGATTCAGGAGAAGGGGTCAAGCTCTCAGGCCACTGAAATCCCTTACCAGGAGCTCTGCTGGGCAGCTGGTCCCAGGACCATGTGGCCTCTGGGCAGGGCGCCTCCTGCGTCTGGGGAGAGCCGGAGGTCCATCCGTGGCCTACCCACTGGACAGGGCACGCCTTCTCACTGCTGCTAGGTGGCACCAGAAGGGCGGGGGCGCTGTCCGGGGGTGAGAGATTGGTGGTCTGGAAGCCAAGAGAGACCCCCGGGTCAGCCTTGCTTGCTTAGCAAGGCTCCTGCCCCTGCCGGGGTCTCTGAGCAGGAGTGGGCACCCCTGACTCAGTCAGTAGACACATCTCCCGTTCCACCTCCCCTGGGCAGCTGTACCCTCTCACTGTGACCCAGGAGAGGAGCCCTGTCCTCTGCCTGGAATGCCTTGACCCTGCTGCCCGCTCCTTATTCCCCCAACCCTGGCATAAGCCTCCTGTTCATCCTACTGAACTGAGCACTCCTGTTTACCTGTCTGGACCCTGTAGGCTCAGAGCTACTCAAAGATGCTCTCATTCACTGATAACTTGGCACATGTGTTTGTTAGGTCTCTTCAGTGCCTGGGATCCAAGTTATAATAAGGCCCAAACTTTCAGCTCCAGGAGACTTGCTCATGCTCCTCCCAGAACACTAGCTACTGAGAATCTCACCTGTAGGGGGGTCAGGACCTCCACACCAGTGTCATCTGCTGAGAGACACAGAGAGTCTAATGAGCAATCAAGCAAGGCACTTGAACCTGGGCGCTAGCCCAGCTCCTCTTGGGTTCCTCTGCACCCCACTCCCATCACTCTCTGCCTCAGTTTACCCACCATAGCCAGGCCCAATGGGCTGTGGGCTACCCATCCTGACCCCGGACCTCTCAGAATGTGTGTGTGTTCGTACGTGCACTTACTGGGCCCCATGGCCTTGCAAGGATGGCAGCGGCGGTATGTGTAGGTCAGGGTGGCACCAAGCAGGAGTGGGACCACCAGGCCTGCCACGAGCATCTGCACCCAGAACACTGAAAGAGCAGCTGGTGGGTGGTAGCCATCCCCCAACCTCCCCGTGGCCCATCCCAGCTCTCCCACTGGCATTTCCAGTTCACCACATACTCTGCCTCCAGCCACAGACAGCCACACAGGGCTCAGGACAGCTCCCAAGGGTGCTCCTGCAAGGGGAGGGGGAAATGGGTGGAGGGTGAGGTACACACTGGGAAGGACTGCTCAGGACCACCCAACGTCTTCTCCACCCCGGAGGCCCCACCCTCCTGAGAGTCTCACTCTGCACAAGAACGTTCCCAAAGTACTGCTGAAATGTCACCAGTGTTCATACGATAGCAACACCACTTATTGAGCGTCTTTAAGACTAGACAGAGGGGCACTAAAGTGTCAGCTCTGGGATTTGCCTGTTTTGTCCCCTGTTCTCTCCCTAGTACCTGGAACAGTGTCTGAAAATAGTAGATACTCAAGAAACTTGCTGAGTAAATGAGTGACTAATCACCCCTTAACCATAGCCCCGGGGGAGCCTAACACCAGCCCCCCCACCCCCGTTCAGATGGGGAGCCAACAGATTGAAGAGGTGAAGTAACTTGCTCAAGATGCCTCAAGGAACCAGGGGGAGATCTTGAGCCTCAGCCCAAGTTTTGAAACTACATTAACGTGACTCTCTAAGTGACACATCCTATCCTTAACATGGGGCCGGAAGGATTACTAGAGGAAAGTATGACATAAAGTAGAGACATGCCCCCTTACTTATCTGACGTAAAGTGAATTCAGATTTCTCTTTGCCATTCAACATGTGTCTGAAGGGGAGACCCATCTACCAGAGAACTGAGTTCCCTCTTCCCCGCCCCTCGACCCCCACCCTGCTCCCGCCTCCCTTCCCCCAGCCCCGGGCAGCCAAGAAGTTACGTGGGACAGGACACGCAGTTCTTGCCATATTCATAGAAGCCAGGCAGGCAGGTCCCACAGTGGGTGTCTCTGCTAGAACCTATGGTCCAGGAGATGGTGTGGGTCAGGATGGGAGAGGAGGAGGCAGGGGTGGGGTGGGGTGTGGAAGCCCAGAATGAGGGTACTCACAAGGTGTCTGCGTGTGCCGGTGCAGGGCCCCGCAGTCTGTGCATGGGTGGCAGCGAAAGGGGGAACCATGCCGGCACTGGCTGACCATGCAGTCCATGAACCAGCCTGGCCTGCAGCCACAGTGGGTGTCTGCCACTGCTGAGCAGTTCCTCAGGGCCATCTGGGGGGCTGGTGGGAACGGGGGGTTGGGGAAAGCAGAGGCTGTCCGAGCCAGAGACCCCCACAGAGAGGTGGGCCAGGTCCCCTGGCGAATGGAGGTGCAGACACCAGAGACAGGATGACCCCCAAAGTGAGAGAAGTGTGGGGATCATCACAGACCAGAGGCTGGGGCACGGGGACAGGAAGGTCACCAGGATGACGGGGCACACAGACATCCTGAGGCAGGACCAGGGTGCAGGCACCCACATGGCGTGGCCTGCGGTGGCATGGGGTGGGATGACATGGGGTGGGCACAGGGGCCTCCTACCCAAAGGCTGGGCTCGAGTTAGCACTTCCTTCAGAAAGACCTTGGCCAGACGTGTCCTCAAGCACCCCCCACACCCAGCACTAGGCAGCCCCTCACCCAGCTCATCGCAGGCCTGGCAGCGGGCACAGCGGGTCTCGTAGTGGTTTTCCCGGGCCAGAAAGGTGCCCTGTGGACAGGGGAGGCAGGTGGCCACGCCACAAGGCTTTGTGCAGGGGGCCTTCAGGTAGTGCCCTGTGGAACCCAGTGTGGGGTCAGCCAAAGGGGGCTTCCACCTTCCCCTCCCCCCGCTCTGGCTCTACTTTCAGCCTTCCCTCCCCTCATCCCTAGCCTGCCTACCTCTACTCCCCAGCCCCACCTGAGCCTCACCTGTCTGTGGTCAGCCCTCACTTCCTCCCATGTCCCTCCCACCCCTTCAGCCCCTCACCTGCTGGACAGCCCTTGCAGCAGCCCAGACCACTCCGCTTTGGGAAGCTGTGGCCGCAGTCACACCGGGGGCTGGGGGTGCTGGCCCGGGCACCCAGCAGCAGCAGGAAGAGGAGGGCCTAGGGGACAGGGTTTGCTAGCTCCCAGCCTGGCTGCCCAGGGGGGGCCTCTCTCTGCCCAGTCTCTCCCACCCCAGCGCTTGCCCTCAGGTTCTTGAGCAGAGGAGGTGCCCATGGGTCGGGGGTGAGACTGACTTCCTTCCCCTGGGTACAGACAGGGCTTGGGAGGAGCAGATTACAGGCTTCCTGCCAGTCCCGCATGTTGCCCTGCACCACGGAGGAACCAGGCAGCCCCACCCCCAGCCGTGCTTGCGGTAAGGTGGGGGACCCTGATCTTTCTCTGTCGGGATCCCCCAGACCCCTCTAGCCCCTGACATGGTGCTTCCTCTCGGCGGAAGGACCCCGCCCCGGCTGAACCGCTAACTCGGTCGGAAGATGGACCCAGTCCCCAGGGAAGCCCGATCAAAGACATGCATTCCCCTACCCTCCCATCCCCTGGCCCCTTCCTCTGCCTCCCCGCGGTCCCCTCCCCCCGCGTCCCCTTCCTCCGGCGCAGGGACCCAGGCCCCAGCAAGGCTCGAGGTCCTGCCCATGCGACCCTACTCACCGCCGCCGCCGCCGCCGCACAGGTCCCGGGCCGCCGCCGCGGTTCCATGGCCCTGGGCGCCACGCTGGGCCCTCGACCCGACCGGGCTTCCCCCGCTCCGCCCGCCGCGGGTGGGGCCCAGCCCGACGCCCTCAGGCCCGCCCCGCCTGAAGAGCCCGCCTCGGGGGTGGGGGCCAGGGCGGGGCTGCCGAGAAGGGAGCCCCCTGCCCGCACCTGAGCTCACCTGAAGCAGCTGGTGGGCAAGGTGCGCATAGCGACGGGCCGCGTCGGGTCCCACGCCCGGGTTCTAGCTCAACCCAGAGACTATCTCTTCCTAAGAGGCGATCTCTTCTCTCCAGGGCTCAGAGGCACCCTCAGCCATGAGGGCTTGGGCCAGAAGAACCCAGGTGGGAGACCCAGCCTCCCCACACAGAGCATGATCCTGCCCTGGAAGGCAGTCCTAGGGGGCCCTCTCAGTAGCCTGAGCCTGTGGCCCACCCTGGCGCCAGCTCAGAGGGGTGGCTTGGTGTAGGGCTCTCCAGGGCCCCATGTGGGGAGGGCACCTGGTGGAGGTCCCTAGTGGTGGACTTCATGGCTGTGGCAGGGGACAGGGCTGACCTGGGGAGTACTGGTCAGGTGATTTCTGCCTCATGAAGTCCATTCTGCTCCCAGTCTCGCCCAGCGGTGGCCCACCACAGATGGAGGGGACAGGAGCCCAGGGGGGCACTGAGTATACCTGAGTCCAGAAAGGGGGCATTCCAAAAGCAAAGGACTCTTTCCAGTGAAGTATATACAAGTCTTTATAAAAGAATCAAAAGCTCAATAAATATGCAACTTTACACAGAGCCCATTGCAAGGACTGGGAAGAGGGGGAGGGGGCTAAAGGCAGGGAAACCGTCATCCCATTTGGTGCCAGATGTGGATGGAGGAGGGAAGGGCTGCCTGGGCCCCCAGCCCTGGAGTCCAGCCCAGAGGACTGGAGGTCCTGACTTCGGAGAGCACTGGGCAAAGGACCCTGCCTCCGCTGGGGGTGGGGGGTGGGGAAACAGGCCGGTTAGTGACAGTGGTGACTGTCAGCGGGTCCTGCAGCCTGGGCCTCTGCTGAGCCCTCCTCCACTTCCATCCGGTCTGGCAAAGTGCAAATTTGGCCCCTGGGGGCGGGGGCGGTGGCGGTGTCTGGCTGGGCACTCCGGCCCGTGTGCACATTACGGCAGCAACTGGAGCAGGGGCCGGCACACCCCAGGAGGCATGCTGTCTGCTGTCCCTTGGTCAGTGGCACCCTTGGGGGCCTCCCTCTGCTCAGACCTCCCTGCAGTGGAGAGGAAGGGAGAGACAGTCCTTCCTTGGCTGATGGTATTTGGAGGGGATCTGGCCACCCTCTCCTGACTGGGATCCTCAGGCTTCTTCACCGCTGCCCACCGTGCACACATCCTCGCCAGATGCTGGGGCAGGTCTCAGGCTCCCTCTCCCATCCCTGTGCCCAAGTGCCATCTGTTCCCTGCCATGACAGTGCCCCCAGTACACTGGGCCACCTGTCCTCCACCCCAGGCCAGGCCACTCACGAGGCAGTGAGGGTGGAGTTAAGCAGCAGGGTAGTCCTGATTCGGTAGAGCTGGGCCAGCGTCAGCTTCCTGTGCTGGGCCGAAATCCCCGGGGGAGGCTCAGGCTGGACCCTGGTCGAGGCCCCCGAGGACAGCTCTCTGCTCCTCCTGGTGGGTCCTTCGAGCTCCCCACCTGGACAGTGGGCTCCACCCTCTAGCTCTGCCAGCTGGGGGCCAGGGCCAGGTGCCCCCTGGCAATACCAGCTGGGCCCAGCTTCCTGATAAGAGCCCCGAGTCCTCATGCCAGGGACGGTAGCAGCCAAGCAGACTTCCGACAGGCTGCGGCTAGGGGCTGGGGGCGCTCTGCGGGTGGTGGCCCCTGACAGCAGCTGGAGGAGGCTGGCCTCTGATTTGGACTTGAGCAGGTGGGGCAGGCAGGGCAGCAGCTGGACAGGAGTGCGGCGGCGGACGCGGGGCGAGGGTGGGGGTGACGGGGCTGGTGGTAACTCTGGGGGCTGGGGTGCTGACTCCGCCATGGGGGCTGGGGCCATAAAGTCTTGCAGGGAGGTGGGGGAAAGGGTGCCGTAGGCGGAGTCCATGGAGCAGGAGCGGCCATCCACAGGGCCCAGGGGCAGCAGCTCGCTGGTAGGAGTGACAGATGAGGCAGTGGTGCTGAGAGAGGTCTCGTCTGACTGGGAGCTGAAGGGGCCGCCCCCAAATTCAGGAGAGGACAGCAACTCCCCAGGCTCCACCACCACCATGGCCAGGGTCTCCGTAGAGCCGTCCGAGGCACTGTGGGGGCCAAGAGGGGAGTCAGCCCAGCTAAAGAAAGCCTAGACAGCTGGACACAGAAGTTGAGAGCCTCTGCCCTCCTGAGTCTGAGGCTCAAAGACTGCAAGCAGGTAGCATGTGAGCCCAAAACATAGGTATCAGGAATGGTGTCTGTCGTGACCACAGCATCCGCTGTCAGATATAGTCTAAGAATCTTCAGCTCAGTTCTGGGCAGCTACCACTAATAGATCAGAGTGGGCACTCAAGTTGAAATCCGTCTGCCATCCCCGCTGGTGGGAGGCAGAGCCCCCCTCCCCATGCCCACTGTGTTCAAATCACAAAGCCAGGCCCAGGGAACGGGGTCCCGCTCAGTGTTGGTGGCCTTGGGGTCAGGAAGCCTGGGGCGGAGCACCTGCCCTGCTCCAGCTTGCTGAGCGGTCCTGGGCAAACGTACCAGTGCTGGGAGTCAAGGCTGTGGCTGCTTTTGCGCAGAATGGTAGGGGAGCTGGCAGCCGAAGTGCTACTCTCCCCGCCTTCCTCCTCCTCTTCCTCCTCCTCCTCCTGCTCATCCTCCTCCTCTTCCAGGCTCTGCAGGTGCTGCTGGTTGCCTGGGTGCTCCTGCACACGCAGCTGCTGCAGCTGGTTCTGGAGATAGGGGTACACAGGGGCCCCACAGCTGGTGAGCAGCAGCCCCCACCAGGCTGTCCTGCCAGGCTGCCCACCACTCTGCTCTCACCTGGGCATTGTAGATGGCATCCACCCAGCCACGGCACAAAGCCTGGCCACTGGCCTGGAACGTGTAGGCCCCCACAGCACTGTGGAACTCGTTCAGGTAGATGAGGAGGAAGGAGCCTGGTTAGGAAGTTATATACTGGTTAGCATCAGTGCTAGCTGGGACCGAGACCAGCCCACCATAGGTCCCGCCCATCACAGGTCCCACCCAGGGGCCAGGAGCCGGCCTCCTCACCTGGGTCCCGAAGCTCCCGGCACACGATCTTGTCCACCAGCAGCGGTGGCCTGATCACCTTGGTCCTCTCAGCCTTCTTCACTGCCTTAGTCACCAAGAGCAGGTCAGTGAAGAGAAAGCAGTACACGTCCACCTGGCAGTGGCAGGGGGTAGGGAGGGAACGCAGGAAGAGCAAGAGAGGCCAGAGGTCAGGGCCAAGGCAGGCACCCTCTGCCTGTCTGCTTCAACACCCTCCCCTGGGAGCACTGGTGTCAAGCACCTCTTCTTCCACCCCCACTGAACTGAGAGTAACATTCAAGTGAAGAACAAGATGACTTTCTCTCATCCAGCTACTTACTTGTGACTTATGCCAGTTAAAAGTTTATATTAAAGAGGGAAAGGAAGGTGGTTTTAAAATCATGATTGGCAGGACTTCCCTGATTAAGAATCCACCTTACAATGCAGAGGACATTGGTACAATCCCTGGTCGGGGAAGATCCCACATGCCACAGAGCAACTAAGCTTGTTCAACTAGGGCCCGTGCCCTGCAACTAAGAGAAGCCACTGCCAAGAGAACCCTGTGCACCAAAACTAGAGAGTAGTCCTGGCTCGCTGCAACTACAGAAAGCTCTCATGCAGCAACACAGACCCAGTGTAGCCAAATATAAATAAATTTTTTAAAAAATCATGATTTGCAGACTCTGGGTTATATAGTGCTTGAAAAATTCATAGCTCCATAGCAAGCCTCTAGGCTATTCCCAGCCTGCTCACAGAATGGGCCCCTCCCTCCCAACAGGAACACACTATGGCACTGACAGGTGGGCTAGAATGGCACCTGACAGCCGGGATCTGGCTGCTGTGTTTGTAAAAAGTAAACTGCAGGCAAAAAGTCATCCCTCAACACAATATTGTAAAGCGATTATCCTTCAATTACAAATAATTTTAAAACAAGAAAAAAATCCAGTCATTCCTCACATAAAGGCACTAGTTCTTGCATTGCTACCCAAGGGACCGGGCAGCTAAGAATCACTGACTAGGGCCCAGGAGGTCCCGAGGAAGGGATGGTCCATACCCCACAGGGTAAGGGGGAGGCAAGGGCTCTGGGCATGGGGAGGTTCCTGGAGTCACCTTGCTGTCCTTCCCCTCCTTCATCCTCAGGCTCCCTTCCAGCAGCAGCTGACGTGTCTCCTCAGGGGAGGCTCCAGGGATGGGGGCTGTCAGGTCCAGATGTAGAAATTCCTTCAGGAGCTGGGGGTGGGGTTGGGGGCGGGGGCAAGAGTGGTCAAGGTCTGACCCCTCATCTCAGCTGGGAGACCTCAGATGAGATTCCCAGTATAGCTCGCATCTGCCAGTGTGGCCCTTACCCGCTCCCAGCAGGGCCAAGGACCCCCGCGCAGACGATGGCACCCACCTTGTCCACCTCGTCGTTGCTGCCCTCCACCACCTCGTATGCGTCGATGCGACTCACCACAGCCGCCAGCCGCTGCCGCTCCTGGCGCTGCCGCATGCACGCGTTCACGTGGTGGATGAAGCGTTCCACCGAGCCGATCTAGGGCGGGCGGGCCAGGGCAGTTCAAGGACCGGGTCAGGAGGGGCCGCCAGCCAGAGGGAGGGTTCCTGCCCGCGACCCATTTACCATGGTGACAACGGCCTCCTTGGCGCGCGGTTCGTCGGTCTTTCTTAGCACCGACTTGAGCAGCAGCGGGTACTTGGTGAGTCGCTGGTGGGGCTTGGCCAGCATGTCGCTCAGCTTCAGCCGCTGGCACTGCTGGTGCTTCTCGGCCCACTGCGGCGGGAAGGCGGAGCGGGACTCAGGGCGCCCCCCCTCCCCGCCCGGCACCTGCTGCCCAGGGGAGCCCATCGTGCAGTGCCCTGGCCCCCGGCGAGCCCCCCCGGCCCTCACCGTGATGTAAGCTCGGAAGAGGTCGTTGTCGCGCAGCAGGCCGCGCATATACTCCATGCAGCCCTCCTCCTCCATGCAGTATCGAATGTAGGGCTTGAAGAGGGAGCCGAACTGGCGCGGGGCGGAAAAGGCACAGCACCGGTTACTGCGCGCCCCACCCCCGCGGGAGGGGGTCCCGCGCTCGCTCCTCCCTTACTGCCTCTCCCCGACCAACAGGGGGCAAGCTTATTATCCCCGTTTTCCACACAAGGACACGGAGCCTCAGCGAAAGCGATCGACCTCGGCCAGGTGGTAGCAAGGGCGCACGGCCAGGTGGGGTTTCACACCACGGCGACCGACTCTGAATTCTACACCCCTTGACCACCAGGGGTCTTTCGGGTCACCGGTTGGGGGGAGGCCGGGGTGTTGGGCAGACGGGATTGGCGCCCCAGCCCTGCATCTGTGTCCCTGCGTGTGTCCGACCTGATCCGTACCATCTTAAAGCCTTTGAGGAAATCCCCGGGCTGCAGCAGCGCCCGCGTGCGCCGCGCCTTCTCCAGCACCGGCGCCATCACGCTGCCCCACAGCCCGCGGTGCAGCCGCGCGATCTCCGGGATGTTACTGAACAGGCGTTCCGCCTCCACCTGGGGGGCGGGGTTGGTGATGGAGGTGAGCTCGGCCCCGCCCCTCTTCTAGACCCCGCCCCTACCCATCTCCCTTCCGCCCTCACTGTCAGCCCCGCCCCCAGCCTTCTGCAGCACCATTCCTTGCCCACCTTCAGGGGCCGGGCCCCGCCCCTGCCCATCCTCTTCCCCGCCCCTCTAGCCGTCAGCCCCGCCCCGAGCACTCTTCAGCATCATCCCACTTCAACAATTAGGTGCCAGGCCCCGCCCCTCACCCACTGCAGCAGTCAGCCCCGCCCCTTTCCCGCCCCTCCCTGGCGTTAGCCCCTCCCCGTTACTTCCCTGGGACCGCCCCCACCCCAGGCCCCGCGGCACCTCACACAGCAGTCCCGACTCCTGCAGGTTCAGAAGGCAGCACAGGAACAGCTGTGGAAGCAAGGAGCACTGCATCTGGAGTGGGGGCTTCCCCGTCCCGATGCCCCACCCAGACTCTAAGGCTCCCTTCACCCCTTCCCCATCCTGGGAGGCCCTGAGGCAGCCTGGGACAGAGAGGGTTCACCCTTTGAGAAAAGACCCAGTTCCATGGCCCGGCTGCGGGTCCCCCTACCCAGGCCCCACCTGGAGGGCCGCTCTGGGATGCTGCCCTGACTGCCACACCTGGAACTCTCTCCTCCAGCTCTGCCCTGGCTCTCTCTGGTTTCTGCCCAGAGGGTGTCTTCCTTGAGCCCACAAGCCCAGGACAGATGCTCCCCCAGGTCAAAGTCCCTACACACCCCCCACCCCGGTGCCTAACCATCTTGTCTCCGCATCTAGGGTGTGGGCTGCTGGACACCTGGCATACAGCAGGTGTTTAGAAACAGCCGTTGAGCGGATGAGTGAAAGGATGAGGTCTGTGTTACTCAGCTCAACCCAGACTTGCCCCAAGCCCCCTCCCAATTCCCTGGGGCCCCAGGGAATCACCTTCATGCTGGGGTGTGGCCCACCCCCCCACACCCCTCCCCCTTTGTTGCTTGGCACCTGCTCCTTCTGCAAAGGTCCAACTCTGCTCAGAGACACCCAGAGGAGGCCCCAGTGGGGGCTGGGGTGGGCAGGGATGCGGTTGACTCTGGGCCACACACTCACGTTGGTGATCACCCTCAGCTTCTTAATGTAGGAGGCCTCCGTGTGCAGGAGCTCCCAGACCGCCTCCTGCTGGTGGCACTGCCGCCGGGTCAGCTTCTGTGGGGAGGGCAGGGTGTCTCCAGAAGCCCCGGGGTGGCCAGATCAGGGGAGCAGGTGGAGTGGGCCCACACACCACCTTTTTTCCCATTTGAGACACAGGGGCCTCCCAAGTTCTGGGCCAGCCAAGTGGCGCACCACACTTTCACCTTGCCTGAGTTCCTCCAAGCTGGTTAATGATGATAGCACCCTGGCGGGGCTGTCCTTGGAACATCCTGCCACCCTAGGAAGGGCCCCGTGGAGTGGGGCAGGGGTGATCATGCCCCCCTTTCCCTGAGGAGGGGGGAGCTGTGGGCAGGCAGGCGGCACCCACCTCGTGCCCGTCAATGAGCTCCCGCCAGCTGTCCTCCAGCCGCAGTCCAGCGTCATCCTCATCCTCCTCTTCGTCACCTTCTTCCTCCCAGGAGTCATGGTCAAAGCGCAGCCTCCGGGGCAGCCTGGGCAGCCCGAAGAGGCCGTAGGCGTGCAGCTTGCCCTCCAGCTGTTCCATCTTGTCCATCTCCTGAGAGGAGACCCGTGGTCAGGGTCAGGGGTCAAGGGTCAGCCAGCTGCCCTGCCCCAGGGCACCCGGGCCCACATACCCGGCCGTAGGCACTGGTGCTGGGGCCTGAGCTGAAGAAGCCACTGAAGCGACTGGCTGCCCGGTTCTTCCAGCTGTCACTGCCGCTGCTGCTGCTGCTGCCGCCACTGCTGCTGCCGCTGGGCAGAGAGCAGCTGGAGGGTGTGGGGGGCTCCTGCCCAGGGATGCTTGCCTCCCCCAGGAACTCTGACATGTTCTTGCGTCGGCGACCAGGGGCCTGGCCGGGGGGCAATGGTCAGGAGGCAGGTCTACCCTGACCCCCACGGCCCCACCCCACACATTTCCAGGACCTCAAACCCACCTGGGACGCAGGAGGGTCTCTGCATTCCCCCACCCTGTGAGGCCACCTCTCCTGAGGCCTACACATGCCCTGGGGGCTGGAAGGTCCAGACAGGCACCCCTGGGCCACGCCTCCCCCCACCGCCAACCCCAACTAGCAGCATGAAGCACTTGGGAGAACAGAGAGTCACACACACTCGGGTGCACTTAGAAGCCCACGTCCAAGTGGATCCCTGACGAACGTTCACGAGCACAGCCAGTGACACACAGCTTCGCTCCCTACACAATGCCTGCTTGGACACACATGCTCAGACTCCTCATGCATGAACACTCAGAATTCCCGGGCCCATCCCCCTGCAGTGGGGGGATCCCCGTACACCCCGAGCCAGCCCCATTTCCCAGAAGGGGGAGGAAAGCCCCCAGCAGGAGCAGCAAGGGGCCCAGGTGACCTCCCCTCTGGCCCCTCCCCACCCTCAGCCCTGACACAGCCCTCCTCACCAGGATATCCAGGCTCTCCCGGCGGCTCTGGGGGTCCACCCGCTCCTGGGCCGGGGGTCCGGCCCCGGCTTGCCGCAGGATCGGCAGACTCAGGGACTTGGAGTCCTTCACCCCCTGCTCCACCTTCCCCTCGTCCCCTGGCTTGGCTGGGGAGGCATGCGGGGACAAGTAAAGGTCCTCAAAACCCAGGCCAGTGGAGGACGAAGCTCCAGTCCTCTCTCTCCCCGGAGAATCCAAACCAAGGCCTGGCTGCCCTCCCCCAAAGCCCCGCCCTGCCAGCACCCAGCACAGCCACCCAGCAGAGACACCTGTATGGTAATGAGCCTGCTCAAGGCCATGGCCGACGGGAACCTGAGCTGGGAAACAACACCCTCCCCAGAGGACCCAGTCACGCCCCACATCCCCTGCTCACCTTTGACCCGCAGGTAGTGTCCCCCAAACCTGTAAGCCTCAAAGGTGAGGGACAGGGGCGTGTTGGACTGGTCCAGGTAGATGTCCACTTTGCCCAGTGCAATGCCCTTCCTTTCAAATACTGGCAGCAGCACCTCCCTGCCCCAGGACAGGAGGTGTGTGTGTTGGGGGCCATCACATGAACCCCCCACCCTGCCCAGAGCCATCACATGAACCCCCACCCCTCCCCCCAAAGGAAAAGGGAGACCCTTTTCCTGGATCACACCCAGGTTTATACATGCACACACGAATAGGAGGTTCACATGTGTATATACAAGCCAACACACCCTCGCCCTCACACGTTCATGTTGACACACCAGGGCCAGACCCTGTCACATGCCAGTCCACGCCCCGGGGGTGAGCCACGCCCATTCAAGCATGGTTCCCAGGCCCTCACTGCACATGAGTGGGGTGTCCTTGGGGGAGGATACATTCGTTTACAGGCCACCACACAGACACACAGTCATACCTGCTGAGGCCACACCTGCCCCCCAGATCTGTTCTCCCCTCAGCCCCATCAAGCCCTACCCCAGAGACTTCTTCTTCATGGCTGGTACAATCTCCGTCTCAATATCCACGTTCAGGTCAAATTTCAGGGTGAAGCACTCCTTGCTTGGGTCCTGAGCGGACATGCATCTCAGCGTCTGCACCCCTCGCACCCTCCCCTCCCCACCCCAGGGTCCTGGTGAGCACAGGGATCTCCCTGTCCTTTTCTGTCCCAGGGAGGCCGCTGGCAGCCCTCCTGCTGGAAGCAGGAGCTCCTGGAGCATCCCCCACCTGAGCTAAGGTGGGCAGGGATGGGCTGCAGGGCTGGGTGGCAACAGAGAGACACGCTCACTCCACGCCCCATCCCTGGTCCTGGAATTCAGGGCAGACAGACCCAGCCTCGGGAATGGAAAGGGCCCAGAAGGGACAGAGGCTTGGGGCGGGGGGGGGGGGGGGGGCGGGGGGCGCTGCTCTGCCAGCCTGGGGACTCCTTACATCTGTGTGTCTCCTCCTGGCTTTCTTCTTGGAGAGTTTCAGGCCTGTGCTCTTTCGGTCCCTGTAAGGAAGCCAGTCAGGGCAGAGGTTGGTGGCATGGGTGGGCTCTCATCCAGGTAGGATGTGGGTAGGCCCCCTCTGGTGACCCACCCCTTGCTGAGTGTAGGTGGCCAGGTAACTCAGGTTGGCTCAGGCAAGCAGGGGTGGAGGTGGGGAGAGGCTCACAAGGAGCTGTGCGCCCCCTAGTGGCCAATCCAGGAGTCATACCCTGGGTCCCTAGACGGGTGGAGTCTGCTCCCAGAGGCCCTAGAGGCTCACCCTCCAGGAATCTGGGTAGCAGCAGGGGCGTGGAGGGATCTCTGGTCCCTAGATCTGTGACCTGACACCCAGCCTTGGGAGCCCCCAGGTGTCTGCTCCGCTCACCAACCCCTCACCTACCCCTTGCCATCCATACAGCTCTCCTCCTCCTCCTCCAAGTCCACAGCAGGACTGGTGCGTGGGGGGCAGGACCGGGTGGACACATTCCGAGCCAGGACAGAGCCTGTGGAGTAGAATGGGAGTGGGGTTGTGCCTGCCTCCCTGTCCCCGGCCCCCTCCTCAGTCTTCCAACATGGTAGTCTCCAGAGAAACTAAAGCCGGCTATGGACCCTGGGACCCCGCCTCTCTAACAAGCCAGGGCCTCTCAGTTCAGGAGTCAGTCACTGCTTAGCATTTATCCATCCCCAGAACCAAGAAGACACAAGGGGCCTGGGATGACACCCTGGGTGATGCCCTGTGCCCAGTACAAACCCACCTCAGTTTACCCATCTATGAAATAGGCATAAAGAAGCACTGCCTCTAGGATTGCTGCAGGGAGGGACCAAACTCCATGGCTTTCTTGCAAGTTTCCCCTCCCTCCTCCCCTATCTTGCAGGTCACCACTGTGACCACACCCAAAGTCCCAGGGGGCCCTGGGGAACAGTCCTTTTGTCCCTCTGACCAGCTGGGGAAGGAGACAAAAGCCACCTCAGCACAGTCAGCTGGCAGTGGGACTGGACCAGGTGCCTGTTCAGCAGGAGGGGTCTCTTATTTCCTGCTGCAAGTTCCTTCTGACCTGCCCACCCCACCTCCCACTGCCTCTGTCTGCTGGCTGCCTGGCTGGAGGATCTGTCCAGAAATCCCCTGCCTGGAGGAGAAGACGGAAGGGCTTTCTCCATGCTGGCCCAGGCAGGGGCGGGCCCATCAAGAAGGACCTGGCCCCTAGAGGAGATAGGCTGGCCCTTGAGCTGGGCCGGTCCCCAACTTTTCCTCTTGTTAAAAAACTGGCAGGGGGGAGGATGACAGGAAGGGATAGTTAAGGAGTTTTGGATGGACATGTACACACAGTTGTATTTAAAATGCATAACCAACAAGGACCTACTGTATAGCACATGGAACTCTCCTCAGTGTTATGTGGCAGCCTGGAAGGGAGGAGGGCTTGGGGGAGAATGGATACATGTATAGTATGACCGAGTCCCTTCCCTGTTCATCTGAAACTATCACAACACTGTTAATCAGCTATGTGTGCGTGCATGTATGCTAAGTTGCTTCAGTCATGTCCGACTCTTTGCAACCTCATGGACTGTAGCCCACCAGGCTCCTCTGTCCATGGGATTCTTCAGACAAGAATACTGGAGTGGGTTGCCATGGCCTCTTCCAGGGGATCTTCCCGACCCAGGGATCGAACCTGTGTCTCTTATGTCTCCTGCATTAGCAGGTGGGTTCTTTACCACTTTCTAGCACCACCTGGGAATCCCTGTTA
Source organism: Muntiacus reevesi (assembly GCF_963930625.1). Classification (NCBI taxonomy): domain Eukaryota; kingdom Metazoa; phylum Chordata; class Mammalia; order Artiodactyla; family Cervidae; genus Muntiacus; species Muntiacus reevesi. The sequence continues at coordinate 92,992,769 of NC_089253.1, read as the reverse complement.
ATCAGCTACACCTCAATACAAAATAAAATGTTAAAAAAAATAATTGTGGAACAAAAGGGGCAGCAGTGGATTTGGGTTTCATTGTTCACAGTTGACTCCTGTCCTTCTGGTGGCCTTGTCAAGATGCCTACAGTTACCAGGACCCTGTGCCCCCAGGTAGGGGCTCTAGGGACCGGCCCCTCCCTGTGCTCACCTTGGGGGGGCAGGTCGAAGCGGACGTGCCCATCGTAATGCATGGCGCTGTGGAACTTGCTGTCACAGACCTCGCAGAGGTTGAGGGGGCCCCGGTGGTGCAGTTGCTGGCAGTCGGCGTGGTGGCATACCTGTGTGGGAAAGGATGGGGGTGGGGTGGACCCAAAGCCCTGTGGTACACGGGGCCCCTGGCTGCTCTTCATGTCCAACCATCCGTGTTCCAGAGGGGCCTGTGCTTATTAATTTATTCATCAAATGTTTCCCAAGCACCTACAAGGTGTCCATTCTGGGGGATGCAGAGACAGCAAAGCCCTGCCCACAAGAAACAGCGCCGAGTAAGTAACCATGAAGCAGGTGCTCCCAGGGCCTCTCCCGGAACACAGGCAGAAAGGGCCCCAAAAAGTGAAGCTGGGGCTGCCAGTCACTTGGCCCAACTCAGTGTCTTCAAACAGAATGCCTCCCTGTCCTCCGTGCCCAGGGCCTCTGCCCTCAATTCTATGACCTGTGCAGCCCCCGAACAGCTGACCCCCGTGGATTTCTAAGTCAGGGTGTGGAGGGGCTTATGGAGGAGTCAGGGAACGATGCTGGCATCTGGGTGCCTATGTGGGACCCATGGGCCGTTGCTTAGTGACGTGACCTCAGATTTACCCATTCACTCCAGTCTGTTCTCATCCCCATCCCCACGGATGACCTTCCTATCTCCTCCATCCCCTAAGCATCCCACACTCACTCCCTACTGACCCACTGCCTACTTTTCCAGGGAAACAGAAGAAACTCCATGAGCCCCAACCACCACAGCCACCCACCCGTCCTGGGCTGTGAAGGCTTCACCCTGCCCCAATCCCAGACCAGCCTTCCACCGAGACCCACCTCTCACCGAGTCCCACCTCTCACCAGATCATTCCCATGGGCAAACCAACCCATTTCCCCAGCTCCAGCACCCCCTCCACTTATAACTAAACTCTGTAAAATCAGGCATCCATAACCACCACTTTCTGTTCTCTCCCCCCAATACCCTTTCTTTCCCTCAACTTTTTGTTTTAAAATCATTCAAACCTACAGAAAGTTGTAAGAATAGTACAATGACATCCACACACCCTTCTAGCTCTGCCAGTCGTTCACGTTTGCCACACTGCTCGTGACACCCCTCCCCTGGTGAGGAAATCAACACTACCTGGGAGCACAGATGTTCTCGTGCAAAACCCCACACAACTCTACGTGTGGTCACACTCAGGGAAACTCAGAGGTGATACTTTATCCAACTATAGTCTACCCTGGCATTTCCACAAGTGTCTAAATAATGTCCTTCATAGAATTTTTTTTCCCCATATGGTATCCAATCAAGGATCATATGTACAGATGTTTGGCTATGTTTACCCCTTTAAGAATGAATGTCCTGGGACTTCCCTAGTGGCTAAGACTCCGAGCTCTCAAGGCAAGGGGCCTAGGTTCAATCCCTGGTCAGGAAAGTAAAGTAGATACCACATGCCGCAACTAAGAGTTTGAATGCCAAAACTCAAGATCCTTCATGCCTCAATGAAGATCAAAGATCCTGAGGGATGCAAATGAGAACCAGTACAGCTAAATAAATAAATAAAATATACATATATATATATATATATATATATATATATTTTAAAATTAAAGAAAAGAATGAATGTCCCACATTTTCTACCCTGTTTTTCAGGACACTGAAGTAGCCAGGCCAGCAGTTTCGCCGAGAGCCCTTCCTTCTGGATTTGTCTGGGGGTCTCGCACAGTTTGCTGTCGTTCAGTCGCTCAGCCATGTCTGACTTTTTGTGACCCCATGGACTGCAGCATGCCAGACTTCCCTGTCCTTCACTGTCTTCTGGGGCTTGCTCAAACTCATGTCCATTGAGTTAATGATGCCATCCAACCATCTCATACTCTGTCATCTCCTTCTCCTCCTGCTTTCAATCTTTCCAAGCATCAGGGTCTTTCCAATGAGTCAGCTCTTCGCATCACGTGGCCAAAATATTGGAGCTTCAGCTTTACCATCAGTTCTTCTAATGAATATTCAGGATTGATTTCCTTCAGGATTGATTGGTTTGATTTCCTTGCAGTCCAAGGGACTCTCTATGGTATTCTCCAACACCATAGCTCAAAACATCAATTCTTCTCACATAGTGCAAAGATGAGCCTATGGGCAGGGACGACAGAGAGTGGACTATTTCTCCTTCAGCATGCCCAAGTGCCAGACCATCTGGGGATCTCACTGTATCTTGTTTGTTTGCCTTAATATTTACTTATTTGGCTGTGCTGGGTCTTGGTTGCAGCTGACAGGCTTAGTTGCCCTGCTGCATGTGGAATCTTAGTTCCCTGACCAGGGATCGAACTCCTGTCCCCTGTATTGGAAAGTGGATTCTTAACCACTGGACTACCAAGGAGGTCCCCTTGCTATACTCTGTAAAGGTGTGTTCTCTCTCTGTAATGAGTAGATACAGGGCTTCTCTGCTGGCTCAGTGGTAAAGAATCCACCTGCAATGCAGGAGACACAGGTTCAATTCCTGGGTCGGGAGATCCCCTGGAGAAGGAAATGGCAAACCACTCCAGTATTCTTGCTTGGAAAAGCCCATGGACTGGGGAGCGTGGCAGGCTAGGGTCCATGGTTTGCAAAGAGTTGGACATGACTTAGCCACTAAACCACCAATGAGTAGGTAGTCCTGGGGTAACACTTTAAGATAGCCTGCTCCCCAGTGATTGCACACTCCAGGGCTTTAGTCCTCACTGATGGCTTTTGCCTAAATCAAACTATTACTACAATGCTTGCAACTGGAGATTTTCTAACTTCTATTTCCCCTCAGATCCTCTCCCATCAATTCTGCTCCCTCCCCAACTTGCTCTTCTAAGGTCTCTGTTGACATCCACACTTCTAAGTCCTCTTGTCTATTCTCCCGAGGCCCAGCATTTGACATGGTCTCTTGGAAACCATTTCTTCCTCGGCCCCCAGGACCCATGCCTTGCCTATTCCCTCCCCTCTCAGCCCCCTTCCCTGCTTCCTGCTCTCTCCCCATCCGTGGACCCCTCCTCATTTTACCCACACCCACTGTCCTGGGGAAGGCTCCCAGGTGATCTGTCCAGTGGGGACCAGGGCCAAGACTCTGGACCCACCTTCTCCATCCTCCTCCTGGATCCCAACAAGCATCTCAAACTTAAAAGGGCCTCACATGAGCTCCTGAAATTTTCCACATGGCTCTCTACCCATCTCGATTACTGCCAACATCTTCCGACTATGCTGATGTTATGAGTTGAATTATGTCCTTCAAAAAGACAGGTTCGGGGTATTCCCTGGTGGTCCAGTGGTTAGGACTTGGTGCTTTCACAGCCACGGGCCTGGATTTGATCCCTGTCTGGGGAACTGCTGTTGTTGTTTACTTGCTAAGTCACATCTGACTCTTTGTGTATGTAGCCCATCAGGCTCCTCTGTCCATGGGATTCTCCAGGCAAGAATACTGGAGTGGGTTGCCAATTCCTTCTCCAGGGGATCTTCCTGACCCAGGAATCAAACTTGCATCTCCTAAACTGGCAGGTAGATTCTTTACCACTGAGCTACATGGGAAGGCCTGGTTGGGGGACAAGAATCTCACAAGCCAGGCGGCACAGCAAATTGTTGTTTTTTTTTTTTAAAGATAGGTTCAGTCCTAACCCCCAGCACCACAGAATGTGCCCTTGATGGAAAGAGGATCATTACAGATGTCATTAGTTAAGCTGAAATCATAATGGGGTCTGTGATCACACAGGATAGAGTATGGAGTAACCATATGACTGGTATCCTTATAAGAAGAGAAGAGACACAGAAAGGGGACACATAGTGAGAAGCCATGTGACAACAGAGGCAGCGACTGGAGGCATGCACCTACAAGCCAAGGAATACTGAGGAACACTAGGTGCCAGACGCTGGAGGAAGCAAGGGAGAATCCTCCCCTGGTAACTTGCAAGGGAGAATGACCTGACCACATCTTAATTTCAGACTTTTGGCCTCAGAACCGAGAGAATAAACTTCTGTTGTTCTAAAGCCACCCTGACTTGTTATGGCAGCCCCAAGAAAATAACATATTAGGCCAAAAACCTTGGGGGTCACCTGTGAGCCTTTTGTTACCCATCATCCAGGCAGTCTAACACGTCTTCAGGCGCCACCCTTAATATCCATAGTTTCAAACCAGCCACACGCTCCAGGCCAGCTTAGCTCCCATCGCCTCTTGGCAGGATGACAGGGCCCCAGAGCTGGTCACCCTACACCCATCCTTGACCCCAGCCTATTCTCCATGAGCAGCCACAGTGGACCCAGTTCAAAGAGGAGTCACACGAACCTCCTCAAAACCCTGCAAGGGCTTCCCATCTCCCACCAAGGCAGTGACCTCAGGGGCCTCCAGTCCTGTTCTCCTAGCTCCTTCCACTGCCCCCACCCGCCGGCCTCCTGCCTTCCCTGTAATTGGGCTTCCCAGGTGGAGCTAGTGGTAAAGAACCCACCTGCCAATGCAGGAGACAGAAGAGACATAGGTTTGATCCCTGGGTCGGGAAGATCTCCTAGAATAGGAAGTGGCAACCCACTCCAGTACTCTTGCCTGGAAAATCCCATGGACAGGGGAGCCTGGCAGGCTACAGTCCATGGGACCAGAAAGAGTCAGACACGACTGAGCCACTGAACATGTATATATTTATTTATTTGGCTGCGCTCAGGGTCTTAATTGTGGCATGCAGGATCTTAGTTCCCTGACCAGGGATTGAACCCAGGCCCCCTGCACTGGGAGAGCAGTCTTGGCCATGGACCACCAGGGAAGTCCCTTCTCCTGCCTTCTCAGACACGCTTCTTCAGACATACCCCACCTCTGAGCCTTGGCATCTGCTAATCCCTCAGCCTGAAACGCTTTCCCCCAGACACTGAAATAACCAGCCACCTCCCTTCCTGCAGACTTTCACTCAAAAGTCACCATCTTTCCCTTCTAAGGTTTCATTCCTCCACATTCACTCCCTGCCCCTGCCTTCTCTACTTAACACCTTCCACTGGCAGGCAGTCTGTGCGTCTCACTTTGTTGCCTCCACACCCTATCAGCTCTACAAGGACAGCAGTTTCCGTCTTTCAGGTTCACTGACTGATCTCGTCCTAGCCATTCAATAAGCACTGGTTTGATTATTAAGTAGCATGATAGAGGACCACTGGAGATTTGGGCTGGAGAGAGCCTGATTAGGCATCTTCTTTAGTCTTTATTGAATTGGTTACAATATTGCTTCTATTCTGTGTTTTGGTTTTTCAGCCGAAAGCATGTAGGATCTTAACTTGTTGCTTTGGTTCCTGTGTTCCTTCCACTCCTCAATCAGACAGAAAAAGGAATATGGACACAGAAATGTCAGCTGGCAGGGAGCAGACTGAGGTCACTTGTTCCAGGGGGTCTGGGCCCTGGGCATCATGGTCCACATTTCCAACAGCAATCTGAGAGCCAGGTACCCCCTACTGCCACTCCCTTCCTGAGTGGTCTTCAAGTGTGGTCTTCTGTCCTGAGGCAGGGTGAGTGGCACTCTTCAACTAGAGCAGCTGTTTCTCTCTTCACTTGACCTGGTGGTGGTGGTTTAGTTGCTAGTTGTGTCTGACTCTTTTGAGACCCCAAGGACTGTAGCCCACCAGGCTCCACTGTCTATGGGATTTCCCAGGCAAGAATACTGGTGTAGGTTGCCAATTCCTTCTCCAGGGGGTCTCCCTGACCCAGAGATCCAACGCGGGTCTCTTGTACTACAAGCAGATTCTTTACCAACTGAGTCACCAGGGAAACCCTCTGATCTACTGTTAAAGAAAGTGTGAAAACCCCGATTCTCCTCCATGGCTCTGCACACATCCACATCCACACTTGGCCTCCCCAGGGCACTCCTGACAGAGGGCTGGGCTTTGCGGATGCAGGAACCCCTGCAGTGAGCATCTCTTCCTGACAACAAATCCGAGGAAGCACTTGTCCTTTCTCCCCAGGAGGCTCACAGCCGGCCAGCTCAGCAGCCCTCTCGCCCTCTGTGTCCCGCCTGGCAGTCAGTCTGGCACAGGTGCCCCTTCCTGACCCCTTCCAGGCCTCTAGCGATTTCCCTGACAGCTTCATTTTTCTGATGCCAGGCTTGGCATTGGGCAGTGAGGCTGTGGACTGACCAGCTGCCCAGGCCCTGGCCTCACAGTGGGTGGCGGGGGGGTGACATGGCAGGAGCCATGATAGGTTGTGGGTGTTCTGGGTTCGGGGGGGTGGTTCTCTGGGAGTCTTCCAGTCCAAGCCCTTGGTTCTATGCCACAATCTTGTTTTAAAACCTAACCAGTATATGTGCTCCCACCAGGCTTCTCCATCCATGGAATTCTGCAGGCAAGAATACTGGAGTGAGTTGCCATTTCCTATTTATAATACCTATAATACCACTACATAGCATACAGATTGCCACTAAATAAATATCAACTGAATGTACTAACCAATAGGTGGGCTTTGCAGGTAGCGCAGTGGTAAAGAATCCGCCTGCCAATGCAGGAGACAAGAGTTCAGTTCCTGGGTTGGGAGGATCCCCTGGAGGAGGAAATTACTACTGATACTAAAGCTAATTTTAACAAGAGTCCAGCTGCTGGCTTACCTCCTTCCATCCTCCCAGCAGCCCCCAGGCTCAGGGACACCAGGATGATGTGAGAGTCAGGCTAGGATCTGAAGCAGACGAGTATTCAGCGGGTTGAGGATGAAGTTCTGAGAACCCCAAGGGAGGGAGGCTGAAGCAGTGCCCACACTGTCTGTTCTCACACCTCCATCTCCAAACCCCTGGGTCTTTACCACTCCCTCCAGGGTTGCGGGTCTCCCCATCACTAAAGCAGGGTAGCCCCTTCCCAAAGCCAGACTCTTGAGCCCCTTCTCTCAGACCCAGGGTCTACTCCCCACCTCCTTGCTGCCCCCTCACGCCCCCCACCCCCACCACTCTCTGAGGGCAGCAGCGACCCTGCCAGCCAGGGAGAGACAGCAGGGTCTGGGGCCAAAAGTTCTCAGGACTCAAGCCAAAGAAGCGAGAGGGGATCCCATGGAACAGCTAGGTCACACTGCATGTCCAAAGGCAGAGAATGGGCGGTAACTTTACAAATAATAAAGGGGCCTGGGCCTTTTGGGGAGCACGAACGATCAAGGCTGACTCCCCCAGGGATGGGGCGTGGAGAAATCAGTCTTCCCAGTCCCACCAGGGTGGCCTCAGAAGCAGGAGTAGGAGGGGTGTGGGCAGGGCCTGGACAGAGGAAGGAAAGGGGAGGGTGGCCAGGGCAGGGCCTGGGACCCACAGGTGTGTCCGGAGTCAGCCCCAGACACAAAAGGCCGGGGTCTGGCGGTCCCCTCCGCTGCCTGGCCCCCTTGGTGCCAGGGTGGGGGACACATCTCAAGCCCCCAGCCCCTCATCGCCTCCCCAGCTCCTCCTCCCCAGCCCCGCACTCCCGCGGTGTGCACCCCGGGCAGGGGGCTGGGCCGCCGAGTACCGGATCCACTTAGAGCGAAAAAGCACTTAGGAGCGAAAGGGCACCCGCCCCGCCCCCCGCCCAGCCCCCCGCGCCCGTACCTGGCCTTCCCCGTTGCGGTCGCGACCCCCTGCCCAGCCGGGCTCGGAATCTCGGGAGGGCAGCCCGGGGCTCGGCCTGGAGGCCGCGCGGCGCCCGGAGACGCCGGGTCCCGTCCCCATGGCGGCCGGAGGAAGCGGCGGTCTGCGCCGCCCGCCGGACAAAGCGCGGAGCCCCGCTTCCTGCCATTGTGCGGCCGCGCCCGCCCGCCGAGCCCGCCGGGACCCCGGGGGGCGGGGAACACCCTCCCGCCGGCAGCCCCGCCCTGACCCCCAGCCCCCAACCCCCACGCAAATGTCCCAGGCTCAGAGGGTCCCCCCACCCCCGCCGGGACCTCCTTGAATGCTGGGGGAAGGGGGACCCGCCGGTGACAACCCCCCTCACCTTGACTGCGGAACCCCGGCCCCGCCCAGTCCCGCGGGCGCCCCATTTTGCTGTGACCGCCACCACCCCCCCCCCCAACGCGAACGACTGGGCATGGAGGTCCCCCTGGCCAAAGGGCATCTTAACTCCCTCCCGCCAGTCCTGGGGACCCCCTCCCCAGAGCCTCAGCCCGCAGGACTTCTCCCTGCTGTGAGGGAGCTTCCTTAATGCTGGTGGCAGAAGAGGGGGGACCGGACCAAGGACACATCACATCTCCCTAGGGGTCCTCGGGCCCCGCTCCCTGTCCAGCCCCGAGGATATCTGACTCCACTTCTCAGTCTCAGCCACACAGCCGGCGCTCAGAGGCCTTCTTGAGGGTCATCTTAGTGCCGGCCCGCAATCCAAGAGACCGCCGCCTCAGAGACTGAGCCCGGGGGACCCCCGCTCCCACTGCCCACGCCAGGCAGAGGAGCAGAGTGAGGCTGGTGACCACAGGAGGAGGCGGCAGGCGGAAGGCAGGTGCACGGGGCGGAGAGGGTGGTCTCTGGGGTGCGCCCAGGAGTAGCGTGACAGGAGGCGTCGGGACAACCCCACAACCCAACTCAGCTTTCCACGAAGCCCCTGCTGCTCCAGGCTGGCACCCACCGCCCCGCACCCCTCCCCGGCTCAGGGCCACGCGGGAGCTTCCGGTGCCCTACCGCCAGAGGGCGCTCATCAGAGGCTGAGAGACGCAGACCCGGAATGGGGTGTGGTGCCAGGGTCACCACTGTAGGTCGTTAAAGCGCTTTCACACTCACTCCCGGGAGGTGGAGGCCGGCACTGTTATCCTCGCTCATCGAGTGGGGGAGAAAGTGACGGAGAAGTGCACAGGCCGACTGACACCCAGGCTTCTGAAATGGCCTCCCCAGGGCACTCCTCAGTACTCACACGCTGTCATTAGCCCCATCCCCTAGACAGCTCCCCCTCAATCTGGTTCTGTGGGGGGAAGAGGGTCTCTACAGGTTTTGCAGGGAGCAGCAATTTATCCATCTATCCTGGCCAGGACGTTCCATGGCTGTGTCCCCTCCCACATCCTGAGCGACCCTCTTTCCACACCATAGGCAAATCTTCTAAAACTGAAACCTGATCATGTCACTCCCCCACCCCCCCACCAAACCCTCCTGTGACTTCCCATCTTGCTTAAAATAAAATCCCAATTATGGCCTGGCTCCTACCTTGCCCCCCACCCCCGGCCGGTTCCACAGGGTAAGCCGCCATGCTGGCTTCCTTCATCCCTACAACTCACTGAGCTCAGAACCTGCTCCTCTGTGTTCTGGAACACCATGTGCCCTTGATCTTCCCAACAGCTGGCACTGGGCCCCAATTTAAATCCTACCTCACCAAGGAGGCCGTTACTCTTCTCTCCAAATAAACACCCCCTTACCCCAGGACTCTCAGTCCCCTTAAATTGAATCATTTCCTCCAAAGCATCTATTTATATTATGACCTGAAATTATTTTCTTTGTTCACTTCTTGATGATCACTTTCCCCTGCTAGAATATTCTCTCCAGAGGCTAGCAGTCTTGGCTGTCTGGCCCATGCTTCATCTTTGGCATTTAGAACAGTCCTGGCCACAGGTACTCCGTGTAGACTAAGATGATGAATGGACGAATGAAGACAGAAGGAGGGGCTTCATGCCAGAGAAGGCCAATGGGGCCAGGAAGGTCTTGGCCAGGATGCCCTTCCTGTGGCCAACGGTCAACAACACTTTCTCCATTGCCTGTCCACGGCTTCTCTCCATCCCCTCCAGCATCCATGACCTTGGCTTGCTGGCCCAGGCAGGTCAGTTTCTACCTCAAAGCCGGGTGGTGTTGCCCAGGCCCCCTGCCCCTGCCCCCCAGGCCAACCTCTGAGCACACCTAAGTGCCAGGCCCATGCCAAATCCCGTTCACTCTTCTCAGGACCATAAGGAGAAGATACTGTTACTATCTCCATTCAACAGACAAAGACACTGAGATTTGGAAAGGTAAAATAACTTGTTCTAACAGCAGATGCCCACTGGACCACTCCCGTGAGCCTCAAGCACAGAATAGCCGTAGTGACATGTCGACCAGCCAAGCAGTGATTTGGGCAGCAGGGACGTGAGGTCCACCCTCCTTGGGGACAAGGGGGATCCCCAAGCCCACCAGTCTGTGGTAGCCAGGTTGCATCGAGTGGAGACCATCAGGACTGGCCAGGACAGGTCCCCAGAGGTCACTGGAGTGACCAGGTTCTGGCCACCCTGAGTCATGCTCCTGCTTGGGTTCTGCATCCAGGGCTGGGACTGCTCCTTGGAGGGCCAGGGCCCTGCTATCCCAGGGCCAAACGTGCAGGGTCAAGGAACCTATGGAGCAGGGGAAGAAAGGAGCCCTACACAGGGAAGGGAGGAGGCCTCGGCAGGCTTTGAGGTTCCCACCTGCTCGCTAAATAGGGAGCTGAAACAGCCCGTGAACAGGCCCAAAAGGTCCCAGCCCCTGACTCTCTGAGGAGGGGGCCCCTCCCTAGCCCAGCCCCAGCTCCAGGCTCATGAGTCAGGACTGGCTTGTTGAAACTGATACCCAGAAACCAGATGCCGGGGCTGATGAATAATGGAGTCTGCAAGGCAGGAGCCCCCTGCCACTCCCGCCCAGCACCACCTCCCCAGCCCCAGAAAAGCAGAGTCCTGTGGGCATCCCCTTCCTCACAGTGGGTTGAGGCCCCAGCCTGGTCTGCAGTGGGAGAGGGGAGGTCACAGGGCTGGGGCCTGCTCTGTCCACAGGAGACTGGACTGGAACCAGGAGTTGGGGCTCTCTGGCCAGGGGGACACTCCTGCCCAGGGGCTCCCTGCCCAAGCTAAGCTCCCCTAAGAGGTTCCCAACCCTGAGGCTCCATCTGGCACCTTGGAAATCCAGGGGTGGAGGCTGCATGCATGGGCACGTTAGCCAGGGAGGAGTCGGCTCTGCCAGGCTGCTCTCCTCTTCAAACAGCCCATCTGGCTCCTCCCTTCCCCTAGGCCTGGGCCTCACTGCTTGTCCTCTGGTTCTGGGGTCCCCCTGGAGGCAGAGCCTGCTCTAAGGACCTGCCCTGTGCTGGGCAGATGGTAGGGGTGTAGAGAACCTCTCTGCAGGCCAGCTCCATGCCACCAAGTCCAGAAGCCAGTGAGCCCTCTTCCTCCCCAGGGAGCCAACCAGCTGGGACCTGTGGGTACTAGGTGGAAAAGGAGAGGCTGTGTGGTCCATGAACTTTGACCCCTGCCCAGGCCCTGCAGAAATGTGTCCTGGAGCTCCGGACCCCAGCCCGGAAGCCTGCACCTTCTCCTGGCACCTCTTGTTTCAGAGCCACACAAAAGGCTCTTTGGGAGGGAATCGGGGAGAGGGCATAGGCCTGGACCTGCTTCTGGGGTCCACTTACCTACCTCCTGCCCTTCCCTACTGTGCAAAGAGGGCACTGACCAGTTCTCTAGAATTCTCTATCTAGGATGGCTGCTGGGTTCAAATGTGTGTCTGGACTCTGGCAAAGGAGCAGAGGAATAGTGAAACAAATCCTCCCAGAGCCCTCCAAGCCTGGGGAAGGAAGTGGAGGAATCGGTAGGGCCCGAGGCCCCTGGGCCTCCACGTCCTCAGTCTTTCATCAGAGCGGCCAGGGTCTGTCCTGGCCTCTGGGTCTCCAGGAGACCCATGAGTCCTCTGGCTCTCTCTCTCCCCTTCTCCCCAGCGAGGACCAGGCCAGACCCAGGCGGCCCGAGGCGCAGACTCTCGCGCCCCCTGCCGGCCTCGAGAGGACTTTCCGCTTGGACCGTCACGGACGCCCAGATGCAGCGAGGTCGCCGAAACCACCTAACCAAGCCCCGCCAAATCCCCTTCGGCACCCCTCGCCCCACCAGCAGCCCTCACACCAGGGCTGGGTCCCTACAGACTCCTCACGGCCATTTCTCCCAGCCGACCCCACCCTAGAGTCATTGTGGGGGCGGGCGCTGGAGCCCATTCCACCCCAAGTAAGTAGAAGCAGAGCCAGTGGCGCCTGTTGACGGCCACCTGCAGGCCCAGGGCTGTGTGGGACCCTCGCCCTCCCCTCCCTCCACTATCCCCCCTCCCCCAACCCCGGCTTCTGTCCATTAATTCAGAGGGAGTCTTGGCTCCCGGACCCACCCCCGTCTGAACTCCCCCGAGACTCACCTAGGGACACGGGTCTCCTCCCCAGTGGCTAGGGCTCGGGTCAAGACTGCCAAAGCTCCGAGGGGCCTACAGGACGAGGGCCACCGGAACCGCGGGGCGGGCTCGGTCCGCTCTGCGCCGGCGGGGGCGCGGGTCGTAGGGGAATTACGGTAGGCCGGCGCGGGCGCTACCACCTGGGCGGGCCGGGACGTACCAACGGCTCGCCCGGCTAGGCCGGGGAGGGGCTGCGCTCCCGGGAAGCTCCGGGAGCCCCACCCCGCGGCCCAGGGGTGGCTGGAAGGCCGGCCGGCTTTTGGGGGTAACCTAGGGTCCGGGCTGCGGACAGAGGTAAGGAGGTCGTTGTCACTGTCCCCAAGCGGGTGCCTTTACAGACCTGCAGAAAGTTCAAAACCTGCACTCTTTGAGGTGGGCTTAAAGAAAAGAGCTCGCCCTCCCACCCCCGGCGAGGACCAGCGGCAGGACGCTGCCCCCCGGGGTCCAGAAGGAGGCACCCGCAGGCCCTGCCCGCCCCGGGAATCGCCCCAAGCCAGGCTGGCTTCCGCTGGATTCTGAACTGCGCCCTCCGCGGCGCCTGAGAAACGGGCCCGCCTAGCTCCGTGCCTCCCTCTTTTTTCCTGGCCCACGCCTAGTAGGTCCTGAAAGAGGGGCCCATCCCGCCCTTCGGTGGTTCCTGGCAGATTGCGTTCAGAATAACTCAGCGCTCAGGACTTGAGGTGGGGGGAGTGTCTGGGGATACCCCGCCCCAAGCACACCTACCCCCTTCCCTAGGGAGACTGGCATGATGGGGCTGCCACCCTCTACTCCCAGCCTCCTGGTTCAGACCTACTTGCATTTTCCCAATTCTAGACCATCTTCATCAGGCTCCCTCCAGACTACCGGAGACTACTCCAGAGACCCCTCTTAATCGGAGTCACTGTCCTTAGCAGTGCTGACCTCCCTGGGGCTGGTCCACACTAGGGCAGCTCATCTTGGCCAGGTCACATGTGTGGGTCCTCTGTCCCGGCCTCTGGGGCACCCCAGACCTTCACCTTCTCCCCTCCAAAGTACTTAACCAAAGCCCCAAAGTTCCACTTGCACTGCTTCCCTGGTCCTGCCCCAGTCTCCAGGCACACACGGGGCTGCCCGGGATCTACAGCTGACCAGCATCTCCAAGGACCAGCTACCTCCAGAGAGCCCAGAATCTGGCCATTCTCAAGGGCGCCTGGCCTTTACCTCTTACCCCCAAAGCATTGCCCAGGAGAATGAATGACTCCTTCTTCCATTAATCACCACATCCTGCCCACTCTTTCTCCACAAGGACCTCAGACCCACCCCTTCCTCTGCCCTGTGTCCACTGGTCTTCATCTGACAAGCCTTCCCCTAGACATAGACACCACCCCTCCCCGACTCATCCCTGCCACCTCACAGCCCAGTGTTAAGCTGGAAGGGAAGTCTGAGGTCATCAAATCCAATCTTCACTCTCTGCTTAAATTGCCTCTAGCAATGGGGTGCTCACTACCTATGTATCAGAGAACAGCTTCAGCTGTTGGAGACTCTTACCTTTACTGAACCAAAGCCCACCTCCCTGCCAGGGCCCTTGGGAGCTCTGCAGAAAAATTCACCCCGCACTCCTTTCCTCCTGACAATTTGTTAGAAATGGTAGGCTCTGAGGACAGACAGACCTGGTTGAGACAGACCCAGGCAAGTTATTTTCCCTCTCTGTTTCTCTGTGTCCTGTCTCTGTGATGGTGTGTCCTTGCTGCACAGGGTGGGGGTGAGGACTAGGTGAGGTCCCCGTGGAGAAGCACTGAAGCTGAGCCTGGCACACAGTAGGTGCTGAGAACACAGTGGCTGCTAGAACTGATACCTTTAAGGATGATGCCCTGAGGGTCCCATCTCCAAGACAAACACCCCAAGTCTTCCATCCCCTCAAATGTTGTTCCCTAGGCCAGTGTCAGCCCTTCTCTGTGTCCCCTTGTGACCTGTGGTGCCCTGTACAGACTTCCATCAGAATGCCCAGATCAAGGGGACTCTGCCCTGTGGTTAACTTGCAGGAGGGTGGGGACACCCACCAGGTCATCACCTGGCCCTCTGGGAGGGAGGGAGCAAACACTTCCTCTGAGTCCCCAACAGGACACCTGCCCTGGGGACAGGATAGCTGTGCAGTAAACATCCATCTGGCTGGGTGGGGTTGGTCAGGTCTAGGATGGAACCTAAGGTGGTCTCAGATCTCAGGGAGAGAAAGGAGGGCATGCTGGGAGCCTAGGGGTTTCTCTCCCCCCTGCACACACGATACACACATGATCACAGCTAGCATCCTCTTGAACACCACAGCAAGCCATGCTCTCTGCTAAGCACTCCACAGGTGAGCCCTCTTTTAATTCTTGTCACAACTCTAGAAGCCTCAGCTTCCAGATGAGGAAACTGAGGCTCAGAGGTAGACTGACTTTCCCAGGGTCAGGCAGTTGGAAAGGGGTAGGATGTGACCCTGCAGTTCCCAGGTGTGGGTTACTCCATACATCTTTTAAAAATATTTTTTTTAATTTATTTGGCTGTGACAGGTCTTGGTTGCGACACACAGGATCTTCAATCTTCACTGCAGCATGTGGGATCTTTAGCTGTGGCAAGCAAACTCTTAGTTGCGGCATGTGGGATCTAGTTCCCTGACCAGGGATGGAACTTGGGATCCCTGCATTGGGAGCACAGAATCTTAGCCACTGGACCACCAGGAAGGTCCCCTACCCTATACATCTTCCTCTTGAAGAAGTGTAGGGACACCACCTCCCTTCATGGTCCCCAAGACAGGTAGTTCAGACACCTCACCTGGACCTCAGGATGCTCCCTGTTCAGTTTTGCCTACCTTTCCCCATCCCCTGAGCCCTGCTCACTCCTTCCATCCCCAATATCCGTCCCCACCCCAACTCAGCTTTCTTCCATCTTAATAAGCCCTAATTTCTCTGGACACCAGCAGCCACCTCCAGGAAGCCCATGCTGGTTATCTCCATTCCCCTAGAGTGAACTCCAGGAACAGGAGGGAGGAGTGGGGTGGCTGATGCATTTCAAAAGCCCCAGCAGCCAGAAGAAGTTCAAATAAAACCTCAAGGGTCGGGATGTCTGTGGCAGTCCAGTGGTTAAGGCTCCATGCTTCCAATGCAGGGTTAACCAGTTCAATCCCTGGTTGGGGGACTAAGATCCTGCATGCCAGACCCCAAAATAAATAAAAACAAAGATGTAACCAAACCGAACAAGCAAACACAAATTCTCGGACTTCCCTGGTGGCGCATTGGCTAAGAATCCACCTGCCAATGTAGGGGACACAAGTTCAATCCCTGCTCTGGGAAGAGTCCACATGCGGAGGAGCAACTAAGCCTGTGCAAATAACTACTGAGCCGGTGTGCTACAACTACTGAAGCCCGTGAGCCCTAGAGCCCATGCTCTGCAACGAGAAGCCACTGCAATGAGAAGCCCATGCACCACAACGAAGAGTAGCCCCCCGCTCTCCGCAACTAGAGAAAGCCTGTACAAAGCAATGAAGACCCAGTGCAGCCAAAAAACAAACACACAGAAAAAAACCCTCAAGGGTGGGCCCGGAAGTAGAAGGGTCCAGCCCGGTTGAAAGATGGCCCTTCCCCAGGGCAGCCTGGGGGGGCCAGTCTGACAAACCCAAGTCCTCACTTCCCTCCTCCTCCCTGGGGGCCTGGGATCAGCTCCAGGAGAGCAGGACCTTTGTTCCCCGGGAAATCTCCAGGCCTAGAACAGGGCCTGGCATGCCAGGTGCTTCAGGCTGATTTGCTGAATGAATGAATGATGTCATCTCCTTCAAAACGCTAGTCACATCCTGCTAGCGGTCCCTAGAATGGCTGGAGAGGACAGTGAGAATGAGGTTCTCCATCTCATTCCAGGCTATGCTTGGCCAGTCATGCTGTGTGACGTGGGCTAGTTCTTTCGTCTCTCTGAGCCTGTTTCCTTATGTTTCACATAGGAATGATAATAACGCTTTTCTTCTAAGGTTCTCACAAAAGTTCAGTGAAACAAGCGTGAGGGCCTAACAACCTGCCTGGCACGTAAACATGTTTGGTCACTGGTGGTTCTTATTATCATCAACAATAGGATATTCTTTGCTCCTCTCTCTCACCAACCTGGGTGTCATTCACCTCCTCTGACCTTCTGCTCCAGCCTGCTCCTACCCTTTGGAAGACTTGCCTCTTGCTCCTTGTTTTCTGCCTCTGCACTTCTGCCTGTGGCAGTTCCCCCTTTCTGGACTGCCCTTGGCTTCTGCTCTGCCTGTCCACGTTTTCGGGCTTACTGATAAAGAACTCGCCTGTCAGTGCAGGAGACATAACAGACACAGGTTCGATCCCTGGGTCAGGAAGATTCTCTGAAGGAGGAAATGGCAACCCACTCCAGTATTCTTGCCGGGAGATCCTCATGGACTCCTGGGGATCAGGAGCCTGGCGGGCTACAGTCCATGGGGTCACAATGAGTTGGACACGACTGAAGCAACTTAGCATGCAGGCACGTCCACATTTTCACTCCCATCAGAGGCCACCTCCTCCAAGATGTCCTCCCTGACTAGACCTTCACCTTTGATTTCTCAGGCATCCTTGTGGCCCAAGTCTGTATCACCTGTCCCAAAGCAGGTGCCACCAGCGATAGAACTAGGGTTCTCCCCCTGCAGGCTGGGTGATGGTCTGCTGCTGATGCCAACGTCAGCCATGTTGAGTTGCAGGCAGCCCACGGCTGGGCTGGAGTTGAGACCTGGAGGCTGCAGAATGCCCTCAGGTACTCTGACACCAACTCTCATCTCATAGGCCTCACCCCTGCCCCTGCCTATGGCAGCTTGTGGGTCTGCCTGGGGCGCAGCTGCCCACAAAAGAGGCTGGGTCAGTGTGGCCTGCCCCCTTTACCACCCCTCTGGGTCAGGCAGAGGCCCCAAGGCTTCACAGGCCCCTGGAAGGATGTAACTGAGGGTAACTGGGGCCAGATTGTTGCCAGGAGCCCCCATATGGGGGAGAGGCAGCCAGCCAACACCAGAGCCCTGATGCCAGGCACCATCCATGCCAGCAGATTGCATCTGACATCACAGCCGCCCCCTTGCCGGTGACCACGGCAACTGGAAGCCTCCCCCTCCTCTCCCCACCCCCAGAACAGCCCTCCATGTTCCTTCCAGCCATGGTCTTCCTATACAGAATGTAAGCGGCTATGTCCGGGTGGAAGGGTGTAACAGGGCGGCATCTTTAATCTCCTGCAGCTGCAGAGCTGAGCTGCACAGTGGCTAGGAACAGGGCTCTGACACCACACAGATCTGGGTTCTGGGTTCAAATCTCAGCTCTCCCACATCCTAGAGACGCGTTCTTAGGTGAGCCGCTACCTGTCCACTGTAAATGAGAATAGTGACGGGACAGTTGTCAGAAGGCCAGAGGGAGGAGACAAAGAGTCCTCAGGGCCCGGGGTGACACAGTAAGTTGTGGCAGTTACCACTACTGTCCCTCAAATGCGTGCGGGGAGGGGCCCAACCTGGGTTCCAGCCCTGGCTGTCTCTCCTGAGCTGTGGGGCCTCGGCCAAGTCACAGGACCTCTCTGAACCTTGGTATCTTCATCTGGAAAACAGGGCAACAACCCACGCCTTCCCAGCAGAGCTGCCACAAACAGCACATGAGGCACAGAGCCCAGCACAGACCAGGCAGAAGGCCCCCCCCATCATTTTTATCTGTATTCCTCTTGTTTTGTCCACTGCTAGCTCCCAAGTCCTGATACTCCAGGACCACTGGGCCCCCTCTTCCCTTCCTCATCCCCAGGCCTGCAGTCACTGTCACAAAGTCACATAGTGTCCCTGACCCATGCTCAGGCCTGAAGAGTGGCCTGGTGACCCAGGAAGAGTGCCCATGGGGCACTGGAATGGAACCCTGGTTGCAGGGTGGGGGATGTCCCTGCTTGCTGATTCTTAGCTTCCTCATCAGTGACATTGAGCAGCAGTGCCTGTCACCTCAGGGCTCTAAGGACCACAGGGCAAGAAAGGGCTGTGAGGCACCCCCGCTCTGGCTGCCCTCATAGAAGTCCCCCCACCTCTGCTCTTTCTGAACTAAGGTCAGCCCCTCTGCCTCCTAAACCAGCCATCCTGCAGCCCTGCCCACCCCTGAACCCAGGCCACACTGTGGCCAAGCCAGCTGCACCCTTGCCAGGGCCCCATGGATTTCCGGGCCTGGATAGAGCGGGTGGTTAGCAACCTGCCCCAGGGGCCCCCAGGACCGCCAGCCTCCCTACCTTAGCAGCCCGGCCCTTGTCCATGCAGTCAGGGTTCTGACAACGCAGTCCCTTCTCTTCTTCCAGGCTCCGGTCTTCTGCAAAGGAGAGGAGAGGAGGGTTACTAATTAGGCGGGGCCCAGGGAGGGTGCGCCCCAGGCAGGGGCACCCTGGCTCCCCGGGGCCCCAGGAGCCTCCCGACCGGAGGACGGGGTGGGGCGGTCTCCTCAATGCACCCTTCAAAGGAGGGCAGTGTCCCTTTCTCTTTTAAATGCCAACTTATCTGCACGGGAATCTGTGTGCAGAGCCCTTTTCTTGTTGCAGCTCCCTAGGGAAATTATCCAGATTCCAGGGGGAGAAAACATCTTTGGAAATGAGCTGCTCCCTCTCTCTGTCCCACTGGTGGGGGGTGGGGAGGGGAGGGGGGGTGGCTCAGTGACCTTGGGGCCTCAGGGTTCCTGGGAGATTCCTGCAATACAGTGAGGGGAAGGGGGACTCCAGGGGTCCAAGATCCCTTCCTACTCCTGCCCTCCACATCCCACCCGCAAGAACCTGGGGTGGTCCCCTCACCCGCTGTCCATCTTTGATCCAGAACTTGGCCCCCTCCAAGCTGCCCCTCTTCCTGGGGTGCAGCAGCAGAGGGGACAGGGAAGAGGGGCAAAGAGGCTGCTCGCCCCGGCCAGCTTGCAGGGCCAGGGGAAGGGGTGACGAAGCGTGCCCCGACATGGGGACAGAGTTTGGACCCCCACAGCCCTGATTCTGAGACCGGTGTCTACCTCCCATCTCGAGCAGGCCTTCCCCAAAGGAGGGGGCGGGCTGAATCCCCGCCTGCCGAGGGGAAGGAGCCGGTCCTGCCCTGCCCTTGATCTCTCCCCTACCCCCACCAACTCCCCGGCCGGCCCGCGATGCCCCTCGCCAACGCCCCTCCCCGAGCCGGCGCGGAGGCGGCCAGGCCAGCCGGCCTGCATGGCAGGGCCGGGCCGGGCCGGGGGCCCCACACTCACCCATAGAGGAGGCGTGGGGCGGCCGGGAACGCGGGAGGGGCTGGGGGCGCTGCGGGTCGGCGCGGGGGGCGAGCGCGACGGAGGCGGGGGGTGCGGGCGCCGGCCGGGTGCCTCGGGAGAGGCCGGAGCGCTGCGGCCGAGAGACCCTCGGCGGTGAGAGGCGGGGCGGGGCAGGTGGGCGGTGGGAGGAGCGGAGTGGCGGCCCCGCCTACGGGGCGGGACTCTGCGCCCCACCCCCCGCGCCCCTCCGCCCGGCGGCCCGCTGGGCAGAACCTGCACCCGGCGGCGCGGGGCATCAGCCGAGAGGACGCGGCGCACCCTCCCCCTCTCTCTGAAAAGTCGTGGGTGTGACTAAAAGCCATTCCTTCGCCACCCCCAAGTCGCTCGGCCTCGCAGCCACCTCAAAAGAAAACACCTCTGTTTTTGATGTGATTAGGAGACATTTTCTCAATCTCCTGGAAAGTGGAAATTAAGGCATTTTAGACAGCTCTGCTATTTCCCCTCGTCCGAAAGGTACCATCTCAGTGGAAATGATGCCTTCTTGTAGATAGGCACGCAGGTCAGGACAGCTCCTGGTTTCCTTTGCCACCCGCCCCCAGCAGAGGCCTCTCTTCTCATTTAGAGATGCTGTCAGGGATGGGGGTAAGGGTTCCATAAGTGGAGGGGACCTGGAGACTACTGTTGTTTTATTACTATGATCTTGGTGTTGTTTAGCAATTTAAAAACTTTATGAAAGTGTAAAATAGATAGGTATAGAAAAGTGCAGCTCTCATGAGTACACAGCTCAGTAAAACTTTCACAAAAATGTATTCATGCAAAATAACTAGCACCCAAGTTAAGAAGTACAGCATCACCAACCCCTATGTGGAAGTCTCCCTCAGGGGGGCTGTCAGCTTCTCCCCTCCTGAACTCTCTTTCGATTAGTTTTGCCTGATCTTGTAGTTTATGTAAATAGCATCACAAGATACTTGGACAGCATCTTAATGGTTCCAGAACACTTTGAACTACAGAAATGGAGCCCTGGGAAGGTGGTGAAGACTCTCCCAAGGTACTCAGCATGCTCCTAAGCCTGCCCAGACCCCATCGCACCTGGAGGTAGGTGCTGGGGGACCCTGGGTAGATGAGCCCCAGGTGTGGAAGCTCCCCCTGGGGCCTGGATCTCTCTTCCAAAGGCTACCCTGGTCCCTTCCCCAACCGGAGTAGGGTGCCTGCCTTGCTACATGTATCCCCCCCTTTCATGGACTGGCCCTTGGGGACTCACGGGTGACCAGGACCCGGTCCCTTCCCTCGCAGACTCTTGGAGGAGGGAACAGTGACGGATCTCAGGTCTTCTGGGTTCTCTGGATTCACTCAGCAAACACACAGTAAGTCCTTGGAGGGCCTACCTTGTTTGTGTCTAGCCCCGAGCTGGGCCCTGGGGACTCATTGGTGACCCTGTCAAGCCTCAAGGAGCTCACGTGGGGCCCAGTGGGCAGCAAGGCCCTTTGAAAAGCAGCAGAGGGGGGTGTCGAGAGGAGGAGGCTGTGTGCAAGAACAACTGCACAAGGGTCTCCATCAGTGTCCTGAAGCTTCCAGGGTGAGAGGGAAGCGACGGCACAGCGTCCCCCAGTCTGCTCTTGGTGAGTGTGAGCCTGGGGTTCTGAGAAGGGACCCCGCTGACTCTCAGCACTCTCAGGCCACCCCGCCTCACTCAGTTCACAGAATCACAGTTCCGATATCCATCTCGGAACCCCTGCTTCCTGAGCTGTCTGAAGGGCCAAGGATGCCTGTCCTGACTCTAGCTTGGGGGCAAAGATAGCTGAGGTAGGAGACAGTCCTAGGAGGACCCTGATGGCCCTGTCCCAGTCCTGCCTGCCAGGACGTAGCTGGCTTGAGGGTGGAGTGGAAAGCATGGCCCTTCTCCACCATCCAGCAGCATCCCCTCTGTCACTTGGGCTTCCAGGGACCTGGAGACCTCAGCCAGCTCTGGGGGAGTTTCCCATGCACCCTCCTCAGTCTGGGGAACTCAGTCAGATGAGATCTGCTTGTGTATCTGAGTCCGTGGGTTCTCACAGCTCAGGGCTGGGGTTGGGTTCTAACATCCTTTGTCCCAAGACTTCTGGATTCTGGCCCTAAACTCTGCAGGCTCTGGGCTGCTTCCTCCCCCACAGGGACCTAGAGCTGCCTTGCCAGCTCTCTGGGTCCTGCCATGACCACTCTAGGCACTGCAGGGCCAGATTGCTCTCAACTGCCATGTGGCGCTTGTGGTCCTAGAGTTCTTTGTCCCGGTTCTTCCAGACACTGGGGTTCTACCTGGCTGATCTCTCTGGCCTGCAACACCCCCCATCTGGTTTCAGCCCCCTCAAGGTGCTCAATCTGCTTTCTAGACCTTCCCCCCCACCGCCCCTCATGAACTGCTTGGTCCCAGCCCTCTGGAGTCTAATTTCCCTGTGCTTCGCACTAAAGCTACAACCTCCTAGGGTCCATGAATGCTTCTCTCCCCAGAAACTCCAACCAATGAGGACCCTGATAGCTCTCAGGGCCCAGATGGGGGCCCCTGGGAGCTGGGGAGGAATCAGGCACTGGGACAGACTGTCCCCCACCTCCAGGACTGCCATGGGCTCCCCATCAAGCATGTTGCCCCAGTTACAACCCTGCAGAAAGAGTGCCCAGTAAGGGGGAGACGTTGTCCCAGGTGGCACATATTCTGGACATAGTTGACTGGGACAGAGACGCCACCTGGTCCAGCCTGTTCAATTCAGTCTGCTCTCTTGAGGATTTGAATTGAGATGGGCAACTGCTAGTGGTCCTGCAGCCCTGAGATCATGGAGAGTCTGAGTGGGCAGAGAGCCCCATAGTCAATGGGGAGTAAGACCAAGGGGACCCATAGGAGCAACTGGTCAGTGGAGACAGCCCTAGAGCTGAGAGGCAGGGAGAAAGTGGCCCTGTGACCGTGGGGCAGCTCCCGGGGGCCACCTCCACCTCCTGCTCTTGCTCCCCCCAGGGTCCCCACCGCGGGGAGTACCACTCTGACTTGAGTCAGCCTGTGCGGGTGTCCGGCTGCGGGCCCTTAGCCATCACCAGGTAGACCTGGAACTTAGAACTTGCCGCCCACCCCAAGGTGCCAGAGTCTGTCTTTCTCAGTCTGAAACAGCCCAGCTGCCCTTCTGGCCTCCGTGGGCTCTGCGGCTCCCCAGCCTCCTTGAGAAAGTCAGGGCCCCTCCGCCAGGCAGACCAGCCCACACGCCAGCATCCCCCACCCTCTATCTTAGTCACACGATGCCGTTTTCCCTTCTCCTCCAGCACGGTCTCCACCACAACTGGCCGACAGGGCGCCTGGGCAGAAGCCGGCCGGCAGACATGTTTTGTTTGGCCGAGCACAGTGCTTCAAAAGAATTTGACTTGGTTGCCAACTTTAAAAAGTCAGATTTCACATAAAAATCCAGATTTCTGGCTTCCATGGACAAACCAGAGGAGCCTGGCAGCTCCAGACCCGTATTGCTGACGGCTCCAGCGCCCCGGTCGTGTCTGCCTGAGACGGGCACACACCCTTCCACCCTCCACAGTCCCCACCACTCCCTGTTGCCTCACCTCGACCCCCTCCCTCTGTTACTCACTGGGGTTCCTGCGACGGAAATGAGCTTTTGACCCTGGCCCAGCCCTTCCCGGTTCTGTTCCTCTGCCCCTGCCACATCCTTCTCATCGCAGTCTGCTGTCTACTGACACCCTGCCCACTCTCGAAGGCCCAAGTCAAATACAGAGAACATTGGAAGGCCTCTGGAGCTCAGAACATTCAAATTCCAAATGAATCACTCCCTCTTCAATCCCACTGTCCTGGGATGGGCCTTTGAATTGACTTTGGACCTGTCTTCCCCACTGGACCACTCCAGAAACACCTGCCGATAGCGATGGTTCTAACCTTCCGGACACCCACAGGGCACTGTGTGCCTATCCCACACGGTCTTATTTCAGAGTCAGACCCTCTGCAGCATGGTCTAACCCTAAAAATCAGCCACTGGCCATTGCAACTACTAAGCGTGTGCAAAGGGGCTCGTCCAAACAGATGTGCTATGCATGTGAAATACACCACAGACACTAAAGCCTTAGTGCAAAAAGAAAAAGAATGTAAAATCTCATTGATGAGTTTTTTATACTGATTATATGTTGAAATGGTAACGTTTTTGGAGTTTATTAGGTTAAATAAAATGTGCTATTAGAATTATTTCACTTGCTTGGTTTTTTGTTTTTTGGTTTTTTTTTTGCTTTTTTATTTATATGTTTTATTTTCTTTATTTTTAGCTGTGCTGCACTGCTTGTGGGAACCCCAGCCCTCAGGAGTGAAAGTGTGGAGTCCTAACCACTGGGCCGCCAGGGAATTAATTCCCTGTTTTGTTTTTTTAAATATGACTAGTAAAAAAAATGTAAATGAAAGTGACTTCCCTGGTGTTCAGTGGTTAAGAATGTGCCTGCCAATTCAGGAAACATGGGGTCAATCCCTGGTCCAGGAAGATCTCACATGCCATGGGGCAGCTAACCCCATTCACCATAACTGCTGACCCAGAGCTCTGCAACTAGAGAAGCCAGCACACTTAAACGAAGTGCACACATGGCCAAAAAAAAAAAAAAAAAAGTAAATAATGAAAGTTCTAGGGGCTAGCACTTTTCTAAACAATTGAGAGAGGGAGGTTTGATGGTCATGCCCATTTTACAGGTGAAGAGACTGAAGCTCAGAGGGTTGGGCAACTTGCCCAAGGTCATGCAGCTTGTGAGAGATGAGCCTGGGACTTGAGCCTAGAACCATAAGACTCCAAGTTTGTATTCCTAACTATTAGGCCACACCACCCCTATAGTGCCCCCATGGTTCCCGGCACAGATATGGGCTTAGCACGTGTGAACTGATCTTCTCATTGTCACATAAGTGCTCCCTTTCCCAGTTGGCTCTGGGCTGAGACAAGTGTACAAGAAACCACCCTTGTCATTCCTCAGGGGAGCCCCTTACCTGTAAATCTCCATGACACCATGAACTCTTCTGTCTCAAGGAGACAGAGCTTTCCTACCCACCAGCTCCCAAGCCCGAGCCTGGCCAGGCAAAAGCTGCCCCTCCCAGGAAGCAGCTGTGGCCTTGAATGCCCCCTCCCACGCAAACCCAGCCCTCCTGGGAGCCTGTCTCTGGTTGGGCAGCTGCTGCGGGCTCGGCTAGAACTGAACCCCATCATCAGGGCAGCTTGCAGAAGGGCAAGATTTGACCCAAAGCTGCTCAAGAGCCAGAGGGGTGTGTCCTGAGCAAATGCCTGCTGATCTCAGGAGCCACCCACCTCTCCCAACCGAAGATACTGATCAGAGCATCACAGTGGCCTGGGAAAGAAATTTCCCCCTCCTAAAGTCCTATGTAGCATTGTGGGGTAGGCAGTCAGGTGGGGACCAGGTAGAGGAAGAAGCCTGGACCATGGCCTCTGATGCTGTTCCTGACTATAGCCCAGAACAAACAATGGCATCACCTCCTGAAAACAGAGACCCCCCATCCTCTACTCTGCCCACCCACATGCCTGGACTCAGTAAGAACACATGGGAGGACACACCAGAATTCCTTTCTGGGGCTACAGAAACTGTCCACACAGTTCCTGCACACAAGCCTGGGGCTGGCCAGCCACTTCCTGTGGCCGAAGCTGCTGTGGGCACCTGCACATTTGTCCACCACCACAGACTTCCTCCCCAAGGTCCTGGGAGGAACTGAGAGTGGCCAAGGGAGGAACAGGAGCAGGACTGCAGAAGCTGGTGTGAGATTCCAGTTCAAGGCAGTCACACTCCGTGCATAAGCTCCCCGCCACCCACCCCATCGCGGGGCTGAGCCGGAGCTGAGGCCCACCGCCCACCCCTGATGGGCTCAGGCCAGGCGCTGGCTGGCTGCAGAGGACAGAGCCCACACAGACAGCTGTGTGCCCAGCTCTCCCACCCGCCTGCCTCAGCTCACCCGTGAGGCCTGCTCACACGCTGTGACCCACCCACCATGTGCTGGGGCCACGAGGCAGGGGGTCATGACAGTGAATAGGGCCTGGTCCTGCGGTTCCAAGGCAGTGGACAGGAGTTGTAGCATTGTGGATCTGGACACCACCACTAAGCACCCCGCTGAGCGTTGACTACCCTTTCAGAGCAAAGGGGACTGCAGGCATCGTCCCTGCCTCTAAGAGGGGGCATGGAGATGCCGGTAGCCAAGGGAAGCCTTGGCATGGGGCATGTCTGCTCTAAATGCTAGCCATGGGACCCCAGAGATGGCCCTGGCTGGAGAGGCTGGGGGAAGGGGAGGGGGTTCACAGAAGTTGCTCCAGAGCCTGGAGGAGGGGTGAGGGCCCAACTGCTTGGTTGGCACTCTGCACTGACTGGGCCGAGAGACCCAATAAGAAATGGGGGATCTGGCCCCTGCTAGGCCTCCCCGGCTGGTGTCGGGGACTGGCTGCGTGGTCTCTGGCCAGACCTTGGCCACCTTCCCTGCCTCTGTGGATAGGAACCTGCCAGTTGAAGCAGGACAAGGGGACAGGACTCAGACTACACCCTGTGCCACTGCCCCTAACCCACACTCTGGTTCCTGAACGGCGCCCGGCTGGGTTGGAAGAGACAGGGAACTTTATTCCCAGCTGGCCCGAGCCTTCCCCTACAGTTCTCCTGCCTCCCCCTGCTCCACACTCTGCTCAGTATCACGGGCTCCTCCCTCCCAGCCCCCTGCACAGGTGCCTGTGATCCTGGGCCCCAGGTGGACACTCTGCCCACCCCACTCCCCCCAGAAGCCACATCCCCCTGTCCACTTTGGCCAATGGGACAGCTGGCCAAAGGGGGCTCCTCACAGACAGGACACCTGTTGTTTACACCCACCAGGCATCCCGTCTCCCCGCTGGGAGCAACACCGCCCTGCCTGCTGAAACTGCACCCTACATGGTCTCTGTCTGTGGTGGATCCCAGACCCACCCATCACATTCTGAGCCTTCTGGCTGCAGGGATGGGTCAGGGAAGGACCACGCCAGGCTGGGGAGTTGCTCCTAGGAAAGGTTTCCACTTCTCTGTCTGCAACCTGCGGAGTGGGGCAGAGCCTTGGGTCTGAGATGAGGCCAACAAGAGAAAAGGGCCAAGGCCTGAGACACCATGCCTTCCTGGCTTCTGCAGGCCAGACCTGGGCTCCCTTTGTCATGGGCACTGAATTGTCCCAACAGAATCAGAGGTGCCAGCCTGAGGCTGAACACTCTGCCAGGCTGCAATTAAATGGCCATGATAACAGCTGGCAGGACCTTGCTCTGCAGCGGGCAGCATTTGAAGGGCTCCATGTGTCACCACAGGTAGTCCCCTCAACAACCCCACGATGCCACAGGTATCATTGGTACCAAATTGATCTGGATAATGATACCTGTGGCATCGTAGGGTGCTGAACCCGCACCTTATCATTTGGGTGGTCATTTGGCGTGGTCCTTCCCTGACCCATCCCTGCGGCCAGAAGGCTCAGAATGTGATGGGTGGGCCTGGGATCTGCCATGGACAGATCATGTAGGGTGCGAGTTCAGCACCCCACGATGCCACAGGTATCATTATCCACATCAATTTGGCACCAAACAGGCCGTCAGGCTCAACATCCCCCACCACCTGTGCTGCCTTTCTTTCATGTGAAATCTTAGTTCCCTGACCAGGGATCAAACCCACGCCCCCTGCAGTGGAAGTGTGGAGTCTTAACCACTGGAGTGCCAGGAAGGTGCCATGTGCTGCCTCTTGAGGGGCTTAATCTCTCTATGCTTCTATTTCCTCACCCGCAATGAGGAAAATAGAAATGGCACATGTCCTGGATCTTGAACATGAATGTTCCAGAAAGACTGGTCCCACCACCGGCCCTGGATTGTGGAGGCAGAGTCCAGGCCTGAAGCCCAGCACCAGCCACTGCTGCCCCCAGCCCCAGCTGCCCTGCTTCCTAGCTGTGGGGCCCACGCTGCCCTCCCCGGCCTACTCTCTCTGCCTTGATGCCCCCCTGGATCCTCCAGCTCAGGCACCTCTCCTCTACCAGCAGCAGCTCTCAGGCGGGACCTGGTCCCACACTGTTGCTCAGTAAGTGACCGGCAGCAGCACATATATGGTGAGTGAGCCATAGGCTCTGGCCAGAGGGAGGCGGCCAGGTAGATCGGGTGTCCAAGCCCCATGAGCTCCCTCCTGGGAAAGTGGGCCTGCACCTACCCCCGAGGTCCTCGATGATGTCCAAGGTGGAGCTCCAGGAGAAGCGCTCCACAGCCCCCAGCTCCAGCTCGGCCAGGGCCCCAGGCAGGGCCTCCAGCTCGTAGGCACCCCGCTTCTTCCAGTAGAGAAACATCCTGAGAGCTGGGCAGGCCTCCCTGCCAGGCCTGTGCCCTCAGAGGCTGGGTACCCCAGGGCCCCGGGTCCCCGAGGCCTGGACACAGTGGGTGCAGGGACTGCAGAGGGCCTGCAGAGACCCTAGGGCTGGCCTCAGGGCCGGCGAGTGCGGCCCTCCCCGGGGAGGGGAGCATGCTGGGAGTGGCCGGGGGCCTCAGAGCTGACCAATGGCCAGGGCCCCAGCCCCACACAAAGCGCCTTTCTTCCCCTCCTACAGACATTTTACAAATTTCAACTTCCCGGCCCCCTCGGAGCCCCCACCAAGGGGATGGGCTGGCCGTCTGTGGACCGCAGAAGCCCGGAAAAGAGTCCGATTGTTCCATGATCTCTTTGCTAAGATAAGTTTTCAGAAGAGAAAAATGTGCTGCCCCAGGAGCAATTCCAGCCCCCCACCCCTGACCTCTGACCCCAGCCCCCAGCCCCAGCTGGACCCCACAGGATTGCTTAATGAGGAGTGGAAGCGCCCATGAGGTGCTGTGGAATGAGCCTAGAGTTGTTTTCAGCAGCCTGACTGGGCCCCCTCCCCAGGAAGCACAAGGCGTTTCCCAGCTTCCCTGAGCAAAGACTGGGGGAGGCCTTCAAGGGTCAGAAGGCACGAGCTGTGGGCCAGGCTGAGGCCCAGAATCAGCCCTTCCGGCTCTCACCAAGGGCTCTTCCCTCGCTGGGCTGACCAAGCTTCTCCAGCCTGCCACCTGCCCCTGCCTCCCTCTTCAGGCCGTGTCACCTACACTGATGGCAGGGCCATGCATGGAGCCTGGGCAGGCTGAATGGGTGCAAAGGAGTCCAGGCATCACCACGGCGTTTCACAGCCCCCGTCCAGTGAGCACAAGAGGTGGACGGAAGGGGTGGGGGCCAGGGCAGATGGAAGCGCTGGGGTGAAGGAGCTGGGTGGGGCAGAGCACAGATGAGGAAACTGGGACTCAGCTAGCAAGGAGCAGAACTTGAATTTGAACTCAGGACTATCTGGTTTCAAAGTCAACTCTAGGGGGACTTCCCTGGTGGTCCAGTGGCTAAGACTCCCTGTTCCCAATGAAGGGGCCCAGGTTCATTCCTGGTCAGGGAACTATATCCCACAAGCGGCAACTAAAAGTTCATATGCTGCAACCAAGACCTGGTGCAGCCAAGTAAATATCTTTATAAAAGCCAACTTGGGGGCCCAGACAGCCACCTGGGGGAGAAGCTCGGTGGTCAGAGAGCAAAGGGGTGGCCCCATGGGGATTCAGGCTGGATGTGGAAAGAGCACCTTGCTTAGCCTCCCAGCCAGCCTCTGCCACGTTGCTGAGCCCACTCTGTGTGACCCTGCTGTGGTTCCCCAACTTTCCAGGGTGCCAAAGGAGCTAGCCTGAGTGGGGGCAGAGATGGCTGCCCCCTGCCCAACCAAATACTTGGCAACAGAGAGGCACGAGGCCCAGGCAGGGGGTGTTGACAGCAAAAGACTCTACTTTCTGGGTGGTGGGGGGTCACCCCAGGGCTGTGGCGGGTGGGAGGGTGGTGGGGTAGCCGTCCAGGGAGCCTGCATACCCCCAGCTGAGGGATAAGGTGCCAAGAGGCAGCTCAAGTAATTCAAACCATATGCCTGCCTGCCCACCCGCCTCCTCCTCCGGCCCAGGGCCAGGACCAGACAAATGCAGCCGGGCCCTTTGGTCTGTAATCACTGGCTCCCACGAAGCCTGGGCCCACACGAGGTGGGGGGCACCCTGGCTCGTGTTTACAGGCGAGTGGCCAGCAGGGGGGTGCCAGACCGAGCTCGGGGGAGTCAGATGATTCTTCCCTGGCAGCCGTGGCTGGTCTCAGGGCCCACCAGGCAAAGGCCAGGCTTGCAGAGTGCAGAGTGGTCCCTGAGCAGTTACCCAGTCCAGACTCCCCTGCATCTTAGACCCAGAGGTGCTACTATATTTTGCTGTGTTTTCAAAACAGTGAGCTCCAAGGACATCGCACCCAGGGAGCCTGGGGAGATGTCTTCTGATCCTCAGTTTTGGGGTGAACACAAAGAGCCCCCCACAAAATGCATCCACCTGTGGAGGCCCAACTTGGGAGCTGCTGGTGCTCAGGCCCCGGGGCTGCAGAGATGAGATCTGGCTGCACCTCTCCCCCTCCCTGGGGCACCTACAGCCTCCTCCCAGATGTCCTCTCTGTCCTCAAACGTGCCTCCTGTTTCCCACCTCCCTGCCCTCGCTTGTACAGTCCTGCTGCCTGATGTCCTTTCCCGGTTCCCACGGGCATCGCCCACACTCCTCTTGTCCAGGCTAGAGGCCCCTATCCCCAGCTTGGCCCCCATCCTCCTTGTGCAGGAGAGCAAGAGGCACCCAGAGGCTCTGGGAAGACCCACCCAGGCTGATAAATGGGCTCCCACAGTGTCCCAGGGGGCCCACCAGCCCCCACCACCACCATGAGGCAGGTGTCAAAGGCAAGCGGACACATCTGGGCCTTTTACTGGGTCTGGGGAAAACCAGGAAACTGGATAGCGAGTAACCCTGCTTACAAACATGGGGAGGGGGCTCTTTACTGCTGGGATGTGCAGTCTGTCCTTCCCCCCCACCTTTTCTTTCCTTTTTGGCTGCACTGGGTCTCCGTTGCTTCATCCTCTAGTTGTGGCGAGCAGGAGTTATTCTTTTTTGCGGTACTCGGGCTTCTCATTGTGGTGGCTTCTCTTGTTATGGAGGCTCTAAGGGCACACGGGCTTCAGTAGTTGTGGCTCCCAGGCTCTAGAGTGCAGGCTCAGAAGCTGTGGTTCACAGGCTTGGTTGCACCGCACACAGCAGGTGGAATCTTCCTGGACCAGGGATCAAACCCGTGTCCACTGCATTGCAAGGTGGATTCTGTTTTTGCTTGTTTATATATGTATGTATGTGTATTGGCTGTATATATACATGTATATATGTGTATATATATGTACGTGATTGGCTGTGTTGGGTCTTGGTTGCTATTCGGGCTTTTCTGTAGCTGTGGCTAGCAGGGGCTACTCTCTAGTTGCAGTGAGAGTGCTTCTCACAGTGGTTGCTTCTCTTGTTTCCAAGTACAGGCTGTAGGGTGCATGATTCTATAGTTGCAGCACGTGGGCTCGGTTAGTGCAGCTCCCAGGCTCTAGAGCACCGGCTCTATAGTTGTTATGCAAGGGATTATTTGCTTAATGAATTGTGGGATCTGCCCAGACCAGGGATCAAACCTATGTCTCCTGCATTGGCATGCAGATTCTTTACCATTAGACTCCCAGGGAAGCCCATGTCTGTCTTGTACTCTGCTCTGTCCCCAGATGGGCAGAGTGATGAGAGTCACCATGGGCCTGATGCCATGCTAAACACAGTTCGCACATAATCTCCTTTAAGCCTTATGTCAGCCCCATGAGGCCTGTACTAATTAGCCCATGTCAGAGGTCATGGTTGAGGCCAGGGGCCATCCAGAGCTGGCAGGGGACAAATGGGGGTGAACTCCAGAGCTGGGCTCTCACCATGAGGTCGCAGTGCCAGGCCCTCAATGATGCAGTCATAGAAGGGCATAGAAGTCATAGAAGGGGCATCCTGTGCCCAGAGGGAGGCAAGATGGCCCTGAGCTGGAAGCCCACCATCCCACAGTCCCAGGTCCTTCTCTCTGCCTAGCTGTTCCTGGAAGCTCATGATCTCTGGACAGGGTGATCCCAGGGGACCCAGGACACCAATGGCTCATTCCCTCTACTTGCCTTGCCCCTCAGAGTGGGGAGCCTTGGTCCCAAGCAGGGAGACCCCAGAGATTTCTCCCTGTTGCAAAGAGCTCCCACCAGCCAGGGACCAGGGCTGTGACAGGCAGAGGATGGGGAGTTGGAAACCCGAGGCTGCTTCACCCAGTTCCTGGCAGCAGCCTTTGACATGGTGCGGGGGGCGGGGGGTGTCAAGGCCATGGCAAACCGCAGCTGTTTCCTTGAGAGCAGAAGTGCCACGTGAGGGCCTGGGCAGAGGGCCTCAGAGGCCCGCTGAGTAAGGGGCTGAAAGAGGAAGAGGAGCAGGTGGCCCGAGCTGGCCATCAACCCCCAGGCCTGCCGCCTCCCAGCCAGCCACAGTCGACAGAGAGCTTGGTCCTCGGGGACACCTTCCCTTCCTGAATTCACAGAGCAGGGGGTCCCTGGGTCCTCTAGATGCCCCTCCCTCTTCAGCCCTGGCTGACCCCATCCCACCAGGATAGTTGAGGGCAACTCCCTGAGGGCTGGACAGGTCCAAGGGTCCTGCCTCTGCCTCTCTGGCTGGGTAGCCCTGGGCATGACACTTGCTGAAGCTCAGTTTCCACATCTGTGAAAAGGAGTGAGGTGAGAAGCCACTCCCACACACTGTTGTCTCTAAAAGATCCCGCTCACATGGGGCTAAGCAGAGAACAAGAGCTTGCCCCCTGGGGATGAAGACCTGGGGGGTGGTCCCTGCATCCTGCCGTGAGGCCCTGCCCCTCCCCCTCACCAAGCAAGGTCCTGCCTGACCCTCTGCCGTCCCCTGAGGCCCCCAGGAGCAAGTGAGCACATCTTTCTTCCACCTTCCGGTGTGTGGGGAGGCCTGTCTGGACCCCCAGCACAGTCTGGGAGCAGCAGGTGAGGGGTGGGGTGGGGTTGGCCGCTAACAGCGCCGACACTGCCGGACGGTACCCGGCGCCAGCTGTAGGGCTTGCGTGAGAAGTGGCCTCACGGACTGTGCTGTGCTTAAGTGCTCCCAGGTCGGACTGCAGAGCCTGTTAGGAATTATGTCTGGCCGGCCAGCCAGAGGCCCGTTATATAACACAGCACGGGGCCGGCACTAGCCACCCCCAGCGCCCCAACTCCCCCGCTCCCCGCTGAGAGGAGGTGTGTCCCCAACCCCCACATAACACAGCAGATCTCCAGCTCCAGGTGAAGAGAACGGTCTGCTCCCACTTACCAGAGGCCCCTGCCAAGGACCCTCCAGGGCCAGAGCGGCTGGGTGAGTGGCTCCTCATGGGGCCGGGAGTGGCATGGAGACCATGCCCCCAGCAGCAGGCATGCACCTGCTGGAGCGATGAACAGTAGGGGGCTGGCACGAGTGGCACAGACAGAGTAAACCAACCCGAAGGCTGGATACATGGACCTGAAGCCTCAGCCACCTGTGAGTCCCTCAGTTTGGAAGGTGCTGAGCCCCGGCCCCAGGCTGTCTCCCCAGACACCTCTTCATAGCCTAAGACTGCCGCGTCCCGCCCCCAGCAGAGCAGGCTGCGCACACCATACCAGGAAGAGTCTGGCCCAGTGTGGGTCTCCCCCAAAACCTGCTGGGCCCACATAGCCCTTTCTCAAACTCTCGGGGGCCCCCAGGGCTGGGACAGAGACTTGTGAGCTTTCGGGGCATGACAGCTCCCAGGACGGGGTTTGCAGAGCCCGGGACTGAGGAGGGAAGGACCCTGTGGTGGGCTTCCGCTCCATTCCCAGGGTGGGCACCGTGGGCAGCTCCCCCGCAGCACACCCCATAGACAGGCTGTCCCAGCACTCAGTGCGTGGATGGTCAGCACTGCTGGGGGAGAGTCCTGCCAGCAGGAAGCCTTGGGCCAGGCAGGCAAGAGGGCCCTGTGGCCCCGGCCAGGAGCCTGTGCATCTTTCTCCCAGGCACTCTGACACGAACCCCCGGAAGCAGAGGCTCCCACTCGGTCAGGGACCCTGGCTCAGTCCTTGTTCTCCAGCCAGCAGCTGGGCAGACAAATTCCTCTGTGCGCCAGGCCCTGGACCCAGAGCCCTGGAGATGGATCTCCTTTAAGCCGCTTAGCGATGCTATCTTTGCGTTACCATCTCCCCATCATCCACAGCGGGAAGGGAGGCTCAAGAGGGCCTAGAGACCTGCCCGGGGTCAGCTGGGAAATGGGCGGGGGCTGCTGCCAGAGTCTCCTCACCACCACCTCCACCCTCTGCCACTGCTCCCACCAGGGTCAGAATAGTCAAGCTCCACGTGCTAGCAGGGTGCAGTCAATACATGGCCCTCCCCACCCATCATTGCCAGCACCCTGGACTGAGACACGGGGGCTCGGGGGGTCTTTTCCAGGGTCCTTCCCCTCCCCAGGTGCACCCTGCTTCGGGACTCTGGGAGGCCACTGATCACAGCCCTCCAAGAAAACGGGTCCCTTCCTGGGCTCTCTCGAGTGTGTGGGGGAGGCTGACAGCCAGACAAGAGGCCTCTCAGGCCCAGGCAACTCCCCAGAGGGAAGGGGTGGGAGGTCTAGCCACTGTCCAGCATCTGGCCTGACTGTCCTCATCCACCCATCTGCCCACCACAGCCTGGGGACAAGCACACCCCCAGGCTAGCTGGCCACGGACCAGCTGCCCACACTGTTCTCAGCTCTGCCTCTAGAATGCCCTGGCCCTCACGCAGGCCATCACCACTGTGTCTGGGCCCCCTGCCTCATTCTTGCCACTCCAAGTCAGCCTCCAGAATGCAGCCTGGCACCTGGCTGAGATCCCAGCTCCTGCTGGCTGTGTGACCTTGGGCAACTTGCTTAGCCTCTCTGGGCTTCAGTTCCCTCAGCTATCCAGTGACGGTACTCACAGGGCAGCTGTGGGGATTAAAATGACTTAGTCCAGAAGAGCAGCCTCCACAGTCAGAGGACAATGACCAAAAATCACAGCAAAAATACAAAGTAAATCTGAAAATATCTCTGCTTTGATTAAAAATTCACTCCCTACCATCTGTGGGACAAGGCCACTCTCCCTGGCATGGCCACTCACACCCTCCTGGACCTATCCGCACCCACTTCTGTCTGGTGGAGCCATCCCCCAGCCTCAGCCAGGCAACTCTTTGATCCAGCCTCTACTGCAGGTGACCACAGAGAAAGCTGCAGCCTGGATCTTTCTGCACTGGGAGCCCCTTGAAGCAGCTGTGTGTGTGTGTGTGTGTGTGTGTGTGTGTGTGTGTTAGTCCCTTAGTCATGTCTGACTCTTTGCAACCCTATGGGCTCCTTTGTCCATGGACTTCTCCAGGCAAGAATACTGGAGTGGATTGCCATTCCCTTCTCCAGGGGATCTTCCCAACCCAGGGATCAAACCCGGGTCTCCTGCACTGC
This sequence comes from Muntiacus reevesi, assembly GCF_963930625.1. Taxonomy (NCBI): domain Eukaryota; kingdom Metazoa; phylum Chordata; class Mammalia; order Artiodactyla; family Cervidae; genus Muntiacus; species Muntiacus reevesi. The sequence goes on along the minus strand of NC_089253.1, from coordinate 92,957,880 downwards.
AGGCAGATTCTTTTCTATCTGAGCCACCTCCCCTGAACACAGGACTGAGGCCAGCCTGGAACAGCGGGTGCCAGGGGATTGCTCATTGACTGAATGAGTTCATAACCAACCATTGCTCACAGGGTCAACTTCCGAATACCTCAAAACTCAGTCCAGTGAAGGTGGCCAGGAGGATCCCTGTGCAGTGGGCAGCCCACAGGCCTGAACACCCAGCCTGAGGTCAGACCTGGCCACCTCGTGGGGGGAGTAGAGACCCCGGCTAGACCCAGGCCCTGTCAGCTGGTACGCCAGGGTTTTCCCAGCTGGGAGCGGGCGGGGGGGACAAGGAGGAAATGGAGGCCTGCCTGTATCCCCAGGGCTGTCTGTGGCTATGGCAGGGTGGCCACATTCCAGTCTCGCTGCCAGCCGCTGGCCACTGCAGGCTTTCAAACCTGGCCAGACAGTCTGAGAGGCTGGGCCCTCTGGAGGGCCAAGTCTGTCCAAGGAACAAAGGCATTTGAGCCAGGCTCCCAACCACAGAAAAGACTGGCCAGACTTCCAGGACAGCTGGGATTTCAAAATATCTAACCCATTGTTGGAACGCTGATCCCAATGGTTAGAAACTATTGTTGCCATCCCCTTGGACATCCCTGCAGAGACCCAGGTTGCCTGGGATGGGTTTTGTCTCCCTGTTGGTCCACAGAGGCCAGGGACCTCTCCTTCCCATCAAGGCAAGGATGCAGGCCCAGCCTATAGACACAGTTTCTGGGCAGGGGGACTGCTGGCTATAATGGCTTACAGTGAATGCTGGTGCTCAAAGAGCCTCCTATTGGGCCTGGAAAGGGACTGCCTCAGTTCTGTTCATTTGTATTGCAAGAAAAATAGCTGCTAATGGACAAAGAGTGACCATGAGTGTGCATGTGCATCTGTGTGTGTGAGTGTATATGCACAATATTGTAGATACTCCTCTCTGAGGAAGGTGAGTTGGAACAGAGACTGGAGTGATGTGAAGGAGCTAGTCATGCAGATATCTGAGAAAACAGCAAATGCAAAGGCCCTGGGGAAAGGACATATAATGTGCTGAAGTTAAGGTGACCAAGGTCCACTTCATCTTGCCCAGACTAAGAGGAGTCCAAGGACACAGGACTTTCAGGGGTTTTCTATTTTAGTAATATTTATTTATTTATTCATTTGGCTGTGCTGAGTCTCAATTGCAGCATGTGGGATCTAGTTCTCTGACCAGGGATGGAACCTGGGCCCCTTGCATTAGGAGCACAGAACCTTAGCCACTGGACCACCAGGCAGGGAGATCTCAAGGATTCTAGTTTTAAAACCAGGATATATTGGTCACCCAAAGTGAAAACAGTGACAGATTTTATCTTCTGCAGATCCAAAATCACTGTGGACTGTGACAGCAGCTATGACATTAAAAGATGCTTTCTCCTTGGAAGACAAGCTATGACAAACCTAGACAGTGTATTAAAAAGCAGAGTTATCACTTTGCCAACAAAGATCCATATAGTCAAAGCTCTGCTTTCTCCAGTAGTCATGAATGGATATGAGAATTGGACCATAAAGAAGGCTGAGCGCCGAAGAACTGATGCTTTCAAACTGTGGTGCTGGAGAAGACTTTGAGTCCCTTGGACAGCAAGGAGGTCAAACCAGTCAATCATAAAGGAAGTCAACCCTGTGTATTCATTGGAAGGACTGATGCTGAAGCTGAACTTCCAATACTTTGACCACCTGATGCCAAGAGCCGACTCATTGGAAAAGACCTTGATGCTGGGAAAGATTGAAGGCAGGAGGAAAAGGTGGTGACAGAAGAGGAGATGGTTGGATGGCATCACTGACTCAATGGACATGAGTTTCAGAAAACTCCAATAGTGAAGGACAGGGAAGCCTGGTGTGCTGCAGTCCATGGGATCACAAAGACCCAGACACAATTGAGCGACTGAAAACAACAAAGCAAGAGGGTATGTGTGACTGGAGCAGGGTCAGCAGGAGGAGGAAATTAAGTCAGAGAGGCGACAAGGGCATCAAATCCCAGAGGGGATTGTGAGGACTTTGACTTTGATTCTGAGGGAAATGGGAACCATCAGAGTTTGTTAGCAGAGGAGGAACATGATCTGACTGAAATTTTAAGAGGCTATCATCACCGAGGTAATCATGGATGAAATGCCAGGAGCTTAGGAACATGAAGGGATTCCAGGAGGGCACAGGGAACTTCCTCTGTGGCTCTGGGTTGGCCACAGAAAGCCTCTGCCCTACTTCACCATGAATCTAACAAACTTCAGCTTCTTGTGCTTTAAAAGAAAACCATGGGGTTTCCCTGGTGGTCCAGTGGTTAAGAATCGACCTGCCAGTGCAGGAGATGTGGGTTCAATCCCTGGTCTGGGAACTAAGATCTCACATACCTTGGAGAACCTAAGCCTGTTCACCACAGCTACTGAGCCACAACAAAAGAAGCTACCTCAATGAGAAGCCCACTCACTGCAAGTAGAGTAACCCCTGCTCACCACAACTAGAGAACGACCACACAGCAACCAAGACCCACTGCAGCCAAAGTAAATGAAGTAAATTAATTAATTAATTTAAAATTTTTAATTTATTTATTTGGCTGTGCCAGGCATTAGTTGTTACAAACGTGATCTTCAATCTTTGATGCAGCGTGTGGGGTCTTTAGTTGTGCCATGTGGGATCTAGTTCCCTGACCAGGAATTGAACCCAGACCCCCTGTACTAGGAGTGCAGAGTCTTAGCCACTGGACCACCAGGGAAGTTCCAATTAATTAATTAATTTTTTTTTTAAAAAGATCCCATGTGCTGCAACAAAGATCCCGCGTGCCGCAACCAAGACCCCCAAATAAAGTAAATATCACATCATGGTTTCAGAAGCAACAGGTATAAAGAGACAATCTACTAAATGCTTTGAACATTCAGATCCTTCAGTGGGGACTCTGCTTCCTACAATGCTGGATTAGGTAAATTAGATCAGCCTTCCCACTTGGAACAACCAAAACTGCTGTATGAAAAAATTTTCTTTAATCTTTTTTTTTTTTCTTTAATCTTAAAAACATCAAACCACACAAAACACAAAAGAGGAGTATCTAGGAAGGTAAATAGATGGTTTTGCACTCAGGGTTTTCATGCATTCTGAAGAAAGAGGTGAGAGACAGTTTTACTTCTAAAGGCTTTGTGGAGCTAGGGGGAAAAGCTCAAAGTCCAGCGAACCTCAGATCTGAGCTTGGGTCAAGGTCATCCCAGAACAATATGTCTCCAGGTGTATGACAGAAGCATGTGAACATCCTATATCATCCTAGGCCTCAAATTTTTCTTGCAAATAATTTTTAAAATGCAATGTCTAACACAGTCAAAGATAACTAGGCACACAAGTAACTAAGATCCTATGTTTGAAAACCAACAGAAACAGATCCACAAAAACTTGAGGTACTATAGTTATCAGATGCAGATTCACATGCCTCCTCAGAGCTCTGCAAAACCCTGGATGATAGACACTGCTGTTGTTGCCACTTTGAAGATAATGAAATTAAAGTTCAGAATGCTAGACTTGCCTACAGTCACCCAGATAGTAAGTAGGAGAGCTGTGATTCAATACAGGTCAGTTGCTTCTGTAATCTATGCTGTTAAAAACTTACTACTAAGAGGGTCCTTAGGAGGACCATGATGGCATCACTGACTCAATGAGCATGAGTTTGAGCAAACTCCGGGAGATAGTGAAGGACAGGGAGGCTTGGTGTGCTGCAGGCCATGAGGTTCACGAACTCAACTTAGTGGCTAAATAACAGGAGGATCATGGAGTGCCCTTGATGCCCCCCACCTGTGGAAGTTTCAGAGGCATGATGTCAGAGCCTGCAGCTGTCCTTGTCCTTCAGCCAAGAGCCACAGCATTTCAGTAATGGGAGTGGACAAAGAAGAGAAGTGCCTGAGACCATGTAAGGGGACACCCATCCAGCCACCCACCCTCATGTGTCAGGGATAGGCTCGGGACAGATGATGACCAGACATAGAAAGCACATGAAGGACTGAAATACTCTGCTCCTGGGGGATAAATGACTTTCTGGAAGACAACCTGGAACTAGCCATTAAAAAGCAAAATGTCCAGCACAGCCAATAAATAAAATTATTTTTTAAAAATGTAAAATGTTAATCCTCTTCCCCCAGAAATGTATTCTGTAGATACTCTTCCACAAGTCCACAGGTATAAGGATGCTCATTACATCACTTACAGGAGTGAAAAACTGGAAACAGCCCCAAATGTCCACTCATAGAGGGTCAGTTTAAAAATTAAGTATATCAATACATATCAATATCATGGAGCCACTAAAAAGAATGAGGTAGACTTTTATATACTGCAGTTTTTAATGTCCAAAATATAGTATTAATTGGAAAAAGCAATTGCATATTTTCCTCAATTTCAAGTCAACATTTTTACATACATGTGCATATTTAGGTATGTGCGCTATGTAAATATTCAGAGAAAAAATCTGAAATACAATTGGAAATAACAGAAAATCAGAACTTATAGCTTCATTATTTATGTACTGTTTGAGAATTTTATAATGAAAATATATTACTTGTATAAGCAGAACAAGGCTTCCCTGTTACACTCTCTTTACCATCTGGTGACTCAGATGGTAAAGAGTCTGTCTGCAATGCAGGGGAGCGGGGTTCAATCCCTGGGTCAGGAAGATCCGCTGGAGAAGGGAATGGCAACCCACTCCAGTATTCTTGTCTGGAGAAGTCCATGGACAGAGGAGCCTGGTGGGCTACACCCCATGGGGTTGCAAAGAGATGGACAGGACCAAGAGACTAACACGCACACAGGCAGAACAAAGTTTACACACATACATATGTGTGTGCATATGTGCATGTATGTACTTTTTAGATTTATATGCTAACTTAAGCGGTTTAAATGACCACCTTTCACTTGCATTATTCCAAAAGTGTTAGTTGCTCAGTCGTGTCCAACTCTTCGTGACCTCATGGACTGTATAGCCTGCCAGGCTCCTCTGTCCATGGAATTCTCCAGGCAAGACTACTGGAGTGGGTAGCCATTCCCTTCTCCAGGGGATCTTCCCAACCCAGGGATCGAACCTGGGTCTCTTGCAATGCAGGCAGATTCTTTACCATTTGAGCCACCATGAAGCCTCCTGATTCTTTCTCATATTCTCCTCCTCATACTCCCCCAAATCCACTCTCCAAACTGCTATCAAAAAGGATTTTCTAAATTGCAAGTCTGAAAATGCTACCTACTCTGCAATTATAAAAATGCTTAAATGCTCATCACCCCCAAGGATGAAATCTGAATTCTGTAAGATGCTCGACCATCCTCTCTCTGGATCAAGCACCATTTCTTTATACTCCCCCCTTCCCACAGCACCCACAAGAACCCACCCACTGCTCAGTCTTTCCAATGTGTGTCCCAATCATACTGCACAAAATGCCATTTCTAGCTCCTGCTTTTCTCTCTTCCTGAAATCAAACCTTTCTACCCATAGTCTTTACCCAGTTGATTCCACTGTATCCTTTTGCTGATGCTATTCCTTAAAAAAATCCCCCAGATGGGTGTTACAAGAGGAACCTCTCTTATGTATGAACCCATTACCCCACAGTAACATCACTCTGTTTAACACACATCAAACTGCTTTTCAATTTCCTGTTTTCCTGTCCTTGGCACACAGTGGTAGGATCCTAAAAGGACGGGCATTTATCTTGCTCACCACCACCAGCTCAGCCCCTGGCACAATGCCCAACAATTAATACAAGTTCAGTAAATATTACACCAAAGCTTGTTTAACTCTAAAACTTGGAAATATGGCAAAAGCATAACTAGTGGTCCTTTGTTTTTTTCCCCCTTCTTTGGCCACACCACATGGCCTGCAGGATCTGACTTCCCCAACCAGGGCTCAAACCCACACCCCTAGCAGTGAAAATGCAGAATCGTAGTCACTGAACCGCCAGGAAATTCACACCAGTTGTCCTTCAATATCAAAAACAAATCAGTAAAGGGCTTAAAGACATAATCAGGGACTTCCCTGGAGGTCCAGTGGTTATGACTCCAAGCTTCCACTATTGAGGATCTGGTTCAATCCCTGGTTCGATCAGGAAACTAAGATCCCACTAACCTCATGGTGTGGCCAAAAAAATTATTAATTAATTTAAAAGACACAAACAAACTGAAGCAGCAGGGGTGGGCCATTCTCTGGTGTCCATGTGGCAGCCATGATTTGGGGCTGTAGCCCACATCTCACACAAGCCTGGAAACAATCTCCCCTGCAGTGAGTGAGCCATGATGGACCTTGAGTGAACTGGACATGGGTCACTGGAGGCTCATATATTAGTGTGAAAGGCACCTGTCCATTTGACTCTCTGGCCATTCCCAGTGGAGACCCCAGCGTGGTAGGTAAGTTTCTCATGGGTGTATGAGCCAGAGGAAGACTACGTCAGCAGTGCAGACCCTTCCCAGGGAGGGGACGGCCCTGCAGGGAGGTCAAGTGGGTGCTCAGAGTTCTGTGTGACTCACTGTCTGCTTCCTAAATCTGTCTTGGTCCAGCCACGGGGAAGGGGAGGGGGTGGTGGGCAGACAAAGGTCGGAATGAGGGCTCTTCTGTGAGTGCTAAGAGGCCAGCAGCTAACACACCTTCAAGCCATTTTCTCTGGCCGGGAACAGGGTGTTTCCCAGGCCAGGGCTCTGACGGTGGGTTGCTGGAAGCCTATTTGAGTCCACGCACGCCATTCCTGATCCCCCATTGCCAAAATGCGTCATGGCGTGCATCAGAAGTGAACTTACAAATATCAATGGTTTTGGAGGAATGTCTCAGTCCTACAAAGCTACAGTTGGGAACCTGCTCCTGGCTGTCCTGCCACTGGGGACCCAGCTTTCATACACAAAACTGAAGGTTTGAAAGTCTGGGGGCTGCTTTCTCACCCACCTTCTACCTCCCAGAAGAGGAAGCTGGAGAGCCTCCCCCACCGCAGGCCCTCCCAGCCCCCCTCCTTAGCAGCTGCCGGTGGAGCAGCTCTTCACACAGGACCCTGTTCTTTCTTCTTTCAGGGGTCGGATGGCTGAAACCGAAAGCCTCCTTTCCCTGCACCTAAGTCAGAGCTGATGGCCAACCCTGCCTTCCAGGCTCTCAGTTCATTAAATCACCCCTTAGGACAGAATGTGCGCCGAGCCTGCAGGAAGGGTTCTCAAATGGTCCAGGCGAATTCTGCAAGTGAGGGGCCGTAACCAAGTCCTTCCAAAACCCACCAAATCCCCTTTTCTCGCTCCTCTTCAACCCTCCTTTCTGAACCAGAAGAAGAAATTATACTCACCGGTTCCCGAATGGAGGCTGAGCCAGCTGTGCGGTGGAGACCCGTGTTTTGTCAGGACAGAATTCATGTTTGACCTCGGGTGGTGGCACCTTGCCTGGCCCTTGAGCCACGTGCTAGACCCACAGTCTCCGTCCCTCTCTGCCCGGCTGCAGTCCCAACCCTGGAGGGCTTCTCCTCAACTCAGCCCCGATCTTAATTTCTCCAGCTGAGTCGTCTGCACAGAAAACCACTGAGCTCTCAGCCCTGCCAATCTGCCTCTCCTCCGACTCAGGCCCCCCGGGCGCTGTATGGTTTAACGTGTGGACTTGGTGGCTGGGGTTTGCACCGTGTTTTCTTGCTGGCGGTTTTCTCTCCTTGGACTTTCCATCCCCAAGTACCCATATGCTCCCTGGAACGCACTTCTCACTCTGCTGGCTGCCTCCGCGGGGGCCTTCCCTTCTTTCCAGGAAGGCAGTGCCACGAAGACCCTTCCCGGCTGGACTCCTTAGCGGGGAGGAAGGCCTGAAAGTTCGTGGCTTTTCCCTGCCTGGCCGACATTCACAGCCCAGAGACCAGCCCCGAAGCATTAGAAACACCCCAGGCACAGTCTACTGAGCGCCACAGCAGCATCCGGGCCAGTCACCATGGCAACCCTTGGCTTCCCAGCCCAATACATTGTCTGCCCAACTCGACTCTGTTAGCTGATTCCCAAAACTGCTTACTCAGCTCCCAGGATCTCCAGATTGGACCCGCTGCCCCTCAACTCCAAGTGTGGCTCCTTTCAGATTGCTCCCTCACCCCGCGGCCCACCCTCTGTCCTCTTCTTTTCCTGGCAAAGCCTTGGAACTCTTTCACTTGGCCAAACCTTTCTGGAGGCCCTGCATCACGTGTCTCCCCTACTGCACAGATGGGCCCCATATTTATCTTAGCCACTGTTCAGGCTCAGCCCGGCAGCCAAGTCTCGTTGCCTCCGCCAGGCCCCACCCTGGGGCTGAGGGCAGAGGGGCCAAGCAGTCGCTCGGGGAGAGGCAGTTACAGGCACAGACCCCCGACTTGCTGGCTGGCTTCCTTTCTATTTGTACTCTTCTGGGAACAAAATTCTTTTTCCTGCTAATAGAGTCTCAAAGATAGTCCAGGAGTGACGTAACATACATCCTTGAGCCTGGTGGTTCAGATGGTAAAGAATTTGCCTGCAATGCAGGAGACCAGGTTTGATCCTGGGTCGGGAAGATTCCCTGGAGAAAGGAATGGCAGTCAGGACTGTGTGGCTAACATTTGGAGCCCAAAAACAGAAATGAAGCTAACTTCCCTTGGAGCTCACCCCACTAGATAGTGAAACAGGAAAAAGGTGCGGGCGCTTGCGGAGGCCTCCCCTCTTCCCTGCCGTGACACCCGGTTTCACTACCCCCTTCCAAAGTTTCTGCCATTTCTTCTAAGCATTCAAACCATTTCCTGGAATAAAATGGTCTATATATGGGACAAAATGACACAAATTTACATTCTCAAAAATATTTATTGATACAGAAGTTCACATGTAAGTGAAAAAAACTGGATAGAAACCATACATACAGTTGGACAAACAGGTTTGTAAAACACACAAACGCACATGTGCAGTTTAGAAAAATACTGGGTGAGACAGTGTCACGGCGTCAACAGTGATAACACGGTGGTGGACTTCAGGATCGTCTCCTACGCAGGTGAGCTGACATCATGATTTTAAAAGCAGTAGTGGGGCTTATGAAAAACTCCAAGGGGCAGGTGACGGGTGGAAGCCTGAGCAGGACCCCTAGCAGGAAGGACGGTGCCACTGCCTGGGGGCCGTAGCAAGATGTTTTCAGATGCGAACACTGAGTTTCTGCTCTGACCCAGGGTGACTTTGAGGAACACAGTCTTCCTCCTGTCTGCTAGGATTTACAACCCAGCCAGAGACAGGCCACATGCCAGGAGTTACTGCTAGGTCTGTTGAGGATGTGTCTCATGCCTTCCTCATGCGGGGACCCCGAGAGAAGCGCCACCCATCCATCTTAAAGAAGGTCACGGGCTCGAGTGAAACACCCCTCAAAGCTACACTGCCAGCTGGTGGCCCAGTCAGGACATGGACTCAGAGCTCCAACATCACAGACTTCTGGTAACAACCACATGGCCTCACCCAAATCTAAGGGAAAGAATGAGCAATCTAAAAATCACCATCCCCTGTCACTTGGTCCTCACGCCATCTTCCGGGCAGAGACCTGAGTGTCTGCGAGGGTGAGGACCTGCCCATCACAGAGGTCCTGGTATCGGCAAGGGGTGCCCCTTGGCTCAGCTGGGGCCCCACCACATGTCCTCTCCACCCCTGTATCCTCTCCAGTTGGCCAATCTCAAGAGTTTGTTTTCTCAAAAGTCATAATCCCAAGGCCAGCTCACCTACTCCTCTCCCCTTTCTCAAACTTCAGTTCTACACTGGGGTCTCCGAGGACAAACTGGTTCCTGTCCCCAAGACCTACCTGGGGACGGATGGGAACAACATAACTACCTTTCCTCACAAAATTAAATCAACCCTAAAATTGGAGGATTTTTTTCCCCATTTTTCATGTTTACCTGTCCTGAAAACAGGTTTGAAGAACTGATTTTAACAAACCATAAAAATCAGTGACTGAGGGTTTCCATGTTCTAAGTCATATATTCCTTTGATTTTCTTAAAATAAGTTATGTACTACTTTGAAAAGCACACAGAAATGACTAAGAGTTGTTTGGTTTTTCACATCCCATGGGGCATGCAGGATCTTAGCTCCTCGACCAGGGATTGAACCCTTGGCCCCTGCCGTGGAAGCGCAGCGTTCTAACCAATGGAGCACCAGGGAGGTCCCAGGAGTTTTTGTCAAGTGTATCTCCAACACAGAGCTCTCACTGGCCATCCTGAAGCAATATACACTGTGGAAATGACAGAAGCCTGAACCATCAACACTGATTATCCAACGGGCCAACACCCAGGGTGTGTGCACCATTGCCAGTCTGACTAGCACACCCAGGAGCTGACCACAGGGCCATCTCCAGCATCTCTAGATACTGAGAAAGGCCTCAAGGGGATCCTCTGCCATCTCCAACACCCCATGGCCAGCTGACCAATGGCTGACAGCTCCCTCTAGTGGCAATGTTATTTTCCTTACCAATGGGGACCGATGGGCAACTTTAAAGGCCAGCAGGAAACAGGCTAAGGGCGAGTCAGGATTTAATGAAAACGGAAATGACAGATGACCACTTTCATTCTTCCCAAGACTTACTGCTAAAGACCTAAGTATCATTGTAAAGATACAGGAACTTGTGAAGGAGGCAAAAAGTTGACAATAGATTGACTGCAAAAGTCGCTGCAAGGCCAAGATAGAAGAACATGTATGTACAAGTTAACTTAGATATAAATAAGATGCAACTAAGAAACTAGACTTTAAATGGTCTCTAAAGATCAAAGCTGATCCTGGAGGGTGACAAGGGCTCTACGAGATGAGGGATCGGTCCCCAGAACACTGAAGACAATGATGATCAACACCTTAAACGGACGTAAACCGTAAAACCCTCACATCCTAACAGTGGTCCTTCCAGGCGTCCTGCTTGGAAGCTGGAATTCAGAGCACCAGGATGAAATGCTGCTACTGTAGGCATCTCAGCGTCCTAAACGCAGACACGATGTGATGTGAACTGGCCAGCCTGTTTACCAAACCATTTCCAACTCTGGAGGTTAATGAACACTGATTCCAGGGAAAAGATGATGAAGGGGGGCCCACCATTTCCTCTGAAGCCTCTGGGAGTCCAACACCACCACCGGCATGGAGCTCATGTCCAGCCACTGAAACCAATAGCAGGAGCCGCTCCACTGGGCCTTGGTCCAAACAGCCCAGTTTCCGGCTCTGCTCACTGTGCATTTTCCATCTCAGATGAAAAGTCAATCAGGACAAACTGAGTTTTAAAGGGGCCACAGGACAGGCTTCCTGGGTTTGAGAACATTTTTTCAAGGTAAAATTTTTCAGCATCAGATTTCTAAAAGATGAAGGGTTCTTGAGGCAAACTCTTACCTATGAAACCTTGAATAAATTTAACACCAAATATAAGCATAATCCTCAACCCATGTGTACAGAAGAGGCTGGGGAGCATCCAGTGAGCAGGGTTGGAAGCACCCCCAAGCGAGGACCACAGGGCAACTCTGTACTCTTCTAGGCTCTCCATCCCACCAGATGTCCTGCTTACCCCCTCGAGACATTTCTGTGGTCCAGTTTCTCTATTTTTATCCAGATACCAACAACCAGGTCCTTGAAAAACTTCATGAGGAATCGACCATGTTCTGTTTCAAAGGTGCATGAACTGTTCCCTGCTTCTTGATTCCTTTAGAAAACGAAACAGAAGACTAGGGAAAACCTCTGTCATGTCGATTTAAGAGTAAACGTACTCTAAACACATCCATGAGCCACGTAGGAAACACTGTACTGTTTGCTACGTAAGCATGCTGTTCTGTTCGTGGTCATAGAACCCTATCGTCCACTGATGCCAGGCTGGAGATGGTCCAGCTTTCTGGGAGGAAGGTTTCTTCCTGTATTAAGAACATTGGTATGTTTTTCGATAGAACTTAGCTTTGGGATGTCCTTTCTCTTTATATGTTGCCCCACTTTCTCTTGCTCCAATTTTCTCTGATGCTCCAGGAAGCTTAAAATTATAATCTGTCGTGACATAAGGTATGGTCCCTTCGAGCCCACGCTGAAATAGAAACACAGAGAAAACATGTGGAACACTTAGAATCTGGTCAAGATGGAAGACAGTATTAGATTGCTCCTAAGATCCTCAGCTCCCCTTCCTTGGAAGGGCCCACTTACACTTCAACCCCCCAAACACGTCCAACAGCAAGAGATGGGGCTCTCTCTTGAACCAGCAGGTGACGAGGGGGACACTGGCTGCCTCCCCAGCTGCCTACAGGTCCTGCTGTTTGGTCTGGGGCCACACGGATGCCCTTGGCCAATGTGACCTTCTGTGACCTTTCCACAAGAGCCTCTGAAGGCTGTCTTCAGGAAGGGTCACCCTGGGGTCACCACCTCTGTGCTTTTTCTCCCACACCCATGCCTGCGATGACGGCTCTACCTGGGGCTCCCACCCGAGGCAATGGGGACTCACGCCCCAGCCCTTCAGGCCATGTGAACATGTCACCTGGCCTTGTCCATTTCTACGAAAAAGTGTAAGTTTCCCAAACAAGAACCTGCTCTGTGACTCCCGCCCCAATTTCAGGTCCACACTTTGCCATGGACATAGCCAGCAAGCTCCAGGGCTGCACATACCTGGCTCTTGAGAACACACTGTGGGATGGACACGGCTCCGACCAGCAGACAGTTCACATGTCTCAGCTCCTCTGGGGGCACGGGAGTGAGGATGTGGTAAAGCCTCTTCTCCATGTCGATCCCCCTGCAAATCCCTTGAGGACACACAACACACAAGATCATTCTCCAGAACTGCAGAATGGCTTATGAGTTTTCTAACGTCCCTGGTGTTACGGTAGAGAGCAATCCACCTGCCGATGCAAGGGACAAGGGTTCCATCCCTGGTCTAGGAGGATTCCATGTGCCGCGGAGCAGCTAAACCCGTGCCCCACAACTACCGAGCTCCTGCGCAGGGTGAGAACCTATGAGACTGAGGAGTCTGACACTCTGAAAACAGAAGGCATCAGGCTGGGGTGTGGACTGTGAGGAACAAAATGAAGGGGTGCCAGGCAGGACCCAGGGGCCTGACCCAAATACAGAGTAAATCTTTCAAGGACCATTTACCGCCAGTGCAGGGCAGGAGGAGGAGTTGCGGGCGGAATGTCAGGGAACGGTTGATGGATCTATCAGGACCTCAGTGTCGGACTGAAGTCTTAGATGCCAGAGAGACAACTAAGCAGAAAAGTGACTGGTAACATGGGCTTGGAGCCGACGTGCTGGAGAGCATGTACAGAGGTCAGCCTACAATGGACCGAGAGCTGCAGTTTTCTGTGGGATGGCCCCCAGGAAACGTCAGATGACAGGGAGGCCCGGCCAGGCCTTGAGGACTCCTGTGTTTAGAGAAGCTGGCAGGACAAGCAAAGAACTGCTTCCTTCCTGCCCCCCACCCCCCAGGGCCCACTTCACAGAGGATAGACCACTCCAGGCAAATGACAGCAACAAGGTCAAGCCCTGCCAATCTACAGCTGCTCAGGTGGGTCAATTTCAGTAGGTTTACACTCAGATTTTCCTCTCAGACTCACCAAACCCCACACAATCGCAGATGGGACTCTGGGCAAGCAGGATGGGCCCGCTAGCGTATCCCCTGACGTCATCCAGGATCTTGCAGAGCCCGACCCAGCTGGCGTTCACAGCATACAGGATGTGGGTGGGGGCCACGTCAGCGTGGATGATCCGGAGCGCGATGGCATTGAAAGGAACCTGGAGGACACACGTTCACCCCCTCCAGTGATCTGACTCAAAAGACTACTTGTGTTAATAGTTTCTACAAGCTGACGAGTCATCTATCTGAAGTTTTATCTGTCAAACTGCCCACCAAAACATATCTAAACAGAATGGAAACTATTTAGTGTTTCACTGCTTTACACTGAGAACCTAGGAAAATTACACAAAGCTCCTGCACATCAACAACACTTGCTAGAAATCTAAATTGAATGCCTGCAACGCTGTCTAAAGAGACACATGAGAAAAAAAAAGAAAAAGAAAAAAAAATTAACAACAACAAAAAAAGAGACACATGAGATGCGAATTTGGGGACATCTGCATGAGCTGAAGGTAGGAGGGAGACTGGAAACTCATCACCAACAGGTCTCCGGGTGGAAGGAAGTAAACATCCATAGAGAAGTCCCCTGAGGGAATTACTGAATTAAGAAAAATGGACCATCTTCCTGGAGCACCCAGTAAAGGACTACTTTTAACAGGTAACTCTCTGGGTAACTACAAACTTTTAAAATAGAAAAGCATTTTTTTAAACATTTTATTTAGGCTTCAAAAACACATGTAAATTTGTAACAAATGGCAGTTTACATTACTGCCAGATAAGTTTCAAGTCCAGTTACAGAGCATCACCAATGATTATAAACTGGAGCAAATCACCCCAAAACTCCACTAAACCAACTGCCTTGGGTTCTTCAGTGGAGGGGGCTTGGAAGCCTGGGGTCAACCTCACCATTGGGCTTGGGAAACATGACGCTGCCCCCCGACCCCACACTCCCTGGTCACGGCCCCTGCCTGTGCGACCTCCGCCCAGCGTCTCCACCTGCCTGCCTGAGCCCAGTCTTCTAGCTGTAAGCGGGGTCTGTACCAGCACCTTCCCCGCAGGCGCAACAGAGCGCCTGGCCCACTGTGTGCTCAGCACTGCGCAGGCCAAACAGCGGAGTGAGGGCTCTGGTCCAGAGTCAGGCCACTTGGGCGCCAGCCAGTCCCAGCCCAGACTCTTCCTATGTCCTGTGGGAAAGCTGAGTCTGCCCCTGGCCTCGGTGAGTAGAGGAGAGCCCAGCACAGAAATGACACCTGTTCCTATTTGATTCTTTCATCATCTGGGACCCTAATACTATGGTGGTTTCTTCCCAAAACAATCCTTCAGAGGTTGGAATCCAAGATGTACATACTTTAGAGCTAGAATCAGCCTGTGACAATATCTGAAACACGTTACGAGTGCTCTCCGGGCAGATGCACATTCTGCGAGGCCCATCACCACCGCTCACAGCCCAAGTCACAGATGGCCAATCGGCAGAAGGGAGGAGCTGGGCTGCAGTGTGTGGCCCCAGGGCCACCTGTGGTGTTAGGCAGAACATTCCTGATCGGGATGGAAACCAGGGTCAGTTCCTCTGGAGCTGGATCCACTCCCACCGGATCCCTCAGCTCCCGTCTCTAAAGTGGGCACAGTCGCCACATCAACACCTCAGGGCTGAAGATGACATGAGTGAAGGGGTATAAAGAGGTGAGATAGGCACACAGGAAGTCAGACAATCCCCCTGAGAGCTCAGGTTACCTGATAGGGGGTCAGACCATGTAAGGCACACAGTGGCTTCGGCACTGGGGGCTGCAACTGGCTCAGGTAACCCAGCACTGCCAGTTCACGAAGGACTCTGTTATGTGATTCTCTGAAAAGTAAATCAGAAGAAGGTGAGAGGGCCCACCTCCCGCTCAGAGACGGGGCCCACCTGTCCTGACACAGTCCATGTCCCAACCTCAGGACCTGCAGACCTTGCCTCTCCATAAACCCACTGGAGATCGTTCCGGTCAAAGCTCCTAGAGGGGCAAGCAGACCTGGAGACCAATTCTGGGCATTCCACCGGGAAAGGAACCATTCGAAACAGAACTGACTTCTCTGTAAACAGGGAGCTCTGATGGAGATCTGAAAGATTTTAGGGGACTGACCCTTTTGAAGGAATCGAGGACCGAAGGCCTTGTCAGACTGAAGAAAACAGAATTCTCCAGCCATGATGGTCTGCTTACCTGTTCCTGGGCGTTTTTCCAGTCACAAACTCTGACTTCACGAACATCAGCTTGTATCCCGTAGACATAACTGGACTCTCTTTTTCTTCGTCAGCAAACTCCAAATTCTCAGCAAACTCAGGCAGGTGGAAACCTCTGTTTCTGACTCTGGATTTGCGTCTTGTGTACAAGCCGTCCATGTCGTCCACGAAGTTGGGGGTGAGGTCTGGCATGTATTTACTCCGGTCAGAGTTAAATTGGACGACGTGGCTGGGCGACAGCAAGCGGATGAGGTCAATGAGAAGCAGGAGACCCTGGTCTGCAAGGAAGTAAACGACATAGCCCAGTCAGTACATCTGGGTGGTGATGTGTGCCCATGAGAGGCTGAGACAAGGAGCCTCCTAAGGACTGGGCTTCAGAACTAACATCTGAAAGCCACGCACGCACCCGTTCCCATCACCCAACCCTTCTTGCCAGATGCACCTCCACGGACTCACCTGCCACCCAGCCCATGGTGTTGATGATAAGAGGGGCCTCTCGCTTGTAGGAGCTGAAAACATACTTTATTACCTCAATATAGTTTTCAAAGTTGTTTTTACAAGAAGTTTTCCCATAATAGACCATTTTCTGGGGTGTCCTCTGGTGGGTGAAAGGTGGTCCTAAGAAGATAAAGGTGTAGGTCATTGATCCATGAGAACCTAAGAGGTGGCAGAGGTTGTGGTCCAGCCATGATCCCTGACGAAGCTGCTCAGGAAATCTGAGTCTGCCCGACCACTAGGAATAGCTACGCTCTCACTTTTGGAAATCTAAGCTTTCAATTTCAAACACAGACACACCTGCATTTATACAGTTAGCCCCAACTACGTCCTAACATGGCCATTCAGTCAACAAACATCTACCGGACGTCTACTGCGTGCTGGGCATTGTTCTAGATATTTAGGACACATCTGCGAACAGAAAAAACACCCCCACAGGGTTTACACACAGTAATTAATAACAACAGTAATCACCTGCTGGAATACAGTACTTACTATGTCCTACATGTGCTGCAGAGTCTCTAGTTTTCATAAACCCCCATGACACAGCTAGTATTTACTTTCTTGATTTTTACAGACGGGGAAGCTGAGAAAGAGATTACCTTGACCCAGGTCACACAGCTAGTAGGGATCAGTGGGACTTGAACTCAAGCAGTCCAGCTTGAGAGGACACACCCTATCACAGCAGCAGTCTGTCCAGCCCAAGCCACTTCCCATCCCCTCCGGTCAGGGCTGCGGCCGGGGTCAGCACCCACGGCAGGCAGGTGACCAGACCATGTCGTGACACAGTCACAAGGGCCGTGGTCAGTGTGGCTGGGGCGAGGCCACCTAGGGAAGAGCTGGCGAGGCGCCCCTCAAGCTTGGAGACAGGGGACTTGGGGCAGTCCACAACTGAGAGTGGCCTGCGTGGTCTAGGGACTGAGCAAATACAAACGGAATGAACAAATATGTAAATACACTGAGAATAACTGCAGCCAGGGTTCTCAGCATTGGAAAGGGGGCTGATAAATGTGGAAGGCGGAAGGCTAACTAGGATGAACCCTGGGTGCGAGATTAGAATCTGAATGATCACAATTCCTTGCTGGTCTAGGGGTTAGGACTCTGTGCCTCTACTGCAGGGGACCGGGTTGGATCCCTGCTCAGGGAATAAGATCCCAAAAGCGACGCAGATTGGCCAAAAAAAAAAAAAACAAAAAAAACAACGATCAGTGCAAATTCATAGTTCTTAATAAACAGAAACCTATACAAAGACATATGTATGTACATATATGTGCACAAATATACACACATATTATGTATGTACACATATGACATGTATGGGTTTAAGTATATGTATATTCCCTAACTGTCCACTGAGGGGCAATGACACCCAGAAGAAAACGAAAACACCACACCTAGTTAGATCAGAAAACACTATTTTAAGCAACTGATCAAAGCTAACATCTCTGGTAACAGGATAAACTGACAGCATGTTGATACGACAGAGAACACAGTGTCACTTCTAGGTCTAAATATGGGAAAACCACAAAAGAACTCTTCAAACTGTCAAGGTTACAGAAGATTAGAAAAGCCAGATAACAGTCTCCATATTAAAGAAGACTAAAGAGTTTTAAGTACGCATTGGGCCTACACAGATGACTGAGACAAAATGGACAAAACTGAGTAACTACACTATAGCAATATCACTATGCTGATTTTGGTGGTTGTATTTATGATGATGTATCCATGGCCTTGTTTTTAAAAATACGGTAAAAAAGGAAAAAAAAATTAAATGAAACAGAGAAAATGTAAAAAGAGGAACAAGGAAACCAGCTAAAAGAGAGGAATTCCCTGGCGGTCCAACGGTTAGGACTCTGCACTTCCACTGCTGGGAGCCTGGGTTTGATCCAATTGGGGATCTAAGATCCCACAAGCTGCACTGCGTGACCGAAAACAACAACAAAAAATCGTGGAGAAAAAAAAAAAAACACACCACATACACACACACACAACTTTTTAAATAAGAAAGAACAAAAACAAACAATAAAACCTCACAAAAATCAGTAATGTTCCTACACACCAGCAATTAACAATTTGAAAAGGGAATTAGAATAGCAATTGCATTTACAATAACTAAAAGAATTAAATCCTTAGGAGTGAATCTAACCAAGGAGGTAAAACATTGCTTAAAGAAATTAAAGAAGATATAAAAAATAAGAAAGAAAAAAAGAATTAGAAAGACATCCTGTGTTCATGGATAGGAAAATGTTAATACTATCTCAGCTACAGATTGCATGCAATCCTTGGGACTTCCCTGGTGGCCCAGTGATTAAGACACTGCTTCCATTGCAGGGGCGTGGGTTCGATCCAAGGTCGGAGAACTAAGATCCCGTATGCCTCGCCACCCAGCCAAGTGAAAAACAAGATTGAATACAATCCCTATCAAAATTCTAACAGCCCTTTCCCCAGAAATGAAAAAGCCTATCCTAATATTCATATGGAATTGCAAAGGGCCTCAAAATGACCAGACAATCTTGAAAAAGAATAAAGCTGGAGGATTCACATTTCCCAATTTTGAACTTCTTACAAAGGCACAGTAATTAAAAGCGTGGCACTGGCCTAAGGGCTACGTGTAAACCAATGGGATAAAGAGCACACACAAAAAAAATCCTTGCACGCGTGTGCTTCCCAGGTGGCGCTAGCGGTAAAGAACCCACCTGCCAATGCAGAACACACAGAACTGCAGGTTCCTTCCCTGGGTTGGGAAGGTCCCCTAGAGAAGGGCATGGAAACCCACTCCAGTATTCTTGCCAAGAGAATCCTATGGACACAGAAGCCTGGCGAGTTACAGACCATGGGGTCGCAAAAAGTCAAACATGACTGAAGCAACTCAGCACACACGGATGTATAGATGTGTGGTCAAATGATTTTCAACATGAGTGTCAAGACCATTCAGTGTGGAAAAGAACAAATAGATAATGAAATCTGGACATCTGTGTACATAAGAACGAAGTGAGACCCTTCTCTTGTGTCAAACATAAAATGTAACTCAAAATCGATCAAAGACCTAAGTGCTAGAGCTAAAACTCGCAGAATTCCTAGAAGAAAACATTACAGAAAATCTTTATGAGACTAGATTTAGTAACAACATGGATGATCCAAAAAGCATAGGCAACAAAAACATAAAAATTAAGAACTTTTGTGCATCGAAGGATATTATTAAAAGCAAATAAAATGACAAAGTATCTGCAAATTGCATATCTAGCAAGGAATTAACATCCAGAATATATACAGAACTCCTAAAACTCAAAGAACCCAATTCAACAGTGGGCAAAGGACTAAAACAGCCATTTCTCCAAAGCACACGTACAAATGGCTAATAAACATGGAAAGAGGCTCAACACCATTAGTCATTAGGGAAATGCAAACCAAGACCAAAAAGAGATTACTTCCATCCTTGAGAAAGGCCATGATCAAAATCACAAGTATTGTTGAAGATATAGAGAAATCAGAACCCTTGTGAATTACCAATGGGAACGTAAAACAGTGCAGCTGCTATAGAATAGTCTGGCAGTTTCTCAAAAAGTTAAACATGACCACTCGTGGGTGTGTATGTATACATGTATATGTATATATATCCAAAGGAATTGAAAGCGGTGGCTTGAACAGATAGTTGTAACCAATAATCATGGCAGCGTTAGTCACAACAGGTAGAAAAGTAGAAACAATACAGGGGCTTCCCTGGTGGTCCAGTGGTAGAATCTGCCTGCCAATGCAGGGGACAGAGTTTGATCTGTGATGATTCTACATGTCATGGAGCAACTAAGCCCTGGCGCCCTAGAGCCTGTGCTCTGCAACAAGAGAAGCTACTACAATGAGAAGCCTGCCCACCACAACAAAAAGTAGCTCCCACTTGCTGCAACTCAAGAAAGTCCGTGGGTAGCAATGAAGATCCGGCACCATCAAAAATAAATAAATAAAAACACAGCTAAAAAGATAGACAAAATGTGATATACATACATTGGAATGATTTTCAGCCACAAGAAGGAGTTAATTTTGACATATGCTACAACTCAATGGACATGAGTCTGAGCAAACTCCGGGAGATGGTGAAGGACAGGGAAGCCTGGCGTGCTGCAGCCCATGGGGTCGCAAAGAGTCGGACATGACTGAGCGACTGAACAACAATATGAACAGATCTTGAAACCTCTATACTTAGTGAAAACAGCCTAACACAGGAGCACAAGTACTGCATGATTTCACTTAAGATGAGGTGCCCAGACAGGCAGATTCACAGGGAGGGACAAGCAGCACATCAGAGGTCCTCAGAGGGTGGAAAGGGATGCACTGTTATTTAATGGACACAGCATTTCAGTCTGGGACAAGGAAAATGTTTTGGAGGCAGACAGTGGTAATGATTATACAGTGCTTCAAGTGTATTTGATGCCACAGTACTGTACATGTATCAATAGTCAAAATGATAAGTAACACATTATATACATTTTTGTATTAAAAAAAGCAGTATGGGACTCTGATTTGGATTCTGAAACATGAAAAGGGTATTAGTAGGGTAACTAATGGATTCTGAAAAAATCTATAGATTAGTTAATAGTATTAGATCAATGTCAATTTCTTGGTTGAGATCATTGTGTAGGGTTATGTAAAATGCTCCTATTAGAAGAAAGTGTTTCTAATTTACATAAAATAAAATGGATGGTAGTTCCATTTATTAAAATAGAACCCTAAAAAAAAATTAAAATAAAATAGAACCCTAGAAAGGTATCATTGGGTTTTTAGGGGGTTTTTTGAGACCAGAGGAATACTTATGAGAAGACCATAAGTTTCATGGGGAGATGTGTTTATCTTTTTATATTTTATACTTTTGTACTCTTTGACTTTCTTGTATCATTACTTTTGTACTGTGTAAAACCAAGACATTTAAGAAATGCAGAATACATACCTAGAACTGGTTCTGTAATATTAAGCAAAGAAATGCAACCCGGAGGAGTAAATTCTGTCTGCCCCAGATCACATTCCAAATAATCAACGCAGGATATACTGAAAATTTAAAAGAAAGAAAAAAATCTTAACTCGCTTTATTTACCGTGTCCAAAGTAAATCAGAACATAAAAGATTTTACATGACACACAGGCATACTCCACCCCACACAGCCTTGTAGGCAGAATGCTCTCAAGATGACACCAGCACAGAAAATATCAGTGAAGAGAAAACGGGATGCAGGCCCGGCTACAGTGTCCAATCGCTATATGGTTCTAACTCTGCCTTTCCTCAAACTTTACTTTTTAAATGCGACAGACTTCATCCCCGCTCTGACTCTGGGTTTGGACAAAAACAAACTCTGAGATCAACTGATGGCTCTTGTGAGCTCCCCGACCGGCAACGTGGGTACACCTGAGAGCGCTATAGCTGCACCCCAAAACGGTACAACCAGGAGGCCTCCCTCGGCTGAGTGTCTTTGTACAGAGTTGTATGTCATCTCTATGGAGGAGCTGAGATGCATTCCCATCTGGCTTCTCAAATAAGAAATCCTACTTCCTGCTGAAAGTCTGGCAATATGTCACAATAGGATTAAAAACTCTTACCTATTTAACAGCTGGTTAATGAGGTATCTATTAAATGTTGACTTTCCAATGTCCTGGCAGCCACAAACCAGAATGACAGGGCAGCTGTCTGCTTCTTCTGGAGGGGAAACAAACATTGATCCCTGACATGAGCCGTCGTCTTTAGGACTCTGATCATTAACAGTAATCCTCTGAGGCTCTGGCGGACGAATGCTAGACTACATCAGTTTGTATCACTCACCGCTAGAAATGCTCACTAACTCTTCCATGACTGCAAAGGCACTCTCCGTTAAACGCAAACCAGTTTTTTTTTTCTCTCTTCTAATACCCACAGATCTCAAGGCACAATACTCAGAGTTAATCTGGAAAGTCCGGACCTGAAAATAACAACATAATGTGCTTCTTTTACTATGGTTCAAAATTAATAAGCCTCAAATAGTTATGGGCTACAAAAGATAACTTTGGGGACTTCCTCGGTGGTCCAGTGGCTAAGACTCCACACCCCTAATGCAGAGGGCCCGGGTTTGGTCCCTGGTTAGGGAACTAGATCCCACAAGCCGCAACTGGGACTTCGCATGCCATAACTAAACATCCTGAGAGGTACAACTAAGACCTGGGGCAGCTAGATAAATAAATATTAAAAAGGAAGAAAAAGATAACTCTGATCCCTCCTTTCGTCTCACCTCTCAGTTGATTCTCAACTATTAATCACTGAGGGCAAAATAAGAACATGTTATAAAATGAGATAATCTAAAGGTTACTCTCTGCCTTATATGAAAATATAATTCCAGAATGTACTAACACATAGGCTTGGGGGTGGGGGAAGTTATCCAAGAAAGATCATAAGGAATCTAAATACTGGTGCTTGAGTAAGTTGCAGGAAAAAAAAATCTGAAAGTAAGTGAAAAAGGAACAGGTTTGATCACAGCACCTGAAACACTCACTGTCAGGTCGGGTCTCCATGTCCACCTCTGTGGCCCTCCCGGGCTGCTAGATTCTGCACTGGACTAAATTAATGTGACCACAGGAGCCCGTGCATCATCCTGCTCGTATTACTTAGCTTCTCTCTCCTTCCATGTCAAACCCCCAACCCCTGCCTACTCCCTATGCCCCTACTCAGTGATACCCCGATCCATTTCACAGAGTAAGAGGAAACAATCAGAAGAGAGCTTCTGCTTGCTCCATCCCTGTCCTGGGCATTTCCTCCAGCCACTCTCAAGGAAGCACCTCTGCTCCCAAGGCCAACAGACCACACAGACAGACCCCTCCCTCCATCCTCTCTCCACGGCACCATCAGCATGCTCTCCTGTGGCTCTTTCCTACAAGCTGTGTTCGAGCATGTGGTTCTTTCCATCCATCTGAACAAAACCCAGAACTCTCTCGACCAGGCTTACTCTTCCAACCTGTTTCATCTCTTTTTTCCCTTTATAGCTGAACTCTCTAAAAGCAAAATCCCTAACCACTGAACCCTTGAGATCCTCTTTCCCCAGCTCTTGATTCCATTCTGATCAGGATGGCCTGCTCAACAATGCCATGAAACCACCCTGTCCAGAAGGTGAAACTGCACGCAATTCCCTTCTCAGGCCTCATCTCACCATCAGCAGCATCAGGCGCCCCAACTTCCTTCAGAGGCTCCCTGATTACATTCACCGGCTCTCCTTTAACATCAGCACAACCACTCCTCAGTCTCTCTGTTGCTCCTCAGGCTCAGATCTTGAACTTCTTATTTCTAACTGCATCAACTTCTTGGTGTCATTATCCCATCTCATGGGTTTGGGAACCCTCTTCTGATAAGAACAGATACTACACTTGATCTTAGCCCAAAGGCCAAGAAGCAATGGAAGCCTAGTCTACTGAAAGCACCCAAATTTACATTTAAAACCTCTTCTCTGGGCTTCCTGGGTGGCTCAGTGGAAAGAACCCTTCTGCCAATGCAGGAGACATAAGAGACATGGGTTCGATCCCTGGGTCAGGAAGATCCCCTGGAGGAGGGCATGGCAATCCACTGCAGTATTCTTGCCTGGAGAATCCCAAGGACATAGAAGCCTAGCTGTAGTGTCCATAGGGCTGCAAAGAGTCAGACACAACTGAAGCGACTCAACACACAGGCATGTACACAACCTCTTCTCTGAATTTGACTCACACATTCAATCGCCCAGCAGGCATCTCCAATTGGATGTCTAAGAGGCATCTTTCAGCTACAGACCTGTCTCCTCTACAGCCCCATGTCTCAGTGCACTCAGACAGTCCGGCCAAAAAACCTGCTGTTGCTCCCTGATTCCTCCTCACACCTCACATCCAGTCTGTCTGATGTTCCTATAGATTTGGCTCAATTTACTGGCTCATGGGAGACAATTTTAGGAACCAATCTGACTTCAGGAAATTAATAGTAAGGGCAGCAAAAATTTGGAAATGAGGAAAGGGAGAGATGGGAGAAAGTATAAGTACACTGAAATTACTCAGAATTTAGAGAAAATTCATACTGTCTCAAGTTAGTGAATCAAAATATAAAGATAACCATTTAAAAAATACCAAAAGGCATCTAATCAACTATAACAGAAAATGGTGACTTTATCTGGGGAATGAAGCTAAGTGGGGTAGAAGAGACAACTTTTCCGATATATTCTTCTATTGACTTTTTCACTGTACACGTATGTTACATTCTGTATGACTTACAGCACAACATGACAGATAGATTAAGACTAGGGGCATCCTACATAGTTATCTGACTGTTTTGGTGAAAGTAATGAGCAAAACTCTGAATGAAAACTGGTTCTACCTCTTGTACGAAAATGTAAGATAAACCTGGATGGCTGATTATGAAGTTCACGGTGGAGGTTTTCAGACGTTCCAGCAACACGATGGAACACAGAGGAGAAAAACTGCTCATCAAACAATATCTGTCATCTGTAAAGAGAGACATAAGCTGCCTTAGAAACAGCACTCAATCAAATGCTATGCCCTGCGGGACTTTCCTCTCCTCTGCTAAAGTCCACACCTTTTGAGACCAGGAATCATGTATGAGAGCCTTTTTCAGGAGGCCATATTGCATGACAGAAACACACCTGGATGGAGAAGTCAATCCAGGTTTGCTACCTAAACACTGGTGGCCTTGGGTGACTTTCCTCATCTGTGAAATGGTAAAAATAGATTCACTCTCCAGACCTTGGTGAGGGTTTAAATACATACAGTAAAGAGTGCAAGTTTGAGGCCATAGTAAACATCTAAAAATTAATCGCCTTGGGTCTTCCCTGGTGCTCCAGTGGTTAAGACTCCAAGCTTCCACTGTAGGGTTTCTACCAAGGGAACTAAGACCCCACATGCTGCAGGATGTGGACAAAAAAAAAAAAAAAATGTTTTTGCCTTATTATGATACATCCTCAGTAAGTCACTCAGTTCTCTTCATTACCTTGGTTCAGATAAGGTCTGAGCAGAACTCGGGCTTCTCTCTTCATCTCCTTCTTGCTTTTCTCATGCACTGAATAATGAACAGCATTGATGGTCAGGCGAGAGTGGGTATAGGTAGAGAAGACATTTTGGGCAGGCTGGCCTTGGCTGATGGTAAAACCAAACACCTGCACCTGGCCATAGAGGCAGGTCACACGACAGATCCCACTAAAAGTAAAGCCCTAGAGGGAACGAAAAAAGAAAGGAAGAAATAAAGTTACAGATTTTGTTACCAATGACAGAAAACTTCTAAGATTTTAACTGGCTCTTCAGGTTATCAAAAGGAGATGAATTTAAAAAAAGAGATGAATTGCTAAGCAACAGAATACCTTGTAGGTAATGATGTAGTATTTTAAACTAATAGATTAAAATGTGAATACTTTTAACCTAAGATCATATCCTGGAGCAGCCAAAGGGACAGAGTCTGATGCACACCAACCCAAGCGGGCCCCCTGAAGTCATTTCTGCTGTTCTCATGGCTCCCTGTCCTCACAAAGCTACAGTGCCAGTGAAGCCTCTCTCCTCGGCTTATCACTTCCCTCCTGTACTGCGGGGACCTCCCAGACTAACGTCCAGGTGAAGGGTTTGACTGCTGGCTCTGCCTCCACTTATATCTTTGGGGCAGGTTATCTAAGCTATGTTCTGTTTCTTTCTTTAAACATTCCTAGCGGTAATGACTCCATAGAGCATGTAGCACTGAATGAGTTCATATACCCACAACACTTAAGAGCCTGGCATTTCTGAGCACTCGATAAATGCAACCTATTATTACTATTAAAATCCCTCCAGCCCCAAAGACGGAGAAAGCAATGGCACTCCACTCCAGTACTCCTGCCTGGAAAACCCCATGGACGAAGGAGCCTGGTAGGCTGCAGTCCATGGGGTCGCTAAGAGTCGGACAGGACTGAGCGACTTCACTTTCACTTTTCACTTTCATGCATTGGAGAAGGAAACGGCAACCCACTCCAGTGTTCTTGCCTGGAGAATCCCAGAGATGCGGGAGCCTGGTGGGCTGCCGTCTATGGGGTCGCACAGAGTCGGGCACGACTGAAACGACTCAGCAGCAGTAGCAGCAGCAGCTGCCCCAAAGACCTAGAATTCCCTCGGGAGGATACTTGGTACCTTCTGTCCAGCACCACCGCCCGAGGAATGCGCCTGACCCGCGGCCAGAGTACCCGCAGGGGGAAAAGGGCCTCTCCCAGCCTGCAGCTCCCGGGGCTGTGTCCCCACCCTCCCGCGCTGCCCGCCCGGCTCCCCCGGCGAGACCCACCTGCCCCAGCGGCAGCAGCAGGACAGCGCGGCCCGAGCCAGCCGGCCGCACCGGCGGGATCGGGAGGATCGTGGGACCACTCGGGATCGGGTCTTCGGCCGGCTCGGGGCTGGAGGCCCGCCTGCGGGTCGAGGTCTTCAGCCTCTGGAGCGCCGCGGCGCCCGACACCAGACAGCCGCCCTGCAGCCAGTCCCCGCCGGCTGCCTGGGCCTGCAGCAGCCGTCGCCGTAGCCGCCTTCGGCTGCGCCAGCGCAGGTTCCGGAGCCGGCGGCGGGGCCGACGGCTGAGGATGAGCTGGGGCCGGGCCTTGCGGGCTCGCAGCCACGTGTGGCGGGAGGGAACCCGCTTGAGCAGCAGCAAGGAGTCCGCCATGCTGGCTGCCGGGGCCGGTCGCTCGAGAATCTCGCGAGATCCCAACGCTCCGCCCCGCGGCCCGTCAAGGGTCTCGAAGGCGCGGGCGCCCTCTGCCGGCGGTTTTAGCGGCGCACCCTGGCCTCCGCAGGCGCCTGTGTAGCTCGGGCCCCAGGAGGCGGTGGAACCTAGGGACAGCCTGGGCGACACCCGGCCGGGCAGTCCCAGCGAGAGCCCCATTTACATTATGCAAAAGGCTCACCCCGGCTGCGTGGAGAGGGAAAGTCAGATACCCCAAGTCCAGGGCCACCTCTCCGGAAATCCAGCTAGGACTTTTTCCCCCGCCCGCGACTGAAAAAGCTCCAGGATTGACGTTTTAAACAAAACCGGTCTGTTTGCATACCCTCCGTTTGCATGCATTTGTCTTTGAGCTGAAGGGAGCAACTGTGTATAAGGAGGGGAAATGGGGACGATTTACTCAGAATTTCAATTTCAGGAGACTGAGGATTGGAGTGGGTCACAAGAATAACTCAAAGCCTTGTCTCGTTCGGTAAACTGAGGCCCAGGTAAAAGGTTTTAAAACCTGCAGCTCGCTGAGAGCAACCTTTCACACTCTGTTCCTCAAGGCCCCTAGAGAAGTTGACCCCCCTCAAATCCCTGTCTTAACCAGGTAATGCCACAGGCACCAGAGCAAAGAGAACCCACAACCGTCCAGAGGAAGGGTCAGTGGGTGCCACCAGCTTTGCACCTGTGCCTTCACCCTGCCCAGTTCCTGAGGAGGACCGCTGGCCCGGAAGGCAGAGGCAAACAGCCCTACAACTGGGCTCTAATCCCACCCCCTTTCATAGGCATGAAACTGGGAAGCATCTGGGCAACTGCTGACCATTCTGTTTAAACGGCCCAACCTGGTCACAGGGCGTGGCGTGGCCATGCCAGGCACAGGGCTGTCTGGCCAGCATGTCACTCTGGGGGGTGCGCCTGGTCGGCCTGCAGCTTTCGCTCTCCTGCTGTTGGGCTTTCAGCTGCCACAACACCCCGTCCTCCCCCGACTTCAGCCTCCCTGGGGATTACCTGCTTGCCGGCATGTTCCCTCTCCACAGTGCCCCTCTAGAGGCGAGAGGAAGACCCACGGTGACCTTCTGTGACAGGTGAGTGGGGGAGAGGTCAGCAGAACTGTCACCTGGGGGGCCTGTGCTGCAGGTCCTCTGCCAGCCTGCCGCTGCAAGACCCTGTGGGTTCTATCTCTGGAGTGACCATTTGGACTGCCTCCAATCCCTGCCAACCTACAGCCAAGCCACCACCTTTAAGTGCTGGCTAGCCTTTCCCTGGCACTTTCAACACACTCTTTTGTCCTGGTTGTTAAGAGTCCTTTGTATTATAATTCCAGATCAGTTGTTTCCTGACTTTGTAATGTAACTCGAGGGCAAAGGTTAAGCAAGGGTGGCCTTTCCCTCTTCCATCTCCTTCCCTACCCCATTCCTCCCCAGTTCCCACTCCTAAGTCTCTCAGATGGCAAGTATGGTTCTCCAGGGTGGGGGAAATGGGGACGTATGGCAGAAGATGCTTCAGTAGCCTGAAGTGGACAGTCTAGGTAGAAAAAAAAAAAAAAGCAACTGCTTTTCTTATAAAGGGGATAGTATTAGATTTGGTCAGTTCGAGGACGTCTCGTGGCTCAGTGGCCCCAAATATGTAGCATACCTGCCAGCCAGCCTGGGAAGAAGATTCTAGAAAGCCTGGCATGGGAGGACTGGCCCAAAGAGCTACAGTCGGGAGCCTGGGAAGAGGAGACTTGAGGGAGGAGGAGATACCTGAAAAACCAGGTTCAGGTGACTGAAGGGCTGTCGCGGGCAGGAGGTACTACACTTCCTTCCAGTGACTCAAGGACAGAAGTGGTAGGAATGATGGGGGAGCCTCCCAAGAGGCAGGGAGGCTGGGAAAAGGAGCAGGCTGGCACACTCCTCAAGCAGGGCTGAGTCATGGCCCTAGTGTGCCCATGTCTGTGTTTCCCAGACAGGCCATGAGGAACACAGGCCCCCACCACAATCATGACAGGTTTGATTAAACCAGTCTAGATGTTGCTGTGATGTGGTTAATGTTTTAGCTGTGGTTAACATTTAAATCAATAAATCAGATGCTCTCCATAGTGTAGTTGGGCCTCACCTAATCAGTTGAAGGTCTTAAGAGAAAAGATGGAGATCCCCGGGGGAAAGATAGTCCTCTCTTTTGTTTGAGCGCGCTCTCTCTGTGTATATATAGATAGCTAGATAGCTAGATAGATGTATATATGTCTCATCTTGGTTCTGTTTCTTTGGAGAACCCTAATATAGAAGATATCTCAGTTACAGGACTTGGGAGTCTTTTGATCCTAATATGCTTATGGAGGGTGGAGGGCGTGGTATGTGTACTTTTCCAGTTTGTCCCTCACCTCTCCCAAGGCCTGTCAACAGAACTGTGTGTGTGGTCCAGGGCCCATGTTGAGGTCATGGTTGTAGGAACTGGACAGATGACCTCAGAGGTTCCTTTCTACCCCCAAGCCTGGGGTTCCAGGAGACCAGAGGTCCTTAGCTCTCGGCCTGGCTTTCCCTACAGGTCCAACAGCTTCAACGGCCATGGCTACCACCTCTTCCAGGCCATGCGGTTCAGCATCAAGGAGATAAACAACTCCACTGCCCTGCTACCCAATGTCACCCTGGGGTACGAGCTGTACGATGTGTGCTCAGAGTCAGCCAACATGTATGCCACGCTAAGCATACTGAGCACGCTGGGGAGGCGCTATGTGGAGATCCAGGGAGACCCTGCCCACTTTTCCCCTGCGATGGTGGCAGTGATCGGGCCTGACATCACCAGCCACGCTCTCACCACTGCAGCTGTGCTGAGCCCCTTCCTGGTGCCCCTGGTAAGTTGGGGCCCTAGCAGTTTGCTCATCTCCCCTCCTGGCAAGTCCAACGTAGGCTGGGGTGGGTGTGCAGGAGCTGCTGTGCCCAAGGTGGGTCTGAACTTCAGGACCTCCTGGGCAGTCACTGCTCTTGAGTCACTTGCCTGGAGTTCCTTCTTCTCCAAGTGCTGCTACTGACATCTCCCTGCTTCTGTGCTCACCGGAAAGTCCATTCTCCTTGGAAACCTCTGCTCATCTCTCTCCGGCTGCTGCCCATCACCCCACAGGCTTCACATCTACCCCACCCTCCTCCTCCCGTCTTTTCCTCCAGGCTCAGGCTCAGAGGTGTGGTGTCAGTCCCCTCCTTTGCTCATCAGCCTCTCCTGGGCCTCCTCCTCTGCTGACACACGTGCCCTGTCCCCCTCCATCCTCTGGGCTCTTCTCCTCTCAGCCTGGCTGATTCCCCCTTCCAAGGAGACTTCTCTGCAGAGACTCCATTCCTGCTAGCTTCTCTCTCTTTGCGTTTACTCTTCCCTCCATGACCCTGGGCTCTGTCCTTTGAGCAGTGCTTGAAGGTGGTGGCTGCGGGTTGGGTAGGGGTTGGAGATGGGTCAGGTGACCACCCCAAGGCAGAACCAGCAAGGTCTTGCTGAGAAGGACTGGTGGAGGACCACTAGGTCTCCAACCCATTTGACCATTTGGACACTTTCTCCCAGCATTTATGACCCCCTCTTCCCTTGTGCCACTTCCTTCTCGTTTTCCTTTAGGGAATTCTGCTCCCCCCTCCATCCCCCACTGAGAAGGAGGTGACTTTCTAGGACAGACCCCACCCCTTCTCAGGCAAGCAGAAGGCCCTGGCTGAATTCCCATCTCCACCTTCCATCTCCACTCCTGAGAACCAGCTTTGTCTCCAGAGGCTCACCCAGTGCCTCCACTTCTTGGAGCCACCAGGGCCCCAAATGAACTTACCTCCTCCATAACAAAAGCCTCTTGTCTTCCTACATCCCACCCCCTCCCCAGCCCGTCTGACAGAGTGACTGTCTCCAAGGAAGCCAGTGCCCGCTGCATTCCCTTCCCTGCTTCCACATCTAGCCCATCACCACAGCCTCTGCCATGCAGCCCCTTAACCACATAGGTCCATCCCTTCCCTATGGCCACTGCCCCAGCTTTAACTGACTGCAGTCCTCTCCCATCTAGATGATTCCACCAGCTCCTAGGAGTTCTGACTCTGGCCTTGAACCTTTTTAAACAGGTTCCTTATTGATCAGTGATGCATTCCTACAAGTTTGATATCACTTTGCTGCCTAAACGCTGAGGGGCTCCCTGTGGCCTTGGGGTAAAGCCCTAGCACCTCAGCTAGGCTGAGTAGGGGCTAAGTAGCGGCTAAGGCTTCCTGCCCTGACGGAACACACAGGTTCATGCTCTCCTTCCTGCATCTGCCCTCCAGCTTTCCAGCCAAGTGGAAGTCCCTGGAGGGCCCCACACATATACCATTTCACTCCTTGTTTGCAGGTTGCGTTCACTTTGTCCACAGGCCAGAGTCTCCTTCCTCTCCCAGAATTCTCTCTGGAGACCTGCCCCCTTCTCCACGGGTAACTTAGCAGTGCTCTGCTTAAGACCCCAGGCCAGAACCTCATCTCCATCCCCCTTCTCCCTCCCCTCCCACTCCCATGTCCCCATGCCCAGCACAGGGCTGGCATTGGGGGGCCCTCAGTCGAGGCTGATGCCACTTAATTTGAACTGAACTCCACAGGTCAGCTACGGAGCCAGCAGCATGGTGCTCAATGCAAGGCGGCTCTACCCCTCTTTTCTGCGCACCATCTCCAGTGATAAGCATCAGGTGGACATCTTGGTGCTGCTGCTGCAGAGGTTCGGGTGGGTCTGGATCTCCATCGTGGGTGGTGAAGGTGACTACGGGGAGGTAGGGATACAGGAACTGGAGTACCAGGTCACCCGGCAGGGCATCTGTGTTGCCTTCAGGGACATTGTGCCTTTCTCCGCCCGACCGGGCGACGAGCGGATGCAGAGCATGATACGCTGCCTGGTCCAAGCCAGGACCACCGTCGTAGTGGTTTACTCTGGCAGACAGGTGGCCAGGGTGTTCTTTGAGTCTGTGGTGCTGGCCAAACTGACTGCCAAGGTGTGGATCGCCACAGAAGACTGGGCCATCTCTAGTCACATCAACAGCGTGCCCGGGATCCAGGGCATCGGCACAGTGCTGGGTGTGGCCATCCCGCACAGGCATGTCCCTGGCCTGAAGGAGTTTGAAGAGGCCTATGTCCGGGCCAACAAAGGAGTTCTCAGGCCTTGCCCCCAGGGCTCGTGGTGCAGCAGCAACCAGCTGTGTACAGAATGCTGGGCTTTCACGGCACAGGCGATGCCCACGCTGGCGGAGTTCTCCATGAGCTCTGCCTACAACGCGTACCAAGCTGTCTACGCCGTGGCCCATGGCCTCCACCAGCTCCTGGGCTGCGCCTCTGGAGCCTGTTCGAGGGGCCGGGTCTACCCCTGGCAGGTAAGGCACTTACCAGCCATTGGCACCCACTATCTGCCTTCCTAAGGCAGGTAGCGTGGTTACTCTTCAGCCACCCTAAATGCTGGGGGTGGGGGGTAAAGGCTGACCGCTAGAGGCTGATCCCTTCCATGAGACTTGTCTTGGTCTTCTCTGAGCTGCGGCTCCACCCACCCACCAGGCCTCAGATCCAGGGTTTGAAAGCTCTGCAAAGGGCTGCCTTGTTAGAGACTTCTCTCACTCAGGAGGCTGGTTAGGAGGGTCAAGGGGCCTCCTAGGAGGGGAGCGGGGCTGAGGAAGGGACTATAACTTCTAGGCGGGCTGAAATACCCCAGGTAGAAGCTCAGCAAGGTCCCATGCACTTGCTTCCTGGGCCATCTGGTTATGGGAGGACCCAGGAGGAGCAGCCGGTGTCATCGGCACCAGCTTCGTTATCCCTGTTTGTTTCAGCTTCTGGAGCAGATCCGCAAGGTGAATTTCCTTTTACACAAAAACGCTGTGACATTTAATGATGATGGCAGTACCCTCAGCAACTATGACATAATCGCCTGGGACTGGAGTGGCCCCAAGTGGACCTTCAGGGTCATCGGCTCCTCCTCTCCATTTTCAGTGTCGCTGGACATAAATACGACCAAAATTCGGTGGCATGGAAATGCCAATCAGGTAACAGGGACATGGTCACTCGCCAGGTGACTGCCTGATGGGCAGCCTGGAGCCTGGGGGTAGTGCTGACACAGCTCACACAGAGCACGAGGTTGGATCCCAGGTACCAGGCTGTATGGCTCTCCCCAGCCCTGCCAGAGAGGCTCCCAGGGCTCAGACAGACAGATGCCCAGTTGCTGCTGGTTCACATGACCAGGGGCTCTGCTCTGGGAGTGAGCTGTGAGGGCAGATGCCCAGAGACCCCGTTTTCCATCCGATGTGTGAGGGTCCCTTGATATGAGCATCTCCACATGGCTGCAGAACACCATGGCTTCTTGCAGGTGCCTACGTCTGTGTGTTCCAGGGACTGTCCTGAAGGCCACCAGAGAGTGATCATAGGTTTCCACCATTGCTGCTTTGAGTGTGTGCCCTGTGAAGCCGGGACCTTCCTCAATAAGAGTGGTGAGTGACCAGTGATGAGTGGGTGAACCACCAGCACTTCTAGGATCTGTAGAGCAGATGGAAGCACCTCCCTGGGGCCACACGTGTGCAGAACCAGGGCCCTGGTCACTTTGCTGCCAGTAAGGGACAGTTTGGAGGACACCTTCCACCAGACCTGAGTTCTGATCAAGCAGAAAGAAACAAGCAGTTGAAGGCCTCATATCTAGCTGTGTTCTTTTTAAGAGAGCTCCAAACCCCTGCACCTACAGAGACAATTTTATCCTAAACTCAGCATCTTTATCCAAACAGATGTGAGTTTCATTCCCTTTGTACCCTCCCATATTGTTCTTTTTTTCCTTTTCTTTTTTCTTCCCATTTTATCCGTATGAAATCCCATCTATTGACCGTGCCAGTGACACCCGGTGCCTTGAACAGCTTGGCTTGAATGCAGACACTAGCATGTCTGCAGCAGGACAAAAAGTTCTTCCATTCCGTGATGCAAGGTCATGGTCAGAGGGCAGAAAGAGGTAGCTAAGGGGCTCAGCCCAGAGCTGGACTCCAGGGGCCACGTGCCTTCTTTTACCATCTTGGTGGGCGTGGGAATGCATCTCTTACATACTGAGGTAATCAACTCAACTCAGAGAAACCACAGAGAGTCAGCTCAAGAAGGTGGATTTGGCTAGGGAGAGAGCCCTGGGAGAGATGAAAATGCCCTTCATTTGGGGCCGGCTGCTTGCCCTGGATCACAGCCTCAGGGTGGTGCGGGCGGAGCTACAGGGTAAGGCCCTCTCTATGACCTCTTGGCTTGCCAACTCCTTCTGGGATCAGGAGTCACACAGAACTGAACCAAGTGTCTCCAGGATCTGTAATTAACAGGCATATTAAGGAAACACATGGCCTGGGGGCTCTCACTCAGGGCTACCCTCATTGTGCTGTGCCTGCAGAGTCCAGCTCCTGTGCTAAAGCCCCACCAGCACTTTGCAGGGTTGTTGTTGTGCAGTCACTAAGTCGTGTCCGACTCTTCGCGACCCTGTGGACTGTAGCACGCCAAGCTTCCCTGTCCTTCCCTTCCTCTGTTTTTCGGAGTTGGTCAAACTCATGGATTCGAGGAGCCTGGCAGGCTGCAGTCCATGGGGTCGCAAGAGCTGGACAGGACTTAGCGACTAATCCATCACCACCATGTCCCTTGAATCGATGATGCCATTCAATCATCTCACCTTCTGTTGCCCCCTTTTCCTTCTGCCCTCAATCCTTCCCAGCATCAGGGGTTTTTCCAATGCAAGGGTTGTACAGTCTCCCTTTCCTGCTGTCCTCACCTGGCTCTCAGGAACCCTCTTCACCTTCTCTTCCAGACCCCTATAGATGCCGGCCTTGTGGGAAAGAAGAGTGGGCACCTGAGAGAAGCGAGACCTGCTTCCCACGCATCGTGGTGTTTTTGACGTGGCAGGAGCCAGTCTCTTTGGTGCTGCTGGCAGCTAATACGCTGCTGCTGGTGGTGGTGGCTGGGACTGCTGGCCTGTTTGCCTGGCACCTAGACACCCCTGTGGTGAGGTCAGCTGGGGGCCGACTGTGCTTCCTCATGCTGGGCTCCCTGGCAGGGGGGACTTGGGGCCTCTATGGCTTCTTTGGGGAGCCCACACTGCCCACGTGCTTACTGCGCCAAGGCCTCTTTTCCCTCGGTTTTGCCATCTTCCTGTCCTGCCTGACGGTCCGCTCCTTCCAACTTGTCTTCATCTTCAAGTTTTCTGCCAGGTTACCCACCTTCTTCCGTGCATGGGTCCAAAACCATGGTGCTGGCCTGTTTGTGATGATCAGCTCAACAACCCAGCTGCTTATCTGCCTAGTTTGGCTTGCAGTGTGGACCCCACTGCCGACCAGGGAATACAGGCACTTCCCTCAACTGGTGGTGCTTGGCTGCACAGAGGCTAACTCACTGGGCTTCATGCTGGCTTTTACCTACAATGGCCTCCTCTCTGTCAGCGCCTTTGCCTGGAGCTACCTGGGCAAAGACCTGCCAGAGAACTACAATGAGGCCAAATGTGTCACCT